>NC_045552.1:35445420-36645420 GCF_009769535.1 Thamnophis elegans
GGCCAGATGTTGATTTAGGCGCTTTAGATCTAATATGGCCCTCCATCCCCCTGAGCTCTTGGGGACCAGGAACAGTATGGAGTAGAAACCCCTTCTCTCCTGTTCTTGGGGCACGGGCTCTATGGCCCTGATCTGGAGAAGGTGGGCAATTTCCGCCTGCATAAGGGACCTCTTCAGGGGGTTCTTGGGAGTCGGGCACTGAATGAACGTTCTCTGGGGAAAGGACAGAAACTCCAACACTAGGCCCTGCCTGATCATGTTGAGGACCCAGGAATATGTGGTTATCCCCTCCCACACGTTGGCATATAACTGTAGCCGACCCCCGATTGGAGGGTCTCTGTGGTGGTCACTTGCCCCTACGGAACTGGCGGGAATTGTGCCCACCACGGTACGGCTTCCGAAAGGAATGCTGTTGCTGCTGCCTGCCACGTGACCCAAAGAAACCCCTGTACTGACTCCTATCCCCACCCTGGGAGTAGGGTCTACTATAAGTGGAAGAAGTGGATGGCTGGTTGGTTTCCTGAGCTCAAAAGGACTGCTTCCGAAAGGAACCAGAGCCCTTGCGCTCGTTCTTCTTTAAGGTGGCCGGGAGAATTTTGCATTTGTCCTTTGTTTCGATGACAAACTTGTCCAGGGCATCCCCAAACAGCTGTCCCCCCTTAAACAGGGCGGAAGCCAGTTTCCATTTTGCCTTCATGTTGGCCTGCCAGTGGCGGAGCCACAGCAGTCGGCGTGAGGTGACGTTGGCAAGCTTTCTCAGAACGTTTATCCTCCGCCTTGAGACCCTCCAGGAGATCTGCCGGCAAGTTCGAATTAGATGTCAAGGACACCACCGGAGCATCCACCTTGGGCAACTTCAGCACATCCTCCATCTTACCCTCAACAGCATAAAGGGATTTATCCCCCCACTGCTGGGATTGGTCAGGGTACCAGGCTGGGCCGACTGTCTTTGGACCACGTCCATAAACAGGTCAGGTACTGGAATCAACTCCTGAGTGGGAGCGGTCTCTTTGAACAGACCTTCCTTGTGATCCTTCGAAGAGGAGGTTGCAGCAGTAGCATCTTGGGGCGCAGAACCCAGTTCAGTAGCCGTAATGGCCTTATGCAAAATAGATTTAAATAATGTGGGCTTGAACAGGCCTGTAAAGGCCGGCTTGTCAGGAGGAAGGTCTTCACTCTCTGACAACTCAAAGCTCCCTGTTTCCTCCTCTTCCTCCCAAACCGACTCCTCCGTGGTGACAGATGCGCCCGGAGAGGCCGGAGCCTGTACCCGAGGAGTGCTAGAGGCCCTTTTAGTTCTGGGAAGAAGAGAGAGAAGAGTTAGAGGAGTCGGGGTAACCCCAAGAAGCATCTGATGAGTCACCCCCCAACCTCCCCTCAACCAAGGATGGTGATCTGCTGCCCTGAAGCGAGTGGGAATCCCGCCCTTCCTCATGACACATGGGCGAATCCAATTCATGGTCCACAGGCACGGAAAACCCCTGCGATTGCGGGGCCTTTACCTCCATGGGCCCAATGTGCCTAGAGATCTCCCTGGGCCTATCGCTAGTACCAGGGGACGCCGGGGAGGCCTCGCTGGTGCCCTTCCCTCCTTTGCTATCCTTAGATGGAGGGCCTAGCCTGCTGCGTTTTGCGGCGGGCCCTGCCTGCTCCTCCTGAATCTCCCTGTCTTCGTATGCCATGGCGTTCTCTGTATCTCCAGCAGACCTGAGTCACGATGCAGCAGCTGGGCACCGGCGCTTAGCCAGCCGGCTGAAGCGTGCCTGCAGACCAATGGAGAGGAGAGGGCTGCCCGAGGGCCGGATTCCCTCCTCCAGCCGCCCTCGGAGGCTCTGAGAGTTGGGCAACAGGGAGGCAGGCCTGGCCTGTGCCCCGGGCAAGGCCCATGTCCCTAGGTGGCGATCTGATGCTGAGGGGCTTGCTGAGATCCTTGTCCTAGGTCCGACGGCGCTGGAATGATCTTTCTCTGTCCACGAGGCTCCCAAAATGGCGGCCGCTGCGCGCGCAGCCAAAGCAAAGCATGCAAAAGCTTTAAAATGGCCACCGCCTCTGCCAGGCAAGAAAAGCACCGCGGCCCTCGCCGAAGTGCCCAAAGGGGCCTCACAACAACCCGGTGGGGAACGGCACCAAACGGGAAGCGTCCCACCATCCCCTCGCCCGCCGGCCACCGTCGGACAGGCAACTCACGTCCCCGCGCTCTGCATGCGACTAGCGGCGTGAAGAACAGCCCGGAGCCCTCTCAGCCACAATATCACCTTAATGACATTCAATCCTTGTGTAATAATCCAATGAACAACAAAGGCAAAATCCAAACTAAGAAACCAACAAACCAAGGAAAAAACAAGGGAAACTAAACATGGGGTTATCTGCTCTAGGACTGGAGCGCTCCCCAGAACAGTCCAAACGGGCGGACTGAGTTTTTTAACTGAATATTGGAGGCAAAGGGCCTCGTGGCCTAGAGGAAAAAAACTCACTCAGTCCTAGGGCAGATAGGCTGTGTTAACCCACGCTTGGACCCTCCAGGCAGCGCACTGGAGAAGGTCATAAAGTGGGGCAAAACTCACTTAACAAATGTCTCATTTAACAATGTAATTTTTGGCCTCCATTATAGTCACAAGTTGAGGACTACTGTATTTCAGAACTTGGTACTCTAGAACAGGGTAGAAGACATTTTCCCCTCCATTTTTCTCAAAAATCTTACAATTATAGAAGCTAGAGAGTGTTTGGATTAAAATTTGCTCCCTTTTGGTATTGTGGGATGCATGTTGGGGAGTTTCATTAAAAAAATCCTCATTTTCTGGGAGGGACAAAATTTGGGGAAGGCTGGTTCCTTGGGATGAATCTTGCCTACAACAACTGCCCTGTGTTTCCCAAGGTATCAGCCACCTACTAAGCATCTCCTTTCTGTAGATTTGAGGGATTCTACACGGTCTACCCACTTGCAAAATATGTGCTTCAGTATAGGAGGGAAAACACAGGAAGGTTTGCTGTTATGAAGGTCAATGGCTCAAATAAATGATTAACAATGATAATAATGTATACATATATCCTAGATTGATAATATAAGATTTTATATAAATTATAAGTGAGGACTATGGAGAGGATGCACAAAAGTTTTTGTAACCAACCGACACACTGTATTTAACTGGAAGATGGTTTTATGTTGTCTAAAACAACCCATAAACACTGGCCCTATTCATCATCCAGAGTTTAGTTTGTGTATAACAGCCAAGACTATGGTGGGAAGGGAGGGGAGGGGAGGGGAGGGGTGCTGGTGAGTCTTTCCAGTTCTTGATGTGAAGGTGAGTTTTTTTTAATGAGGATGAGTGGAGCCCTGGCTGTCCCCCTTTCCTCTTGGCCCATGGACTTTCCATGCAGCAAAGCAGAGAGAAGGAAGGGTGTGGATCAACTCGTAGAGAAGTAAACTGTTGGAAACTGAAGGTGGGTGTTCACCCTGTTCTACTTTTGCTCCAGGCATTCATTTGTTACAAACAGGAAACCCCCTCCCCAAAGTAAAGAGCCCAAAACTTGGGAAACAGACCCTCACTGTACCTAGCTGTTCCTTCATGGAGGCCTGATTTCAGGACACCCAGTTGCTGCCCAATTAAACTCTGAAGTGAGTGGGAATGGCCTCGGATCTCTTCTCCACCTGAATAAAACCTGAGCTATGGCGCAGTAAATATTGTTCCAGTCACTGATAAAACTGCTTTTTGGAAGGGTACCAAAGCAGAGAAAAAGGCCAATCAACTTGTAAGGACAGGATCAAGGAAGCAAGAAGTGCTTCAATCGCATAAGACTTTTTAAGGATAAATAAACAGAGAATACAGAAGGTATCTCCACACCTCATTGATTGGGGACTTCTCAGAATACCCCCGATTCTGTAGTTGCCTGGACCGAGTTGCTAGCAGCCATATTTTTCTCTCTTGGTTGTTTATGGATAGCTTTCCATCCGTTCATCTCCCAGCCTCTCCACATTCTCTCATATAATCTGACCCATCTAAACTGTTGGCTTTCTGTTTCTTTTCCAAATTTTCTGTACTCCCTTTTCAGAATGGCTGAGTGGTGTATAATCTACCAGAAGCCACCAGAAAGGTAAACTGTGAAACAACCTTCAGAGGAAGGGATCTAAAGGGATATACAAAAGCTGGGGAAAATAATGCAGTGACTGCATGGATATGTATTCAGATTGGCTCAGAAAGCAACAAATGACTGACTCAAAATGACAGCTTTTTATTGGAGGAAGGAGATGCAGATATTCCAAAAGCCTTTTAAAACTTTCGGGAAGAGTTTGTTATCACTGCTTGTTCCAATGTCTGGAGGTTACGGTGACATCAGAAGCAGCAGTTTTGATTTAAACTTCAGATTTATAATTGAAGCTTGCAGCTCCCCAACATCTGTTGGGTGAACACAGTGGTAAATCAACGGGACTCTTATCCACATTATCCACATTTCTCTTTTGCTTTCAATCATTTTTTTTTCCAAAAAAACCATCAAGCTCACAATAGGTCAGTCATAATTTAAAATTCATTGGTTAAAAAAAAGAGAACCCTGATGTGTTTGAAACAGACAGCATGCATTTCCAGCAGCTTTAGAGGAACAGAAAGCTTCCTATACAGCAAAGAAACTGGATAGATTGTTGTTACTGTGCATTTATATAAATCAACTACTGATTCAGAGTTTTATTGTACCCAAAACTACAAATATTTACACTGAACTAGGAAGAGGTCATAGAAGAGGTCGTTCAGCCTTCTCACCTCACCTCCTAATTTATTTTAATATTTTCTTCCTGTCTTGCTGTGCTGGTCCACAACAATTTGAGCTATCTGTTTTCTAAGAAACCAGCATTTATGAGACAGCTGGGAGTCAGGCATGCATGAAGCCACCTCACTGAGCTCATCACAACATTTCCACTCTATAAGAGTTCACAAAGGCAAGATATTTAAGGGGGCCTAAGTGTTCTCTGGCATTTCATTATTACTAATGAGCTGGCTCAACTGGGCCTTTTAAAAAAATCCAGTAACAATGATATAATGGCCCTATTAGGCCAACACTTTACAATGGTTACATTTCTTTCATGCAATGGTCACGTAAAACGCAAATATGAAATCATGGAGGTAGCCAGAGGAAGAATATCTGGGAAGAATGGCAAGAGGCAGCTTCATCAAAGCTATTTTTTTTTAAAACAAATGCTTTGAGCACCTAATGCATCTTATTTCTTGCTTGTTTTCTCCTTTTCAAACTAATACAACGCTCAGTTTGTTTTTAACTTGTTCAGGGGAGTGGAATGGGACTACTTGCCACGGCATAGGAATTCGCCACAGTCAACTCACTGTGGGACAACCTGCCGTGGGGCAATTCAACAATTCAATTCAATTCAGTTATTTAAAATAATTAAACAATTATTTTTCATTGTTATTGAAAATTATTTCATTTTATCCATTCTTTTGCATCCTTTCTTTAATGATTCTCTTCCACCATTTCCTCAGTATTAGTGTAGTCTTGTCCTGCAGCGAGTTATCCCGTGGTGAGTTGCCCCCCAACAATCTGAGTCCTCATTTTACCGACCTCGGTAGGATAGGAGGCTGAGTCAACCTTGAGCCCCATCAGGCTGTGGACAGAGTTAGCCTGCAATGCTGCACTCTAACTACTGCGCCATCACAGCTCATATATATAAAATGTATAAGGAGATGACACAATGGCACGTTGCTGGAAATTATTAGCTAGCACATTATTTAGCATAGAATTTAGATACCTTGCAAGTAATAAAAGTCTGTTCATTTGATAATAGGTAAGAAACATAATGATCAGCTGAATGTTCAGGAAGCAGTAATAAAATAAGGAAAAACAAGCCAATGAGTTTATAATTATTAAAAGAAAACTCAAATGGGTGAATGTCGTCCCCCCCCGGCTCAATGGTTTCAGAGCCAGGAGGAAGAAGCTGATCCCATGACTGAAAGGAACATTTCTGAATCTACCGTCCCACAAAGAGAAGGAAGGGCCCGAGCAGCTCTCCAGGCAAATATTTTCTTCCATATGGGGTGCTGTTAAAACAGAAACAGGGGCTGGTTCCTATCTGGATTCAGCCTTCAAGAGCTGGAATTTTTCAGGAACTCCACCAAAATCATGTTGCTAGTTTTTACGGAGACCAGAAAATCTGGTGAAAGACCAGGTGGTAGCAGCTTCCCTCAAACAGCCTTCAATTGGCACTATATAGGAAGACATTTGTAAATATCTATGGAGGTTCTCAGTCATCCAGGTCATGGTTGTCCCAAAGGTGCTTTTTCCAAACTGAAGAAGCTTCTTGGGTGGGAAACGAAACGTCTTCAAGGAAAAACGAAGTCCAGTTACCTTTTGAAAAAGCACCTTTGGGGCATCAGCAAATACAACAAATACCAAGCACGTGGGAGGAATAGGAATTTGAACCTAAGCCCTGACTTATGGCTGATCGTTTAATGACCGACTGTTCAAAGCTACAAGAGCCCTGGAAAGGCTGCTTCATGGCCTATAAAGCACTTCCAGCCACTGCCAAATGCCCCCCCACCATGCCCCGTCCCCAAGGGCTCACATTTGCAACCAGCTGCTAAGCACCCCATCATCATAGTTTCTCTATTTACAATCTTCTCTGCTACCCCAGAAAGTCAACGGGAAAGTTGGCAAGGAAGGTTGCAAGTGGAGGGGATGGGGAGGAGATGAAACCTTTCAAGGGCTGTAGAAATGTTTGAGAAGGGCTGCCTGCTGAAATCCTTCCAGCAGGTAGCTCTGGGAAGCCAAAGGGCAGCTGCCAGAGGGTTTTGAACTCGTGGAACTGAAATCTTTCAACTGGTGGCTTTTCTCTCCACCTGCTTAAGGTCCTGGGAGATCCCTTGACGATCCCCATGGAGAGCGCTGGGATTGTGATCCCTGAGCTGAACAGTCACGTGGGCATCTTGCTTAGCAACTGCTTTGCTCAACGACCAAGATTCTGGTCCCAATCGTGGTCATAGGTTGAGGACTACCGGTAGGTAACATATGAACCCACCTAATGATGGCTTGGCATGATTTTTAAAAAGTTTACCATTTTCCTCCTTTAATAATAATCATCAAGATAAATTTTCCAACTTTTTTCTTTGCTTGGACCCAAAGTTACACTTAATGCCCCTTTCTAATTTACTAAGGTTACTAAAATGGTGAAGTGAGAGAGACAGGGGGAAAAAAAGAGTCTACTTGCTTCAGATTTTTTATGCCTGCATTTAGGCACATTCAGCATGAAGATGCACACCAATAAAAGGAGTAACTGTCACATACTGACAGTGGTGGTCAGGAAGCTTTGGACTCCCAAGGCTTCACCAAGTGGAGGATGGCCTCAGAAGACCTCTATTCCAATCATTGACCAGAGAAGGATACAGACCAGAGACGAGCAGGACAATTTGGTGGATGTAACTGATCTTTATTTTGGGTTAGCTTGGCTTGATCACCTTTAGTAATATTGCATCATAATTCTGCATTATAAGGATACTAAACAAACAATGCTGACCTAAATTAACGGAGCAGAATCTTCAATCAGGGCATTAAAGCTATGCAAAAGGGAACCTGTTACACTGCAATGGCTCCATGGAAGGCAATATGACCCTGTCGTCCCTAAGCATCTATTCTCATTATTTAAAGCTCATTGCCATCTTGGTTTCCAGGGAGATCAGAGCAAAGAAACAACAGGGGGAATAATTCAAGTATAGGTGACACCTGACTTGGAATGTCCTTCAACCAGGAACAGATTTTTTTACAACACAACCCCAATTGACATCAGTCATACCGTTTTAGAGGTACATAAAAATCATATTAATCTCCGGTATGTTTTAATGTTGCCTGGATTTAATGGTTTTGTTTTTTAGCTGCTGATAATTGCTTGGGCACTGTTTGGATTGCGTTTAATTAAGCATTCCAGTGTTTTTCAAACTTGGCATCTTTAAGATATGTGGATTTCATTCCCCAGAATTCTCCAGCCAGCACATCATGGCTAGCTGGGGAATTCTGGAAGTTGTTCCACAGATCTTCATGGTGCCAAGATACTGAACTCTGCCATTTTGTTACTTGCAGGAAATGCTCGCAAGAAAGCACAGATAAAGGTTTTTTTCAGCCAACCACACCCTTTTTCAAGGATACTCCATTCCAATCTTCCTTCTGAGGCTTTTTACTTACCACTTTCTCCTGACCATGTGATCAGACAGCATTCTATGGTCACTGAATATGCTCATGCCCCCCCCCCTTTATTTGTGTAAAGCTTGAATTGTTACACATGGGTTATGTAGTTTTCCTACATAATGATTGGTACTCTAAATTTGTTACAGGGCTGTAAGTCAACAGTGGCATTTATGTGAAAGCGGGAATAGGACAAATATATATTAATGAAACATTCTAGAGATACCAACAAATTGTCAAACCTATTGTTTAATAGGAAGCACCTAACCTCTCATAAGTGTTCATGAAAGCAGGATATAACCATCTACTTCTTCTTTCTTTCTAAAGGAAACATAAGGGACGTATGTGTAATATGTATGCCAGATATATATACGTATTCTTGGAACAACAAAACTACCATCAGATTCACATTAGGGGATCCAGCCTAATAAAAACACAAAATCATTAGAATTTGAAAAAGGGGTATTATGCTTGTACCATCCCTGAGCCCCCAGGGAAACTAATTAATGATAATCCACTTCAAAACCCAACATGTTGTTCCCTCAATCCATCTGTCTTTCTCTGTCACACACTCCACATACAAACATGCATCCACACATTCCCAATGTTTCAGTATTTCAAGTCAAAAGCCTTTTAGGGAAAAGTGGCATGGAAATTGCATAGCCCCAATTGACATTTGCAAGTCTGCCAAAGTTCCTTCCCATCAGGAAGCTGGGTCTCACCTGATCCAGGACGATTATTTCATCAGCATCAACCACTGTTGACAACCTGTGTGCAATGAAGATGGATGTTCTGTGCCTTACGATGTCTCTCATGGCATTCAAGATGTTCTGAAAGATTAAAGATAGATGGCAGGAGGGGGAGAACTCATCTTAAAATAGATTAGCAAATGAGAATGATTTAATCACACATAGAAACAAGCTGCCAGCCATTCCAATGTCATCAACAAGGGAAAAAGTCAGAGTTTGAGGCACAGGTAGTCCTCAACTTAAGACCGTTCACTTAGTAACAATTCAAAGCCACAACCAATTTCCGCAGAGCTATTTATGACTCATGTTTGAAGTGACAATGGCCACACCCTCCCCCCACGGTCACATCATTGCATTTCAGGTGCCTGGCAACTGGCTCACCTTTACGACAGCACGGTCCTGCTGTCACGTCTCTGTGATTTGCAATGGGGTATTTTTTTTTTGCCTGTTTCCAGTGTTTACTTTTGGTTTCCAGCAAAAAGCAAATAAAAAATAAAACGTTTGCTGGGGGAAATGGATTTACTTAATGACTGCATCATTTAAGACCTCCCAGAAAAATGGCAAAAAAATTGGGGTTCATGATGCCTTGACTTGTGATCACACCCGACTTATGACTATAACTCTAGGCTCAACTATAATTGTAAGTCAAGCTCTACCTGTGTTTAATTTAATGTACATGCTATGAAAACTACGAAAACCACAAAAAGATTCCTTCATTGCGAAATCTAGCTATCCCAGGGGAAAAACTACAGGAAACTGGAGTTGCCAAACAGGAAAAGTGTGCCTGCTCCAGCAGTGATTTATTTATTTTTTTGCTTCCTTTATAATATAGGAAGGCAACAGGCAAATTCTGCTTTTCCTTAAATACCCTTTTGATTGCTTGTTGCAGAGTTTGGGGGGAAAGCTTTTAAAGTGCAGCTGTGTTGTGTAAACATTCAACTTCATTTGACAACCTCATAATAAATATAGCAAAATGAACGGCAACAAACAAGTAGAATAAACAAGCTCACTAAAAATTCTTATTGTGATCAGTAAACGGAACCCAAGATTTTTACTTGACAGGTGCATCTGCCTCCTCCTATTCTTTAGAAATGAACTATGCCTCAGCCATCCCCTGTCAGGCCCCTTTCACGATTGGAGGCCTTGCTATGTCAAGTCACCCAACACAAACAGACACGGTGAGCATTAGCCTCGGACAAGACAACTTAGGGAAGTGGCCGGGGGTGCAAGGGTCCATGTATATTATGAAGCTGCCCCTGTGATGTCACAGGACCTGTTTCACAACACCCTGATGCTTTACAGTCTGACCTGTGAATATAATTTGGTGCCAAACAGAAGCATTAGCCACATGTTGTAATATAGTTCCTTGTGTAGGTGTGTGTCCTTCATGGCCTAGTTCATACTAGGGCTTGCAGAATCACGCTGAATCACACCGGAGAAAACAAACTCCTAAAAAGCCATAACATCCTGATAGTGAATAACATAACATTCTGAGATGTGCCCTACCATTGACGTCCAGGATTTGACCATATATAGAAAGAACTTTCCTGAAGCAGTAGATTAGAAATTGTACTTTTACAGGCTGTTTTTAAGCACATGTTATTGCTCCTCCTGCCTTTGTCCTATCTCAATAAAAGGGGCTACCAGACCCCCAATCTGGGTCGCTCCATCTCAAGAAAGTTCGTGTCCTGTCTTTTCTCAAACATTGGCCTCATGGACGACCCACGGGAACATCACATTTGGTAGCAGAGGATGGTTACTTCACAGTCAACCCTGCATCCCAAGAAACCGTGCACCATGTTTCAATGGCTCACACGCAAAAATCATTGAGGGGGCCAATTTTTATGAACATGAAGTGGCAACCAGCTGCTGCCCTTCAAGTTAAAACTTCACCTCTTAAGAGTGAGCAGGTCAAGCAATTCCAACTGCTCTACTTAATACTTTTGTGCTATAATTTATTCAGAAGTGGGTTCATTTCTCCATCCAATTCTAGGAAAGCCGGTTCTCCCACTGTTCCCAGTTTGATCTTGTGAGCCTGGGATAGCAAAATGTAGAACTGCAACAAAGATGTAGTGCGGGGTGAGGGGGTAGCCAACCTACCTCTTCTGTAATGGAATCTAAGGATGATGTGGCTTCGTCATAGAGAATAATGGGAGGATTCTTCAAAATGGCTCTGGCTATTGCAATCCTCTGCTTTTCACCTCCTAAAAAAAGGAAGGCACATGCACATAAAGTCAGTGAAAACTATTTTTGCTTGGAAGGGCATTCTAAAATGAAAGACACCAGAGAGCCATTGCGGCAGAGTAACAGAATTGAAAGGAACCTTGGAGGTCGTCTAGCCAATCCTCTGCTCAGGCAGGAAGCCCTATACCATTTCAGACAAATGGTTGTCCAAACTCTTCTTAAAAACCTCCAGTGTTGGAGGATTCACAACTTCTGGAAGCCAATTATTCCACTGATTGATTGTTCTAACTATCAGGTAATTTCTTCTTAGTTCTAGTTTTTAGTTTCGCAATGCTCATAATTGTGAAAAATGGTCATAGGTCACTTTTTTCAGTACCATTGTAACTTCAAACAGTCACGAAATGAATTGTTACAAGTTGAGGACTATCTGTAACCGAGACTGTCACTTTCTGACAGTCCCCCCCCCCCAAGGATTTCAGTGTCCTTGCATGTTCTCCACTATTAAGGACACTCTTTGCTCCCATTCTCTAAGGCTACAATTAGGGCTATTTTTCTAGGCCACCATATTGCCACATTTTGACTTTCAGATGTACAGCCCTGTCTTAAAAAAATTTAAGTCCATTTTGGATTTTGGAGGCCTTGAAAGTAATTAATGGTTATATATGCGTCTGCTTTCTTGTGCTACTTGTCAAAAATCTGACAAGCTTCCATTTTAATGTTTTCATGTTCCTGGCGATGTGCCCTTCTAACTACCATAGCCTTCTTTTAGCAAGTCACTTTAGGAGGATAATAATCTCATTTCACTTTAAGCCTTAAGTGGCTGTCCTGAAGCTGAGCAATAAACAGAAATTGAACTGTTCACCTAAGATGTGATTTCTGCTTCTCACTTCCTTTATAAAATGCTTATCCTGAAGTGTATTGTATTTGCTATTGCCAGTATTTATAAAAGTAATGGTTCCATAATGCAAGGTCTTTTCTCGGGTCTTCCTCCGAGCCCATTTCAAAGACTACACATGACAATCTCAGGATAAATGGGAGAAGGGGCGCTTCAACTTATGGCTGAATCACAGTCTGGTTCTTAGAACAGTATGGGAAGAGAACCATTTCAGTTGCGATAGAATTACAAAGCCCTTCTGTTTAAGATACAACCTGAATTCTGTGCACATAGTCACACTGCTTATACACTGGAAAATTACCATGAACAGTGGCATCCTAGCACATACACTTGCATTCAAGGACTTTGTCTGTCTGTCTGTCTGTCTTTCTGTCTGTCCACCCGTCCCGTCCATCCATCCATGGGTCAGAGACCATCTCCATTAAGATTGAACAGCCCTCTCTCCATGGGGTAGGGGGAAGAGGGATATAACACCACCTACTGTATCTCCTGTTTACAACACAGTCCTTTCAGCAGTTCTAAGAAGCCTCTTTTGCACTATTCAATGACCCTGAGGGTACAGATTAACCTCCAACTGGCCTTAATGACTCTCAGAAAGGGTATTAATGACCAGAGGACTGCAAGGAATATACATCCTTCCACTCTCTACCATTCAATCAGAAACTGAAGAAGCTTCTTGGATGAGAAGTGAAACATCTTCAAGGAAAAGCAAAGTCCAATTGCCTTTTGAAAAAGCACCTTTGGAACCACCATGGCCTGGGTGACTGAGAATCTCCATCGACAGCTATTAGAACTATGTGACTGCCCACTCACTCTCAGTCACTCTGGGAGACCTACAAACGATAAAAGGGTCAATATAAAAAGAATACAAATTATAATCCACCATGACGATCTCCTATGATAGTCATATTATATACATTTCCCCATAATTTTATTTATTTTGCCTCCTGGCTTTATTAATTTTAACTAATAACTCAAGATGGCGAGCATATCCAATAAACCTTCCTCCTCATGGTTTGCTCACAACAACAACCCTGTGAGAGGGTGACTGGTCCAAGGTCACCCAGCTGCTATTCATGGCTAAGGAAGGACTAGAACTCTCCACCTCCTGTTTTCAAGCCTGGTGCCTTCACCACTAGGCCAAATTGGCTCTATGAGAGCTATTACTAACTGTGGTTCTTCCAAAGGCCTTTCATAGTATTTATAAAGTCAAGAAAAACAAGATTTTAAATATACTCATTAAAAAATCATTTAAAACACTTCTTGACAATGCATCGCCAGCAACATGATAAAATAAAGGGAGAGGAGTTTGCCATCTGTAATGTCCACAATGGTTATTGCATATACCTAGGGGGGGAAACAGGTTTCATTTCTGCAGCAGTGACCTTCCTGCAAACCTTCTCAGCATAAGTCAATGCTATAATTAAAAGTATAGCATTTGAATAAAGAACCAATGGCCATTTCTTAAACTGAGTTACTGCGTGCCTGCAATTTCCAAATTAGAAATTAAAAGTCCAGCAAGAAACAAGAAAGACATTTTACCCTAATAAGTGCTGAGCTTATATAAATCATGAACAAGTTGTGTTCCTCTCTCCTTCCTTAGGTTTAACGTTTATAAAAGTACCAGAAACAACTTTGGACAGATTTTCAATGGAGATCACTATCACAGATTTAACTATCCTGGCAGACTTTGGCATGCAACTCTTGGTCTGATACCAGGAAATCTCCCAGGCCACCGTAAGATACACAGCCTAGCAGCAACTGGGTTTTCTGACTCTAGCATCAGGGAAGGAGGGGACAGGTGCTTATTTGGAGGACAAGGTTCCCTACTTCTCACCCAAAGCTTCCCTGACTAAAGAGCTACCCAAACAGGGGCAGCATCCCATAGGAATTAAAGATTGCAAAGTCCCGAGAGAGATTTTAGAAGTGCAATATGTTTCAAAATATAGGACAGGTAGTCCTCAATTTACAACAGTGACTGTTCGAAGTTACAATGCACTGAAAAAAGTGACTTATGACCGTTTTTCAAACTTATGATCCTTGCCGCATCCCCATGGTCATGTGATTTACATTTGGTTGCTTGACAGGTGGTTCATATTCAGGATGGTTGCAGTGTCCCAGGGACTTTCTGACAAGGAAAGTCAAGGAGGAATTCACATTCACTTCACAACTGTGTTACTACTTTAACAAGTGCAGTGATTCACTTAATAAATGTGGGGTAGAAAAGTTGTAAAATGGGGCAAAACTCACTTAACAAATTTCTCGCTTAGCAACATAAATTCTGGCCTCTGTTGTGGTAATAAATCGAGGACTTACCTGCAGTTTCCATTTCATCAGAGACTGTATATTAGTGGAATTTGCTGCCTCCTTTACAGATAAGAACCAATCATGGGAATACTAAATTTATTCCATGAAATATGCAGCATTTGAGTCCCTTTACTTCCATTGTTATAACTGTGCTGGGCAGTATGGAATCTGAACATAATGTTCAGTAGTTGGCATTGGATGAGGGTTCATTTATTTACTAGATGCTTATCCTGCCTTTATTACTTTATAAGTAACTTGAGGTGGCCAACATGCCTAGTACTCCTTCCTTGTCCTATTTCCCCTACAATAACAACCCTGTGAGGTGGACTGGGCTGAGACAGAGAGATTGGCTCGAAGTCACCCAGCTGGCTTTCATGCTTAAGATGGAACTAGAACTCACTGTCTCCTGGTTCCAGCCAAGTGCCATCACCACTAGATCAAACTGGCTCTCAAATTACAGCACAGGTAGTCAAGCTCCAAATTTGTCTGTGCTAGTACTCTGAGCTAATATAGCTACACATTCTCCCAATAAACCCTTCTGTTTGCATTTTCCTCCAACCCCTCATTTCAGACTTTCATTTATGGTGATGAAAATTAGATACACAAATGAGGCAAATATTATATGTCCCAGGATAACGTAGAATCCAATTTAGGTCAGTTACCAGAACCAAAGATTTAGTTTTCCAAGCTTTCAGACTTGTGCTGGAGCCCATCTTTAGGGAATTTCTCTCTCACCAGAATGCCTGCTTTGGGCTATTGTGTGAATAGTATTTATGCCTGATTGTGTGTGGCTTTTCAGCTGTTGATTGGGGTGTTGATGGCTGATTGTTTCCTGCTGCTCGGTGCATAGAATAGCCCAAAGCAGAGAGAAATTCCCTGAAGATGGGCTTGGAAGACTAAACCTCTAGTCCTGGTGACCGACCCAGATTGGATCTTGTAAATTAAATACAATTCTAATCTAGGTAAAGGTAAAGGTTCCCCTTGCACGTATGTGCTAGTTGTTCCCGACTTTAGAGCACGGTGCTCATCTCTGTTTCAAAGCCAAAGAACCAGCGCTGTCCGAAGACATCTTTGTGGTCATGTGGCTGGCATGACTAAATGCTGAAGGCGCACGAAACGCTGTTCCCCTCCCACCAAATTCTAATATAAATATATATATAAATATATATGATACACACACACCGTATTTTTCGGAGTATAAGACGCACCTTTTTTCCTCAAAAAAGAGGCTGAAAATCTGTGTGCGTCTTACACATCGAATACAGCACTTTTTTGCCCCCCCCCAAGCCCCGTCCCTTCACCAAAATGGTTGTTCATAGCCTTATGAAGGCTTCCAGAGAGCTCTCGGGGGCTGGGGAGGGCAGAAATGAGCAAAAAATGGGCCGTTTTTTGCCCCCCCCCCAGCAGCACTCTATAAGCCTCCATAAGGCTATGCATGCAATTTTTTTGACAAAAAACAGGCCCGTTTTCACTAAAAATGGGCCGTTTTTTGCTCCCCCACCCGGAGCACTCTGCAAGCCCCCCTCCCCCTGAAGGCTATTTGAAAAAAACAGGCCCGCGAAAAATGGGCCGTTTTGGGGAGGTTTGCAGAGTGGAAAAACTTTTTTTCCCCTCTTTCGGAAAGTTCTTTCGTTAGAGTGATTGATGAGAATTACATTGATCAAGTGCTGTCCCAGCAGAAACAAGTCTTAGGTGCTGCAGGTTGTCAGATTTACTTCTCCAGCACATGGATAAATACACCTGGAAATATCTACCTACCTACCTACCTACCTACCTACCTACCTACCTACCTACCTACTCTCTCTCTCTCTCCCCCTCTATCTACCTACCTACTTTTTTAAAAATTTGCATCTTCAAAACCTTGGTGCGTCTTATACTCTGGTGCATCTTATACTCCGAAAAATACGGTACACACACACCAAGTACCACTCATTCATCGTGAAATCTCCAGAACCATAAAGCTTATAAACTTGAAATTTGGCACATATGCAGTCTGGGGCTCCTTACAGTACTAAATGTCAGAACCAGCGGTGGGATTTACTTACCTTCCCTACCGGTTCGCAAATGTGAGCGCACGCACAGAAGGTCACACATTATGTCAGGGCGGAGCCTCCTGCAGCCACCGCTACCGGTTCACCCGAATACTGGTCGGTACCTCACCAAACTGACTACGACTTCCACCTATGGAACTGCTTCTGGCCTGAAGGTGGTGGGAGCGATCTTCCCTTATGTGTTTCAATCACCGACCACCACTGAGTCAACGGATTGTGAACCAAATTTCTCCTGCATAGCCCAATCACATAGTTTCGAAGCGCAGAATAGGCATTCAGCTAGTAGCACTATATAGCATCTACTTAAACAGTGATTCTTCCCTTCTTTTGATCATATATTTAGGCTGTAATGTCAAACACGTTTAGAATGTATTATCCCTGAGCAAAAATATATTTTTCTACAATATGACCCACGAATGCTTCTTTCATATCATTTAAGAACTTCACAAGGAAAATTAAATAGGATTATCTTAAGTGTTCTCTATAATCACTGCCATCATCCCCCTCAACTAAACGTTGCCATTAAAGAAACATTAAGAAACACACATCAACCTTTAAACAATTTGGACCTCTGCGGCTTCCAATTTGGATTTGTATCAGATATGTTATGGGAAACCTGTACAAACTTCCTTATACAGATGGACAGAAAACAAGTTTCACCCAAACCCCCAGCAACCCAGAGACAGTGGGTCATTTTTTTTCTGGTGAGGGGAGTAAAGAGGCAAAGTAAGAAAGATGAATGGTACCCATTTTAATCACTTAACCAGGCCAAAGAAGCCACTGTGACATTTTGGATTGAGAGGAAAACGGAAGATTTAAGGCCCAATCAGCTCACCCCTCAAGTCCCCCCACCAAAGACTCACCCAACTGTGACTGATAGCTTGCTGGTCTAAAGTACTCACAGCAATGGTGATGCCATGTTTGGATGTTATTCTATGACATTGTGATGAGTCGAATGTCTATAAAGATTCTTAGCCATCCAGGTCATAGTTGTACCAAAAGTGGCTTTTATTTTCCAGTTGCCTTTTCAAAAATAAAAACCACTTTTGATATGGTGATGAACCCTTATGGCCCTTGGAGACATAATAATAATAATGATGACAATGAAGATACAATTACTGGCTGCAAGACAGCTCTGTATTCCTATATCTTTAAAGCTGTGCAGCTACCTCTAATTGTCTCCATCTAATCAAATACTGATTTGGCCATCACCCTGTGGAGGAGTGTGTGAAGAGCCTACCAGCCCTCTGTTCCTGACAATGAAATTTTCTGAGCTGCTTCCAGAGAAGCATCAGACCAGCTGCTGGGTGACCATTTAATATTAAACTTGGCATTTATCTGTCTGCTGCTGAGAAAGGTCAGTTAGGAAGGCCTATGCTGAGCACCAAGCCTGAGGCAAGGCAGGAGAAGGGAGCTGCAGAGACCAGCGGCCCATTGATTTCCTTACCTGACAGTTTCAGGCCTCGCTCGCCTACTTGGGTGTTGTACCTATTGGGCATTCTGAGAATGGCATCGTGAATTCCTGCTAGCTTTGCCACTGCGTAGATATCTTCCGCGGAGGCATTGATATTGCCATACTGGAGGTTGTAGAAGATGGTGTTGTGGAAGAGAACAGCATCCTAAGATACACACAAACAAAATAAATACAGGTAGTCCTCAACTTACAACAGCTCAAAGTTATGACACTGAAAAAGGGACTTATGACTGTTCTTCACACTTACGACCATTGCAACATCCCCATGATCAAAATTCAAATGCTTGGCAACTGACTCTTATTAAAGACGGTTGCAGTGTCGTAGGTTCATGTGATCCTGTTTTGCGACTTTCTGACAAGCAAAGTCAATGGGGAAACCAGATTCACTTAACAACCGTGTTACTCACTTAACAAGTGCAGTGATTCACTTTAACAACTGTGTCAAGAAAGGTTGTAAAATGGGGCAAAACTTACTTAAACGTTTCGCTTAGCAACAGAAATTTGGGGGCTCAGTTGTGATCATAAGTTGAGGACTGCCTATACCAAATAACTGGGAATGCGAAGGGCGTTTATAAAGTCAACATGAGTGGGCTAGAATTTTTCAACAAACTACAGAGCTGCTGGGGCATCCTAAGAGTGTTTGAAGATGCTGATGCAAGAGTCATCCTAACCCAAGCCAGAGCGGCCGAGAGGAAAAATGTCCACATTAATAGGATGAACATTACTTCCAAAACAGCCTGGAAAGCTGAAGTGGCAGGAGAGGCCTCCCAAGGGACTACAAATCATTCAGATTCACACTCCCAAAGGCTCTAATTGGCATCTTGCCAAAACTGGCAAGAGAGTGTAAGGACCAACAAAACCAACCAGAAGGGTGGGGGCTGTTCACCCCCTTTACGGAGTGATCTGGAATACGTTAACAGGGAGAAAACGTTTCCAAGACAGAGCCATGTCAAGCATCACCTAACTTGAACATTATTAAGAGGCGCCTGCTTCTCCAGAGCAGTGTTTCTCAACCATGGTGACTTAAGTGTGGACTTCAACAGCCAGAATTCCCCAGCTGTGATTATTTTGCTTCAGCTCCAGAAACAATACAGGACTTAACAGGAAATCCTTTTGCTGGATGTTTTCAGCTTTTATGACTAGTTTCAGAAGGACATCGGTTTAGACCTTTTTTCTGGGGGATTTTAATCATCAGATAAAAACTGTTTTATTCACACATGCTGGGCCTGCTGATCTGATTTTTTTTCTTGTTCTTCTATTGCTTTATTTATTTGGCTTCATCGCCTCAGTTTCCCCATTGTTACATCAGTCTCTAGGGCTGCAACATTAGGATGATTTTCAAGGTAGAAAAAAACATACCTGTGGCACAACTCCTAAAGCCTTCCGCAGGCTTTCCAAACTGACATTTTGTATATTCTTGCCAGCAACATAAATCTCTCCCTTCTGAGGCTCATAGAAGCGAAATAATAATCTCATAATTGTGCTTTTGCTAAAAAAAAAAAAAAAAGAGAGAGAGACTCAGGGCTAGAACAATGTTTTGCACCTTTTTTAAAAAACCCAAGGTTTTATGGCCATTAAAAAAAAGAAAGAAAAAAGAAACCAATCAATGATGCAGAATTTTGTGCATCCATTTACCCACCCTGACCCACTGCTTCCTACAATGGCCACTTTTCTTCCGGCCGGGACTTCAAAAGAGACGCCACTGAGGACTTTCTGCCCCTCAAGGTATTCAAAATGCACGTTATCAAAGGCGATGGTAGCAGTCTGTGGGGTGATCTGCAGGGGTGCAGCCAGGTCTTTATCCTATTAAAAGAAGAGTCCCGCTTTACACACTGACCGGAAGGTATTTTAAAGAGCTTAGCAAGCTAAACAACAGATCTAATTGAAAACGAGGCACAAGCAAATGCCTGAAAGACGTTAAAAATATATTTTTTAAAAACCTAGCAGTTTCAGTCACAGGTAAATTTCTTTCTTTCTCTCTCCCTTCTTTCAAGCTCAATAATTTTTTTTTGCCAGAATGGTCTGGCTCCAAAGCAGCCTTTTGCACAATCAATTCTGCATCATTAATTAAAATGACAGAATAAAATTTCAATGCACAGGGCACACATAGAAAATGCAGAGATTACACATAGCCCCTTGGCTCCCCCCCACAAGCTCTTTCAGAAATGCAACATTAAAATGAAGGATCTTCAGTAACTGCTCAAATTTTGCCATGAAAACAAATCTGGATTCATTTTAAACTAGCATACAAGACAAACCTTTAAATAGGAAGATTTTATAGACAATACTCACTTTGATTTTAGTATCTATGTTAAGCAGCGTAAACAATAAGTTCATGTCTATGAGCGCCTGCCTCGTCTCCCTGTATACCGTCCCCAGGAAGTTAAGGGGTAAGGAAATCTGGAACAGCAATCCATTCACCATGACCAGATCACCAACAGTTAAATTACCTTCGTGACAAAAAAAAGGTAGATGAGCAATAAGGCAGTTTTCAGCCATGTAGTAGCTTAATTTTTCAAAATAAGTTGCAGCAAGCTTATTTTTTCTAGAGCACCAAAAGGCAAAACAAGAAACAATGTTGGAAATTAACCGAGAGAAACAATCTAAAAATAAGGAGGAAATTTCCTAGTGGTGAGAGCATCCAACCAGTGGAATAGCTTGGCTTCAGGAGTTGTGGAAGCTCCATCACTGGAAGTTTTCAGAAAGAGACTGAAATGGTGTAGGACAGTAATGGTGAACCTTTTTCACCCTGGAGCCTGGGGAGGATGAAAAACAGCCAACGCGCAAACTGGAAGTTTGGGGATAGATTGCCTCCAGAGGGTGAAAAATGGTTGAAAATCAAGGCTGAAAATCAGCTGGCCAGCACATGCTGGAGCTGACAGGGCAATGCCTTGTGTGCCCTCAGAAATGGCTCCATGTGCCGCCTGTGGCATGCGTGCCATAGGTTCGCCATCACGGGTATAGGGTCTCTTTGTCAAGCAGAGGATTGGACTAGAAGATCTACGAGCTCCCTCCCAACTCTACTATTCTATGTTCAAAGCTAGTATTAACCCTACTCAAATTTATATTCAGCACAGATTCATATTAAAGCTGAAGTCAACCGACAGCACATGTTTAGATCACACTACTACAAAACGTAACAGAAAAACAGGTGAGGGGGGGGACCTGCAACCCCTTGCTGCAAAACCTACAACCTTCCTTCTCCTTGGTGGTGCCAGCTGGTGTGACCGGGGTGAACATTTGGGGCACCACCACGAATACAGAACATGCACTTGAAAAGAGCAAGGAAAAGAATCAACCTGTGGTAGAGCGGGGAGTGGAGTGGAAGTGAAACATGAGTTTAATATGAATGACCAATTTGGATGCGTAAGAAGTACCTGCAACAATTCCCTTGCTGGCCATCACCATGATGGCAGTTAATCCAATGGTGAATATAGCGTTTTGTCCAAAATTAAGAAGAGCCAAAGTTGAGGTAGTTTTCAGTGAGGCGTTTTCATAGGTCTTCAAAAATCCATCATACCGTTGGGCTTCATAATTTTCATTATTGAAGTACTATGAAAAGGGAGAAAAGATGGCACGATGTTCATCTCCTTAGGAAAATCCCAGATGTTTTATGATTTAGGATGCAGTTATAAGTAGTCCTCGACGTATGACCACAACTGAGCCCAAAATTTCTGCTGTTAAGTGAAACCTTTGTTAAGTGAGCTTTGCTCCACTTTATCACCTTTTGTTGTGCCCTTTCAGCTGCCGGCCCCTCCAGCAGCCCAATCAGAGGAGGAGGAGGAGGCATGGGAGTCAGGGTCTGCATCAAGGCAACCTGAGAGTTGCAAGGGGGAAGAGAGAATGGAGCTGGCAAAGAGAGAGACAGAGGCAGAGTCTGGGCCACCCGTCAGCCTTCCATTAGAGAGTCAACAGTCCCCAGCTCTGGAGGTGGCTGATGAGGAAGAGGAAGAACAGCTGGGTCCAGTGCCTGATGCGCGGATGCACAGAAGGCAGAGGAGAGGAGAGCGGTGGAAATCTATGGGCTGGTCCTTGGGAAGGAAGAGCCACTGCTGCTAGTGAAACCCCACCCTAGCTCTAGGGATAAAAGGCAGGGGGTGGAGAGGAAAAGCTGTGGCAGAGAACAATTCATCTCCCTGATGGAAGGACTTGTTAATATGCAGCGAGAAAGAAACTTTTGGCCAGGGCTGCTGGTGCTCCTAATAAAGGAATCATTGCTTCAACTACAGAGCGTTTGTCGTTTGAGCTGGGTCAGAACACCTTTCTTGCCACAATTGTTAAATGAATCACTGCAGTTAGTAAGTTATTAACCCAGCTGTTAAGTGAATCTGAATGGCTTCCCCATTGACTTTGCTTATCAGAAGACCACAAAAGGAGTTCACATGACCTTGGGACACAGCAACGGTCATAAGCATGAACCAGTTGCTGAGCATCTGAATTTTGATCACAGGACCATGGGGATGCTGCAACAGTTGTAACTGTGAAAAACGGTCACATTTTCAGTGCTGTTGTAACTTTGAACAGTCACTAAATACATTGTTGTAAGTTGAGGACTACCTGCATCTGTGTTTTCTGTGAATCAGTTGGACCAACCACTGAGCATGCTCTGGCGCATGAAAACCTACCATGTTTCACATGTTCTTGCCGGCCACATGCAGTCTTTTCATCCTATTAGCATATTCTCTTGTAATACAGATCCATGGCTCATCCTCAGTGGTTAAACAGCCAGGCAAGGCAACAGGCATCATATGGGGTTAAAGCTGACAGTCCCAGAATTACCATTCAATTTTCCAGATGAGTATGGATTCAGATTGGGACAATCCTACTTTTACAGATGTACCCAGCAAACATTAATGATATTGTTCCAGTCTGCGAAGCAAACTGAGTTGTAAGCTTTTGAAATCCTTGTCAAATAATGATAAATAAGAAACACCATGTGTCTGCCCAATGAATACTACAAACTTGTCTGATGTGAAAAAGTTTCCTGCAGCAGTGGGGAAGGCAACATTTTTTAAAATGGTTTGCCATTCACTTCTTCCTAAGGCTGAGAGAGAGAGTGACTGGCTAATTCTTCTGGAGTCATATACCAGCAAATACATCATTTGAGAGACATTTTATTTCAACAAAAGTTTCATGAAAATTTCAACCCTTTTCATGTTTTCTCACTCTCCCAACAATATTCTATTTGAAATTCTTAGCCCATTTTATCATACTCTTTCATTTGTTCATCCTCCATTTCAAATACCAGTAAGGGTTCATTAATTTTAATAATTACAAGTTCTTTCTTTTGTTGCTCAATTCCAAATGTCCTGTTATCTACCTTGATTCTTTCTCTGAGCTCTGCATACGAAACGCATTGAAAACTAAACCCCTCCCCTTGAGCCAATAGTTCTTTTAATTTAATCTTATTTTTTTCTCCACATTGTTTTCCTAACAACTCTCCTCAATAAGTTAACCAGTTCTATTTAACTGCTGTTTCTTTCCTATAAAATGCTGCTTCTGCTGAAAGCAAGAAAAGCATTTTTGAGCAGAGCCTAGGTTTATACTATTCCATAGTCTCAATATGGTACTTCTTGATATAGTGATTTTTAAAACTGAGATTAACCTGAAGCTTATTCAGGCCATCCACATTAACTAGCCCTTAAACTGTGTTGCCCATCATGGCTTGGGTTCTGGGTTTGCATTTCTCCTTTCAGTTGAACAGGAATTAATAAACTGCCATGCAGCTGGTCAAATACACTTAAGCAGACCTTTCAGTGAAAAAAGCATCTGGCTCCTTAAAGAAGCTAATCAAGAGGGAAAGTATGAAAGGAGAAGCAGCATTCTTATATTATACACAGGCAATCAACAGCTTAGGGCCCAAGTAAGTGACATTTTGTTTACCTATTTAGGCTAAGAGTAATTCTTTTGGTCATTGTTCCTAACAGAAAGGAATTTTAAAAAATCTCTCTTTTTTTGAGCAAAGGGTACAAAATGGCATGCATTGTTAATAAGGTCTACCCAAGTAATAACAATATGAAAAGTTAAAAATGCTAATGGCTTACCTTCACAGTTTCATAATTCAGCAGAGAGTCAATGGCAGCATTCCCTGCATCGTTATCTGCTTTGTTCATTTCAATCCTAAATTTAGTTCTGTAAGACAAAAGGTTGGCAGAGACAATTGTTCCCATCCAGTTTCACCAGGCAGTCAAATCTCATCAGGGACTGTCTTACCTCCACTGTGTAAGTCCTATTGTGAATGCCGTGTATGCTCCTAATGTCCCCAAGGTTACGAGTGCGAAAGGCGCACCACATTTATAATACTGCAGGGAAGAGAAAAAAAGGGGATTCCAATCATATTTGTTAGAACAGCAATGTACAGAAAGTTCTCTGGAAAAGGCATACATATATAAGAGAGAATAGTAATGTCTACAAGCCAAACAGAAGTGGAGTGGAAAGATTATGGTGCAGGAAGTTTAGCTCCTTGACACCCTGTGCACTTAGGAGCAGCTCTACAAGGCCACAGGCTCTCAGATACAAACACTCAACTTGTGCTCTTGAGCTACTGCACTTACAGCGGAGAAGGGGAAAGAATCTTTCTCTACAAGAAGCACATACAGAGAGCTGTTTTCAACCAAAATGAATGGAAGTAATGAACAGAGTCCAGGAGCTCCAATTCAAGGAAAAGATGGGCAGATGACCAGATTTGTCAGGAAATAAACTGCAATGATTCCAATTAAGATAACCTTTATTGTTCTCCTTTTTGCGTGTACACATTGGCACACATTAAAAATGAAAATTCTGATGCATGCTCTCAAAACACACACACACAAATTAATTAATCACAGTCCATTTTGAATACATAGTAGAAAAAAATAGTCTTGAGAGTTAACAGTAGCAATAGCCCTTAGGCTTATATACTACTTTACCATGCTTTCCAGCCCTTTCTTAAGCGGTTTACTGATCAGCCTCTTACCCCCAACAATCTGGGTTCTCATTTTAGCAACCTCAGAAGGATGGAAGGCTGAGTCAACCTTGAGCCAGTGAGGATTGAACTACTGGCAGTCGGCAGAATTAGCCTGCAATACTGCATTTTAACTACTGCGCCACCAAGGACTGGAGGGTCATATAGCAGTTTAGCATTACAATTCTGCTTTCTTGTCATAATTCTTAAAGAATTACTCAATCTGGACAGGTCTTTCATTTCCAAAACCCCAACACTTTTGAGAGCTGAAGCAGCACTGCTGTAACTCTGCATAAAGCCCCATTGTATGATGATATTTTATGTCTTTAGAAGTGACTCCAAGATTTCCTATATATATATCTTTTATTTCATTTTCATTTTCATTTTATACAATCACTTATATACTGTGCATAAAAAAAAGAAAAAAGGAAAAAAAAAACCCAACATAACACTTCATTCCCCCATACACCCTCTCTTCTCCCCCTCCAACTTTCCTTTCACCCCTCCAGCATTCCCCTCTTCTACTTCCCTACCCCCTCAGACATCTCCCCCTCCCTCCATTTCACCCTCCAAGTGACTCCAAGATTTCCAAAGGAACAATTGCTATTCTGTTGAAAGTTTTGGGATAGTCCAACCCGGGATATTTGCATGACCTCAAAGCTTTGATGAATGAGAGCTTCTGGGTACATTTTATCCTCAGCAGCAAGGGCAGGAAAGAAACCCAAGGCACCCTAAAGCAGGGGTCTCCAACCTTGGCAACTTTAAGTCTTGTGGACTTCAACTCCCAGAATTCATCAGCCAGCTTTGCTGAGGAATTCTGTTGCCAAGGTTGGAGACCCCTGCCCTAAAGCCTCTCTTTTTTCCCCCTTCAGACCAGTGTTTCTTAACCGAAGCAACTTGAAGATGTGTGGACTTTATCTCCCAGAATTCCTCAGATAGCATAGCTGGCTAGGGAATTCTGGGAGTTGAAGTTCATATATCTTCAATCTGCCAAGGTTAAGAACACAGTCCTAAAATGATACTTATTACTCTGTCATGTGTGACTTCTTGGCATTTGCTGTCAGGAGAAGCAGCTGTGAGAGATTTCACACTTTAAGCTCCAATTAGAATAGGGTTTATTTCTTTTTCTTGGCACAATGCAAACCCCACCCATTTAAATGAAAGGTACTGGGCATTATTAACTCAAAAGCCACCACTGTTTGATTTGGGGATGGGTTTCATATCTTGTCTTTACATTCCTGCTTGAGATTTGGCATGACGCTTATGGATCTCCTGCTAGAAAGCCTGGCTAAATTTAAGAAAGGAGAAGGATTATGCGCCTGCTCTTAAACGTCAACCTGGTTCAAATGCTGTGGAATATTGAGAACACCAGATGGAAAGCATGGAATAGAAAGGGAGCATCTGGGCCATTGTAAGCATACTGACAGCTAGCCTTCTCGGCAATAATCTGTGAGCATTGCTCTCTCTTAGCTTATGTGCTGCATTTTTGAGAATTAGCGGCTATCAACATGTTGTTTTTTTCCAGAGAAGTGGGGAGATATTATCCAGTCTTCAATTTAGGACCAAAATTGGGCCAGGAATTTTGGCCGTAAATTGAGGTGAACCTTAAGCAGGTCACCAAATGATTGTAAAGCGAGTCACCACGGTCATTAAGTGAACCACATAGACGTTAAGCAAATGCAGCATTATCCAATGGGCATTTTTTTCTCCTTTCTCTGGAAAGAATGTTGCAAATCACGGTCATGTGACCATGGGACGCTGCAAATGCTTATAAATGTCAGCCCAGCATCCGTAATGTAGTCATGTGACTTCATGGGGAGCATGCAACATTTTACAATTGTCAGAAATGCTTGACAGGGCATAAAGCACCCTTTTTGAGGCTGTCATGACGGTCACCAAGCAAGGACTACCTCTACCTGTTAGGCTCCTCTTGTCATTGAACAGTAAGCATGCAGCATTTTGCAACACAGGGAAGAAGGCTGTGCAAAGCACCAGAATGGAGACTTTTGCAAAACTCACTGGTGCAAGCAATGCCCTCATCCTCCCAGCACCAGAAAGGGTAGCTCCTTCCCTAAAGTTTAGTGCAATGGCTATCAAGGCTTTCCTCAGCGGCTTGTGTGCCTGGGTTGGGACTGATCTTTTCCCTGCAAAGTGGCCGTTTCAAATGTTTTGCATGAGTCTGATACAAATGGAGCTCAGGTGCATTTAAGTTGTAAAAAATGCCATTCTTAAAATAATGCAGAAGCAGCTCTACGGCTAGAGAGGTTTTCAAAGAGACCCTGGGAACTTCTCCTGCTTACCCTAGCAGCTTCCTGTATCAGCATCACATTCAGACGATGTTTACTGGATGCTTCTATTTGTAGATTAACAGCCATAAACATCCAGTGGGGCCACTTTTTCTATGCGTGCATTTCCTTAAGAATAATAGAGCACCAAGAGCTGCTCTGGGGATGCCAAAGTAACAGCACTTAGACTTATATAGCGCTTCATGGTGCTTTACAGCCCTTTCTAAGCAGTTTTGTAGAGTCAGCCTCTTGCCCCCAATAATCTGGGTTCTCATTTTACTGACCTCAGAAGGATGGAAAGCTGAGTCAACCTCGAGCCAGTCAGGATCAAATTCTTGGTAGTGAATAGAATCAGCCTGCAATGCTGCATTCTAACCACTGCACCACCAGGGCTCTCAAAGGGGGTGAAACTGAAGCAAAGGGTGGGTGGGGCCACGTTAGATGGCTGCAACAGCCCTCCTCTGCCTTTCTGACCCTTTCTTTTTCCTCTTTCCTTCAACAGGATTCTGGGAAAGGCAAGGATTGGGCCACACCTGGTTCCAGAGACATCCGAGAGCCACTAGACGTGGATCTCAAACCAATGATTGGTGCCGCAATGGAAAGAAAATGACACGTACCAAAATCCCACTCACGAGGCAAACTTCAAACAAGGTGGGGCCCAGATTAAACACCAGGGCACTGAGCACAAAGCTGATGCCGCGGGTGCCTCGGTCAATGGCTTTGGACAATGCTCCCGTTTGCCGACTCAGATGAAAGCCCAAGTCCAGCTGATGCAAGTGGAGGAAGACGTTCTTGGCTATCCTCCGGATGGAACTCTGGGCCACTTTCCCAAAGACGGCATTTCTGACTTCGTTAAACAGCGCTGCGCCCGCTCGCGAGGTGCCGTCTGGCAAAAGGAGGAGGGGAGAGAAAAAGGCTTTCATTTCTAATTAATTTTACTTTATTCATCAACAGCAGTTTTTAATAACCCCCTCCCCCTCCCCATTAACGTTTCCGTATTGAGAAGTCAAAGGTTATCAGTTACCATATTTTTCAGAGTATAAGACACACCTTTTTTCTTCAAAAAAGAGGGTGAAAATCTGGGTGAGTCTTAAACACTGAATACAGCAATTTTGGCCTCCTGAAATCCTGCCCCCTTTGCAAAAATGGTCGTGCATAACCTTTAGGAGGCTTCCAGAGTGCTCCTGGGGGCTGGGGAGGGCAAAAAACGAGCAAAAAACAGCCCGCTTTTTGCTTGCTTTTCACCTTCCCCTAGCCCCCAGGAGTACTCTGTAAATCTCCTAAAGGCTATGCATGCCCTTTTTAGACAAAAAAATGGGCCCATTTTTGGGAGGTCTGCAGAGTGCAAATTTTTTTTAAAAAAATTTGCCTCTTCAAAATCTTGGTGCATCTTATACTCCGGTGCATCTTATAGTCTGAAAAATACAGTAAGTCACTTTTAAACATATTTTATCTTCAGATATTTGGTTTTTAAAAAAACAGAAAAGACAATGCAAAAGCAGGCCTGGAGTCTAGGCTATTAATCCAGCAGATAATACAACTCAAGAGAATTGCAGTGCTGTTCATTCTTCAGGATAACAAAGTAGGAGAGACTCCAGCAAACAACGTTCACCCCAGATGCTTCCCCATGAAAGGTCATGTGCACCAATGTTCCCAAGCCTTCCCAAAGAAAGTCAGCACCTGTCAGCAGATTAAAGCATCACACTTACATCCAATCAGAACAGCTGTTGCCATGGTTGCAACTGTATTGGGTGCATCACTCAGGTTCAGAACATTTCCAGACAGCTGGTTGAGGTTGTCTACTGCATATTTAAACATGAAGGGAACCACAATGTTCATAGCCTAAAAAGCATAAGATATTATGCAAGACCAGTATGTATATGGTTATGCAAGACATGCTAAAAATGCTTTATTTATAAAGTATAAATGTTTTCTCCGAAGAAGCTGAAATGGTGATATTTTGCTCCTGTCTCTGGCTGGCAGAGCACTACGGCCTTCAGGCACAACAGTGTAAGAGTTCAACGCCCACCCGCCCAGAGCCAAAGTGACACGTTTTCCTCTTTTCATAAAAAACAGCCTTCCTCTCCACTCCCATTGGTTGAGAAAGTACTTGTTAAAGTGTTGACATGACTGGACAGAACTCCATTGCCTTTCTCGACAAGGCAGACATTAAGCCAAGATAAAACCCGGTACTCAAAAGACACAACGGGGGAAAGGTTACCAGGAACCTTGCCAGACAGAACCTGAAATTAATCCCTGAAAATTGGCTAGGAGGAAGAGGAACATTCCTATACAGGTAGTCCTCAACTTACAACTACAATTGAGCACAAAATGTATGTTGCTAAGTGAGAAATTTGTTATGTGAGTTTTGTCCCATTTTATGATTTTTGTCGCCACATTTGTTAAGTGAACCACTGCAGTTGTTAAATTAATAACCCAGTTGTTAAGTGAATCTGGATTTGCTCCATTTACTTTCCTCATCAAAAGGTCACACTGGGACACTGCGATCGTCATAAATATGAGTCAATTGCCAAGCATCTGAATTTCATTTACGTGACCATGGGGATGTGCCCAAGGTAGAAATGAAAGTCAATTGTTAATTTTAACTTATTCAATTTTGGCATTGCCTGACCCCAGATAACTCTGGGTGGCTCACAACACAAGAACTATGAAATATAGCGCATGAATAGTTTTTTTAAAAATGGGAAAAAAGAGCTTGAAAAATAAAAGACAAAATTGTCTAGCCAACAATGTACAATGAGTGTGGTAAAAGTGCAAAAATTCAGCACCATACAGTCAATGGAGAGCAACATGATACACCTTGGATATCGTTTCCTGATTTGACCGATGATCTCTGGAGAGCCGGGGATGGAGGCCACGCCTCCATCCTAGTGCTCCTTGACCTCTCGGCGGCTTTCGATACCATCAACCATGGTATCCTTCTGCGACGACTGCGGGAGGTGGGGGTGGGAGGCGCTGTTTTACAGTGGTTCTCCTCTTACCTCTCGGACAGGTCGCAGTCGGTGTTAGTTGGGGAGCAGAGATCGACCCCTAGGCCCCTAACGTGTGGGGTGCCTCAGGGTTCGGTCCTGTCCCCCCTTCTTTTCAACATCTACATGAAACCGCTGGGTGAGATCATTCGACGGCACGGGATAAAGTACCATCAATATGCGGACGATACTCAATTGTATCTGTCCGCCCCGTGCCAACTCAACGAAGCGATGGATGTGATGAGCCAGGGGCTGGATGCTGTTAAAGACTGGATGGGGGTCAACAAGCTTGTGCTCAATCCAGAAAAGACCGAGTGGCTGTTGTGTTTCCCTCCCAAGAATTGGCCAAGTACTCCATCTCTCAGGCTGGGGGGTCAAATTATATGCCCCTCAGACAGGGTTCGCAACTTGGGAGTCCTCCTGGACCCACAGCTGACCTTCGAACATCATTTGTCAGCTGTGACCAGGGAAGCATTTGCCCAGGTTCGCCTGGTACACCAGTTGCGTCCCTACCTGAATCGGGAGGCCCTCACAACAGTCACTCGTGCCCTTGTGACCTCTAGGCTGGAATATTGCAATGTGCTCTACATGGGGCTGCCCTTGAAGAGCATTCGGCGACTCCAGCTAGTCCAGAACGCGGCCGCGCGAGCGATAGTGGGTGCACCTCGGTTCACCCACGTAACACCTATCCTCCGCGAGCTGCGCTGGCTACCTGTTAATCTCCGGGTGCGCTTCAAGGTGCTACTTATCACCTATAAAGCCCTTCATGGTAGTGGGCCTGGGTACTTGAGAGACCGCCTACTGCCAATTACCTCCACCAGACCGATTCGATCGCATCGATTAGGCCTCCTCCGAATCCCATCTTCTAGCCAGTGCAAACTGGCAACTACCCGGAGGAGGGCCTTCTCGGTGGCTGCTCCGTCCCTTTGGAATGAACTCCCCGTGGAGATTCGGACCCTCACCACCCTCCAATCCTTCCGCGCTGCTGTAAAGATCTGGCTGTCCCGGCTGGCCTGGGGTTAAGATTATAGCCCCACTCAAATGTTGTTGCGTTTTTTCTCTTTTAATATGCTGTATTGTTTACTGTTTGTTGTTTCCCCCCTCCCTTTTGAATTGTGAGCCGCCCTGAGTCCCCTTAGGGAAAAGGGCGGCATACAAATAAAGGCAAAAGTAAAAGTAAAAAAATCTGGAACTTTTGCAGGTGAGCTTCCTTGTTCATGTAACTGTACCAATGCATACGTGCAATTGCACACACAACTGTGCTGCCGCCTGCTGCTTGTAAAACCTCTGTGGCATTTAAGAAACTTTTGACCCCTTTACTCTGTGCATGTGTGCTTTGCATGGATCAGGATGGTAGTTGGGAGGGAGGCACAGTTTTTCTAGTATGTTTGAATCCTGAAAGTTGGCAGCAGCTTGGTGTAATGATTTCATAGCATTACCGTATTTTCACCCATATAGCCCGCCCACGCAAATAACCCGCACACGCGAATAACCCGCGGGTTTTCCGGATCGTGTAAAATATTTCCCGTATACCCCGCCCACGCATATAACCCGCGACGAGTAAAAGAGAAGGGAAACAGCTGAGATGGGGGGGAAGAAACGGAGAAAGAAGCCTGCGCAAGCTGGGGAAGAGGAAAGGAACGGAGGAGAAGGAAACAGCTGAGATCGGGGTGGGGGAAGAAACGGAGAAAGAAGCCTGCGCAAGCTGGGGAAGAGGAAAGGAACGGAGGAGAAGGAAACAGCTGAGATCGGGGTGGGGGAAGAAACGGAGAAAGAAGCCTGCGCAAGCTGGGGAAGAGGAAAGGAACGGAGGAGAAGGAAACAGCTGAGATCGGGGTGGGGGAAGAAACGGAGAAAGAAGCCTGCGCAAGCTGGGGAAGAGGAAAGGAACGGAGGAGAAGGAAACAGCTGAGATCGGGGTGGGGGAAGAAACGGAGAAAGAAGCCTGCGCAAGCTGGGGAAGAGGAAAGGAACGGAGGAGAAGGAAACAGCTGAGATCGGGGTGGGGGAAGAAACGGAGAAAGAAGCCTGCGCAAGCTGGGGAAGAGGAAAGGAACGGAGGAGAAGGAAACAGCTGAGATCGGGGTGGGGGAAGAAACGGAGAAAGAAGCCTGCGCAAGCTGGGGAAGAGGAAAGGAACGGAGGAGAAGGAAACAGCTGAGATCGGGGTGGGGGAAGAAACGGAGAAAGAAGCCTGCGCAAGCTGGGGAAGAGGAAAGGAACGGAGGAGAAGGAAACAGCTGAGATCGGGGTGGGGGAAGAAACGGAGAAAGAAGCCTGCGCAAGCTGGGGAAGAGGAAAGGAACGGAGGAGAAGGAAACAGCTGAGATCGGGGTGGGGGAAGAAACGGAGAAAGAAGCCTGTGCAAGCCTCCGATCGTGTAAAATATTTTCCGTATACCCCGCCCACGCATATAACCCGCAGGGGGGCGCTGTGCATGCAAAAAACGCATATAACCCGCGGGTTATATGGGTGAAAATACGGTACTCACACAGGAGACCAAGAATTCTTATTGGTTTCCCATGTATAGGGGGATATTCCCCCCCTTTCTTCTTCTGGCAACACCTAACTGGTGTACAACACACATCTTGATGAGAAATTATATACACAATTTGGGGTGGGGGTGGGGGGCTGGAAGCAGATATCACTTTCAAGATTCAGGGATATGTTGCTGCATCTCAGAAATGTGGTTCTGGTTGGTTCTGAAGATTACCAAAAAGGATTCCGGGTAGTGATCCACCTCTGGGTTGCTCAGTGCTGATATACAGGTGAAACACAACAGCACCACAAGAACACTTCTGATGTGCCGCTCCTTTTAAAAGCTGGAGAAAAACCAGCCATCTTCCTCTTTCTCAAGTGTTTCCAGAGCACTTTGGATTGCAGTCATCTTTGCAGAAATCAACCAGCCGCCATTGGGTGCTGACCAGCTCAGCAATCACTTTTCCCCCCATGCTAAATGCAGTAAGACAGCCTGATTTACTTTCAACAAACAGGAAAATAGATAAGCAAATGGACAACTTCGTTTATTTATTTTTAAGCTACCTGCCTGAAGGCGACATAGGACAGCAGCAGAACTTACAAGTGTAAAAAATAAAAAAAGCAATGGCAACACTTTAAACTTTTATGTAATATAAAATACATTAAAATCTATTTCACTCAACTGAATACACTCCTAGCAATTCCCACAGGACTAAAACATCAATAGAGGAGCACTTCTCCAATAAAAGTCAGTTGAATCAGGTAACATTTTTAAAGTCAGTGCAGTTATGGCAGTAAACTGCGCACAGATGGCTAAGTCCTTTTGGTAGATTTACATAGATGTTAAAAAGCATCGAGGGCATGACCCAACCCTGGGAGTCGTGAATGCCAGAGACCAGCATTATCTTCTGAAATAAGGTTCATATTACACACTAACCCCAAATGAGATTGCTTTAGCCTCTTGCCTACTGTGTGATACAAGACCACCAATTTTGGGTTACCAATTAATCATGGCTTACAGCAATGTGCAGAACCAGCGAGATTGCCCTTCCCTAGCTAACCCAGATATACAAGCATAAAGGATACCAAGTTAGAAAGTAATGAATGCTGAAGAGCAACTAAGACTAACCAATAGGGGAACATTCCTCCTATCTAGAGTGGTACATTTTTCCAGGGCCACCACTAAAAAGGCCCTGAATAACACAACCACCAATCTAATGTTCAAATAGGATAAGGCTTCATTAAAGAGATACCAAAGTTTTAGGGAGAGACACATGAACTTATCTCCTGTTTTGTCCCTTAAACTGTTCACTGTGGTGGGTGCTTTGGGGCTATTAGAAACTGAAATGCTTCAAATCACCATTTAATATTGCAGTTTTGCTTTGCCTCTAGGAGTTTACTTGGATTAGAATTACACAACATCCCTGAAGATTTCACACATTTAAAATGTTACAATCACAAATCACAGTCAGTGGGAAAAAAAGCAGATTGTTGGAAAATTCAGACATAAAACTCTAAGGAATTAAAGAATGTACTCAACAGATGTTAAAGCTTAAAAGAAGCATTTTGTTTTAGAATTTTAATTTCTAACTATGCTTTTCAGATAAGCAGCAACAATTGTTGGTCAAATCCCTTCGGTCTGGCTTGACTGGAAACTCAATTTTAATTCATTCTTCTGTTTTTGGCACAATACCACTCTATCTGCACTACATTGTGGTGACCATCATTTAGAGGCCATAAAACTGGTTTCCCTAGGAGAGCCTATTCAGAAGTAATGACATTTATTATAATGACAATTCTGGAAAACTCTCTCTCCTGCTATTTTTTTAATAAATAAATAAAAAAAAAAACAGGCTATTCACCATGGTGAGTTTTAAGAGATACACATTTTTCCCAAAGTTAAAAGGGTAAAGGCCCCCCACCATCTCTTTAGGTAGCCATCTGAATTGTCAATTGAATTAATTGGCTTTACTATAATTTTGCAAAAAGAAATAAATACTCCTCTGATGTAGCCCTACCTTTGAAAGTGCTTACACAAAATTTAAAATTGGTTTCTCCCACTCCTAAAGGGTAAAAGTATGAATCTGAATGAGGCACCACAATATTACATCCCATTGTGTTCTCATTTTCCCTTTCCTTCACCACTCACTACCTGTCAAAATCAAAAGTGTCAGGTTTGGCTTATTTATCTTCCTCCGTACCAGTGACTGATTAACAACTAAAATGAATTTTGCCAGAGAGCCACTTTAGGAATTCCCAGAAGGTCTCATGATCATCCATAAAATGCTTTTCAGGGGTTCTAAACTTTTCATACCTGAAACACTTTGCCCAAAATTTATGGTAAGTATTAAAGATTTTACAAACATTTCAATGACCTACCTGCACTCTTTCTGAGTCTCACGTACCACGAGTTGAAAACTATTACTTCAATATTTTCTAAAAGCAAAAATAGGTTTTAAATTCCCTTCTGCTGTCAAACAGTCTGAAATTGCCAAATAACTTCAAAAACCACTACAAGCTGCAGCTAAATAACTCTTTAGGCAAATAAAATTAGAATGTGTTTCTTTGGAGCTAGGCCATGCTTATACAAGCAAGAATCGATTTTCTAGAAAAGAATCCTTCTGTATTCACAGAAGTATAGAAAACTGATCTAATGCTTGGTTCTAAGTTGAAATTTTAAATTATGCGCCACCATCAAGTTGGTACTGACTTAATGACCACAGAAATTTTCTCCATGAAGGTGTGTCCTTAACTTGGTTTTTGAAGTCATCCAACAGTGTATTCATCACAAATGTAACTGAGTCCCTCCATCCTGATGCTGGTCAGCCTCTTCTTCTCTTACTTCTACTTTCCCAGAATTAGAACCTACAGCTACAAAGTGGAATAATTTAAGCCTGGTCATGTGAGACCTCTTCGTTGGTTTGATCATCCATTTCCTTGTATTCTTGGCTGTCCATGCTGGTGTTGATCTTTTCCAACACTAAACATGAAAAGTGTTGTCTTCTTATTCTGCTTCTTCAAAATCCAACTTTAGTTTCCATAGACACAGAAAGCATCACTGCTTCAAGTATTCTGATATGCTGTAATACTGTGGCATCTGAATATCTTCTCAAAGGTCTTCATGAGTGCTCTTCCAAGCACTGGTAGTAGTTTGAGTCATCTAGCCATGTCCGACTCTTAATGACTTTATAGGCAAGTACTCTCCATGCTACCCTGCCAAACATGGCTTCTTTCGGTTGATGGATGTTCATCTTGCTATCAGTTTTGATGTTATCAAGGTTGCAAGTTCTTTGCTTGACCCTTCCTGACCCGTTAACCATTCCTAGCATGATTGCCTTCTCCAATGAATTTGCATGCATGACGTGGCCAAAGTAAATCAGACGTAGTCTTGTGAATTTGGCTTCTAGTGATGTTTCTAGTTTTATACGATTCAGCACCTCTCGCTCTGGCTGCCCATGTTTTTTTTTTAATTGAAAATATTAAAAAAGCTTTTACAAATATTTACCTCCCCTCCCACACTCCCCCCCCCGAACCCAACCCCCCCCAACTTCCCCCCCCGACTTCCCAGAGCAAATACAGGGTATAAATCTTTAACAAACATATTCTAAAATAAACTAAAAGAAAGTTAGTATCATCTTTCATTTGTGCCTTAATTCCTCTTTTGTTAGGCTAACTCTAAACAGATTATATTATTCCTCGCTTTTTCAGTCATAAACTATCTGGAATTTCTTAGTCCCATATTTATTTTGAATATAGTCAATCCATCTTCTCGTTTATATTTCTCATCTGTGTGATCCTTAAAATATGCTGATATTTTAGCCATCTCTGCTAAGTTTGTTACTTTTAATGTCCATTCTTGAATAGTAGGCAAATCTTCCTTTTTCCAGTATTGCACCACCAACAGTCTTGCTGCCGTTATTAAGTACAAAATCAAGTTAGTCTCTATAACAGTACAATCAGTAGTAATACCTAACAGGAATAACTGAGGGGTAAACTTTATCCTCTTTTTAAAAATATTTTGCATAATCCACCATATTTTTATCCAGAATGCTTTAACCTTTTTACAAGTCTTTACAAGTTTTATATGGTAATATGTAGCATCAACACAACCACATCTCCAGCATTTAGGTTGTAAATTCGGATACATGCAAGCCAGTTTTTTAGGATCTAAATGCCATCTATAAAACATCTTATAAAAATTCTCTCTCAGATTTTGGGCTTGCGTGAATTTTACATTTCTTACCCATATCTTTTCCCATGTATCCAGCATTGTTGGTTCTTCAACTTAGGTAATTTCACTTGCGTTTAGATGTTTTGCAGGAGACCCTTCTTGTCTTTGTTGGTATCCAAAACTCTGTTCCAGTCACCCATTAATATGCAAGATCTATAGTCCCAATGTATTAACTTAGTATGGAGCATTTTGTAAAATTTGTCTTGTTGTTGATTGGGAGCATATATTCCCATTAAAAGTATCTTTTCCCCTTCTAATACAAGTTCTATTGCAATATATATTCCTTGGGAGTCTGCTTCAATTAGTTCAGCTTTTATGTCCTTTCTTATGTATATAACTATACCGTTTTTCTTCTCTGAGGCGGAGGCTACAAAGTGTTGTCCAAGTCTTGTGTTCATCAAATATTTCTGGTTAGTTGTTCTAATATGTGTCTCTTGCAGGCAAAATTATTGATAGAATTTAAATTTAAATTATATCATTCTTAAATTGTTTCAAATAATGGTTTATTTTCTTCCTTTTCTGTGATGAATTTAAGCCATTGACATTCCAAGTTAAGAATTTAGTTGTCATCTTTAGCTCCCTGAAGATTTTTAAGAGCCATCTGGAAATCCTGTAGTTTGGCTTTCGGCCTGGCTCCTCCCACTGCTTCTGAGCTAGAATCTGTGGTTTCTTTAGCTGTTGCGTAAGTTTGTTGCAAAGCTTGTTGCTTCTTTAACTCTTGTTCCATACGCCTAGTGACCACACGGGTTTGTCTTTGCTCCTTCGCTCCTTCTAGTTCCAGCAGAGGTATCCGAACTTGGTCCACCAGCAATGATCCTTGGGTATCTTGCTGTCTGTTCTGTCCTTCTTGCTCTCTTTCTCTGGGTCCTGGTGGAGGGGGGATGTCCAGCCTTCAGTATATTGCTGTAAAAATCTTTAGCCTTTCATACTGAGTTAAGACAATATCTTTGTCCCATGTAGTTGACCACTAATCCGGCTGGAGCTTCCCATCTGAACTGTAACTGATGGTTTTTGAGTTCATCCACTAAGAAGGCATAGTCTTTTCTAGATCTCAACATTTTGGGTGGTATTTCCTTCAGAACTATCACCTCCTGGCCCCCAATTTGCAACTTGGTTTTATAAGACTCTTGTAATATCAAATACACCACAATGTCCCTTGGAAGTTGTTTCTGTCTGGCAAGCCATGAACTAACACGATATATCTTGTCAATTTGCCAGTCAAAGTCCCCTCCTGGCCGTCCCATCAGTTGATCAAAGGCTTCTGAGAAAATCTCCTTCAGGTTTTCTTGGTTTTTCTCTTTAAGGTCCCTTATTCTTAAAGCAAATTCCATCTGTCTGTACTGCAACATTGTAATTTCATTTTCTGCATCATCAACCTTGCCTTAAACCACATCCATTTTCGTTACCAGGTTAATATTGGAATCACTAAGATCTTCCACTTTATCCTCCATTGCTGATACGTAGCCAGATAAGCATTTAAAAGCATCTAAAATATCTTCTCTAATTTCTTGATTACGAATCTGGACCAATCCCAAGAGGTCTTCCGAAATCTCCTTGAAAGCAACAGAAATCTTTTCCTGTATTTTAATTTCCATTGCAGCTGCATGATCTTTGAAAGCATCATTTAATACTTTTTGTAATATTTCTTGAGCAAAGGTTCTCCAGCAGGAGTGGGGGTTGAAGGGGCAACAATGACTGTAATTTAGTTGCCCGAGCAGGTGAACTCCTTGCGCTCTTAGAAGTGATAGGTGGTTTAGCTTGCTTAGAATCCATTTCCTCAGTTAATCTTATCTTGCACCCAATTAATAAATCCAGGCAAGCTGCTTGTTCCAGTTATTACTCTGTAGTTTGCTAATAAATCACTGCTGATTTAATGATCTTTAAATGATCATGAGCTCTGTAATAGTTTGAGCTCTGTGAAAGTTTGTAACATCACAGCACATCCCCGCCTACAAAACTCTTCGGTGCCATCTTTGTCTTTCTGCCACGTAGTTTATTAGAAGGAATTTTTAGAAAAATGGAGTTAAAGTCTGTTAATACATACAATTGGAAGTTCTTTGGTATTTGTCTGCCTGTGTTGGATTCAGGTATAAATCAATCGTTGAGCAAAGGGTGGACGTGTGTCTTCATTTCTGCAAAAAGGCAGAATGAATCCCGGGTGCGGAGTTCGCTGGGCTGCAGGGAGTCCCACACCTTCCACACCCCAGATTTATCTCCTGGGGGAGGTTAGTGGAGCACTTCCTGAGCTCAGCTTCTCACCCCTCCTTCTTTGCCCGAAGGAGAGGTAATCAATCTGTCAAACAGGTGATGGATGCTGTTTAGACAGCTTAACGCAATCTCGGGGCTGGAGCTGCTAAAAAAAACAAACAGCTCCTTCAGACAATGCGTCCAAAATGGAAGTCTGGCTGCCCATGTTATATGCCATACTTTGTGCCTGCTTCACAGTTCAAAGGCATCAATTTTTTGATCAGTTCTTCTTAGTGTCCAAGCGTCACATCCATACTTCATTACAGGGAAGACTATTGTTCTAACTAGCTTGTTTTTTGTATTTGTATCAGTATCTTTGCTTTTTCACATCTTATTCATGTTAACCACTACAGTGCAGTTTAAGGTTATCCTGCTTTGATATCAAGTGTAGAACTGCCATCATGAACAATTTTTGATCTAAGGAAGATAAATTCTTGATCTAATTCAATTTTTTGTTGATTTTAAATATCTCATGTTCATCTGCTGCTGTTGTTGTTCCAAGTGTTAGTCTTAACTACCTCTTTCTGCATAGTTAATGTTGATCCTAAAAGGCAGATGTTATCTACCCCTTCAATATATTCATTATCATTTCTGAGATTAGTTATACCTGCTGTCATTTGTTTGGTCTTCTTTTAGTTCATTTTTCACTGTGTTCCTTCACTTTTATTCCTGGAGGAAGCAGAAATCCTCTGCATTGTTGGCTATCAGAGAAGTGTCACCGGCATTGAGCAGGTTATTGATGTTTCTAGCTCTCATTTTAAAGCAATCCAGCTTCCTTTATGTCTGCAGCATTTAAATTGAATAAGTAAATAAATAAGGGAAGAACATACAGTTTTATCTTACTTTTTTGCCAACCTGGAGCCAATCCATTTTGATCACATTTTGTCAGTACTGTGGCTTCCTGATCTGTATATCTAATATTTCCAACTTTGGCATTCCGGTGTCCACTCACAAGCAGCTCATCTCCTTTGGCTGTTCTGTCGCTTTCAAATTAATCAAAAAATCCATCAACCTCCTCTTCTGCATCAGTGATTGCAACATAAACTGAATATGAATGATTGTCATATTAAAGGGATATCCATGAAGTCTAATTAATATTGTCTGGTTATTGATTGCATTATAGAAGAATATTGTTCTTACTGTAACCTTAATTATGAAAACAAGATTATTCCTTTTTTATGTCTCATGGCCCAACAGTGTGATCTTCTGGCTGAAATATATATCTCAATTTGCTGATGCCTAGTATGTCAATCTGTAGTAGTTTCATTCCATCTTTCACGTGTTCTTCATACTTCTTCATTGCATCTTCCATCTTATCCAGGATGACAATAAAAATTCTTATAAGGAGAAGGTGAAAGCTCTGGTGGGCTGGTGCAATAAAAATAACTTGGTTTTGAATGTTAACAAAACAAAGAAGATCATTGTAGGTTTTAGAAAGAGCCGACGTAGTCATACTCCACTTTGTATCAAGGCTGCAGCTGTAGAGGTGGTCAATAGTATTAAGTATCTGGGGGTGCAAATAACTAATAATCTGAAGTGGTCCCTCCACACGTCATCCTTATTGAAGCGTGCAAAGCAGCGTCTGCATTTCCTGCATCGGATGAAGAGAGCACATCTTTCTCCTTCTGCCTGGCCACTTTTTACAGAGGTCCCATTGAGAGCATTTTAACAAATTGTATCACTGTTTGGTTTAGTGGCAGCAGTGCCTCAGATAGAAAGTCCCTTACAGAGAGTGGTGAGGACAGCGGAGAAGATTATAGGAAGCTTGCTTCCCATTATTCAGGATGTTCCTTATAAGCACTATGTGCCTAGAGCTCAAAGCATTGTTAGAGACCTCACACTCCCACTTTACGGTCTGTTTCTGTTGCTCCACTTTGGGATGAGCTTTTGAAGCATTTCTAGCAGGACTGCCAGATTCTGTAACAGCTTTGTTCCTTATGCCATCCGTCTTGTACCCCGTATATGTATACATCAGAACTAGACTGTAATGTTTCTCTGTGTCATTTATATGTATGTATGTATATGTATAATATTTATCATTTGAGAGCTGAATTGTACAAAATTTTATTTTAATGTATGCTGATTAGTGTATATTTAAAGTGACAATAAAATTTCTACTCTACTCTACTCTTCTATCATTGCAGCTTTGGGTTTTCTCTTCCTGTATGGCAACTTGGGCAATAAGACACAATTAGTATTCTATATTGAGGGTTAAGCAAACTAAATGATGATAAAAGTAGTTATATGTATATATCAGGGGTCAGCAACTTGCAGCTCTGGAGACCCATGTGGCTCTTTCCTCCCTCTGCTGAGGCTCCCTGTCACCAGTCGGCACCACAATTGGAGCTTCCAGTTAGGTGGGGAAAGCATGGCACGCCAGGAGACTTTATGGCAGGGGGCGGGTTTTTCGGTCAGCTCCACGACAGGGCTTTTGGTTAGGACAGGTAGAGGAAAAAGGACACTGTTCTAGGAGGAGACTTTATGGTGGGGAACCGGACTTCTGATTGGCTCCAGTATTGAAGGGGGGGCTTCCAGTAGACCTTTGTGGTTCTTTTGAGTGTTTAAGGTTACCAATCCCTGGTATATATAATAGAACATAGAATAAGATTATTGGAAGGGATCTTGGAAGTCTTCTAGTCCAACCCCCTGCTCAAGCAGGTTTAAAAAGGTAGAATCTACCATTTTAGATAAATGGTTGTCTAATCTGTTTTTGAAAGCCTGCAGTAATAGAGGAAGGCAAGCTATTCAATTGGTTGATTGCCCTCACTGTTAGGGAATTTCTCCTTCGTTCTTCTAGGTTAATTTCCATTCATTGTTTCTCATCTGTTTTTTTGGTGCTGTGGAAAATAGTTTGTCTTTGTAGGAGCCCCTTATTAATTATCCTAATTAATGGATATAAGAGGAAGCCAATATTCCCCACTTAACCTTAGTCTGACTGGATGGTAAAATACGGGGAAGCGTTAAATTCATAAATCTGTCCTAGCAGCGAACACAATTTTTAGTTTGCACTGGAGCTCTGCGGAGGACGAAGTTTGTGCCCGGAACATAAGCAGCTGATTCTTTTGGTCCTACTCTTTTTAGTTTATATGAACATCTCCTAGGTATTCACTGCTGAACAAGAGCTTATTTTAGTGAGCACTTGGAATGCAATGATGGTTAACTTCTTAAAACCAAGGCTGGTTAAATATTATGATGTATTGCTTTAAGAAACACTCATATCTCCAAGCACTTGTGAAACATAAATATCAATGTGGCACCTACATTAGTTATAATACTACAAAACTGTTCTATTTACACCCAATTTTTTTTTGATCTCACACACAAACCTTTTTTTCCAGAGTATAAGAAGCACCTTTTCCTCAAAAAAGAGGCTGAAAATCTGGGTTCGTCTTATACACCGAATACAGCATTTTTTGCCTCCCGAAGCCCCGCCCCTTCACCAAAATGGTTGTGCATACCCTTATGGAGGCTTCCAGAGAGCTCCTGGGGGCTTGGGAGGGCAGAAACGAGCAACAAAAGGACCCCTCCCCAGCAGCACTCTATTAGCCTTCATAAGGCTGTGCATGCAATTTTTGACCTACCTACCTACTCTCTCTCCCTACCCATCTACTGTATTTCTCTTTCTCTCTCTCCCTCTACCTTCCTTCCTTCCTACCTACCTACCTACCTACCTACCTACCTACCTACCTACTCTCTTCTCCTATCTTCTGTATTTCTCTCTCTCTCTCTATCCCTTTACCGACCTACCTACCTACCTACCTACCTACCTACCTACCTACTCTCTCTCCCTACCTACCTACTGTATTTCTCTCTCTTTCTCTCCCTCTCTCTCCCTCTATCTACCTACCTACTTTTTTAAAAAATCTGCCTCCTTAAAACCTTGGTGCTTCTTATACTCCGGTGCATCTTATACTCCAAAAAATATGGTGTGTATGTATATGTATGTGTGTATGTGTATGTGTATGTATGTATGTATGTATGTATGTGTATATCTATATATATCTATATCTATCTATCTATCTATCTATCTATCTATCTATCTATCTATCTATCTATCTATCTATGTTTAAGGACTTCTTCTTTCTGTTCAATCTGACCGTGACCCGTCAAAAGCGCATTCCACAAAAGCGCGGTCAACGAAATCGCGTATGTGACGTCATCACAACGCGACAAAAAAGATCGAAAAATTGAAATAAAAATTAAATTACAGCAAGCCGATTCACATAAAGGTAAGGGTTAGGTTAAGGGTTAGGGTTAGGGTTAGGGTTAGGTTAAGGGTTAGAGTTAGGGTTAGAGCGTTAGCGTTACGTTTAGCGTTAGGTTAAGGGTTAGCGTTACGTTTTTCGTTACGTTAAGGGTTAGGTTTAGGGTTAGGTTTAGGGTTAGGTTAAGGGTTAGGTTTAGGGTTAGGTTTGGGGGGGTTAGGGGAAGGTTTTAGCTTTATTTTTACATTTTTCGATCTTTTTCGATCTTTTTCGTCGCGCTGTGATGACGTCACATACGCGCTTTCGTCGACCGCGATTTTGTCGTCCGCGGTTTTGTGGTAGAACCCAATCTGACATGCTGCACATATACTTTATTCTCTCCCTCCCTCCCCCTTCTGTTCTTATATGTTGTTATCAATTTAGCCTGTGTGGAGACCCAAGGATTTCAAAGCCTCTTTTTCTGGCAGATAATTTCTCACGGGAGAGACGGAAGTTCACAATCCCACAAAGAGAACAGGAGCAGGGTTTCCATTCCAGATCCGGTAATGAGACGAGACAGCCTGGTGCTCTCGGAAGGGAAGGCAGACACGGATCCAATATGGGCACCCAGAGCAAGAACCAAGCTGTCTCAGCACAACATGGGGCTGGGGAAGAACTAGCGAGATGAGCAGAGTTTTCTGGGGTGTTATGCCTGGAGGGGCATCTCCATCCTACCAGCAGCTGTGGGAGAAACAAGCTGAAGATGTTTCATTAAAAGTCCTCCCTTAAGGGTCGGTATGGCTGACTCCAGCTAAATGAGTTTAGATATTGCCTTGACATCTCCCTTGCTGATTAGGTAGATAAGACATCCTCGTGAGGTGAGCGTTGTCATCCATTTTAAAGTTCCCCTGGCACTCGCTTGGTGCACTTCACATTTCCAGCCAGTTCCCCTCCCAGATACAGAAAATTAACAGTCAGAGGTGCTACAGAGAGAGACATGCCTGACTCATAAATAATGGATACCAGGCCCAAGAGCAAAAGGCCAAAATGATGGCAACTGTGACAGGAGGTGACAGCAGCTCTTATCAAATTCCTGAATTTATATATATATTGCTTCATCTTCCTACCTCAAAAATATGAGTGTGACACAAATTAGGGGAGTCATGCCAGCTTAGATATTGTTTGGATTTTAAAAGTTCACATCAGATATTGAGGACAATCTGATGATAAATGGGCTACTGGAATAAACCATACATGGATGAGACAAGAGAACCTGAAATTGATGGGACGCTACTACAATAGGGGGGAAATGAAATGCATGAGGAAATATATCCACACTAACTGGGAAAGACCTTGTTACTCAATGCTTCAACACAATGAAGAGAAAACTCTTCTCACCACTTGAGACAGACCAACTACACATTACAGACTCAAGAGGCCTCAGAAGAACAACTGCACAGCTGTCACCCTACCCTGGAATGTCACCATGCCTCTTCCATTATAGAGCACAGCAACTAATATGAGGTATGAGATCATGGATAAACCAGCCACAGTCAACACTCACGACTGGCTCCTGAGTCTCAGTAGAGAAATACCATCAGATAGTTCCCTAAAAGGTGTTAATACAGCCCTCACAACAATCTCCAATGAATGGGAATACATTGCAGCTCTTGTAATCCTGGAGATGTTTGGCTCCACAATCAAGAACAGTAGTACATACTCAACCCACAGAAAATGAAACTAAAGGCTAAAATCAAGGTGATTTGGAGAGAGGTTAATCAGCTGGTAGAGTTACAGAAAAGTGTGAAGATTAGAGTTAAGACTCTGAAAAAATACAAGGGCCTGACTCCATTTGAAGCCCTGGAGGCTGCTAAGGCTCATGGCACAAGCTACCAGGCTAAGGAAATACACCAGAGAAGCAGAAGCCAAGAAGATCAATGTCTTGTTCTCCAAAGAACCATCCAAGTTCTACTCCCAACTGCAATGCAATAACAGACTAACAGCTGAGCCACCAACAGTAGAAACTGAACACTACTGGAAGAACATACTGGAGAAAGAGAAGACACATAACAGTGATGCAAAGTGGCTGCAGGACCTGAGATCATAGCCACCAAGCTATGGGACCATACGGCCAGTATATGAGCCCAGCTCAGAAGGGCACTGGGAACACCAGAGGCTCAAAACATCAGATAGAGAAATTGCCCAAAACTCAAAAGTCTAGACAGATCAATCTGAACACAGCCTGGATTGACTTCAGGAAAGTCTACAATTCAGTGCTACACACATGGATTAAATCAATAGGGCACTAAGAACCTTCCTCAAGAACTCAATTGGTTGTGGAAGACAACATTGGAAGTCAACTCAAGACAGCTCGCACGTGACCATCAAATGTGGCACACATCAAAGTGATGCACTGTCCCTACTGCTTGATCCCCCTCATCCAGATAATCAAAGGACAGGATATGGATATAAGTTCAAGAATGGAACTACCATCAGCCACTTCATCTATGTGAATGACCTCATTCACAAAGAGTGAATGAGACATTGATTTGCTAATCCACCGTTCCTGATTGGGTAACCAGAGCTCTACGGTGAGGACATTAGGAAGTCATCCAGACTGGAAAAGTATCTGGAGAAGTGTGACCTGATAATAAGAGAGGGAGAATAATCAGATTGAAGGAGTGGAACTACCAACAGATCATATAGTAGACATACAGACCAGTTAAAACTACCTTGGTATTCCACTATCACGCGGGAGCTATGATGAAGAGGCAAAGAAGACAGGAACATTCAAGTACCACCAACAGATCAAACAGGTCTTGGAGACCCAGCTCAATGGGAAGACGAGATCCATACCATCAACATGTATGTCCTGCCAGTCATCAGATGCCCTTCTGCTACAATGAGCTGACTAAAGGAGAACGTGGAAACTGCCGACGTGAAGTCCCAGAAGCTCCACACAATGTGTGGAGTGTTCTTCCTCTAGGGCAACATTCAGAGACTGTTCCACTGGCCAGAAAGAGGCTGGGCGGGATCTAGTAAGTGTCAAAGCTGCTGTCACGGATGAAACCCAGAGCATCCGGAAGGACATCAGCAAGGCAGCACCCAAAGCTGAGTTTCTGAGAGAATGACTAAGGCAGCAGCAGACATAGGAAGAAGATCAAGCAGAGGAACCGTTATGGCAAGGCAAGGCAAGGCCCCGCATGGGATGTACCATCCACAGGCAGTTGAGGTGAAAGACATTGGAAATTCCTACCAGTGCTGGAAAGAGCTGGATGAAAAGACAGCACTTAAGCTCCAGATGCCATAGCAGCATAATAACAATAACACCACATCCATAGGAGCAGGGTCTGTCACACTAGTCAGGATCCAAGGTGCAGATTGGGCACAGACACAGTCCAACATATAGTGGCAAAGCATAAGATGCTGGTAGAAACAGCATAAACTGAATGGCACAACCAAGTAGCTGGCATTGTGTACATGAACATTTGCACAGTGTATGACTAGACTACTGATGGCAAACCATTTAGTCATTGAGTGCCCAAACTGCAAACATGTGCATGCCCAAACTGAAAGGTGCCCGTGTGCGAATGCCGACCTCCGTGCATGCGCAGCAGAGACCCAAAGACCAGCTGGCCAGTGGGAGGCAGCGTGGCAAGATCTTTTTCTTTCATGAGCTTCTGTTTCATCATTTGCAGGGAAACAGAAGCTCACGAAAGAAAAGCCACGGAGATCTGAGCTGGGGTGAATTTAGAATTTAGAATTTTATTAGAATTTGTAGGCCGCCCTTTTCCCTGAGGGGACTCAGGGCGGCTCACACAAAAACTGGGAAGGGGGAATACAGACATTAGGACAAACATGTAATAAAATAGCAAGCAACATACATTCATCATACAACATACAGTGAAGGCGCGCATGCCAGCAGAGAGCTCTGGGTTCCACTTCTGGCACGTGTGCCATAGGTTCGCCATCACGGGTCTAAACTCTAGACCCTCCTACGTCCAGATGGGAGATCCCCCAGAAGGTCACAGAGAATAAAAAAGTTAAGGACCTGTGCAACTTACAGATCCAGCTAGCCAGCCAACCAGACATTGAAATAATAGACAAGGAGATGGTTATATGCAGAGGATGCAGAGGATATGAAAAGGCCAAAACGTTCCCAGTGGAGGTAGGAGCACTTGGGGTCTGACTCCCAAGTTGGGGCAGAGGCTCCAACAGAGCCTCTTGCTGTGGCCAACTCATCACAGGACAAATTACTCTTGAGACAATTTAACGATTCAATTTAATTATTTAAAATAAACTAAAAATTATTTTAAATTCTGTCATTCCCATTTCATTCTGTCCCTCCTGTTTCCGAAGTGAGGCGTGGGAGGAGTCATACACTGTGGGTATTACCACAGCCCTTTTGCCCTGGAGACTGAGGTAAATCTTGAGGCCACACCTCCGTTCCTCCTTCTGACCTCCTAGATTAACCTCAGTCTCCAGCCCAGAAGGAGTGTTTTACCTGACTCTCCCTCACTTTGAAGACTAAGGTTTTTCCACAGGATTTTTACAAGAGTTCTTAAGTCTTTTTTACTAGATCCTTCAGGATTCTACAGTCTACAAGAAATTTTACAGAATTTTTGGCAAGATTAACTGAAGATCGCCTCACCCCTTCTTGCTGTGCTCAGCGTCGCTAGCCAAGCCACGCCGCCGGCTAGTGCGATCCCAAGCGACCGGACGATTGCATAAGAGGGCAAAGGGCCGCGCGGGGCGTTTGGAGGATCCATGCACCCAGGAGGCCATTGGAGGACCGAGGATCCGGCAGATTCCTCCCCCAATGCTCTCAAGCTGTAGGAAATCGGGTCGCAGATCGGCGGCCGCCTTCTTGGTCCTCTGCCATCTTAGGAGCACGTGAGTGAGCATGTGACCGGCGTTCCCTCTATGGACGCTAAGAGCGCTCAGAAGAGCACCGCTGAAGCCAGAACTCTAATGGCTCTCCAGGGAGGGCCCAATCCAAGCGGTGCACCGGCAGTCGGGCCGCAGATTGGCGGCAGGGAACATTGCAGCGCAAAACCTAGCAGCCAACGTGCTATACAAGCAAGGCCAGCCAGAAGAAGGGAGGTGGTGAGCGGCGTAACCGTGAGTACAATGGCGGAGATGGTGAGGAGCGGGGGTGCCAGGTCCAGAGCACATGTGGATTCGGATCCAGGCGAGGGGACCTCTAGGGGGGTTCCCCCAGTCACCAGAGGGAGGTCCCCCGCCAAGAGAGGCACCCCCAGACCCCATAGGAAGGGAACTTCTGAGAAGGAGGTTCGGATTACCAGGGCCTCCGCTAGAAGGTTCAGGGCCACCATCAGTCCTTCCTCTTCCAGATCTCGCTCCCCCCGCAGGCTTCCGGCCCTGGAAGAAACCCGGGTGGCATCCCCAGGTTCCCCTAGGGGCTCTGGCAGAGGACGCAGCTCCCTATCACCCCCCCTCTCACCTACTGCACACCCATCTGAGGCGAGGAGCGACCCCTTTGGGCGCAGGGCACCCAGTCCAGCAAGGCATCAGTTGGTACCACAATTCCCTGAACCCAGGGATTATTTACAACCCCCAGAGCTCCAGCCTTCCCTGCCTGAGCTTCCTGCAAGCTTTCAGGAGGTGTTAGCCAGGGCCATAGCCCAGGGAATTGCTTCTGGGATGAAACACCAGCCCCAGAGCTCCAGGAGTGGGTCTTCCCAGGACCAACCCAGGGGTCACCAGGATCGCTCCAGGGCTTCTGCTACCTGAGAGCCCAGGTCTCCCTCCCCCTCCCCTGCCACTGCTAATCCTCGGAATTAGAGGAGGATGAGTTAAAGGAGGTGGGGTTCTCTGAGGATGAGGATGCCCAGGCACCAGAGGCCCCCAACATCGCTGGCCTTTTTCGCCCCGCCTTATTTAGCTCCTTACTTCGCAAGGCCAGGGCCATAGCAGACCTGGATACACCTCCAGATCCCAGGCCTGCGACTATCGCGCCTAGCACTAATGGGGGTAACAAGAAGGGACCCTTCCATAGACCACCGGTGGAGAAGGAGGAGATCCCCACTCCAGAGATGTTCCTGGAGGTGCTTAAATCCCAGTGGGTTAAGCCAGGATCATCTCCCAACCCGGGGGGCAATGAGCGAAGATTCTATAATCTCAATTCTACCTTTGCCCAAGCTCTTCAGTTTCCCGAGGTGGACACCTAGCCTCAGCTTCAGCCATGGTCACTGGAGATATCGCCAACTGCCTTAAGGCAGAGGATAAGAAGGCAGATATTGTTTTGCGTAAGTCATTCCAAGCAATAACCTGGGCCATTAGGGCGGCCGCTTCTACATCTTTTTTCAATAGATCTACAGTGCTGTGGCTGGAATAGTTGAGAGACAGGACCCCGGCCACGGAGGTACGACTGCTGCAGGACATCTCTAAGATGCTGGCAGCCACACAGTTCTCAGCAGACGCCACCCTGGATGCAGTTAAGTATGCTTCTTGAGCCTTGTCATCCTCTGTAGTGTCCAGGCGCCTGTTGTGGTTGCGCCACTGGCAGGCGGAGTCCAGGGCTAAGTGGCACCTGGCAGGAGCAGACTACGCCGGGGACAATCTTTTCAGTGCTTCGCTGGATCCTATCCTGGTGGAGGATAAGAATAAGTGGAAGGTCTTCCCGGCTATGACCAGATGGTCAGATCACCGGCATGCTCCGTACCCTAGGAGAACATGTTACCTCCCGCCTGAATCGGACGTCCAGTACCAGAGGTACCAGAGCCCCAGGTTCCATAGGCAGGGGGATAGGCAGTTTCCTAGAGACAGGTTCAGGGGCCAGCAGCAGAGCAAGCGGCCCTTTCGAGGAGGAGGTGGTCACCCATTCCGCAGGTTCAAGTGATCCGTTTGCGGATCACCCCATCGGTAGTCGCCTCTCCCTTTTTGCGGATGCCTGGGAGCACGTCACTTCGGACGAGTGGGTCCTCCAGACTGTTAAACTCGGGTTACAGCTGGAGTTCCGCTCACAACCCCCAAATAGGTTCCTGCTGTGGCCTGGCAGGAGCCGTTGGCCACCAGGTGGCAACAGAGCATTGGATCAGAGGGAGTGTTCAGGGAAACACTTGGGAGTTGTTGCAGGATGCATCCTGTCGAAGGGTTACTCAACGGAAGGAACAACTGAGTACTTACAGGAGATGATTGCGAGTAGCTGTTGCTCATTGGGATCCTCTCCTGAGTATAAAGAGACTGCTGGTGCCATGCCCTGGTTGCAGAAGTCAACGTTCCGTTTCTGTTCTAGTGATTGTTCTTGTTCGCGTTCACAAACCGAGAGATGCCAACTTGGATAAGTGGGTTGAGATAAGAGAAGCCAGGTTTGCATTGGGGTATGAGTAATAGGACTTTCTGCTGGAGCTATTATCTTTGTTTATTTGGGCTTGCAGACAACAAGAGCTTGGACTGATTAAAAGAAACCTTTTTAGTTACGTGGCTTTTGGCTTTCATTCCTGGACAGAGAAGGGGGGTCAGAACAGGTTCTGTACCTTTGCCTCCTCCACAGATCCGACCAAACGGGCCCTTAAGGCAAAGGCCATCAAAAACCTGTTAGATATCAGGGTCCAGAGGGGAAGAAGGGTTCTGGATTCTAATCGAACCTGTTTCTGGTCCCCAAGAGTTTAGGGGGAGGTGGAGAGCCATCCTGGATCTTAAACTGCTCAATTCCGTAGGTTCAAGATGGCCTCCCTGAAATCCATCGACCTCATGGAGGCCTACCTTCACATCAGAATCGGCCCGGAACATCGTAGGTTCCTCAGATTTTCCCACGAGGGCAATCATTTTCAATATAGAGCCCTTCCCTTTGGGCTGGCTTCAGCCCCCAGGACCTTTGCCAAGGTGCTGGCTGTGGCTGCGGGCCACCTGCGTGCTTTCACAGTACGACTGTTTTGTTACCTGGATGACATCCTCGTCCTAGCCAGGTCCCGACACTGCCAGGCAGGACCTGGGGCTCACCATCGACACTCTCAGGTCCCTGGGATTCTCTATCAACCTAGAGAAGAGCCAACTGGTCCCATCTACCAGTCTCTAGCACCTAGGATCCATTATATATTCGGTGTCTGGGGAGGTTTTCCTTTCCCAGGACCGAAAGGACAGCATTGTACAGCTCATCCATGAAATTCGCAAATTACGCTCTGTCCCTGTAGTTCTTCTTTCCAGGCTCCTTGGGAAATTCATTTCTTGTATAGGGATCGTGCCTTGGGCTCGCCTACACGCCAGGGAGCTTCAGTGGTTCCTGCTTCCATACCAGAGAGCCGGGACGAGCGACGCTAGCTTCAAGGTTCGAGTGTCACCTCAGGTGATGCTCTCGCTCTGTTGGAGGCTGACCCCAGCATTAGACAAAGAATCCCTCTTCAAGGAACCAGCAAGGGAGGTACTCAGACATGAGCCTGTTCGGCCGGGGAGCACACCTGGAGGCCCAGATAGCCCAGGGCCGCTGGACTCCAATAGACTTGTGCAACAACATAAACTGGTTGGAGCTCAGGGCCATCCATCTGGCCCTACGTCACTTCAAGACCACGGTGACCGGTCACCATGTCCTGGTCCTGATGGACAACGTGGCAGCCAAGGCCCACGTGAACAGACAAGGGGGCACCCATTCCAAGGCCCTTCGCAACAAGGCCCTCCGATTGGGGAACTGGGCAGAGAAGCATCTCCAATCCATCAGAGTGGAACACATCTCCGGGACAGAGAACGAGCAAGCGGATTGGCTCAGCAGGGAGACGGTCGACAACGGAGAGTGGCAGCTCCATCCCAGCATCTTCTGGCAAATCTGCGAGAGGTTCAGGTGCCCGACGAGGATCTCTTCACAACCCCAGCGAATGCCCAGCTGCCGAGCTTTGTATCAAGGTTCCCGTCCAGAGGCCACCAGGTCTACTCTACGCCTTTTCCCCCCTTCCCCTCATTCCCGGGATTCTGAGGAGGTAGGTGTCAGAGGGAGCAGAGATGATCCTAGTGGCTCCCTTCTGGCCATGCCACCCCTGGCTAGCAGACTTGATGGAGATGTCCTCAGCTCCTCACTGGAGGATTCCCCTGGGGGAGGTGTCTCTTCACCAGGGGTCCCTGAACCATCTGGAGTGGCTCCATCTGACCGCCTGGCGATTGAGCGGTAACAGCTGTGAGGGGCACAATTTTCTGTGAAGGTCATTAAGACCATCGAGATGTCCAGGAGGCAGTCCACCACTCGCATCTACAATGCCTCCTGAGTCGCTTTCGCGGACTGGTGCCAAGCAAGGGACTTCTCCCCAGCTTTAGCCTCTGTTCCCCAGGTCCTGGACTTTCTGCAAGAAGGTCTAGAGAAAGGCCTAGCCCCCAGCACCCTTAGGAGACAAGTCTCTGCCCTCTCCAGGGTCCTTTGTCTCAACATCCGGTCCTAAGGCGCTTCCTTAAGGGAGCGGCGAATCTGAAACCCCCAGTGGCCCATCGATTCCCCACCTGGGACTTACCCACGGTCCTCCAGGCACTGACGGAGGCACCGTTTGAACCCTTAAGGGAGGTTTCCCTACAATTGCTGACCCTTAAGGTCGTCTTCCTGGTTGCCATTACCTCAGCCAGGAGAGTGTCTGAGCTCAACGCTCTCTCCAGCAGACTGGACCTCTGCACCTTCCTGGAGAACTGGGTCATCCTCAGGCTGGACCCCGCGTTCATGCCGAAGGTCAATTCTCCCTTCCACAGGGCATTAGAGATAGTTCTGCCGGACTTCTGTCTGCAGCCCTCCAGGGATAGGAAAAGATCATGGCACAGGTTGGACGTCAGAAGAGCCCTGTGCATCTATCTGAAGCACACAGCGCCCTTTAGACGTTCAGAGGCCCTCTTCGTGTCCTTTCAGCCATCCACCCAGGGAGCCAAGGTTTCCCCGGCCACCATTAGCAGGTGGATCAGAGCGGCCATTTCACAGGCCTACGAGGCACGGGGACTTCAGGTCCCAGAGGGCATCACAGCGCACTCCACCAGAAGTGCGGCCACCTCAGCAGCCTGGGCCACCCAGGCTCCCATAGAGGAGATATGCAGGGCTGCCACCTGGTCCTCTCCCTCACCTTTCATCAGGCATTACCGTTTAGATGCTTTCGTCTCCACGGAAGTGGCTTTTGGGAGGAGGGTTCTTCAGGGAGTCCTAGACTCTCGAGGGGCTCAGGCCCATTTATCCCTCCCAGGGACACCTAGCTTTGGTATGTCCCATGTATGACTCCTCCCACACCTCACTTCGGAAACTGTCAGTTGGTCGTACCTGAACTGCATGTTTCGAAGAAGGCGTGGGAGGAGTCACTTCCCCCCCTTTTTAGGGCGCACTGTGCCAGGGGCCTAAGTTAGCTCAGTGGTCAGGCAGGGCCAGGCAGGAAGGATGTGTGCTTGTGCTGTCTCTGTCACTTCCTTCCAGGTGCTCTGCTATGAACATTGGTTAATCTGGGAGATCAGAAGGAGGAACGGAGATGTGGCCTCAAGATTTACCTCCGTCTCCAGGGCAAAAGGGCTGTGGTAATACCCATGTATGACTCCTCCCACACCTTCTTCGAAACATGCAGTTCAGGTAGGACCAACTGACATTTTCATCCTTTAATGATTCTATTCCACCATTTCTTTGATCCTAGTGTAGCTCTTGTCCCATGATGAGTTGACTGTGTCAAGTTGGCTGTGGCAAGTTGGTCATGGCGAGTTGGCTGCAACAAATTGTCATAGACCCTCAATCGATCCCAGGAACATCCAGAAGAGTTCAGTGCCAGGCAAACCCTCTGTGGAAACCCTCAAACTCCCAGGCGTCTGGTAGAGAGGATCCAAGATTGAGTAAGACTCAGACCACCATAAGGGGGAGGATTTTTTTTTCTCCCTACCCTTCTAGCTGAAATAAAGGGCTTGAGCATATTTGACACCAATGTCATCTTTGTTTAATTCCAACTACTTTAGACTTCAATATATTACAGGCGCAGTTGTCAGCATTCTCAAGAGTGGGAAAATGTTTTGAAGAATTAAGCAATCTGGGCACTGGCCTTCTCTGACTCTACCTTCCTTAGACTAAGATGGTCTATAACTGATTGGAACTGTAGTGCAGAATGTTGAAGGGCACTAGACTTGGGAGAAGAGTGCCATATATCTTTAAAAAAAAACACCTGGCACTTCCTTCTCAAGTGTTTTTCATGACTGCAACCTTGGGGCTTAAACTGGGAATAGTGACTATCTAGATGCCTCTGGGGTGCTCTCAAATCAGAGATGGCTTCAATTAATTAATTAACTGAATACTTGCAACCACTGTTTGAAGATGCGCTGATTGCTGGCTGGGTCTTTTGAGAATTATAGTGCAAAACAACATCAGTATTTGCCCTTTGAGCTCAGCCATAGTTAACACTGTAAACTCATTTTCTGCACTGGGCATATCATACTAAACCGTAGCCTAACTATGTGAGTTCTGCATTTGTAAAGCATCCCAGGCTAAGAAGTTATACTGCAGGTTAATTTGTTATTCCATGTGTCACGTGAACCTAGCTACTGCTCCAATTTACGGTAATTACACATTATCCTTTGGTTATACGAAACCCACCACTGCTGAAGCTGTGTTTTTCCGGTGAGGTTATTTCTTTTCTTGTTCAAAACGAGAGCTTGCATTTGAGGGCACCCTTTTATTTTATTAAAAGATTTAGTGGAGAATTCCGAAATCCCCTCTTCGAATGAAGCAGCTTTCCATCTCTTCCTATTTCTAAGACAAGACAGCGTTTTCTGATCTCAGCTGCACTCACCTGGCCAAGGCAGTTACTCTTGCTTTTTTATTGAAAATAAAAAAATATCAGTAAGGACATGGGTGCTGGAATATATAGCGCTTCAATTTTTAAAAAGTTAGTACTTGTCAAGGCACTCCCTGTGTAATTCAAAGTAAAAGCTGAAGTTGACCAGGGATTCCCATAACAGTAACAGTAGAGACAGAGAGCTTGATAAAGGCGATATAGAGGGATGGTGAGCTGGTGTGATTACAGGTGTGCAGATGAATCCCCAGATGAGGCAAGCAGCACCTGATCAACCCAGGTATGAAAGCTCTTCACTGTTGTGATGGAAGTTCACAAGGGCTATCTTGTAATTCAAGCAGTTTTTATACTCCAGTCAAGAACTTACGGGGGGGGGGGGCTTTCCATGAGTACAAGTTGCTGTTCCCCACTGAATCACCTCAGACTTCACCTCGGGGGGGGGGGATCCACCCATTAAAAAGGGGTACAACTCTCATCACACCACTGTGGCCTCTTTGTCCTTTTTGACCATCCTGCCTTCCTAAAACCTCCCCTTATTCTCTACAATCCCCTCCGCTGGTGAAAAGAGTGACTGGATCGTCTCTAGCTGCTGGTGCCCGTCGCTTGCTAAGAATGGCTCTGCAACTGGGTTGAGAGGAGGAGAGGAGGCTAAAGTGAATCTCAAATAAAATGAAAGGATTTAGGAGATTTTGTGGATAACATGTAGTCTACCTAAGGTAAGTTCCTGGTTGCCTTCTATGAGATCTAACAAGGAAGCTCGTTTCCATACTCCATGCGACAAATGTAGGCTGGAGAGCTACTTGCTTAAAACAACTTGCTTTGCTCTTTGTCTCACGGTTTCTGACCGTCTTCCCCAGAAGTCCTTTCCTTTCTTTGCAGCTTAAGGCCATGGGCTGAAGGGGCTGCTCTAATCTGCTGGAGTCCTTGCTCTTTTCTCTCCTGTACTCTTATCTTAAGAAAAAAATAAAGCCAATAGCATTTTTTTTGTTTTGGTTAATGTAAATAAAGTACAGTGCCAGTTAGATTATGGATGGGGAGATCCAGATATAAAGCTAGCCTTAGTCATGTTTGCTGGCTGGCCATCTTTGGGAGAGCTCTGTCTAATAGGGCTGCTTTTGAAGGGAACACGGATTGGTGCGGAAAGAGCTATGTACATATTTAACTATGCACACTGCAGAGGTGTGCCCCCACATAATTCCCTTAAGAATTTCCATGGGCCAAAATACTTATTTGCATCCTGAACCCCAGCCCTGCATGGTAGCTACAGGAAGGATTAGGTCAGATAGTTATCTAGGCGAAGACATCCTGCCAACCTTTTCCCTGTTTCCCCCTCCTTGAAAGGGTTAAAGAAAAGCTTAAAGGTGCCCTCCTTCACCAGCCTCACGTTCTCTCCCTGCAGCCTCCTTCGCTTTCTAGTAAGGAAAGTCTGGGGAATGCAGATAAGAGAGCACTTGATTCGACCTGGTGCAGCACCAAAGGCTGTATATTCTATTAAAGTGAGGCTGTCCTCATAATAAAATAATTCTTTTTATTTTGGAATTGAAGCCCACTGGCAAATTCACTCCAGCGCCATGGACTGATGTTCCTTACTATACTAAGGCACTAGTCTGAGCTAACTAAAATTAAATTAACACTTATCAAAGATGATTTCTTTGGGTCTTTTTTAGAGAGAATACAAAATAAAAAGCCCACGAATAAATGGCTGTATTGAACAAAGAAAAAAAATGTTCTTCTTGTCATACTTTCTGTCTTCTTTCAGAATAGCCAGTGACACCACAAGCATATATTACAAGCATCTCTCTCCAAATGCTTGCAAATAAGCTGCCAAGAATACACAGGGGTATATTCTATTTCAATACTGTCCAATCTCATATACTGTGGTGAAATATATGATCACACAGCCTGGGAAACTCTCAACAGAAGAACCTTAGCAAATACCACCAAGAGAACAATTTGAGATATTGTCATTTAAGTTCAGTCTCTATTAATGACAGTTTGCATAAATTAATTCCCTGGCAAAGGATTCTTGACTTGAGCCTAACAGAAGATGACGTACATCTCTGAGGGCTGCTTCAAACTGGAAGGGATGAAAGCCACCAACAGATAGCAAGTTGTCTGTTCAGAATTGCCATGATGCCTGCAAGTGATATGAGCTATGCATATTAACTGCAAGCTTATCGAAAGTGAGTGTCTACACAACTGCATAAATGAAGATTAAGAGTAGCTAGTTTTGTGGTTGAGTGCAACAAGAAGGATGGGATATGCAGCCTGGTTTAACCATGGACAGAAAATTGTGAGTAATGCTTAAGAACAAGCTTTTAATGTTTTCATCATATGTACAGTATGCATCAACGAAAATATCTCATAGGCACTTATAGCAGTATCAAAGCACCAGGGAAAATAATGGTTCTTTAAGACAGAGACGGAGGCCTTTAATGCATCTTCAAAAAGGTTTTGTGAGAACCACCCCAATCAAAATATTTTATATCAGCTTCTCTTTCCCCTGATGATATTTTTTCTGGCAAAAGCCTGGCCACCAATTTCAGCTTGCATTAGTGTTCTTACCTTGGCACCGGCTAAAAATCCCAATGATATGGCGACCCTGGCACGAAGATCAGGCCGGTCTTTGGGCCAGACATACGAAAGCATTGCTTTGAGGATCTTTCCACCATCTATTTCTTTCAACTGTGGAGAGAAAAGTTTGTGAGATGGAAATGAGGATCTCAACAGGTTCCCCAAATGACGCTGATTCCTGAGTCCCAATCCAAGAAATGTGAGCTATTTTTAGTTAGAAACATTTGAATTAAAATCAGCACCAAAGGGAATTGGTTCAATGGGTATGAAGTAATAGCACTCTTAAGATTAAGAAAACTGTTCTAGGTGGTTTAATTGCATGTAAAATGTCAAATCTTTTGAACTAAATGGCTATGAGGCTGGGTAACTGTGCATTACAAGGCTGCTAAAGATTCAAGTACAGAACTAAGTTTCCTTCATAAACTGATTGTCGTGTCCTGTATTATTCATTCCTTCTTTAGAGCTCAAATGAATTACAGACACCCTTTTTGTCACTTTATGGGTCTTTTTAACCAGCGAAACTAAAAACATAGGGATAATTTTATTCAAGCATAAAACCTCCGGTTCTAAAGATCTTCAATTGATGTTCTCACATTACAAAATGGTAAATAATATCTACAGCATGTAGTCCTATAAAAATGGAGATGTAACAAAAGCAAGTTTGTAAATTGGATTTAAGGATCAAGGCACCTGCTCCCCTCCATGCTGGGGAAGGGAAAGACTAAATCAAAGTTCCAGTAACTATCAGAGATTCTGAGTTCTAAAAGTTAGCTTTGGAACATACAAGATTTGGGAGAGCAAGGCTATAGGCAAAAAGATGCAATATTAGCTAGTAAACTGCTCTCTATTTATGGCAATGAGACTTTCAATTAAAACAAAGCTCATTTTTAATTTTTCAAATTTTCAATCGAAAGAGAAATGAGAACAAATGGTAAGCCCAGATGGAGCAAAAAAAACAAAAAACAAACAGATTCTGCTCTGTTACTGTATTCTCTCACACATTGTTCTACGTAGAGAAACAAAAAAATTAAGATATACTTAAGGTTATTGACAATGTTTGATAATATATTTTCACTGTTATACAACGTACAAAATTTTTAATTAGTTATGCTTTTTTATTGCCCTATTCTTTTTTTTTCTTCCCTAATAATTGTATAAACTATTTCCTTTCCCTATATTACACTATTTCTCTTTTTCTGCACTCTTTTATTATACATGCTGGTCAAAATCTGTCATAAAGATATTTGATTTGATTTCACAATACAATGTTTGTGAACAGAATTAAATATAAATCCCAAAGGTGCTTTTTCAGGAATAGATGAACGTTCTTGGCGTTTTTTTCCTTTTGAAGATGTTTTGCTTCTCATCCCAGAAAATTCTTCATCTCTGACGGGATAGTGAGGAATGGAAGAATTTATATTCCATGCAGACAAGCTGGTCATTTGCATCCTTTTAGAAGGTCATTGAAGCACTTGGAGGTATACCTGTGTCCTCAGGGTTACCTGAGAATCTCTACAGACTTTTAGCTATACAATTTGAGATGAACAACCTTTGAATGGTGTAGGAATAGGAATGGATTTGCAGAGAAAAATTGCAGACCACGGGAACCAGGAACATCACTCGGGTGATTCTGAGGACACAGATAAAACTGCAAGTGCTTCAACACCCCTAAATCACTAAAACGGTGATGGCAAATCTTTTTGGTCAAAAAGGAAACCCGATGACCAACTGTCCGGTGTGAATGCGCACGTCGGAAACCCGATGATCATCTGGCTAAGCTGGGGCAACAGTGCACGTGCCCACAGAGGGCTCTGTGTGACACCTGTGAACACGTTGCCATAAGTTCACCATCACAGCTCTAAAAGAATGCAAATGACCAGCTGTCTGCAAGGAATATAAATCCTTCATTCCCCACTTTCCTGTCAGAGCTGAAGAAACTTCTTGGATAAGAAGTGAAACGTCTTCAAAGAAAAAACAAGAAAAATCAGACTGCCTCCTGAAAAAGCGCCTTTGGGACAACCATGATCTGGATGACGGAGAATCTCTACAAGTCAGATATAAAGGCTAAGGCCTAAAACAAGAATCCTGGCAAGTTCCTGGCATTCAAACAAGGCACATATCTGTAGCCAATTAGGATAGCGTGATTCTTGTCATGTTTCCTCTCTCATTTCTTATCCAGGCTAGATGTGTTTGGTTGGTTTGGTTTGGTTTATTAGATTTATATGCCACCCTTCTCCCAAGGACTCAGGGCGGCATACAACATTAAAAGAAACACATAATACAAAAGTTTTTAAAAAATTAAATAGAATATCTCAAACAAACCCAATTAGAATTGACAATAACATTTTTTTAAAAAATTCGAATTAAAATTAACAATGATCAATAATTAATTTGTTTTGTTCAGGCGAGGCTGGCTTGCTGGAAAAGCTAACATTTTAGGGCGCGTCAGAAGGACCGGAGGTCGAGGATTATAAGAAGCTCCGGGGGCAGCTCATTCCAGAGGGAAGGCACTCCCACAGACACCCCTGGGGGTCGTTAGCCGACACTGTCTGGCCAACGGCACCCTGAAGAGGCCAACTCTGTGGGATCGCACTGGACGGTGGGAGGCTACCAGTGGCAGTAGTGGTCTCGCAGGTACCCAGGGCCTAAGCCATGGAGCGCTTTAAAGGTCATAATTAGTACCTTGAATCACACCTGGAAGACAACCGGCAACCAGTGCAGGCCGTCTAAAAGGGGTGTAACATGGGAGCACCTAGGTGCCCCCATGATAACCCGCGCAGCCGCATTCTGGACCAGTTGAAGCCTCCGGTTGCTCTTCAAGGGCAGCCCCATGTAGAGGGTGTTACAGTATTCCAGGCGAGAAAGGACGAGGGCATGAGTGACTGTGCATAGAGCATCCCAGAGCATCCCGATCCAGGAAGGGGCACAACTGACGTACCAGGCGAACCTGGTAAAAGGCCCCCCTGGTCACGGCCGTCAGGTGTTCTTCTAAACTAAGCCGCGTATCCAGGAGCCCAGATTGCGGGCCCTCTCTAAGGGGGCTAAAATTTCCCCCCCTATCATCAAAGATGGAATAAGATGCACAAATCGGGATGACGGAAAGAACAGCCACTCAGTCTCGGAGGGATTGAGCTTGAGCCTCTTCCTCCCCATCCAGATCCACACAGCCTCCAGGCATCGGGACATCACGTTGAGGGCATCGTTTGTGTGGTTTGGGATAGAAATGAAAAGTTGGGTATCATCAGCATATTGATGATACCGTACCCCAAAACCACGGATTATCTCACCCAGTGGTTTCATACATATGTTGAACAGGAGAGGTGAGAGAACCGACCCCTGGGGCACCCCACAAGTGACGCGCCTCGGGGTCGATCCCTGCCCTCCAGTCAACACAAACTGCGACCCATCCGACAGGTAGGAGGAGAACCACCATAAAACGGTGCCCCCCCACTCCCAACCCCCCCCCGAGTCGTCGCAGTAGGATACCATGGTCGATGCTATCAAAAGCCGCTGAGAGGTCTAATAGGACCAGGACAGAGGAGCAGCCCGTCCCGGGCCCACCAGAGATCATCAACCAACGTGACCAATGCCATCTCCGTGCTGTATCTGGGCCTGAAACCCGAGTGAAACAGATCCAGGTAGACAGCTTCATCCAGGGACTGGGGAAGCTGACGTGCTACCACATTCTCAACAACCTTCGCTACAAAGCGAAGGTTGGAGACTGGACGATAATTGGCTAAAGAAGCGGGGTCCAGGAAAGGCTTCTTAAGGAGGGGCCTCACCACCGCCTCCTTCAAGGCAGTGGGGAAGAACCCCTCTCTCAATGAAGCATTGGTAATCGCCTGGAGCCAGCCTCGTGTCACCTCCCGGGAAGCCGAGACTAACCAAGAGGGACACGGGTCCAGCACACAAGTGGCAGCACTGAGTCTCCCCATAGTCCTGTCCATGCCCTCGGGGGTCACAGAGTCAAACTCTTCCCAGATGGTCTCCACAAGATTCATCCCCATCGACTCACCCAAATCTACCCAGTCAGAGTCCAAGCCTGTCCGGATCTGAGCAATTTTATCCTGCAGATACTGAACAAATTCTTCAGCCCTACCCTGCAAGGGGTCTTTTCCAGCTCCTTGGTTAAGTAAGGAGCGGGTCACCCTAAACAGGGCGGCTGGGCAGTTATCTGTGGACGCAATAAGAGTGGAAAAATGTTGCCGTTTTGCTGCTTTTATCGCCACTAAGGATTTAGGATTTAGTATGAATTCTTACTAGTGTTCGCTCAGATTCGGACCGGCTGGCCCTCCAACCACTCTGTAGGCATCTTTTCCAGCGTTTCATCTCCCGGAGCTCCTCGGTAAACCAGGGAGCTACCCAGGATCGACACCGGGTCAGAGGCCGCAAAGGCACAACACGATCCAAAGCCCCAGTGGCCGCCCTATCCCAGGCTTCCACTAGGGCTTCGGTCGAGTTGTGAGCAAGGGATTTAGAAAAAGTCCCAAGCTCCATCAGGAACCTTTTAGGGTCCATCAGGCGCCTGGGGCGGAACCATCTAGTCGGTTCCGCCTCCCTGCGGTGAAGGGAGTATAGAAGTCAAGCCTGATGAGGAAATGATTTGACCATGACAAGGGTTGGATAGAAATATCCCCTAAATCTAGATCATTCATCCACTGCCCAGAGACAAAAATCAGGTTGAGCATGTGTCCACCATTATGGGTGGGGTCTTGAATTAACTGAGTTAGGTCCATAGCCATCATGGAAGCCATGAACTCCCGAGCTGACTCGGATGTCTCGCCAATGGAAGGCAGATTGAAATCCCCCAGGATCATAAGCCTGGGGAAATCAACTGCCAATCCAGCTAACATATTTAGCAGCTCCAGCAGGGCCAATGAAACGTAGCAGGGAGACAGGTACGTAACAAAAAGGCCCACCTGAACTCCAAGGCCCCATTTCACAAAAAGGGACTCACACCTGCCTATCTGAGGCACAGTGACCTCCTGAGGTCTGAGATTTTCCCTAATAACCCCCCCACCCCCCCACCTCTGTCCTGGGCTCTCGGCTGGTGAAACGCCCGGAAGCCTGGTGGGCGTAATTCATTAAGGGGAACACCCCCCTCATGGCCCAACCAGGTCTCCGTAATGCACGCCAGGTCCGCTCTACCCTCTTGTATGAGGTCGTAAATGAGGGGAGCTTTATGTACCACGGACCTGGCGTTAAGCAACACCAGCCGGAGACCAGGGTCCTGTAATTCCAAGCACCCAGGGGTGTGAGAAGGGTGATGAGGGTCGGAATGCGTGATCACTCTTAAACAGTGGACCCGCGTCCCCTGAACATAATTTGGCCCTCGGCCCCCACCATATCTGCCTCCCACAAACAGTAGAGATGGTGAACCCCCCCAATGGAATGGCTTAATGTCTCCCCCGGAATCCCAACCCTTGCCAGCACTCCTGACCCGCACCCATTAATTAGCTCTGGCCTGTGCCCTGGCAGACTCCCCCCCAAGCCTGTCTGAGCAATCCGTATCAACCCCCCTGCCCCCCCTTAAAATTTGATTAAAAAACCCCTGTAAAAAAACCCTAATAAGTCTCTTCTTCGCATGCCACCTCTCGGGATCCCAAGATCCGTCATTAAGGAAGTGTCTTGATAGACAAGAAGGCCATCCCCGGGAAAGGGGGAGTTCCTGAAGGGAATAAAGTTCTGTTGCAGTATAGCATAGAGGAGAGTGTGGCATCAACCAAACAGGATGACATCACGGGGAGATGGAACGAGGAGATGACATGTCCATGGGGGGGGGGGAGCCAAAAGTGTTCAAGGAGGGTAGTGGGAAGCTGCTGCTGGGCACACCCACGCCGACTGCAGAGATCCCAAGCTGGGTGACCCACCGCCGCTGCTGAGCACACCCACGCCGGCTTCAGAGACCCCAGGCCAGGTGTTCCGACGACCACACCCACGCTGGCTGTGTTCAAGGGGGGTAGCGGGAAACTGCTGCTGAGCACATCCACGCCGGCTGCAGTGATCCCAAGCCGGGCATGCCACTGTGTGTTTGTGAAGGTGGGATACGATGCACCTGTTTGCTCTTTTCCCAACAGGGATGAAACTCTCACACAAAGTGATATGATTGGCAACAGTGGGTCACAAATAGCTGCACAGATTTATGTTGCATGTGTAACATCAAATGACAGCTTCCAAACAGCCTTCACTCGTGTAAAAAGCCACAGCGAAATGTGGGCAATTAATCTTCCCAAGAACCACATGAGAAATTTGTATTATTGTGGAGGGCTGCCACCTCCCTCTCAACGTCCTGGGCCAGTCAAAAGGCCTGACAAGGCCCGCAGGCCGTAAAATGCCCAGGTGTGCCATAGAAAGTGACTCCATGTCTTTCTTAGAAGAACGACATGGCAAGAAAGATCAGCCAGAGAATATGCAGCTGCTGAAATCTTGTTATTCCCCAAATTTCTGTAGAGATTCTCAGGCATCCAGCTTGCGGGTTGTCCCAAAGATACTTTTTCAAAAGGCAACTAGACTTTGTTTTTCTTGAAGGTGTTTCGCTTCTCATCCAAGAAGCTTCTTCAGTTCTGACTGAATGGTGGAGGATGGAAGGAATTTATATTCCTTGCAGTCCTCTGGTCATTATCGCTCTCTCTGAGAGTTGTTGAGGCCACTTGGAGGTTTATCTGCTATTGCTATTTCCCAGTTTTCCATCAGAATTGATGTTTAGTCTCCAGTATCAGCAAGAAAAAGTCCAGCAAAGAATGGCATTACTATAAGCAAGAGCAATATGAGAGAACACAAATTTGGATGCAACTGGAGACAATGCCAGATTACAACTAGCCACTTAGTGGTTAATATTTCTCCTCTTTTGTTTTTCCACTGCCCGTCCTTTGTGACTCTACCCTGCAAGCCCAAAGGTGCAGCCCTATGCTCATTTTCATTTAATGCCACTCACTAGGCTGGAGTGAATTCAAAAAGGATATGACCAATTTTGGAAGACAGTATTTGTTTAACAAATGGGGCAAATAATCATCACTATTAAAAGCTTGCTGATTTAGGCCAGAGGTAAAACTACCCCATGCTGGCTTAAAGCTTCCCAGAATAAAGGAATTGGAAAGCTCCAGTAAACATGTCCTAATGATGCTGTACAATGTTCCACGGAGACCTGGACAATTAAGCTAGTTCATAATATGGGCATCTCTATGGGCCTTATGCATTCTACCCTTCGCATCTAAACCATAAAAGCACGACTTCACTGAAGCCAGTCGAGATCTGCAGCATTATATCCCACCATTCCTTGACACAGTGGATTCCTCTTAAAAGATCAGCGAGTTTCAATTTCCTGACTTTATATGGACCTTGACTTGGTATCCATGACCACATGTCACATTAAGCACGTTTGGCTTAGGAAAATTTGTATTTGTATTTTATTGGTCTTGTATGCCGCCCACTCCCGAAGGACTCCGGGCGGCTTACAATAAACAAGGGAAGGGGATAAATAGACAAATAGACAAAACAACAATTTAAAATACACAACATTCATAGTTACCGTGGGGCTGGCTATTTCAACAGCCCCCCAGCCTGCCGGAGAAGCCAGATCTTAGTGGCTTTGCGGAAGGCTGGGAGAGTAGTAAGGGTCCGGATCTCCACGGGGAGCTCGTTTCAGAGGGCTGGAGCTGCAACAGAGAAGGCTCTCCCCTGGGGAGTCGCCAGCCAACATTGGCTGGCAGATGGGATCCAGAGGAGGCCTAGTCTGTGTGATCTGATCGGTCTATGGGAGGTAATTGGCAGGAGGCGGTCTCTCGGGTACCCAGGTCCGATGCCATGTAGGGCTTTATAAGTAACGACTAGCACCTTGAAGCGAGTCCGGAGATTAATGGGTAGCCAGTGCAGCTCGCGGAGGATAGGTGTAACGTGGGTGTACCTGGGTGCACCCACGATCGCTCGCACGGCTACGTTCTGGACTAGCTGAAGTCTTCAAACACTCTTCAAGGGCAGCCCCATGTAGAGCGCGTTGCAGTAATCCAGTCTTGAGGTCACAAGGGCGTGAGTGACTATCTGAAGGGCCTCCCGGTCCAGGTAGGGTCACAATTGGTGCACCAGGCGAACCTGGGCAAAGGTCCCCCTGGTCACAGCCGACAAATGGTGTTCTAAAGTCAGCTGCGGATCCAGGATCCAAATTGCGAACCCTCTCTGAGGGGCGTATAATTTCACCCCCCAGCCTGAGAGATGGAATACTTGGCCAATCTTTGGGAGGGAACATCAGTAGCCACTCGGTCTTGTTGGGATTGAGTGCAAGCTTGTTCATACCCATCCAGACCCTGACAGCCTCCAGGCACTGGCACATCACTTCTACTGCTTCACTGAGTTGGCACGGGGCGGACAGATACAATTGCGTATCGTCCGCATATTGGTGGTACTTAATCCCGTGCGGCGTATGATCTCACCCAGCGGCTTCATGTAGATGTTAAATAGGAGGGGGGACAGGACCGAACCCTGCAGCACCCCATAATTGAGGGGCCTTGGGGTCGACCTCTGCCCTCCAACCAACACCGACCTGTCTGAGAGGTAGGAGGAGAACCACTGGAGGACGGTGCCTCCCACTCCCACCTCTCGCAACCGTCGCAGAAGGATACCATGGTCGATGGTATCGAAGGCCACTGAGAGGTCAAGGAGCACAAGGATAGAGGGTTGACCCCTATCCCTGGCTCGCCAGAGATCATCGATCAGCGCGACCAAAGCAGTTTCCGTGCTGTAACCAGGCCTGAAACCCGACTGAAAGGGATCCAGATAATCAGTTTCATCCAAGGACCGTCGGAGTTGAGAGGTCACCACTTTCTCAACAACCTTCCCTACAAAGGGCAGGTTGGAGACTGGACGGTAGTTGCTCAAAATGGCTGGGTCCAGAGATGGTTTCTTCAGGAGGGGTCTCACATCCTTTAGGAGGAGCGGGAAAATTCCCTCCCGGAGAGAGGTGCAAACTATCGTCCGGATCCAGCCGCGTGTCACCTCCCTGCTGGTCGAGACCAGCCAGGAGGGGCACGGGTCCAGTATACAAGTGGAGGCACTCACTGCTCCCATGGCCTTGTCCACTTCCTCAGGAGAGACAAGTTGAAACTCGATCCATGAAATACGCTCAAGACCTTCCCCCGGTACCTCGGCTGGTACTGTGCAATTGGAGTCCAGCTCTGTCCGAATCCGAGCGACTTTATCCGTTAAATACAAATTCCTCAGCTCTACCTTGTAAAGGGTCATCCGCATCCCTCCCTTTCAAGAGGGAGCGGATTATTCTAAACAAGGCGGCTGGGCGCGATTCAGCGGATGCAATAAGGGCGGCAAAATGCACACATTTCGCCGCCCGTATTGCCACGAGATAGGCTCTGATAAAGGCTCTCATCAGTGCTCGGTCTGACTCAGATTTATTGGCCCTCCAGCGGCGCTCTAGGCGTCTCTTTTGGTGCTTCATCTCCCGGAGTTCCTCGGTGAACCAAGGGGCCCTCCTGGATCCACTGCCTTGGAGAGGTCGCAAAGGCGCAATCCGGTTTAGAGCCCCCGCCGCCGCTGTATTCCAGGCAGCGACTAAGGACTCCACCGGATTGTGGACGATCTCCAAGCGCTGTCTGAAATCCCATAGGGTTCATCAGGCGCCTGGGGCAGAACCACCTAATCGGTTCCACCTCCCTACAGTGGGGGATTGGTTTCCAAAAGTCAAGCCTCAGTAGGAAGTGATCAGACCATGATAAGGGCAAGGTCTTAATGCCCTTCAACTCTAGATCACGTCTCCACTGCTCCGAGAGGAATACGAGGTCAAGCGTGTGACCCGCTGAATGAGTCGAACCCCGAATTACTTGGGTCAAGTCCATGGCTGTCATGGAAGCCATGAACTCCTGTGCCCCATCAGAGCGTTCACCAAGTGTAGGCAGGTTGAAATCCCCCAGAACCATAAGCCTGGGGAACTCTACTGCCAACTCGGCTACTGACTCGAGGAGCGAGGGGAGGGCTGTTGCAACGCTGTTGGGAGGTAGGTACGTTAGAAACAAACCCACTTGACCTCCAAGGTCCAACTTCATCAACAGGGACTCACACCCGACAAGCTCCAGAGCAGGGATCCTACGAGGAACTAAAGACCTTCGGACGATGACAGCCACTCCCCCACCCCTTCTCTGAGGTCACGGATGATGAAGCACCTGAAATCCTTCTGGGCACATTTCAGAGAGGGGGACTCCTCCCTCCGGGCCCAGCCAGGTTTCAGTAATACATGCCAGGTCTGCCCCCTCGTCTAAAATTAGGTCCCGGACGAGGGGAGCTTTGTAAACCACAGACCTGGCATTTAGCAACAACAACCTGAGACCAGGGCCCTGACAGTTCTCGCCATCTGGCCCTGGAGTGGAACTAGCAGGGCCGGAAGGAGGTATCTCTGTGACGTAGCGAACCCTCCTTCCCTGGTAATGGCTAGTCCTGAAGTTCCTGTCGTACCTGCCTCTCCCCATAGTGACCGTAATGCTCCGGCCCACCCCGGCACCCATAGACCCCATATCCCCTCCCACGGCCTCCACTCCATCTGGCAGGCGATTTATGTCACTCATTCTGGGACGGGAGGTAGGCCTGGGCCCCCTACCACTTCTGCAATAGCACTCAGTGGAGGAGGCACCAGGCTGTACTCTCAATCCTCTCATACATACACAGCTACTCATCCATGCATTCCCCACGTAAGTCAATTAAAACACAAAAAATACAGCAATAATGAAGTTAAAAAGTGGGTACAGACATCAACCAGGCACACCATTCACACCACATTCCTAAAATTTGCAGAGCACTGCACAAGTGTGATTTAAAATAGTCAATGGTGCGGGGAGGGAAGGGAGAGCTGCTCCGCCCCTCTCCCTTCCTCCAGGTCCTGAAAAAGGCACCCAAGGCCGAAGGTCCTAAGTCCGTATATAGGGAACAAGCTGCAGTCGTTACCGGTATAACATAGATTTTTCATGTTCACTGCAGCGATGGTATTTCTTGAAAAGACGAAGTGAGAAAGAATATAAAGAAGGAGAAGTCGAGGAGGCTCCAACCGGGGCCAGGGATGGCAGTCACTGGGAAAGATGTTCAGCCAGTCTCTGAGTGCCCCGCCTATCCGAGATTTGAAGCGCCAGAAATAAGGTGGACTAAGTGGTGGCGCTATCTGAGGCGGCAGGCTTGGAACAGGTTCAGGTGGCGGTGGGCTTAATAGATGAAAATAAAAATGCACTCCAAAAGCCGTGTTTGAAAAGAGCCAAGTGTCAGTTAATAAGAGGCCCCATAGCGGCGACGGCAGAGTGCAGGAGAATTTGCGCCGAAGGAAGAGGCCAAGTTTAAGGGAAGAGGGGGGGGGCGTCCAAAAGAGCCGCAATGGCGGCAGGTGAAACCAGCCACCCACTCTCGCCCAGTAGAGTCCCAGACTGACCACCTTCTCCGGGGGGTGATGGACAGCATGACGTAGGCCCAAAGGCTCCTCACAGTCAGAAAAGTGCCGTTGAAAATGCCGAAAACGCTGGGAACGCTGAAAACACTGCCCAGGGGCGCCGCCATCAGCGCAACGCCGCCATCGGCCGGCACAGAAGCAGACAAGAGCAACAGCACTTAGTGGAAGCCACCCGAGAATTTGCATCGAAGGGAGAGGCTGAGCCGAAGGGAGAGGGGGAGGGGGGAGTGTCCAGAAAAGCCGTAATGGCGGCAAATGAAAGCAGACACCCCCTCTCACCCAGTATAGTCCCAAACTGATCGCCTTCTCCATGGGGCGCTGGATAGCCCGACGCAAATCCCGAGGCTTTTCACGATCGATAAGCTGCCGTTGCAGCTGCTCTTGAAGCCGCCGGAAACGTTGGAAACGCTGAAGGCACTACCTGGAGACGCCGCCGTCAGCGTTGCATCACCATCGCCGCCGCCGACCAGCACAGAGACAATCGAGAGCCACAGCACCAAGTGGGAGCCTCCCGAAGGTGGCGACCCCCCCCAGGTAACTTGTCTCTTCGGGTCCCCTGGAGCTCGCTCTTCTATAGGAACCTCTCCTCGCCCAGTTATCAGGTCTAAATCCATGGGTTTTCAGGTTCTTTTCGTGACTCCCGTCTCTCATGACAGTACCGTGTTTTGTTTTGCTCAACAAATCAGAATTTGAAACAGTGATTTGTCAGTCTTATTAATGCTTCATATCATGCCCAAATCATGGTTTATTGACAATTTTGTTGTCCTCTTAGAATTTGCTTACCAAGAAACTATGGATGGAGGAACAAGTGTTGAAAACTGAAACTGTAAGACAAAGGTCCCCAAACCTTTGGGCACCAGGGACCGATTTTGGTTGCTGCCGGGGATGGGAAATCAGTATTATTCTATATGTATTGCTTACGTTACATCTTCCAATTTAATGTGCCTGAAAACTGGATTAAACCCCTTGCAGCTACCTTGGGGCGGAGTGAAATGCCAGGTCTCAGCAAGTTAATTTACTGCTGTCTCTTCTGAGACATTTGATGGGAAGAACGGTACAGGCAGTCCTCAACTTACAACAGTTCATTTAATGACTGTTTGAAGTAAAAACAGTTTTGAAAAGTGACTTATGACTGTTTTTCACACTGTTGTGAAATATGCGGGTGAGACCCCATGGTCATTTGTTCAAAATTTGGATACTCGGCAACTGGTTCATATTTATGAATTTGGCTGTGTCCCTGGGTCATGCGATGCCCTTTGGTGACCTTTGGAGAAGCAAAATCTATTGATTCACTTAATAACCATGTTACTAACTTAACAACTGAAGTGATTCACTTAGCAATTGTGGCAAGAAAAGTGATAAAATGGGGCAAAACCCAATTAACAAATGTCTCAACTTAGCAGAACAAAACCTTTGGGCTTGGGTCGGTTGTGGTTGTAAGTAAAGGACTACCTGCATTCAAATTGCTCCTCAAAATAGAAGTAAAATTTAATAGAGTTCTATCACATTCTTGCCAAAAACTGAAACATGTCTACTTTTGCATTTTTTTAATACAAAAGTCAATTTTCATAGCATCATTTAATAATGTATTACAAAAACAGTATGCCAAATGATTGACAGTCCAACAGGCCATATTTTATAAGCAACATTGTCTTGCTGGTTTTTCTTTTGCAACACCTTAACTAAAGGTATCTCACTATGTTCCTTGTTATAAACTTATCCCACAATCTTGGGAGGGTTGCAACTTTGACAAGACCCAGGTTTGTTCTTTTAGAAAAGTTTAATACAAGCCCACTAACTCAGTATAGAGATGGCATGACATTTAATTTAATTTTCCTCCAACTCTGAGTCAGCAGAAGTAAGAAGAGTGATTTGTTTCTGTAAAGACAGTCATGTCATATTCCCGGCTCCACAGGAATGGAGGGAGGCTGGTGTGTGCCCCAAAATGTGTGACCATAGGCTTGGGAAACCAGGCAGTGCAAAATTTAACATTGTGCCATGCATCAACTAATAGGTGGGACTAGACACTGTTGCCTGGAGATAGGCGGAGGGCCTATGTAATTTTAAGGCAGTTTTAAGCATTTAAGCAGCAGCTTCAATCCAGATTTCCCTAGCAATTCTTTCCTGCCACAGGTAAACAGCTATTGGGAAACTAATAGGATGGGGGTTGGGGACTGAAGTGTATCCTTCTAAACTTATAGAAGCTGCCTTTCTGCAAATATTTCATTCGGAAGTTGGATGTGCCAGGAAAGCGAAGAACAATGAATGCTAAACTGAAAAATATTAATTCATGTCAGAGCTGGAGTTTAAAGAAGCAAGGTCTAAAACCTAAGAAGTGAGTTACTGATATATTTAAAAATAGTTTGATATTGCCTTTCACAGCATTTTTTCAATGACAACCATGAAATAATAACTATCTAAAAAGCACAACTGACTTAAGCAGCTGAATAGTATATGGCATCCCTTTTTTTCATCCACCGCCACAATAGAAGAATCCTCTGTTTCTTATATATTAATTTGTGCTGCTTGTCAGCTGCCCCAGAGGCCTGTTGTCAGAAAGATAGGAACATTTTAAATAAATAAAACAGACGCTGTCCCCCGCTAAGATATAATCAAGGAGGAGAGCGGAAGAAAAGAGGCATGAGAATGTGTAATGGAAAAGTCAGTCCTCTCTGTGATTTTTCACACTGGTCAAAGCCATCAAAAAGCTTTAAATTGACACCTTTCTCCCCAGGATGCAGTCATTTCCAATCACAGGCAGATAAGCTGGTGGCTTCATTCTTCTGTCAAAACTAATTTTCTGAACAATTTATGCAAATAGGGATTTGCTTCCAATCAACCTGCTTCAGAGAACCCAAGGCAAATTTAAGAGAAATCGACAGAAGGATCCCCCCCACTCTTGCTTCCTCATAGGCAAACACACCAGCAACTGTGTAGACATTTCTTTCTCAAGTGCAGAAAACCCAGGATGGATTAAGGGGTGATATTTACCGCATTCTTCGGGTCTGAATGGAGGCCTCCCCCAGCTTGTCCATGCCAACAGGTCCTTCTGTCTATCTGGGACCACCCCTGAAGGTGCTGGGACAAGAACACAGCAGAGAAGGATGTCAGTGGTTATGCAATCACAATAAAATCCGTTACAGGTAGTCCTCAAACGTACGATCACAACTGAGCCCAAAATTTATGTGGCTAACTGAAACATTGATTCAGTGAGTTTTGCCCCATTTTACGACCTTTATTGCCACTGTTGTTAAGTGAATCATTACAATTGTTATGTTAGCAACACAGTTGTTAAATGAATCTGGCTTCCCCACTGACTGATGGACAGAAGCTTGCAAAAAATGATCACATGACACACACACACCCCAGGACACAGCAACGGTCATAAGTATGAGCCAGATGCCAAGTATCTGAATTTTGATTATGTGACCATGGGGATGTTGCAATGGCATCAGTGCTGCTGTAACTTTGAATGGTCACTAAATGAACTGTTGTAAGTCAAGACCTGTACAGTCCAATACAGAGGCTGAGGAAGGACTAGTGAATAAAACTTTAGGAAAGTAATGGGAAACTGAGTCACTAGAATCCAGAAGCAGCTCATTTGTGAGTGCTCTCTATATAAATTACTTCTCTCAGGAATCCTTGCAGGAGGATTCTGCATGAAGCCTGACTGGAGACTCTTTGGGATAGTGAATGAATATCTCTTTATATTCAGAGAGATGCTTAGAAAGCTGGCTGGGGAATTCTGGGAGTTGAAGTCCGCCAAGCTTAAAGTTCCCAAGGTTGGAGACGCCTGTGCTAGAGTACATCTACTACTAGTGTGATAAAAGACATAATAAAAAAGTAAAAATCTCTAAATACAGGATGACTCAGATCCTAAAATGCTTCCTCCTTCAACAAGAGCAGAACTCCTCCAGAAGATAAGAAATACTTTGGATCTTATACAGTCCTTGACTTACAACAGTTCATTTAGTGACTATTCAAAGTTACAATAGCACTGAAAAAATAACCTATGACCATTTTTCACACTGACGGCCACTGAAGCATTCCAGTGATCATGTGATCCAAATGTGAATGCCTGGCAACTAGTTCATATCTATGATGGTTGAAGTGTCTTGGAGTCACGTGATCGTCCTTTGCGACCTTCTGAGAAGCAAAGGCAATGGAGAAGCCAGATTCCCTTAAAATCACGCGATTAATTTGATAGATGCAGGGATTCACTTAACAATTGTGGCAAGAAGGGTCATAAAATTGGGCAAAATTAACTTAACACCTGTCTCACCTAGCAAGATAAGACTTTGGGCTCAATTGTAGTTGTAAGTCAAGGACTACCTGTGTGGGGAACACTGGACTAGAACGACCGTTGACTTACCTGAACGGTCCTTCTATGTGCGCTGCGAGGGGAATCCAAGCATGGGTTAACTTTGTCCATTAGCCTAGAGACTGAGTTACGTAATTACAGTGACGTGCAGTCACTAGAGGCAGGGGAGGCGGGGCCTCACCAGTCTCCTGAGGAAAAGGAAATTATTTTTAAAATAATTAAAAAGGCCAAGGTAGTTGCTCCCAGACTCTAAGTCACAGTAACTCTGAGTCTCCTTAGTGCAGTTAGTAGGAGGAGGCTAGAGAACTATGGGCCTCCTTTGCATAAGGAATTTTTCGCCTTTTAAGAGTTAACCAAGGGTTAAAAAGCAAAAAATTCTGTATGCAAATGAGGCACATGATTCTCCTGCCTCCTCCTGAAGAGGGCACTTTGTTTAGAGCCTTTTTTAAAACATTTAAGCAGAGTCATCCATGTGGCAACTAGCCTAGCCTGCCTGGCCCTGGCTAGACCAAATCTAGCATTTTTGATGCAGCTGGTATGTGGGTCAGAGGGAGGAGGCAGGGGGGAGGAATTCAATTTATTTTTAATGTAAGCAATTGTAATTTGTTTTTATTTTGTGTTTGTGTATGTGTGGTTTTTTTTTTACCCGCCTCTACTGGCGCGCGGGCTGGCACATCTATTTTTATTTTTCATTTCAGAAAGTCACGGAGGGCTAGACGAATTGTCCGAAGCTCTAACCAATTGATGCTGTTCCACAACTCTTGGGTGTTCCATCGTCCCTGTGTCACTTTATTGAGAGCATGTGCGCCCCAACCAAACAGGCTGGCATGTGTCGTCACAATCACACGGTCCGGTTCCTTGAACAGGCACCCTTTGAGTAGCTTCAAGGAGGTCCACCAGTGTAGCAAACGTCTCACCTTGGGTGGAAGATGGACCCTGGTTTGAGAGTGGCTGGTGTGGGCCCGCTGGAATGGGAGCAGGAACCACTGCAGGGGTCGCGCATGGAACCTGGACCATGGGACAATGTCTATGCAGGAGATCATCTTCCTCAACAGCTGAGATAGGACAGCGAGGGGAAGGAAGTTCTGTGACTGCATGTGAGGTACCAGAATCTGGAGACTTCGGCAGCTGTCCTGGGAGAGGGACACCAGACATCGCTCTGAGTCGATTACGGTTCCAAGATTTAGGAGAGACGTGGTTGGAGTCAAGTGACTTTTCAGAAGGTTCAGGACAAAACCGTGAGACTGCAAGGCCTCGATCGTTGTTTGCAGGTCCTGTCTTGCCAGTTCTGGGGTGGAAGAGAGGATCAATATGTCATCTAAATAGCAGTTGACCCTTACCGGAACAGCTCAGAGACATACTGCTAGCACCACCAGTAACTTGGTGAAAGTCTGTGGGGCCGATGAAAGGCCGAATGGCAGGGCGCGGTATTGGAAGTGGCACCCTGCAAACTGGAACTGCAGAAAGCGTCGATGAGAAGGGTGGATTGGTACATGGAGGTATGCCTCCTTGATATCTATAGAGGTCAATAGGTCGCCCTGTCTGATGCAAGCAAGAATGATCTTGAGCGACTGCATTTTGAACCTCTGGTATTTAAAATAGAGGTTGAGCCGTTTTAAATCCAGAATGGCCCACCATCCGCCTGAGCTTTTGGGCACCAGGAAAAGAATAGAATAAAATCCTAGCCCTTCCTGTCCCTGGGGAACCCTTTCTATCGCTTGAATGGAAATTAGATGTTCTATTTCCACTTCCATCAGGTGCCTCTTCACCTGGCATCTTGGCACCAGGCATCTGATGAATCGCCTCGGGGGGGATGGCGAGGAACTCTAGGGTGAGGCCTTGCCTCACCCTTTGAAGAGCCTACACATCCAAAGTGGTTTCTGCCCATTGGGGAGCGAATAAGATGAGACACCCTCCAATAGGTCCCACCCCGTACAAGTCACCTGTATTTGCGGAAAGAGCAGTTGCCGTTTCCGCGAAATGGCCGCCTGGCCTGCTGGTATGGGACCTGCTGGCAGCCTCTGTCTCTTGATCCTGAACGATCCTGACCTTTATCAAGGTTCTGTTGGAACGGCCTGGTATAGGGGGGAACATAAGGGGCCGTAGAGTACCCTGATTCTCCTACCCAAAAGGGCTGCCTCCTATGATAAGGCTGTTGCCTCCTGTTGCCGCACCTAGCAGTCGAGGGCCTTACCTTGCGTTTATCCCTATTTTCTATTAAAATGGGGTCTAAGGCTGCTCCAAATAGAGGACCCCCTTTGAAGGGGGTGGATGCCAAACGCCACTTGGAGCGCAGGTCAGCCTGCCAGTGGCGAAGCCAGAGGAGCCTACGTGAAGCTAAGTTAGAGACCAAGGCGCAAGAGGCGAATTTGGCTGCATTAAGCGTGGCATCCAAGGAGAACTCCAGAGCTGCCACAAGTTTGTTTACGTCCTGATGGAGACGTATGTCCTCCAGAGGGAGCCTACTCTGTAGTTATTGTAACCACACCAATGAGATCCTATTAAGAAATGTTGCGGCTGTGGCCGCTCTTAATACCCAGGCAGCAGCTTGATGTATCTTACGTAAAAGCAGTTCGGCCTTCCTGTCCTCAGCCTTGAAATTTGAGAGGGAATCAGAGCTGGGGAGGCCAGTGCCGCCACTGGAGGGTCCACAGTTGGGAACTGGAGGAGGGTTTCCAGTTCTGGCGTGGAAGCATAAAGCTTCCGGTCTCCATTGCTGGGCGGAGGTACAGCGGTAGGTTGGGCGCACTGTTTCTGGATAACGTCTAGAAACAATTTGGGAGTAGGGATGGCATCTTGCTCCTGCACCTGCTCAGCAAAATAGCGGTCAGTGGAGTCGAGGCCTACAGCTGTGCTAACTTGGGTGGTGGCCCCATCCATTTTGGTAGTTGCTTTGGCCTTATATAAGAGGGATTTGAATAGGGCTGGCCTAAACAAGCCAGAGAAAGCCAGCATGTCTTGTGCCGGGCGATCATCATCAGATAATTCCAGCATCCCAGTGTCTTCTTCCTCACCTAAAATAGAGCCTTCACTATAAGCTGAAGGCAGAGGAGAAGGGAGAATAGCTAGAGACTGGTGTGTGTGTGTGTGTGTGTGTGTGTGTGTGTGTGTGTGTGTGTCTGGTTATGGTAGCAGAAGGAGGGTGCTGAACCCTAAGTTGGATTTCTGCATCCACCCTTTGGGATATGGTTGCCACAATCAGATCATGTAGCTCTGGGGCAGGTCATATTCGAGCCTGTCCCTGGGCCTCAGGCCTGCTCTAGTAGGCGTGAATGTGGCTGCAGGTCCAGAGTGAGAGGCAGCCTGGCACGTGGCTGGGCCTGTACGTGGTAGTATGGAAGCAGGCCGAGGATCAGAAGCCTCCTCGTCTTCCTCCCCTCCCAATGATGTGGGGAGATTGGGAGACCAACCCTGAATTCCCGCTGGGGGAATGGCAAGAACTGGCGAGTGTCGCTCAGCCATCAATATGGGAGGCAACCTGGTGGCCTGACCGGGAGTTAAGGCTGAAGCCTTGGCTTTCTCCTTGCGCTTTACCGCGTTATCTGCGGTCTTAGAAGCTCTGCGGGGCCCCCGCTTCGAGGCCCTGGTGGAAGTTCATCCCACCCTGGCTCTAGGCCCCGTCACCTCAAGCGTGAAGGAACAGGAGGATCCCTCGCTGGCCCCTGATGTTATCTGGTCAGCCATGATAAATTTAATGATCAGAAAAGCGGGCCAGAGTGATTTTAAAATGGCTCAGCTACTTGCCAAGACAGAGTTGTAAGGCAAAGCACTAATTGCGGGTGGCGGACTAACTTCTATAGCGAAATGACTCACTCTGACTGGCAACAGAAAGGAGCGTGCAATGCAGGCTCCGCCCACGACCTCATCAGTTTCAGTGCGAAAAGGCAGCCACCGGATTGGTCGGCGCCTCACAATCGGCGCAAATTTCAAACCTCAACTCAAAATGGCCACCGCATACTTCACCCGAACAGGGGAAGAACATAAGCAATGGCCCGACTCAGCTCTCCGGCGCTCATGGATTTGTAATCGATGTGAGGCACACTCTCTGGGAACTGCCCCAGGGCGCACCGATATCAGGAGCCCGTCGCTGTTCAGTGCGCGATCGGAGGGCTCGGAATGGAAAAACAGCGGGTGCCGTCTCCTGTGCCGTCACAAGAGCAGCAAACCGATCTCTCCACGGCCACAAATAAGGCAGAATTCGGCGCACCGACTGTTACAATCCAAATAGTGTCTTCCCGCTTGAGTCACTAGGAAGCGCAAACATTCATCAGTTCCATAAACGGCACATTCAATTTAATAAATAAAGCAAAAATAAAATAAAACAAAATAAAAACCAAAATAACCAAGCAAATGAGTTGAATTAATCTATTAACCTAGAGGAAAGAAATTATTTGCGTCTCTTTAGGCTGGACCGAGTTAAAAAACTGAGCCATCCCGGCCAGGGGAGGCGTGGTCAATAATTACGTAACTCAGTCTCTAGGCTAATGGACAAAGTTAACCCATGCTTGGATTCCCCAAGCAGCGCACAGGAGAATATCTAGTCAACAGAAACCAAAATCTTCCTTCCTAACATCTTGCAGGTATCTTCACATCAGAGCAGGTCAGCTATTAAATACAGTCCACTCTGTGGATGGCATATCGCAGCAGCAGAACCTGCAAGACCCTGGTGTATGCATGTCTGTGCGTGCACAAGTATGAACGAGGCCTACTGTTCTCTGAGTCTTGGGTGAAAGGGCTTTCAGAGCAATAGCAGAATGCAGGTCCTGGATGACAAAATCAGCAGTTTTGGGGAGAAATGGAATCAGTTTCAGCTTCTGCTACCTCTCAGCTCATCCCCATGGTTGCGTAATTGTCACACAGTGTACCACTTGAAGTCAAATGAACTAACAACAATTTCCTTTATTTTTACCCAGAGCTCTTCTATTTTCGAGTTGTTAAAAAAAAAGAGAATGATATAATCGGAATGTCATTTCTGAAAGTGCATGTAGGCTTCAAAGAAAATGCTTGATATCTCTATTATGCTAGAGAGACACCAAGAGCAATTTGGTGAGCAACATAACATCATAAAGCACTTACAAGAACTTAAGAAATGCTTGCAAATACATAAAAGTGTGAGAAAGCATTAATTCACAACCATTCTTCACAGAAAACATGAATGTTTCTGTTTTTAAGAAGGGGAGCCAGGAAGTTAAAGGGAAAGAAGGAAAATGAAAGAAAATGGCGTTAACATTCTATTAATAAGCATTTACCAAAAATCACTAGCTATATGACATACGTAATATACGTAGGACAAATTAATGCTGTTGGTCTATTTTAAGTATTTATCTTGCTACTTGCTTCTTTAAATTTACATACCATCAAGGATTGACATCAGCTAAAAACCAAATAACATAATTCAAATGTCCCAGTAAAAAAAAAGGAACAGAAAAAAGGAACATCAAACAAAACACAGACCCAAGTAATAACAAAGACTCACATTATTAAAGACTATACATATGATGACTCTTCCAACATTTTTATTCATAATTTTTACTGTATACAGTATGTAAAATAAAATAATATATATTTAGACGTGTGGTTTGCCCAAATTCCAATCTGTTATGTTCAAAACTTTTTAAGAACAGTCTTGAAATTTCTACAAGCCTGAATTTAAACTGACTTTGCCCAATTTTCTGTAAATTCCCCATCCCGCAGGACAGTTTTTTCAGGAAGATATAACTGGAGGGAAAGTGCAGGAAAGTTCCTTCTGCTAGTAAACACAATTCTTTTAAAAGCCTCCTACACTTTGATTACTTTTAATGGTGATCAGATAGCTCTTTTTTTAATGGATATTTTTATTGGACAATGCAGTCTGCATCTCCTGAATTAATGTTCTGCCTTTGAACCTTCCAGATGTACAGGAAGGTGACAGAATATATTTGCAGCAAGGTTTGCATATCATGCTAATCTCGGCCAAGGATCTCCAGTCTTGGCAACTTTAAGTCTGGTGGACTTCAACCCCCAGAATTCCCCAGCAGCAAAGTTGGTATCTCAGGCTTAAAGTTGCCAAGGTTGGAGATCCCTGGCCTAGGCTATAGTGAAGTTGAATGGATTTACAGTGTTGTGGGATCCAGCCTTTATCTTCATGTGGTGTGGAGGAAAACATAGTTAAATCATAATAGGAATTATTCATTTGGGCAAAGCAGATGAAGTGAGCACCGTCATTCTGTCCTAATCACCTTAGGGTTAAGCATGCTGCTGCGTGAATTAAGTATATTAAGAGCCATGAGAGTGGTCAGAATGCAATATTGCAGGCTAACTCTGCTCACACTGCCAGGAGTTCAATTCCTTCCATCCTTACTGGCTCAAGGTTGACAATGCCTCAACCTTTTACCCATGGAACTGTGGTGTGTATGTAATTAAAATGCAGTGCTGCAGGCTAATTCTGCTGACTGCCAGGGGTTCGATCCTGACTGGCTCAAGGTTGACTCAGCCTTCCATCCTTCCAAAGTTGGTAAAATGAGGACCCAGATCGTTGGGGGCAATAGGCTGATTCTATAAACTGCTTAGAGAGGGCTGCAAAGCACTGTGAAGCAATATATAAATGTAAGTGCTCTTGCTATTGGTCTGCTAGTGCTAAGTACTATGTCAACTTTTGATTGAGAGCATCAGGGAGACTGCCAGTTTCTCTGACATGTTTCAAGCAATCTTTCCTATGCAGCTGACTACTTTTATAAGGTTCCAACTTCTCCTTCCTATTGCTAAATGTTCTTGGGTGCTGTCTAATTTCCACAAAGCGGCTTCTTTCTTCCAGGAATTCAACAGCAAAATATTAATCAGATTACAAACTTTTATTCCAGTTGAGATGTTTAAGAAACAAAATTAAAAATAAAGGAAGGAAAATTAATCATTTGTACACTGGATCTACAACTAGGAGTATATTTGTGAATGCAGTGGAAATTTGCACTTAGATACTGAAGACAAAATCCTTTCTAGCTTGGGAGTATGAGCTTAAAGTCTCTCATTTATTACTTTCAAGAGTACAAATTGTGCATGACCAAATATAAATAGGGAGTACAGTCCTCGAATTACCACATTAATGGAGCCTACCCATTGCGGTTGAAACATGTGACAGTCATAAAACAGGCCAATTACATTTTACAACCTTTTCTGTGGTGGTCATTAAGCAAATCCCAGCAGTGCTTAAGCATACCAATGGTCCCCTATGGTGTGGTTTTGCCAAAAACCAAAAGTAAATGTCAGGTTTTGGCAAAAACGTTGTGAAATGTGGTCGCATGCCTATGGAATGCTGCAAATAGCCATAGCAGTCATGTGGCTAAATGCCTAAAGTGTGGTTATGTGATCATCTTGCCGTGTGTGTGTGTGTGTGTGTGTGTGTGATTGTAAATTTGAATCTGGGTTGTAACTACCTTCTAGATAGGTCTGTCCGAACAGTTGCTAAGTGACCGGTCATAAATCAAGGACTACCTGTGTGACTGTATAGTTGGATTAAGGATTAGTTAAGTTTATTAGTTTTATTAGTTTTATTAAACTTGTATGCCGCCCTATTCCCCGAGGGGACTCAGGGCGGCTAACAAACTAAATAGGGAAAAGGGGAAGTACAAAAACAAGAAGACAAGACAAATACAAAAAACAAATTAAAAACTTGTCAACAGCCGCAACAATTCGAGTGGGGCTGGGAACTCATCAGCCCCAGGCCTGCCGGAACAGCCAGGTTTTAACGGCTTTGCGGAAAGCCTGAAGGGTGGTGAGGGTCCGGATCTCCACGGGGAGATCGTTCCAGAGGATGATGAAGTAGTAGTTCTTTCTTCCTTCCAGCTTATCTCTGGAAGATCTGACATCACCTTTTAACCCATGCTCCCCATTTCAGGCTGAAGAGGAAAATATGGATAGGTAGGCTGGCTCCTTGTTTTTAACACTATCTAACTGAGCCTCAGCGTTGCCTAGATTTACAATAAAGAATTCCTTTAAAAATGGCATCTGAAACGGATATTTGCAGCCAGATTAGCACTGCTGGCCTTGGGCTCCTTTCTTATGCTCAGTGTGTTTCTGAACAAAAGCTCTGCCCAGCATTGCTGGTCCTTGAGAAAACAGGAGGTCTGTTGGGGCCCAAACGTGGCTCATGAGATGCAGTTAGTGAAGCCGTCTGCTCACTCTGGCGCCACCATTTGAGGCCTCTTTCTAATGATTTTGGTGCCAACGGTGGCCTGACCATTTCAGATGCAGGTAATGCTGCATACAAGGGAAGCTGCTGGAGTTCAGTTTCTAAAATGGGCAAAGTAGGAAGTTTGTTTTCCAAGCCCTTCTGGATAGGAATGCCTAGTGTGTTCAGAGGTACTACTACAATACAAGCCTGGATTCTGGTTGGCTGGTCATTTACAGGTAGTCCTTGACTGTTGTCCTTGACCGTTCAAAATTAGGGTAGATTCCCCCACCATAAAAAGTACTTCTGAAGTTCCAATGGCCATTGCCCTCCTTTAGTCACATGACCACATTTCAGGCATTCAACAACCAGCCCACGTTCACATGATCACAATTTATGACATTTTTGCCCAAACCATGGTTTACTTCCAGTTTTCAGCAAAAACACACATAGGAAACAATGAATTCACTTAATGAGCATGGCCGTTGTGTAATGTTTGCCACATATGCTGAACAACTGCCACCAAAAGGTGATAAAATCAGGTCCTGCAGTTTACGACACTCACAACTTACGACCATAAGGGGCAGACTCCACTAAGGTCCTTAGTCCTGAGGACTACTTGCAGTACAAAGCCTGACTCGATTATCAGACCTGTTTCACTCTGAGCCTGGCTTTGGTAACCAGAAGTGTGGTTAGTTCAAAATAAAAATCTCGACTACTAACCTAAACTAGCAGCAACTCATTTCTTATAGGGTTGCAAAAAGGCTTTGGATTCTGTTTGTTTCTAAGAACAACTGGAAAGCTTGCCAGCTTTGCATCAGTGCAGCTGCCAGCTCCCTGACCTCTAGACTTAGGTCATTTTCATAGACTTTCTCTTAAGCCGCTTGGTGCGATGGTGTTCTCTGACAGAATGGGCCAACTTGGTGCGGCCAACTCACCATGGCTAATTTGATGTGGAACAACTCATTGTGGCCTACTTACCATGGGACAACTGGCTGTGGGACAATTCATCAATTCAAGTATTTAAAATAATTAAAAAATAATTTTAGTTTTTGTCATTCACATTTCATTCTGTCCCTCCTTTTTCATCCTTTAAGATTTCATTCCACCATTTCTTCAATATTAGTGTGACTCTTGTCCCATGGCAAGTTGGCTGTGCTGAGCGAGTTGGCTGCAGCGAGTTGGCTGTGCTGAGTTGGCTGTGCCAACTTGCCCTAGACCCTTCTCCAAAGTGATCTGTACTAGGAAGAAACTCTTTGTTGCTGCTAAAAGCTTGCTTTTATTTTTACAATCACATCCATTTTCTTGAGACTTTACAAAAATAGTTCTCTACGAAGAAAGGTTTGCTTTTTTAACCTAATTTTTTTGGAGCTGGAAAGCAAAGTTATAAAGATTAAGTACAAACCAGACTCTTGGAGGGAGAGTCTACAAGTCTTTCTCATTAGCAGAATTTCAAGAGAGAAAAAGAATACTGCTCAATATTACCTTTGCAGCATCTAATAGGTGCCTTGAATAGCATTTCCCTGAGCTGTGCCATGTGGGTCGATTTAAAATTGTTAGAACCTGGAAAGAAAGAAAAAGCAAGGCTGTAATAATTAATAGCACAATGTCCACAACTGAAACACTCTAGTCATTTTGCAGAGACACATCCAGTATAATGAAAGAGCATTTGCTTCTGAAAAGAAACAAAAGAAAATAAGAAAACTGTTGGGGAACATGTTTAAGTTATAGCACCATCTATTTAAAGAACTAAATGGCAATTCTCTGCCTGTTGCCTTAATATTTCTATTATCTCATATTATTTCTTTATTAGATTTATATGGCCAGCACTTCACAAGAAATAACTGGATGGAGTATAGCTAAAGAGGTATATAAACAATGACCATATCACAAAGTCAGTGAGAATTTTAGATGGCTCCATTACAACCGAATTTCCTCCCTCCCTCTCTCTTCATGGATTTCCAGAAAATAAGGAGGGAGAGAGCTACCTGGCTTTGGGTGGGTGGGGGGGGAATGTTCCATAAGGCAAGCACCACTGCAGAGAAAGCCCATCTCCCTGGGCCCATTAAGAGGACTTCCTTGAGGGACAAGAACTGCAGCATGTCTCTCTTGGCACATTTGACGTGATGAGCAAATATCATTAGGAGTAGAGGATTCTTCAAATAACCTGGCCCCACGACACATCATTTTAAAACTAAATATGATCTACTTCTCAGATATATTACATACAGGTAGTCCATGACTTACAACCGCAATTGAACCCAAAATATATGTAGCTAAGTGAAACATTTAAGTGAGTTTTGCCCCATTTTATGAACTTTCTTGCCACAGTTGTTAAGTGAATCTCTGCAGTAGTTTAGTTAATAACACTGTTGTTAAGTGAATCTGACTTCCCTTTGCTTGCCAGGTTGCAAAAGGGGATCATGTGACTCCAGCAAACTGCAACCATCGTAAGTGTGAATCAATTGCCAAGTGCTTGAATTTTGATCACATGACCATGGAGATGCTGCAACGGTTGTAAGTGTAAAAAGTGCTCATAAGTCCCTTTTTTTCAGTGCCATTGTAACTTTGAATGGTCACTAAACAACTGTAATTTTAATTTCCAGTACATTTATTCTACAAGTATTCCGCAATTTACAACAGTTCATTCAGTGACCAAAGTTGAAATGGCACTGAAAAAAGTGCAACTGGTTTCTGATGTTTGCAGCATCCCTATGATCAGGTCACATGATCGAAAGTTGTCAAGACCTTCGCAGTGCCCCAGGGTCATGTGACCACAATCTGTAATCTTTCTGGCCAGTTTCCGACAAGCATAGGCAATGGGGGAAGCTGGATTCATTCAGCAACTGCAGGAATTTCCTTAAGCATGGCAAGAAAAGGTCATTAAATTAGGTGTGATTCACTCAACAACCACCTTACTGAAATTCTGGTACCAATTGTAGTTGTAAATCAAGGACCACCTGTATATTTTTCCATACATTTATATAAGCTCAGGGGCCTGAATTCCAATTCTCAGTTGGATCTTTTGATTTAAAAATCAGACCATTTCCTTCAAGGTAATGGCATTAGGAAGGGCCTTAGGCACTCAGCTCTATTCAATTGCCCCAACTCCACTCTGATGGGTCATTAAAAAAAATGTTATTATACTATGGTAAAAGATTCCCAATCAATTTTTAAAAAAATAAAATGGCAACAGAAAGTATACAAGCTTAAAAGCGAGTCTCTTCATAATCAGAGCTGGATTACCAACATTTCAAAACTAAACATCAGACATAAATAAAACTGGTTCTTCCAATATTTTCAAGCACTGTATTATGTTAAACATTGCTTATGGTATATTATTTCCAACGAGTCTTGTTTTTAATCTGAAGAAGCCTATACTATTTTATCCTGTGTTCTAAGACAAGATCTTTAAACATAAGCAAGGAGCAAAATATTGTGCTACATCTACCACTACACCAGGACTTTTGGGAGACTTTCACTTTTAAAACTTAAATAAGGCTAAAATTACTTTTTCCTTTGATCTCACTTGGCCTTCCTTAAAAAAAAAATTAAATGGGAGGACCAGAAAGGGCGTTGGTACTTACCTGATACGCCTCTTCTCATAGTGGGGGGAGGAGTATCCAGAATGGGTTGACCTTAACCTCTCGTGATTGGATTGAGTCAGATAAGCTCTTTGGGCTCCGCCCCCTGGTACCAGGCATGCCCAGTTTTAATGACCAAGAGCTCTCTCCGACTCGTTGCATCATTCACTCCAGACTCTTGATTCAGTTTTTTGCTTTTATTGTCTTCAACATCAATATTTAAATAACAACATAAACAATGAACATAACACTTAGTCATACAAACAAGTCAGGGAGGGGCTGGATACTCCTCCCCCCCACTAGGAGAAGAGGCATATCAGGTAAGTACCAACACCCTTTCTCCATAGTGAGGGGGGAGGAGTATCCAGAATGGGACGTACCAAAGCCTGCACGTCCCTAGGGAGGGAGACCCCTGAGGCCCCGTGTCCCCCAATCAGGCCTGTTGAGGCGCGGGTCCTGCCCTGTGAACCGCCTGCAACACCCTGCGGCCGAACGAGGCCTCTGCCGAGACAAAGGAGTCCAACTTATAGTTCCTGACAAAGGGAGAGGGGGAAGCCCACGTGGCTGCCCTGCAGATTTCGGCCAGGGATGCTTGTGTAGCCCAGGCCGTGGATCTGGCTGCACTCCGCGTGGAGTGGGCTGTGATATGATTTGGTCTCTGTAAACCCTGCGATTGGTACGCAGTGGCAATGCAGGTTCGCAACCACCTGCCAATAGTGGTGGAAGTTACCTGGTTACCCAGGGATCCTGGTTGGAAGGAGACAAACAGGGCTTCAGATTTCCTGTTTGGCCTGGTTCTCCTGAGGTAAATCCTCAGAGCCCTCCTAACGTCCAGAGTGTGCCACTTCCTCTCCAATGGGTGAGAAGGGTCTGGACAGAAGTTGGGCAAAAACAGTTCCTGGGCTTGATGGAAGCAGGAGCACACCTTGGGGATGAAGGATGGATCCAGCCGTAACACCACCCTATCTTGGTGGAAGACACAGAGATCCTCCCTGGTGGACAGCGCCTGCAGTTCGGATATCCGCCTGGCGGAGGTGATGGCCACCAGGAACTTCAGGGTCAGGAACTTAAGGGAAACTGTTTGTAATGGCTCAAACGGAGCGCCCGTTAGAGCGTCCAATACCCTGTGTAAATCCCAGGAAGGGTACCTGTGTACCGTAGGTGGTCTGAGATTGGAGGCCCCCTTAAGGAATTGCCTAACCATGGGGTGGTGCGTCAAGCTCTGGTTTCTGCCACACAGGAGAACTGATGAGATGGCTGAAACCTGTCTCCTAATTGTGTTAGGAGCTAACCTTCTATCCAGGCCCGCCTGGAGGAAGTCCAGAACTTGTGGCACCGTAGCCTGGATGGGGTTGTACCCCCGGGAGTTGCACCAAGAGTCAAAGGCCCGCCACGTGGAGCCATAAATGCGCTCTGTGGAGGGTCTGCGGGCGGCCTGGATAGTCCTTATCACCCTGGGGGAGAAGAGGTCTTTCCTCAGGATGCTCCGCTCAATCGCCAAGCGGTCAACTGGAGCCATTGAGGATCCGGGTGCTCCAGCGCCCCCTGGCTGAGGGATATCCTCTCCTGGGGAATTCTCCAGGGCCTCTCCACGACAGAGACTGGAGATCTGCAAACCAAGGCCTCCGGGGCCAATGAGGAGCCAACAGAACCACTTCCGCCCCCTCCTGAAGGATCTTCCGTATGACCCTGGGAATCAGGGGCAAGGGAGGAAAGGCATACAAAAGACCCCTGGGCCAGGAGCTCCGCAGAGCGTCCGTCCCTACTGCCTCCCGTGTCCGGTACCTGGAGAAGAACCTCGGGAGCTGAGTGTTGAGGGGAGTGGCGAACTGATCGACCTCCGGGCGCCCGAAGCGCTCGGCCACCTCCTCGAATATCGCAGGCTGTAGCCTCCACTCCGAGTTGTCCACCTCGGCCCGGCTGAGCCAGTCGACCCTGGTGTTGTCCACCCCCGCTATGTGTTCTGCCCTCAAAGACCGGAGGTTCCTTTCGGCCCACTGACCCAGACGTTTGGCCTCCTTCATGAGGGCCCTTGATCTTGTCCCCCCCTGTCTGTTTATGTGAGCCTTGGTGGTGATATTGTCTGTAAGGACTAATATGTGCTGGCCCCTGACCGAGTTCTGGAACCGTAACAAGGCCAGGCGGACCGCCCTGAGCTCCAACCAGTTTATGTTGTGAGTCCCTTCCGCCTGAGTCCACTGTCCTTGCGCCATCTGAGCCAGCACATGGGCACCCCACCCGCTCAGACTGGCGTCCGTCGTTACCGTCAAGCGGTCTGGTGTCCAGAAGGTTTCGCCCTTCGTGATCGCTGGGGACGTCCACCAAGTCAGGGAGCGGGAGACCTCTACCGGGAGAAGTACCTTGGTCTGCGAACAGCTTGTGCGCCTTCGCTAGAACGGCAAGAGGAACCATTGGAGATCTCTGGTGTGGAGGCGAGCCCACGGGACGATGCCAATGGCGGAGACCATGGTGCCTAGTAGTTTAGACAGAGTGGCTAAGGACACCTTGCGCTTCCTGGCTATCGAGGAGGCTAGCTGTCTAAGCGCTATCTGTCTGTCGGGCGACAGGAAGACCATGCCCGCCTGGGTGTCTATTCTGGCTCCTAGGTGAATCAGACTAGTAGAGGGGTGGAGGTGACTCTTGGCTAGGTTCACTGTAAACCCGTGGTCCTCAGGACTGTCATGGTGACGTCTAGGTCTCGCATCACGCCCCTAAAGGAAGATGACTGCAGGAGCAGGTCATCCAGGTAACATTGGATGCGCACCGGGACCTGTCTCAGGTGCGCTGCCAGCGTTGCCATTACCTTTGTGAATACCCTCGGGGCCGAAGACAGCCCGAAGGGGAGGGCCCGGTACTGACAGTGGTGTCCCATGTAGCAGAACCTGAGATACCTACGGTGATCCTGGGCAATGGGAATGTGCAGATAGGCCTCAGTGAGGTCTATAGAAGTGAGAAAGTCTCCTTGTCTAACCCCCTCCAAGATAGACTGTAGGGAGTGCATCTTGAACCTCCTATAGCGAATGGAACGGTTCAGGCGTTTCAGGTCAAGGATCGCTCTCCAGCCCCCAGAGGCCTTGGGGATGACAAACAGGATGGAATAGTGCCCCTGACCCTGTTGCTCTGGAGGCACTGGCTGGATTGCCCTGATCTCCAACAGGTGTTGGATGGCTTCCTGCATCAGTAGCCTCCGGGTCAGGTTCTTAGAAACCGGACATATCCGGAAGAAGCTCGGGGGACTGGAAAGAAATTCGAGTGAAAGGCCATGCCTGATGGGTCTTCTGCACCCATCTGTCAGAGGAGGTAAGGTTCCAGCGGTCAGCAAAGTGCGCTAAGCACCCCCCAATGGGGAGAACGCTGGGCCTAGCTTTAATTTCTGCAGAAGGAGCACCCCCCTCCGTCTCCTCCGCCCCCTCGAAAGGGCCGCTTCTGCTGCCTGCCTCTTTGCTGTCTGTCCGGGTACCTCTGTCTAGCAGGGAATCCCCCCTGATACTGCCTGCTTCCAGAGAAACCTGCCTCTGACCCCCTAAGGGAGTCCTGACCCCGAAAGAAGGAACCAGAGTCCTGACCCCGGGAGTAGGAGCGTCTGGGGTATGGAGTCGACCTGAAGCTGCTTTTCTTCTGGGCAGTGGCAAGGACCTTCCTCTTGTCCTTGTTCTCAATCAGGAACAGGTCCAGAGCCGAGCCAAAGAGGGAGTCCCCTGTGAAGGGGGCCGAAGCCAGGCGCCACTTGTGACGAACCTCCGCCTGCCACTGTCGAAGCCACAGCAGCCTGCGTGATGCCACCGACGATGCAATCGCCCTGGAAGCAAATCTGGCTGCAGCCAGGGTGGCATCCAATGAGAACTGGATGGCCGCTGCCAGCCTGTTGATGTCCTGATGTGACCGGGCATCTGCTATGGGGGTGCGCTGCTGTAGCTCCTGCAGCCACAGCAAGGAAGATCTGATGATGAAGGAGGCTGTGGTGGATGCTTTCACAGCCCAGGCCGCTGCTAGATGACCCCTCTGCAAGGTGAGATCTGCCTTCTTGTCCTCCGCCTTCAAGGCATCCTCTGGCTCCCCAGGCATGTTGGTGGATGTATGAAGAGCCACGACTGGATCATCTATGGCGGGCTGTGCAAGTAGCTTAGCCAGCTCTTGGTCCACATTGAAGAAAACCCTGTCTGAAGAGGAGGGTGAGGAGCCAGTTGTAGGAGATGCCCATTGGTGCCTTATCAGGTCGAGGAAGGTCTTGGGTGTAGGAACAGTGTCTGCCTCGATGGCCTGCTCATCGAAGATGTTCTCCGCTGAGAAGTCCTGGCGTAGGGGTGTGGCCTCCGCTGCTCTGTTGCCTAGCTTGACCGTTGCCTTGGCCTTTAAGAGCAGGGACTTAAACAGTGAGGGCTGGAACAACCCGGTGAATGTAGGTTTAGGAGGAGGCATGCCTTCATCCTCTGACAGCTTGAGTTCTCTGATCTCGCCTTCCTCACTTTCATTGTCACTGTCCTCCTGGGATTTGGATTTGGATTTAACTTTATTTGTATGCCGCCCTTTTCCCTGAGGGGACTCAGGGCGGCTCACAATTCAGGGGGAGGGAAGTACAAAACAAGTTATACACATGAAGACAATACATCATTAAAAAGCACAACAGTCATACTATTCGGGTGGGGTTGATGAATCTGAGGAGCTGTGAATCTCTTCCTCCTGGGCTTCTGGGAATTCAGGAGCCCTGGGGGTGGGTGGGAGGGGGGCCCCCTGAGGCTGTGGCTGTTGGAATGCTGCAGCCATGTATTGCTGAAAAGCCTGCATCATTAATTCCTGGAAGTTGGGGGCCCCTGTGGGAGGTGCTTGGTTGGGGCTGATGCCCCCCTGAGCAAGGGGGCTGCCCAAAAGGGGAAAGCCAGTAGGCAAGGCTGCCCCCACAGTAGGGATGGTAGGGGATTGCCACCCCTGAGTAGAGCCCCAAAGTCCCGAGGTGTCTATAGGGATCCTTGCTGGCAGGGCTGGATTCTCCCGAGCCTCCACTGGATAAGGGAGTGCCTGGATTTTCTCCCCCTTTGCCTGGGGCGTCCTGATGGCTGGCAGCCTTTTTGCAAAGCCTCTCTAAAGCCTTATGCCTCCTCCGCTCGTATTTAGAGGGCTTGTGACCCCTCCCTTCCTCTGGATCTGCCCTGGGGGAAAGGTGCTTGGTTTTGCATTTAGCCTTTCCTCTCCCCCCCCCCCCCACCTCCTCGGGCAGTCTCTGGGGAAGCCACTGACCTGGATGCTTGCTCTTCTGCCCCTCCGGTGGGGCTGCAGTCCATGCTTGCAGCTGCCTGGGATTCTCCTTCCTGGTAGCTGCTGGGCGCCGCCATCTTGGACCACGTGGGTCCTCCCGGCTTCAAAATGGCGCCGGCCAGCTTGCAAAGGGGTGCGAAATTTAAAAGTGCCTGAAGAGAGGCTTGTGCTCCTGAGAGCTTGCCACGTGCGCTCCCAGCCGGATTCTCTTCCTCCTGCCTCTCCTCCGATGCCGCTGTGGCCAGGAACAGCTTCTTCGGCTTCCTCACAATCCTCTGGCCACGTGGAGGCAGCGCGGGCGCTCCAGGCGTTTGGAAGCCCAGGTTCGTCGCTCAACCCTTGAGGTGAGCAACGGAGCGCTCCAGTGACTTACAAGCCTCAGCGGTTAGGGCTGCCTGCTAGAGGTTTTTGCCCGTCCTCCTGCTGCCCGGCCAAGGTCCTCACTGAGAGTCTTCGGATGTCCTCAGTGGCCAGGGCAACGTGCCGCCCCAGGGGGGCTAGTGGCAGTCCCAATCCTGCAGGAGGAGGCTGTGTGCGAAGCAGGGAGGCAAAACTCGACGGGTCCAAGTGAATTTTCCTTTAGATCCTAGTAAATTGCTGGAGATCCAGAATAAGCAACGTCTCACGATCGTTTTGAGTCAGAAAAACTGGGCATGCCTGGTACCAGGTGGCGGAGCCCAAAGAGCTTATCTGACTCAATCCAATCACGAGAGGTTAAGGTCAACCCATTCTGGATACTCCTCCCCCCTCACTATGGAGAAAGATTGAATCAACCAATAACCTCAGGGGAAATTCTACAGGTAATCAAGCAGTTAAAGGTAGGGCAGGAACCAGGTACAGATGGCTTGACAGCGGCTTACTATAAAAATCTACAATTAGAAATGGTAGAACCTCTTAAGGAATTATTTAATAAGATTCAAACGGAAGGTAAGGTACCCCCATCTTGGAAGACAGCTTTTATATCCCTGATACCCAAAGAAGACCAAGATATTACTCAACCAAAAAATTACAGACCTATATCACTACTTAATGTAGATTATAAAATCTTTACTAAAATACTAGCAAATAGGTTAATGTTGGTTATTCAACAATTGATTCATAATGATCAAACTGGTTTTATTCAAGGGAGACAAATGAGGTAATATGAGATTAATTGTTAATGCACTAGAATATTTGGGAAAGAATAACCAAATTCCTGCTGCGCTCATATTTTTGGACGCTGAGAAAGCCTTTGATTGAGTTAATTGGCAATTCCTGTTGAAAACACTGAAAAAAATGCAAACAGGAGAACATTTTTTACAATCAATCAAAGTAATATATCAACAGCAAACAGCTCAAATTATAGTTAATGGAAGTTTAACAGATTCTTTTCAAATTGAAAAAGGCACAAAACAGGGTTGTCCCTTGTCCCCATTATTGTTTATCATAACTTGGAAATATTGTTGAATAAAATACGTGGCTTGGAGGGCTTACAGGGAATTAAGATTAGGCAGCAAGAATATAGAGTACGTGCTTTTGCGGATGATTTGGTTATATTAACCCAACCTCAGGAATCTAGTAAGATCTTAATGAATATGATGAATCAATATGGTCAAGTATCAGGATTTAAAATAAATCTAGGGAAAACAAAAATATTAGCTACAAATATGAATACTAAACAAAAGGAAGAACTAGAAGGAATGATAGGATATGAAATAGTTAAAAAGGTCAAATATTTAGGAGTTTATATTTCAACCTCAAAAGGGAAGTTATATAAGTATAATTATGAACCACTTTGGCATAGTATACAGACAGAGATGAAAAAATGGGACAAGTTACAGTTATCTTTGCTGGGAAGAATAGCAGCAGTGAAAATGAATATTTTACCTAAATTTTTATTTCTTTTCCAAATGCTACCAATACTTAAAAAAGATGTGAACCTGTTAAAATGGCAGAAGGGTATTAATAAATTTGTATGGGCAGGGAAGAAGCCGAGAGTAAAACTAAAAATAATGCAAGATGCGCGTGAGAGGGGAGGTTTGAAATTACCCAATTTAAAACTATACTATCACACAGTAGCTTTATCTGTAATTAGTGATTGGATTAATTTAACAGATGATAAAATACTTAATATTGAGGGGCATGAGGGGCGAGCCAAGGTGGCGCAGTGGTTAAATGCAGCACTGCAGGCTACTGCTAGATCAGCAGTTCAGCGGTTCAAATCTCACCGGCTCAGGGTTGACTCAGCCTTCCATCCTTCCGAGGTGGGTAAAATGAGGACCCAGATTGTTGGGGGCAATATGCTGACTCTCTGTAAACCGCTTAGAGAGGCCTGAAAGGCCTATGAAGCGGTATATAAGTCTACTGCTATTGCTACTGCTATGATCTGGTATATGGTTGGCATGCTTATCTGCTATATAACAAAAAAGTGGACAAGAATTTTAAAAGTTATATTTTAAGGAATGCTCTACTGCGGGTCTGGAAAAAATATCAATACAAATTAAATGATAAGATACCCATGTGGGCAATTCCTAGACATGCAATAGAAAATATGAACATAGTACAAAAACAGGATATAATTACTTACAGACAGCTTCTTACCCTAGAAAGGGGTGTATTACAACTAAAATCCTTGGATGAATTAAAAGAGGAAAAGGTAATCCAAACATGGTTCCAGTATGGACAGCTACAGGCCAGGTGGAAAACAGATCAAAAAATTGGTTTCATGCAAGTCGAGGATAATTTACTTAAACAAATAAGAGATCAAAGCTTAATGCATATAAAGAGACTATATAATGTATTAATAAAGATGGACTCCGAAAAAGAACTAGTTAAAGACTGTATGATAAAGTGGGCTCAAAATATTGAAGAACCAATAATGCTGGATACATGGGAAAGGATTTAGGTAAGAAATGTAAAATTTACACAAGCCCAAAACTTGAGAGAAAATTTTTACAAGATGTTTTATAGATGGCATTTAGATCCTAAAAAGTTGGCTTCTATGTATCCAAACTTACAACCCAAATGCTGGAGATGTGATTCTCTCAACGCTACATATTTTCATATATGGTGGACTTGCAAAAAGGTTAAGGCATTTTGGATAAAAATATGGTGGATTATGCAAAATGTTCTTAAAAAAAGGATAAAGTTTACCCCTCAGTTATTTTTGTTAGGTACAATTACTGATTGTACAGCTGTAGAGATTAATTTGATTTTGCATTTAATAACTGCAGCTAGATTGTTGGTGGCGCAATACTGGAAGAAGGAAGATTTGCCTACTATTCAAGAATGGACATTGAAATTCACAAATTTAGCCGAGATGGCTAAAATATCTGCATATCTTAAGGACTACTCAAACGAGAGATATAAACGAGACTGGAAAAAATGGATCGATTATACTCAAAATAAATATGGGACTAAGAAATTTCAGATAGCTTATAATTAAGATCAGGAATGATATAAATTGTTTAAAGTTAGCCTAGCAAGGAGGAGCTAAGCTCAATTTAAAGATGTTATCTATTTTATATTCTTTTTTCAAATATATTTTAGACTGTTTTTGTTAAAGATTTATACTGTGTATGGGTTCTGGGAAGTCAGGGGAGGGAAGGTTGGGGGGGTTGGGGGAGAGGGTGGGAGGGAGGGAAGTATATTAGGCTTGACGAGGGGTATTAGATTTTAAAGTAATACGATTGCACATGTATACTGTCTTCTCTTATTTTTTCTTTAAAACTAAGATATGTTAAGTATATTGATATGGAATCATAAATACCATCAACACAGAATGGAGTTTGCTCAGAAGCTGAAATACACCAAGTGAATGAGAGGAAGAGTGGGAAGCAGAGGAGAGAAGAAAGATATGAAGAGAGGGATAGGAGAGAGGGTAAGGGGGGGAAGATGAGGAGAATAAGGAGGAGTGGAAAGAGGAGAGAGGAGAAGGAGAAAGGAAGGGGAAGTAGAGTAGAAAAGGATGATGGAGGGAAGAAAGGAGGTAAGGAGGGGGAGGAGAGAGGCAGAAGAAAGTGGTGTATGGAGAGCAGAAGAGCTAATAATTGGTTTTTATCTTTCTGGGAGTTGATGGCAAGAGGAACTGATGTAATTATTACTTAATACAATATGATATTGGCTATGTAATAGTATACATGTGATTTATATGTTATGAAAATGGAAAATAAAAAGTTCTTGTAAAAAAAAACATTATCAGGAGGGAGGGACATTTCTTCCTGGTAGATGGTAGATAGCTTTAAGAAGAATGTCAGAAAACGAAGGCAAATGCAAATAGTGTCAAGATAGCTTCAAAATCTGAAAATAAATTATTTGTCTGGATGATATATATCTCAGTTTAAATTTTCAAATATGAAACTGCCGATTATTCAACAAAATATGTATCATTTTCCAAAGACAGTTTTTGTATCTAAAGTCTTCAGAAAGAGAAAATGGCATTTCTAAAAAATGAATTTATTAAATGTATATACTCTTGGCAGTTTCAACCAAAATATCTTATTTGTTAAATAAAATTCCATTTTCCTCAATAAACAAAGGTAAAGTTAAAGGTTTCCCTGTCCAGTCGTATCAGACTCTAGGGGAGTGCTCATTTCCATCTACTAGTCAAGGGAACCAGCATTGTCTGAAGACATTTCTGTGGTCATGTGGCTGGCATCACTATACACTGAGGCACATGGAACACTGTTATGTTGCCTATTTATTTTCACAAATTTGAAAGTATTGCTGTACCACCATGGCCATTAAACTCAGTTAAAATGTGATATGATTAATTTTGAAAAGCATGTTGTGTGAATCCACCCAGTTGATTTGAACAGTGTACTTGTTCCTGTATAACAGCAGTAACCATTTCAGGGGCTCTGGTCTTCCAAAGTACCAGTTGGAATAGTAACTGCTGAGTTACATGGAAAGGAATATTGTACTTTGATGACCTGAAAGGCATGGCATTTGTTAAACGGTAAGACAAGATAAGTCCTTGATCTGCGATCTTCTTATGCACAATTAACTTGTTCTAGAAGCTGTATGATTAGCTCAAGATCTTCCAAGAAAAATACTGCTTTTAAAAATGTAATGCTAGCCTTAAGTGTGCAGATGTCAACTCATTTATCAAAGACCGTGAAGACTCAATAGCATGACCATCTTTCCCAACTATCATAGAAATCATAAAATTATACAAGTCACATTTTTTAAGTGAGGCTTTCCTTTCATGCTCAGCAAAGCTTCTTACCCTTCCTAAAAATAATTGTTTTTGTCAATTCAGCCTGAGCAAATGTAAAAACATTCACTGTATTCTTTGCTATCCAACGCTGTCCAACGAGGCAACCTCATCCTCTTCTGAGCCAGAATGGGTGGGTGGGAGACATTCTGGGATTCCTGGAACACTCAGGGCAACAACTTTAGGCTGCCCAGCCGATCCTCCGCTCCCCGGGTGAGCCCTAAACAACTTCTCCACGAGCGGTCCCGCTAAGACGGCCCGACCCCGGAGTCCTTCGCCTCTGCCGGGCTCTCTACTCTCTCCCCGGCCCCGTCAGGAGGGGCCCTGACCCCTCCAGGCCTTTCGCTAGCGCCAGAGCCCCGCCGCCTTACCTGGGAGGCCTCCAGGAGCGACCGGCCCCTCCAGCGCAAGGTAACGCGAAGCGGCCTGGCCCGAAGCGCCGTCGCCGCCGCCCGGTCACCGAAGAGGGTCGGTAGAGCTCTCAGCAGCGCCATATTGGAGGGGAAAGTCGAGGAGCGGAAGGGGCGGACGCCGCTGGCGGAAGTGAACCTGGGCTCGCGCGGGGGGGGGAGAAGAGAGAGAGAGAATATCAAGACAATAGAGTTGGAGAATAGAATTGGAAGGGGCCCTGGAGGTCTGAGGGAGGTTGGCTAAGGCTGACTTGATGGGGACTTTAGGTGGATAAACTGAAAGCTTCCTCCTCCTCCTCGAGATGGCTCTTGTTTATTTGCTTATTGTTCATTTATTTCAGGGATTGAGAGTGATGGGCCTTTTATGACTTGTGGACTTCGATTCCCAGAATCCCTGAGCCAGCCATTTACTACATGGCAATATGGCCAGAGCAAGAAGTTACTTTAAAAAAAAAACCTGGCTCAGGAATTCTGAGAGTTGAAGTCCACAAGTCATAAAATGTCCATCGTTCCTTCCCTTCCTCTGGGTTCTTTGAGCTCATTCCGTCGCTTGTTTCTTTCCTGCCGAGCAGAAGCCGCGCCCGGGGCTTGAGATGTATCCGGTTCTTCAACTGATAGGGACAAAAACCTTGCTCACTTTTAGGGGACTCCAGGTGGCTTCAGTATCGCTGTCTTGCAAAAATTCCCAGTTAATTTATTTCCTGTCCAACCAAAATCTTTTAAATAAAATACTTCATCACTAGTGACTGGCAAAAAAGGAACAAGAGCCTTGGAGCGATTAAGAATAGAAAGTTATACTGGGAATCTATCGCAATGAAATGCTAAAATTAATTGACTGTCCCCTGAATTGGTCATGCTTGCAATGGACTTTTTGAGATAAATGGATATAAAGTAAAACACTTTTAAAATTAAGGGTTATGAATTGAACATAACTGCAAATTTAATATAAATGGTTAGTCTATTGATCAGACACCCGAACACATTTTTTATTTTTAGAGTTAAATGTACAATGTTGCAGTCACAACAACTTATAAATAAGACTTAAAAGATGTGAGGGAGGTTTTGAAGACTGGAATAAATTCAATGATAAAAATCCTTTCTTGCGGTCATAACTTTGTGATCATTCATCCTGCTGAATCTTTTGCTTTTTGGGGGGCTGATATGCACATTTAAAAGCAGAAGAGCTAGAATAGGAAACAGGAGGAGAGGAATAAATTGAAGTAGAGGTAGTCCTTGATTAACAATCCTAATTGAGATTGGAATTTCCATCACTTAGGGAAATGGTTATTAAGCAAAAGATCTCATGACTGCACCAGTGCTTCTGTAGCCCCATTTGCAATAATTAGAATAACTGCATTGTCATTAGTCTGCTGTTTATGTCCTGCGGCACTCATTTCTCCCCCACCCACTTACCTTCCACATCGCTGCCCTATTGGTTGCTCTATACTTTACCACCCTTGCCATCCCCAGCTAACCTTCACTGTTTTCTGTTGTTGCTGACAAGGCACACCTGGGCTGGCCTTTCCGGAGAAAAGACTCGGGACGCCTCACTGCACAGCCAGCAGCTGCCTGGCAAAAGGCACTAGTCATGTCTTGTCAGCAGGGCAAGAAGACAGTGCAGGTCAGCTGGGTGTGGCAGGGGTGTAGGGCATAGGGAATAGCAGAGAGAGGCAGCAGACTGCAGGGCATCCAAAAGGACAGAGATGGGGGGAGTCAAAGACACCCTGCAGTTGTAAATGCAAGCAGGCTGTCAAGCATCCAAAAATTGATCACATGACCAAAACATGAAGAACAGTTGCAGGAATTGGGTACATGATAGTAGTATTATCATTATCGATGTTATCACATGTGAAGGGCTACCACAAAAAAGGGGGTCAACTTATTTTCCAAAGCATCTGAAGGCAGGACAAGAAGCAATGGATAGAAACTGATCAAGAAGAGAGCCAACCTGGAACTAAGGAAAAATTTCCTAACAGTGAGGACAATTAACAAGTGGAACAACCTGCCACCAGAGGTTGTTGGGTGCTCCATCACTGGAGGCTTTTAAGAAGAGACTGGACAGCCACTTGTCTGAAATGTTATAGGGTCTGCTTGAGCAAGGGGTGGACTAGGTCAAAGGTCCCTTCCAACTCTGTTATTCTGACCATGGGGGCTACTGCAACACCCGTAACTTTGAGGACCCAACCTAGGTACCAATTGTTCAGTGCAATCACAACTTCTAACAGTCACTTCATTAAATACTACCTGTAGTTCTTCCCCCCACCTCCCAGTCAAATTCAAAACTGCATCTTTATGCAATATATGTATACTCAAGATGGAAGGATGGCAATTTTGATCATGTATGCAGGTTGTAGAGTGTTTTCTGTACTTTCCACACAATCCTGAAAAATGAACTAGTTTTATGGTTCATGTTGTAAGATAAAATAGAACATGATGGAATTGTCTATGTTGTTCTAAAGAATAAGTCAGTCTCCAAGGATTATTCTAATGTGCTGGCACAGTTTCCAATACTGTTAACTCAGTGCGAACTCTCTTCCTACTCAGGGAGACATAGCAGCACTTTATTTACTTTGATTTTAATATCAAGTCCTTAGCCTCTTTTATGTCATATAAGCATAATTTAAATTACTAAGTAAAAACCTCAGGTTTATTTTCTTATGGTTTTTAAATAAAAAAAATGTTAATTTTGGAAAAACAATTCTTTACCAAGCAATTCAATTTAATTTTCTCAAGCTGGAGATATTAAGTATACAATAAATATTAAATGAAAATAATACATTTAAAATCAGAAAATAGCAATGAAGTATAAACATAGGAATGCAAAGAGAAAAAAGTTGTAAAAATAAGTGGAAAGAGATAAAAGTTTGCACCTGTTTCATCAGAGCTAGGAAAATTAGGACACAATTGGTATGGACCTTCGCTGTGCAAACTATATTAGGATGAGTGTTTCTGTTTAAACTGAACTCTGTATAAAACAGAAAATTAGATATTATGGTGTTATACGCTGCACTATAAACCATTTACTAAAAACAGACAGCGGTTACAAGTAATCCTCGGTTTTCAACCACTCATTTAGTGACCATTCAAAGCAGTGGTGGGTTCTGGGTGTACAGCCCGGTACGGGTGTATCCGTGGTAGCTGGGAGCAGCAGCCACCGTACCGGAACAGTGGCTCATTTGGCCCACCCCCGTTCCTTACCACTTTTTGATGCAAATGGGCCAATTGCGTGCGCGCACAGCGTGCAGTACCTGTGCGACCTCCAATGAGCATCTGTGGTTGGGCAGTGGCGTGCGCATGCATGCCCAACAAGGGCGCCCAGCCCCATTGCAGCCTGCAGGTTGCGACGAGATCTGGAACCTACCACTGATTCAAAGTTACAGCACTGAAAAGTGACTTACCACCGGTCTTTGCATTTATGACCTTCACAGCATCCCGTTACATCAACATTCAAACTCTTGGCAACCGGCATGTATTTACAATCGTTGCAGCTTACTGTGGTTGCCATTTGTGACTTTCCCAGCTGGTTTCCGAAACTCAACGGAGGAAGTTGGATTCGCTCAACAATTGCACGACTCACTTAACTGCAGTGATTTGCTTAATTGTGGCAAAAGGTCGTAAAATCGGTTAGAACTAACCAACCATCGCCCTGCTCACCAACGGGATTGTGCTCCCCATTGTGGTAATAAGCCAAGGGCTATTTGTGTATGCGATTTCAAAGGCATGCACGGAGCGCTGAAATTATTCCATCTCAAGGAGAACCTAATTTCGCCATTCAGAAATGCCTTCTATTTTGGCCCCTTGTGCAAATGCAGTCCTTGCGGTTTGCAAGTGGGATCTGCGGCTTCTTTGCCTGAAGACGCTCCCTTTGCGGCTTGTGCACAACCGAAGCCGCCCTGCCTGCATGCGACGAGAAAGTGGCCGCAGCAACGAAGGTCCAATTTTCCCACACAGAATAATAATTATGTAAGCTGCCCCTTTAAGAGTCATGGTTTCGCGCGAAAGATTCTGGGAAACGTAGTTTAACGAGCAGGGCGCTGGGGACTTTCCGCCGGCGCGAACTCTCTTCCCACTCAGGGACAAACAGCAGCCAATGGACGGACTCCAGGGAGGCCCACGCGGGGCCAGCAGCCGCCCGGCCCACGGCACTTCCGCGCAGGTAAGCGGGCGCGGGACGGAGCTCCTCAGGTGGGCCGCACAGTTCCCGCCTCGGACAGAAAGGGGTTGGGCGGGGCTGGAGGCCGCGCGCGCACTCGCTAGGGGGCGAGAGTGGGCGGGCGCCGGCCCCTCCTCCGATCGGCGAGTGGCGGCGCGGCGCCGAGTGGCAGCCATGGCGGCCAATGGGAGCGGCCGAGCTGTGTCGCGTCATGGGCCGGCACGCGGACCCGCGGCTGAGGTAAAGCGGAGCGCGTGGCGGGGCGCCGTGGCTGCTCCGGCGGCGCATGGAGGCGATGCCTTGCCGCGACCGGCGCGTTGTGGGCCCGGCGGGGGCAGAGCCCGGGATGCCGGCGAGCGGCGAGGGCGGCCCTCGGCAGCTGCGTTTCGCTGATCCCGGCCCGGGCATCGGCGATAGTCTGAGCCCGGACAGCAGCAGCAGCAGCGCCGACGGCAGCCGATGCTGCTGCGCCGGCGGGAACGGCTGCTGCGCGGGCGAGGCGAGCGCCGAGGCGGCCACCACCACGACGGCGGCGCTTCATGACTGGCCGGGGTCGACGGCGGCCCAGCTGAAGCTCCTGCCCATGAACGACCAGATCCGGGAGCTGCAGACCATCATCCGCGACAAGTAAGCGCGTGGCCATGGGCGCCCTCTGAGCGCGTGCAGAGCGCCCCGCCTGGGCCAGGGTCCCGCGCGGAGGTTGTAAGCGGAGCGCCTCATTCGCCTGTCTTTCGCCACTGCAGCCCCGCGTGGGACGATGGGCGTCGCCGTCCGGCCGAGCCAGCAAGCGGGCGGGCGGGCGGGGTGAGGAGGCGAAGGGCTGGCCGGGCTCGGGTCTTCGTCGGCAGGTGCAGAGATTCCTCTTTCTCCGGGGTAGGAAAATTGGGGAGGGGCAGCCAAGGAGGGACTGGAAAGCTGAACGAGGCCCCTGAGTGGCCTCTGATATTCCAGGAGGAGAGGTGGTTCTGGTCATTATCTCTCCATCTATTTATCTTATCCATCCATCTATCTATCTTGCATCTTTGTGTATTATATAGGTCACCTCAAGGCAACGAACTTCTCTAATAAGTACAGGTAGTCCTCAACTTACAATCACAATTGAGCCCAACATTTCTGTTGCTAAGTGAGACGTTTGTTAAGAGAGTTTTGTCACATTTGTTAAGTGAATCACTGCAGTTCAGTTAGCAAGATAGTTGTTAAGTGAATCTGGCGTCCCCATTGATTTTGCTTGTCAGAAGATGGCAAAAAAGGATCACATGACCCCAAGAAATTGCAACTGTGGTAGATGAGTCAGTTGCCAATAATCTTGAGTTTCTTGAGAGAGGGAGAGAGAGAGAGGGATTGCCCTCTTTCACCCAGCCAGCCTCTGTGTCAGGGGAAAGGCTAGGGCCCACCTTCTCCTTCTAGATCAGCATCTTCACCTTGACACAAGGCTGACTTTGCATTATGCAAGGTGCAAAGTTGTCTTTCTTTCATTTTTCCCTTTTTTATTGCTTTACTGAACAAAAAGAAACAAAAAGTGGTAGAAACAATGTTACACTCTTATTTTTTTTAAAAATGAATTTAAAGATAAAGCATTACAGCTGACTAGTGGAATAATATTGATCAATTGTTTAACTTTATGTTTTGATTAAAAGAACCCGACTTCTTAAGCAGGGAGGGGTCTTTATAGGTAAGCCTGCTGATGTCAGAATGAGCCAGCTAATGCTTCAAGCCAGTAAATGAGCACACGTATGTGGATTCTTGTTTCAGTTCCTCTGAAATACAGGCATGTTAACTCTTGCTGGGTAATAATTCCTGAGGTCATATTTATCGGAAATGCGTGAGAGATGGGCGAGTCATCCATCCAGATTTTACTCGGCGTGGAGGAGTATTAAGAAAGTACACCCACACCAGATGACAGTGGCCCAAGGCATCTCCTATTCTGTGAAGAGACCGGCCTGGGTGGGAACAAGTGCTGACGTCTTTCAACCATCAAAGGAGTGTAGAGAAGCCTGTTCTGAAAGACCTTCAGGGTAGGGCTTTCAATTCAAGTCTGCGTCAAAGTTCATAGAGTATGTTGGTGCGAGTCCACCTCTGCTGCCTCACTGTTCTTGGCTTACTCTCAGAACTGGTTTTGTCATAGTACTGTAGGATTTGATGAATCAAGCTGTTTTTTATTTAAAACATTTTCCTTTGTAGGTAGATGCAAAAGAGCTTTTTGGCTAGGCACACTTGAGATGAAATGAATGTTCTTGCAATAACCTTGTTTAATGCAGACTGATAGATTTCATGCATTGCATAGACTTGAATGTGGTTAGTTGGCAGCTTAACATGAGGTTGCATAATCTGAGAAAGACCAAAAGTTTGTTAGCACATTTTTAAAGTGACAGAAAAATGTATTGAATGCATTTATTATGAATCAAACTTAAGATGTTTCCCCCCCCAGCCCCACCCATTTGACTGGGGGCTCTCATGCCACCCAAAGACTTAAGTGTGCCTTTATGCAAGAAAGGCTTTGTACTCCACCCCGACTTAGCATTACTGTGAACTCCACTGTGCTTATAAAGTTATATAGTTTGACGTAATGTATAGAATAAAGCTCATTGTGATTCATTTAATAATCATTGTTAACAAAATCATCTTACTGTGATGCTATTTCTAATCCTACAGCATGCTTTGTGTGGCTATTCTAGAATATGCTAATTGCTTAATATACTAAGTGCTTATTTGAACAAAGGGCCAACAATAACTAACTTGATAAATAGCTAATGTATTCTGGGCATCAGTGTTAGAATTTTGATGCTTATTCTTACGTATTCTGATTTTGGTTTTATAATTAATGTGATAATTACATTGCTTTGCAATTTGTTGAAACTTATTCAAATGATGTTGTAGCTTTTAAATATAACTACATTGAGTAAATGGTGGGATTGCATCATTTTCATTGTATCAAGCAATTTTTAATAAATGAAACACAGTGAATGTAGATATTACAGACATTGGTACTATCTTATGTGCACCTTCATTCTAGAACTATTGAACCAGTAGAGTGGATCTTGCTTTAAGGTAATGGGTCCATTTTAATTAAGCCAATTTTGGAAATATATCCAAGTTTATGCAGCAGTTCTACATTTTCTCAATTACTACTGTGATAAAAGCTGGAAATACCCTCTAATCTAGATGACATTGGAAATTTTCTAGTGCAACACCTATCACAAATAAATCAATAATGCTGCTTTATAAAATAGTGACTTTTCAGTAGAATGAACAATAAACCTTAAGGACATATTTTTAATGTGGAGGATATCCTTGCTTGAGTTTGCATAATTCCTGAAATCTGGATTGTGTTGTTTAAATGACCATTTCTTCCTTGAAAAGATGATCAAGCTGCAGAAATGAATAAAGCGATCCCTAGAAGCCAACATAGGCTTGTTAAAAACAAATCAGGCCAGACAAACCTTATTGCCTTTTTCGATAAAGTAACTAAATTATTGGATGGGGAAATACTGTGGATATAGTTTACTTGGACTGCAGTATCAGTGAGGCATTTGACAAGTCGATCACAGCCTACTTTTTGGAAAGATAGAACAATGTGGGATAAGACTGCACCACCACCACCAGATGGCTTCACAGTTGGCTGACCAAGTGAACTCAGTGAGAGTTAATGGAACTACATCTACATGGAGGGAAGCATGCAGTGGGGTGCTCAAGGTTCTGTCTAGGGCCCAGTACTTCATAAATCATATAAATGAGGGGATAGAAGGGGAGCTCATGAACTTTGCAAATGACACCAAGCAGCGTGGAATAACTAACAGTTTAGAAGATAGACTCTGGATACAGGGGGGATCTTGACAGATTTCAACACTAGGCCCTGTCCAACAAATGCAGTTCAGTAGTGAGAAAAGGTATTACGCTTAGGCAAGATAAACCTTAATGTACAGGTACAGAATAGGCAGTACCTGACTCAACAATAGTAACTGTTAGAGGGTGGACCACTACCTAAGTGTGATTCAGCAGTGTGCTGCAGCTACTAAAAAGCCAATGCAGTCCTAGGATGCATCAAGAGGGGGCATCAAGATCACAAGAAGTGATAGTACCTCTATATTGCACCAGTAAGGGCACACTTGGAATACTGTATCCAATTCTGGTTGCTACAATACAAAAAGACTGAGATCCTAGAAAGAGTGCAACAAAGAGCAATAAAAATGATAAGTGGTCTGGAGGTTAAATCATATGATGAATGGTTAAGGGAATTAACAGGGAGAAGTCACTTTTGAGGCTGTATATCATCAGTCCTATAAGAACTGTGCTACAAATTTGGATTTGACTTCAAGATTACACTAATGTTTCAGGTTCTTAATTGTTTAGGGTCATATTCACAGTACTCGGCAAAATAGATGATTAAGATTGCCAAAGCTGATTCTTTCAGCATACAGAAAAATATTTTCTGGCTCAGATCTGAAGTGTACTTGAGAAAGAATTACATTAGGGTCCATGGCTTGTTTCTGTTCCCTTATGTAGGTAAGAAGGTTTCTATCCATTTCATATACTTGTGGTATCTTGCAGTCAAAATAACATGCAATCATGATAAACAGTACAAAAATATAAAGATGAAAGGACACAAGTAGGATACAGCAAAAGCTTTGAAACAAGATCATCACATGCTCTTGAATACCAATGAAGCAGGACATTGCAGGACCCATGAGAAAATTTTAAGTATGAGATCTACAGGGCCATCTGTAATGACAAATTGCAACTTTTTGCTTCAAATGATCTCGTGTGTCTTCAATAAAATGCTATGAAAATAAATGCCACTTTACTATTGAAGATTTGAAAAATCATAGAGCTTACACCACAAATGTCTTTGCTTCCCACCAGGGGTGGGTTTCTCGCCCCGTTCCAACCGGTTCGGTTGGAACGGGGCCGGCGGCGTCCTCGTGCACGCGCGCGGTGCACGCATGCGTACTAGCGTCTGTGCGAGGCTCCAGCTGCTCCTGGAGGATCGCGCAGGTGCTGTATGCGTCCTGCGCATGCGTGGAAGCACAGAACTCGTCAAAACCGAGGAGGAGCGCGGGCGGGCGGGTGGGCCCTTCGCCGTTCCCGGAAGTTACTTACTTCCGGGTTCGCCGACCAACCAGTTCGCAGGGACCGCCACGAACCGGTTGAAACCCACCCCTGCTTCTCACCTTGTAAACAGTTCACTAATTTATTACAGTATTAATCTCATAATGTCTAATTATGTACTTCCTGTGTAATGGAAGCATTAGCTTTTTTATAGCATTTTGAGTTTCATTGTGTATAAGGCTTCCAGAGCATTTGCAAAGATCAGTAGCATGTCATTTTTTGCCAAAAGAAATGGGGAAAAAATGTAAAAAAAAATGGGAAGAGATGGATAAAGTCTAGTTCTGCAACAAATTTAAGCTTTAACCACTTGCTGTAAACACTGAGGGGTGAGGAGAATACTTCATGTAAAGGTTACTCCAGGTAATCCTTGACTTAGAATTGAACCCAAAGTTACAGTTGTAAATTGTGCTGGTCAAGAACTTGGTCACCATATGACCATGCCTGATTTTACAACCATTTTTGTGGCAATCATTATACAAATCCATTATCTGCAATGAGTGTTTTTTGCAGAAACACAGAAATAAATGCCAATTTTCAGCAAAAACCTCAAATTGTAGTTGCCAAACGCTGCAAATGGTTGTAAGGACTGAGTGCCCAGAGTGTGCTTGTGTGACCACAGGCAGGGGGAGGGTCAGAACTTTGGATCCCGGTGATAAGTATACCATCATTTCAAACAGTAGCTAAGTGGGCAGTTGTAAGTTGAGGACAATCTATTCTTGCTAACCTGTGGGGACAGCCAAATACATGGGGTCTCTTATCAGATTCAATAGTTTTCTCCTGTTTTTCTTCTTTTCCTGATGAAGCGGTTCTGATTTAGTCAACCTGTTAGATTTAGATTCCATTCTTTCTTCACCACAACAGCCTTGGGAGGCTGAGCTCATCTAGGGATGATTGGTCTAGGGCAGCGGTTCTCAACCTGTGGGTCCCGACCCCTTTTGGGGTCGAACAACCATTTCACAGGGGTGGCTGAGACCAGCGCAACTCTAAACTTTAGACTCCACCTCGTGTTCCTTGAAATTCCCCATGGAGTCATCGCCGGCCGCGCAGCGCATTGCCACGGCTCCACGGCATAAAAAAAAGGTGCTCACGCACACCCTGTACAATTAGCCTCGGAGACTTCGTAATGGCGGGAAAGTGTTCCTGCGAGGGAGGGAGGGGCTTAGTCCTGCTCCAGGCTGTAATTATATTTTCCACGCCTCTGCCAGGTACTTTTAACTATCTAAATCCACAACCAGACCTTTCATCAAGAGCCAAGCTCAAGAGCCCGAATTGGCCCCATTCACACAATGAAAACCTGCTTGCTAAAAGTACCATAAATCATGCACAAAGGAAAAGAGCCAAAAAAATGCAATGCAAGTAAACAATTTAAAAAATGATACAAGTGGAATTATTATTAGAAATAAAAGTAACAGAGAAAATGATATGTATGAAAATATAAAGTTGGGTTTCCTGAAATGCCATCCCGAGAACCCATCAGAGAAAGTAAATAAGCAAGGGCAACAATGGAAAGGAGGAAAGATGAGGAGGGAAAGGACGAAAGCGTAAAGCAGATGAAGTAAGGGAGGGGAATTAAGAGCAGGAGAGAGGGTAAGAGGGAGGAGAAGAGAGGAGGAGGGGAGGAAGGAGGAGGAGGGAAGGGAAGAAAGGGTAAAAGCAGAGGAAGTAAGGGAGGGAAATTAAGAGTAGGAGAGAGGGGAAGAGGGAGGAGGAGGGGAGGAAAGAGAGGGGAAGAAGAAGGGAGGAAGGAGAGGAGGAAAGAAGAAGGCAGAGAAGGGAGGTAGAGAAGTTGGAACAAGGTTGCTGCAAAATGAAATGGGGTGGCAAGAAAGTGACCCAAACTGTATTCTATATATTTATAAGAAAATAATGATTAATGATAATGATATAATTAATGGTAATTATAAGAGTGTATATTTGTGAATGAACTTGAAAGAGAAAATAAAAAACTTTTTTTTAAAAAAATTAAAAATAAACAATGCACAACGTTTGCCCAATAAATTAAGGTTAAGCTTACCACCACCACCAAGGTTAAGATCACTCCTGTAAACAACCCCAAACCAGGTTTAAGATCCATCCAGGCAGGGTAAGAAAGTTTGTGAATGCAGCTGCAGGCAACTTAGTTAAGGAGGCTGTGGGAATAAAGCCACTGTGTGTCTCTGTATATGTGTGTGTATGATTGTATAGCAGCCAAGGTTGTCCAGCCTCCAGAATGTGGTTCTTTTCAGACCCAAAATTTATTAGCAGACAAGATGTTGGCTGCCTCTATTAAAAGATGTGGAGAATCTAGTCTAGAAAAAGTGCAAAGAAGAGCAACCAAGAGGATTAGGGGACTGGAAGCTCAAACATATGAAGAACAGTTGCAGGAACTGGGTATGTCTGGTTGAATGAAAAGAAGGACTTAAGGGTGATATGATAGCAGTCTTCCAATATCTGAGGGGCTGCCCCAAAGAAGAGTGGAAGTAAAGTAAACTCTTAACACTTAGGCAAGAAAAACCAAAGCTACACCAAGACAAAATTTCTTTTATTTGTAATTAGAAATAAATATTTCACAATATAGAATTAATTACATATTGTTTTTGTGATTAATCACTGCTTTAATTATGTTCAATTTATAACAATAAAAATACATCCTGCATATCAGATATTTACATTATGATTCATAACAGTAGCAAAAGTACAGTTATAGAGTAGCAACGAAAATAATTTTATGGTTGGGGGTCACCACAACATGAGGAACTGTATTAAAAGGTTGCGGCATTAGGAAGGTTGAGAACCACTGGTCTAAGGTATTGCATGAGCTTTCATGGCTGGGGGCAGACATTTCCCAAGGGTCAGCCTCCAGCTTCACTTGGCCAGGGATATTTTGTTCTAATGTAGTTTGGGGTGTGGTCATCTTTCTAAAGAACACTGACCTGATTTATTTTAGTGGCTCATGGAGCTGTGCCTACAGCGATTCCTTTTTGTAAAGCCGTTGCAGCAGCTACTTCCAAACTCCCCGTGTTCTGGCTCTCTGCTTTGAAATAAGCCTCAGTGGGTGGCAGCACCTGGCTGACCATGTCTGGGTTTGTCAACCGAGCAGCTGTGGCTCCTGGTTCATGAAGGCAGCAGCAACCCCCTTCTGTACTGCTGCCCAAAATTGACAAGGGCGTGTCCATAATGTCAGAGACAGCTGAGTCCAATTTGAAGAAAATATTATCCTTTCCTATTGAAAGAGACGATGAGTGAGAGCTTTTCCTCATGTACAAATTGTACTTGGCAGCCTCTTGATTAGTTGCATGCTCCAGGGCAAGTAGAATTATTGCTTGCTTTCGCTGACTTCATACATTTGTTATTGCTGCACTCAGCAATGACCCACTGTGTTAGGAGCAGTGTAATCCTGTTATAAAAATGTCTCACTCAAATTATTTCCTTTTAGTATTGAAACATTTATAGTTTTAAATATCTAGAATATGTTGTACAATTAATGTGCTGAAGGATTCATTAATTTATAACTCAAAACGTGCAGAAAGCAGCCGAGGAAAGTGTGAAATCCTTAATATGGAAAAGTTGTCTCTCCCCAAAGGGAATTTTTCTAAGTTCAGTCTGCTACTCTCTTTGTGTTGCATCATTAGAGAAATGTGTATTATGGCAAAGAAAAGACGAGAAAGAAGCTAATGTAAGAAAGAATCCATGTGGATGTGTGTTATCAAGCTGATAAGGAATATTGCATGTAAGCAGGTGCAGAACTTCTGAAAATATCCTGTAGGAATGAGGAGGCTTTTAGTGTAATGAATGATCTCAAATAATTGTTTTGATGGAAGATTAATATTTTACCCTCAAAGTATTTACCGTATTTTTCGCAGTATAAGTATAGCAGTATATGCAGTATACCTTTTTTCCTCAAAAAGAGGCTGAAAATCTGGGTGTGTCTTATACATCAAATACAGCACTTTTTGCCTCCCGAAGCCCCGCCCTCTTTACCAAAATGGCTGTGCATAGCCTTATGGAGGCTTTCAGAGAGCTCTTGGTGGCTGGGGAGGGCAGAAATGAGCAAAGAACTGTCCATTTTTTGCCCAATTTTGCCCCTCCAGCCTGCAGGAGCACTCTATAAGCCTCCATAAGGCTATGCATGCAATTTTATTGACAAAAAATGGACCTATTTTCGTGAAAAATGGCCCATTTTTTGCTCGTTTTGGGGGGGCCCAGGAGTACTCTGCAAGCCCCCCCCCCCAAGGCTATTCATGCCTTTAAAAAAAAAACAGCCCGTTTTCGTGAAAAATGGGAGGTTTGCAGAGTGCAACACCCTCCCCCCTTTGGAAAGTTCTTTAACTGATTGATGAGAATTACATTGATCAAGTGTTGTGCTAGCAGAAATAAAATCTTAGCTGCTGCAGATTGTCAGCGATTTCCTTCTCCAACACATGGATAAATACACCTGGAAACATCTACCTACCTACTCTCTCCCTACCTACCTACTGTATTTCTCTTTCTCTCTCTCTCTCTCCCTCTATTTCTCTCTCTCTCCCTCTACCTACCTACCTACACACACACACTCTCCCCCCCTACCTACCTACTGTATTTCTCTCTCTTTTTCTCCCTCTCTATCCTTCTATCTACCTACCTCCTTTTTTTAAAAAAATTGGCCTCTTCAAAACCTTGGTGTGTCTTATACTCCAGTGCATCTTTTACTCCGAAAAATATGGCACAGTAGTATATTTCATTTGCGATGCGTTTAATGTTAGTAATGTTCCAGAATTATTGCTAACCCCACTCCCAAATAAATATTGTAGTGTAGATGCTTAATAATGGAATACTTGAAGTGATTCTTCAATGATGGGTGATGGGTGATTCTTCTCTTTCACTCAGTAGAGAATAACAGCTCATTATACTGGACTGTTACAGGGCGAGAAAGGAGAATATGAAATACAATTAGGAAGAGTAAGATGCAGCTAATGGGGGACGGTGGCTCAGTAGCTAAGAAGCTAAGCTTGAAGGTCGGCAGTTCGGTGGTTCGAATCCCTAGCGCCACGTAACGTAGTGAGCTCCCATTACTTCTGCCAAACTAGCAGTTCGAAAGCACATAAAAAATGCAAGGAGAAAAATAGAAACCACCTTTGGTGGGAAGGTAATAGTGTTCTGTGTGCCTTCAGCGTTTAGTAATGCCAGCCACATGATCACGGAGACGAATTTGGACAGCGCTGGCTCTTCCGCTTTGGAACAGAGATGAGCACCTAGAGTCGGGAACGACTAGCACATGCCTTTAAGATGCAGACTTCTCCAAAAAAGACGGGCCATGTAGAATTGGACTAGGCTGAGTCACTACAGAAACAGTAGAATGAAAGAATGTGGAGTGTGGTGATCAATGTTGCAGTAGTACTTTGATGAGGTGCTCTCTGTGTGTATCCACCTGTTTGCAAATTTGTGATGTGTTAATTTGTGTACTTTTTACTTTAATTCTTTTAAAATGAAATTCCACATTGTTGTATCTTTGGTCTGTGTATTCCAGTCAGGGTGTCTTAAAAGCAGCGCTCTTTATTCTTGCTAGACTTGGCATACAAAGAGCCTCTTTTAGGAGTTAATAAACCCAAACAAAATGGATGGTCATTAGCTGTGTTTTGCTTTTTTCAATTCTGCGGGGAGTATGATAAAATTTGTGCTAGTCAGAGAGAAAGTTAAATAGATTTCATGCAGCTGCTCTGTAGGAAGTATTCCCATGGAATACTTTTCACACATGACCAGCAATCAAGGGAGATTTTATCAGATTCTATTGAGAAAGCCATTGGCACCCCCTCTCCCCATCCTGCCAGAAGATGGTGCAGGATCAGAGATTATGCAGAAGTTTTAGTTATATCTTAATAATGAGATTTCGTTTTCTGACAATTGTTAGCAAAAGTTTTGTGATATAGATTCTTTAGCATTGTAGGTGAGTCATTGGCCAGGGTGCATAGGTGTGATTAAAGTTGTAGACCAGAATATTTAGGGACATTGTGTTAGAAATTGCTAGCAATCAAGATTTGTGGAATTATTGGTAGTATTGATTATGATATTCTTCTGAATTGCCTTCCTGGGCTCGATTTCAGAGGTTTGAAATACTGGGAATCTAGTCCTGCTATCAAGAAGTTAATTGTTTTTTTTTTTTTGATGCTATTGTTTTATACCATGGCACTGGAATTCTGCTTTTGCCCATAGAATTTCATAAAGTTTGATTTCTATGTAACTAATATGTGGTTTATATCCAAAGAGTGCTTTTGGGAAGTAATTTTAAGCGTACAATTAGAATCCATAGAAATAGTTTGGATTTGACAGTGGGTCGATGACACATGTTGAGGGTTAGTTCTGAGTGATAAATATGATATTGGTTAATGGAACAGTAAGCAATACCTTTGAAATTTAGTCTGTTCTAAAGGTAGGGAATTTGTGCCTTCCTCAAAAGAGTAACATTGCCTTCCTATTTGTTTATGCTTTTAATTATTAAGTAAGGTTTGCATTGGTTTAATTTTCTAATTTCTACTTTTAATAATTGTTGGCCTAAGATACCCAGTTGAGCTTTTTACTTAACTGAGTGGAAAGTAGAATGTAAATTAGATAAGCAATTGACCCTATACTGACAAAATTTCTAAGGAGGTGGCATAGAATATGTCTATCCCGTTATTTAATGTGTTAGCTGTGGTAATTAATGCACTGGCTTCATCTGTAGCATAAACACCTTTAAGTGATGATGAAACTCTTTCAATGTGCTTATAATGAGTTAATCTTGGAAAGAGTTTGGAAATGGCTGTGGACATAATATGCAGCATCCAAAGTGCTATTCAGAGCAAAGTACAATGATCAAATTATACCATTATGAAAACAGCTGGTTATGGAACTGTCCAGCTGTTAAATATCTTCAGCAAAGGCCCTCATTTGCAGAGACCCATACAAAGGATTTCAGTACTCATTTCTTGAGTGCAACATTTTGAGCGAATTCATATATCTTTTAAATTCCATGTCTCAAGTACTTACAACTATTTTGTAAGGTTTTGTTTGCGTATTTCGCTTTCTGCTCCTTGCGCTGACTATAATTCTCAGATGAAAAGGTAAAATGTGAATACAATAAATCTCACTGAACCTGGCTAGACCTATAAATCTGCATAAATTGAATGTACATCCTAAAATACTCCACTCTTCTCATAAAAACTGAAGATTGGTATAATGGGCAAGTCAGTTTGCCAAGAAACTGTGTTTGTAATTGTTGATAATCACAGAACCCAGTAGATATGATACAAACAATTTGGAGGTTTTTTTCCATGTTTGTGTTTTCTTCAAAGTAGATGCAGTTGGCACAGAAGCAGAAATACAATTTTCTTGCTTCATGTTTATCTAATCTAAATCATTCCCTAGAAATACATATTAAATTTAGGCAACATGAATTCAGAAAAAGTTATATCTGTTATTAAAAAAATAGTGCTAACTAAAAATCCCCAAAGAAATATTTAAAAAATTGGGATACCCTGACAAAAATGGGGAAATGGAGCAAGTCTTTTGAAATGTGTTAACCTTATGCAGTGATTTCAATTCTTCACTTGGTAATGTGCACAAAAGAGCAAAGATTGTATTGGTTTTGCATAATTGGCACTTTTAGTTAAATAGGTTCAATCCATTATTAATTGAGGAGACATCACTCCAGAATTTTTCAGTGTACTGTTTTGTTAGATTTATATCCTATCTTCCGTTCCAATACTTCATTTTATTCCCACAAAGACAACCTTGCAAAATAGCCAAACAGAGAGAGAATGAGTAGCCCAATGTTACACAGTGAGTTTTCATAACTGCTAGTAGTCTCGTACCTATGTATTCTGCCTTCTGGTCCAACCTTTTAACCAATATGCTACAATTTTAATTATTAAAATATTTATCTTTCCCCCCGCCCTGTCAGGCATCTCGTGCTGTTGTTGGGTGTTAGAGGATTTCAGAATGCTGCAGACAGGAAGCCAGGGGTGATTTAGTACCTCTTTCCATAGCTGTATAGCGGGCCAGTAGAGTTTTACTAATTGCTTGAAGATAAAACTTGGAATGGCCTCAAAACCAAATCCTAATTTGAAGATACCCCCTCCCTCAGCCCCCAGAAGCACATCGCCAATACCTGGCACAAAGCCGCAGCCTCCGCTCTCTACGCCCTCTACTGGCGATCTACTAACGAAAGAATTTTTCTTGAGGGAATTGAATGAGGCTCTCAACACTCAGACAATTAAAGTGGAAGACAAACAAGAGGAGATAAAAGAGGAGATAAAAGAACTTAAAGAGGAGTTGTATGATAAAATTGATGCCAGGGTTGCTAAAATCAGGGATAATACGCTTGGGCTTGTAAATGTACTGACAGAACATGTTTCCGGAATTGAAGATAGTGTAGAGGATCTTAATGAAGCTAATATTAATTTGACATCGAAAACAGAGGTGGTGCAACAAAAAGTTGAAAATGCTGAAAAAGAAATTATTATGATACAGTACAGACAAATGGAGCTGGCATTAAGAGTAAGGGGGTTGCGTGAAGAAAAGCAGGAAAACCTGAAACAGATTTTTTCAGAAGCCTTTGATAGTCTGTTGGGGAGACCGGGGGCTAAGTTTGACTGGCAAATTGATAAAGTTTATCGCATTAATTCTTGGGTGGCAAAGCAGAGGCAGCTCCCTTGAGACATTGTTATATATTTTACCACAAGAGAGCTCAGAAACACCATATTACAAGAGTCTTATAAAACTAAGCTCCAAATTGGGGGTCAAGATCTGACTGTTTTGAAAGAGATACCACCTCAAATACTAAGAGCCAGGAGAGATTATGCTTTTTTAGTTGAAGAACTTAGAAATCGTCAGATACAGTACAGATGGGACGCACCATTCGGTATTATACTCACATTTGATAGGCAAAGATATCGTCTCAACTCAGTATGGAAAGCTTGAGATTTTTACTACAATATTTTGAAGGCTGGACATCCTGCACCATCTGGACCCAGAGAAAGGACAAGACAGACAGCAAATCACACAAATCACAAATCACACAACTACCAGATAAGATGATCATCTCTCTCTCCTAGAAGCGCAAGGTGTTATGGAACAAAGACCTAGCCGTATGATTACTAGACGAATGGAGCAACAAGCTAAAACGCAACAACTTCAACAATTACCCGCCATCGATCAAGGAGCTACAGCAACCAGTCCAGAAGCAGTGGGAGGAGCCAGGCCAAAGGTTAAACAAGCCATGCAGGAGGCTCTAAAAAAGCTTCAGGTAACCAAAGATGACAACTAAGATTTTAACATGGAATGTCAATGGATTGAATTCTCCACAGAAGAGAAAGAAAATATTTCACTATCTGAAACAGTTTAAGAATGACATAATTTGTTTGCAAGAAACTCATATTAAATCAACCGATCAAAAATATTATGATGCAGTAGTATTATCTGTAATCAGTGATTGGATTGATTTAACTAATGATAGGATACTTAATATCGAGGGACATGATTTGGTATATGGTTGGCATGCTTACCTGTTATTTAACAAAAAACTGGACAAAAATTTTAAAAGTCATATTTTAAGAAAGGCTTTACTGCAGGTCTGGAAAAAATATCAACATAAACTAAATGACAAGATACTCATGTGGGCAATTCCTAGACATGCAATTGAAAATATGAATATAGCACAAAAACAGGATAGAACTACTTATAGACAGCTTCTCATTTTGGAAAGGGGGGTACTACAACTAAAATCCTTAGAGGTATTAAAAGAGGAGAAGGTAGTTCAAACATAGTTCCAGTACGGGCAATTACAGGCCAGGTGGAGAATAGATCAAAAAATTGGTTTTATCCAAATTGAGGATAATCTATTTAAACAAATAAGAGACCAAAGTTTAATGCATATAAAGAGGATATATAATGTATTAATACAGATTGATTCGGAAACAGAATTAGTTAAAGATTGTATGATAAAGTGGGCTCAAAATATTGAAGAACCAATAATGTTGGACACATGGGAAAGAATTTGGGTAAGAAATGTGAAATTTACACAAGCCCAAAACCTGAGAGAAAATTATTACAAGATGTTCTATAGATGGCATTTAGATCCTAAAAAGTTGGCTTCTATGTATCCAAATTTACAACCCAAATGTTGGAGATGTGGTTCTCTCGATGCTACATATTTCCATATATGGTGGACTTGCCAAAAGGTTAAGGCATTTTGGATAAAAATATGGTGGATTATGCAAAATATCTTTAAAAGAAGGATAAAGTTTACTCCTCAGTTATTTTTGCTAGGTATAAGTACTGACTTTACAGCGGTAGAGACTAACTTGATGCTGTACTTAATAACGGCGGCAAGACTGTTGGTGGTGCAATACTGGAAGAAGGAAGACCTGCCTACAACTCAAGAACGGACATTGAAAGTTACAAATTTAGCCGAGATGGCTAAAATATCTGCGTCTTAAAGACCACTCAAATGAGAGATATAAACGAGACTGGGAAAAATGGATTGACTATATACAAAATAAATACGGGACTAAGAAATTCCAGATAGCATATGCTTAAGATCAGGAATGATTTAAATTGTTTAAAGTTAGCTGAGCAAGAAGAAGCTAAGATCAATGTAGAGATGTTACTAATTTTTTTTTATTTTTTTTTTCTCAATATATTTTAGACTGTGTTTGTTAAAAAATCTATACCGTGTACGGGTTCAGGGAAGTCGGGGGGGGGAGGAGGTGGGGGGTCGGGGGGATGGGAGGGATATATATTAGGTTAGATACGATGTGTTAGATCTTAATGTAATGTGACTTCACATGTATACTGTTCTTCTTTAATTTTTCTCTAAAAATAGGATAAGCCAAGTATATTGACATATAGTGGAAATACACCAAGGGGAGGAGGAGTAGGAAAGAAGAAAGGTGGGCAGAGAGGGATGGGAGAGAGGGTGGGGGGGAAGGTGAGGAGGAAGGGGGGAGTGGATGTGGAGAGAGGAGTGGTAGAGGGGGAGGGGAAGTAGGGTAGAGGGGGATGATGGAGGGAAGATAGAACGTTGGAGGGTGGGGGAAGAAAGGTGTATGGAGAGTGGAAGAGGTATATTGGATTTCTATTTTCTGGGGCATTGTTGACAAGAGGAACTGATGCAATTATTGTTCAATGCTGTATGGTGTTGGTTATGCACAGTATACATGTGAGTGTATGAAAATGAAAATAAAAATAAAAAAACATTTCGTAAGAAAAGAAAAGAACTAACTCTTTTTCCATTTTTTGTACAAAGTCTTTTTCTTTCAATGTGGTATTATTTAATGTCCATCTGGATCTTGCCCTTTGGCCTTTCCATTTAATTGAAATTGGGTTGTGGTCCGCCCAAGTGCTTGCTCCAATCTCAATTTCTTGTACATTGCAGCTCAACTCTGCTGAAGCCCATATCATATCTATTCTAGAAAATGATGAATGTCTATTTGAATAAAAAGTGTATTGTTCTTTTTTGACATTTCTTTCTCTCCATATATCTTTTAGATTTACTTCATCTATCATCCTAAAGAAGGATTTCGGCAGCAACTTTCTATTTAACTTTTTTGTTTTATGTGTTTTATAGTCATATTTTGGTTCACGATGCCCTTAAAGTCTCCCATTATACAATATCAACATAGTCTAATTTTTTATAGAATTTGTCTTGTTTTTCATTGGGGGCATAAATTCCAATTAGGAGTGTTTTTTTAGTATCCATAATTTCCACCATCAGAATTCTTCCCTCTTCATCTGCATAAATTAGTTTTGCTGGAATATTGCCTTTAATATAGAAGATCACTCCTCTTTTCTTGCAGTTCGCCAGTGTTGAAAACATTTTCCCAAGCTTTGGTTGAATTAGTAGATGTTCATATCTTTTTTGGATATGTACTTCTTGTAGGCAAATTATGTCAAGTTTTAACTTCTCTAATTTATGAAATGTTTTCTTTCTTTTAGTTACCGAATTAAGTTCATTAATGTTAATTGTAATCATTTTTCTTTCTTCCATGTTTATACTTTATATACAGGGTTTATAGTTCTAGTAGATCTGGGTTCTCGGTTTTCTCTACAGCTTACATCCCCCACTGCACTTTCTTCTTTCTCAATTCCACCTACAGCGCCTTCTATTTTTTCAGTCGCAGTTGTAGGTGACTCCAGTAGTTGTGCCACAGAGTCATCTTTCCCAGTTTTCTCAGCCTTTTCTCTAAAATATTCTGCATAAAAAGCTTCTGCCTTCTCAGTTGTATCTATCCTGTGTCTTTGTCCTTGCCATGTACATAGTAGACCTTCCGGTATGAGCCATCTGTAATTAACACCTTTTTTAATCAGAACTTTAGTCAGGAATTGGTATTGACAAACAATTTGAAAGGGCACGGTGCCTGGCACCGAAGAATGCCCCCCAGACTACTACTCCTGGGGAATCCTTTGTTCTTCCCCTTCCAAGGGGAGACCCTGCAGCCTTGTTGGCTGAAGAGGTGGAATCCCAAGATTTGTCTCCTGACAGATCCTTGGTTGGACCTCCCTCACTGGCTCCTTCTTGGTCCTATGAATAGGGGCCTGTCTCTGAGGAACCCATACGACCTGGCCCTTCCGAGGGTGTCCTCACCCCTCAGGAGGAGTCTGCTGACCAAGACTCAGATTTGAACCACAAACCTGAATTGTCTCCTCACATGCAAGCTGTGGTCGCCTGGGCCATTGCCAAGGGCATCGCGGATGGTATGCAGAAATGTGAGCTCCCTTCTGTTTCTCCCGGTTCCTCTCAACCCATCCAGAGTGGCAACCCACCAGAAAAACGGGCACACCACCCCTCTCTTGAATCTTCTGTGGTCAGTGAGGCCTCTGCCCTTGAGGACCCTGACCAGAAGGTTCAGGAGTTCTTGGAGGATGAGGACCTCCCGCCCGACGCCCCGGCCTTCTCGGCCCTCTTCAACCCAGCCTTTTTAAATCTATCCTCCATAAGGTCAAGGCAGCTACAGGGGTTGGGGTCAAACCCAAGCCCGCTCAGAATCCATCTGAGTCCATCCCGGCAATCCTAACGTGGCCATGTTCAATGTTCCGGCTTCTCAGCAGGAACTGGTGCCAGTCCCTGAGCTGCTTTTATATCCAGCGCCAGTGGAACCAACCAACAACCTTGTCCTCTCCCAGTGGAGCGGACAAGAAATTGTACACCATGGAGCCCGCTCTGGAGGACCTCCTGGTCCTTTCTGCAGTGGATCCTCCCATCACGGCCCTTACATCTAACACCCCCCTCCCCGCGGACCTCTTGGAGGGCCTCAAGGTGGAGGACAAGAAGGCAGAGAAGGCCTGCCACAAGACTCACCTTGCGGCGGCTTGGGCCATTAAGATGTCTTCTTCCGCCTCCTTTTTTAATAGGGCCATCGTCATTTGGCTGCGTGAACTCCTGAACAAACTCATGGAGGGGGATGTTCGCTTCCGCCAGGATGTGATCAAGATTATTGTGGCTTCCCAGTATGCGGCGGATGCCTTCCTTAATGCCACCAAATTTGCATCCAGGGCCTTGGCATCAAATGTTACATCCCGCCGCCTGATTTGGCTCCGCCATTGGCAGGCGGACCAGAAACTTAAATGGAAGTTGGCCTCTGCCCCCTTCAAGGGAACCAAACTGTTTGAGGAGGTTCTGTATCCCTTCCTCATAGAGTCGAAGGATAAGAGGAAGGTACTGCCTTTGACATCTAAGAAACAGGATCGTAAGTCCGCACCTTACCCTAGAAGGCAGTCCTTTCGTCCCTCAGAACCTTCCACATCCTCATCCTTCAACTCCCCCAACAGATCTTCCAGCCAGTCAGGGGATAGGACACAGGACAGATCCTCCTTTCAGAACAGGGGTAGTCAGCAGTTCGGGTTTCGCAAATTCAACTGTGGTGGCACCTCTAACAGGCCCTTCCGCAAGTCCAAGTAACTGCCCAAACTCGTTGCCCATTGGGGGTCAGCTCCAGCTGTTCGCCTCCCATTGGGCTCAGACCGTGGAGGATGCCTGGGTCCTCCAGACTATCAGGGAGGGCCTCTCCCTGGAGTTCCTGTCTCCTCCCCCCAGGAACTTCATCAGGTGCCCCACTCCCTCCTGCCCTCTCAAGAGGGAACAGATGAACCAGGAGATCCTTCACCTCCTGGAGATAAATGCAATAGAACAGGTGCCCCCAACCAGGAGGGGAGGGGGTATTACTCCATCTTCTTCCTGGCACCCAAGAACTCGGGGGGGAGGGCCATCTTGGATCTCAAGAACCTCAACAGGTACATTGCCTACCGGAGGTTCAAGATGCAGTCCTTCCAGTCCATCCTGGCGGGGATTCACCAGGGAGACCTCCTCACATCTATCGACCTAAAGGAAGCATATCTCCATATCCCCATTCATCCTCAGCACAGGAGGTTCCTGTGCTTTTTCTATGCCGGCCGACACTTCCAATACAAAGCCCTTCCATTCGGCCTGTCGTCAGAACCCATGACCTTCACAAAGGTCCTGGCGGTAGTAGGGGCCCATCTCAGATGCAGACCCATATGGCTGCAATGCTATCTGGACGACATCCTCATACAGTTGTCGTCCAGGCAGCAGGCCGTGCGGGATCTCCGCATCACTATGAGGACCCTCAGGAACCACGGCTTTTCCCTCAATCTGGAAAAGAGTCACATCCCTACCACCAGACTCAATCACTTGGGGGGGCAGTGATAGTTACTGTATCATGCAGAGTGTTCCTATCCCAGGACAGGTTAGATGCCCTAAGGTCCATGACCCACAAGGTGATGCATGCAAGGCAGGTTCCAGTGGTCCTTCTGTCACAGCTGCTGGGGAAAATGATCTCATGCCTTTCGATTGTTCCCTGACCCCGACTCCGTTCCAGGGCCCTGCAGTGGCTTCTTCTGCCCCACCAGAGAGCCAACAGGAGCAACTCGACCATGCTGGTTCCCGTGTCCCCGTCGGTGAAGAGATCCCTCCAATGGTGGACATCGTCGGCTGTCCTCAAAGGCCATCTCTTCAAGGATCCCTCCCAGGTGGTCATCACCACAGACGCTAGCCTCTCCGGCTGGGGAGCACATATGAGTCATCTTGTGCTCCAAGGCAAGTGGTCTGCAGCAGAGTCATGCTGCAACATCAACCTTCTGGAACTAAGGGCTGTGAGATTGGCTCTTCGACGCTTCCACCAGTCTATCCGTCATCGTCATGTCCTTCTGATGACGGACAATGTGGCTACCAAGGCGCACATCAACCGCCAGGGTGGCACCAGATCCAGGCGACTGATGGTGGAGGCAGAGACCCTGGGCTGTTGAGCAGAACGTCATCTGGAGTCCATCCACTCCGACCACATCTCGGGAGTGGACAACACCCAAGCGGACTGGCTAAGCAGGTCCACTATAGATCCCGTGGAATGGCGATTGGATCCTGCGCTTTCCACTACCTGTCCCACAGGTTCAGTCCGCCATTAGTCGACCTCTTCGCCACCAGGGAGAACACTCAGCTCAAGAGATTTTTCTCCAGATTCCCCTCTCCAGGGGCAGAGGGAACGGACGCCCTGCGCTGCAACTGGTCCCAGGGCCTATTATACACCTTCCCCCCCTCTCCTTCCGCAGGTTCTCTCCAAGATCATAGCAGAGGGGACGGAGGTGATCCTCGTGGCCCCCCACTGGCCCCGGAGATCGTGGTTCACCGACCTGGTCAGCCTGTCGGTGTCATCTCCATGGCGAATTTCTCTGGATCAGGTCTCCCTTAGCCAGGGGGCCATTGTCCATCCGGAACCTCAGTGGCTCCAGCTGGCCGCCTGGCACTTGAAGGGGACCTGTTAAGGGCCGAGGGCTTGTCGGAGGAGGTAGTGCATGTCATCCAGGCTGCTCAACATCCCTCTACAACGAGGATTTACAATTCCACCTGGGCCACCTTCGCCAGGTGGTGTGAGAACTCTCTCCTTGACCCGGTCACTGCGCCTGTGTCCTGCGTTTTGGACTTCCTGCAAGGGGGTCTTGAGAAAGGTCTTGACACGCCGCAATGCCAAGTGGCAGCTTTATCCACCGTCTGGTCCGGGGATTCCTCCCTACCCCTCAGCAGGGTCCCCAGATTACACTGCTTCCTCAAGGGCGCTTCTAACCTCCGGTCTCCCACTGTTCACCAGTATCCTAGCTGGCAGCTGTCTGTGGAGTTGCAAGCACTCACCTCTCTACCCTTCGAGCCTCTTCGTTCGTCTTCTCTCAGACACCTTACATTGAAGACGGCGTTCTTTATTGCCATTACGTGTGTCCGTCGTATATCTGAGTTGGCGGCCCTGTCCGTCCGTCAGGACCTGTGCATCATTCGTCCCGACAGAGTTGTCTTGCAATTTGACCCTTCCTTCATTCCGAAGATCAATACCTGGTTTCACAGGGCATAAGAAATCATCTTGCCGAATTTTTGCCTGCATCCATCTCATCCAAGGGAGCACACCTGGCATAAATTGGACGTTAGGCGGACCTTAAAGGTCTATCTCAATCGAACTTCAGATTTCCGTAAGTCTGAAACTTTATTCGTTTCTTTCCTACCCGGCTCCTTGGGCAAGAAGGTCTCCTCATCCACTGTTGGCAGATGGTTGAGGGTGTGCATCGCTTCTGCTTATGAGAGCCAGTCCAGGGCGGTGCCTTGTCACATCACCGCCCACTCTACAAGGAGCATGGCTACCTCAGCGGCCTGGGCCACCCAAGCATCAATTGAAGAGATTTGCAGGGCGGCCACGTGGTCTTCACCATCAGCCTTCGTCAAAAATTATAGACTGGACCTGTTTGCCTCGGCTGAGGCGTCTTTCGGGAGGAGGGTGCCCCAGGCGGTTGTTCCTGCGACCGAATCCCGGGTTCCTATTTCTGCCCACCCAGGTGGACAGTAACTTGGGTACGTCCCATTGCTTGGACTCTCCAAGCGGTGTACAGGAGAAAGACCATTGGCTTACCTGAAGGGTCCTTCTCTGTGCACCACAGGAGATTCCAACCTGTCCAGGGATTCGTGACCTCTGTGTCAACTGGATTGACTTTCTTGGGCACACCTTGTTCCATCCTCACGGTCCAGCCTTGTCTATTTTTTCTGGAGAAGTAGTCACACCAGGAGGCGTGGCCAGGGAAAAGATTTCTCAGTCCAGGGCAAGCAGACTGAATTAACCCATTGCTTGGACTCTCCCACGGTGCACAGAGAAGGACCCTTCAGGTAAGCCAATGGTCTTTCTTTTTGTCATCCCCAAGGCCTCGGGGGGCTGGAGAGCGATCCTTGATTTGAAACTCCGGAACCGTTCCATTCGTTATAGGAGGTTCAAGATGCACTCTCTGCACTCTATCTTGGAGGGGGGTTAGGCTGGGAGACTTTCTCACCTCCATAAACCTCACAGAGGCCTACCTGCACATTCCCATTGCCCAGGAACACCACAGGTATCTCAGGTTTTGCTACATGGGACACCACTATCAATACCAGGCCCTCCCCTTTGGGCTGTCTTCGGCCCCGAGGGCATTCACTAAGGTAATGGCAGCGCTGGCAGTGCACCTGAGGCAGGCTCCGGTGCACATCCAATCTTTCCTAGATGACCTGTTATTGCAGTCATCTTCCTTTAGGGGTGCCCTACGGGATTTAGACGTCACCATGACAGTCCTAAGGGATCATGGGTTTACGGTAAATCTAGCCAAGAGTCACCTCCACCCCTCTACTAGTCTGGTCCACCTAGGAGCCAGAATAGATACCCAGATGGGCATGGTCTTTCTGTCGCCTGACAGGCAGATAGCACTTAGGCAGCTAGCCTCCTTGGTAGCCAGGAAGCGTAAGGTGTCCTTAGCCACTCTGTCTAAGCTGGGTACCATGGTCTCCGCCATTGGCATCGTCCCGTGGGCTCGCCACCACACCAGAGACCTCCAATGGTTCCTCTTGCCTTTCCAGCGAAGGTGCACGAGCTGCTCACAGGCCAAGGTACTTCTTCCTACAGAGGTCTCCCACTCCCTGACTTGGTGGATGGCCCCAACGATCACAAAGGGCGAAGCCTTCTGGATACCAGAGTGCATGATGGTAACAACGGACACCAGTCTGAGCGGGTGGGGTGCCCATCTGCTGGCTCAGATGGTGCAAGGACAATGGACTCAGGCAGAAGGGACTCACAACATAAACTGGTTGGAGCTCAGAGCGGACTGCCTGGCCCTGTTACATTTCCAGTGCTTGGTCAGGGGCCATCACATATTAATCCTCACAGACAATATCACCACCAAGGCCCACATAAACAGGCAGGGGGAACCAGATTAGGGGCCCTCATGAAGGAGGCCAAACGTCTGGGGCAGTGGGCCGAAAGGAACCTCCGGTCTTTGAGGGCAAAGCGCACAGCGGGGGTGGACAACACCAGAGTCGACTGGCTCAGCCGGGCCGAGATGGACAAATCAGAGTGGAGGTTGCAGCCGGCGATCTTCAAGGAGGTGGCCGAGTGCTTCGGGCGCCTGGAGGTCGACCTGTTCACCACTCCCCTCAACACCCAGCTTCTGAGGTTCTTCTCCTGGTACCAGATACGGTGGGTGGAAGGGACGGACGCTCTGCAGAGCCCCTGGCCCAGGGGTCTTCTCTATGCCTTTCTTCCTTTATCCCCAGGGCCATATGGAAGATCCTTCAGGAGGGGGCGGAAGTGGTTCTGTTGGCCCCTCACTGGCCCTAGAGGCCATGGTTTGCAGATCTCCAGTCTCTGTCTGTGGAGAGGCCCTGGAGAATCCCCCAGGAGAGGATATCCCTCAGCCAGGGGTCGCTGGAGCACCCGGATCCTCAATGGCTTCAGTTGACCGCTTGGCGATTGAGCGGAGTATCCTGAGGAAAGACCTCTTCTCCCCCAGGGTGATAAGGACTATCCAGGCCGCCCGCAGACCCTCCACGGAGCGCATCTACGGCTCTACATGGCGGGCCTTTGACTCATGGTGTAATTCCCGAGGGTACGATCCTATCCAGGCCATGGTGCCACAGGTTTTGGACTTCCTCCAGGCAGGCCTGGACAGAGGGTTAGCTCCTAACACAATTAGGAGACAGGTTTCAGCCTTCTCATCAGTTCTCCTGTGTGGCAGGAACCAGAGTTTGACTCACCACCTCATGGTCAGGCAATTCCTCAAGGGGACTTCCAATCTCAAACCGCCCATGGTACACAGGTACCCTTCCTGGGACTTACACAGGGTATTGGACGCTCTAACAGGCGCTCCGTGAGCCTTTACGAACAGTTCCTGACTCTTAAGGTGGCTTTCCTGGTGGCCATCATCTCTGCCAGGCAGATATCCGAACTGCAAGCACTGTCCACCAGGGAGGATCTCTGCATCTTCCACCAAGACAGGGTGGTTGTCAGGCCTGCATTTATATTCCTTTTAGAATTTTGACCTCCCCGCCGGTTCCAGTCTCCTCTGCAACGCCCCGAAAGGTTCTTGCCCAACCTTCCTACAGAGAAAGGTTCTCAGCAATGGAAGAAGGGGTTACCAAGGGGCTAGCTACAGAATGGATGGTGAAAAAATGTGATGAGGCGGTTCCTAAGTTTAGAGATGTAACTAGGTCCCTTTCCTCGTGGGGCCCAACAAAATGCCACCTTTGCTGTCAACTTGGCTACAAAGCATCAGAGTGCTTGGCTCCAAACCCATAGCTATGTGCCAACATGCCTGCTTTATACAAGGCTTAAATTGGAGCTTTAAGCATAGTTTTTCCTTCGATTCTGATTTGATTCTACATGGTATTTGGAACGCTTACATCATCCCAACTCTCCCTTCAAAATAAATCACCAGCACCCCTCCCTCACAGGGGGGCTGGTGAGGTTTGCTGTTTCTCCAACGCTGAACCATACCGGTCAGCGTAAAACATCAGCGAACAATTAGGAGAAAGCCTTTTGAGATAAGAAGCTGAGATGAGACATTCCTCTGCAAATATCTGCAAAGGAAAAAGCAGTTTCGCTTTTAAAATTTTATTGCCGTTGGCAAGAAGCCCAGCCTGTGGGGGATACAAAGAAGTGGTATGGAGGAAGTTAATCTCAATGCAGATCTGATGAATGGAGATTCCAGCCACCCTCATGCATTCAGCTCCGATGGAGATCCCGGACCATTCCAGACAACTAAATGTGAGTGCATTCTACCCCTCCTTCCCCCCAGCCAAGGCTTGGGAAAAATCCTGGAGTGGAGATTTTGACTCCTTCCAAATGAGCCAATGCTCTGCAACTGAGTTGAAGACAGAATCCCTAGCAAAATGGGATTTTCAACCCAGCCAGCAAGAAGGGATTTGGCAAACATCCTCCATTTACCAGCCACCACTAAATTGGATTTTCTTCCCAGAGTGTGGATGGTTAAGATGCCAGTGGGCACCTCCAGGACCATCAACATGGGAAAGTCCCCCAAGCCAGCAGAGGGGCCCTTGGGCCAGAAATCCTCCAAGCCAGCAGAGAGGCCCTTGGCAAATAAAACCCCCTAACCAGCCATCATTGGGTGAACTGCAACCTGTGAATCAGGCACCCTCGGGATGGGTCTTAATCCCAGGTCATGGATGGAAGGGATTCCAATTGGTACCGGCCCCTCCTCAGAAGAAAAACGCTTCCTGAAAAGAGAACAACGTAGAAGTTAACATATAAAATATTAACCACCTACTTCCACCCCTAGGGGACCCTTTGGCTTATCGGGACACTTCTCGTGGAATTGTTCTACTAACTTTTCCACTTTTAAGTTCCAGCTTTTCACCCAAGTGGCTTCAGACAAAGGGTAACCCTTCCATTGCACTAAATACTGCAAGCGACCCCTATTCAACCTAGAAACTACAATCTTTTCCACCTCAGATTGTGGTTCCCTTCCTATCACTATAGATGGTGTTTCCCCTTCTACCTCTAAAGGAGGAGAGAAAGCTTGGGTGGATGCTCTTATGCTAGACCCATTTACTGGTTTCAACAAGCTACAATGAAATTCCGGGCCAAATTTCCCTAGACTTCTGGGTAGACTGAGCTGAACTGTAAGTGGGCTAACTATCTTCACTATCGGGAACGGACCTAGAAAATTTGGACCAAATTCCTTGCTAGGCATCTAAACCCAGCCCACCTTGAATGCCTTTCTTATCTACCACTAATTTCCCGCAACCCTTAGTAGTTCAGACTCTTGTAGAGAGCTTAAGCTTGCAATAAATCTTTATACTCATTTGAACTGCCTGAATTCCCCAGCTTTTGACATATAGGATCATTTAAAAAGCCACATGTAGCCAGCTGGCCAGCATAAGAAGCAGGGTTGAAACAATTTGTTACAAAAAAAGCATTCCGGTATTTAAGCTCTTATACATCTGATTGTTAACCTTTGTTAGAGGTTTATGGTGTACTAAAGTTGATGCTTTCTGTGTAAAGCACCTTATTTTGAAAGCCATCCTTGATTTCCCACAAAAACATCTCATTCTTTGAGATCTGTAATCTCTAGTTTTTCTGGGGGCAATCCTTCATAATTAGAATTTCTGCTACCACTATGCTGCTGAAAAGAAAAAGCTTAGAATAATGAGACAAAATAATTGTGCAGTGAGATTTTTCTCCCACTGTAATTCTTGGCCTTCCAGAGAATACTCCAACTCTTTGGAACTGATTATAATAGATGGGGAAAATTTTACTATTGTATTGTTCTGTTAGAAGAATGATTTAGTTAGATTCTGAATGTAGCAGATTGGAGGTCTCAAACTGCCTGTGGAAACCCTCTGAATATTCACCCCTTGTTCCGCCCCGTTTTTGGCTCCGCATGTCCCATTTTCAGCCTGTTCCAGGTGATGGGGATTGCTGCTGATCACTGCCACCATGGAACAGAACCCTGGGACGGGCCAAAAACTGGACGCACTGAGGCTGAAAACGGCCGAAGGATGGGAGGCTGGTGGGTGGGCGGGGCTTCTGAAACACTCGCTCTATAAGGTGCACAGACATTTCCACCCACTTTTCTTTTGGGGGGGGTGCATCTTATAATGTGAAAAATATTTTTGCCTACACTATTATCTGTTTTAAGTTACCTGGGTTTTCTTCGGATTCCTGGAGATTTCAAAGTAGAATCGGAAACTGGGGACAACACATGTTAATTATTGGTTTTTCCCAACCCAGTTCACAGCTTCTGCTCTTGTTTTTCATTCTTTTAAAACTTCCTGATTCCCTGAACATGACAAGGCATAGATCTCCTTTGTGAATATAGATTGAATTTGAGATAAAGGAACATATTTTCCAGTGGAAGAGAGGGAGGGGTCACGTGTGGGTATTCTCAAAGCCTGATTGGTCCAAAGACTGAGAGCAAACTTTTTAAATACTCCTTCCTTCCTTTCCTGCCCAGTTTCCTCTCAGTCTCTTGGTCCAAGCACTGTTTGAGTTTGTGAGTAGATAGGAAAGTTGTTTTGATTCAATCTGTTCTTGTATTCAGCTTAATTGGACACTTAAATTTTGCTTAAATTCCAAATTGCAGCTGCAGCCCAGGGGACAGTCTTTTCTGCCTCAGGTGGTCGAGGGGGGCCCTGTGGGGTGTTTATCCTCCCCTCCGCGGGCCCGGAGCCTTAGCCCTATCCCCGGGACTGCAGGGGTGCCATGTTCCAGTGCAGCTTTGGTAGAGCCGCTTCCTTCACAGCGGGCTGGCAGGAGAGCGCTGCCTGGCACCACGAGGCGCACACGAGCCGTTTGCAGAGCCGGCGCTTGATTTGGGCGGCTGCCATGCGCTGCACCTTACTCTCTCAGCGCAGCGAGAACACCTTGGGGGGGTTGTGAGCCGGTGTGCCACGGGCCCCCCAGTGTTGCAACGCCCATCCTTCCTAGATGTTGGGCACGGCCTCAGAGCTCTGTACAGCCTTCTCTTCCCCGTGCCAGCCGTTTGAAGGCTCTGGCGGCCATTTTGGCTGCCTCCACGTGCACAAGGCCTTCCTTGCTCATGCAGTTTATTGGGAGGCCTAGGCCAGGGGTGATCAGCTTAAGTCATTTTTCTAGCCATTGAAGGCCCAGGCTCCGGTGGTACCTACAGAGGCCTGCTTTCCTCCTCCATGTTGTCCAGGACACATGAGTGGGGCAATGGAGGAGGGCTTGGAAATTCCCCAGGGCCAGGCAGAAGGCCTGATGAGGGTGGAAGAGGGCCTGGGGCAGGGGTTCAGGCCCGGGGATCCCCCAGCAAGGCCCTCAGCAGCCCAACGCCCCTCTAGGGCTTCCATGAGGGAGGAGACCAGAAGGCACAAGGCCCTGGAGAAGACCTTCGCCAGGGCTGAGAGGCAGGCCAAGTCAGCAGGGCCTGCCTCTACCAGCAGATCCAGGTCACCAACCAGGCCCCCTTCTGTTCATTCTTCACCTCGGGGGTTCAGTCCTTCTCCCTCAGCCTCCCCGGCCAGATCCCGCAGCTATTCCAGGCGGAGGGGTCTCCCTCCCCTTCCCCTTCAGTCTCTCCAGAATTGGCGAGGGGGAGTTCTGTGGACCCTTTGGAGGGGGCATCCAAGGGGCATCATTCTTTCTGCAGGTTGGCGCCCCAGGGTCTTAGCTCTTCTTATAAGGACATGGAGGATTTGGACAGCCTTTCTGAAGGTATCAAAAGACTTATTTCTGCAGCTGTCTAACAGGGCATTGCCCAGTGGGACAGGAGTTCCCACTCATCTAGACTTCAGGGGAGCCCAGGCCGTCACCAGTATGGGACGTCCTCTCCATCCATGGTTAGCGAGGGTTCGGTCCTGGGGGAGGAGAATCTCCAGGATATGGGATTCTCAGGGGACGAGTACGTGGCCCCTCCCGATCCTCCTTCTTCCTCAGGTCTTTTTCCTCTGGCTGCATTCAAGATTCTTCTGAACAAGATGAGGAAAACCACAAAGATTGGTATGGGGGACCTCACGGTGCCCCCGCCTAGGGATCCAGACATGGCCATGTTTTTGAACACGGACACGAACAAGGAGGAGATTCCAGCCCCTTTATTTATAAAGGTCCTAACCAACCAGTGGACCCATCCCTCCAATTTTTCTAACCCTGGGAGTAATGACTGTCGCTTCTATAATGTGGAGCAGGCATTTGCCTAGGCCATTCAATTACCCATTATTGACACCTCGGTTGCTACGCTGGTCTCTTCTTCCCCAGTAGTGTCCGGTGATGCGGCGGATAAGTTGAAATCTGAGGATAAGCGTGCAGAGCTTATCTTATGGAAAAATTTCGATGCCACTGCCTGGGCCATAAAGTCCGTGGCGGCGGTCTCGTATTTTAAACACACTACGGTCATGTGGCTCCGCCAGCTCCCGGATCGCATCTCAATCCAGGATGAGCGGCTCCACCAAGACCTGACTAAGATTATTGCCGCCTCTCAATTTTCCACTGATGCGACTCTGGACACGGTCAAATTTGCATCCAGTGCCTTAGCCTCCTCAATTACTTCCTGCCACCTTTTATGGCTTCGTAACTGGCAGATGGATAACAAGGCCAAGTGGAATCTGGCAGCTGCCCCTTTTAAGGGTCCCAAACTTTTTGGGGAGGCTCTCGACCCCATTCTAGTCGAGAACAAGGACAAGAAAAAAGTTCTCCCATCCAAGGCTAAAAAGCCCGAGACTTGGGCTCATCCTTATCGTAGGCCGTCTTATAGGGCTCCTCACTTTGACTATCATCAGCATTTCTCCTCTTTCAGGTCCAACAGGCAGTTTTTTCAGTTGTCCTATCAAGACCAGAACAGATTCCAGCATCAGTCCCGGCAGCCCTTTTGAGGTGGCGGCAGTCGCCCTTACCGCAGGAGAAAGTGACTCAAACCCAAGTCGTCCCATAGGCGGTCGCCTGTCCCTCTATGCGGATCAATGGGATGAGATCACGTCAGATCCCTGGGTCAGGTCCACAGTTTGTCAGGGTCTCAGGTTGGAGTTTCTCTCCACTCCCCCGAATCTCTTCAGGTCGTTCCCTCCATTGCGGAGCCTGGAGCGGCGCTGACTGATGGATCAGGCTATAAAACACCTTGACATTCAGGCGGTGAAGGCAGTTCCCCATGTGGAACGAGGTCAGGGCCACTACTCCAATGTGTTTGTGGTTCCAAAGAGTTCGAGGGGCTGGAGGCAATTCTGGACCTCAAGCGCCTGAACCATTTCCTGGTGTACAGGCGCTTCAAGATGTCCTCCCTCAAGTCTATCCTTCAGGGCATCAGGAGGGGGGACTTCTTAGCATCGGTAGACCTGACAGAGGCCTATCTTCATATTCCAATTCTCCCAGCTCATCGCAAGTTTCTGAGATTTTCACACACCGCCATTACCAGTACAGGGCTCTTCCCTTCGGGTTGGCTTCAGCCCCTCATACGTTTATGAAGGTGCTAGTGGCATTGGTGGCTCATCTGCGCTCCATCCCAGTGAGACTCCAATGCTACCTGGACAATGTCCTAGTCCAGGTGGGGGTCCCTTCCTCAGGCAGTCGCAGACCTTCGACTCATCATTCGGAGTCTTCAATCTCTGGGGTTTTTGGTGAACTTCCCCAAGAGCCATCTCTCCCCATCCACACGCATTCTTCACTTAGGGATAGTAATAGACTGTCGGGGGTGGTCCTTCTGTCCCCGGACCTCCAGTCAAGTCTACTATCAGCGTTCCAAATATCATGCAGAATTAAATCAGAGTCCAAGGCAGAGCTATCCTTAAGGTTCCAATTTAATAAGACAGACATATTGGCATCATGCTATGGAATCCCAATACTGGAAATAACATCAGAATTCCACCCAGTTAAAAATTCATGATCTTGTCCCCACACCCACAATCCATCACATGGTCCAATCTTCTTCCATGCTGGCATCCACACCCAGCTTCTTCCGGTTAGGTGTACTGGTGCGGAGACAAAGGATGACTTTGGCTTCTAGTAAAGAATGAAAACAATACATTCCACAATCTCACTCCTGTCTATTCCCCCCTCCCATTGACTATACTAATGAAACAGCATAATGAAATAAGAGAAAGTGTGGCAGGCCAAAATTCTAAAAGGAATATAATTGCAGGCCTGACATCTACAACAGCTCGCAGACAAGATTCACAGAAGTCGGTTAATTTCAGTCCTCACATTATCACAGTTGTTAGGCAAGATGGTTTCTTGTATAGGGATAGTCCTGTGGACCATGTTCCACCTCTGGCCCCTTCAGTGGGAGCTCATCCCTTTTCAGAGGGGGAGGATGAGCAACTCTTTTTGGACTCTCCACCTCCCTGCGGGGGTCCGGGCTTCCCTCAGGTGGTGGATCTCCCCGGCTCTTCAGCGGGGCTGCTCCTTCTGGGAACCGGACAGGGTGACCGTGACCACGGACACGAGTCTGTTTGGTTGGGGGGGCCTGTTGGGCTCTCGCTTGGCCCAGGGCAGGTGGACGACCTCAGATCTCTAGCACAATATAAATTGGTTGGAGCTGAAGGCAGTGCGCCTAGCTCTGCAACACTTCCGGACCTCTGTGGAGAGCCATCACGTGCTTCTCCTGACGGACAGTGTGGCCACCAAGGCCCACATAAATCGGCAAGGGGAGACTCACTCTCGGGCTCTCTGGTTAGAGGCCCTGAGGATCGGCGCCTGGGCGGAGCGACACCTATTGTCCTTGGTGTCGGAGCATATCTCCGGTCTGGGGTGCCTCAGGGTTCGGTCTTATCCCCCCTGCTATTCAACATCTACATGAAACCGCTGGGAGAGATCATCCGCAGGCACGGGATTAGATACCATCAATATGCGGACGATACTCAATTGTATCTGTCCGCCCCGTGCCAACTCAATGAAGCGGCAGATGTGATGAGCCGGGGTCTTGAGGCCGTTATGGACTGGATGAGGGTTAACAAGCTTGTGCTCAACCCAGAAAAGACCGAGTGGCTGTTGTGTTTTCCTCCCAAAGATTTGACTAATATTCCAACACTCAGGCTGGGGGGTCAAATTTTGCACCCCTCAGAGAGGGTTCGCAACTTGGGAGTCCTCCTGGATCCACAGCTGTCATTTGACCACCACCTAACGGCTGTGACCAGGGGGGCATTCGCCCAGGTTCGCCTGGTGCGCCAGTTGCGACCCTACCTGAATCGGGAGGCTCTCACAACAGTCACTCGGGCCCTTGTGATCTCTAGACTGGAATACTGCAATGTGCTCTACATGGGGCTGCCCTTGAAGAGCATCCGGCGGCTTCAGCTAGTTCAGAACGCAGCCGCGCGAGTGATTGCGGGTGCACCTCGATTCACCCGCATAACACCCATCCTCCGCGAGCTGCGCTGGCTGCCTGTCGATCTCCGGATGCGCTTCAAGGTGCTATTAATCACCCATAAAGCCCTACATGGCAGTGGATCTGGATACTTGAGAGACCGCCTTCTGCCAATTACCTCCCTGCGACCAATAAGATCCCATAGACTAGGCCTCCTCCGTATTCCATCGGCCAGCCAGTGTCGGCTGGCAACCACAAGGAGGAGGGCCTTCTCAGCAGTAGCCCCGGCCCTTTGGAACGAGCTCCCCGTGGAGATTCGTACCCTCTCCACCGTCCAAGCCTTCCGCATAGCCTTGAAGAACTGGCTCGCCCGTCAGGCCTGGGGATAAGGATAGTTACCCCTCCCGAATGATGAATGTATGTTGCCTACCATTTTATTATATGTCTTCTATCTTGATGTTTGTGTTCCCCCCCCTTCCCAGTTTTATGTGAGCCGCCCTGAGTCCCCTCAGGGAAAAGGGCGGCCTACAAATTCTAATAAAATTCTAAAATTCTAAATTCTAAAGTCTGTCCAACCACCAGGTGGACTGGCTGAATTGGGCGACCCTGGACAATGGCAAGTGGCAGCTCCACCCGTCCTTGTTTCAGGAGATCTGTCGGAGGTTTGGCACCCCTCTGGTGGACCTCGTCGCCACTCCAGCGAATTCGCAACTGCCACGATTCTTCACCCGGTTTCAGAACTGGTTGGCAGAGGGCATGGACGCCCTCTGGAGCAGGTGGCCTCAGGGCCTTTTCTATGCCTTTCCCCCAATTCCCCCTCGTCCCGGGGACCCTCGGGAAGATGGTAGTGGAGTGGTGCTGGTCATCATTGTGGCCCCTTATTGGCCCAGGAGGCCCTGGTTCGCGGATCTAGTCCAGCTGTCAGTGGCTCCTCCATGGAGGATTCCGCAGGAGGAGGTGGACTTGCGCCAGGGGGTCTAGATTCACCCAAAGCCCCAGTGGCTCCATCTGACCGCCTGGCTCTTGAATGGCAACTCCTGAGGAAGGCTAACCTGTCCTCCGGGGTCATACGCACCATCGAGGCTTCTAGGCGCCTGTCAACAACCCGGATTTACAACTCCACCTGGGCTGCCTTCGTTAGGTGGTGCTCCCTACTTGGCATTTCTCCTGCCAGGGCCACAATCCCTCATGTCTTGGATTTTCTACAGAAGGGTCTAGACGATGGACTGTCACATAACACTCTGCACCAGCAGGTGGCGGTGCTGTCTTTGGTCTTGGGAGGAGTGGGGTCTTCCTCCCTTTCTCACGTTCCCCTGATCAAGCATTTTCTTAAGGGAGCGGCCAATCTCGGGCCGCCCCTTATTCACAGGTTCCCTACTTGGGACCTGCCCCTGGTTCTCAGGGCTTTGACAGGGCCTCCATTCGAACCTCTCCAGTCTGTTCATCTGAGATTCTTGTCCCTTAAGGCAGTACCTCGGCCCAACGTAAATCGGAGCCAGACGCCTTTGCCGTTTTCACCAGGATAGGGTGGTTCTTCGCCTCGATCCTACCTTCCTCCCCAAGGTGAACACCCCTTTTCATCGGGCATAGGAGATCATCCTGCCTGACTTTTGTCTGGGTCCTTCTAGTGATAGGGAGAGACTGGCATCGTTTGGACGTTCATCGCACGTTGTGCATTTATCTCAGGCGGACTGCGGGAATTCGCAGGTCGGAGGCTTTGTTTATCTCCTTCCAGCCTGGGACATTGGGGGCCAGGGTGTCTTCAGTTACTATTGGCCGTTGGCTGCGACAGGCCATCGTGGGAGCTTATGAGGTGATGGGTCATTCGGTTCCGTCAGGTATAACAGCCCACTCCACTAGGAGTGCCACGACCATGGCGGCGTGGGCCACTAGGGCACCCTTCGAGGACATTTGTCGAGCAGCTACTTGGGTTTCCCTTCATCCGGCACTATAGCCTGGATGTGTCCGCCTCGGTGGATGCTTCTTTTGGTCGGAGGGTCCTACAGAGGGTGGCAGCTGATACTCCCCTTGGGCCATAGTTGTGTTTTCCCTCCCTAGGACTAAGCTTGGGTATGTCCCACATGTGACCCCTCCCTCTCTTCCACTGGAAAAAGAACATTGGTCTTACCTGAACGTGTGTTTTCAGGGGAAGAGAGAAAGGGGTCATGACCCGCCCTTGTTGGGGTATTGAGGCCAAGGGGAGGGCCGGGAGGTTCCCGGGGGTTTTGTTTGTTGCATTTGTTTTCAGTACCTTCGAGGAAACTGGGCAGGAAAGGAAGGGAGGAGTATTTAAGAAGTTTGCTCTCAACAGCACAAATCATAGTCAATGGAAGTTTAACAGACTCTTTTCAAATTGGAAAAGGTACAAGACAGGGCTGTCCTTTGTCCCCACTATTGTTTATTATAACTTTGGAAGTATTGTTGAAAATACGGGGCCTGGATGGTCTAAAAGGGATCAAGATTAGGCAGCAAGAATACAGAGTCCGCAGTCCGCGCTTTTGCGGATGATTTGGTCATAATATTGGAACAACCGCAGGAATCCAGTATGGTTTTAATGAATACGATTAATCAATATGGTCAAGTGTCTGGTTTTAAAATAAATTTAGGAAAAACAAAAATATTAGCTATAAATTTGAATACTAAACAAAAGGAAGAACTAGGAGGGATGCTAGGATGCGAGGTAGTTAAAAAAGTCAAATATCTTGGGGTTAATATTTTAACCTCAAACGGGAAATTATACAACATAATTATGAACCACTTTGGCATAGTATACAGATAGAGATGAAAAAATGGGAGAAATTGCACTTATCTTTGTTGGGTAGGATAGCGGCAGTGAAAATGAACATCCTACCAAAATTTTTATTTCTCTTCCAAATGTTACCTATACTTAAAAAAGATGCGAATCTTTTAGAATGGCAGAAGGGTATCAACAAATTTCTTTGGGCAGGAAAGAAGCCGAGAGTAAAGCTGAAAATAATGCAAGATGTACGCGAGAGGGGAGGTTTGAAACTACCCAATCTAAAACTATATTATGATGCAGTGGTATTATCCGTAATTAGTGATTGGATTGATTTAACCAATGATAGGATACTGAACATTGAGGGATATGATCTGGTATATGGTTGGCATGCTTACCTGTTATTTAACAAAAAACTGGACAAAAATTTTAAAAGTCATATTTTAAGAAATGCTTTACTGCGGGTCTGGAAAAAATACCAATATAAATTAAATGACAAGATACCCATGTGGGCAATTCCTAGACATGTGATTGAAAATATGAATACAGCACAAAAACAGGATAGAACTACCTACAGACAGCTTCTCATTTTGGAAAGGGGGGTTCTACAACTAAAATCTTTAGAGGTATTAAAAGAGGAGAAGGTAGTTCAAACATGGTTCCAGTATGGGCAATTACAGGCCAGGTGGAAAATAGATTAAAAAATTGGTTTTATCCAAGTTGAGGATAATTTGTTTAAACAAATAAGAGATCAAAGCTTAATGCATATAAAGATGATATAATGTACTAATACAGATGGATTCGGAAACAGAATTAGTCAAAGATAGTATGATAAAGTGGGCTCAAAATATTGAAGAACCAATAATGTTGGATACATGGGAAAGAATTTGGGTAAGAAATGTGAAATTTACACACGCTCAAAACCTGAGAGAAAATTTTTATAAGATGTTCTATAGATGGCATTTAGATCCTAAAAAGCTGGCTTCTATGTATCCGAATGTACAGCCTAAATGTTGGAGGTGTGGTTCTCTCATTGCTACATATTTTCATATATGGTGGACCTGTCAAAAGGTTAAGGCATTTTGGATAAAAATATGGTGGGTCATGCAAAATGTTTTTAAAAGAAGGATAAAGTTTACTCCTCAGTTATTTTTACTAGGTATATGTACTGACTTTACAGTGGTAGAGACTAACGTGGTTCTGCACCTAATAACGGCGGCAAGACTGTTGGTGGCGCAATACTGGAAGAAGGAAGACTTGCCTACAACTCAAGAATGGACATTGAAAGTTACAAACTTAGCCGAGATGGCTAAAATATCAGCATATCTTAAAGATCATTCAAATGAGAGATATAAACGAGACTGGAAAAAATGGATTGACTATATACAAAACAAATACGGGATTAAAAAATTCCAGATAGTCTACGCTTAGGATCAGGAATGAGTTAAACTGTTCAAAGTTAGTGTAACAGGAAGAAGCTAAGATCAATGTAGAGATGTTATTAATCTCTTTTTTTTATTTCTTTTGTCTCAATATATTTTAGACTGTGTTTGTTAAAAATCTATACCATGTACGGGCTCTGGGAAGTCGGGGGGGGGAGGGAGGTGGGGTGTTAGGGGGGAGGGTAGGGGAGGGGGGGACATATACTATGAGTTAGATTTCAGTGTAATGCGATTTCACATGTATACTGTTTCTCTTTAATTTCTCCGTAAAAATAGGATAAGCTGAATACATTGACATATAGTAGAAATACACCAGGGGGAGGAGGAGTGGGATAGAAGGAAGAGGGGTAGAGAGGGCGGGAGAGAGGATGGGAGGGAGGGTGGGAAGGAAGGGAGGGAGTGGACTGGGAGAGAGGAGTGGTAGAGGGCGAGGGGAAGTAGGGTAGAGGGGAATGATGGAGGGAAGATAGTAAGTTGGAGGGGGGCGGAAGAAAGAGGTGTGTGGAGAGCGGAAGAGGTATATTGGGTTTCTATTTGAGTTTGAGTTTGTGTTTTATTTTATTTATATTTCTGGGGGTATTGCTGACAAGAGGAACTGCTGTGATTATTGTTTAATGTTGTATGGCCCCGGTTATGCACAGTATATATGTGACACTATGAAAATGAAAAATGGAAAATAAAAACATTTTAACGAAAAGAAAAGGAAAAAAAAGAAGTTTGCTCTCAGTCTTTGGACCAATCAGGCTTTGAGAATACCCACACGTGACCCCCTCCCTCTCTTCCCCTGAAAAAACACGTTCAGGTAAGACCAGTGTTCTTTCTGTGTCTGAGCTTGCTGCTATTGCCACCTACATCAAAGCAACTTCATCGAAGGTTGAGAATGTTAACAAGGCTTTGAAATCTGTGGAGTTATGAGGATGTAAGACAAGGGAAAGCCTGCTCCATAGGGAACCAGACTAGCTATATGTTAAACCACCTAGTAGGGCAGTATTACTACTATCCTTCTCATCTTTTCTATTACATATTTCCTTACGTTCTTATGACTATAACTTTGTTGTTATATCTTGTGATTTATGTTGATCGTTTTTGATGAGTATCATATTGTGATTTATGTTGATTGCTTATTTAGTATCCAAGACTATCACTGAGTGTTGCATCTTATGAAGATTGTACTTTACAGTTATCATTTGTTGTTTGTATCTACGCTGAGAGCTTATACACTGGAGACAAATTTCTTGTATGTGTCCAATCATACTAGGCCAATGAAGAATACTCTGCTATGGCCACTTTCCCCTCTACTCCCCTATTCTGTTCTGTTCTATTCTATTCTGCATGTACAACTGGTAACAGGTAAAGGTGATTTGCTATTTGAGAATGGCCCACAGCTTGTTTGTTGCAAACTTTTTTCATATCTTAAAATAATGAATAAAGACTTTAAAAAGATAAATGATAACATGTTTTTGTCAGGTTCTTTTAAATCTGACTAGAAGCACTAAAAGAAGCTAATTTCAATAAAATGCAGGGGTATAGAATGTTTCTGAGCTCTGAGAAATGCAAGATCCATTTTGTTTTCTTTATTAAACTTACTATGCTGCTCATTTTTGAGCTTTTTGATGGGGCTTAACATAAATGTAGAGTTTTGCTCATGTGCTTACAGATAATCCTGTCTCCTTATTGTCACCCAAAGAAATAAACAAAAAGTCCCACGGATTCCACAGCAGGGTGGCTTCAGTAGATCTTTCTGGTGGCGTTTTTCTCTGGCTGTATTGGCGGCTGCTATAATGATTAATGTTGATGGGCCTTGGTGATGATCTCGGATGTAAATATAAAGTCTAGACATTCTCTCATAAAATAATAGATAAAATGAATGCATGTTGCTTGTGTCACATTTAATTATACTCAATATTCTGAGATAACTAACAAAGTGATTCAAACCAAAGTTGAATCCCTAATAAAACTGATTTCTTGCTGCTTTTTTGTTCAGGACAGCCAGTAGAGGTGACTTCGTATTTTCTGCTGATCGTTTGGTAAGCCATATTATTCATGCACTATGTCATGTTCATTAACGACAGTATTATTACCATAATAAAAATCAGTCATTAACATTAATAGTCTAGTTACATTGTGCTTTCATATTGTCCCGTTTCCCATTTATGTCAGAGGTATGGCTTAGGGTGCTTCCGGGTTGAAAGTATTAGCTGGTGAAATCACTGTTGCCCAGGGGACACCCGTGGGGGCTCCTTTGATGTCCCCATCAAGGAGCTGGACTGAATGAGGGGAACTCACCTCGCCACACAGCAGCACTTGGGTCCCGTACGTGGGCTTGCCAACCTCCAACCCAGGGCCCTTCCACATGAGCAGCTCTGCTCCTTGTTTTCATGTTGTAATTCCATCAAAGTTCAGTGAGAGTTCTTAATGTAACATTAGAATTGAAACTTAAATACTATTTTTTAAAAATAGATTTTTTCCCCAGCAGAAAGATATATTTGCTTGTTTTACCAAGTAAAATATTTCCACATAAAAATTCAAACATAAATCTTTAGGCTATATATTCAGGATTACATAACGGATTCTGAATCAGTTGGTATTTTTACTTAATATAACCAGTCTTAAACTATTGGACAGTTATTACTGTATTTTCCAATACTAGTTTTCTTGGAAATACCTATTTACATGGAATCTGTATATTTTCCTCCATTTGATAAATAGCACTAGTTGATTCATGGAGATAGTTCCCTGTATGTATATAATTGAAAGTGCTAAAAGTCATCATTCAAACATGTCTTGGAAATCTTGTTTTATTGCCTTTAGAAATATTTTAAATCAAAGAATAGAATAACTAAATTCTGTTGTTTGTATTGGTTCAGCAGTAATGCCAATAGATAAGCAGAGAGTCCTCCAAGATCTTCTGTTTATCCACCATTGTGGCTGTCCTATGCAGTTAGGCCTTGGTTTGTAACCATTCAACGACTGAAATTACAAGGGTGCTGAACGAAGGGACTTGTGACCTGTACCCAAAGTTACAGCTGTTGCAGACCCTCTGTGGTCTGATCAAAGCTCAGGTGTTCAGCAACCCACTCACACTTAGAACTGGCCGCAACTCCTCTTACCTGCCTATCTCCCCCCACCCACCCATTTATGCCCTTAAATGCCAGGGAGGTTCCAGTGGTGCCGCATGAAGCAACCACCCCACCAGGGCCAAACATATGGGAAACCTTCACAGCAGGGTGCAAAGCAGCTGGCTACAGCTGACTCCAAAGGCCAGGAGACTCAAAGAGTGGGGAATGCCTGGGAAGCTCCAGCCCTCATTGCCCTGCCCTGCCCCATACCAATTGGCTTTCCCTGTTTTCTTCCTTCTACGAGGCGGCTCCACCTGGCCATTTACCAGGAAGAAAAAGTTAAAGGCAGCCACTCAGCTGCAGTGTCTTAAAATGCTCCTTTCCCCAATTTCCTGGGTGCGGCTGGAGGACTGCAGCCGGCTTCCTGGTGAAAGAAGAAGGGGGGGGGGGATAGAGAATGAAGAGCTGGCCTTACTTTCCCACAGCTGTGTAAGCCACCCTCAATTCCAAAAGCAAAAATATAGTGCGTCTTTCCTACTTTTTCTGTGCAAAGGGCCAGACTGGGCATGCCTCGTAAACTCAGTCATAGTTTTAGTTTTAAGACCTTTTGGCTTTACTTTCCTGGGTTAAAACGATCAAACACCATTCCTAGAAGATATCGGTTTCAATGGAAATGACCCCTGTGATCATGTGGCACTTGGCAACCAATCATAATTGCGAGTCAGTTGCCAAATGTCCAAGATCCAGTCACGTGATTGCGACTGCCGGGGGGGGGGGGAGGCAGAGGCAATACTTTATGATGGCCAGAAGTCCTTAATGGCCATAAAACAGCCTTTCTGAGCTTTTGTAATGGTCCTTAAACAATTGGTAGTAAGTGGAGGGCTAAGGTAAAGGTAAAGATTCCCCTCGCACTTATATGTTAGTTGTTCCCGACTCTAGGGGGCATTGCTCATCTCTGTTTCAAAGCCGAAGAGCCAGCGCTGTCTAAAGACGTCTCCATGGTCACGTGGCCAGCAAGGCTTATTTTAGGCAAGGCAGGAAGCCAAATTTGCTTACAATAAAAGTGTTTCTCACTTTTATTGGAACTTTGATTTTGTTGTGATCTCTTGCAGATCAGACTGGTAGTTGAAGAGGGATTAAATCGACTACCATACACAGAATGCACAGTGACCACTCCAACAGGTAAGAGAAGGTAGAAGCTCCCAAGGCGTGGGAGTGTCCCAGGCAAGTTATACAAAGGTTAATAAACATTTGCTCCAATGCTGCTGAATGAGGAGACATGTCTAGGACTCATGGGAGCAGTGCTCCCCGAATCATGTGATTGCAACTCAGGTGCTTGGCAATTGACTCGCAGACTGTCCCAGTATCCCACAATCACGTGATCACCATTTATAATCTTCATTACAAGTTTCAGACAAGCAATCAGTGGTAAAACTGGCAGGAGGTTGCAAATGGTGATCATGTGACATTGGCCTTAAACCACCTAATGACTGGAACTGCCATCAGAAATTGATGCAGTCATGTGCTGTTGTGCATTATGACCATGTCATTTAGTGATTGAGTTTCTGGTGCCATTTACTGTTGCTTATCAAGGACTAACTATATTCAGTCGAAGCCTGGAGGAGATAGATAACAGAGGGATAAGATATAGAGTTAGCGCAAAGAAATAAAATTATTACACAAAACATGGAATACTTTTTAGCAGCAAGGTTAAATGAAATTCTCAGGAGATTGTTATCCGTGTCTGTTTTTTGTTGTCCTAAACATCAAAGAACATCAAAATTTAAATAGGACTAGTAGATTTCTAAAGAGATCACATATGTGAATTGCCTTAAAATTATAAAGACTAAATAACATTCTGATGTAAATATATAATATATACAGAAACATATGTTTCTGCAGTAAACGATCTACATGCAAGAGAATTCCAGTTGTTTTATAGGCTGTACAGATTAAGCAACTAAATCTTTAGGTATATAAATAAACATCCAGTAAACAGAAGAATGTTTTAATTTTTTAAACTGTAGGATTGATCATTAGATCAATGCACTGGTCATTCAAATGCAGGTAATCCTCATTTAGCAACCATAATTGGGACCAGTAACTCTCGCTAACCAGTCACTAAGTGGGAAATCCTGTGACTGCAACTGTATTTTCCTTTTCTCAACGACCGCACCCTTTGGAATGCTTACCCTGGTGCTAGAAGGAGGGAAGACGCTCAGTGAAGAGGAAGGATTACATGAAAATGAGGAGGTCACTGTGCAGAATGCACACCAAAAGGAATGTGAGGGCACTGGTAGCCCGAGTGCATTTGGCAAACCAGTGCATTCCCCATTGTTCCTCTCTTGTAATCCCTTCCTCTCCAATCTCTCTGTTGTGCATGGGGGGATCAGGTCAGGCACAGGAGAGATTGCTTGGTTTCCCCCCCCCCCCCAGTCCCACCCTTGCAGAACAGAAAGGAAGGGAATGGAAAGGAAGGGGTAAAAAGAGAGGAAACAGGCACACAATGGGAAATATATCAGGCTGTTTGTGTAGCATGCTGGTAGCTGCCAGTGCCAGCTAATTGCTTTAAATGTGTGTTTCATTGTATTCCTGCTTCCTCTCTTTAAATCCCTTCCTCTTCAGTGTATAAAAAACAAAAGGTCAGACACAGAACAATGTGCATTGATTATAATGGGGACATGTGACAGAGAGAGAGAGAGATGCTGTGTTTCCAGCTGATTGGAACTTTGCGGTATTGCGCATCTGACTCTAGATTTGATTTAAGTGGGTCTGAGAAATGTTGCAACTATAATTAACTAGCAAGATGATAAATTCACCTATTTTGAATCAATACGTCCTTCTAATATAGTTTGAGAGCTTTTATGTAAGCAAAAGCATTATATTTTCTGATTCCAGATAGGCTCAGCTAGCCATAAGATTATTTCTTATTTTGTCATCTTATTAACAAGAGTCTAAAGCTCTGGTAAAGGTGAAGCTAAAAAACCCTTTAGGCTGAACATTCTTCCTGGAGTTTTCCTGACTATATCCATGTAATTTTCTTAGAAACCATGGAGTTGTACCCATCTTTCTAAATATATTTTGATTTCTCAGCCTGGGATTTCCTAAAGGTCTTTCATACAGGTTCAAATTGGCTATGTGTTTTGTTTTGTTTTTTGTTTGTTTGTTTCTGCTGTGGTTGACTAGGTGTTAATTAGCTTCAGATGTTCAAAATCATAAACTAGTTTTCTAAACAAAAAGCACTGTTGCATCAATCAATTGGTTTTTCATTCTGGCAGAAATGGCTGAACCAGCTGCATTATCAAGCCAGAGTCTACAGTATATGATTGGAACAAGAGTCTGAAAATAAATAAGAGTTGTCTGTAGAGTCTGTAAATAAATAGTCTAATACGAGTTGCTCTCTTAATTTTGCCTGGAATCTTGCTCAATGCCTTAGCCTAAAATAGATTTATTGACCTCCTGATTCGTTCCTACATGCAGGGTGGAGTTTTGGAAGTCACAGGGCAAACCTCTTGGAAAGCTGGGGAAGGCTCCAGGAAACCAGTCAGGGAGCTTCCATAGTTATTTTGGTACTTCTTTGCAGATGTGACTGGATTCTTTCCTCAGATTTCTGACTTGGGAGTCAGAATGTGAAAGACATACACAACTAATTATTCAACAACAGCAACTCAGTGAGTTTTTCTTTCTGTGTGTATCCCTCCCAAGAAAGTATGGACTAAATTTTTAAAAGGAAATTTATTAATTGACTACTGTACGGTAATGAAATTTCAACACTTAAAAAGAGACACCTCTGTAACGTTTGCAATGAAAGTGCATCTTAAATTAAATTTTATTTCTCATCACTGAAGGTCAACCATTGCAATATTGTCCTTTCTTTCTGTGACTGGTTAGTTCCAAATTTGTAAGACCTCCTGTTTTCTTATTTAAACATGTCATTGCAGTAAAAGCTGTCTGGGAAATGAATTTATTAGGTTCACTACTGAATAACTTGAAGGATATCAACTCCTGGAGAAACTTATTTATTCTTATAAGAATAAAAAAATCTTTATAACAAATAAAATAATATTTATGTCTTTTCAACAGGGTACAAATATGAAGGAGTGAAATTTGAAAAGGGAAACTGTGGGGTCAGCATAATGAGAAGTGGTAGGTCACTTAAAATTTTCTTGTGTGCTTGTTAATATTTCTTATTATTGATCATTGTACCACGTGATCAATGACACCAGAATGCAGACTGAAAAACAATGCCCAGGACTCACCTATGTAAGATAGTCAACCCTATTTAGGAAAACAGCATAGAATTTCGACGAGTTGAGACTGCAGATACCAGTTTTTAAAGCGAGTAATCCCCTTGCCCTTCTTTGCCACATGACGTTTTCCTGTTTTCCTCTCCCAATGAAGGGGAGGCCATGGAACAGGGCTTGCGCGATTGCTGCCGATCTATACGAATAGGGAAGATCCTGATCCAGAGTGACGAGGAGACCCAGAGAGCCAAAGTATACTATGCAAAATTTCCACCAGACATCTACAGAAGAAAAGTCCTTCTCATGTACCCCATTCTGAGTGAGTGCTTTAAAGACGGTATTAGAAGCTGTGTGGGCTGCAGAGTGCTCGGTTGGACCATAGAGAAGCCAGTGAGGACAGGCTTAGCTTGTTGTGAGACGCAAAATACACAGGTTTCATGCTCTGCTGGAAGGTCTAGGCCTTGATCTAATTGAGCTGGCAAAAGATTGATCCTAGGCTGCACATGTTGAGTAAGAGGTGTCTACTCATATAAAATGGATAATGGGAGTTTGCTAATGTAATTAAGCAATGGCATGACTATGTAGAATTCCACAGGTTTTTAAATCTTCATGAAATATTTGGTAATTGACTATTTCTTTCCAAGTTCCGAACTATTCTCTTCAGCCAAATGCTTCATAGAAGTTTCTCAAAAAAAGTTGGGAATAGATTGTGCCACAATTAGTTTCTAACTCCAGTTGTAATCATACCGAAAGGAAAGATGACTCTGACACACATAAAGTTTGAAAAGAAAAGTTGGATATTTCACCTCTGCTTTCTTTCCCCTCTTTCCACTCCCCCCCCCCCCCAATGTATCAGGCACTGGCAACACTGTGATTGAGGCCGTAAAGGTTCTCATAGAACACGGGGTTCAGCCCAACGTTATAATCCTGCTGAGTCTATTCTCTACCCCCCATGGTAAGTAAGTTCAGGCAAATGAGTAGCAAGTCATGAAATCGGGGTATTTGTGGGAAAGAGTTTAGCTCTCATTTTATCTAAGGAGATCCATCCACACTCTAGAAATGAATAGAGAAATTAATATAGGCTACATACAACAGTATAGATGATTTCTTTAAAAAGTGGCAGCATAGATCTTCAACCCCACAAATATGTAAAACTAATGAGAACTTGATCAAGCAATCTGTTCCATGGAGAAACATAATCTTAACCCTTCTGCTGCAAGATTTTGAAAAACAGACTGTCTTTGGTGTACCAAAGAAGGCAGATATGAGCATCTTCAAAATATTGTAGATACAAATTGAGATGGAGTGAATAATTATGAATATAATCCTTAAACATTTGAAAAGATTTTCAACATTCCTATGTAGTGAAATCCTTTCATGTTAGAAAAGCCAGGTTAAATGAAAGGAATTGTGTGTTTGTTTGGTGCCTATGGGGACACATCTAAGTTTTTTTTCTTATGCAAATAAGAATATTCCAGAGTGTCATTTTTGTATTATAGAAGTATCATTGAATTTCCTGTTGACAGCTGTGGAAACTGTCACATGTAAGCTTTCCTATAGAAATTAACTATATGTCCAAAGAGAATGCAACTGTTGAATTAAAAAATACTGGGAAAGGGGGAGGAGGAATTTATGCCAACTTTTGATTAAACTTATAATTGGATAAGGGCACATTCCAGAAGTAGAAAATCAACATACCTACTACATATATAACTTACAGTTTTCTTTTTTTTTAGGTGCCAAATCAATAATCCAGGAATTTCCAGATATCACAATTTTGACAACAGAGGTTCATCCAGTCGCACCTACACATTTTGGGCAGAAGTATTTTGGAACAGACTGAAGTACTTAACCCATTTGTGTTTTGTTACTGTAAAATATTATACCATTTTTCTACATTTTATAATTTGAAGTGGAGGTATCTATGGGAATATTTAACATCTTCGGGGTTTTTTTTTTTTTTGTCCAAAGGTGGAAATAGTTGACCTGCACTAGTTTTTTATTTAAATGGATAGATACTTGATCTTAAGTCTAGTTTTCATTTCAATAATGATGGGGCAATCAATCAGACCACAGACATCTAATGTTGGGTTATTCAAATTGCTGCCCTCTATTTTATTTATTCTTTGTAGCCAATTTGGCTGATTGCAACGGTAAAATAAACTAACTGTGAAGGCACCATTGTCTGTATCTTTCATTATTTTTATACTGCAACTGGACCTCTTCCTGGAACAGATGTATTTTTCACTAGAAACTGTTGAACCATTTGTGCCAGTCTTTGGATATAACTTTATCCAAGTTATCTAAAGTTATCCAAAAACTTTAGTTTTTGTAGGTTGCATCCTTAAGCTGTATAGGAGTTATGTAACTAATAAAGATGTGTAAACAAAATGCAGGCACAATTCAAAAGAGGGTGTGTGCAAAACATTACACTGCTCACACTTGCTCACAAATATATGCACTAATGGAAAAGGCAATGCATGCCCATCCGATCTGGGTTGCAGAATTGTGAATAGCCATCCCAAGGTAGCAAAGGGATACAGAAAATGCTTTGCTTTTGCTGCCATCTGGTGGTTGCTCAGATTTTTATACCACAGGTCAACTAGTTTTCTTTTGATAGTAAATCTTATTGAATTTTAAATTCAGTACAATTAATAATAAAAATGAGAACAATTAAAGACAAAACTAATGTTTCATTTCACTACAGGTGACTTGTACACAATTTTAAAGCAAAGCATTTCAGAAAGATCATTGCTGTAGATCAGCCATTATAGGTCAGTGTCCGGACAATATTTTTAGCTTGGCTAAAGTAATTGATTAATTGTCTCCTGGTTGCTAATCAGCTGGTACCCTACACCAAAATCATTTACATTAAAAAAAATCCAGTAATGTTCTAGTTCTGTTAACCTTCATTCTTCTGTTCATTATCAGACCTAAGGATATTTATTTCCATTTCTTTAAGAGCGCACTTTACTTCTTTTTAAAATATGTTTTAGTTGTATGGGACATGACTGCTAAAACCTTAAGCTTGGAGATGGTTGGGCAAGATGTCCCCTGATTGGAAACTCAGTCTGTGACTAACAGACCCTGAGTAAAAATAAGCCAAATCATAATGGCAGATTACATCATGCAAAACAAGAGAAATATATTAACCCAGTCTAGACTCCTGATACTTGAATTTAAAAAAAATGCAGCATTACACAATACATTTTGACATATTTAAATATTCAAATGTAATTCTACAAAACATTTTTATTGTAAAATATTTCCATGCTTTAAACTGCTACATGATCACGAACATACATTTTTCAGTTAATGAACCTGAGAGAATGTAACCATTAAAACATTCAGCAGACCCAACATGAACAGCAGGGTATGATACAACCAAGAGATTCTGAGGATCCTTAGGAATGATTATGCTCCACTCTACTGTACTTAAGTAATCCATTCTGTATGTTTCTGATTAATAAAATCAAATGGGGAAATCCACTCCTTGATATATCATCAATGAAACAATTGTATCTTAATTATACAATACCAAAGAAAAAGCCAGGAAGGAATTACTCTAGATAGCGAACAAAATATTTAAAAATATAGACTAAAGGGCTGTGCAATTTGCTGCCACCCCCGAGATCAATAATCAGTAATATCCAAACTAAAGGTTAGTGCAATTTTACAACATCTCTTAATGATTAAAACAAAAAGACTTGGCAAAAGTATTTTGCAAAAGTGCAATCAAATCAGTAGCTGCTGGTGGCTCATGCAAAGTTTGACCAGATTAATCCACCCTTTACTTATCTACATGTAGTCTTTCACTGAACAATCTTTCCTCCCTGCCATAGGAAGTAACTATTATTTAAGCCGCTCTTAAAAGCTCAGAGAAAGAATTGAAATCTAATTACAATATATTAAGTGGGAAGTATTTTTGAGAAATAACTGGTAGCTTCAAGTGAATCCTCTGCCTCAAATGTTTGATTTTCTTTTTAAACCAACAAGAAACTCATCTACAACTCGGCTATAAAAAACACAACTCTAAACTTTCTGCAAAGGTAAAATCAGCTCTCTTCCTCCATCAGCCATGACCAACCCAGCCATATTCTTTCTCTTAATATATTAATGCATTTATCAGTGTTCTCATGGAAGTCCTGATATACTTGTTTTATTGGGGTAGGAAGCAAGCAGTGCGACTGGCAAACCTCTTGCTCATACTGGAGTATTATTACAAGGCAGGCATTTAAAAAAAATGAGCTAAAGCAGCTTTGGTGGTACTCTCAGTCTTGTTTTGTGTACCTTAAGTGTTGATGTGTCATGGACAGATGGGGGAGTGCAGCTATATTAGATTTCCCCAAAGTTGAGAAGGGGGTAGATAGGAGACTGCAGTGTTTCTTAACCTTGACTGCTGGAAGAAAGCTGGCTGGGGAATTCTGGGAGTTGAAGTCCAGTCATCTTCCAGCTGCCAAGGTTAGGAAACACTGAGATATTGTATGTCCCTACCTCTCTAACATATTTTCCCCACCCAGGTGAGGAGAAAGGAATGATATGTATGCCACATTCAATTTGTCACTACAGACACGCCATGGTCCCGTCTTGTTACAAGTAGAGTAAGTTGTGCTTTCAATTGTGCACCACACCTTACATGAGAAACAGTTATGTTGGGGCCAAATAAACATTTCTTACATCGTGCTAGATTACTCTTTCACTATACCGGCATGCAACAACGATATTATTCAACAATTCTGATGATCTCCAAAATTTAAGCTATATACAGAAGGCCAATTTTTTAAACACAGATTTCCTACCTAGCTACATTTGTCTTGCTGTCCTTAGCAGACATCAATGTGATGCTTTCAATTTTGTGGTGAGAATGGGATGCATACTGTTTGCAAAGGTCCTCAAGTTGGTTTCCGAGGACCGCTCTCCATTGTTCCATGTTCTCAGAAGGACATTTTATGCCCAGGAATATGTGGACAATGTGGAACCGTGGAAGCCTTTGAGGTTTCTGAAACAGGGACATTCTAGCATGGAAAAGTTCCACATACATCAACGACAACCAGTTCCATGAATAATGCTGGACAAAGTGCAAATTTTATAATTTACAGATGTTTCTTTGTTCCGCAACGTAAGGCAAGATTTGCCACAAATGAGTCCCGTTACTGGGAAGAAGATACTTCTCACAACCAATTCACAATCCTAAATTACGTTTAGATTGATGAAAGTGTGTGGCATCTTGCACATCTGTGACTGTTTTAAAAATGGCTTAAATAATGTATGAAAATTATACCTAGTTGATTGCAACCATAAAACTAATAATAGGAATCTAGAAACAAACATTACAATATTGGATGATCATAATTTAAATGCTATAGAAAAGTGTTTTTCAATCTTAGCCACTTTAAGGTAGGTGGATTTCAACTCCCAGAATTCTGGGGATTGAAGTCCCACCCAGTTTAAAGTGGGCAAGGTTGAAAAACACTGTTCTATAGAATACCATCAAATTCCTTAAGTAGCCATTTAAGGTCTTTAATTTCTTCCCAAATAAGAATATGCTTGCAAATTAGACCATTTGTTACTTTTTTTTTAACTAATTCAGAAGCAGGGAGGAAGAGTAGTAATTACTACCCTTACTTCCTGCTTCTGAATTTCATTTGGTCCTAAGAAATCACAAAAAAATGCTAAGTAGATTACTAAATACTAGTTACAATATTTCTAGACAGAACACTGCCACGAATTATTGGGTCTGTGTCGTCCGTTAACAAGCAGATTGTTGTGAGCCACCCAGAGTCGTTGGGAGGCAGGCAGCATAACCGTTTCATGACTTCTCATGATCTAAAATGAGAAAAAAATACTGTCTGCTCTTCAGAACGTTTGCTTCATTGTTTCGGGTTTTGGGTGTCTCCATATCCTGTGTCTTCATGTGAGTACATGAAAACGTGCAGAATGACATGCAGCCACTGGATAAGGACTGAAAGCGGCAATACTGGTTGGTACAAAGTATTCCAACAAACATACTTTTATCCTGATAAACTGAAAAGCTGCTTTAATTACAAAACAGCCTTTCCCAGTCTGAAAGCCAGCATGCGGGGGGGGGGGGGCATGAGGGAAGGACTCCCAGCCATCCCCGCAGTCCTTCTGGAGGGTACTAGACTCAAACTTGTGCTTCCATTTTTCTTGCATAATATCTTTAACTGGGCCAGGTAAAGGTTTTAGCAGCTCCATACAAGATGCTTCGTTAGTTTTACTCTTTTTCTCAATTTGTGCCAATCTACAGATAGTCTTGACTTACAACCACAATTGATCCCAAAATCTATGTTTGCTAAGTGAGAAATTTATTTTAGTTTTGCCCCATTTTATGACTTTCCTTCTACACAGGTTAAATGAATCCTTGCAGTTCTTACATTAGTAGCATGGTTGTTAAGTGAATCTGGCTTCCCCACAGACTTTGCTTATGAGAAAAATCACATGACTCTGGGACACGGTGACTGTCATAAATGGGAACCACTTGTCAAGCCTCTGAATGTAAACCATGTGACCATGGGGATGTTGCAACAGTCATAAATGGTCATAAGTAGCTTGTTTTCAAAGTTGTTGCAACTTTGAACAGTCACTAAATGAACTGTTGTAAGTTGAGGACTGCATTTGACAGTTAAGGATTCAGTGTACAGTATTTGTGAACCAGGAAAACGGGTTAATTTGGTAATGAAATGCATACAGATACAGCACTATTAATAGGGGAGACTGGATCTCTAATCCACCATGCAAAAAAATAATAATTCCTCCCATAATTTGTGGAAGCCCTTTCGCAACTCTGCTTTGCAGGGATAAGCACTAGGAGGCCTTGGATTCTGAGGAACTGTCGGGACAGAAGTCTTCCTAACCTGGTTTAACAATCCCACTTGCTTGCCACAAAGCGGTTGGTAAGATGTTTCGAAAGAGAAATTATTTTTGGTCACCTGATCATATCTAATTTTATTAAGCAGTCCTCCACCACCCCCAAATTATTTAAAACAACCATTGACTTACCTGAACGGTCCTTCTATGTGTGCTGCGAGGGGAATCCAAGCATGGGTTAACTTTGTCCATTAGCCTAGAGACTGAGTTATGCAAATTTTGACCACGCCTCCTCTGACTGGATGGGTCGGTTTTGTACGAAGTCAGACGGTTAACGATGTATAGCAATGTCAATGATGGCCGTAGCCAAACAAGTCTTAAGTCACGTCCAGAGTAAAGTCAAGTCAGTAGTCAGATAAGGAATAGTCATTGAGTCAGAGTCATAAGACAGCCCTGGCTAGCCGAAGCTGCGGGTGGGTTTGGATTCCTCTCGCAGCACACATAGAAGGACCGTTCAGATAAGTCAACGGTCGTTCTGTGTGCTGCTTGGGGAATCCAAGCATGGGACATCCAAAGCAATTAAGTGACAGGGCGGGAGCTAGGCTGGCCAGGGTCCACTGAAGAAAGGAGCACCCGTTGCAATACTCGCCGCCCAAAGGAGGCCTCAGCCGAGGCATACATGTCAACCTTGTAGTGTCTAATGAATGGTGATGGTGACGACCAGGTAGCCACTCTGCAAATCTCTTCCACTGAGGCTTGTGTGGCCCAGGCCGCCGTGGTGGCCGCACTCCTGGTAGAGTGAGGGGTGATGCTCCTGGGAACCGGTCGGGATTGGCTGTCATAAGCAAGAGCGATGCACGCCTTCAACCATCGGCCGATGGAATGGGAAGACACCTTCTGCCCCATGGATGATGGCTGAAAGGAGACAAAAAGTGCTTCCAACCGTCTGAAGGACGCAGTGAGCTTCACATAGCGTCGAAGAGTCCTGCACACATCCAGGTGGTGCCACTGGCGTTCCTGTGGATGGGAAGGGCGGGGGCAGAAATCCAGAAGGATGAGCTTCTGAGCCCTGTGGAATAACATGTTGATTTTTGGCAGAAAGGCCGGGTCCAAACGGAGGACGACTCTGTTGGGATGGAATATGCAGAGGTCCGCTCGAACTGACAGCGCTGCCAATTCGGACACCCTCCTGGCCGATGTAATAGCTACCAAAAAGACAGTCTTAAGAGTCAGCAACTGAAGGCTGATGGATGTAATAGGCTCGAATGGAGAGGCCATAAGAGCTCTGAGCACTAATGTCAAGTCCCAAGTAGGGTAACGATGCATGGTCTGAGGTCTGAGGTTAGCAGCTCCTTTCAAAAAGGATTTGACTCGTGAGTGTTGAGACAATGAATGACCCTGGCCGCCCCCAATTACTGTGGCTAAGGCCGCGACCTGCCTGCGAAGTGTGTTGGGTGCTAAACCCTTGTCAAGTCCCGTTTGTAAGAAGTCCAAGACTTGGGGCACCGAAGCCTTGAGAGGGTTGGCCCCGGTGTGGTGGCACCACCTGCAGAAGGCCTGCCAGGTGGCCTCGTATATATGAGTAGTAGATGGATGACGGGCCGCTTGAATAGCGTCAATGACCTTACTTGAGTAGTGTAGTCCGGTTAGAATAGCCCGCTCACGTGCCACACGGCTAACTGCAGCAAGTGAGGTTCGGGTGGATGAGAGCTCCCTGGCTGGATCTGGTCATCCAGAATCCTCCATGGACATGAGATCGACAGGTGTACGAGGTCTGCGTACCAGAGACGCCGGGACCACATCAGAGCCACCAACAGAACTTCCGCCTGCTCCATCAGGATCTTTTGAATGACCGACGGAAGGATCAGGAGAGGTGGGAACGCGTAAAGAAGGCTGGCCAGCCATGGGCTGTGTAGAGCATCCACCCTCTCCGCCCCGGGAGTCTGGTACCTGGTGTAAAATTGCGGTAGTTGTGCGTTGTGAGGTTGTGCAAACAGGTCCACCTCAGGTTGGCCGAACCAACGAGAGAGCTCCCGGAAGAGGTCAGGGTGGAGTTGCCACTCCGCTTGATCCATGGTGGCCCTGCTCAGCCAGTCCGCCTGTGTGTTGGAATCGCCCGAGATGTGCTCCGCCCGAATTGACAACAGTCTGTTCTCCGCCCAGTGATGTAGTTTCTCCGCCTCCAGCATCAGGGACCTAGAATGGGTGCCCCCTTGGCGGTTGACATGGGTCTTGGAGGGCACATTGTCGGTCAGGAACAGCACGTGGTGGTGTGACACTAGATCCTGGAACTCCAGGAGAGCTAGGCGGATGGCATGGAGCTCCAGCCAATTGATGCTGTTTCTCAGCTCTTGACTCAACCATCGGCCCTGTGCGACTCGGTCCAGGGCATGGGCCCCCCATCCGAATAGACTGGCATCCGTTGTAACTTGGATGCAGTCCAGTTCCTTGAATGGACACCCCTTGAGAAGTTTGGAGGATGTCCACCACCGGAGGGACCTGAAAGGCTTGGGCGGGAGCCAAACTTTGATCTGGGAATGGCTGGTATGTGCCCTCTGGAAGGGGAGCAGGAACCATGGAAGTGGTCGTGCATGGAACCTGGCCCAGGGAACAATGTTTATACAGGAAATCATTTTCCCAAGTAGTTGGGAAAGCATTGCCAGTGGTAAGAGTCTCTGAGATAGTACCTGATTCGCCAGGTGCTGGATGCTCTGTTGCCTCTCCAAAGATAGGGACACTTCACATGTAACGGAGTTGATGATGGTCCCCAGGTGGAGCAACGACGCGGTAGGCTGTAGATGACTCTTGGGAAGGTTCAGGACAAACCTGTGTCTCTTTAGTGAGTCCATTGTTACCTGTAGATCCGTAGAGCCTGGTTCCGGGATGGAGATAAAACCAAGATGTCGTCTAGGTAACAATTCACTCGTATTGGAACCAAGCGAAGCGACGCCACTACCACAGCCAGGAGCTTGGTAAATGTTCGAGGGGCCGATGACAGGCCGAAGGGTAAGGCCCGGTATTGAAAGTGCCGGCCAGCGAAATGAAAGCATAGAAACCTCCGATGTGCCGGATGGATGGGCACGTGGAGGTACGCCTCCTTGATGTCGACTGATGTCATCATGTTGCCCTGGCAGATGGATGCCAAGATGCTTTTGAGGGATTGCATCTTGAACTTTTGATACTTGATGTACAGATTGAGCCTTTTCAAATCTAGGATGGTCCGCCATTCCCCCGAGCCCTTGGTCACTAGGAATAAGATGGAGTAAAAACCTAGCCCCTCCTGACCCTTGGGCACCTGCTCTATGGCATTGATGGCGATAAGGTGTTGTATTTAGGTGTCCATGAGACGCCTTTTCACCGGGCACCTGCGTACAGGACACTTGATGAATCGTCTTGGGGGGATGGAGAGAAATTCTAGAGTGAGGCCCAGCCTCACAACCTGAAGGGCCCAGGTGTCGGACGTGGTCTCTGCCTACTGATGGGCGAAGACCAGGAGACGGCCGCCGATGGGTTCCTCCCCATGTGAGTCACTGGTACCTCCGAAAAGACCGGTTGCCAGCCCCACGAAATGGTCTTCTGGCCTGGGATTGTGCATGGTTCTTCTGGCAGCCCCTATCCCTGGCTCCCGTGCGATCCTGGCCGCGGTCCTGTGGCTGGGAGAAGGCCCTGTTATAGTGGGGAACATAAGGGGCGGTAGTGAAACCTGAATCTCCGGCCCGAAAGGACTGGCGCCTATTTTAAGGTTGTTGTCTCCTGTTGGTGTGCCCACTGGGGAGTAAGGGAGTAAACCTTACGTTTATCCCTGGTTTCAATGAGAATTGGATGCAGGACAGATCCGAATAACGCTCCACCCTTGAAGGGCATGGAAGCAAAGCGCCACTTAGATTTAACGTCAGCTTGCCAATAGCGAAGCCATAGCAAACGTCGGGACGCAACATTGGATACCACGGCCTGAGATGCAAATTTTGCTGCATTAAGAATGGCATCCACAGAAAATTCCAGGGCTGCCATCAACTTGGTAATATCCTGGTGAAGGTGCATTTCCTCAGGGGCAAGCCTACTCTGCAACTGCCTGAGCCAGACCAAGGAGGTCCTATTAAAGAAGGATGCTGCAGTAGCAGCACGTAAGGCTGCAGCATGATGGGTCTTACGAATGACTGACTCAGCCTTGCGGTCCTCTGCCTTCAAGCCTTCAGAAATCTCTGATGGAATTAAAGCTGGGGAAGCTCATGGCACGACAAAACCGCGCTCGTCAAAATAGCGGTGATAAAACCGCGTCGCTAAAGCCGCAACGTCGGCCGTTCCCGATGCAAGACGGTGCGGGGCAGCAAAACGACTCAGGGTGCGTGCGCGATCAGCAATAAAGGGGAAGCGGCAAACCAATCCCACGCTCAAAATAAGCAGCTGCAGTACAAGGACTCGAAAGCTCCTGTAAGTCTCATAGCCGTCGATCTCAGGCGAATGGCCAACGCCGAAGGTTTTGGCTGACAGCGAACTGTCGCCTTTGTCTTCCGTCATGCAATAATCAAAGAAACTGCCTCTACGATCTCAGAATCCAGTAAATTAGAGTAAATTTTGTCGATTAGTGTAGAGAAAATGGAAATACGTCTCTTTCGGCTGGACTGAGTTAAAAAACTGACCCATCCAGTCAGAGGAGGCATGGTCAACATTTGCATAGCTCAGTCTCTAGGCTAAAGGACAAAGTTAACCCATGCTTGGATTCCCCAAGCAGCACACAGGAGAAATATAATTCGCATGTATTCCACTTGTGCCTTTTCAAGCTCAACAGCTGCCCCGCTCCCAAGGAAGCTGGCAGAGAAGAGGCCTCACAGCTGGAGTGGACTCTGGGAGAGGCTGCTAGGAGAAGTCTGCAGGGCTACTGGAGTTTTTCCTGCAGGGCTTCCCTGCATAGAACAGATTGGGTGAGTTATAATAGCTGGAGAAAGGGTTGTTTTTTTGTTTTACTCCCAATGATTTAGCCTTAAGGACACCAAGTAGATTTTTATCCTTAAATTAGGCTGCTGAGGTTAGGGAAGCTTTGGAAATCATCAGGAATGATTTAAGTTCAAGGTGGCTAAAGAACCCACCTTCCCTGGCGGCTGTTTTTTGACACAGCTGTTAAGTAGACGAGTGCTTGAGCTGTTCCTTGCCTTGATAAAGGCTTATAATGGTGTTTCTCAACCTTGCTGACTTTTAAGATTTGTGGGCTTCCATTTCCAGAATACCCTAGCCAGCACACTCAGTAGGGAACTTCTGGGAGTTGAAATCCACCCACCTAAAAAAATCAGCAAGGTTGAGCAACACTGGGCTACAACTATAGCTGCTGCTAGTCAATTGTTTATTTGGGACTAATGCCAAGGCCCAGAAGTGCCAGGGTTTTCCCTCTGCCGTTGGTGTCCCTAATTCAAGAATGTCTAAAAACAGCTGGAAATTCGGGGCATGAAGAAGTGCCTGAAATTGGGAGGGCCGTTGACCAGGCCATTCCTTCAAGACCCCAAAAGACTCCTGCTGATCAGACCTGGTTTTGGAGATTTTCCAAGGCACACTTTACCCAGCTTGCTAGATTCCCAAATTCTGGACCCCACTTTTAGTAAGAGATGAACAAAGCCAGACAAGCTTTTCACCTCTTCTGAGTGGACCTGGGAGTGTTTAGAAGCAGCTGAGATGCTTTTCTCACGTAGTTCCATGAGGTTGGAGACACACCATTAAAACTAATTCCCCCCCAAATACATGTTCTAGTGTTTTAGTAGATTATATTTTTGACATGTGAGAGTGGAGATGCATTTGTTAATTTGTTAATTAAATGTTAGCGTTTAATTGCTCTGATCGATGTGAAGAAGAAAAGAGTCCTTTAAGAAAGGGAAACACATTGCAATTGATTGACAGCACCGTTATGAAGTTAAACTATCAGCGTTAAACGTGGACCCACGCAAATGTCTATTTTGCTTAAAATATATAGCATTCAAAGGACTAATATAATCAGCAGAAAAAAAATGTTTAAACTACTTCTATTGAAATTAGTAAAGCTTCAATATTTGCCCTAAGATTTGTGTCTGCTTCAGTTTCTCTGACTGGCACCTTTCTACACTGAGAAAAATTAACGCATTAAGGGTTTTTTTAATAGCCTAGACAATTCTGGAGGGCGAATCTTGGAAGGTCTAACCTAGAGAATCAACAAAGGGTACAGCTGCACAAAGGAGGCCCAGCCAGCTATGAAATTGGGTTACTTCTTAGCACGAGCATGTCCAAAAACCCCAAAGATGCACCACTAACAAAGCCACAGAGGTCCTGGCCAAAACTTTGAGGGCATCTTAGCCACTATAAACATGGTGGACTGCCTTTTCCAACTCCAGGATTTTTAAAAAGCCTTCTTAAAAAAAACTATGGCCCCTGTGGGATGGGGGTACTATGCCAGGCAGTACTGGAATGGGCTTATATTGAGAGAGCTCAACTATTGCTTTCTCTTTCATCTGCTTGTGTGGCTGCAGGGTGTGGGTGGGGAGGCCAAACAGAGCATAAGCAGAGAGATGCAGTTGCCTGGTTTGGTGATGCGATCTTGGCACTGGGGGAAGTTAGTTTAGCTCCAGCCCCTGAAGCTGCACCATCAGCCCATCCCCCCATCCTGTTGATTGTGCAAAAGGGTTGACGTCTACAACCTCCTTCCAATGACCTCCCATTATGGTGCTCGGCTGTTTTCTTCTCCAAAGTTCTAAAGAGGGAAGATAAGAACCTATTTCTGTATAGTCACTGAAAAGCATGAAAAAAAAATCTTTTGGAGGGTGGGAATTCCACTTGGATCAAAACCTCTTCTTGCAACACCAACATTTGAGATCAAGTCACCCAGCACTCAAGTTAAAGGGGCAGGGGGAAGGCCAGCCTTTTGGACTTCTCTATCCATGATTTTCTTTTAGTATTTGAAAACAAAGGAATGACAGAGAGACACCAATCTTATTCCTGATCAGATTATGCAAAGGGTTTAAAAGTCCATGAAGTGAGGCTGGCCTGGCTCCAAGCAAGGCTCCCCTTCGTGCAAAACCAGGGGCCGGGCTTTCCTTCCCTGGCAGGCTCTGTCTAAAGATGCCCATAGCCACATGAGCCTCCATGGACAGTCTGATACAGGGTCACTGTTGTGCAATTCAATTTAAAATGATTATTTTTCATAGCAGAAACTAGTTCCAGAGCGGAAGCTGTTCGGAATGAATTTCAGACAATTGTAGGCACCTACAACGAGGATTGTGCTTACATCAAAAAGGCGAACTCAAAAGAGCCGGATTTTTTTCTAGCAAAATCAGAGTTAATGATGAGGACATTTAGGGCCCAAGGGTGTTGGAGGTTTGCTAGGGCCACAGAAGCAGTGAGTATTCACCTCGTTCTCTAGCAGCAACACTTGGTTTGGCAGCCATGATTCCTGCTTTCAGTCGTCTGCTTAACCGTCCGTCTAAACCCTTTTACACAGCTCTTCTTCCTATTTGGCAAAACGAGACAACACGAAGTCCAGGCTGCTAGCAAAATGCCCCTTAAGGCACTTGGAAATGCTTTTGCACTAAGCAGTTTTCCCTTCTTCTGGGGAAGGCATACAAAAAGAGAAGGTCATGAATCACTTCAGATGCCATGTTTAAAAAAAAATCCGTAATGTGTAGCAAACCTTGGAAGTGTCACCAAGGACAGTCTGCTCAAGAAGCCTTTCGGAAAACGAGAATTAGCCTCCAATGTTGCTTTTCGTTTTCTGATCCAAGCGCTTTTTTTTCTTCTTTTTATGCCCCCGAAGTCTCCATCACCAGAGGAAGCTAATGAGACAGGGAGGAAGCGGGAAGTGAAGTGGGTTGCGGGAAAAGAAAGGAATAAGAAGGAGCCTAATCAAAAGAATTTCTGTTCTGCTCCTAAGGACCAAACTCCTTAGTGACATTAGGCAGCCCTGCATTTAATGTGCACGTTGAAATAAAAAGGAAACCGCAGCTGCAGACATGCTGATAATGATTGAGATCAGAGCGGGTATGAGGAGGGGGCAGAAGGCAGCATTTTCCAGGATGAAAACTATTCATCAGTAGCTGCTGATGAAAGGAAAGGGCCAATCGGTTTGGGTTGGACCTGGAATGCTGCTTTCCAAAGGAACGATTTCTCTCCACCCCCCTCCTCCTGTTTGCTGTAACTCTGAGTTTAAAAAGAAATGACACAACCCCAGGTTCCCTTCCTTTGCCCAGCTCTTTGACTGCCCCTTCCAAACCTAAGGAGCACAATACAGGTAGTCCTCAACTTACGACCACAACTGGGACCAGAATTTCCATTGCTAAGCAAGGCGATTGTTAAGTGGGTCCCGCCCGATTTACCAACCTTTTCTGCCATGATTATTCAGTGAATTGTGTGCTCATTAGGTGAGTCCCGCTTCCTGTAAGTAGATGCTGGTTGTCACCCAAATTTTGATCATAAAAATTCTTTCAAAGTAATGCAAATGACCAGCTATCTGCAAGGAGTATAAATCCTTCCATTCCCCACCATCCAGTCAGAGCTGAAGAAGCTTCTTCAATGAGAAGAGAAACATCTTCAAAGAAAAACCAGAAAGCCCAGTTGCCTCTTGAAAAAGCACCTTTGAGACAATCATGACCTGGATCACGGAGAATCCCCAGAAATACTGAGCTTCCGTTGTTTAGACTAATCAAGGAGATTTAGAAAAATGCTGCTCAGCTCTAAGGTTGGTTTTGTGTAAAGATATCTGTGGCATCAAGAGAGGTCCTGCTCAAGAGCAGACTCATCCGTCAGCAAAAGTGGCGCAGGGTGGCACCATCAGTTGACGGTGGGTTTCCTGCAGGCAAATGGCTTGTGCTGAAAGAGTTACCGGAAAAGCCTCCTGGGTCTTCTATATAACAATCATTTGTAAGCAGTTGGTCAACTTCTTCTGAAAGACAAAATCTGCCTCTTCTACTTGATAAACGTCTATCCAGCCATCTCCACAAGACCACAAGGCAGCATAAGAAAAGCTCACACTTTCCATTTTGGGTATGTGTGTGTCAGGTGGGCATGGCCGTGTAAGAACATCTGGGCCAAAGACACCCCTGGATGAATCAAATCTGAATCGGGGCCAACCCAGCCCTGATTCTAGGCAAGCTCCAAAAGATGAGACTTTGACCTACCTCCTTCCTTCCTTCCTCATTCCCTTCCCCTTTTCTTCCTACTAAGCTGGGGTGGCGCAGTGATTAGAATGCAGTATTGCAGGCTAACTCTTCCAACAGCCAGGAGTTTTATCCTGATGGGGCTCAAGTTTGATTCAGCCTTCCTTCCTTCTGAGGTGGGTAAAATGAGGACCCAGATTGTTGGGGTGCCAGAGGTTGACTCTGTAAACCACTTAGAGAGGGCTGTAAAAGCACTGTGAAGTGGTATATAAATCTAAGTGGTATTGCTATTCCTGAGAAGCAGGTGGTGTAGTCCAGCTGATTTGGAAGATGCTAGGCTGGGGGGAAGCTACTTCAAAGTGAGGTGTATAACAACTGGACAGCCACTTGTCTGGAATGGTGTAGGGTTTCTTGGTTGAGTAGGGGGTTGGACTAGAAGACCTCCAAGGTGTCTTCTAACTCTGTTATTCTAACTCTTGTGCAAGGAGATGGCATCTGGGGCCCTATTGGCTGCTTTTCCTTGCCAGGAGAGAGTTAATAGATTTGGGCAAACCGTATTTCTCACAGGAGAATCATAGGAATTTGCAACTCCTGTGCTGGGGGAATATTCTACCACAGCCAAGATTGTAGAACACAGAATAACATTGTTGGAAGGGACCCTGAAGGTCTTCTAGTCCAACTCTAGACCATTCCAAATAAATGGTTTTTTTCTTGAAAACCTCGAGCGAAGGAACACTCATGACCTCTGGAGGCAAGACATCCAGATCGATATCTTATGGGGAGAAACAATTAACTGAAAAAGGAGTTCTAAGCTTTTTTTTCCTAATCTAAAGAAAAAATCACTTACCAGAGCTCATGAGTTGCACAACCTCAGCTCTTCAAAGCTGCTATGTCTCCATTTCAATGGAAAGGGAAGTCCCTTGCTGGTAATCTGGACAAACAAGCAACACAAGTCCACTCAGTAAGACAGAGATTGCTCTTCCTTCAGAGTTGTGTTCCCAGTAGTTGTGGAGCCCAATTTTTCTAGGCTGGAGTGGGGTGGGGGTCTATTTGGCTTGGAATGGTCTGCTGGAGACCCCCCCCCCCTCTACCAAGTCATAGGAAGACTGCATGTCATTTGCATGCAACTAGAATTTGGTACACTTACTGTCATTGCTTCCCAATTCTGTGTTTAATAACGGTTCCCTTTTAAACCATTCAAAAGCACAAAAATTGTTTGGAAGGTTTACGACTTCCAGAGTCTGCATTTGTATACATCTCTGGGTAAGGATGGGCACGTACACACTTATCCTGCCTTTCTTAAGCTTTGCCAAAGATGCACTTGAGATCTATAGCTTGCTCCCCTTTCAGCCAGGCTTCTGTGCTGGGCCATTAACACCCCACCCCACCCCACTCCCCCACCCCAAGCAGGAAAACAAGCTGTTCCCCAATCCTGCAATCAATCTGATCTTGATGGCAGCCTCTCCAGTCCCCTGTTGAATAGGGCTTGATTGGTAAATAGAGTGGCCTTCAGTTGGATGGGGAGAACAGGAGTAACTTTTTAAAATAACTGATTGCAGCCCTCTTCATCTCACAAAACTCTATTTTGTAAGCAAAATGTAAAAGGAAGAAGGGACCCTGCACTGGGACCACTGGGGACGCATGCAGAAGCCTTGGCAAGAAGAACAGCATGGGGAAACCCACCCATTGGGAGGGGGAGGGGGGACTATTGCGGTTTGCAAAGTATGTGCCATGTATGTATGTATGTCCACAGAAGACTCAACTTGTATCTATATCAAATGAAAACTAAATGAATAACTGCAGGAAGTCAACTCAAGGCTCGATTGCTGCAAAGTGCCCTACGTGGGGCTACCCTTGAAAACTACTTGAAATGGAAATGGTCAAGAATGCAATGAGAAGGGCATTCTCCAGTTGTTCCCTCAATCTGCTTCAAGGATGAGGAAGGGGCTGTAAGGTGGGCACCCTGTTTCTGATGCATAAGGACAACTGGCATAAGGACTCTTCCTCCCCTTCCACCCCACCCCACACCCCCAATCACGTTTGGATGTCTGATGCCCATTTTTTCTCTCTCTTTTTTTTCAATGTACAGAGCAGTGTTTGTCAACCTTAGCAACTTTAAGACGTGTGAGTGTCAGAACTGCCATCTTCCAACTGTGCTTCACGTTTGCTAGCTGCCAGTCTGCCCAGAACTATGGGGGGAGGCAGCTGGATGGGAAGTGGGGAAAGCTAACGATTCACTGTACCAAAAGATACAACCTCAAGGTCAGAGAGCTGGGAAAGGCATGTACCTCCGCGCTGCCTATTCTACAGTTGAAGAGACCTTTCCCAAAACATCTTATCTATGATTGGACAAGGAGGGATTAACAATGGGAAGGGACAAACAGGGAAAAGTTAACTGGGAAAGTTTGGCAGGCAAACCTCAGTTCTGGCTTTGCTGTATTATGATCCACTTGGCCTTTAGTGAACCTTTCACACCAAATGGAGTTGAGGGTCATTCTTGCTTAAGGGACCAAGTTGGGGCAGGACTGACAGTGTGGATTTCAATTCCCAGAATTCCACAGCTAGCAGGAACAGTGGAATGGAGAAATGTTGACTTAATGGACCCAAAGGAGGAATATCCTCTATTTTTGATAGCTAAATCAGAAAGGACAACATCTGCAGCAACATTACACAAACAACATATAAAGATGTAAACAGAGAATTCCACCCATTGCCTCCAAAGTCTGCCGCCTTGAGGTCCACACAATGGCGTTTTGCAGTATTTGCATCCGTTTGTTCAATTCTCCACTTTGTCCCAGAGCTCCTTCCCCATGACAGCCACCCCCCCTTCTCTCTGCACCAACGGCTCATCCTACATCCCACGCAGCACCCCCTCAAAGGCTAGTGTGCCCTTACTGTGTTGGCTGCCATCTTCCATCCCGTCTTCCTCCCATTGCTCCTCGTTTGCCAGCAGGGGGTTCCGGGCTTCGCTCTGGGCTCGGATGGGGAAAGAGTGTCCGTCCCCCTGGCTGTGGAGAGAAAGGCAGCAGGAAGGTGAGGGAGGGGCCCCCAGAGAGAAGGAAAAGCCAACCGGCAAAGGGCAGATCTGGGTCTTGTTGGCATCAGGCACCGTGAAGGAGTTAAGACTCTTCCAATGCTCACCAACCTCCCTTCAGAGGCTCCCAACCTGTAACCCAGTTAGATGAGGTGCTCTTCTGCAGAGAAGTACATGGCGTCCTTGACTTGTGACCACAATTGAGCCCAAAATTTATGTTGTTAAATTAGACATTTGTTAAGTGACTTTTTCCCCATTTTACCACCTTTCTGGCCACAGCTGTTAAGTGAATTATTGCAGCCGTTAAGCTAGTAATGCAGCTGTTATGTGAATCAGGCTTCCCCATTGAATTTGCTGATCAAAAGGTTGCAAAAAGGGATCACGTGACCCCCAGGACACTGCAACCGTCATGAAGTATGAACCAGCCAAGGTTGGACTCTGATCACATGATCTTGGGGATGCTGCAATCATCCTAAGAGTGGGAAAGGACCACGTCACTTTTTTCAGGCCATTGTGACTCTGAACTGTAAGTGAAGAAAGTGTTGTAAGTCAAGGACTATCTATGTGACAGTCAAGGTCTTCCTACTGCAGCCCTGGACCTCCCTTGCACTTGCTTCCTTGCGTCCGGCACGTCCCTCCAAATGGACAATAACCAGCTGGCCCCTGACTTGTGAACACAATGTAGCCTGGAATTTTAGTCATTGTTGCTGTTGTAAGTCAAGGCATCACATGAGATCCAATTTTACAACCTTTCTTATGATGTTTGTAAAGTGAATCACTGCGACCATTAAGTGAATCATATGGTCATTACGCAAATCTACCTGGGTGTGCAGATAACTAATAATCTGCAGTGGTCTCTCCATATGTCATCCTTATTGAAGCGTGCAAAGCAGTGTCTGCGTTTCCTGCATCGGATGAAGAGAGCACATCTTTCTCCTGTCCTGGCTACTTTTTACAGAGGCCCCATTGAGAGCATTTTAACAAACTGTATCACTGTTTGGTTTGGTGGCAGCAGTGCCTCAGATGGAAAGTCCCTTACAGAGAGTGGTGAGGACAGCGGAGAAGATTATAGGAAGCTCACTTCCCATTATTCAGGATGCTCCTTATAAGCACTATGTGCCTAGAGCTCAAAGCATTGTTAGAGACCTCACACTCCCACTTTACGGTCTGTTTGTGTTGCTCCACTTTGGGACGAGGTTTCAAAGTATTTCTAGACTACCAGATTCTGCAACAGCTTTGTTTCTTATGCCACCCGTCTGGTAAACTCCCAAGATTTGTGTTTCTCACCATGTAAATGTAGATATCCGCATTAGACAGTATTGTTTCTCTCTGTCATATATGTGGGCATGTGCATAATTTTGTATTTATTCATTTAGTCATGTTTATGTAGTGTATATTGGAGGGGGTGACCCTTTGAGAGCTCTATGCAATGAAATTTTATTTTAATGTATGCCAAGTAGTGTACCTGCAAAGTGACAATGAAGTTATTCTGAGTCTAAATACAGCATATCCAATTGGTGTGTTTTGTAGTTTTCTGCCAGAAAGCAGCAAAAAAGTTGCACATCATGGCCCTATGGCCATGGGACATTGCAACCAGTCATAAATGGGAGCTGGTTGCCAAGCGCCCAAAATGTGATCACATATCCACATTGGGAGGGGGCAGCAGGCATAACTTTGAGGATGGATTGTAAGTATCTTTTTTGAAGTCCATTGTAACTTTGAAGGGTCATTAAGCATCTATTCATTAAGCAAGGACTAGCTGCAGTATTTGCCTGACATAAACTGGCTCCAAACCCAGTTTATGACCCATAAACTGATCCCAGAGTGGAATGCCTCAGCACCTAAGTAGGAACTGCAGGGGAAGGGCTGTTGCCAAAGATGCATTCTCTAATGCCTCCAGAAGGGTCATTGTCTTTAAACCAGGAAAAAAAAACCTCAAAAAATTCCTCTCCTCTAACAAAGAAACAGTGAAACATCTGCTGGTTTTCCACCATGAATGGGACAGAATCTTTACAGAAACAGAGGATTAATCCAAGGAGTCACATCAGGAACAGGGTTACCATATTTTTGGAGTATAAGACGCACCTTTTTTTCCTCAAAAAAGAGGCTGAAAATCTGAGTGCGTCTTATACATCGAATACAGCATTTTTTGCCTCCTGACGTCCCGCCCTCTTCACCAAAATGGCTGTGCATAGCCTTATGGAGGCTTCCAGAGAGCTCCTGGGGGCTGGGGAGGGAAGAAATGAGCAAAAAAGGGGACATTTTGCCCCCTAGCCCCCAGTAGCACTTTATAAGCCTCCATAAGGCTATGCATGCAGGGTTTTTTGACAAAAAATAGGCCATTTTTTGCTTGTTTTGCCCCGCCCCCCCGGAGCACTCCGCAAGCCCCCCCAAGACTATTCATGCTTTAAAAAAAAAAAAAGAACAGGCCCATTTTTGCAAAAAACGGGCCGTTTTTGGGAGGTTTGCAGAATGCAAAAACATTTTCTTTCCTTTTGGAAAGCTCTTTAACTGATTGATGAGAATTACATTGATCAAGTGCTGTGCCAGCAGAAACAAAGTCTTAGGTTCTGCAGATTGTCAGTGATTTCCTTCTCCAGCACATAGCTAAATACACCTGGAAACATCTATCTACCGACTCTCTCTTTCCCTACCTATCTACTGCATTTCTCTCTCTCTATTTCTCTCTCTCTATCCCTTTACCAACCTACCTATCCTCTCTCTCTCCCTACCTATCTACTGTATTTCTCTCTCTCTATTTCTCTCTATCCCTTTATCTACCTACCTACCTAAACTACTCTCTCTCCCTCCCTCCCTATCTAATGCATTTCTCTCTCTATTTCTCTCTATCCCTCTACCTACCAACCTACCTACTCTCTCTCCCCCTACCTATCTACTGTATGTATATGTGTGTGTGTGTGTGTGTGTGTGTGTGTGTGTGTGTGTATGTATGTATTTCTCTCTATCCCTCTACCTACTTACCTACACACTCTCTCCCTCCTTCTCTACTGTATTTCTCTATCTCTCTATCTCTATTTCTCTCCCCCTCTCTATCCCTTTATCTACCTAATTACTGTCTCTCTCTCTCCCTACCTACCTACTGTATTTATCTCTGTTTCTCTCCCTCTATCCCTCTATCTACCTACCTACTTTTTTTAAAATTTACCTTTTCAAAACCTTGGTGTGTCTTATACTCAGGTGCGTCTTATACTCCAAAAAATATGGTAATTGACTGAACTGCTGGCTGAAAGAGATTTACATGCTTCGACTGGGTTCAGTTTGCAGGTCAGTGAAAAGGAGGGGGAGGAGCTGCTTTTTGTGGTGGATCTGAGAGCACACAGGGCAGAGAAAAGACAACAGCAATGGAGAGCCACCAGATTACTCGGGAGGAGGCCCCGTTCATCTTGAAGGGCTGCACTGGAAAGCTATTTATTATAGCAGGCAGAGGGAGGTGTTGCTGGGAACAACCTGTTTGGTTTATGGCTGTGCATTTGTTTGTGCTTCCTGCTTGACTTTGTACCTTTGAGACTCTGGACTTCTCTTGCCCAGTGAGCTCTCGTGGATGTACTTTCAGTTTTGCCTGGTGGATTTAAGTTTGTTTAGTGGACTTGTTAGAGCAGTTCTCTCTTGTTTTATGGACTATTTACCTTGTGACTAATCTGGGCCTGCTAGTGGCTTGGCTTTATTTGGGACAATTCTGAAGCCAGATGAAGGGAACTGCTGGGGAACATCAATAAAAGTCTTTATAAACCACCCTGATGTGTATGTGTATGTGTGGGGTATGTGTGTGTGTGTGTGTGTGTGTGTGTCTGTGTGTAAGCACAGTTGCTAAGGTCCACGCCTGATGAAAGGATGCTAAGGAGAAGCCATTCTGGCAGGTGGGCACCTATAGAATTTTGAAAGTATGTCATGGGTACATTCACAAAATGGCCATGAAGGGGCTCTTTAGCAGAAGGTAAAGCTGGAAGTTTGCATGGGGTGCTTCTTTCACACCAGCAGACACTGAATAGGGTTACTTTGGCCCTTTGTCTAGCCAGGTGGGCAAAGGTAAAGGTTTCCCCTGTCCAGTCATGTCCAACTCTAGGGGGGATGCTCATCTCCACCTCCTAGTCAGCATTGTCCAAGGAGATTTCTGTGGCCCACATAACACTTGTCCTGTTGTGGCCTGCCAGTGGCCAGGGGAGCTGGCAGCAGATTCGGACAATGAGGAGGTTGAGGAGGAACCTGGGCCAGTCCTGGAGTCTGGGGAAGGCTCCGATGAAGGCTCTGTATCGGAGGCAGAGAGTGGGCCAGAGCTGTATACCAGTTATCAGCTGTCTTCAGAGTCAGACATCAGTGCGGCAGAAGAACAGCTGGAGCCTCTTCCCAGTGTGCGCATGTGCAGAGTTGCCAGATAAAGGGAACTACTAAAGAACAGGGGGCGATTTGGGAGTAAAGCCACAGGGGGACGATGAATGGCCCCTCCCAGAGGAAGTAAAAGAGGAATGAAAAGGGAGTGGAGTTTGTAGGAGACAATTAATTCGCTTAATTGGTCTGTGACTCCGAGACTCCTTGCCAAGTTCTGCAGATATGGGCCTGACAGCTCTCCAAGCCAGAGAAGGTCTTTGACTGTAAATCCTCCATTGAAAGACTTTGATGGATGTGAATGAGTAGAGTTCACAGTCAATTAGTAAAAGGTTTTTTTTTGTCAGGACAAGGAGTTTGTTTCAGGCTCTTGGGAAGCCTCAGTCAGAACAGTTACCTTTCCAACAAAATGGTACCTATTCATCTACTCGCATTTGCATGCTACCCAACTGCTAGGTGGGCTGGCGTTGAGTCGAAGACGGGAGCACACCCTGTCATGCAGCACTCGGATCTTGAACACAGGCTGCCAGCTTTCCGGCTGACAAGCTCAGCGTCTTTAACCACTATGCCATCCCATCCCCTGGCAGAAGGGCATCCTGGGGAACCAGCCATGCCAGCAGATTTCTTTTCACAAAGAAGCAGACCAGCTTCTTCCTGACTCTTTTTAAATGAAAAGAAGATATGCAGAGCACCCAGACAGGTTCCTGTTGCCCCATGGCTCCGGGGGTCCTATCCCCACCTACACCCCCACAAACTTCCCTTTGGGGGGGGAGGGAGATGAAAGAAGGGGAACTCAAATCCTGTCTCCATGGCTGGTGGGTTGCTTTTTACTTACCTGGACTTCACCGGGAATAACCAGAGTCTCTTCTCTTCCCCAAACACCTGCTGAAGGTTTCTGAGAAAGCCGAGGTTGAAGCCATTTTTATCAGGGCCGCCGGAAAACACGGGAGCTGAGAAAGCCTCTGCAGCAAAATAGAAGGCTGTCTCAGGCGCTGGAAAGTGGGCCCTGATAAGGGAGGGTTTTTCGGGGCTGTGCCTGCTAGAAATCAGCTGACACCTCAAACCATCCTGCGGGTTCATCACAGGGGAGGCTAGCAAGCAAAACGGAATCTCAGCCAGCATTTTCACAATCTCCTGTTTTAGAGGTCGAACAGCTTTCCTGCTGAAGGTAAGGAGGATCATAAAGCACAGAATAACAGAGTTGGGAGGGACCTTGGAGGTCTTCTACTCCACCCTCTGCTTGAGCAGGAGACCCTATAGCCGTGATAGCGAACCTATGGCACGCGGAGCCATATCTGCTGGCACGCCAACCATCATCTCCAGCTGCCCAGCCGGGGGGGGGGGGAGGATGCCGTTTTCACCCTCCTCAGGCTTCAGGAAAGCCTCTGGAGTCTGGGGAGGCTGAAATCTCCCCCCCCCCCATGTGCAGGTTGGCAGGGGCACATTGACTTGTGAGTGTGGGCACACACACACACACACTCAATAGTGCACACACGCACACACAAAATTTTGGCTTAACTTTACAAAAAGGCGACTGCCCTGTAGCATTTCAGACAAATAGTTGTCCAGTCTCTTTGAAAGCCTGCAGTGATGGGGCACCCACAGCTTGGAGGGTTTCATGACCTTGGATTCTTGGCTGGGCTAAAAGACCCCCCGAATCCCTTCCGACCCAATGATTCTAGGAATAACCAACAAATATAAAGCAAAAAACATGTGCATAAGGATTCTAGGATTCCAGAATTGGGAACGGGAGCCCTTCTTGGATTCTGGAATGCGTCTCCATCGGTTTGGTTGCCACAAATGGGCCGGTACAAACCTGCCTTGTCCATAACTTTCTTCTCGAAGGTTTGAACACCTTACCTAGAGTCGATCTGTTCTGACTGACGAGCCAGCAGTGGTAGCCAAAGAGGAACAACAGGCTGACCCAAAACATGACTGCCACAAAAAGAAGAAAGAGGACGTGGAACCTGGAATGACCACTGGTCGGCTCCATCTGCAAAGGAAAGCGAGAGAAAGTAAAAGGAGAGACCCAGAGAGGGTCAAAAGAGCAGGTGGCAGAGGTGACATTCAGCAGGTTCTGACCAGTTCTGGAGAACCAGTAGTGGAAATTTTGAGTAGTTCGGAGAACCGGCAAATGCCACCTCTGGCTGGCCCCGCCCCTTCTATTCTCTGCCTCCTGAGTCCCAGCTGATCAGGAGGGAATGGGGATTTTGCAGTAGCCTTCCCCTACCATGCCCACCAAGCCACGCCCACAGAACCAGTAGTAAAAAAAATTGAATCCCACCACTGGGAGAGGGATTCTTTTTTTCTGCAGCTCTGGCTTTGGCAGAGCCCCTCCCAGACATAACGGGAATGACTCAGTTGCCCTCCAGATGTGGCTGAATGGCATCCCCCTCCCTTCCTCCCTGACGGTCATTGCTTAAGGCTATTGGGAGTTAGATACAGTTGTTAAGTGAATCTGACTTTGCTTGTCAGAAGGTCACAAAAGGGGATCGCGTAACTCTAGGACACTGCAACCATCATAAGTGTGAATCAATTGGCAAGCACCTGAATTTTGATTACATGACCATGGAGATGCTGCAAGGATTGTAAGTGTGAAAAAACTGCTTGTGTTACTTTTTTCACTGCTGTTGTAACTTTGAATGGTCACTAAACAAACTGTAATTCTAATTCTAATTTCCGGTACGATTATAGGACCGGTATTCCTCAACTTACAAAAGTTCATTTAGTGACCGTTTAAAGTTACAATGGCACTAAAAAAGGCACATGACTATTTTTCTCACTTATGACTGTTGCACCATTCCCAGAGTCATATGATCAAAATTCAGGTACTTGGCAACTGGCATGTATTTATGACGGTTGCTACGTCCCGGGTTCATGTGATCAATTTTTTGTGACCTTCCAATGAGCAAAGTCAATGGGGAAGCCACAGTCACTTAACCACCTTACTAACCTAACAACTGCAGCGATTCACTTAAGAACTGTCTCACCTAGCAACAGAAATGTTGAGCTCAATTGTGATCATAAGTTGAAAACTACCTATACTATTTCTCCACCTTAGGAAATTTAAGATGCATGGACTTCAACTCCAGAAATCCCCAGCATGGAGACCCTGAAGCCCTGACCACAAAGCAGCTGAGGGCAGGACAGGAAGCAATGGGTGCAAACTTACCAAGAGAGAAGCAACCTAGAACTAAGGAGAAATTTCCTGACAAAGAAAACAGTCAGTGGAGTGACTTGCCTCCAGATGTTGTTAATGCTCCAACACTGGAAGTTTTTTTTAGAAGAGATTGGCCAACCATTTGTCTAAAATGTTAGGAAACCCTAAACCTGCTTGAGCAGGGGGTTGGACTAAAGACTTCCAAGATCCCTTCCAACTCTGTTACACCAATACTGATTACAAGACAAAACGGCTGAATGAGAGGGGAATATGATCCATTATATATTTTAATGATAAATAAAAAAGACACTAGCTTGAAGTAGAAATGAATTTACCCAGTTTTGAAAGATTAGGACTGTAGTAATCCCTTGCACAATTGCAACTTTGTTCTGTTTGGAATGAATTGTGTTCCCCCTGGGGCTGGTTTTCACCCCAGAAGATTTCAGACTCCCATGACATACAGAAAGTAAACGGCCACCAGGCCCCCCAACTTACTGTCCAGAATTTGATGAAATATTTGAAGACTGTTGTTGCAATAAATATGCAGTACAACAGAGAATAGGCTAAAAACAGTAGGAAGAACTTGTAGTTAGAAAAGCCGATGCAGTTGTTCACCCTGGAGGAAAAAATAGGAAGGAAGGTGAAATCAAAATACATTTGGAGAAATGATGCTATGAAAAGCAAAAGCAGTAACAAGCAGCCTCGTTTCTCTGATGCAGCCCAATGCCAACGCCCAGCTCACAGAAGAGTCCCTGCATACACCCAGTCCATGGACACAGTCCCAGACCCCCTAATGCCCTCCCTCCAGTGGTGGGTTGCAGGTGGGATGCCCCAGTACGGGCCTACCAGAGCCCGCCCGGAGCAATGGGTACCGTTCCGGTACGGTGCTCTGGAGGGCCCACCCGCCCGCTCGCGCTCCTTACTGTGGTTTAAAGCTGTCAGCACTTCCGCGCACATGCATGGTGCGTACAATGCCTGCGTAATGCTCCATTGAGCAGCTGGAGCATCGTAAAGGCTTGGGAAAGCATTATTTGACGCTACAATGCATGTGCACACCGCACGCGTGCATGTGAGTGATGCCGGGGTCATTCCAACCATACCGGTTGGAACGGAATCCGGAACCCACCACTGCCTCCCTCCCTCCAGCCTCCTCCCAGGTGTACCTGCCTCTTCCTGCCTCTCCCAGATGCAGATAGACCCGGACTTCAGATCAAGGCTTAAACTGCCCCCCAAACTGGGATATGGTTAGACCTGACATCTTTGTTTTACTGCATTTTAGCCCTTCCTTAAGACAATTGGGATAGTAGTTTTCTTCCCTAATAACCTTTGTATCCTTCTTCCTCTTGGATATGGTGTCCAAAAATGAAAGTCTCAAACATAATTTTAATTTCTGTATCACTGCAGAGAGCCAGGGCTTGACCGATCCTCTCTAGTGTCCAGCTAATATACAAGTGTTTTCAAAAAAAATCTTCTTCATTCCTTCTTCATTATTAAGATCTGGTTTTCTCCTTCTAGTACTTTGTAAATATCCATTTCATTTCATGGTATATTCCAGTCTTCATCAAGTAATTCTTCCTGCATCTTTCATCTAGTCATTCATAGAAAATGAACTATATCTGCATATATAAATGTCTAAATCAGTATTTTTCAACCTTAGCAACTTTTAGGATATGTAGACTTTTAACTCCCAGAATTCCCCAACCATTAAGGCTGGTTGGGGAATTCTGGGAGTTGCAGTCCACACATTTTAAAGTTGCCAAGGTCGACAAATACTGCTTTCTGCAAGGCTCCAGGGAACGAACAATATTTGAGAGGCAGATCTTGCTTTGCTCTATGGAAGTATTTCTCAACTTTGCTGGCTGGGGAATTCTAGGAGTTGAAGTCCAGACATTTTAAAATTGCTAAGGTTGAGAAAGACTGCCCTAAAATAGAAAACCAAAAAGCCAATGCACGAAAATCTTTTCATAATAATGCCCAAGTCTACTACAATCCTCTTTGGCATATTTTAGATTGTTTTTTTCTAATATGTATAAATTTAAAATGGCTCTAGTTCAAATTTATTGGAAGACATTCTGGGCCTCCATTTTTATGGAGAGTAAGGTCCAAGAAATAAAACCAGGTAGTTGGAACACACCTGGCACAAAGGCATAGTTCCATTTATTATGCATTTGTGGGATTCCCCCAAAACATATTGGGGGAAATATACCAAAATAAGGACAATCTGCACCAAAGAGAGGTACAATAAGAATTCCTGTTAATGGAATATGAGATTCTGAATATCCTTTCCAGATTTGGGACGGACAAACATTAAGAATGAACTTTTATACTTGAGATATAACACCCAGTCCTTCTTTCTGAGTAGCAGAAACGGAAATAGTGTAAACCCACCAATGTGATATTCCGTTTTCTTTTGGCAGGTCGTTCAAAAGCATAAATGGATTGGGTAAATATTTCTCAAGGCAATGGGGAAAAAGATGCCAAGCATTCCATCAAGAATGCCATTTCACATGCATAATGCACAATGGATTCATGGCACATTTTTGCACACTTTTCTATGCATAACAATTTGAAGGTGTGCACCGTTTCGCATGATTTTTTATTGGAGTAGCTGAACCAAAGTTGGAGTTCTGAATTTTAAGCAATGTTGGTGGAATGATCCGGTCAATTTCAGAAACTGATACACCTCTATCCCTGAAACACTTTAATGTGTATATGATGGATTAATGAAATGGTCCTCAAGAGTCCTTACCATGGGCAGTGATGGTCCATTTTTAACACGCACCTATTAAAAAAAGAGAAAAATGTCAGGAACCACATGAGGGGGAAAAGAAACAAACCACAGACTTTGTTCTTTTCTAGATTACTCATAATTGAGGATTCTGCTTTTTTTTTTTTTTAAAGATAATGTCATTTATTAGCGAACCCTAAAGGTTCACAATTGCCAGGTCGCAATTTCATTTCCCAGGAAATCTCTTGTCATGATGTCCCCTTGTGAGGCTTTCTGTTATTGCATGTATAACACAGGACATGGTTGCTGTAACTTGTGTCTTGATTATCCTTTAAAAAAGGCATTCTGTGTTTGCTACCAACAGTTGAATGAATAAGGTGGTTTGCTTAGATATAAAGCCTGGGTATCAGGCAAACATTACTGACAGTCACGATATAAACTTCATTTATCCCTGTAGGGCTGTATTATCCTTCCCATCTTCTCTACCTTCTCCTCTCTATGGTATGTTGTATATTATGATTAATGATTATAACTATGATCTATGATACATGACCTATCACTTGTTGTTGGTATGTACATTAAAAACTTATGCACTGGAGACAATAGCAATAGCAATAGCAGTTAGACTTATATACCGCTTCATAGGGCTTTCAGCCCTCTCTAAGCGGTTTACAGAGTCAGCATATTGCCCCCACAGTCTGGGTCCTCATTTCACCCACCTCGGAAGGATGGAAGGCTGAGTCAACCTTGAGCCGGTGAGATTAGAACCGCTGAACTGCAGATAACAGTCAGCTGAAGTGGCCTGCAGTACTGCACCCTAACCACTGCACCACAAATTCCTCATGTGTCCAATCACACTTCACCAATAAAGAATATTCTATTCCATTCTATGTATTCTATTCTGTTCTGTTCTGTTCTAGTCTAGTCTAGTCTAGTCTAGACTAGATATTCACTGATACCCTCTCAATAAACTACAGATAAAAAGAACCACAAAAATTATATGCAATGCCAAGCTCACCCATCTTCTTTTTAAACTGAGAGTTGCCACCTTCAGCTCAAAGTCAGGCAGGAGATTTTGCCCTCCCCAACATATTGCCAACAATCTGAGTCATTTTACTGACCTCGGAAGGATGGAAGGCTGCTGAGTCAACCTTGAGCCTGGTGAGATTTGAACTGCAGAATTTCAGGCAGCTGGCACTCAGCAAAAGTAGCCTGCAGTACTGCACTCTAACCACTGTGCTGCCATGGCTAAAGCAAGCAAAACTATTTCTTTTTATGTTTCTAGTCAACAACATTCCTATGTAATTGTTGAGCTAACCTTCAAGCCACATTGCTTATGGATGAAAAGAATGAACTTACACAGCGCAAACTGAGCAATGGTGACATCGGTCAGGTTTGATAAGCTGACATCTGTCACAGAATCGAATGGCTGGAAAAGAATATGACAAAAATGTCCCTAGTTAATCATTATGACGAGTGCAAATTCTGTCTTATAAACTTGTTACTAGAAGCACCAAGGCATGTTTCTCAATGTTGGCAACTTTAAGGTGTATGAACTTCAACTCCCAGAATTCCCAGCCAGCATGGGGAATTCTGGGAGTTAAAGTCCATACATCTTAAAGTTGCCAACGTTGAGAAAGGTGGGACCCAAACAAGATTTGAGGGCTACTTTGAAGATAGGCGATGCCTTCTATAAAACCAGGGAAGCAGAGGTGGGATTCAACCGTTTCGTCTGAATTGGTAGTAGAAATCGCGGGTGGGCCTGCCCACCTGCCCCGGCTCTATGTCATCCTATTTAGGTACATTTTCAAGCCAAAGCGCATGCACGGAAGACCAAGTGCGTGTGCGCGCTCACATTTGCAAACTGGTAGGGAAAGTAAGTGAATGCCACCCCTGCAGGGAATCTACACTTTCTAGGTGGCTGAATGCTACAGGAGAGGAGATGATGATGATGCAGAGACACGCCCTTCACTAAGGCTTAGCTGATGACTTTATGGACAAAGTCATTTCTTGACAAAAGAAGTTATTTAACGCTTCTTTTTTCTAGGATGCTCAGTCAATTTCCTATATTGGAGTGGGTCCAAAAGCCTCCAGCTTTTTTGGTAAAGCTTCTCAGGGGTTTCTACCATGATTTTTTTATGTGAACTATGCTTCTCTGGTGATTTATTAGTCCCTGCTGGATACAAACGGCAAATTATGTTGCTGATTTTCCATGGATTTACCACTGACTTTCAGCATGTTAACTGTTCATCCTGGATATAAATGCTGCTATTCATCAGCCACTCCTATGAAATCAGGAGCAACAATCAAAGTGCATCCAACCTTGGATACCTTTACATTCCATAGGGCGGAGGGGGGAAAGCAGTGGTGGGATTCAAATAATTTCACAACCATCTCTCTGCCCTAATGATTTCGTCTAACAACCAGTTCACAAAACTGCTCAGAAAGTTAACAACCAGTTCTCCCGAAGTGGTGCGAACTGGTGGAATCCAACCACTGGGGAAAAGTAATAATTAGATGAGCTTTTCTCAATCTTGCGCCCTCCTGATATATTTTGGATTACAGCTTCCAGAATTACTAGCCAGAAGGGACAATTTCCCTAGATCAGAATTCACCCCACCTCCAGATTTACAATTCCAACTGGCAAGTAGAAATCACAGTGTAAATTTTAGCTAGGGTGAAAATGATAAAAGCAGCCAGGAAAAAGGCTGTAATGATGTCACAAGGCCTGCATTTTGATTTTAAGAGCTGGAATGAATGAACTCCTTATCGGTCCTTCCCCTTTAATACTAAAGCCAAACATTTTGTTATTGCTGATTTGGACGATGCTCTTTGTCAACCCAAAAGTTCTTCAAAAGTGGGGTGTCAGTGTGGGTTGCTGCATAGGTGGACCTTGCCCATGCCATGTTAGAAACTCACCGCCATTCCCTGTCCTTGTACAAACTGGCAACTTCCGGGCCATCTCTGCGAGGATCTGCCTCTGGCCCTCGGGCCTTTCTTCATCCTCATAGCGTTCCTTGTCGGCATACGACATGTGGAACTGGAAGTAGAAGGAAGAGAGTGAAATATGCATGGCTGTAGAACAGAGGTGGGGAACTATGGCCCCTTTGTGACTTGTGGACTTCAACCCCCAGAATTCCTGAGCCTTCTGGGAGAAGAAGGAAGCTGCCATTCTGAAAACGTCTTGCTGGAACCTGATTGGTCATGGGGGGAATCAGCAGTGGGAGGCAGTTAATGGGAGAGAAAAGTTGAACTAAGGGATTTTGGCCAGTGATTCTCCAGTTCTGGCTATGAACTACTGCCATGCACTTGACTTCTAATAAAACTATACCTTTTCTCAACAAATAGAGCCAAGGATCGTTACTACTTAGAGATTTAAGTGATGGCAGACCTGACATTAGGAACAGAGCTGCTCAGAGACCCAGATGTGTCTTTGTGCGTCCAAAAAATTAGCCATTGACAGACAACACCAGGCAACATAATAAATGCAGATTTAATGTCAGTTCAGAAGAGTGAGCAGGATCACATTCAACTTCTCTGCCCATTTCCCTCTGCTAGAATCTTCTTGATTCTAATCAATTAGAATTATTGAGTCTAATCCAATTATTGGTGTCCACCAGACAGCCTTACGCTTTTGTTACCAAGATGCTGATTCCACAATTAAAATACAGCAAAACCTGACCAAGCCATTCCGATTATTTCTGCCCTCCCATCAGCTCAACTGGGAAAGATTTCACAGACTTCTTATTCACAGAGACTCTGCCCTTGTGGATTCAGGGAGAAGAAACTCTTGCTTGTCTCCTCTATGGTGCCCTTTCTAGGATGCCCCAAGACATGCTCTCTCACCCCAGGCATTTCCAAATACAAGAATGTTCGCATTTATAATTTTTAAGGGATGCTAATCCCACACCCATGTATCGAGTGGCCAAATATCTGCACTGTAATACAGTTGCACAGAATTTTTATTGTACCATTATTTCTTCCCCTTCCTCAATAACAAATTGCTGTGTTAAACTATTTCTCTTTTTTACTGTATTCTTTTTATTGTAAAGGCTGGCCAAAGACCCTATAGAGATATTTGATTTATCTCAGGATCTAGCACCCCATGCTTTATATAGTGGAACTTGGTACTCAACTGCTTTGAAACTCATTGAATTTAGTACTCAACACATTTTGACATGAGAATTTTGTCCCAGTACATAACACATAAGCTAGAACTTGTTGGAGTCACAACATTATTCCTTATGGAAATAATCTGTTTGGTACTCATCATTTTTGGAACTCGTCGCGCCTCCTGGAAACAATTAATGAGTACCGAGATACCACTGTAATTGTAGCTGCTCCCAAACTGATCCACTTGCTTTCTGACCATGATGGCAGATTTAAAGTTATGATGAGACATCTATTTAGATTATTCTTGAAGGTGTGCACACACCACTTCTGCTCCGGCCCTGTGGAACGATCTACCCCCGGAGAGCCAGACCCTCCCCACTCTCACGGCCTTCAAAAAGTCTATTAAGACCTGGCTTTTCCGGCAGGCCTGGGGCTGTTGACCTCTTGAGTGAGGTCCAGCCCCACTACGGTTGAGTGTGTTGTGTTTTAACCTGCTTTGTTCTTTTTATTTCTTTTAAAACTTTTTAGTACTTTTTAAACTGTCTTTTATGTAAGCTGCCCGGAGTCCTTCGGGATTGGACGGCATATAAGTTTATTAAAATTAAAATTAAAATTCAATAAATTTATCTTCTCTCTTTATTTCAGCCTTTTCCAGACTACATTCTCTCCAGACATATGAACCAACTTTCATTCTGGGAGTTGAAGGTCACATATCTGGTTAGTTCCTTTATAAAATCCCTGAGTTTTACCTTTTTGTCCGGTTGCAGTGGAGGAGTAAATATAGACTTCCAATACGTCCATATGAAGAATATAAAGATGATATGGAATACTGTGAGATAGGCCACTAAAGAAGAAGAAGAAGGGGAGCATTAAGCAAGGAAGCAGAAATGCCCCTTTTGCTGCTAATCCTTTAATAGTATCCTTGACTTTCACAGTAGACAACATAAACCTCTTTCAAAGGGACTCTATGCTTAAGACTGGGGAGAATCAATGTTGAGTCCTGGTTTATTTATTTATTGAAATGTATACGCCACCTGTCCCTATATTATGAGTGTTGACTTCTTCAACTGGCCAGGAATACAAAAAAGGAATGCTATAGTTTGAGATCCCTTTCAAACACAAACTGCTGGGGGAGAGGGAGGGGGAGGGGGAGAGGACATGGATTCCATCAAGAAAAGGACGATGGAGGAAGGGAATTGAACCCTTTCCCAAGCCCAAAACGGCTGAGACTCCCACTCAACCGAATTGGGGAGCTGAACTTTATGAAAGCCACCCAGAGCTTCCCTGTAGTAAGATGGGTAGCCAATGCATTAAACAAATAATAAAATAAAATAATAATAAAATAATAATAAAATAATAAAATAATAATAAAATAAAATAATAATAAAATAAAATAATAATAAAATAAAATAATAAAATAATAAAATAATAAAATAATAAAATAATAAAATAATAAAATAATAAAATAATAAAATAATAAAATAATAAAATAATAAAATAATAAAATAATAAAATAATAAAATAATAAAATAATAAAATAATAAAATAATAAAAAAATAAAAAAATAAAAAAATAAAAAATAAAAAAATAATAATAAAATAAAATAATAAAATAATAAAAAATAATATAATAAAATAAAATAAAATAAAATAAAAAAATGAAATGAAATAAAATAAAATAAAAAAATAAAATAATAAAATAATAATAAAATAAAATAATAATAAAATAATAAAATAAAATAACAAAATAAAATAAAAAATAATGAAATGAAATAAAATAAAATAATAAAAATCAATTGCTGAAACTTCCTGACTAAGCAAGCAATTCGAAACTAGATCCCCATGGCCCAGCTTCTTCTTTGCATGTTTCCTTAATTAGTTGAATACAACTTAGATTCTCCTACAAGGTCTTATTACAGGCGAGGCCTGGGGACACTTTGCATTTCCATGAACCTCAACCGCAGTGGAAAGCTCCCATCAATGAATCCCTTTCTATTTCTGTCAATAGTGGGATAATCATATTGGATTATCATTGTAGGTGACTGCAAAGCAAGCTAGAGCAGAACAAAGTATAAAGATCAGATATAATAAATATCCACGTACCTTTTTCTACAGAGTTTGTCAGAGTCACTGAAAGAGAAAATAAGGACATTTCAAATGACCTATCAAGGTTTCCACAAAGAAATATGCTTGCAATTATGCCTTGTCTGAAATTAATTTTTCTTTATGTGTCATAAATCATATTATTAATTCCACTTCACTGATACTCACTTATTCACTTGATTTATTATCCTTATAACTGAAATGGCCCAAGAATCAAGAATGATATGTGGAGTTACTAATTACTTTGTTGTTGTTGGCCTATGAACAGAATTTTGCTAGACTAAAGCAAGATTCTTTTCCAACAAGTTCATTCATGGGAAGGATGAGAACTTGGGGAGAATTCAAGTGGAGCTGGAGCTGGTTGCTGATCTGCTGCAGATTTATTAAAACCTTCCTTGGAAGTTCTACCCTACTCTTCCACTTCTTCTACTTTCATGAATGAGGTTAAAACTGTCTCTCTTTCCCTCTGAATTTGATGATTTTAAAAGATTACATCTATTTAATTAGCTACCATGTTTGGCACATGATATTAATAAATAAAAATAGCAGTTATAATTATAGATCACATCTAACTTTTGCTCCTTCTTCAACTAGGATCTAACTCATTTGCCTGCCTGCTTCCTTAAGCTTACCTGTAAATCAGTTTTTACACCAGCTCAAAGACATTCACACCTGTCCACATTTACCTGGACTGAGCTTCCATTCATTCCAAGAGGGCTTATCTTTCCAGGCAAAAGAAGGGAAGTCAAAAACAACCATGTTTTCTGCTGTGTCACAGCTGCTGTACTGCAAAAATCACTTGCCCTGCTCAATCAAAGCTGTTTTTAAAGTCCTCCTCTCCTCAAAAGAAGGTGAGCACATGTGCAGTAACAAGTTGAAGCAAAATGCTTACGCTTCCTCTAAACTGGAAGAGAGGAAAGCATTGTATGTTTACAAATATTTCGTTTCTTACAGATTCTTTCATTAGGCATTTGCTCATATTTTATCCTCACAACAATTAGGCTGAGAAGAAGATCCTCAAGGACTAAACAGAGTATTTAAACAGAAGAGCGGCCAGCATCTTTAAGGACTTGAGTGCTAGTATGAGGATGTTCTTTTTGAAGGAAAGGGCAAAAAGCCATGAATGATCACGGCTTTACCTGAATAATCACAGGGCATCATGAAAATACCCACAGAATCAGAACATTCATCCGTGCATTGCTCAATACAGGGCTATGCAGGTGACTTTGGGACTCCAATTGGAACCAGACATCCACGAAGCCTGCTGTGAAGAATGATGGAAAGCAGGAGTGGCTGAATGACAGGGCTTGGTGAGGAATCCACCGATTCTTTATTTCCAAATAATCAAATAATGCAGTAGCACACAGAAAAAACTGGATGCAAAGAAACAGCCGAGGGAAAATGAGTGCAATGAGAAAGGAAGCACTGACCTCCACCTGCAATTATCTCTCATAGACAAATTGAGGTTCAGGAGATGATTGGGAAAACAGCAGCCACCTGCAAATTCCTCGGGGTTTGGAAGGTATTAAAAACTGCAAAATGATCTGCCTGAAAGAACTGAAAGATCTAGTGGGTTCTAGATCAGGGGAAGTGATAGTACCATTTTTTTACTGCACTAGTGAGGCCACACTTGAAATACTGCTCCCACTTCTGGTTACCATGGTAGAGAAAAGATTCTGAGGCCCTAGAAAGAGTACAGAGAAGAGCAACGAAGAGGACAAGACAAACCATAGGATGGATGGTTAAGAGGATGAGGTACATCTATGAAGCGAGGGCTTAGGGGTAACTTGATAGCGGCCTTCCAATACTTGAAGGGCTGTCACAGAGAAGGGAGGGTCAACCTATTTTCCATCGCACCAGAAGGCAGACAGGACAAGAGGAAATGGTGGAAGTTCGTTCAAGAAAGATCCTACCTGGAACTAAGGAGGGATTTCTTGACAGTGAGAACAATGGAACGGATCATCCCGGAGTTTTAGAATGTCAAATGCTGGAGGTTTTCAAAAAAAGATTAGACGTTCCTTGGTCCAGGATGACAGAAGGACTCCTGCCTTGTGCTGGGGGTTGGACTCAAAGACCTCCAAGGTCCCTTCCAGCCCTAGGATCCTATGATTCTAAAGTAAACGCAATCTTATTGCAGAAATTTCTGTAACCTTATCAATAACCTTCTTAAAGGGAATTCTGTGCGAATCTTTCTGCGGCTGAGTCAGCTGCCCAGAGGTCCTGTTGGTGTTCATCATCATCTCCAAATACTCTGTTCTGTGACTACTCGAACTCCTGAAGGGGCTCAACCTCCCTTGGTCCTGAGGCTGAATATTCCGTCTGCCAAACCTTCAAGATACAGCCTCACTTAAAAAAAAAAAGTATCTGAAAGGATGGTTGTAGCAGACAGCAAGTTCAAGCAAACTGTCCTTCCAGAAGGGCCCTTCTGCAACCGTTTATTAATTTTTACATTGTTTTGTGGCGTTTGGGCTCTGAAGACAGAAGGACACCAGACACCCAACTAGGAGTCCTGTTCATATTCCTTGCTTGGGTATCAGGTAGGAAGCACTTCCGGGAGGCAACCTTACCGCTGCACCTTCATCTTACCCTTTAGGAGTATTATAGGGGTCACTTCTGCTAAGACGCAGAATCCCTCTGCAGACTACACACACACACACACACACACACACACGCACGCACGAAGAAAGACACAGGCTTGCCCACACTGCTGTTTGCCAAGGTAAATGAACGTGGCAAAGCAAAGCTTTCTGGGGCAGTGTGTATGTGCATGCACACATAATCGGAAAAACTGACCTGGAGGCAAATTAAAACTCAAGGATTTTCTGTGTGTCTATGATTCAGATTCAGTTTTAATTAACTGAATCTATGGGATTCTTAACAAACCACCAGCTGCATTAAATTCCCGGGTAAATGGAGTGTCTCACACTTGCTTTGAAACCATTTCCCTCCTTAAATGAAGGCTGGCTGGTGGTTGATAGCATTGTTCCTCTCTGGTGTCATCAACTCCAGGAGCCCCTTGAAGAGAAAGGGATGTTTCTACCTTTAGAGTTCCCCGGGGGCTTTTTGGTCCTCTAGGAAGCCCATCCTTGATTTCAAGTCCTGGCTTCACCTGCTGGTGGCTGGGATGAAGCCCCTCTGCAGCCGACCTTCTCTCCCAATTCTCCAATCAGGGTTGTTATGTAAAGGGGTGAGCTATTTTCTGGAAACTAAGAGCTTTAATACCACTTTGATTTTTGCTCTGTTCTATCTAGGAGGCCACACAAAGGAACAAGTCACAACAGAAGATGGAATTATGTTGCAGATATCTCACCTACAGAACTCGCTTCTGATGGGTTAGGGGCTGGGATAGTTGGGGATATCTATTTTTTCTCTCCTGAATGATGAAATGTAGAGGGGGAGGGGGGCTCTTGAAGGACTCCAAGGTCAGGAGTAAAAGGCTTAAACAGAGCCTGCAGACTCCAGAGGTTTTAATAAACTTTGGTCCAGTTGCCATGATTTAACCTTTTGAGATGTTTTTGGCCTGGATGATTTACATTTGCAATACATTTTAGGGAGAAACCCCTGCAGCTGGTATGGCAAGAGTCCATACCAACAACTCTCTGCCTTAAATTTTTCATTTTGACTGTAGAAGTTATTTGGATGAGTAATGAAACGTCTCAATTTAATAAACTTGGGTCCAGTTGCCACGGTTTAACCTTTTTAGATGCCGCAGGATCTAGTTTTTAAGAATCAAGTGGGACCGGCCCCAAATTCACCAAGTAGTTTTAACAAAGTTCTCATCCAATTTAATCCACCCACTCTATATAATGCTTTTGACCATCCCACTGAGCTACATTAGCAGATTGTTGTGAGAAAGTTCCTGGATTGCCTGTGTTCCTATGGCACCCTAAACAAATTGCCCTGGGCAGCCTTCAGAAAAAAGTGGGGAAGAAATGCCTTTGCCCTAATGCTCACACAGCGTCTCTTCTGGTGGTGGGTTCCAGATCCCAATGCAACCGGTACAGTTGCAACGGGCCCCGGTGTCTACCACATGAACGCGCGCAGCATGCTAATGCGTCCTTACCTCTTGTGACGCCTCCGTGAACCTCCACAACACTCCAGCTGCTCGGCAGAATGTTGTGCAGGCGCCGTGCACTCTGTGCGCATGCACGGAAGCGCCAAAGAGCTCAAATACAGGTAAGAAGCTCGGGTGGGCCCTCCAGAGCACCATATCGGAACAATATCTGGTACTCCGGGCAGGCACCGGTACGCCCATACTGGGGTGTACCACCTGCAACCTACCACTGGTCCCTTCACTAAAGACCACCAACTTGGTTCCAGCCAGACTAGGGAATCCTGGGAGTTGAAGTCCACACAACTTAAAATTCCTGAGCTTGCACACCATGGCCTTAATGTAAATGAGATGCTTAAAGCAGCAGCAACCTTTTTTCCCAGGTTCTCCTAGAAACAAACAGCTTCCACAAGAGATTGGAAGCGCTTCTTACCAACAGTGCCCGAGGCAGGATCGCAGCCCCATCCGCTAAGCGTGCAATCCGGTTATGGGTGCCTGTTGGCTCTCTTTGCACAGCCCCTGCAATGGTTCAAGGAGGGGGACGTGCCGAAGTCAGGTGAGCAGGCTCCCCCAATCCAAGGCTCCCATAGGGGATCCCAGACAGGCTAGTCTGGCTTTTGTGCTAGGAGTGGGGAGCCAGGGCCCTTTTATGACTCGTGGACTGCAACTCCCAGAATTCTGGGAGTTGAAGTCCACAAGTCAAAAGACTTAAGAATAACTTTATTGTCATTTTTAAACCTCCACCCATCGGCACATATGAACGTGAAGCGTCGTTCCACGCAGCCCTCAAAGGGTCACCCCCTCCGAGACACACTAAACACGACAAAAACATCAATAAATACAGATAAATAAACAAACACGCATTTACCCAGATATATGACTCAGAAAGAACCCAGCCTAGCTCGGATGTATAAAAGGCCAATGAGGGTTCCCCACCCTCGCTGCTTAAAGCAACCGCCTGCAACCGGTCAGCAAGCTGCTCTTTCTGCTTCCAGGGTGGAAAGGAAGTCCCAGACAGATACACCCCCCCCCCAAGCATCCTCCCTGCTGGATTTTGCCCACCTCGCGGGCGGAGACGGCTTCAAGGCAGCTGGGCGAGCAGCGACCTGCGCTACATAGTTGCTCTTGTGCCAGGCAAGGAGGGGAAGCCGGGAGACGCTTCCTCTCTTGGGGCGCCTTGAGGTAAAGGCTGCGGAGGCACCAGGGCAGGAGATGGGGGGGGGGGCTTGGGGAAGCTTGGGGGGGGGCGACCTGTCCAGGCACAGCAAGACGGCAGCGACCTCCGCGATCCCCCCCCCTCCTGGAAGCGCTGGAGGGAGGTTGCAGTGCTACTCCCACCTGGGAATTAGCCCCCCCCCGAAATCCTCCCCCTCCGGCAACCAGGCGAGGGAAGCCCCCAGAAGCCTGGGACTCCAGTGCCCATCATCCTCAGTCCCCCCTCTCCGAAGGCAGCCGGGGGAGCTGTAGCCCAGGCCCATTGGAGAAGGGGCCCTTGAGGAAGCCCAGGCTGGGGAGGATGGGAATTGTAGCAGCCCCACAACGCTGGGGACGATGGATCGGGAGGCCCCTCCGCCCGCTGCGCCCTCCTACCCAGGCAGAGCTCGACGACATAGGCGTAGTAGGACCAGAGCACCACCAGCGCGATGATGAGGACGGGCACCCAGCCGAAGACCTGCTGGCAGCACCGCAGCCCCCTGGACAGCGCCATCCCCGCCGCGGCCCCCCTTGCGGGCCGGGCCCGGCGGCATCGGCGCTCGGCTGAGCGGGCCTGGCGGGCGCGCCCGTTCGTCCCCTCCCTCGCTCGATCGCTCGCTCGCTCGGGGATCGGCTGCGGCGCCTGGAGGAGGGCGGCCGAGCGCGCGGCGCGACGGGAAATGTAGTGCCAGGCCGCCTCTGGAGGGCCCCCCTGGGGCAGCGCAGACAGCAGGGAGACGCGCATGCGCACGCTGCTGAAGAAAGCGCGGGAGTGGCTGAGCGCTGGCCGTGTGGGTGGGGGGGTGCAGCTGGGAGAGGACCGCGGCTTCTTTCCGGATCCCTGAATGGGAACAGCCTAGAAATAAGGAGACATTTTCTTGCCAGTCAACCAGCTTGCCTTCAGAAGCCGTGGGAGCTCCATCAGTTGGAGGTTTTCAAGAAGAGACTGGGCAGCCGTCTGTCTGGAATGGTGCAGGGTCTTCTGCTCGAGCAGAGGGTTGGACTAGATCAGTGTTTTTCAACCTTTTTTGTGCAAAGGCACACTTTTTTCATGAAAAAAATCACGAGGCACACCACCATTAGAAAACGTTAAAAAAAATTAACTCTGTGCCTATATTGACTATATATAAAGTAATTCTCCCACGGCACACCTTACACTATGTCACGGCACACTAGTGTGCCGTGGCACAGTGGTTGAAAAACACTGGACTAGATAACCTCAAAGGTCCCTTCCAACTCTGTTATTCTGTTATTCCTGCAGCACCTTGAGATACACTGTGCTCCGCCACAAATGATGGGTTGGACACACCCTCCTGCCCCAAAGTGTAAGCACCCTTGTGGCCTGAGCAGTGCTGCCATCCAAGGAACCAAGAGGCTGGAGTTCCAATGCCTGAAGCCAAAGGAAACCAGCTTCTGGGCAGTTTTAATACCCGGCCAGGATTCCTCCTGGGAGCGAACCCTCTTTTCCTGAGCTAAACCATTTTATAAGGCCTTGGTAAAGCCACCCTTGGAATTCTGCATCCAGCTTTGGTCACCACTGTGTAAAAAAGATGTTGAGACTTTAGAAAGAGTGCAGAGAAGAGCAACGACGACGATCAGGTCTGGAGGCTAAAACACATGAAGAACGGTTGCAGAAATTGAGTTTGTCTAGTTTAATGAAAAGAAGGACCAGGGGAGATATGATAGCAGTGTTCCAATATCTCAGAGGCTGCTCCAAAGAAAAGGGAGTCAAGCTATTCTCCAAAGCACCTCAAAGCAGAACAAGAGGCAATGGGTGGAAACTAGTCAAGGAGAGAATCAACTTAGAACTAAGGAGAAATTTCCTGACAGTTCCAGAACAATTAATCAGTGGAACAACTTGCCTCCAGAAGTTGGGAATGCTCTAACACTGGAAGTCTTTAAGAAGATGTTGGCTAGCCATTTGTCTGAAATGGTATAGGGTTTCCTGCCAAGGCAGGGGGTTGGACTAGAAGACCTCCAAGGTCCCTTCCAACTCTGTTATTTTGTTATTCTGTTAAACCCTGATGTGCTGTTTTGCCGATGCAGAAGGTACAAAGACCACAGAGAGACCAAGTTTAAATGGTGTTCCCAATAACTTCTCTGTGTTCTTCCCCCAGAAAGTCCCCAACCATCTAAACTGACTACCCAGCCTGCCCACTCCCCACAATGGTTTCTTGCCCAGGAGTGAGCTTGGTTCACAAACATAAAACAAGCCGAACCTTAAAGCTGCCTCCAAAGGCAAGAGAAACAAATGGCAAGTCGAACATGCAGACCAAACCATAAATCGCAGGAGGGCCCAGATTGGAGCCACTGCCCACCAATGAAGCTCACCCTTGGTAAAATCTGCCGGGAGGATAAAATCCACAGAGCAGGCTTCAGCTGATGGGGCGACTGCGGTTCCTGGCGGTCACTCCTGGATGAGCCTTGGGTTGGACAGCAAGCTGCCCTGATGACCCCAATCCCAGGGAAGAATCTTGAACCAACCAAAATTAGCTGGATTTGCACATACCCAGTCCTAAACCATCTTATTTTTGTAAAAGATTTTTATTTTTAAAACAAACATTTCATCATTCATTAATCAGTATGTTGTCTAAATTTTTGTTGTGTCATAATAGTTATAGCTTACCCCCAAATTCTTTATATACATCTTATTTTAGCATTACACTTAACATATCTCATGTTATAACATTTCTTTTCCTAAATTATTTAATTTTATATTTTTATCCATATTCATTTTCTAACCAATGATAAAATAACCCCCATATATTATAATACCCAGATTCTTCCTTTCCTTTAATTGCTAGTGTTAATCTACTCATTTCTGCACAATCTAATATTTTCTTAATCACATTCTCATCTTGGGGATTTCTTCAACTTTCCAGTTTTGTGCAAATACAATTCTAGCCTCAGTTACTACATGCATAATCAAATATGCATTTTCTTTACTAAATTTCCCTAGTAAGATACCCAACAATTCAGGTTTTAAGTCAATATGTTGCTGCCTCATCTTCTCCAACCACCTTCGAATTCTTGTCCAGTATTTTTTTGATTTTATACATGTCCACCACATGTGATAATACGACCCTGGCATTTGGTGGCATTTCCAACATTTGGTTCATTTGTCTTTAATCATTTTTGCTAATCTTTCAGATCACATGTGCCATCTATAAAACATTTTGTACAAATTCTCTTTATATGCAGTAGCCATTGTTAATTTATAATTTCGTTCCCATAGTTGCTGCCATTTATCTAACTCTATTGAATATCCAAAAAAAATTGCCCACACTATCATTTTTCTTCTAATTTAATATGCAGTAAATCACTATACAATTTTTTAATCATTCGCGCCTCTGTTCCTGTATCTCATCCAATTTTGTCATCTCCATATGGAAGCCATATAATCTAGCATCTTTTTCATATCTAGATTGTATCTGCAATTGGGTATACCAAAACATGTCAATCCCTTGTTTTTCTAATTCTTGTTTCTTTTTAAGTTCCCCCTGTTCTGTCAAAATATCTTTATATCTACCAATGTTTCCCATATTAATAATATTTGAATGTATTAACGCTTCCATTGTCGAAAGCCTATATCTTCAAATAGTGTTTTTCTCTAACTTTCTCCCATACTACTAATAAAGCATTTTTATATAATGTCTTTGAAAATAACCAAGTATTTTATTTTTCCCATACCATAGGAAGGCATGCCAACCCAACTAAGCCATGTCCCTCTAATGTTAATAATTTCTCAGTACAATGCATTCTTTCATCCATGATAACACTGCTGCTTGATAATATAATTCCCAATTCGGTAACCCAAACCCTCCTCTAATTTTTGCATTATGTAACACATTTAGATTAACTCTTGCTTTTTTCCCTTGCCACTACTATTTTGTTGAGATTTTCAAAATATTTTTTCTCTAACTGTATCAGGATTGTTTGAAATAAAAACAGCAATCTTGGTCAAATGTTCATCTTAATTGTTGCTATTCTTCCTATTAAAGATAATTGCAAATTCTTCCATCTCTCCAATCCCATCTCAATTTGTCTTATCAATTTAATTTAGTTGGACAGCAAGCTGCTCTGATGACACCGATCCCAGGGAAGAATCTTGAACCAACCAAAATTAGCTGGATTTGCATATAACCAGGCCTAAACCACCTTTGCATTAGGCAAGAGCTGCCTTCTTACAGCCCACCAAGCCTAACCAGGTTATTGTCTGAGGCAGAAGTAATCAACCACAGGCAGACGGTGCAGGGGTCAGCTTAAAGAGGGTTGACGAAGAACCCTCAGAAGCTCCCGTTCGCCCTTTGCAAAGAAGCAGGAGAGGAATCTTGGCCAGCCCAGAAATGGAAGGAAGAGGCTGCTTCCTTTTGGTGCCAGCATTCAATCTGGCATCTCACCCTCTTCTCCCGTCCCCTAGCACCAATGACATGGTTCCAGGAAGTTCCTGCCTCTCCTCTCTGCTGTCCTCCAGGAGTAGGAAGAATATGCCACCTAAACAATTCTCCCCCACACCCAGTCTCATCCTAGCCCAATCTATGGCTTCCTGCCGTCTCCTCTCCCAGTCGCCTTTCACCCCAACAGTGCATGGAGGGTGGGTGATGTATTATTAATGTATTGGAGTGAAAAAATAATCAAAAGCGAAGGAAAGGTGAAAATATATCCCTCACTTTTCCTTTCTCTTCCTTCTGCCCTTCCCAGCCAGCTATCCTGGAATGAATACAAATTTCTCCTTAGCTTTTGTCTTTGTCTTTTGTCCTGATTTTGTCTTTGAACAGGAGATCACGCAGAGGTAACACCTTCTCTTTATCTTGTTTATTGAAGAGACTGATACGGACACACATCTGGGGTATAACATCCTGGATAGGTCAGTGTCTTGCAATAAAATATAAATGCCAACAAAATGACAGTAACAGCAAACAGTGCACCATACTATATGTTGTCCCCAAACAATATTCTTACCCCCACCCCACCCCTCCTGCACACACCTCGACTCCCAGCCCAATCTACCAGCTTCTCACAGTCTCCTTTTGCCCCAACAGGGTATGGAATTCAGTGGTGACATTCAGCAGGTTCTGGAGAAGCGGTAGCAGAAATTTTGAGTAGTTTGAGAAATGGTAAATACCACCTCTGACTGGCCCCATCCCCATCTATTCTCTGCCTCCCAAGCCCCAGCTGACCAGGAGGGATGGGGGATTTTGCAGTATCCTTCCCTTGCCACGTCCATCAAGCCATGCCACTCCCAAGCCACGCCTACAAACTGGTAGTAAAAAAATTTGAATCCCACCACTGGTATGGAGGGAGGTTGGTGGACTTCATGCAAAAGCCTCTTGGTCCCTGCCCTGTCAAAGAGGCTCCAGGGGAGATTCAGTAGCTGCCCATCATTTACACGTTTGTGTCCTGTACGGAGTGGTTTGTGGTTGGATGAGAGGTTATGACTACAAAGCAGGTCCTTCCTAGATCCGAAGTGTTGAAAGGGGAGATAATGCAAGTGGGGGCAGCGGGGTGTGTCCTCCTCTGCCGTGGGTGGACTTGGTGTGTAGCATGGTGGGGCGGCGTGTTTTCCGGGCACCTGAGGCTGGAAGAGCGGCCGCAGGCGAGGGCTGTGCGCTACAGCTTCTCTGCCAAGGAGGCGAGGCCGTTTGGAAACCCAGAAAGAGAGGGGGGAGTGAGGGGCTGCTGGGGTGCAGCTGCTTTTGCTTTGCAGGCTGCCCCTGGGGCAGGGCAGGCTAGGGGAATGTGCAAGGGTGGGGTCTTTGGGCCAGGGGGGAAGGGAGGTGGGAGGCGCCGCTTTGCCCTTGTGGGGTTGCGCGCAGGGCTAGCCTGGGGAGGGCAGAGCCCAGTTGGCAGCCATTAAAATAGTCAGAAAGAATGTTTTTATGATTAGAGTTCTGTTTGTCAGATGTGACTGTTGGGCTGTAACTTGCAGCCTTCTGCCCAGGAGTTACAGGGCTAGCCATTACCGGGGAAGGAGGGTTCGCTACATCACAACGATCCCTCCTTCCGGCCCTGATAGCTCAACTCTAGAACCAGGTGGCAAGAGATGTCAGGGCCCTGATCTCAGGTTGCTGTTGCTAAATGCCAGGTCTGTGATTCATAAAGCTCCCCTCGTCCGGGACTTAATATTAGACGTGGGGGCAGACCTGGCATGTAATACTGAAACCAGGCTGGGCCACGAGGGAGGAGTCCCCCTCTCAGAAATGTGCCCAGAAGGGTTTCAGGTGCTCCACCAACCACGACACCAGCTAAGGTGGGGGGGAGTGGCTGCCATCATCCGAGAGTCATTAGTTCCTCGTGGGATCCCTGCTCCGGAGACAGTTGGGTATGAGTCCCTTCTGGTGAAGCTGGACCTAGGGGGTCAAGTGGGCTTGTTTCTACCTCCCAGCTGCATTACAACAGCCCTGCCTGCGCTTCTTGAGTCAGTAGCCGGACTGGTGGTGAGTTCCCCAGACTGATAGTACTGGGGGATTTCAACCTGCCATCTCTTGGCGAATGCTCAGATGGAGCACAGGAGTTCATGGCTTCCATGACAACCATGGACTTGACCCAGGTAATTCAGGGTCCGACTCATACAGCGGGTCACACGCTCGACCTCGTGTTTCTCTCAGGGCAGTGGAGACGTGATCTGGAACTGAAGGGCATAGAGATCTCACCCTTGTCATGGTCAGATTACTTTCTACTGAGGCTTGACTTTCGGAAACCACTCCCCCACTGCAGGGAGGGGGAGCCGATTAAGTGGTTCCGCCCCAGGCGCCTGATGGACCCTTTGGGATTTCAGACGACACTTGGAGAGATACCTGACTCCCTTGCACACAACCCGGCAGAGTCCTTGGTCGCCGCTTGGAATATAGCGGCGGCTGAGGCACTGGACCGGATTGTGCCTTTGCGGCCTCTCCGCGGCAGTGGATCCAGGAGGGCTCCTTGGTTTACCGAGGAACTCCGGGAGATGAAGCGCCAAAAGAGACGCCTAGAGCAACGTTGGAGGGCTAGTAACTCCGAATCCGACCGAAGACAACTAAGAGCCTTTATTAGGACTGCCGCGATACGGGCGGCAAAATGTGCCCATTTTCCCGCTCTTATTGCATCAGCAGAATCTCGCCTGGCCGCCCTGTTTAGGATAACTCGCTCCCTCTTGAAAGGGAGGGATGCAGGAGAACCCTTACAGGGTAGAGCTGAGGAATTTGTTCAGTTTCTGTCGGACAAAGTCGCTCAGATTCGGACGGACCTGGACTCCACTTGGACAGTTCCTGCGGAGATGCCGAAGGAGGGCCTTGATCGGACTTTGTGGAGCAAGTTTCAGCTTGTCGCTCCTGAGGAAGTGGACAAGACCATGGGAGCGGTGAGTGCCTCCACCTGCCTACTGGACCCGTGTCCCTCCTGGCTGGTCTCGACCAGCAGGGAGGTAACACGAGGCTGGCTCCAGATGATTGTTAACGCCTCTCTACGGGAGGGATCTTTCCCGCACCCACTGAAGGATGCGGTGGTGAGACCCCTCCTTAAGAAGCCTTCTCTGGACCCAGCTATCCTTAACAACTATTGTCCAGTCTCCAACCTCCCTTTTGTAGGGAAGGTTGTTGAGAAGGTAGTGGCCTTTCAACTCCGACGGTCCTTGGATGAAACAGATTATCTAGACCCTTTTCGGTCGGGTTTCAGGCCTGGTTACGGCACCGAAACTGTTTTGGTCATGCTGATCGATGATCTCTGGTGGGCCAGGGATAGAGGACATTCCTCTATCCTGGTGCTTCTTGACCTCTCAGCGGCCTTCGATACCATCGACCATGGTATCCTTCTGCGGCGGTTGCAGGAGGTGGGAGTGGGAGGCACCGTTTTACATGGTTCTCCTACCTCTCAGACAAGTCGCAGTCGGTGTTGGTTGGAGGACAGAGGTCGACCCCTAGGCCCCCTTAAATACGGGATGCCACAGGGCTCGGTCCTGTCCCCCCTCCTATTTAACATCTACATGAAGCCGCTGGGTGAGATCATACGCCGGCACGGGATCAAATACCATCAGCGGATGATACTCAACTGTATCTGTCTACCCCGTGCCAACTCAGCGGTGGTGGAAGTGATGTGCCAGTGCCTGGAGGCTGTCAGGGTCTGGATGGGAGCAAAGAAGCTTGCACTCAATCCAGACAAGACCGAGTGGCTATTGATGTTGCCTCCCAAGGATAGTCCAGATATTCCATCCCTTAGCCTGGTGGGTGAAATTCTACACCCCTCAGAGAGGGTCCGCAACATGGCTGTCCTCCTGGATTCGCAGCTGACATTAGAACATCATTTGTCGGCTGTGACCAGGGCGGCTTTTGCCCAGGTTTGCCTGGTGCACCAGTTGCAGCCCTATCTGGACCGGGAGGCACTTTGAATGGTCACTCATGCCCTCGTCACCTCTAAGCTCGATTACTGTAATGCGCTTTACATGGGGCTGCCCTTGAAAAGTGTTCGGAGACTACAGTTAGTCCAGAACGCAACCGCGCGAGGGATTATGGGTATACCTAGATACATCCATATTACACCTATCCTCCGCGAGCTGCACTGGCTTCCGATCGGTCTCCACACACAATTCAAGGTGCTGGTCATCACCTTTAAACCTCTACATGGCCTAGCACCTGGATATCTGGGAGACCGCCTCCTGCCACATACCTCCCAATGGCCGATAAGAACTCATAGACTGGGCCTTCTCCGGGTGCCGTCAACCGGACAATGCCGGCTGACGGCTCCTCGGAGGAGAGCCTTCTCTGTAGCTGCTCCAATGCTGTGGAACGACCTACGCATAGAGATCCGGACCCTCCCCACTCTCTCGGCCTTCCGTAAAGCCACTAAAACCTGGCTATTCCGGCAGGCCTGGGGCTGTTGACTCCAGGAATGAGGTCCAGCCCCACCCAGATTGAGTGTATGGTGTGTTGTTTTTTAAATTGTTTCTTTTTAAATTGTTTCCTTATTTTTAACTCTTTATATTAACTTTTTCTGTAAGCCGCCCGGAGTCCTATGGGATTGGGCGGCATATAAATTTATTAAAAGTTAAAGTTAAATTAGTCTTGATGGTACTTAAACATTTCTCCAATTAAGACAAGAAACCATTCATCCAGCAAGGTACCATGGTAAATGGTACCAAAAATTGATGAGATTAAAAAAGGAATCAGGATGGTTGCACTAAATCAGGGTGGTCGTAAAAAATAAGAGGGGAAAAAAAGAATCAAGGAAATGATTGATCCAATATTGGGAGAAAATGACAAGGAGGTGACAGGCAGCAGGGAGAAAGCAGAACTGCTATTCATTCTTTGTATCTATCTTCATGCAAAAGGGGGAAAAATAGCCCAATATACCAAAAGCAGCACCATAAAAGACAGTTTAGGAACATAAATCAAAATTGGCAAGACAATTGTAAGAGAACACCCATCCACTCTAGATAAATTTAAATCACAGGACCAGGTGGATCACTTGTGCATATGGGTATCTCTAGTCTAAGGAAGGAAATACTTGAGGAAATATTACAAAGAAGAGGGGGTCAACCTATTCTCCAAAGCACCCGAGGACAGAACAAGAAGTAACTGTCAGCTTCTGCTTTGCTGTTGCTTCAGCTGCCATGAAACGGGGAGGGAGGGCATGGTATTTTGGGTGGGGTTACTCGTTGTGCTGGAGGAATGTTCTGGAGGTCTTTGGATGGACAGACTACGCATGCGTGGGGGTTTCCCGCCTGGACTAACGGCACCGACATTCCATCTTCGTGATGCCTTTTGAAGTTATCTCACACCTGACACTTGAAGGACTTATGATTGGACTAGGCCTATGATGCCAGGGGGTGTGGAATGGGCTATTCTATATATCAACTGCTTTCGCGCCTAATTAACCAGACTTCGCTATGCAACCGCTCTTTAACCATTTTTAATTAGTAAAAGTACATTTGATTTTCCACAAATGGAGTCTCGTGGTCTTCTTTCCTGATTATTAAATGGAGAGGTGCTGACAGTAACAGGTGGAAACTTATCAAAGAGAGATCCAACCTAGAATTAAGGAGAATTTTTTTTGTAAGTGAAAACAATGAACCAGTGGAACAATTTGTCTCCAGAAGCTGTGGGTGTTCCACCACTGGAGAATTATAAGAAGAGATTGGACAGGCATTTGTCTGGAATGGCATAGAGTCTCTTGCTTAAGCAGGCAGGTTGGACTAGAAGACCTTCAAGGTCCCTTCCAAATCCTTTAATCTGTAATTCTTTTAATTCTACTCTGGTTGCAGCTCCACCAAAGGTCATCCCAAAGAAAAACCTGTGATGTCTCCGCATTATGTATGCATCTGAAATATGGAGTAGATTTTTTTTGGTCTTCCATCCGTATTTATTTATTAGTTTGTCAAACATGTACAGGATAGCAGATATAAGTATGAACATGGACATGAACAAAGGACATGAATACAAGTAAATGGAGACAGAAGGACAGGGACGATAGGCACGCTGGTGCGCTTTAAGCACACATAAGGAGATTAACGATCGGTTTCCTCCAGGACTTTCAGGTTGAAGATGGAATGAAAATTGCCATTACAGCTGGGTTTAGGGACAACCACTTAAGCTCCCGGATCTCTTTCATTTGTCAAGGCTTTCTAGCCTTAGTTGAGCTCTTCCTGGAGAGGAACGACGGAGGGGGGATGCGGTCGGCCTACTGCTGACGGGAGAAGCGGTGGGAAGAGGGAGGAGGCAGCCAGAAGGCGCATCGCCTCGGGCGCTGTCTTAAGGTCTCCGCACAAATCATCTCTCGCAGCGGCGGGAAAACGTGGAGGAAGCCAATGAGACTTAGGAGGCGCCGCAACCCTCGTGGGCTGCTCTCCAGCCTCAGTCGCGGTCGCCCCTCCTATCTATCGCGGGACGTCCCCTCCGCGCCTCGCCACTCGCTCCGCGCCGCTAAACGCTCCCGAAGAAGCCGGGCGGCGCCCCGCGTTTCTCAGTCGCTGAGCCCAGGCGGCTTCCCGGCGGCGCTTCCCACGCTCCGGAGCTGTCCTTCAGCACCACGGCCCGCCAGGCCCCCATTCTGCCGGGGAGACCACGGGGCAGCCGCGCTCCTCTGCTGCTCGGGGACATGGGAAGGAGGAGGAGCAGCCGCGGTGGGGGAGCCGCCGGGCTCTGGGGCTCCCAGGGGCCCGGTCGGACGGAGGGAAGGCGACGCCCGCGCCGTCCCGCATGGCGCCCGCGGCTTCGGGGGCGCTGTGGCCAAGGCAGGGGCGCCGGGCGAAGGAAGTGTTCCCCGGGTGCGGAGCGGAGCGCGCATGCGCCCCCACCTCTGGCCGCCCCCCTCTTCCCGACCCGATCGATTTCTCAAGGTGTTCCCTGCCCGGCTGAAGATGGCGACTGAGTAAGGCGGGCGGCGGGCGCGGGAGGGGGAGATGGACGGGCCTGGCCGCCGCGCCCGGGCGCTCCGGAGTGGCCTGAAGCGCAAGAGGAAAGGCGAGTGAGGGCTGCCCGCTGCACAGGGAGGACGGGAGGGCCGAGGCAGGCGGGGGGAGGGACGGAAGATGGAGCGGGCCAAACGGTGAGCCCGGAGCGCCGGACCCAGCAGCCGGGACGCCCGGGAGGAGGAGGGGGGATGCCGGGGCGGCGCGGCGCGGCCTCCTCCCGCCAGGGCTGGCCATGCTGAGAGGCGCCGCGGCGGCGCAGCACCATGCGCGGCTCCTGGGCAGCCCTTAGCAGCCTCGCGTGGGGAGGCTGGGGGCGTCCGCGCGGGGCTCAGCGGCGGTGGAGGAGGCGCGGGCGGGGCCGGCGGGCTCTGGTCGCGGGCCGCAGGGGGAGCCGCCATGGGGCCGCCCCTCCCCTTCCCTCCGGGCCTGGGCGGCGGCAGAACCGGCGGTAGGTGACATTCTGCTCGCGGAGGGGGCGGCCGGAGGAGCGGCGGAGCCCCGGAGGGCCCCCGCCGCCGCCGCCCCCCGGCCCGTCTCCGCGCCGCCCCCAAAAAATATGACCAGCGGCGCTTGGATGCAGCCACGAGAACATGAGGCCGCCGCACTAGCCGCCCGCCTGGGCCAGCCGGAGAAGCCGTGCGCCGACTCGGAGCGGGCGCAGAGATGGCGCTTGTCGCTGGGCTCACTGCTCTTCTTCGCCGTCCTCCTTTCCGACCGCCTGTGGCTCTGCGGCGCCGCCGCCGGAACGCGGCTCCGAGCTGAGGCCAGGAGCTCGGGCATGGCGGCGCCCGGGGCAGCCCTGGTCGGAGGGCCGCTCAATCGGAGTGCCGAGGGCCCCGCCCCGCCGCCACCCCCGCACTGCTCCGCCGTCGCCGCCGCGGCGCGGCCGGATTTGAGCTCGGCCTGCTCCCAGCGGCGCCTCTTCCAGCAGGGCTCCCTGGCCGCCTTCGCCGCCGTGCCTCTCCGGCTGTCCGCGGCCGCCGCCGCCGCCGCCTCCTCTCCCCAGCTGGACTTCCTGGAGGGACACTTTCGGACCTTCCGCCTCCCCTTTTGTGACGCTTACACGGCCTGGGACCTGCTGCTCGGCATGGCCGGCCCGGAAAGCTTGGACTGCAGCTTGTCGAACCTGCTGATGGATTTCCTGTCGGCCGCTGCGGGAGCCCAGCGCGGGGAGGCCTGCAGCAGCTGCCTGGAGGCCTATCAAAGGCTGGACCAACACGCTCAGGAAAAATACGAGGAGTTCGAGCTTTTGCTGGAGAAATACCTGCAGGCCGAGGATTATTCTGTGCGCTCCTGCATCAGAGACTGCAAGGTAGGGAGGTGGATGAGTGGGGGGGGGGCGACCCAGAAACTCTTCCTTGGGTTTCTCCCTGGCTTTGGGTGCAAGAGGTGGTTGGCCTAATGGGGCTCTGCTTGCCACTGCCCTTCTCTTCAGCTGGGCCTCCCTCATCCACTGTTGTTGCTGATAAGCAAGATTTTGGCTCCACAGATGGGTTGAGATGGGAGGCATACTAGCCAAGAGAGCCAGGTCCTTGGCTTCTTGCAGGCTGCCTGCTTTAAACGCTCATTTCGCTTTTCTTGTAGCAGCCCTGGTCAGAATTTCTCGGGAAGGGCCTAGATTGCCCTCAAAATTCCTCAGGGACTTGCTGTACAGCAGGGCAGGTTAATGGTTGGGAATCTCATCTTCCTTGGTAGCAAAATAGCTTTGGGATTAAGTAGGCACTCTGAACTGACCCTCTCTCAGGACAACTCACCTCTGCTTTCCTATGTAAGACTCATTCTTTTGACCTAGGACCAAGGAGCTTTTCTGGAAGCTTCTGTCCCATAGGTTACTTTTATTAAGAAGGCAATGAATCTGCCTTGTTGACAATACTCTCTATTATTGCATTATATTTTAATCTCAACTTTTGACCAGTGTTGTTAGCTGCTTTGAGCTGTCTTGCTGAACAGAAAGATGGAACATTTAGTTATTATGTATTCCTGTAGATGTCCCAAAGGGTTCTCTTTAACTGTGTATCAGTTTATTATAGTTTCCAAACTTCACTTACATCAAAGCATTTTAGGAATTTTACTTTGGGTTGTTTGATCATAAGCACCTCCCACTTTCCAAAGTTCCTCAGGGTTGCCTTTAGGACAGGCATAATAACTGCACTCCAGGGCATCTAACACATCCCAAAGACTCTTCCAAAAGTTGCTCCTACTAATAATAGACACGAGTGTTGGCCAAATGGATGTGGGTGTGCTTGAGTCAACGCAACTTCAAGCCCAGTTCCATGGGTAGCATTTCCAGGTGTAACTCACATAGAACTCAGTGGAAGGTAGCCTGGGAGACCAGGGTTCTGGCTTAGGCACAAACTCCCCATCTCTGCAAATAAGATATCCTAATTAATAATGGAAGCCCAGAGAATTAATAGCTCTTGGAGGAACAGAGAGGAGTAAGAAGAATTGAAAATATGACCCAGAGCATTTCTGCATTATAAAGAAAATTTATCACCAAAGTGGCTGTATTTTTAAAAAATCTTTTAAGTGCCGCAACAAAGCCAAGAACAAATATAGCACCCTGTTTATTAGGTACTGTAAAATTAATCCTCATATGCTTAGTTGTGTGGAATTTTATTTACATACAATATAACTTTCAGTTTGCATACAATGTAAGTTTAAGTATTTTTCATCTAAGTTACTTCCTCTCTGAAAAGGTTTTTTAAGTTATGTTGCACATAACATTAAATGCACCATTTTTGGAAAGTGGAACGTGCGTTCAAAAAATAAGTGCAGGGGCCCTGATTTTTATATGGATATGGAAACATAAGGAGACCTGCTACTTCCCTTAACGAATTTGGAACTGGATGGTTAAATGTACCTCCTCTGTGTCCTCTAATCTCACCTCATTGTAACATCATATTAAAAGTACATGTTTATACCATGCATGTTAAATATAACATAAAGTTAGGCTTTTGATATTATGTGGAGGGGAAGAGATAACATTTCAGTTGATTCTACTGATATTTGCATATCAGCTTTGACTGTGGGGCCTTCATGGGGAGAAGAAGTGCCTCAGATTTTCTGATTTGTCACAATATGGCAGTGTTGGAAAATAAACCATAATAGGAATGGAGATGGTTTAGTTTTATTGATAATGCAAGATTTATACACTTGGATGAGAGGGGAATCATCCTGTCATCTTAACTTTTGGAGGAGGCTGATATATAGGTGTGTGGTTTGTTTACCTTGGAGATTGGTAATGATCCTGTACCCATGGGTCTCATGTGTCCAATGCTATGTCATTTTATTTTGCAGGTATTCTGTTAACTCAAAAAAAGTAAGGGCTGGCTTCCAACAATAGGTTCATGATCCCAAATTACTCTGGGATCATCACATTTCAGTTCTATGGATGTTCTCAGAAAAAAAAATCAATGATGAAAAGTGTCTTGAAGAAGACACAAAGAGATTGGAGCTGGCGTTAGAGAGGATTTAATTTAAAAGTGTAACTTTTTCCAGGCCATCTTCTTTTCCCCGCACTGATTTTTGGTGTGCTTATTTAAAAGCAGACTTCAGTTCAGGGGGAAAAAAACGTATTGCTGGTATTAGAGTATTGCATATTGTATTATGAGTGTATTATTAGCAACATATTCAAAAACTTTGAATGGCTTCTTTCAAAGTTTTCAGATATAGTGCATACGTGCATAGAACATAGAATAATAGAGTTGGAGGTCTTCTAGTCCAACCACCTGTTTAAGCGGGAGACCCTATATCGTTTCAGATAAATGATTATCCACTCCAGTCTCTTTTTGAAAGACTTCTATTCTGGAGCACCTACAACTTCTGGAGGCAGAAACCAACTTCTGGTTGGTTTTTCTCACTGTTGGGAAATTTCTCCTTAGTTCTAGGCTACTTCTCTCCTTGATTAGTTTCCTTCCATTGTTTTTTGTCTTGCCTTCTGGTGCTTTGGAAAATAGGTTGACACAGATCAGACAGCAGCTTGAGGAAATAGAAACCTAATACAATGGTAATATTGTGAATGAGTATTTCTTCCTCTGGAAAATGGGAAAATGTCTATTCTGAATAAATGCACTCTGACCAAAGAATGCTCCTAGTTCTTTCATTGTCAATGAGGCCTAATCTGTATGTGCTGGTATATCAGTTGTACCCACTCCTATACAGTAGTCCTCGACTTACGACCACAAAATTTCATCTGTGTGGTCCGTAGCTCAAGATGGAGATGGTGAACTAAATTCACAGAGTTGTGGGTGTTGCTGACATCTGGGGGAAAGGGTTTTGCATTTCCCTCTCTGGAATTGATTGGCTGCAACAACTGACCCAGTTTCCCTATTTGTGTGACATTCTGACTTCATGACCCAATTAAAACATGTTGCACAAAACACATCCACTAATTCTATTGATATTGATTCAATGAAATGTAGCTTTTATTATAACCCCACTGACTATCATCAATGACTTTTTGGAGTGTCACAGAGGAGGTGTGCCCTCTCCTCCCGTCAAAAACAGTTGCCAGATCTTTGATAAATATTTTTATAAGGGTGAGGGTCGTATCTAGGAATTGATGTTTTCTCATATTTGAGCTGAACTTGACCATATCGCTGGGGCAAACAGTAATATTGAAATGAAATGGGGCAGGAAATTTAAATGAAGTAGACCAAAGAACCCATCACAAAGCAAGAGAAGCAGGAAGAAGAATGGCTTCTTCCACAAAGCCAGCAGGGCATTCATTTGAAGCAGCTCTCTCTCTCCCAGCTCCATTACACCAGAAGCCTTTTCACAGAAAGGCCTCCTGGTCAGTGAGAGGAGAACTTCCTCGGTCTCCGAGGTCCTTCAGCTCTCAGGTCCCCATGCCAGAGTTCAAGAGCTTCCCTGCAGCCAACCAGGTTTCTCCCTCCACATTGACCCTCTCAGGAGCTGGAGAAGGCAGAAAAGGGATCTGGCTACGTACCAAAAAGGGAAACCAAATCAAAAACAAAACATTGAGCCTGCAGCTCAGCCCTCCTGAGGCGGGGAAGAGAAGGCCACTGGCCAGGGCTGAAATAAAAAATAAATGTTACTAAAAGGGCCAAAAGAAGACAAGTTCACATTCTCAGGCATTTCCAACTGACTGCATAATTTCAGCCTTGCCTGAGGTAATTCCTTCTCACCAAAACCTGACAGGCCTTTTCTTTTCTCCTATTGGCCCTCAGTGGGGCTGTGAGCGCCGACAACTGCCAGCTCACCTGGCCGGATTGCAAATAGGCCGAGTCCTGGTAGTGGGCCGCGACCCACAGATTGGGCACCCCTGCTCTACCTTGTATTGGTCTTTTAATTTTATGAGGCTTTCGGAAGATCACTTTGGTTTAACTGTTGTGAATACAGCAGTCCTTGACTTACAACAATTCATTTAGTGACCGTTCAAAATTACAAAGGCACTGAAAAAAGTGACGTGATTGTTTTTCATACTTGCGACCATTATTGCATCCTCATGGTCACGTGGTTTACATTTGGATGCTTGGCAACTGACCTACATTTATGACCGTTGCAGTGTCCTGGGATCATGTGATCCCCTTTTGCTACCTCCTAACAAGCAAAGTCAATGGGGAAGCCATTTTCACGTCAAACTGCATAACTAACTTAACAACTGCAGTGATTCACCTAACAAAAGTGGCAAGAAAAGTCATACAATGGGGCAAAACTCACTTAACAACTCTCATTTAGCAACATAAATTTTGGGCTCAATTGTCATAAGTCAAGGGCTACCTGTAGTTTTAGAAAGCAATTATTTGAAGAAATAATTCGATAATAATTTATTTTAAAATGTAAATAATTGCAAATGAAAGATTGTGGAAAAAGTCTAGAATCAAATATGCAGCCAAGGAACTAAAGAGGCAGGAAGAGCAGGAAACCCCAAAGTGGGGATTTGAGTTTCGTAAGAAACTCCCGTATCTGGTACTAAGGACCCCAGATGTTTTTTTACCTGTGCAACTACTAAGGAATAAAGACGCAGAACAAGTGTTCTGAATTCAGGTTCACAAACAGTATTAGAGATTATTAATGGGATTTATTATTGGCACACAGCACTAGAAAGCTACAGTTTATTCAAAGAAATGAATGTAACAAAAAATGTGAGGTGTTGTACTGCACATCAAACAAAATATATATCATTGTTTATTTTTAATATACTTTTATTAAAGTTTTTTTAAAAGGAAGATAAAAAACGAGTACAAGTTAATATAAAAATAAGAGAAAAGGAGATAGAAGAGAAAGCTAAAAGTGCAAGAAAGGAAAAAAGGTAAAAGAAAAAAGGAAAGAAAGAACAAATAGATACAAAGAAGCAGCTTCTGTTCTTCTTTACAGCAGTTATAAGTACAATTATCAATTTACCTCTTATTCTTACATAGCTCTCTTCTTTCTATCATTAATCCTGCCTAATCAGCAAAGCCATAAATTATAAGTTCATTTTTTCTGTTTCATAGAAAAACTCTATAAGGTGTTTCCAGTCAGCAATAAACATACATACAGTGGTACCTTGGTATTCGTCGCTAATAGGTTTTGGGAGGTGATATTAGTACCTAAAATGATGAGTACTAGGTGTCCTAGTTACTACCATAATAGATCACCATTTAAGTATGAACCAGCATTGTGCCTCAGCTGCCGAAATAGCTAATGCAACCCTAGGTTGCATCAACAGAGGGATAGTTTCAAAATCACATGAAGTGATAGAACCACTTTGTACTGCACTGGTGAGACCACACTTGGGATACTGCATCCAATTCTGCATCCAATTCACTAACATACAAAAAAGATGTTGAGACCCTACAAAGAGTGCAGAAGAAAGGAACAAAGATGACAAAGGGCCCAGAGCTAAACCATGTGACTAATGATTGAGGGAACTATGGTAGGTATGTCTAGTTTAACAAAGAGAAGGATTTGGGTGATATGATAACAATCTTCCAGTACTTAAGTGTCTGTCTTGGAGAAGAGGCTGTCAGCTTATTCTCCAAAGCACCTGAGGGCAGGACAAGAAGTAACAGATGAAAGATGGTTAAAGAGAGATACAGCCTAGAACTGAAATTTCCTGACAGTGAGAACAATTAATTGGGAGTTGTGGGTGCTCCATCACTTGAGGTTTTCAAGAAGAGACTGCACAGCCATTTATCTAAAATGGTACAGAGTCTCCTGCCAGGGGAAGGTGTTTGAACGAAGGTCTCCAAGATCCCTTCCTATTCTATATTCTATGTTGTCTTAAGAATGCTCGCAAGCCAGAGAGAGTGCTTCAATCTCTAACAGCCCCAGCACGGAAGTGAACAAGCTGTGTCTGGAGCAGAGAGGATGAATCTACAGGGGATTAAATGGGCTATGGGGGGGGGGGAGGATACCATAATCTGTACTACTGCATCCATGCATTTGGCAGGTGATGCACTAGTAATAATATTCAGTGAGATCATAGTTCAAAGTCTTTGAGGAAAAGGGAGAGACTGCAACAGGTTCCGTGGTTAAAGGCAGGGCACAAAGACCAGTGTGATAAGAAGAAACATAGACCTTGATATCTGCTTGAGCAGAAGGCAACCAACTGCCCCAAGTAGAAAGTGTGTGGTTTTTAATATGCAGATACCCAATTAAATGGGTCCTGCCAGTGTAGCAGTTTGCTTAGTGAAGTGAGGAGTTCTCCATTCTGGCTGCCAGGATCTTGAAGACAGAGTCTATTATTAGGGGAGGGAGTGCAAAGTTTTTGGGTCCCTGGTAGGAGTGAGAAAAGAACATTGGAAAAATATCCAGGTTGGAGTCAAAAAGACAGGCTGATTAGCCTGTCTGTTTCTTAAATTGGAAACTTAGGTGATACAAAAATTAAAATGTCAGCATTTTGCCTCCTATTTGGTGTGGTTTGAGCTTGAGAGGTCTATAAAGCAGTGTTTCTCAACCTTAGCAACTGAATTACCCACGAACTTCTATCATCAACTTCATAATGAATCCTGATGGCTCAGTGGTTACAATGAAGTACTGTAGGCTGCCGACAGCCAGTAGTTCGATCCTGACCAGTTTGAGGTTGATTCAGCCTTCCATCCTTCTGAGGTTGGTAAAATGAGCTAGGTTGTTGGGAGCAACATGCTAACAGTTGTAAACCACTCTGAGAGTGTGGTAGATAAATGTTCTACCCCTTTCCCCCAGTTATTTGACTAAATGAATATTATCTGAGGTCGTGAGAGTTTATGGCTTTATATGCATCAGCTATCCTAGTACACAGCAGCCTGGATACAAACAATTATACCAATTTTATGATCAGATTAGTAAACCCACCAAGTAGGCAACAGCAAACCACAGCATCCAACACTTGTGATGAGGTAAATAGTTATAGACACGAGGAATTTTAGTAGAATATGGAGGGAAGTAAGCAGTGGGTTGGGCAGAACTTTGATTTTGGATTTTACTGATTAATAGGTTTGTTGTTATAGAAATGGCCAGCTTATATTATTATGTAAAAGTGAAACGTTGAGGTTTGATGTTACTATCTTATTTTACTGCACCAAAGGGAGTCAATGCCTTTTCTTTTTGCTCCACACTTTTCCCTTCCCTTTTTCCTCCCCTATTTTCCTACTATTTTCTTTTGTATTTTTGTATTATATATTATAGACTAATAAAAAATATTTAGATCCAAAGGTTCTGTCTTGGGCCCATGGTCTCCAACTTCTTCATACATTATCTAGATGAGGGGATAGAGAATATCAGATTTACAGATGACACTAAGCTGGGAAGAGTTGCTAACACTTTGGAAGATAAACTCAGGATTCAGAAGGCTCTTGACAGAAATTTTTCATAGTACCTGACTGCAGGACAAGAAGCAATGGATAGAAGCTCACTAAAGAGAGATTTAACCCAGAACTGTGGAGAAATTTCTTGACAGTGAAAACAATTAATCAATGGAACAGCTTGCCTCCTGAAGTTATCACTGGAGGTTTCAAGAACAACCAGATTTCCAGGATGGTATAAGATCTCCTGCCTTGGGCATGGGGCTGGACTAGAAGACTTCCAAGGTCCCTTCCAGCCTACAATCCTATGGACAGAAATGAGATATGTCATGACTCTGCTTTTTCCTCCTCTTTCATCTATTCCTCAGATCATGGAAACTCTATGAAACAGAGTTAGCAAAGCGACCTATGAAGAAACAATTTTCATGCATGCATGTCATAAGCTGCTTTGCTTTATACTGTTGACATTTGAATTATTTTGCTTAAGATTGTCCTGCCCTGAGAAAATATCTGAAGCATTTATTAGCCATGAAGCTGACATGTGGAAAAAGGTGGCATTTGGCAAGTCGAGGTAAACAATTTAGACCTGGCTCCAAGCCTGCCTGTGATGGGACATGATCCTGTCTTCCACCTCAGGTTGCTTAGGGAAGGAGGCAAATAACAGTGAAAGGGTGCTCAGATTGATAATGTTCAGGATAGATACTAGATCCTTACTCTTATTGCTCAGTCACATTGGTTTGTTCCTCTCCTCTCCCTCCCCTCTCCCACATTCACTCCCCCAGAATCTGTGCTACTCTATTGTCTTTTTCCTCTGCATGTTCCTGTAATGCAAGAGATGGATTGCCCTCACATGTTTATAACCTACACATCTATTAGATAAAAAAGGAACAGAATTTGATGCTTAGGATTGCCCCATTCACCATTTTGAAGAGCTGAAACACTTTCTTTATCCTGCACTGATGAGACTTTTCACTGTAACTGTCAAACATTCTAATTGTGCTGACTTGCTAGGAAGGAAGCATGAATCATTTAGAGTCACAGATCCTGTAACTGCACTATAAATATGGTTTTGAGAGTTTGGACCATATGTCAGTATCCCACAGTGCCAAAGAAATTGGCTTATCAAAAATAAAAAGTCAAAAGTTTCCCCTGTCCAGTTGTGTCTGACTCTAGGGGTGATGTTCATCTCCATTTTTTTAGCCAAAGGAGCTAGTATTGTGTGAAGAAGCTACTGTGGTTATGTCGCTGGCATTACTATATGCCAATGTGCACAGAACACTGTTACCTTCCCATCGAAGTGGTACCCTATTTATCTACTTGCAGTTGCATGGTTTTTCACTGCTACATTTGCAGGAGCCAGGGCAAGTAACAGAAGCTCACCCCTTTGCATGGTGTTTGGGGTCTTTCAGCTTTCTAGCTTACAAGCTCAGCATCTTCAACTGCTGAGCCATTGCACCTCCCTAGTTTGCAGAAACTTACAGAACATTGGAAGACTTCCATTCCCAGCACGTTTGCCGGTGTTTTTTGTAACAAAACAATATTTCTGTAAAAAAAAGGGACAAGTCTTTTGGCCACAGACGACATATTGTTGTCCATAATCTGCAATGTCTGCAGCAGTGTTTCTCAACCTTGGCAATGTTAAGACATATGGACTTTGGATGGATGGATGGATGGGGAATTCTGGGAGTTAGCAATAGTAATAGCACTTAAGACCTCAAGAAGGATATGCTGCTCTGAAAATATTTCTGTCTGGCAATTTCCTGGATTTGGGCTAATTGCTGTGGTGTTTGATTTATTGTTTGGTTCAAATGATCTATCTGGGCCACCATGTAATACTGATGTTGGGCCACAGAAGCAAAGTTTTCATAACCTTTTCTGCGTATGGTGATGATGCAAAGGATTATCATTGTCTGGGTGTAGAAACTGGAACTGTGTTTTTTTCCTCTCTTGTGAAAAAGAGAGTAATGAGTTAATGAAATTGCTGTCAAACCGCTCAATAGATATTAGAACTGGAACCAACACAGGAAACAATTCAAGGACAAAAAATTCTGGTAAATAGGTTTATTTCAAGAAGCTGTCATGAAATGACTGTAAAATAATTCCAGTGACTGCTTATGTAACAATTCAAGCCCTAATTATATTGAAATCAAGGATAACTTTTTGTGGGTTTTTCTTTCTACTGTCATAGACACACGGTAGAGATCACCCAACAGCAGATTAAATAGAGGAAGTTTTTGCTAATCAGCTAAAATATGGAGGAAGCCTGCTATAGTAGTAATGAAGGACTTCTAATTGTCCTGATATGAATTGGGAGACAAATTTTGCATCAAGTGGGAGATCAGGTTCCTGACGAATGCACCAAGCCATTTTGGCATCCAAAAGGTAGAAGGGGGAACCAGAGGCTCAACTATACTGGACTTAATCCTTATCAATAGAGATGAAATGATAGGAGGTTGCAGGAACTTTGAGGGAGAGTGACCATGTCATATTGGAATTCAACATAATGTAGGCACAAGTAATTAAAGTCAAAAGAGCATCTCAAACTTTTAAGAGCTGACTTCAACATCTTAGAATTTAGGAAGATTCCAATGGCTGGAAACCTTGAAGGTGAAAGAAATCAAAATGCTTGAAAAAATGAGAGTATAAAAGGCCAGTCTAACACAATACCACAGAGAAAGAAAAATAAGAAACCCCGAACAAGACCAGCATTGTTGCATAAAGAACTCTCTCATAAACTGAGAGACAAAGATGACTAGTGTTAAAAAAAAGGGAAAGAGAGACACATAACTCAAACAGAATATTGGCAAAAACCCTGAATCTGCAAGGATGAAGTCAGGAAAGCACATGATACTAGTCCATTCGTGGACTAGAGAAAGGCTTGAGCAGTTGTTGCTAGTGCTTCCCATCCTAGGAATTGTTGTAACTGGTGTACTAGCCAAAGCTGGAACCATGGCCTCCTGTTGCTGCTGTAGCAGGAACTGTGGGTCTAAGTTCCCTCATACTGTGGGCTAGTTCCTCTGGGGGGAGCACAAATCTTGAAGAAATAGTGTTGGAATTATCCCAGAATAGACTGTTGTTGGATTATTTTGGAATTAGACATATGCACACTCTCATGTTACAGCCATTAACTTATTTCAACAATGTTTATGCCTTACAGCAGACTATCCAATTTTCCTATCAGCATTTGCAGAACTTAAAGTTTCTGTGTTAATTATCCCATTCTTACTAAACATTATACCCAGTTACAGAAATCCATCTATTTTTGTCATTTATCAGCAACCTTTCACCCCTCTTCTCCAGTCAATCAGAATTGATTTCATCCCTGATACATTAATTTTCTTATTTGCTTATTCATATGCCTCATTGCATCACACAGTCTGTCTAGCATTCATTACAAATCATTCAGGTTGTCAAGCAACAAGGGGTATCTTATTGTGCAAATTTATGTCCCAATCAATACCCTTTTAACTTCTTCACAAGCATTTATTATATAGTGATCAATAACTGCATTAAGCAATTCAGCTGCCATCACACGTTCTGCTCAGCGTTGAATCATTTACTAAGCATTTCATTTATTCTTATACATGCGTAACTTCCATCAGATAGTGCTGTTACTAAATTGAACAGCCAGAGAATATATGTTTTCTCATCTATTTACTTATAATAGTGGGTCTGCCTACAAGATGGACCCTGTTAAATAATTCTCCTACATTATTGATCCTCTTAATCACTCTTTAATACTCTCAAAACTGTCTTTAACTGTCTACCAATACATCACACCAGATCTCTTTTGCTTCTCTTTCAACTTTCATCCTGATAGCTGATCCTTCAAGTTCTTCAAAATTATATTCTTTTATTTTTCTAAACTTTATCTGTTTTTACATATTTTTTGTCCTTTTAAGTCTTCTTTTAGGCTTCACTTGTAGTATTAATATTAAGAACTTTTACAGGGACATTTTAAGGTTGTAATTTTATAACATCATGTTAGTAATTCTAACTTCTAGTTATTTCCTTATTACTTACAGGTTACAGTGAAATTATTGAAATTGGTGTAATTTTCCTTTTTTGTATTTTATGTTGGACTGTAACCAAAAGAAACTAATTTTTAATTTAATGTTGATTGTGGACATTTCCCTAATACAAAAGTTTTCTAGATAAAGAAATATAAGTTTATATATCATTTCCATATATGTATTCATTAACTAGTCAACATACATTAGCATACATGATTTAGTCATTTATATTTAAGATAAAGTGCATTTAACATACACACATATTTGAGTGACTTGAGTGTTTCTTGTCTACTACTCTACTCAATTGGCTCCAATTACACATCCTTTACAATTCATACAACAGAGTTCTTAGAGTACAGGTAGTCCTTGACTTATAATAGTTCATTTAGCGACCATTCAAAGTTACAATGGCACTAAATAAAGTGACATGACCATTTTTCACACTTACAACCTTTGTAGCATCCCCATGATCATGTGATCAAAATTCAGATAGTTGGCAACTGACTCATACTTATGACTGTGGCTGTGTCTCAAGGTCACATGATCATCTTTTGCAATCTTCTGACAAGCAAAATCAATGGGGAAGACACATTCACTTAACAATCATGGTCCTAACTTATCAACTGCAGTGATTCAGTCAACAAATGTGGCAGGAAAGGTAATAAAATCGGGCAAAACTCACTTAACGAATGTCTCCCTTAGCAACATAAAAATTTGGGCTCAATTGTCGTCGTATGTCAAGGACTACCTGTATAGGTTATGAGGAAAGATAAAAAAAGAGAAGGAAAAAAAGGACGCTTTTGTTTTTGTAAATCACAAAAGTTCGTGGTCAGCCATATTGTTTGCTCCTAAAGAAAAAACTTTTTGTCTTTTCTGGGATTCATTGAAACCGTAACTGAACTACAAATCAGGTTCCTGAGCAATTAGCAAAATAGCTCTACAACCCTTTGGGCCTTTTCCCCACTAGAAATTTTACATTTATGATCTAATATTTTTTGCAGACTAATAAAGATTCATCTTCCTATGGAATCAGTTCCATTGCTCTCCTTCTTTTTCTTTTTATGTTTATTGTGGTGCTCAGCAATCCCCCCAAACACTGGTGTAACATTTGCAAATCCAACAACAGGAGGATTTGGTATATTTTGTATCGGGATCCTTGGTGCTCTCTGAGCTTTCTTTTTTTTCTTGCAGACACTTCATTTTTGTGTGGTGGAGCAGTGTAGACAATCCTGAAAAGCAGTTGGTATTTTAGAAGGAGTTTCCAATCTTCAGCCAGGGATTGGTGTCTGTGTGGAGGGGTGGGTGGAATAATGTGAATGCCGCCACGCTTTCCTGGATGCTTTTTTAGATTGACTCCTGGCTAAAAGGGGAGGAGGGGTCTAAACCAGCGGTCCCTAATTTTTCCAGCAACAGTGTGGGGGCTGGGGGGGGCATGGGGGCTGGGGGCAGGGATGCAATGTGTTTTCCTTGAGTCCCTGAGCTAGTCCATTAGTATTTTCATATAATTTGCTTTCTCCTGAAAGATGCCTCTATCTGGGTCAGGAGACCAGTAGGTGGTATGTACTAACTACACAATTGCAATGTGGGACAATATAAGAAGTAATGATGGATTTCTTGACAGCTGAAAAAAAATATCCAATTTCTGGTTTTAACCTGGACTAGGGCTGCAGAAACAGGAAGGCTCCAATTGATGATCAAGGCAGGAGGTTAACATCATTTAACCTCCATAGATTGCTTGTTCTGTGGACTTGGTAAAACTTGTATAGCTGACCCACATAGAAAAAAACAGGGGCCTCAGCTACACAGATCACGGAGTAACCTGCCTGGCAGCACATTTCTTTCCACATAGGTCATTTCATAGAGCTCCTGGTCTACGGTTGTTTCCAGGAGCCTGGAGTCAGACCAATCCAAATAGCCGCGGAGGAAAGTCATTGGGTTGCCTCAAGAGCCGAAAGCCGAAACCTAGAGGTGAGGAAGACCTCTGTAGCTATGGACTGGAGGCAAGAGACAGGACCCCTCACTCAGAATTAAAGGGTCATCCTGGGGTGAAGGGACTGAGCTAGTAGGAAAGAGAGCCAGGTTTGGTTCCCCTCCTGCCCTCACCTCAGCCCTGGAAGCTCCCTGGGAGACTTTGAGTCAGTTCTCTTCTCTCCGAGCCCAACTTAACTCAGGGTGGGGTGGTATTTGTTGTGTGCCGTCTTGAGCTTCTCAGCCAAAGACAGGGTAGAGCAAGTGCATCTTTCCCCTGAAATTAGAGAGGAATGTAGTTTTTCTGAAGAGAAAGTCACACCTGGTGCTTTCCAAGTGGCCTGGCTCTCTTGCTGCGATGGGACTAGGAAGGGACTAAGGGGCCAGTTCTCTCACAACAGATTCTTTGAAATAAGAGGATGACAATAAGCCAAAGTCAGGATTTTTGTTTTTGCTTTGTGTTGTACATTAAGTCTCCTGGCTTTGAAACTCATTTATGTAACGTTTGCCTTTTGCATTTGAACTTTCTATAAGTCTAGCCTTGCTTCTCATTTCTCTTCCGTAACCGCTTGGAGGAATGGCCAGTAAGTGAGCAGCTTCATGTGCTCACCTGGCAAACTTAAGCAGTGCTGATGATCTTTCTGTCCGTAATTTCCCTTAACGTAAACCCCAGTGTCCCCAAATTACTCAGCCTGACCTAGCTGGGCTTGGAAAGAATGGCTTCCTACACAGGATTCATGAGTTTCTTCTTTTAGAAATGGAGGGTTTTCTTTGAAGGTATCTTATTTTCCAACAATCTATCTTATCTTGCTAACAGTTGAGCAATGTTGTGCAAGGCAACGTACAATTAAGGTTGTCCGTGACTACAGGTAGTCCTCGACTTACAACCATAATTGAGCCCAACATTTATGTTGCTAAGCAAGATAGTTGTTAAGTGAGTTTTGTCCTACTTTTCTTGCCACAGTTGTGAAGTGAATGATGGCGTTCATTGAGCTGCCGGTACCAATATCCTTGTTAAGTGACTCTGGCTTCTCCATGGACTTTCCTCCTCAGAAGGTTGCAAAAGCAGATCACGTGATCTGGGACATGGCAACCATCAGAAATTTGAGTCAGTTGCCAAGGGTCTAAATTTTGATCACGTGACCCTGGGAATGCTGCAATGGTCGTAAGTGTGAAAAACGGTCATAAGTCATTTTTTCAGTGCCATCGTAACTTTGAACGGTCACTAATTGAGCTGTTGTAAGTTGAGGACTATCCATGTATCCCAGCAGACACCATTCAGATTCTAGGGGCGGGTGTGTGTGTGTGGGGGGGGTGTTTTTGCTACTGTGTGACTGCCTCTGGACTCTTGTTCCTCCCCTGTAGGCTGTCTACAAGGCTTGGCTGTGCTCTGAGTATTTTGATGTGACCCAACTACAGTGCCAGCACCGGATTCCATGCAAGCAATACTGCCTGGAGGTGGAGACCAGGTGCCCCTTTGTGTTGCCCGACAACGATGAGTTGGTCTATGGAGGGCTGCCTGGCTTCCTCTGCACGGGTAAGACTCGTAGGGGGACCTGGAAGCGTCCCAGGGGCGAGCACCTTCCCTTTGCCTCGCCGGGTTAGGGCGAATGGGGGTAGCCTGGAGCACACAGAGAGCCCCGTCCACAGGCATTGATCTGCTTCAGGTATGAAGCTAATCCTGCCAGGAAGGGGAGGCCGGTGGCAGCTCTGCCCTCCTTATCAATAGAGGGACTTGTGTTGGGTGTCCCGGAGAGGGAACACAGCCCATCCCCAGAAGCAGCGAGCTGATTTTATCCAGTCCCAAGTGGGGGGCTGAAATGTCAATTACAGGTAGTTCTTGACTTACAACAGTTCATTTAGTGACCGTTTGAAGTTACAACGGCACTGAAAAAAGTGACTTGCGACCATTTTTCACACTTACTACCGTTGCAGGATCTCCAATGGTCATGTGATCAAAATTCAGACACTTGGAAATTGACTCATAGTTATGACAGTTACAGTGTCCTGGGCTGATGCGATCCCCTTTTGTGACTTTCTGACCAGCAAAAGTCAATGGTGAAGCCAGATTCACTTAACAACCATTTTACTAACTTAACGACTGCAGTGATTCACTTAACAATTGTGTCAAGAAAGATTGTCAAGTAAGGCAAAACTCACTTAACCAGTGTTTCACTTAACAACAGAAATTTTGGGCCCAATTGTAAGTCAAAGACTACCTGTATGAGCCATGGTGGTGCAGTGGTTAGAGTGCAGTACTGCAGGCTACTTCTGCTAACTGCCGGCTGCCAGCAGTTTGGCAGATCAGGTTCAAGGTTGACTCAGCCTTCCCTCCTTCCGAGGTGGGTAAAATAAGGAGCCAGATTGTTGAGGGCAAGAGGCTGACTCTGTAAACTGCTTAGAGAGGGCTAGAAAGCACTATGAAGCAATATATAAATCTTAAGTGCTGTTGCTATTCCCCAGACAATGATTGTGCCATTGTGTTTCCAGGGTTGTTGGAGAACCAGCTGCCTGACCAAGAAGCGAAATGCTGTGACGTCCAGTGGGACTCCTGTGATCCCCAACCGGAGCGCAGCTACAACACCTCCACCAAATCCACCGAGTCGGAGTCATTCCACAGCCCCCGCCATGAAGCCCCCCATCACCAGCAAGAGCAGCAGCAGCAGCAGCAGCAGCAGAGGAAGAAGAAGGAGCAGCAGCAGCAGCAGGAAGAGAAGCAGCACTATCACCTGTATTACCATCACCACCAGTACCCTCCCCCGTCTCTGCTGCCGGTCTCTGCAGGGTCCCGCCTCAGCCACAGCAAAATCCGGCTCTGTGTCCTAGTCCTTATGCTCCTGCACACCATGGTCTCCTTCTCCGGGGTGCACAACAGTGACGCCTTGAGCCTGGAGGTCCTTCCCGCCGTGGAGGAGAGCATCGCCAGAGACGAGTGACTGAGCGCGAGGGCAGCTCCTCAGGCAAAAAGAAAGGGCGGGAAAGGCGCCTGTGGGGAAGGGGAGGGGGCATTCCTTATACCTCTCTTGGGGGCACCGGTTGGGTGACATGCCATGCACAGGCCCACCCCCATGTGGAAACCCCCCACTAAGAGCAACTCCCCCCTCACAGGGCCGCCCTGGGATGCCCAGGGGGCCTGTGTGGAAACACGGCTTCTAGGAGGGCTCCATGAGCTCCTGGCATGAAGCTGCAGAAGCCAGGCAAGGAAGGGGCAGAAGGGAAGGGGGGAGCAGGTGGCCTCCTGCAAAGGCCAGTGCCAGGCCCCGGGGAGTGACCCCTGCTGCTTCTGCCTCCACGTATCCTGGGTAAAGTTCCTTGCTGGGATGTTTCCCCTCTGGAGGGAGTAACTGGCCTGTGGCAGTGACAGAATTGCCTGCCCAAGATCCAAGTCCTGCGCGAGGCCCATCCCAGGCAACCCAGGGGTTGATGACAGGGTTCCTCCCTCCCCTGTTTCTTAGACCTCTCTGGCCCTCCCCCCCCCCCCCCCGACCAAGAGCTGCAAGAAGTGCTGAAGGGACCTTCCCAGGCTTCCTGTTGAGCCAGGGCCCAGGAGGAGGCAGCAGTAGCAGCAGCAGCATCTAGTGGAGTCTGGAGTTCCACGTTCCCAGAAGGGCTGAATTCCTTCACTGTCTGCCTCTCATCTCTGTCAGATGTCCTCAAACACATGAAACACTGTATTTGCCTGAAAGAAAGGCGAGGCTTTTCTCCAAAGGGATTACTTTCAAAATTGGAGGGTCGTCTTAGATTCGTTGAAAATGTGCCAATAGAAGCCATTTCTTTTCTGTTCTTTTTCATTGAGTTAGTTTTGCAGGAAAAGGGGGCTTATCTGCCATGCGGGCTCAGGAATTCTGGGAGCTGAAGCCCACCAGTCATAAAAGGGCCATGGTTCCCCACCCGTACTCTAAGAGGTAGACATGCTGTCTTTCGCACAATGGTAGGAAGTTAGAAATGCCTGCTGTCTCCCCGTTTCTAGCACCCACCCAAGAAGATTATAGTTGACCTGAGATGATAACAAATTCTACAAATGTCCAAGCAAACACCTCTAAATAGGCCCACAATCTATTTCCTCTAAGAAATACGAGCCCAGTACTCTTTGGGGGAGGCAATTGATAGGCTTGTCTTGGCTCTTCATATAATCTTATTAACTGACTCAAGCCAAGTCCCTGCAACCAGTTCCTGATTCTTTACAGAAATTGAAGGCATGTCCTTATTTTTGGCTCAATTAATCCTCTACTAAACACTACTGGGTTTGGGTCCACATTCATTCCTCAATTTGAATTTGCCCATGCTCTCTCTGCCCGCATGGGCCCATGGGAAAAATGGTTCTATGCAGACCCAATGCAGGCAGGCTGTTTCTGATACCCAAACATTCTCTATCTGAAAGTTAAATTTTCATTCAAGGAAAAAGGGAGATGCTTAAGAGATTCTTGACATGGAAGTATCTCTCTGTCTCTTTCTGGCTTTTTAATCTTATATTAAAAAAAAAACATTTTTGTCTCAAACCTCCCATGAAGGCCCTCACTCTCAGAAATGTGGAAAGTATCAAAAAGACTATTCTCCATCAGCAGCTGGTGTGTTACATATCACCACTGAGGACAAAGAATTAGTGACAACAATGAGGGGTATAAAGACGAGTGAGAAAAGTGAGCAGCACTGAATATGTGATTTGTACCAATAGAAGAGAATATTTGCAGCTAAGGATTGGGCTGCGGGGTCCTTGGTGCTCTCTGAGCTTGGTGGCTTTCTTGCAGACATTTCATTACCCAACTAGGTAACATTATCAGTGTACTGATATCAGTGCATGAATTGTCTGCAAGAAAGCAACCAGATTTGGAGAGCACCAAGGATCCCATAGGATCTAGGTGGCTTGCTTGGATCTAAAATAGACTCATTTAGAGCACACTTAGGTCATAAAAAAATTAACCCTTGTTTTTGGCTTCTCTGTAATGTCCCACAAACCTTGAAGTGGAATTATTTTAAAATTTCCAGAAATCACATTCATTGTGGATTTTTGTGCTCTCTGGTTATAGGTTGGGCCACATTCCTTCCTCCTTAAAGAAAAACTACTTGGAATTGAATGATCATAGCAAATCACAGGAAGACTATATTGTTATCTATTAATCCAATTTATTATCAAAGTCAACCAACACATTGGGTTATTCTGAGGTCTGAGCTTTAGAACCTTCTGGGAGATACTCATCCATCTCAAATTTATGATCAAAGTCCTGAATGCCCAAAGAGAGTCATCCTCTTAACCCCACTGTATACTATGTAACATGAAAACAGGAGTGCATCTTGATCCAATCCACACAGTGCATCTGCCTCAAGTAGAAGCTCCCCACTCGCGCTCTCTTTCAGATTAAATTTGCCTCTTGAGGGAAAGGAAGAAGAGGGTGATGATAAGAAAGGGATGAGACTGATCACTCCAAACCAACCTATGCTTTCCAGAGGATCTCCAGGTAAGGCTCCTCCCAAGCCTGTAATGAGGTGCCAGGGATTGAAGTGCCTGCACCTTGTCCTTGCAAAGGTGTCCCCCTCTCCACATGCTTTGGTCCTTCTTGGTGACATAATTTCTATAAGAATTGGCTATCACTTACAATATGGAGTTTAGTTCATGATAATACATGATTTATTTTTGAAACCATATGTTGCATCATGGTGGCAGAGCACAGTGAGATCAAAAGAAGGCATAGTTTAAAGTCCTATTTAAAACATACGGAAAACAAAATTCTGATACTGAAGCAACGCCTGGTTTCATCTTTGCAATGACAGAGTCAGCCTCTTGCCCCCAACAATCTGGGTCCTCAGTTTAATGACCACAGAAGGATGGAAGGCTGAGTCAACCTTGAGTGAGTGAGACTCCAGCTGCTGAACAGGCTGGCAGTCAGCAGTCAGCAGAAGTAGCCTGCAATACTGCATTCTAACCACTGTGTCACCACGGCAATACAGGTTCATATAATGTTAATATAAAAGCAGATTCATCTAGTATCTCTGCAAAGTGCATCATTCCATATTGTTTCTTTTACTATTTGACCCAGTGACCCAAATGCTTCTCTGGCCAGTTTTTGACTTTGAATGTAAGTTCTTATTGTTTTCCTTTAGTTTGTTTTTTTTGCCACGTGCTCTTCAATTTTTACTATTTTATATGCATCCCTTATTATCACTTACTTTTTCTGTCAAAGTCTGGGCCCCTTTTTGTTCTCCTTGAAGTGAATTTTCCAATTCCCAAGGAAATTTCTGAACTTTTACAGCTATGTGGATGCTACTAAAACAGCATAGAAGCCTTTTTCTGGACCTGGTTGATCCTTCTCCTCTAAACAAAATACATTCTACTCCAGTTACTGTAGTTTGAAAAAAGACTCTGGGCATAAAGAAGGGATTCAGCTCAAAAGCATTAAAGCAGTCAGCACATGGTCAGGAAGCATGAAACACAATGGCCTGGCCTTCCCGCACCCCTCCAGCCACAGGGACAGATCACCCCAACGAAGTGTGATTGACCAAGACTGAGCATGAATCAGGAATTACCAGTACAAAAATATGCTGTCATCTTGGATTTGAAATAAAGGAACCACCGATTTTTTTTTGCTGGATGAGTTGCAATTACTTCTGTGGCAGCACCAAATATAGTAGTAGGGACTAGGGGTGGAGCGGGGGAGACCAGGCCCCTGCAGAGAAAGGCAGAGAGGGCAACTAGGGAATCTGAAGAGTTTGCAGGTGTGCAGGGCAGACTTTGCAGCAGGAGGAATGTGCAGCATGTTGAAAGTTTTGAGCTCAGATTTTTGCAATTGCTGGCTGCAGTTTAATGGGAGACAATCTACCCTACACATACGTTCTGTATGAGAAAAGAAAGGTTTTGATTCTACACAATTTACACATCATTTTCTGTACAGACTCCCCCCCCCCCATAGACTTTTACCTGGAGAAAGTTTGTACAGAAATGACCCTTGTCAGGGATGAACAGCCTGGTGGATGCAACTGGATTTTTAAAATCATATCTTAGGTGAAATGATTGTGGGGAGACGGGCTCAGTCACAAAATAGCTGCACCTGGGATGGGACCAAATATAAAACACCGATTTATCAGCAGGTTACTGTTTCCCCCTCCTGGTGGGTGCCAAGCAAAGTGTCTCCTGACATGGATTTGCAAACAGCATTTTGGAGAAATCCAGGCAGAAGTTTTTAAAAGAACAAATAGAGGAACAAGAGAGGTTGAATGAGGGAATGAATTTGATATTTGTTTGTGACTCCTGCTTGTTGGGCGCCAGACTCACAAATAGTGCAAGAGGGTCAAATGAAGCACAAGCCTTGGGAAGAGAATGTTCTGGCTCTCACAGATCCTGTTAAATTCTAGGAATTGAATTCCACACACCTTCAAGTTGTCAATGTTGAGAAACACGGTTGTAGGCAATTTCTAAGGTGTTCCATGGAAATAACATCTGGTGATAGGTGCTCCCTCAGAAATAATGACCCTACAGGATTTTGATTGAGGGCATCTGAGAATCAGACTTGCAGGTTTGATAACAAGTCCATAGAACAGATCCAAATGTGTTTATTTAAAAAGCTTCTATGCCACATATTAAAATTTAAGTGGCATAGAAGCATTGGATACTTATTGTTCTTTAAAACTTTCAGAGTATCCATTAAACATGAAAAAGCTTATGAATGTCACAAGATATGATATTTCAACTCTGAATTCCAAAGTTCCCAAGAAATAGTTAGGTTTTAGATTCTTCCTAAATACTTTCCAAATGGCTAGCCAGACCAAATTGAGGCATCAGAAGATGTTTTAATTGAATAGATTGCCATTCTGCATTTTAGAACACCCAAATTATTCATAGAACATAGAATCATAGGATTTGAAGGGATCTTGGGGGACATCCAGTCCAAACCTCTGCTTGAGCAGGATTTTTTTTTTTAAGCTCCAGTGATGGAGCACCCACAACTTCCGGAGGTAAGCATTCTACTCATTAATTGTGCTTTCTCCTTAATTCTAGGTTGGATGTTCCTTAATGATCTCTCACCTGTTACTTCTTGTCCTGCCTCAGGTGCTTCGGAGAATAGGTTGACCCCCTCTTCTTTGTTACAGTCCCTCAGTTATTCAGATAAGCTCACTTATTTTCTTCCTGGTTCTTGTGAGGCATATCCTGTCCTCTGCCAGAAACTCTTCATATAAGGTAATTTAGTCCAGAACTCCAAAGTTCTTTTAACAGCATCATCATTTAAGTCAGTGATATACTTTTTGAATCCTCCACTTCCATTAGATGTTGTCATTCCATGTTCGATTTCATGCCTCATGCATAGTCTCTGTTATTGTTTTCAGGCTCTTTGTTGTCTCACTCATCCCTGCGTGTACACAATGCGTTTCTTCAGACTCAGGTTTCCATAGCAAGTTAAATAAAATGACATAGAAAATTAAAGTACAGGTCATCCCCATGTTTCAACCACAACTGAGCCCCAAATTTATGTTGCTAAGTGAAACATTCATTAAGTGAGTTTGTCCCATTTTACGACTTTGCTTGCCACATTTGTTAAGTGAATCACTGCAGTTGTTAAGTTACTAACGAGTTTGTTGAGTGAATCTGATTTCCCCATTGACTTCACTTGTCAGAAGTCGCAAAAGGGGATCACGTGACCCCAGGGCTCGCTTTTGATTGTGCTGTATCAGTTTTTAAACAGCCACCTGTTCTCATTGCATTCTTAGAGGATGGCATTTCATAAACCTACCAAGAGACCAAGGTGTTCGAGAACCTGAGATTTCTGATATTATGGGCAGCCCCGTCCTTAAGCTCTAATGACACAATCCCTGATTTTGCAGCTTCTGTGGTTTTCCCCTTAACTCTGCACATCTGTTTTTTTCCTGTTTCTGTATTCCTTCCTAGAGCACAAAAATCTAGCGTAATTCCAAAGTTTCTGAACACATTTTCCCAGATTCAGGATGCCTGTGGCTCACCAGACAAACATCCAGGTTCTACATAGACTTATGCGGTTAAGTCTGCCAAATAGCCACATGTTTGCATTCCTGCCAAAGAAGAGTTAATAGCTCTAACAAGCAACCCACAGGCAGCTTCTGGGAACTGCTTCCTAGAGCAGGGCTCTCCAACCTTGGCAACCTTAAGCCTGGCAGTCTTCAACTCCCAGAATTCCAGAAGTTGAAGTCCACCAGGCTTAAAGTTGCCAAGGTTGGAGACTCCTGTCCTAGAGGATAAACTGTGACCCCAATATGCAAATTCTTAAAAGTAAAAATGGATGGAGGAGTGTCAGCTTTTCTCCCCAACTGTACTAGATGAGGGTGCTTGCACCCAACTCAGAGGATGGTATCCCCATAATCATTAATACCCCCCCCAATTGTTTCTTGCTTTTCTAAAAAAATGTTTTGAAATCTAATATGTATTTAAAATTCAGGGTAGACTTGAGAATATGCTTCTGTTCTATTGGTGGCCAGAAAGCTACTTTTCAAGGCAGATTTGGCAAAACCTCCGATATCCAACCAGGTTGGTTTTCAAATGCTATACAGTACAAAATAATAACATACCTTAGATGTGCTTTACTAACTGCAAATGTCAGAAACTTTGGACTGTAGGTGTCTGTGGAAATTCTCAGTCATCCAGGTTATAGTTGTCCCAAAGGTGCTTTTTTTGTTTACTTTATTGTTATTGTACCTCATACAATGAAATTAAATGCCATCTTCAGTGTACATAATAACTATAAAAATAAAACACAGACGGACATCCTTCACATTCTATACAATTGAATTGAAAACCTCTGATATTGCATTGATAATGCACTATACCGGAGAATTCAATGTAGTTACTGCTCTGGGATAGAAACTGTTTTCAGCCTATTTGTTGTTTTTATTATCCTGTAGCATCTGCCAGTTGGTTACAGTTCAAAAAAAGACTGCCCAGGATGAGATGGATCCTGTGTGAATGTATTGATCTTTCTTAAGGCAGCGGGAGCTATAAAGCTCTTCCAAAGAGAGGAGAGGGCAACCAATGATCCTCTGGGCAATGATGTTAACCCTCTGGAGCTCTGTCTTATCTGCCCCTGTTCAATTGGCAAACCGTTCATGGGTGCAGTAAGTTTTCAATTTTCACATTTTCAAAAGGCAACTTGACTTTCTTGGCTTTGTCCTTGAAGATATTTTGCTTCCCATTCAAGAAGCTTCTTTAGAACTGAAGAAGCTTCTTCGATGAGAAGCGAAACCTCTTCAAGCAAAAACAAAGGAAGTCCATTTGCCTTTTGAAAAAGCACCTTTGGGACTTTGGGCTGTTAGAACAGCAGGTTGGAAGAGAAATGATCCAGGGAGAAAGGCAAGGCCTTCTCAAGCTGCCATGGTGGCAGTGAAAGCCCCACCAAGAGAGAAAGGCTCTTTACGGGAGGTTACATTGGCACCAAGTGAAATGTGGGTCGGGGGAGAAAGGCACTAACATTGGAGGTGAAAAGTTAGGTTAGTTTTGCCTGGACATTTGGGACCCTGATAAAAAATGACTCCGCTTACACAGAGGTTGGACATAATTTCTAACCCATTCTAACATCTCATTTGACATGTAGGGTTATTCCTGTTTTCCTTTTGGCCATTGCTGTCGAACGGAGCCCTTTCTGTGGTGAGGTTTTTCTGTGGGGGAAATTCCTCTTTCCTCTTCACGCTATTATTTAATTATTAAGATCAGGGGTCTCCATCCTTGGCCACTTTAAGACTTGTGGACTTCCAACTCTGGGAGTTGAAGTCCACAAGTCTTAAAGAGGCCAAGGTTGGAAACCCCTGATTAAGATCCTCTTGAGGCCCTTCCTTGGAATAAAAGGGGCTATGCCAGCCAAAGGTGAACCGGCCAGAGAGGGAAGGGATCAAGGCAGACCACATGAATTCTCGGTCAGCTTCTGCCACAGAGAGGGACCCCTGGGCTAAGATGGCAAGGACCCTTTTTGCAAAACAGAATTGAGGTGTTTGGGAAACTACAAGGCGTGTTGCTGAACTCAACCTGAAAACTCTTTTGTTCCCTCATGGCCTTGTTTATCTCTCCCACCTCCCCACCCAGCCCCTCTTCCCCACTGGCTCTCTGCCCTCCCTTTCCCCCCTCCCTCTTCTGTCATTAAAAAATGGCTGTGCTCTTTGGGGGAAGCACTTTTCTTAGGTCATTTTATACACTGCTTCATGTTTAGAAATTTTTTGCACTAGTTCCTATTACATTTGTTTTCCAAGATGGTTTGACAAAAAAAGAAACAAACACAAAAAAGGAGGGGGGAAATGATTAAAAAATCATGCTATAATTCAGTTGTATTAAACTATTATTATTATCCTATTACTCTCTGTGTTTCAATAGTCTCTGTACCTGTAATGCTTTCAGTTCTGTTGTATTTTGGATCAGGAAACTTCTCTGCTCCTGTTTAACCCAGTAAAGAAATAAAATGTTATGAATTGATAACTTTTTATCTGGTGTGTGATTTTTCTTGACAGTCAGAAATATTCACTTCCGGGTGTGAAGAGATTGTAGATATACAGAGAAATATATCCATGGGTTGAACTGTGAGACTTGATCTGATGTTCTGAAAGGCAAATTTCGTAAAAATTGTTTGTGTGTGGGGGGAGGAAATATTTGGGGGATTGTTCGCCTTTATTGCCTTCTGGGCTGTTTTTTAAATTTCCTACAGGTCTTTGATGTCTAGTGAATTCCCCTGGCAAGTGGAGAAAAGGTGAGCAGAAGATCTGGGGAGAGACATTGGGACACTAGGAGAGTTTGGAATTAGGGGGGAAATGTGAAAATGGGATATTCCTGTTGCATAAGTGGAGAAGTAGGTTCCTCCTGGACTGGGCACCATGAAAGCAGGCTGAGTGTCTTCTGCAGCACAGAAGGGAGAGAAAAGAGACATGTTCAATGAGCAGGAGGAGCAAGAGGCATCTTGGATCAAAAGAATAGAATAGAATAATAATAGAGTTGGAAGGGATCTTGGAGGTCTTCTAGTCCAAACCCCTGCTCTAGCAGGAGGCCCTATACCATTCCAGACAAGTGGCTGTCCAGTCTGTTCTTGAAAGCCTTCAGTGATGTGAGCACCCACAACTTCTGAAGGCAACTTCTGTTCCATTGGTTAATTGCTTTCATCCTTAGGAAATTTCTCCTTAGTTTTAGGTTGCTTCTCTCCCTGGTTAGTTTGCAACCATTGTTTCTTGTCTTGCCTTTTAGTGCTTTGGAAAATAGGTTGGCCCCCTCATCTTTGTAGGAGCCCCACAAATATTGGAACAGAGCTATCATGTCTCCCCTAGTCCTTTTCATTAGACTAGACATACCCAATTCCTGCAACCATTCTTCATATACTTTTACCCTCCAGTCCCCTAATAATCTTTGTTGCTCTTCTCTGTACTCTTTCCAGAGACTCAACATCTTTTTTCTATTGTGGTGACAAGAGGTAGATGCAGTATTCCAGATGTGGCTTTGTGAAGAATTCTTCAAAATTCTGGAATTAGTTCTTTCCCTCCGGTCTGAACAACACCAAGTTTTACTTTAGGTTGGCCCACTGGATTTAGGAAATATTTCTTAGTATGAGGAAAAGAATACAATTCTTTTTATAAAGGTAGCAAATTCTTTGGCCAGATTCTTTAAGAAATACCTTCAGTTTTCAATATTTTATATTTTTGACTGTTCAAAAAGCAAAGCATGTTCTTTGGTGATCATCCTGAAAAAAATTGATAATAATATTCAGGTTCTCTCAAGAAGAAGAAGAAGAAGCAGGTTGGGATGAGTTAACCTTTGCACTAGCACAGTGGTTCCCAAACTTGGCAACTTTAAGACTTGTGGACTTCAACTTCTAGAATTCTGGGAGTTGAAGTCCACAAGTCTTAAAGTTGCCAAGTTTGGGAACCACTGCACTAACAAATTAGGCCTCTTCAGATCCTTTGCCCTCTGGGTTTGCCCTTTGAAGGCCTGGTGCAGAAGCTTCCTTTGGGCAAAAGTCCAATCTTGCAAGCTAGCTCCCTATTCAATGGATGATACGGGGATCCATAAGATGAGAGGGGTAGGCTGTTATTACTGTTTTATTAATGTCTTGGATGAAGAGTCCGAGGAACTGCTAATTAAATTTACAGATGACCCAGAATTCAATGAGACATAGCTGTATCCATGGAATAAAAGCAGCAAAGGCACATTGACCGAGCCACGGGAGAATATGGTGTGCAGAACCTATGGCTTACAAGAAAGCAGATATCAGCTAGGTATCAGGAAGAAGTCCCTAGTAGTAAAAGTTCTACAATGGAAAAGACTGCCTCAGAAAGAGCTGGATTTTCTTATGATGGAGGTGTTTAAAGAGAGATTGGATGGTTATCTGTCGGGGATGTTGTAATGGATTTCTGCACTGGGTGTAGGATTGGACTAGGTGATCTCCAAAGTCGTTCCAACTCTTATATTCCATGATTTTATGATCTAAGCTAATGAACCCAAACAAATCAGAACTCAGAGACTAGGATCCATCTCAAAGGTCTTCTTTACTGAGTACATCATATCAGCACTGCTTCAAAGGAAAATCAACTCTAAATCTTTTCTGCAGTTACAGGTCACCTTGGCCAATTGAGTTAATTGATGAGCTCTCCGGGCACTCTTTCCCCGACCTTATTCTATTGCTAGTAGAGATGACCTTGGTTCTCACAAGGTCTCTGTTGTGTATAGTAAGGCATTCCAACCTCCTTCCCCATCTGTGTGGCAACTGAAGACCAGGAAAATGGTTTCTGCCGGGTTGGGTTGGAAGTTAACACTAAGTTTGGGACTGGATTAGCAATGTAAGGACATCAGATCATTAAAAACTGTTTGTTTTCCTTCTGGCAAACTTTTTTCGACAGGTTCATCTTCATGTATGGAGATGCTCCTTCCCTCAACTTGGCAGCAGGCTTCAGTCTAGCCACTCCTTCAGTTAGAAAGGCACCTGATCTTATCTCTAGCTTTGCTATAGGGCATGCCTGCACATACACACACACACACACACATACAGACACACATGGAGACTTGCAAATAAATCAGTTTGTTTTAATATCAGTTGCTGCAATTTTTTCTTGTGCACACATAAGAGGTTAGACATGACAGGGTCAATGAAGAATCTTATTCTAATGACACCGAAGAGTTGTCTGTTGAGGTTATGCAAGTTCAGACTCTCCAAACCAAGAACAATTATGTTTATGGAGTATGTAAATTAACAAAATCAAAACCCAAAGGTTAGTAAGCGTTCATGCTAGCAATGCTAAAAGAACTGATATATTTTCTAGGGACTGTCAAGATCAGCAGTTGTGGTTGGACTTTGACATGAATTGACTTCTCAATCTTATTACTGTATTCAGAACGCTTTGGTACTCAGACCAGGAAAGAAAACTGTAATGTTGCAGTCCATGTTATTTGATGTAATTCGCATCAAATTGGTGGGATGCAAAAATCAAATTCATTATGTCCTATAAAGGTGTCTGGACTATGCAAAAGGCTAGCTTTATTTATATTTAAGTAATCATAAATATATTACCTGTATCTCAATATTTTAAATTCAGTTCAAATATCTTGAAGATTTGTGAGAAAAACTGGTCAAAAGAAAAGCAGTAAAATAATTGAATTCCAAAGGCAAATGGCATCCATGAGAATTCCAGAAATGTTTGGAAAATGGGAATTTAACAGAAAAGAACATGGTTGGAGTTGGAGACCCTTTACCATTCCAGACAAATGGCTGTCTAATCTCTTCTTTAAAAACTCCAGAGATGAAGCAGCCACAACTTCTGAAAGCAAGCCATTCCACTGATTCATTGTTCTAATTGTCAGGAAATTTCTCCTTAGTTCCAAGCTGATTCTTTCCTTGATTAGTTTCCATCCATTGCTTCTTGTCTTGCTTTCAGTTGCTTTGGAGACTAGGTTGATCCCCTCTCCTCTTTGTGGCAACCTCTCAAATATTGGAAGACTGCTATCATGTCTCCCCTAGTCCTGCTTTCATTAAATTCCTGCAACCGTTCTTCATATCTTTCAGCCTCCAGTCCCCTGATCATCTTGGTTACTGTTCTCTGCACTCTTTCCAGAGTCTCAACATCTTTTTTATATCGTGATGACAAAACTGCATGCAATATACCAAGTGTGGCCTTACCAAGGCTTTATAAAGCGGTATTTCATATGATCTTGATTTTATCCCTGTACAGCGTAGGACCATGCTAACTTTTTTGGCAGCTGTGGCACACTGCCAGGTCATATTTAAGTGGTTATCCTAGATCCCTCTCAGAGTTACTGTTATACCACCTTTTCCATATCTGTGCTGTTTTTTTCTTGGCTAGGTGTTACTTTTCCCTCCACTGAATTTAATTTTGTTCAATATGATCAAATGTTCAAGTCTGTCGAGATCCTTCTGGATCTTGAGCCTATCTTCTGGAGTATTAGCTATTCCACCAGGTTGATGTTGTCTGCAAATTTATGAATTCTCTTTTATCCCCCCCATCTAAATCCTTTATGAAGATATTGAAGAGTTCTTGGCCTGAAACACAACCTTGAGGAACTCCACTGCTTACTTCACTCCATTGTAGACGAAGTGCCATTAAAATATCATTTAGAGATATGATGTAAATCAATGATTTCAAAAATTTAAAATTTATGTAAAATTTACAAGTTAAAAAATTATAAAATTCATATGAACTTAAAGAATTAACTTCACAAATGTTAAAAATTTAAAATTAAATAACATGTATGTATTTCTGAATGAAAATGTAACATTTGAAAAATGATAGCAAATTTGAAAAACATAGGATTCAAGAACCTAACCCCTTTTTTCCTTTTATAAAATTAAGGAACCTTTTTTTAAAAAAATTACTGAACATTTATGAAGGGTTGTAACCTTTTGAGGTTAATGCTGGGGTAATGCTTATTATAGCTCCACTTGTGGCCAATGTTGAAATTCCTTGACTTCTTTCTTACTGTTCCATTTTTGCCATGTAAATGTTTTGGTAAATATTAACTCTCCCTAGAGTTTTTGAAATATATGTGTGTTAAAGGAGAAGTAGGCGAGCTATGAAGAAAACAGTTGCAATGCTTTCCCAGAAGCAAGGGCTAGAAACTTTGGAGGAGAAATGGACCATTTGGACATATCCAGACATGAATAGCCTTCTGACAGAACCAAAGCTTTGGGCAAAAGATTCTATCACAAACTTTCATTAAGTCATCATTAATGAATAACAGAGTTGGAAGGGACCTTGGAGGTCTTCTAGACCAATCCTCTCCTCAGTCAGGAGACCCTCTACCATTTGAGACAAATGGTTGTCCAATCTCTTCTTAAAAGCAGCACCCACAGCTTTTGAAGGCAAGGTGTTCCCAGTGGTAGATTGTTCTCACGTAAGGAAATTTCTCCTTAGTTCTCGATTGGATCTCTTCTCAATTGGTCTCCACCCATTGTTTCTTGTCTTGCCTTTTGACGCTTTGGTTTGCATTGTTCATGGGGTTTACACACTTTCTTCTTTCCTCTTGGAAGAATGCCAGATGGGTTGCAGAAGAACTGTAGAGATGTTGCACAGTGCTCACCCCTGAGCAAGGAAACTTAGGTCAGCCAGGGATCTGCGACATGCAGATAGGAAGGTTATTTTAATTCATCAATGCTGGTCTTTTCCCAAAACAACTAAACACGTAAACTAAAGGGGGAAGGACTTTTACATGCCAATGCATAGACTACTGCAGTCCTGGACTCCAAATATTGCTTTAGCAGTTATCTATGACTGCATGGGACCATCTCATTCAGGCCAATTGGATCAGTGGTGTGATCTAGATGAATTCTGGGCTCCCAGCAGAGAAGCAAGCAGACGACAACATTTAGTTCAGGTCTTCCTTGGTGGGACATTTTGTTAGAAGTTTGTGGCTTTTGAATGTGCCTGAAGGAACAGATTAGCAGTTTATAAAATCCTAATTAGTTAATTCATGAGGAAGGATGATAGAGGAGCTCCACCCAGTCTGGCTGGAGCCTTAACTGCTGAGTTTTTCATGATGCTTGTAACTCCAGTCAAGAAGGTGAAGCTGATCACGACTAGGCATGGCTTTCTGGAATTCTGTTAGGGACAGGAGAAGCGGAGGAGAGGCAGTGGATGGAAGAAATACCACCAACTTTGTTCCTTAGTAACTGGGTTATGTGGAACAATTCCATCCAGTTTGATACAAAACCATGTTTTATATTGGAAATGAGGTTTTGAAAAGTTCATTTCTGGACATCTCTAGATATCTTGCGGTAGAAATCCAAGAGATGCCATTTTGTTTGTTCTTTGACTTTTAAATGGAAAGTTCCTCCCTCACGTAAGAAAGTTGCACTCACCAGCCTCCTGGAGGCTCACTTTCCACCTGGAAGAAAGGTCAGGACTGTGTTGATAAAGGAAGAGGAAACAAGATGTATCTTAGATAGACTTGCAGCTCCAGGAAATACTAGGGGGTTGAACTAGAAGACCTCCAAGGTCCCTTCCAGTTCTGTTATTCTGTGGGTTGTTCTTATATATGATTCTGGACAGAACTGGGACAGAGCAGACCAGGGGTGGGTTCCTGCTGGCATTATTACCGGTTCGCTGGCCAAAAATTTTTGTGTGTGTGCTCCACGCGTGTGCGCATTTGCACTTAAAAAGGTCTGCGCATGCGCACACCATTAAAAAGGGGAAAAATACATTTTTTCAATGAAGATTTTTCTGTGCATGTGCAGAACAGAAAATAAAAATGGCCTGGCACTCAGGATAGAACGTGTTCAGCCGAGTTACTACCTATTTGGCCGAACCGGTCCGAATCGATAGGAACTCACCTCTGGAGCAGACCATCCTGATCCTGCTGAAACTCCACGTTCGCAGACCATGGTGTCCTTTCTGCTCAAGCCATGAGCATTCACAATGGCAATGCTTGTTTTTCAGTGGTTTTCCTCCTGCCTGCCTGCCTGACTTCAATTGGGAGGAAGAGTTTCATTGGGGTGCCATCGTGGGCAGGGCCACAGAAGAATGTCTTTTCCTCTGCTGTTTAGCCTCTATGTGAAGCTTCTGGGAGAGTCCTCAAGCAGGATGACTTGAAGTTGTCTCAATACGCAGAGAAGAAGCACCCCAGGTTGTGTCAAAAACTGTGAGATGCCCATCCCTTCTGAATGCACACATGCAAAAAGGAAGGGCTTGAATTTCAATGCCCTGCCTGCTTGCTTGGAGATTTTGACTGGCAGGTGCAGGAAAGGAGGAGCCAGAAGGGAGATCAGAAGCACTGCAAGTTCATTCCATGCAACCTAGAGACAAGAATCTGACCTACTAACAATGTCAACTGACACCAGATAAGAGTCAATGGACTTCAAGGAGGGGCAGACTTAGATTTCTTATGTGAGTATAGGGACTCCAAACTCCCGACGCAGTTAACCCTGGTCTCCGGTGCCACCTGGTCATCTCCTACATCGTCCCTCCTGACTCGCTTATTTGACTGACTGGTTGTTGTTGCTGGGGGGGCGGCATATCACTTTTTATTGTTTTCTATATGAGTTTTTTATCTTTGTAAGCTACTTAGAGTCACTGAGTGAATTGGGCAGCCCTATACATTTTCAAAACTAATAAAAATATAATAATAATCATAATAATCATAATCATAATAATAATAATTCAGCACCGATATTTCAATGCAGTTTGGCATGGAAAAATGTGCCACTGTATCCATAAAAAGAGGCAAAATCACTGCATGTGAGGGAATTGAAATGCCCAATGGCCAACTAATTAAATGCAACGAAAATGAAGCCTACAAATACTTAGGCATTCTGCAGTTGGATAATATCAAGCATGGAGAAGTAAAAACTATTGTCAGACGAGAGTACACCAACAGAGTTAGAGGAAAATTTTGAAATCTAAATTGAATGGTGGAAATACAATCAAGGCCATAAATACCTGGGCAATACCAGTTATAAGATACACAGCTGGTATAGTTAACTGGACACAAGCTGATTTGGACATTTTGGACCGAAAAACCAGGAAACTAATGACAATGCACTATAATTTACATCCACGTGGTGATACTGATAGACTCTACCTGCCCCGAAAATCAGGTGGCAGAGGATTATTACAAGTGAGGCAAACAGTTGAAGAAGAAAAACATGCACTGGCTGATTATTTAAAAGAAAGTCAAGAACATCTATTAATTGAAGTAAAGAACAAAAAACTACTGAAGGCCCAACAGACGAAACAAGAATACAGAAAAGATGTGATAAAATCAAGAATGGAGAGTTGGCAGAACAAAGCACTGCATGGCCAATTTCTGGAAAAAATAAAAGATAAAGTGGACAGTGAACAAACTTGGTTATGGTTAACAACAGGTACATTAAAGAAAGAAACAGAGTCACTAATCCTGGCTGCGCAAGAAGAAGCTATCCGCACAAATGCCATTAAGGCCAAAATCGAAAAATCCTCTGATGATGCCAAATGCAGACTTTGCAAAGAAGCTGATGAAACTGTTGATCACATACTCAGCTGCTGTAAAAAAATCGTGCAGACTGATTATAAATTGCAGCACAATTCAGTAGCACAAATGATCCATTGGAATTTGTGCAAAAATTATAATATTAAAACAGCAACAAACTGGTGGGAACATCAGCCTGAAAAAGTCACCAAAAATCAGATGATCAAGATCTTGTGGGATTTTTGCATACAAACAGACAAAATACTGGCACATAATCAGGGGTGGGTTTCAACCGGTTCGCGGCGGTCCCTGCGATCCGGTTGGTCGCCGAACCCGGAAGTAAGTAACTTCCGGGAACGGCGAAGGCCCCCCCCGCGCCCCTGCGCCTGCGCGCGCCCGCACCCGCTCCTTACCCAGTTTTGCCGAATTCTGCGCTTCCACGCATGCGCAGGACGCATACAGCGCCTGCGCGATCCTCCAGGAGCAGCTGGAGCATCGCACAGACGCTAGTATGCATGCGTGCACCGCGCGTGTGCGCGAGGACGCCGCCGGTCTTGCTCCAACCGAACCGGTTGGAACGGGGCGAGAAACCCACCCCTGCACATAATATACCAGACATCACACTGGTTGAGAAAAATAAGGTCACAATCATAGACATCGCAATACCAGGTGATAGCAGGGTCGCTGAGAAGGAACATGAAAAAATCGCAAAATACCAGGACTTAAAAATTGAAATTCAATGACTATGGCACAAACCAGCAGTGGTAATTCTAGTGGTAATTGGCACACTGGGTGCTATTCCAAAAGCACTGGAATTACATTTAAAACAGTTAAAAATTGACAAAATCACCATCAGTCAAATGCAAAAAGCCGCACTGCTTGGATCTGCACGCATATTATGAAAATACGTTACAACGTCCTAGGCCCCTGGGTGGGGCCCGACTAGTAACCAATGCCAAATCCGGTGAAACAACTGGCCGCTGTGATACATTTGTATTATTATAATAATAATAATAATAATAATAATAATAATAATAATAACTCCGCCATTGCCGGTCCCAAGCCCGGATGAGAAAGGAGGAAGGTTGAGATCAGGTTGGCATCTGGTCCCGTAAAAAACCCCCCGCCAACCCATACAATATGGTGAAAAAAACAAATAAGAATTCCATACCGCATCGGTCGTCGCGCGGGTTAACAAGGGCCGCGGCGGATGTTGGGGTCCCTGGACATCCGTCGACAAGTGGGCTACAAGTGGACCAGCCAACAAAACGACAAAAATATAGTGCAGATGAAAACCGTGCCATAATGGCCTGTTACTACAACTCAGAGCCAGAAAAAAGAGGCTATTTAAAGAGAATGTATGAATTATGGAAACAACAATATCCACATTCAAATGTTAGTGAACAACGACTAGCAGATCAAAGGCGATTTATTATACGGAATAAAGTGTTTAGTGAAGTTGAACATGAGGAAATTCAAGCAAATTGCAAAACCCAAAAAACAATATCACAAGCGGAAATAACTGATATTCAAGACACAACTAAAGACATTATAGTAGAACTCCCAGAAGAAGCTCTCGGGGAGGAAATAACATCACCACCACTAGAACCAGTTATCACTGAACCAACTGATGAACTAACTCAAAAACAAAAAGAATTGAAGGATAAGATCATGGAGCATTTTCTGCTTAATGAGGAAAGGCAACGTTTACCATCACTAAAAAATGTGCCGAAGAAAATTTTGGCCCCTATCATGAAAATGGTTAATGCAGTGTTTTCAACAATTGAACCGGGATCCATCTTGGAAACAAACCAGTTAATGTACAGCGCAGCTGTAATAGTCACTAATGAACTAGGCATTAAAATTAAAGTACCTAGTCATACAACAGAAAAAGCATCAAAGCCAAAGTGGAAAATCCGTTTAGAACAAAAAATAAAAAAATTAAGGGCAGATGCTAGTAACTTAAAGAACATGCATGAGCAACGGCTTAAAAACAACAAAATCATAGATCGGCTAATCAGGAGATATAGATTGGATACAAGAAACATCAATGAAGCTGTAGAGATTGTAAAACAGCAGATAACAGCAACAGCTAAAAAAATTGAAAGATATGAGGCACGAATCATCCAATATAAACAAAATCAGCAATTTCGATCAGACCAACGGCGTTTTTATCAAAGTCTTAATGTGAATGGTGACACCAAAAGTGAAAAACCAGAAAAACAGGCCACAGTTGAATTCTGGAAAGAATTGTGGGAAAATGCAAAGGACTACTACAAGGAAGCAAAGTGGATACATGACTTTGAGAAAAGCATTGGCAACAAACAAATGCAAGTATTAGAAATAACAACTGAGATGGTCAAAAATCGAGTTAAAAAGGTAAAGAATTGGACATCACCTGGAAAGGACCAATTACATGGTTTCTGGCTCAAATATCTGACCAGTTTACATGCAATATTGGCCAGGCAACTGAATGAAATTTTACAAAAGGGCCAAATTGATGAATGGTTGACAACTGGAAAAACATACTTGATTCAGAAAGATCCAACTAAAGGAACAACACCTGAAAACTATAGACCAATAACATGCTTGCCAACAACCTTCAAATTACTCACAGGCATTATTGCAGATAACATGATGGATTATTTGGAAACAAACAACATCTTGCCAGTAGAGCAAAAAGGCAACAAAAGAAGGAGCAGGGGCACAAAAGATCAGCTTCTAATTGATAAAATGATATTAGAAAATTGTAAGAACAGAAAAACGAACTTGAATATGGTCTGGATTGATTACAAAAAGGCATTTGACTCACTGCCACATAGTTGGATCATAAAATGCTTAGAAACAACTGGCATTAGCAAAAATATTACATCCTTTACTGAAAAGGCAATGAAACAATGGAGAACTGAGTTGGCAGTAGGGAATGAGAGCTACGGAATGGTTAACATCAAGCGAGGAATTTTCCAGGGTGATTCACTTTCACCTCTTCTCTTCATCATCGCAATGATCCCACTATCAGTAATCTTAAAAAAAATGAAATTAGGCTACCAAACAGCAAAAAAAGCTGAAAAAATTTCGCATTTACTATATATGGATGATTTGAAACTCTATGGAAGGTCAGAAATAGAAATCCAATCATTGACAAATACAGTCCGAGTACTCAGCACCGATATTTCAATGCAGTTTGGCATGGAAAAATGTGCCACTGTATCCATAAAAAGGGGCAAAATCACTGCATCTGAGGGAATTGAAATGCCCAATGGCCAACTAATTAAATGCAAAGAAAATGAAGCCTACAAATACTTAGGCATTCTGCAGTTGGATAACATCAAGCATGGAGAAGTAAAAACTATTGTCAGACGAGAGTACACCAACAGAGTTAGGAAAATTTTGAAATCTAAATTGAATGGTGGAAATACAATCAAGGCCATAAATACCTGGGCAATACCAGTTATAAGATACACAGCTGGCATAGTTAACTGGACACAAACTGATTTGGACCTTTTGGACCGAAAAACCAGGAAACTAATGACAATGCACTACAGTTTACATCCACGTGGTGATACTGATAGACTATATCTGCCCCGAAAATCAGGTGGCAGAGGATTATTACAAGTGAAGCAAACAGTTGAAGAAGAAAAACATGCACTGGCTGATTATTTAAAAGAAAGTCAAGAACATCTATTAATCGAAGTAAAGAACAAAAATCTACTGAAGGCCCAACAGACAAAACAAGAATACAGAAAAGATGTGATAAAATCAAGAATGGAGAGTTGGCAGAACAAAGCACTGCATGGTCAATTTCTGGAAAAAATAAAAGATAAAGTGGACAGTAAACAAACTTGGTTATGGTTAACAACAGGTACATTAAAGAAAGAAACAGAGTCACTAATCCTGGCTGCGCAAGAACAAGCTATCCGCACAAATGCCATTAAGGCCAAAATCGAAAAATCCTCTGATGATGCCAAATGCAGACTTTGCAAAGAAGCTGACGAAACTGTTGATCACATACTCAGCTGCTGTAAAAAAATCGCGCAGACTGATTATAAATTGCGGCACAATTCAGTAGCACAAATGATCCATTGGAATTTGTGCAAAAATTATAATATTAAAACAGCAACAAACTGGTGGGAACATCAGCCTGAAAAAGTCACAGAAAATCAGATGGTCAAGATCTTGTGGGATTTCCGTATACAAACCGACAAAATACTGGCGCATAATACACCAGACATCACACTGGTTGAGAAAAATAAGGTCATAATCATAGACATCGCAATACCAGGTGATAGCAGGGTCGCCGAGAAGGAACATGAAAAAATCGCAAGATACCAGGACTTAAAAATCGAAATTCAACGACTATGGCACAAACCAGCAGTGGTAATTCCAGTGGTAATTGGCACACTGGGTGCTATTCCAAAAGCACTGGAATTACATTTAAAACAGTTAAATATTGACAAAATCACCATCAGTCAAATGCAAAAAGCCGCACTGCTTGGATCTGCACGCATACTACGAAAATATGTTACGACGTCCTAGGCCCCTGGGTGGGGCCCGACTAGTAACCAATGCCAAATCCGGCGAAACAACTGGCCGCTGTGATGCAATTGTATAATAATAATAATAATAATAATAATAATATAGTATCCGGCGAAACAACTGGCCGCTGTGATACAATTGTATAATAATAATAATAATAACCAATGTCAAATCCGGCGAAACAACTGGCCGCTGTGATACAATTGTATAATAATAGGCCGCTGTGATACAATTGTATAATAATAATAATAATAATATATTAAAACAGCAACAAACTGGTGGGAACATCAGCCTGAAAAAGTCACAGAAAATCAGATGGTCAAGATCTTGTGGGATTTCCGTATACAAACCGACAAAATACTGGCGCATAATACACCAGACATCACACTGGTTGAGAAAAATAAGGTCACAATCATAGACATCGCAATACCAGGTGATAGCAGGGTCGCCGAGAAGGAACATGAAAAAATCGCAAAATACCAGGACTTAAAAATCGAAATTCAACGACTATGGCACAAACCAGCAGTGGTAATTCCAGTGGTAATTGGCACACTGGGTGCTATTCCAAAAGCACTGGAATTACATTTAAAACAGTTAAAAATTGACAAAATCACCATCAGTCAAATGCAAAAAGCTGCACTGCTTGGATCTGCACGCATATTACGAAAATACGTTACGACGTCCTAGGCCCCTGGGTGGGGCCCGACTAGTAACCAATGCCAAATCCGGCGAAACAACTGGCCGCTGTGATACAATTGTACAATAATATAGTAAATAAATAAAATAAAAAAATAAAAAAATAAAAAAATAAAAAAATAAAATAAATAAAATAAATAAATAAAATAAATAAAATAAATAAAATAAATAAAATAAATAAAATAAATAAAATAAATAAAATAAATAAATAAATAAAATAAATAAAATAAATAAAATAAATAAAATAAATAAAATAAATAAAATAATAAAATAATAAAATAATAAAATAAATAGAATAATAAAATAATAAAATAATAATAAAATATAAAATGTTGGATTTGAAAGAGTCATTGAAAATAATCTAGTTCAACTTCCTGTCCGGTCCATTATTCTAGCATCCTTCACTGATGGCCATCCAGGTTCTATTTAAAGTAATCGCTGGAGCTATTTAATCATTTGCTCTTCTGTTCAAAACCTCCCTTACTTTTTGGAAATACTTTTTGATGTCCATCTGAAATATATCTCCTGTAATTTAAGACTATTGTTGATTCAACTCACCACTTCACTTAACCTGGGCTCCCTTTTTATCAACTGTTCTGCTTAAGTCCAGTTGAAGATGGCTTCCCTTTTGGTACAAGAGAGATGTAGAGTTCCCCATTACCCAGGAATGGATCCAGCCATTCCTTCTTTAGCTTCCCTGACTTCCTTTCTGCAGATAAATCGCTATTGGCTGGTCAATTTCCTATAGGACCAATTACCTACATTATATGTTTTAATAGATAACTGAGTTGAAAGCTGCTTCTACATCCATAGACATTCCAAAATGACTATTTTCTCCCTCTGTGATTGTACTTTCAGCAGGAACTTCCCTAAACTAAGCAGTCTTGTAGTTGTAATTCCTTACCACCACTGGATGGTGCTAATGTTTCTCTCCAAAGAATGAGAAGTACATATAGCACATATATAGAAGACAACGTATGGAATATATTTAAAGGATGTTGATAGATCTAAGTGTCCTAGCCAACAAAATGTAGTTCAGTGGCAAGAAAAGTAAGGTCCTGCTGCACTTTGGCAGGAAAAACTAGATGCCAGCTGCAGGATAGAGAGTGTTAATTACTTTTCTCACCACTGAATTACATTGGATTGGAGAGGGTCCAGTATTGAGGTTTGTCAGGAAGATCCTTCTGGATCTTGAGACTATCTTCTATAGTGCTGATTATTCCACCAAGCTTGGTGTAGCCTGCAAATTTGATGAGTTCCCCTTCTGTCCCCTTACCCAAATCAATGATGAAGATGATAAAGCGTCCTTGGCCCAAGGCAGAATCTTGAGGTACCCACTGCATGCTTCTCTCCACTTAGATGTAGCTCCGTTGAGGACTAGAGGGTGAGTGCAGTTTGTCAGCTAATGGAGAGTCCATCTGGTGGTGGTGCAGTTTATCTTACCAAGAAGTAGGCTGTAGTTCACCTTGGCAAATGTCTTGCTGAAATCCAAGTAACCTATGTTTGCCTAATTGATCCACTAATTTAGTCACTTTGTTAAAGAATGCAAAAAGGATTGTCTGGTGTAATGTGTTTTTGACAAGCTCATCTTGGTTCTAGTAATAGCTTTGCTCAACTCTGTGGTTCAGGCTGATTAGTCTGTCTTTTCCTGGATTCATTTTCCCCCTATTTTGACAATAGGAGCCACATCAGCTTTTTCACAGTTCTTTTCCCCAGCACTCCAGAATCTTTGAAAGATATGGTTCAATGGTTTCCATATCACATCTGCCAGCTCCTTCAGAACCCTGAAGTGTAATCGATTTGGTCACGGTGACTAGATTCATCCAGAGGGGAGACCTGTTCTCTTACTATTTTCTTGCCTGTTTTGATGTGTATTCCTATTCTGCTTGTTACAGCACTGCTTTGATAGGATGGACATTTTTTTTCTTTTGTATAAAGTCAAATGCAAAAAATGAATGGAGCAGTTCCACTTTCTCCCTGTTGCCTGTCACTTCCTTGCCATATTCTCCCATTAGTGGACTAATAGTTTCCTTGACATTTTTGTGTTTTTATATGTTGAAAGAAACTTTTTAAAAATTACTTTTGACATTTATTGCAAGTCTCAGTTCATTCAGAGCCCTAACTTTTCCTGACTTCATCCTTGCAGATTTGGGCTATTTGCTGGTGTTTTGTTTTAGTATGTCTAATCTAATAAAGAGAATGAGTAGGCACAACATCATAGCAGTCTCTGAGAATTTGAGGAGCTGTCAGAGTGAAGAGTGGGTTGACCTATTCCCCATAACATCTTAAGGCAGGCCAAGAAGTAGCGGACAGACATTTTATCAAAAAGTGATCTATCCTAGAATTAAGAAGAAATTTTCTGATAGACCAATTAACCAGTGGAATGGCTTGCATTCAGAAGTTATGGGTGCTCTGTCACTGGAGGTTTTTTGTCTGGACAGCCATTTGTCTGAAAGGGAACAGAGTCTCCTGCTTGAACAGAGAGTTGGATTAGAAGACCTCCAAAGTCCCTTCTAACTCTGCTATCTATTAGATGGCCTGAGGGGCCATGGCTCAGGGGCTGTTTTCAGCTTTATTTTTGCACCTGAAGCTCTGCCCAGCCTGCCCAGCAGCCACAACAGGCTTGCCTCGTCAGCAGTGGGAGCCCCTAAACCACAAAGATCAGATGGGTGGTAGTGGCTGCTGTTGTTGTCTTCTATGAGTGACATGCTGTCATCTCTAAAGTCTCATGAACAGATTCATTTTTTTCTGGTAGTTGTTTGTTCCTTATTGTGTTCAGTTTAGATACAGTCTTCTTCTGTTAGAATTTTTTATTTTGTAGGGTAGAAACTCAGAGTGGCCTTAATAGACTCTTTACTTTTTCTTCAAGTAATTCATTTAGTTTACATTTGGTAGATGTGTAATTTGGATCTTCTATGGGCATGACTACATATATGGAATGTATTTTGCAAATCACAAAAGCGTCAACATTTCCAAAAGTTTAGAAGATTTAAAAATAAAAAAAAAATTATATTCTTAAATGTTAATCTTTTGGTCCCTCCTGTGGCTAATGTTGAAATGGAACTTAAATACAAGTGAGATGGCCCTCTAGATATAGTTTGTAATCCACAGATGTATAAAAAAAGACAAATGAAACAAAAAGATGAAAAGAAAAATAAAATTTCAACTGAAAAAAAAGGTATCTCATCTGAAAATAAAAAAAATAAATATTTTGTAGTTTGTAAATGTAAAACATTATAGAAAAATTACTGTGTTTTTCAGAGTATAAGACGCTCTAGAGTATAAGACATGCCTTAGTTTTTGGAGCGGAAAATAAGAAAGAAAATTCTGCCTCTGCCTACCAGCATCCATGATATTCATCTGGCCAGCGTCCTGTCAGTGTGTGAGAGAGTTGAGGGCTATTTGGAAACAAACAGCCCTTGTTTTCCAGCCCAGTTTCTGACATGTCGCAGTCCGGAGGTTAGAAACCCCTGTCTTATGGGACTCAAACATTCAAACAGTCAGGTACCTTTTTCATAGCACACCTGATACAACAGTTATTGAAAAAAATAAAGTCTAGTTTATTGATATAGCCACATGATTCTAGGATTGAGTGGGAAAAAATCTAATATTTTCCCATCTGCCTCTGAGTACTACACTCAACGCAGGAATCCACAGGGAAGTTTCAAGAAGGATGCTATCCAGCTTCAATTGAAGCAAATCCAATCGAAAGAGGCAACACTTCTCTCAGCCACTGGCCATGCTGTAGAACTACCTTTATTTTAGGAAGAGAATTCTGGGTATGGAATCAGAATCCTGTCATTTGAATCCATTATTCCACATCCGGCATGACAGAGAACAGGCTCAGACTTCCTACAAAATATGATTATCATTTCAGCCATTTGTAAAGTGTTATTGTTTCTCATGGTCCAATGTATGCAGCTGTTTCCATCTTTCTTCACAGAAACAGGCTTCTGGTTCTCGAGAGCAGGAATGCAGGATCTTGTCCTCTGCAAAGCCACAGGCCAATCAGGCAACCTCATTGGAATCCAAAGTAGTGTCTTCTTTGCAAACCGGTAGTGGAAATTTGGCATGGGTCTCTGAACCGGTAGAGACTGCTGGCTGGCCATGCCCCCAACCAGTCGCCTGGTCATGGCTCACTCACCCCACCCACTCAACACTCACTCACCCCACCCACCCACCCGCCCGTTCTACGCTTGCTTGCCCCGCCACCTGCCCAACACTCACTCGATGTTCGTTCGTCCAGCCCATCCCAGCCCTATATATGTTGCCTTTGCTTCACCATGCAGCCCAGCTATGTGCCTTGCCAGTCACCTCTGCCCCTTGCCCGCTCTGCTTAACTCACCAAAGATAAGTAAGCATGCTGCTCACTCGCCTTTCACCTTGGGTTGGGGCCCAGGGCCCAAAGACACGTCATTCCCCAAGGCCCCAGAGCCATTGCCTGCCTCGGCCAGGTTGGGGAATGCATCATTCCCCGGTTCTGGCCTTGCCCTGCAGCCACTGCCCACTCACCACACACTCTCTCTTTGCCAGTAGCACGCATTCCCCTGTTTCCCCTCCTTCAACAGCCCCAGCCCTGTTCCCTCCCTCACCACTGCCTCTTTCTTTGGGCTGGTTACCTTCCTCCCGCAGCAGCTGGTCCAGACTCCAGAAGGCAAGCTGACCTCTGGTAGTTTTTGGCAGCCCCCAGCCAGATGCTGCTGCCAGGAAGAAGCCTCTCAAAGTGGCTCTCAAAGAAGTCGCTCTCACCGAAAACTACCAAAGGTCACTGAAAAAGCCTCTGCCATCTCCACCCTGTTCTTCAGACCATCTGCGCAGCAGGCAATGGGATGCACATACACAGCTGGCACAAAGAACAGGCCAAGGAAGATAAGCAGCCCAAAGAAAGAGACCGGGGGGGGGGGGAAGAAAGCAGGGCTAGGGCCATGGCTTCTGAAGAAGGGGAAACAGGTGGATATATGAGACTGGTGAAGGGAGGGCGGGGCAGCATGCAGGGAGATAGGTAGAAATTCAAAACAGGTGGCATGTGGAACCATTTGTTAGGGCACGCGAGGCGTTGCCCTGTCAGCTCCAGTGTGTATGCTGGCCAGCTGACTTCAGCCTTCATTTTCAGCCCTTTTTCCCACTCATTTTGGCAAAAAACAACCCAACGCGCAAACTGGAAGTTCAGGAACGGATTTCCAGTTTGCACATTTGCCCATTTTTCTCGCTCCAGAGGAAGCCTCCAGAGGGCCTTTGGGAGGGTGGAGGACACCATTTTCACCCTGCCCAGGTTCCTAGAAAGCCTCTAGAGCCTGGGAGGGTGAAAAACTGGTCCATCGTGCACCAAAAGTGGGAGGACAGCGGGGGTGGTATTGCACACATAGAATTAGTGTGCTCCCCCTACTTTTGGCACGCGATGGCAAAAAGGTTAGCTATCACTGGACTAAAAGATCTCCAAGGTCCCTTCTAACTCTATTATTCTATGTTATATTTCTGTATTTCAAGCAGCTTAACATTTCAGTAACACATCCCGTTACTGTCAGGACATTTCTCCAATTAATCAAGATAATTTAAAATAATATTTTGGTCTTTTAGGTTATTCCACCCAATATGAAAACATCAACAAGTCTTAAAAACATCAACATCAATTAAAATGTTGAAGTGTTGAGGATCCAAAGGACCCCGTTCTCTTTCTCTCTCCAACTCGGTGAGGCGTTATCAATCTAGCTTTGCTTCCCATCAATTGTCACACAATCCAGCTCACATGTAATCTTGTTTGCTTATCAATGCTTTGTGGAATCAAGGTGTGACAGAATGGGGCAGCTAAGCCGAGTCTGCCATCTTGGTGATGTGATCTCCCAGACAGACAAGGTGTGCCTTAAAGTGATAAGCCTAGTGTGGGGAAATACCACGGAGTGAAATACATAAAATTTTCTCACGGTGGGGGCAGGGAGAAGAAAAGAAGTTGAAAATGGACTGATGAGTTGGCAGGACAAGGGCTGAAATTAAAGTTGAGAGAGGAAGAGGAGGCTAGCAAATCATGTGGGCTTAAGCAGTTTGGACTATGTCTCTGGAGATTCTCAGTCATCCAAGTCATGGTTCTCCCAAAAGTGCTTTTTCAGGAGGCAACTGGACTTTGTTTTCCTTGAAGATGTTTTACTTCTCATCCAAGAAGTTTCTTCAGTTGTGACTGAATGGTGGAGGATGGAAGGATTCGGTCAGAACTAAAGAAGTTTCTTGGATGAGAAGTGAAATGTCTTCAAGGGGAAAAAAAAGTCCAGTTGTCTCCTGAAAAAGCACTTTTGGGACAACTATGACCTGCATGAGTGAAAACATTTAGCTATGCCCTTTGGGGTGGACACCCTTCAAATGGTATGGGAATATGAATGGATTTCCAGAAAAATTGCAGCCTGCAGAAACCATCTGAGCTTCAGTTTGTGATACAGACAACACAGATGCATCCACAGCAGCCTGAGCCTCTGTTCGACAGTGACAGAAACAGTGAACACAGGACAAAAAATAAACCTTAAGAAAGTACAGCTCCAACAAGTCCAGCTGCCTTTTAAAAAAGCACTTTTGGGAGAATTTGGACAGGATTTGCCTGCTCCATAGTAGCCTGAAAACCACAACAGAGCAGCAAGGTGAATGGGAGGATCCCTAAGGAAGGTGTGGGACAGAGTGGGAGATCATGACTTATCTGTCAGAGGACCAGAAAGGAAGAAGATGAACATTTCTCTAGCCACTAGGGATTACCAGCTAAGAGCAGGTAAAGCTATTTATTAACCCAACTTACTACAGGAAGTTGAAGTATAATTACATAAATATTACTAATTAGATATTTTCTCACAATAGCAGAAACATTACTTTTGCAGGAAACAAACTGGCTAATTACTGATTAGCAGGGCCGATTACATTTAAATTAGTTGAATTGATTTACAACTAGTACTCCTTGAGTAACTGTTTAATGACTGCTGCAGAAGCCTAAAATAGTCCTGCCTCTCTGATTTAAAAATATATATATTCTGAGAGAAAGGGAGAGATACAGAGCCTTTGGAGGCCAGTTTGAAAAGTCACCAAAGCATCACTAACTAATTGTTGCTTTATCCTGGAAATAAGCCAAGATTTATAATTGAATTTATATTGCCGCCTATTCACCTGTGGCTAATGACATTGAATTTATTTTATTTCCATGCAAAAGGTGTTATTATGACCTCTAGATGTTTGCACAGTCATGCTGAATGGAACCAACATATCCATCAGAACAACTCAAGTTTTGGACTGGGAAGTCACAAACTGACATCGTCATTTGACCTCCAAGTTCCTGGGAAGACTTTGTACCAGTCAGCCCGGCTTGTCTCACTAGGCGGTTTAGACTATAAGAGTGAGAAGCTGACTCTGTATGCAACTTGAGTTCCTTAGAAGAAAGAGAGGAGATAATCAATACATTGAGCACTGGAATTGAGGGTGAAATTAACTGGGATGAATTAACTCTTTATTTAAACCACTGATCTGGGGAGACCTTGGGAATCGAGCTGACTTTGGGTAATTTGGATGGGGAACTATTTGAACAAACTTTCGCTGAAATTTAAATAAATTATGTGACACTACCCAGATCTTTGTTCAGCCTCAATTCTTCTGCAAACTGTTCCTCACATTTAAGTATTGCTGGGAAGCTGCTCCCAGAACTGAAGAGATTAATTTTTTTCCAGGAACTATTGGAGTACCTCTACCTGAAAGGTGGAAAGGAGGAACCTTCTCTGACTAATAGCTGAGAACACCCAGATGATATCTTTCGATTCAGATGCCTTCTCCTATTTTTCTCCCAAGTGTGGAAATAGAAAATTTAGATGTTAACAATGGCAGAGTGCCCAAGAACAGCGAAGGGCCATATTGCTTAGTCACTGAAAGCAGGTCCCCTAGTTCCTGCTGAAAATTATCAATCCGCTAATGGGAGAAGAGCAGGGGTGGGTTTCAGCTGGCGTTATGGCTGGTTCACTCGTTAGCACGCTTTGCACACATGTGCGCATGCGTAGTTCATTAGAAATTGTTCTGCACATGTGCAGAACTCAAAAACAAAATAGCTCCAGAGACTGCGGCTACTGGAGAACCGGTTTGGAGGCGTGGCCAGCCTGGGTCGCTGCAGATTCTGCAACCTAGGCTAGCATATCACTACCGGTTCGGCTGAACTGGGCCGAACCAGTAGGAACCCACCTCTGGAGAAGAGCACAAGGCAGTGACCGGCAGCAGGGAGAAAGTGGAACTGCTTAACTCATTCTTTGTATCTAGAATGAATCTAGAATCAGTGGAACAGTTTTTAAGAAGCAATTGGACAGCCATTTGTCTGCAAAAGTATAGAGTCTCCTGCTTGAGCAGGGGGTTGGACTAGAGGACCCCCCAAGGCCCCTCCCAATTCTGTTATTCTGTGTTCTGTATTTCTTTCTTTTTGTGGCTTGTCTTGGAAAATTTCCAGAATTTGAATAAGAAACAGACCATCTTTTGCAGAGGGCTAAATGATCAAAGAAGGGGGGTGAATTGAATCCTTAGCTTAAAGGCAGGCCAGGGCTGTCGCTGTTCGATGCAGGCTCTTTATGTAACAGGGATTATGGCACAGAATCAACTACTAGGCAGATGATTCCAGGTGCCTAAGCCTTAAACATGTGTCCATGCAAGTCACACGAAGACATGTCAAAACTAGCGCAGGTGTCTGAGTATGACAGGGTGTGAACAACAGAGGCAGGTGAAGTGGGGTCTAATGAGTTGGTTATTCTTTTTCAAATTATATATTTTCATTTCAAGCAAGTCATAACATTAGAATGTGGAAGATTATGAACCAATCCAGAATCTGCATGCAGGGTGTTTGGGCAGCAAGTAGGCAGAAGAACTAAGCAGATCTGCTACCTGTTACTGGCTAAATGTGGGCAGGAGGCTGAAGGGTTCCGAGTGATCTAGAAGCTGAAAGGATTCCTAGAACAAGACAAAACAAAGGAGCAACGATGCACTTTCTCAGATGAGTCTTTTTTCAAAGATAGCATTCAATAAAAGAGGTAGAATCTCATGGCTCTTTTTCTGCTGATAGGTTTGTGTCCTCATCAGAAGCAGCATCAGCAGATGTTCGTGTACAGCATCAGAGAATTTGCAGGTGGTGTTAGTTACTAGTTCTAAATAAGGGAACATTATCATGTTATTATCAAGGAGAGAAGCAACCTAGAACTAAGGAAAGATTTCCTGGCAGTGAGAACAATTAATCAATGGAACAGCTTGCCTCCAGAAATCATGGGGGCTCCATCACTGGAGGTTTTTAAAAAAAGGATTGGACAGCCCTTTGTCTGAAATGGTGCAGGGTCTCCTGCTTGAGCAGGGGGTTGGACTAGAAGACCTCCAAAGCCCTCTCCAATTCTGTTATTGTTATTTTCTTATTCAATGTTTCATGGACTCCATGATAATCATGGAGCCCAATGCATAGAGTTCATTATCTGTTAGAAGATTTCATTTTGCCTCATTTGAAGGTGGAAAGGATTTCCATTATCTCTTTACCATGGTGATCTGTATGACACTGACTGCCATATGTTATCATGTAAGCTCTGGAAAAAAAAGTTCAAGTGAGTCCATGACAGTTGGGGGAACCTTGAAACGTGAAGGTTAGTAGGGAAAGCTGTTGACTTCTGGGACAGTCTAAGTTCACCATTGAAACCATGAAACAACCATATTCCTTGCCTAAATAATTCAGGTTTCTTCACATTACTTTGTATTACATCTTTGCTGGTGAGGCACCAATTTTGATTAAAAGCTTATGGTTTCAATTGTAAAATAAAATATTGGTTGTTCTGCTATCGTTGGTTAATTGGGTTAGCCTCTAGGCAGCAACTATAAAAAATATCCAGGAATTATTATTTCTGTGACAATAACACCTTTCACAAGCAGCCCACTTTGAAAGCTTCCCCCAGACAGGTCCCTCAAAATATAGATAATATCCTACTGCAACTACTCCTACTTCTAATCAAGCATATTTGTTATTCTATTTTTTGCTGCCTATTAATCAAATGTTTGCGAAGAGAACTACCCATTATTCCTTCCCTGGTGTGGTGGCTCTCTCTGGCTCTAACTGTCCAATTCGGCTGCAGTCCAAGAAGAAGCCACTGGAGAGGCTCACTGAGGGACATTTCCCCATGCCATGCTAGGCATCAGCAGTTGCCATAGGGACTGGTCTTTTGGGTATGGCTAGTCTAAAAAAAAGGACTAGGGGTGACATGATAGCAGTATTCCAGTATTTGAGTGCCTGCTACAAAGAAGAGGAGGTCAACCTATTTTCCAAAACACAAGAGGGCAGGACAGGAAACAATGGATGGAAACTAATCAAGGAGAGAAGCAACTTGGAATTAAGGAGAAACTTCCTAAAAGTGAGAGCAATCAACCAGTGGAACAGCTTGTCTTCAGAAGTTGTGGGTGATCCATCACTGGAGGTTTTTAAGAAGCGTCTGGATAGCCATTTATCTGAAATGGTATAGCAATAGCACTTAAATACCACTCCACAGTGATTGACAGCCCTCCCTAAGCAATTAATAGAACCAGTAGATTGCTCCTAACAATCTGGGTCCTCATTTTACCCACCTCAGAAGGATGGAAGGCTGAGTCAACTTTGAGCCTGGTGAGATTCTGCCAAATTGCAGGCAGCCAGCAGTCAGCAGAAGTAGCCTGCAGTACTGCACTCTAACCACTGTTGAGTGGAACCACCATGGCTCAGTAGTTAGTTTTGACATATACGGTTTCCTGCTTGAGTAGGGGGTTGGACTAGAAGACCTCCAAGGTCCCTTCCAGTTTTATTCTGAATTGAATTTGAAGCAATTTGGTCTCCCTGAACCTCTGTGCTATTAGTTAACATCTGCAGTAATCATACAAAGGAGAAAGACGGAGGGGGGCACCTGACTCCAGGTAGGAGACCTAGATGATGGTCTTGCTGCCCCAAGAATCAATGAGGGATTCTGTCCTAAGGGGAGTTGGGGGGGGGTTGAGGTGAGTGGCCCTCTAAGCTCTTTTTCAAGCTTTCCTTTCCCATGTATTTTGTCTCGACCCATCTAGCGGCTAATAAAATTATTTTAACTTATCTATTATTGTTCGAACCAAAGAAGATAAATCACCCATGGAATTCCTGCTGAGGCTTCTCTACCGGACTACTTGCCAATGTATGACTCAGCATAATAATCATACTATGTAATAGAGCCAGGTTTCAACTAAGAGAGGAACTTGGCTCACCTCTTCTAACCACAGATTTTGATTGCACTAGCAGATGTGTAGCAGAGAACAGCCCATCTGTGCAAAGTAACCTTACTGACTGTAAAGCAATCAAGTAGGCATGTAGTCACTTTCCAATTAGACTGATGCAATGCACTCTACATGGAGCTGCCCTTGGAGAGTAACTGGAAGCCTCAGTTGGAACAAAATGCAGTGGCATAGACAGCTACATGGGCCTCCAGAATGGCACATACAAGGCTTCTGTTTAAGAGCATCAGCAGTTGCCAGATTCCTTCTGGATCCAATTCAAGGAACTGTTTTTGACCCTTGGAAGTTCTTCATGGGATGAGATGGGGTTATTTGAGGGATTGGTTCACCCAGATTATATTTGCCCATCCTATCAGATCTGGCAGGAGAAGTAAATGTGTGGCCCTCATCTAAAGTTGCCCTTGGGACTAACACATCCATTGGGCACGGCTAGTCTAGTGAAGAGAAGGACCAGGGGAGACAGGATACTAGTATTTCAATATTTGAGGGGCTGCCGCAGAGAGGAGGGGGTCAAGCTATTTTCCAAGGCCAGAAAAGGAATAATGTACCTGCCTCCCAACAGCGTTGCAGCAGCCCTCCCCTCGCTCCTCGAGTCAGTAGCCGAGCTGGCAATTGAGTTCCCTAGGTTGATGGTCCTGGGGGACTTTAATTTGCCGTCGCTCGGTGAAAACTCTGATGGGGCGCAGGAGTTCATGGCTTCCATGACAGCCATGGGCTTGACCCAAGTAATTCAGGGCCCAACCCATTCGGCGGGGCACATGCTCGACCTCGTATTTCTCTCGGAGCAGTGGATTTGTGATCTTGGTCTGAGGGGTAACGACATCATACCCCTGTCGTGGTCAGACCACTGCCTACTGAGGCTCGACTTCCGGAGACCAAACCCCCACTGTAGGGAGGAGGAACCGACCAGGTGGTTCCGCCCCAGGCGACTTATGGAACCGTTAAGGTTCCAGACGGAGCTTGGGGTTATTCCTGACACTTTCGCCCACAGTCCGGTAGAGACTCTGGTTGCTGCTTGGCACTCGGCAGCATCGGAGGCCCTCGACCGGATTGCGCCACTACGGCCCCTCCGAGGCGGCGGATCCCGGAGACCTCCTTGGTTCACCGAGGAACTCCGGGAGATGAAGCGCCGGAGGAGACGCCTAGAGCACCGTTGGAGGTCCGATAAGTCCGAATCGAGCCGAGCAATGGTAACCACCTGCACCAAGGAATACACCAGGGCACTTAGGGCAGAAAAAAGATCTCACATAGCCACCTTGGTTGCGTCCGCTGAGTCCCGCCCAGCCGCCCTGTTTAGGATAACCCGCTCCCTATTGAATAAAAGGGAAGCGGGGGAACCCTTGCAGGGCAGAGCTGAGGACTATGCCCAATTCTTAGCGGACAAAATTGCTCGGTTTCGGTCGGACTTGGACTCCACCCCCGCAGTTCCAGCCGAGGCACAGGAGGATCAAGTAGAACATCTCTGGGTTGAGTTTCAGGATGTTACCCCCGGGGATGTGGACAAGGCCATGAGGGCTGTAAGTGCCTCCACCTGTGTACTGGATCCGTGTCCCTCATGGCTGGTTACTAACAGCAGTGAGGTGACACGAGGCTGGATCCAGGCGGTTGTTACCGCCTCTCTTCGGGAGGGGAACTTCCCCGCCTCACTGAAAGCGGCGGTGGTGAGACCCCTCCTAAAGAAACCATCTCTGGATCCAGCTGTTCTTAATAACTATCGCCCAGTCTCCAACCTTCCCTCCCTTGGGAAGGTTGTCGAGAAGGTGGTGGCCTTCCAGCTCCAACGGTCCTTGGAGGAAGCAAACTATCTTGACCCCTTCCAGTCAGGCTTCAGACCCGGTTACAGCACTGAAACCGCTTTGGTCGCATTGACCGATGATCTCTGGAGAGCCAGAGATGGAGGACATTCCTCCATCCTGGTCCTCCTTGACCTCTCAGCAGCTTTCGATACCATCGACCATGGTATCCTTCTGCGACGACTGCGGGAGGTGGGAGTGGGAGGCACCGTGTTGCGGTGGTTCTCCTCCTACCTCTCGGACAGGTCGCAGTCGGTGTTAGTGGGGGGGCAGAGATCGTCCCCTAGGCCCCTAACATATGGGGTGCCTCAGGGCTCGGTCTTATCCCCCCTACTATTCAACATCTACATGAAACCGCTGGGAGAGATCATCCGCAGGCACGGGATCAGATACCATCAATATGCGGACGATACTCAACTGTATCTGTCCGCCCCGTGCCAACTCAATGAAGCGGCAGACGTGATGAACTGAGGCCTTGAAGCCGTTATGGACTGGATGAGGGTTAACAAGCTTGTACTCAACCCAGAAAAGACCGAGTGGCTGTTGTGCTTCCCTCCCAAAGATTCGATCAATATTCCATCACTCAGGCTGGGGGGTCAAATTCTATACCCCTCAGAGAGGGTTCGCAACTTGGGAGTCCTCCTGGACCCACAGCTGTCGTTTGACCACCACTTGACGGCTGTGACCAGGGGGGCATTCGCCCAGGTTCGCCTGGTGCGCCAGTTGCGACCCTACCTGAATCGGGAGGCTCTCACAACAGTCACCCGGGCCCTTGTGACCTCTAGGCTGGAATACTGCAATGTGCTCTACATGGGGCTGCCCTTGAAGAGCATCCGGCGACTTCAGCTAGTACAGAACGCGGCCGCGCGAGTGATTGTGGGTGCACCTCGGTTCACCCACATAACACCTATCCTCCGCGAGCTGCGCTGGCTACCTGTCGATCTCCGGATGCGCTTCAAGGTGCTATTAGTCACCCATAAAGCCCTACATGGTAGTGGATCTGGATACTTGAGAGACCGCCTTCTGCCAATTACCTCCCTGCGACCAATAAGATCTCATAGATTAGGCCTCCTCCGTATTCCATCGGCCAGCCAGTGCCGGCTGGCAACTACAAGGAGGAGGGCCTTCTCAGTAGTAGCCCCGACCCTTTGGAACGAGCTCCCCGTGGAGATTCGTACCCTCTCCACCGTCCAGGCCTTCCGCATAGCCCTTAAGAACTGGCTAGCCCGTCAGGCCTGGGGACAAGGATAGCCGCCCCTCCCGAATGATGAATGTATGTTGCTTACTATTTTATAATATGTCTCTATGTCAATGTTTGTATTCCCCTCCCCTGATTTTATGTGAGCCGCCCTGAGTCCCCTCAGGGAAAAGGGCGGCCTACAAATATTAATAAAATCAAATCAAATCAAATCAAATAATGGATGAAAACTGACCAAGAAAAGATTCAACCTAGAACTAAGGAGACATTTTCTGACAGTGAGAGTAATCAACCCATGGAACAGAAGTTGCCTTTGGAAGATGTGGGAGCTTCATCCCTGGAAGCTTTCAAAACTGGACTGCTATCTGTCAAAAATGGGTGCTTGGGTGGGAGGTTGGACTAGATGACCTCCAAGGTCACTTCCAACTATATTAATCTGTTAATTGATTATGCTTTAGTAAGACTACACTTGGAATATGGCATTCAGTATTTATCTGTTTGATAAAATACAATTCCTAGCTGAAATCTTTGTTAAACAATTTGATGAACTCATAAAAGCTGCGGAAAATATTCAGAGGCAAGTAACTGCAGATACATTTAGCCAATAAAAGGTATGTAATTTGAAAGCAGAAATGACTTTATGTATAATCCAAAGGGATTTCTAATCTTCCTTACATGGCTACCATTCCATATTCATATCCAATTATACTCATCATAATACTACACATTGTATACATTAATAACATTATCAATTATTTATTTAAACTATATCTGTTGTCAATAAATTTCACTAAGTTTAACTAGTTTTAAATTATATTCTTCCATCTATCAACCTGTATCTTTCCAATAGCAAAACAGTCTCATATCTTCTGCCATTTGTGGTGCCAGTCCTCTAATCATCTCTTTGATCAACTTTGTATGGACTCCTCTTAGCAACTCCTTGCTTATAAGATCTCTCATGTAATCTTGATGCTCTTCTTCTGTTTCCTTAATCAGTTTATCTTTGATTGTCAGTAGTGTTATCCATGCTATTGCTAATGAGATTTTCTCTTTAAATCCATAGATTCTTTGTTTTCTTCTTCTTCTGTGTCTTGCCCTATGGGATAAATTTCCTCTCACTTTGATTCCTCTTTCAGTATTCCACTCTTTCCATTTTCAGAGACCAGCCAATCACCATAAATATCAGCAAATTTAATCTCTTTATATTCATTTTCTACTTCAAATTTTTGAGTTTTAATCACCACATTTTGCATTTGATAAACATGTTCAACTTCTTCATCATATTTTGCTGTTATGTGCTCTAAGTCTTCCAACTTCTTGTCTATCTTCTCATATATATTTGATAATTTCTGTATTTCTGAAAATATCTTTTTCAAGCTCAAGGTTTCTGTTTGCTTTTGAAATTGTGCCATTCTTTCCAGCTAACAAACACAGCTGATCTAGCTTAGGAGGTTAAAAAAAATTAAACAGATTCACAAAAACGTTTGTTTTCACTTTTCTCTGGTTAGAGATATACTTCAAAGGGACATTTGTGTGCTTCCCTTCTTATCACTCTCTATAACCAAAACAATCAGCAAAGAAAAAAAATGTTCCATTTCCAATACACAAACTCCAATAAACAAACCCTCCAGACTCCGAGCAGCAGTGTTACCATTGCAAATATTATTTCTTTTGTATCTTTTTTGTATTTCAAGTTAAAAAAAAGAGTCCAATCTTTAAATAAGTTAGAAAAACACCCACAGCAATGAACGAGGAAAACTTTAGTCCATAGGTTATAGAGAACAATAAAAGAAAAAAATAGAAGAAAGCTTAATCCATCCGTTTCAAAAGGCTTGCATAAATTCCATCCATGAAAATTGCATTTAAAAAGTAAGATAACCACTGTCCAAAACCATTCCAAATTTAATTCCGCTGCTTAATTCTTCTGTTCTCCAATTTGAATTAATTTTAAGTCTTTTATAGGCAGTCTCTTTTTAAGACAGTAAAAGTTCCTCACCAGCTGCAAACACTTTCTCTTTCCGTATCCTTCCATTTTGGATCCGCCCCGACTTCGTCAGCCTTGACTGGATTTTTTGTCACTGGCTTGAAGAACTTCTCTTGCTTCTATCAGGAACTTTACGATGTCCCTGAGGTCAGCAAGACGTATTCTTCCTGTTCACCGTCTCTGCTGGACAGTTTAGGTCCAATTGGACCACCCAGCAGCAAAAGTATGCGATGTTGCTTCTCCTCCTCATTCCAGTGCGCTATTCTTGCTACTTTGTCATGCTGCTGCTTGTAGTCAGTCTGTGTGACTGTCTTGCAACAGCTAACTAAGTGCCCCCCTGTTTCCTTGCGAAGGTGGCACTTGCTGTCAGTTGCTTTCTTCAAAATCCTGGCTTTGTATGCCTTTGTTCTTATAAGGCTTGGTCCTGTGCAACCAGAATCTGCCCTGTCTCTTTCTCCAACTTTCCTGTTCTTAGCCTTTGCCAGGTCTTATTACCTGCTTTGCCTGGTATTATCGTATTTTTCAGAGTATAAGACGGACCTTTTTCCCTCCTAAGTATAATTGTGATTTTCTCTTCACATTATACTAGTTTCTGTATCTCATTGTCCTTCAGATATTTTTCCAATGCTGTTTTTTCTTTTTTAATTCTCTAGTATATTTTCTCCAGTTTTCTCTTCTTCTTCTTCTTCTTCTTCTTTCTCCACCTCTTCCTCTTCCTTCTCCTCCTCCTCTCCCAACTTCGCTGTATCTTCTGGTGTTTACACAGAAGAAACACTGACATAAAACTAATTAAAGATATGAAATTAACAGGCTAAAATGTTCGGCTAACAAAAGCACAAAATAAAACAGGAGCCACTGAACAATAACAAACATCAAAGCAGGTTTTCCAGGCATTTGGAAGCCCAGGAGGGAGGGGTCCCATCCTTATCTCGGAGGGGGGGGGTTGCTGTTCCAGATGGCGGAGGCCCAACACAGTAGGCAATGTTTAATGGAAGGGCTTGGAGCACACACACTGCTAGAAATTATTGGACCAGCAGAAATGACTGGAGACATGCAGTCACGCAGAGCTTTATTGGTAACAACCCCTTGAATGCCACCTGGAAGTCATCTGGTAAACAAAACAACTCGTAGAAGAGTGGTGACACACAGGTACACCAAGAAACGCCCATGGCTGCCTCTGCGGCTGCATTTTGAACCAGTTGGGGCTTCTGGGTGGCTTCCAGGGCCACGAAAGCTCGTTGCAACAATCCAATTGTGGGGTGGCCATTGTAAACCCTTCCTCAGCTTGGACTCCTAAGTAGAAGCGATCCTTAGCTCTGTGTGTTACAAAAGGAAAAGTTTTATTAGAGGTCAAGTGAATTGCAGTAAAGCAAAAGCAGAACTGAATTTCCTGGTTAACTTTCCCCATCCAGTTCTTCTCCCCCCTTGGCCCCTCACTGTCCAATTATCCTTGAGTACATGGTTTCTGCAATGGTCCTGCAACAGCCTTGAAGCCTCTGAGAGGCAGGACTCTCCCTACCACCAACTCCATCAGCTTTGCTTTCCCCTCCCTCCTGCCAAGATGGCGCAGTGGTTAAATGCAGCACTGCAGGCTACTTCAGCTGACTGCAGTTCAGCAGTTCAGCTGTTCAAATCCCACCAGGCTCAAGGTTGACTCAGCCTTCCATCCTTCCGAGGTGGGTAAAATGAGGACCCGGATTGTTGTTGGGGGCAATATGCTGACTCTGTAAACTGCTTAGAGAGGGCTGAAAGCCCTATGAAGCGGTATATAAGTCTAACTATTGCTATTGCTATTGCTGCCTCCCCTCCCCCAACTTCATAGCAGGCTGGCAGCTCTGAGAGCCAGTACGATGGCTGCCTAAAGGACAACCCAGCACACAAGATGAACTAGGCACAGACCCATTCTGGCTACAGCTATGACAGGTTCTACAAGCAACAGGTGCAGATCTAAAGGACGTCCAGGTCTTGACTGGGGAAGTGCAGCTCCATCCAAGACCAAGGATGGTGACTTGCCCAACCCAAGGCCTCCAACAGCCCCTCGGCCTTATTAGAACTGAGCTGAAGTCTGTCCGGCCCCATCCAGACCTTGGCCAATGCATTCCACCTGTGCCCATTGGGATGTAGAGCTGGGTTTGAGGCTGAGGCTAGATGGGCCTTGTGCCCCAGAGATGCCAAGAGACACCTTACAGCAGAACTCCTCCATTGCCCAGGGGTCCAAGTGAAGGTTTTGGAAAGGATACTGGACAAAGCTCTGCCAATCCCGTCCTTAAATGTTTCTGATCCAAGGGTGGGCATTCCCCTCCAGCCCCACCTCAATTCTTCCAGGCAAAGCTGCTAAGCCAGCTCCTTCATGGGACTCTGATGGGCTCCCGCAGCTTCATGTTTTACTTCTCTGGAAAGGGTACGATCCAAACTCATCAAAGCAGCCCTCAAGACACCACCCTGTGTCTCAGATGCACATGGAGGACTGTGGATGGATGTGAACAAAGTTGAGAAGAATGTCTCTGGCTTCTATCAACCTTTGGAGAAATCCCAAGCCTTAGCACTGTTCATTCCTCCATTTTATTTGTTGGTTTATCAAATGTATTTTTCTGCCTATCTCGCAGCTCAGGTGATTCAATCCACATGGACCGAGGCTGTAGAATCTAATCTTTCAAATTTGGATTACTCTCCCTCCACAGTCGCGAAAAGGGACTATGATCAGGCAAAACAAGCCCTGAAGCAAAGGAAAAGGGGTAGAGAGGGGCAAGCAGATCTAGGGAAGGCCTTCCTGTGCCCAGGACATAACAGATATGTTGGTCACTGCTGCCTGTGAGCCACCTTAGACAGCACAGGATGGGCAAGTAGCCCCAAGTGAAATGAGTGCTGAAACAGCAGGTCAACTGGAGTGGCGGTCAGAAAGCAGAAAGCCCACACAATCTTGCGTGTCTCGCCTTTAGTCATCACAGTTGTGTTCAGAGCTGCAAGAGGAGGCATGAAAGTCTGGAAGGAAAACCATCCACCAAATGGATCGCTGGCATTGCAGGCTTATGATTCAACATGTGTTGATGTTGAATTTATTGGCTAAGAATAGGGCAGAGCTGAAATCTTCTAAATGTGGGATTTGGCAATCATTGTTGTGCTTCGTGCCAAATTGTGCTTTAATTAGGTGCTGAAAGTAAGGTGAGTAATTGCCATTTTTATGAAACTTACTTGCCTCAGATTTAATATTTGTTTGAATAGTTTTACAAAACTATTTTTTCTTTAAAAAAAAAAAGGAAACAGCACCTTCTCTGTTAAGTTTGGGTGAATAGCTTGACTTTCGGCATTTGGCGCATAACAGCCTCAGCTGTCCCACTGAGCCCCAGAGATTAGAAAAGAAAAAAAGGGTGAAGGCAGGTGGAAAAGAGGAAGGTCAAGATGTATTTTAATGCCCATGGATCTTGGCCCAGCAGAGGAAGAGTGTGTGGTCAAGTCAGCAGCTAACAAAAAAGGGGAATGGCCAAAGTTGCCCTCAGGTATTTGGATTTCAGGAGCAACTGGGCCTCCCTCCTGCAAACAAAAAGGCTCTTGCAATCCAGCCCCCCCCCCCCCCCCAAGCAGCCCTGGCAATGCAAGATCCTTGTATGGATGGAAAGATTCAATTTTGCAGTTTGGCGTATTGAGCTGAAACAATGAAGGATTTGGGGTGTTAACACGAAATGCATCAATTTCCACCCTTCCCATCAAACAGGTGATTTCTGTTGGCGGAGCAAAGTGGAGCAGAAATTCAGAAGCCCTCATTTGTGGTTGTGTACTCCTGCACATTTGTTCAGGGGCTGAAAAGGGGGGATTTTATTTGAGGGAGGGGCTGCAAGTCAATCTTGACTTCTGGCAACTGCCTGGAAAATTTGCTGCAGTTTTCTAGGCAACCTTTTCAGAAGAGGTTTACCCTGCCTCTCCCACCCCCCCGCACCTTCTCTGGGATGAGAGGGAGGTCCTGGCTCAAGAGTGAAAGAAGCCACTGGAACTCACTGCCCCTTGATCTGGACTGAAGTTTTCAACCAATGCGACTGGAGAGGGGAAACTGTTACCTTTATCTTGAATAATATTTTTATACTATACACAACAGGTGGTTTTGGACTTACAACAGTTCATTTAGTGACAGTTCAAAGTTACAATGACAGCAAAAAGGTGACTTATGACCATTTTTTTCACACTTATGGCCACTGCAGCATCCCCATGATGAACAGGTGATCAAAATTTGGATGCCTGATAACTGACATATTTATGACAGTTGCAGGGTCACATGATCCCCTTTTGTGACCTTTTTATAAGCAAAGTTAAAGGAGATTCACTTAACAACTATATTACTAACTTAACAACTGCACTAGGTTGTAACATGGGGCAAATTCATCTAATTAGTGTTTCATTTAGCAATAGAAATGCTGGGCTCCGTTGTGGTTGTAAGTCCAGGACTATCTGTACTACCAGCACTGATGTTGTTACCTATTTGGCTCATGAAAGATCTGAAAGATCTCATTTGCACAAAATTGGAAGATGGAAAAAAATCCCTTCAGACGGAATCAAGAAAAGATTTAGATTGTGCAGAAATGAATAGATTAACATTGGCAATTAAGGGGAAGGAAGAATCGGAGCATTATAATATATGGGGGGATTTTATCATTGGATAAAAAATAAATATGGAGAAAAAGAGATATAATATTAAATAAACCGGGAAGGGAAGTAGATTAATAGGGGAGAAGCTGAACTGAAATGTAAATGAAATGTAAAGATAAGTGGAGAGATAAAATTATAGTAAAAATGATAATAAATATTAAATACGATGAGACAAAAACTGTGTTCAGATGACACACTGTTTGATTAACATTGTATGATGTTTATATAAAAAAATAAAGAAATGTAAAAAAAAAGAAAAATCTGCAAGAAAACAGCTCGGAGAGCACCAAGGACCCCTCCCTTGTTACCATTTCCTGAAAAAATTACGGAAGGAGAGCAACTGTCCCAGCGGTCTGGTGGAGTTACAAGCTGAACTGACCACTTGCCCTGTCCTTACAATCCAGAGGTCACAACCCCTGCAGACCTGAAAGGTGAGAAATCAGATGATTTCCCCCCATCTAAAACTGGAGGGGATCAGCACAAATAAAAAGGGTGTGTGAGAGGCACAGGAAGGCAGAGGAGTTGGGAAGCGGCCTTCAGGACCCTGCAGGACCCCCATTTAAGGAGTGTGCGATGCCCCTCCGCCATGGCCAGACATGTGCCAGCTGCTCAGCACAGTACATGTCCTCAACTTACATCCTTAATTAACACATTTCTGTTGTTAAGTGAGACAGTTGTTAATTGAACTTTCCCCCCATTTTATGATCTTTTTTTTGCCAAAGTTGTTAAGGGAATCATTGCAGTTGATGATATTTAGTCACTGCAGTTAGTAACTCGGTTTTTAAGGGAATTTGGCTTCCCCACTGATTTTACTTGTCAGACGTTTGTATGATTCCGGGACCCTGCAACCCTCATAAATGTGACTCAGCCACCAAGTGTCTGAATTTTGATCAATGCCCAGGGGGATGTTGCAAGGGTCCGAAGTATGAACAACGGTCATAAGTCACTTTTTTCAGTGCCCTTGTCACTTTGAACAGTCACTAAACAAACGGCTGTAAGTCGAGGACTACTTGTACCTTTCAAGAGCGTGCGGGACGCGCGGAAACTGCACGGCCGGCTTCCCCGGCAAGCCCCCGCCCCAACCGGCAGGAGGGGAGGAGAGGAGGGCGGGCACGCAAAAGCCCCCTCCCCTCGGGCGCACAGCAGAGGCGGCCTCCCGCCGGCCCCGCCTCCGGCCCTGCCTCCCCCTGGCGGGGACTCTTCCAGCGGCGGCCGCGGGAGCAGCAGCGGCGGAGGCGGCGGGCGGGCAGCGGGGCGATGGGGCGGCCGCAGTAGGGCCGGGCCGGCGTGATGGGTTCGGAGCGCGGGGCGCCGCTGCGGCTTCCTCGGGACAGGCGGCCGCTGGAGACGGAGGGGGCGGGCGGGGGCTGCGCTTGCGGCCGGCGGGGCTCGGGCGCGTGGCGGGCGGTGGCCGGCTTTTTCGCGCTCTCGCTGGCGTTGCATCTCTTGACGCTCGGCTGCTACCTGGAGCTGCGCTCCGAGCTGCGCCGCGAGCGGACGGCGCCCCAGGACGGCCGGCAGCCCGGAGGCACTGCGGAAGCGCCGCCGGACCTCGCGCCCGCCGGACGGCAGCAGCGGCAGCAACAGTCCCGGGTCCCCGGCGAGCCCGGCAGAGGCAGCCCACAGCAGGTGAGTGAGTGCGCGGCGGGCGAGGGCTGGGCTGGGCGCAGGGGCTGCTCTCTGGAACCGGCAACTCAGACCTCCTGGCCGCGGACTGGTGTGGTCGGGAAGCGCCTCCGGCCGCCCGCTCCGCTCCTCCCGGCCGAGGATGCTCGGCTTTACAGCCGAGCGAAGGCGCCGTTCTCCGGCCGCGCCAAGGACCAGCCGTTCCGACTGAAGGCGGGCGACCCCCGGGAGGCTGGGCTAAGAGGGGCGGCGTCCCCCGCGGCCTTCGAGCCGGCCGCCTCTCCCTCAGCGCCAGGGCCGGGGCGGCCGAGTGGTGCGCGGGCTGGGCTGGGTGGTGGATCAGCCCGGCCTCGGAGCCCGGGCGAGATGGGCGGTTCTCGGCCAGTGGCTGTGAATGGACGGAGTGGGGCGGCTCTGGCCTCCTTTCAAACTCCGGAAGCCTTTTCGGCCGGCAGAAACCCCGGGATGGCTCGCCTTGCGGGTGAAGAGGGAATGTCCGCCAAGGGAAGAGTTGGCGCCTTTGGGCTGAAAAGTTAGCCAGATGGGCAGAGGCCCTCCCACCCCACCCACACCCCAAAGTAACCGAAACCAACACCAACCAAGCTTAGCATCTTGTGCACAGTCTGCAGGGGTTGGGAGGGTTATTTTGGTGTGTGTGCAAAGAAAGGCATGCTTCTAGCAAATTGCTTGTAGACCTTCCCAATGCCTGCTTTAAAGAGTTTGTAATAAATAAAAATAAGTAAGTGATGCAATCCTGCATCACTGTGCACCTGCAAATGGAGCCATCATGTCTGGCAACAGACACACTTTAGGCAAAGCAAAGGTAAAGAATCAGGGTCTTTGGGGACCCCAGCGACTGCCGATTGCACTCTCTTCACAGTCTGGGCAGGGACCCTTCCTCCAGCCCCAGGCAGTGAAGCCATGGAGCCCCTCAGAGCTAGAGAAGTGGGAATCTGCAAGCTTTCCATTTGACTAGAGTCTTTGGTGATAAATATCCTGCTGCAAGTCATTTGAAGAGCCCTTAATGATCAGTGCAGGGACAGAGTAGGTCCCTCCTCCAGGAATAGCACACTAAGTGCAAATTCCATGAAGCTCAGCTTCTCCAGGGAAGTTCCACCATGTGCACATTAGCAATAGCAAAAGCAGACTTGTATACCACTCAACACAGTGATGCGGTGGCTGAGTGGCTAAGACACTGTCAATCAGAAAGGTCGGCAGTTCAGCGGTTCGAATCTCCAGCGCCGTGTAACGGAGTGAGCTCCCATTACTTGTCCCAGCTTCTGCCAACCTAGCAGTTCAAAAGCATGGAAAAATGCAAGTAGGGAACAGCATTCTGGATGCCTTTGGCATTGTCATGCTGGCCACATTTCCATTTAACTACAGTCCAATATTGCTCTAATGGTCCAGCCCCCAATAGCTCTGGCTAACATGGCCAATAGTGATGCTGGGAGTTCAACCAGTATTTTTTATTATGGTCATTGCTGCTGTATTACAGATGCCTGTTTGATTTGGTTGTGCATCCAATGATTGTGCCCCTGCTTAGGAATGGGTGGCTGTTAGCTGGTCTATGGGAGATACCAGGGTTTGACACGTATGGCACCTGCTCTGTGGCTCACCATCCAGTGTTCCATCTGCATTAAGGTTAAGGTTTAACCTTTTAAGGTTAATTTAGGTTTGTGTAGGCTTTAATAAAGAATAATCCAGGCCATCCAATGTATGAAATGCTAATTTTCACCTGCAGACACAAGCAGGCTGGCTTACAGGGGAAGAAAAAACTGGGAGTGCATGTCGTAAAGTACAAATTAATTCAACTTGGCTGAGCCCTGCTTATGTCCTGATACCTGTTGAAGTTGTCACTATATTTTGAAAGATAGAATAAATTAGTTTAGTACCTGGCATTGTATATAATCTGTTCTCGAATTTGCCGTAGAATTTCATTTTTTTGCTCTCAGTGCAGGACACCAATCTATATACAGCAAAGAAGGATAAACTCAATTTCTGAGTGGCTGTTTCTCCCTCAGACTGTCTTGTTTTAACACTAACATTCAGTTGCAATCTGCAGTTCAATAGTTGAGCCAAAATAATTACATCTGTGCCGTCTGGTGGACAATTAAATCCGCATGCACTTCCAGCTCTGGTGTTACTAGGTGATAGGGCTGCCTTCAAAACTGGGTTTTAGTTTGGCAGAGCCACCATTTCTTTTTTCAGTCTCTCCCGGGTGTTTCGGAAGGTCCTTTTGAATGGCCAGAGGCTTCACTTCAGCAGAGAATTGGTTAAGGGATGCTAGCAAAGAGCTTCATTAGGAGGCTGCTTGGAGTGGATGAGAGTTCCCTCCCTCCTCCCCCTCCCTCCCCCTCTATCTCCCCCTCCCCCCATCCACCCCTCTCTCCCTCCCCCCCTCTCCCCCCTCCATCTCCCCCTCCCTTCCCCCTCTGCTGGACTACAATTGTCTTCTGCTGACATGAGGACTTGGTATCCTGAGGCAGCGCATGGGAGGACATTCCTGCAGTGCATGGATCAGGTACACCTCTGTGCAGGTACATGGAATCCCCAGCTTATAGCAGTTCATTTAGTGACTGTTCGAAGTTACAACAGCACTGAAAAAGTGAGTTATGACCATTTTTCACACTTACGACCATTGCAGCATTCCCATGGTCATGTGATTTACATTCGGATGCTTGACAACTGGTTCATATTTATGTTGGTTGCAGAGTCCTGGGGTCACGTGATCCTCTTCTGCGACCTTCTGATCAGCAAAGTCAATGGGGGAAGCCAGATTCACTTAACAACTGTGTTCCTAACTTAACAACGGCAGGGATTCGTTTAAGAAATGTTGCAAGAAAAGTCACAAAACTTTAACAAACTCTCTCGCTCAGCGACAGAAATGTTGGGCTCAATTGTGGTCATAACTTGAGGACTACCTGTGCTTCAGTTTGAATTCCACAGAACGTAGGCACATCCTGTACTATAAAGCAAGCCGAGCCCCCCGCCCCCCCCAATAATGCTCTCTGGATGGAGGGGGGGATCTTGGTAAGATTCTGTGAAAACCAAGGAAGGGGAGGGAGGGATGGGCGAGATGGAGCCGTCCCTGGCTAGGGAATGGATGATCCCTGCAATGCCCAGCAGGCCTTCCCTCCTTCCCCCTCTTTGTTCTTGCCCAGTCCTTGTCCTACAGCCCTCCTTGTGCTAGAACATCCCCCTCCCCCTATTTCCTCTGCCTCCGTTTCCCCTTCATCTGTTGTGCTTTTTCTGTGGAAAAGGGGGTGGGGGAGAGAAGCAGTTTGGAGATATTTTTATGTTTTGTGGTCTGAGATGTAGGTGGGTGCACAGATAAACTTTTACCAGCAGCAAATTCCACTCTGTAGTTAATCTTTCAGGTGTGGCTGCACTGGCCTCCCCCATTTTTAGTTTACATAGATGCCCATCAAGGATGGCACAAAATGGCATTGTTTGCTTTTGTGAGTGGCTTCTTACAGGGACCGAATAGGTTGGTGCAACCTGGGTGGAGTGTGTGCAGTGCTGCTTCCCACCCCTTTCCCCTCTTCCTCTGGAGTCACATGTGTTTGGGGGAAAATACCCTTTGGGGGATCCCTCAATGCTTCTCCCCCCCCCCCGCCCCCCGTCCCCCCCGCCCCGTGGACCAGTTTGCCATCTTGACTGGACAAGACAGCCATCGTGGCTCTGCCCCTGCCTTGAGGCTGTCAGCATATCGATGGGGAGATGGATCCCTAAGAACACGGATGGCTTCTGATGAAGGGATCAAGGCTAAGATCTTCCACCTCAATAGGGCTGCATTTCCCCAGGCAGAAACTGTGCATAACATGGGGCTTTCTCCTGGATCTGAAGTGGATGGGAGAGTTGGGGAATCAAACACAGGACCCAAAGCAAATAACAACAACAACAATAATGGTATTTGTGACACATTTTTAAATGTTCAGTTGACTGAGTTTCATATTTAATGAATAATAATAAAAAGACCCACTGCACTACTTAGTGCCGTGTTTATTAGGCAGCATGTGCTGCTGGAATTCTCCAAAGACTATTGAGAGATGCACTTGTCTTTATACATCTTAGAAAGGTGGGAAGGACCAATGCGTAAGTCACACATGATGTAAGCATGCATATTTGTAGCTCAGGTTCCTTCTTTGCCTGGTTGCCTTCAGAAACCCAAAAGGGGGAGGGGAGGTAAGGCAATAAATCAATAAAACATATCATAAATAATCTAGATGAGGGAATAGAAAGGGAACTCATCAAAGGTGCACTTGACACCAAGATGGTCCCTTTAGAAGATAGGCTCAAGAACCAGAAGGATCTCGACAGACCTGAGCACTGGAGCCTACCTTAACAAAATGAAAATCAACCTTGATAAAAGTAAGGTTTTATACTGAAGCAAGAAAAAGGTGCAAACTAGGTGAAACTTGGCTTAATGCCAGTAATTGCGAGAGGAATCTTGGAGTCCAAGTAGACAGTCACTTAAATATGAGCCAATAGTATGCGGCAGCAGCCAAGAAAAGCCAATGCAGCCCTAAGCTGCATTAATAGAGTGATAGACTCAAGATCATGTGAAGTATTTCTACTGCTATATAAAATCTTAGTAAGACCACACTTAGAATACTGCATCCAGTTTTGTTCACCACAATATATAAAAGATGTGGAGACTCTAGAAAGAGTGCAGAGAAGAGCAACAAAGATGATTAGGGGGCTGGAGGCTAAAACATGATGAATGGTTGCAGGAAGTGGGCATGCCTAGTTTAAAGAAGAGAAGGGCTAGGGGGAACATGATAGCAGTTTTCCAGTATTTGAGGGGCTGTCACAAAAAAGAGGGGGCCCAAAGCACCCAGAAAGCAGGACAAGAAGCAATAGATATAAACTAATCAAGGAGAGAAGCAACCTAGAACTAAGGAGAAATTTTCTAATGGTAAGAATAATTAACCAGTGGAACAACTGGTTGTGGGTGCTTCATCATTGGAGGTTTTCAAGAAAAGACTGGACAGACACTTGTCTGGAATAGCATAGGGTCTCCTTCTTGAGCAAGAGGTTGGATTAGATGACCTCCAAGTTCCCTTCCAATTCTGTTTTTCTATGTTCTCTATGTACCAGTTTGATTTAATTACTGATTTTCCTTGCCCAAAATCTTTGTGTGTCAATTATGGATCTTTCCTGGATCAGGAGCTCCTTCAGTCAATCACTCATCTCCTACTCACTTTCTGTTTGAATTACAAGGAAGTTCACTGGGGGATAATTCAGAATGTACCGGCTGTAGCTGTATAGCTATATCTTGGTTCACCCCTGGAAGGTCTAGTGATAAAACTCAAGCTGCACAGTGATAAAATGGGGTTAAAATTAAATATTTTTAAAAAAATCAAAATAGTGACCCGCCTGAGAATTGACAGTGAAAATATCAAAGTGGAGAGTAACTTCTGCCTTTTAGAATCAGCCATCAACTGTCAAGGAACAAGCACTCAAGAAGTAGGTTGCAGACCAGCAGATAATAGAGCAGCTGTGAAACAGAAGAACTGAGTCAGAAAGAACCACGGAGGTCTTCTAGTCCAACCCCTGCTCAAGCAGGGGACCCTATTCTATTCTGGACAAATGACTGTCCTTAAAAAACTCAACTGATAGAGCACCCTCAACCTCCTGAAGGCAGGTGGTTCCACTGGTAAATTGTCCTCATTGTTAGGAAATTTCTTCTTAGTTCTAGATTGCTTCTCTCCATGATTTGTTTCTATCCATTGTTTCTTATCTTGCTTTCTTGAAGCCTTGGAAAAGATACCCAAATGCTGTGATGTGTCTGTACCCAGAAAGATCAGAATTGTAGAAGCCATGATGTTTCCCTGTAACATTCTATGGAAGTGAACATTCTGTGTTTTAAGAAGCAGGATAGGAAGAGTATTGAGGCCTTTGGACTTTGGTGTTGGAGAAGACTCTTGGGAGTACAATGGACAGCCCAGGAAACAAATTGATGGGACATTGGAAAAAAATCAACCCAGAGTTCTCATGAGGCACAAATGGCCAGGCTCAAATTATTCTACCCCAGACATGTGATGTGAAGGCTCAGCTCTCTGGGAAAAGGCTCTGATGCTAGGGAAGGTGGAAGGAAGAAGACAACAATCAGGTGGATGGACACAGTGTGGTGATGGGGACAATGTAGTAAGATCTGAAAGACCAGTTAGGAATAGATTGGCAAGGAGAAAATATATGTGATCACTAAGGATTGACAGTGACTTGATGGTGATTATAGACATTACTATACATTACTAAGTCCATGGATATTGTTTAGGGATTTGGCAATAATCCATAAATTGTTGAAACCAAGCAGCACAAAATGCCAAGATAGGATGTATACAAATTTTAATAAGAAATTAAATAATCTTTCTCTTTCATTTTATATCTTTGTGGAACAGTTTGTAATATGTTTTTTCCCTTCATTTTGCTTTCAATATGTATAGAAGACTACTTTTTGAATCTCTCAACAATCTCTGCTTAACTTTAGCTTTTCTGACATTGTTTCTAGCTATTGCTTACCTTCAACTACAAATGTGTGTCTCATTAATTGATTTATATCATCAACAACCCTGACAGATATTTAATTGTTATTGCTTTGTTTGCTTTTCACTTTTTTGTAATTGATTTTTTGTTTTCTCTTCTGTTTTACCAAAGATATTTTAAATAGTCATTTGTCTGGAATGGTATAGGGCCTCCTGCTTGAGCAGGGGATTAGACAAGAAGACTCCCAAGGTCCCCTCCAACTTTTGCTATTCTGTATTCTCTGTTCTGTGCATATCTGTTTCCTTCTCATGATGGAATCCTCGGTTTGCTTTTGAACCTTTCCTGGACGTTTATGTAGCATTGGAGTGTCAGCCTCTGCCTTGCTGCTGCTTCGGCTGCCATTGAAACAGGGAGGGGGGGCATGGTATTTGGGAAGGGAATCATTATGTGCTGGAGGAAGATTCTAGACGCTGGCCTGACCATCTCATTGCGCATGCGGAGGAAGGGAGTTTCCCGCCAAGGTTAACTGTCCAGCATTCCATCCTGGTGATGTTTTTTGCCATGATTGAAGCAAATGATTCTTTTAGAAATGATTCTTTTTTTCTGTTGGAGCCAGAATCATAATTGCTGTTGCGAGTGGAATTTCAATTCAGTTTATTTCCAATTATAGTACAGAATACAGAAGAACAGAGGTGGAAGGGACCTTGGAGATATTCTAGTCCAACCCTCTGCTCAGGGCAGGAGTTCTTATTCCATCCTGGGTGAAGATCTTGAAAATCTCCAGTCATGGAGCACCAATAACTCTGGGAGGCAAGCTATTCCATTGACTAATTGTCCTTCTTGTCAGGAAATTTCTCCTTAGTTCCAACTGGAACTAACCTTGATTCCAGGTTGGGTCTTCCTCTGATGAGCTTCCACCATTGCTTCTTGTCCTGCCCCATGGTGCTTTGGGGGTATAGGTAGACTCCCCCCCTTCTATGTGGCAGCCTTTCAAGTATTGCATGATGCTTCCAGGTCTCCCCTAATCCTTCTCTTCATCAGGCTAGTTCCTTTAGCTGTTCATCATACGATTTAGCCTCCATATCCCTTATCCTCTTTATTCCTCTTCTCTGCATACTTTCTAGTATTCCAGCATCTTTTTTGTATCGTGGTGACCAAAATTGGACACTGTTTTCCAAGTGTGGCCTTACTGGTGCTGTATAGGGTGATGCTTTCACTTCTCATGATCTTGATGCTGTCCCTCTGTTGATTCAACCTAAGAGTGGATTGGCTTTTTTGGCAGCTGCAGCACACACTGTTAGCTCATATTTAAGTGGCGGCCCATCAAGACAACTGGATTCCTGTCAGAGTTACTATTTTTAAATCTGGTTCTCTTTAAACAGGGTTGAGCACCTTGAAGATACCCTTAAGAGAAGTGCTAAAGATGAGATGCTACAATATAGTTTACAGCTACCATATTTGGGCTCCAAAATCTGGGGTACAATTGGATGGCAGCAGAGAGTATGTGCTATATATGGTGCCATCTTGTGGTTATCTGGATTTTACAGCTCGGATATGGTAGCGGGCAGAGCTATGTTGTGTTCATTAGCGGCTCAGGGATCTTTTCCCCCCTCTTTCTGGGAACCAGGGTGGGGGTGGTTTGTACTAAACAATTCTCAGTCTACTTTAGCATTTTGTACCTGTTTTGTACCTGTGCATTTGGTTTTTGGAAGATACTTTAGTAAAAGCATTGAGCTGATTATATGGTTTTGTCACTTTAGTTTCCCATCTGGACAAATTCATGGAGGAACCGAAGGGGGTCTCTGGGTGTTTGTTCAGCTTGACGGCATCTCTAGGCATCTCTCACCCATCAGAGGACAGGATGCCCCCTCCCACTTCCTTTGTATTTGGGATACATCTCATTAGTCACTGTGGGACCCAGAACAGTTCTTATTTTCTTATGCTCTTAATTTCTTCATCACACTTTTTCCCAATTTTTTTTTTTTGGGGGGGGGTGGCTTCTGGATTATATTAATAATAAAATTTTAACCACACTGTAAGAGAAGTATGATCTTAATTTTGATGTGAAGTGTAATGCTCTTCTTTCACTGGAGTGCTCTAGGGGTGGAATATCTAAATATACAGAAGTTCAGCTGGTTCTTGGCACTCCTTTTCTGCCTTTGAGCTTTGTGGATGCAGTCCAAGAAATTTTGGAATCCACACTCCCTTAAACACTACAAGTTCTACTGAAATTTGGCAGCCATTGCAACTGCTAAAGAGTTTAATCTATTTTCCACCGTCTTCTATTTGAACCTGTCTAAGACACGCGACATGGCTGTGTTTTTCTAAGTGACACAAGGTTATTTCTCCTCCTTGAAAATCTGTTAGAATGCTTTCTTGTGACTCTGGCTTGCTCAAAAATGCCATTCTGCTCTTGGACTAAAGAACTAGAAAGCCTGATCAATGAGAATACATTGAATTCTCCTTCCCATAGACCCATGGGGTTTGAAGGGACCTTGGAGGCCTTCCAGTCCAATCACCTGCCCAAGGCAGGTCCTCATACCATCTCAGGCAAAGTGGTTCTCCTGTCTTTCCTTGAGAACCTCCATGTTTCAGTTCTTGGGGATTAGCTATTTCACGGATTAGTTCCAGGTTTTTAGAAAACATGGTTTATCTGTATTAAATTCAGTCTTATTGTTGGCAAGGTTACAAGATGGAGATGACTTTAGCTATTCCAACATATGGCATACCGTGGGATTTCAGGGCGTCATTGTGATGTTGAACAAAAGACCTCCAGGTTCTCTCTTAGCCACTTGGACAAGGCAATAAGGTTTGCCTGGCAAATCTGTGGTGACTTTTTGTAATTGTCTCATTCTATGATGATCATTGATGAACTATGTACTATTAGCAAGCTAGTTAAAATATGGGTAGAATATCACTAGAATTAAGTAGATACATATGGTTAAAAATAGTAATCAAAGAATGCTCATGACATTTAAAAGGAGTATTGAGTGGAGCCCCATAAAAATCACAACTGGATCCTTGAGTCTTCAGGTTTTTTTAATTAATGATTGATGGTAGAGAGAATTCTTATTAAATTTGCACATGGCGCAAAATAGGACAGTGTTTTAGAAGGCAGACATAAAATTCAAAATGATCTGAAATGTTAAAAAATGGGCTCTAAATAACAGAATTTTATTTAATAGAGAAATGCAAAATTCTTCACTGAAGAATAAAAAATATGAACAAAATGTGTGAAAGATATATTGGAGTCCTTGGTGCTCTCTGAGCTTGGTTGTTTCATCACTTTGTCTAAGAATGCAGTAAGGTGTGACTTTTAACAAACCCATGCTGGTTTCTAGTAATCACCTGATTCATTTGTAAGTGCTCACATATCTGCTGCTTGATTATCTTTTCCAGGATTTTCCCAGGTATTGATGTCAAGCTGATTGGCCTGTAATTTGCTGGATCCACTTTTTCTCCCCTTTTTGAAGACAAATTGGTTGTTTTTCCAGTCCTCTGGCAGTTCCCCTGTGATCCAGAAGCTCTGAAATATTTCTTTCAGTAGTTACAGATAGAACAGAACAGAATAGAACACAATAGTATAACAGAGTTGGAAGAGACTTTGCAGGCCTTCTAGTCCAATCCCCTGCTTAGGCAGGAAACCCTACGCCACTTCAGACAAATGGTTATCCAATCTCTTCTTAAAAACTTCTAGTGTTGGAGCTTTACAACTTCTGAAGGCAAGTTGTTCCACTGATTAATTGCTATAACTGTCAGGAAATTCCTCCTTAGTTCCATGTTGCTTCTCTCCTTGATTAGTTTTCATCCATTGATTCTTGTCCTGCCTTCGCCTGCTTTGGAAAATAGCACAACCCCCTCATCTTTGTGGCAGCCCCTGAGATATTGTCACATTGTTATCATGTCCCCCCTAATCCTTCTTTTCATCAAACTAGAGCATGTCGGCCAGCTTCTTCAGTAGCCTGGGATGGAAACCACTTGACCTTGGAGATTTGAACCCATCCAAAGGAGCTAGATGTTCTCTTAACAAATTCATGCTTATCTTTATCTGTATTTCTATTCTTTCCCCCATCATGTTGGACTATTTTTCCCTTTTGTGACAGGTCAGAGGTGGGTTGCTCCCAGTTTGGCCCGGTGTTCCTGAACCTGTAGTGGTTTTTGGCCTGGGTCCCAGAACCAGCAATGACCCAGGCTGGCCATGCCCCCGAACTGGTTCCCGGTCTCCATTGCCATTGCTGGCATCTTGTTTATTAGCTTTTAATGGTCTTTGTGAATGTGCACAACCATTTTGCAGAAAACTACGCAAGTGCAAGCAACGCATGGCTGGCGTGCATGTGAGCGAAGGAAGCAGCACATGCGCGAAGCACACACGCACGCAAGCGAACTGGTATGGTTTGCATAGAAACCCACCCCTGCAACAGGTGCATAGAAGGAATTAGGCAGTTTGCTTTCTTCCTGCTGCCCGTCACCACCTTCTCATATTCTAGCATTAGTTATAGGCCCTTCTTTCACTTCTTTATCTTTGTCATTTTTGTCCCTCAATTTGTCAGAGAGCTCTTTGGGCAAGCCTGCTGGTCTTGTGTCTGGTGTATTTTGTTTTTGTTTATCTGTGATATTAGTTTTGCTGTGGCCTTTGTTCTTTATTAACTCATTTTTCAGAGGCTCCCAAGTATCCTTTACTGTTTTTCCTTCTAGGATTTCTATCCTTGGAATCATTCTTCATATCTTTCTTAGTTTGTTGAAGTCTGCCCTCTTAAAGTCAGAAACACAAGTCTCACTTTGTTCAGGTACCTGTGGCTGCATTATGGCAAATTCTAGTATGGCACAGTCACCCCGCAGTGCTCTGCAACTTCCATCCCTGTTAGTAACCACAAAGTCCAGTATAGCTGCCCCTCTAGTTCCCTCCTCCACTGTTTGGATGAGAAAGTTGCCGGCTGGGCACATTAGGAACCTGTTTGATCTCCCATCCCTTGCAGAATTTGTTTCCCACTTGAAGCATGGTCACGGAGGTCCCCCATTACTATAGTGGTGTGTTTCCTACACACCTCAGCTTAACTGATCAGCCAAAAAACCGATCTATTTCTGTGATGGCAAACCTATGGCACGCGTGCCACCTGTGAGGCGAGACGTTGCCCTATGTCAGCTCTAGCGCACATGTGCATGCTGGCCAGCTGATTTTTGGCCTTCCGGAGCCTAGGGAGGGGGGAAATGAGCCCAACAGGCCTATCGGAAACAAACTTCGGTTGGGCCTGTTTTTTGCCATCCACAGGCTCCGGAGGCTTTCCTGAAGCCTGGGGAGGGTGAAAAATGGCCCAACAGGCCTACCGGAGGCTTCAGTGAGGTCTGCATGCATGCACGAGGTGGAGTGCGGATGGTTGTGCGCACATGTATGGGGGGAAGGCATTGCATTATGGGTGTGAGCACACACGCGATATCACATGTGTGCGTGCCCTTTTGGCACCCAAGCAGAAAAACGTTCGCCATCACTGATCTATTTCTTCTGCTTGGTTGGGTGGCCTGTAGTAGACACCTACAGCAATGTCATTTCTTTTTCCTCAAATATTCACCCAAATACTTTCAAGATGGCTTTCATCCTCGATATTGTGTATTTCTGTAGAGATATAGTAGTTCAATGGAACTCTTCAGCTCCTTTTGTAGGGCCTGTTTTTCCCCAACAAATTACATTCTTCTAGTAATATATTCCAATCATGGGTTCCATCCCACCAAATTTCAGTAATAGCTACAATATCATACCTGCCCTCAGGTCCCCAAACCTCAAGTTCTCCCTGTTTATTCCTCATGTTTTGAGCATTAGTCAGTTGCCACCTTATGCTTGCTTGTGCTCCACTGCAGTGACAGACTGCCATGAAATGTGGGGAGGGGGAGTGTGAAGGGAGGAATGCTTGGGAAAATGAAAGTAGATATTGTACCTCCTCAAGACACTGCTTCACAGTCACCCAGCTGGAAGGAGAGCCTTATACCAACCTGTTATGAAAACATCTTGCCTGAACCTGATTGGCCACACTGAGGTGGGCAATGAGAGACAGTTAAGGAGGGAAGAGTAGAACTTAGGGATTTGGGTGCATGGTTTTCAGTTCCGGCTTTGCACTACTGCAATACACTTGACCTCTAATACAGTGTTTTTCAACCTTTTTTGTGCAAAGGCACACTTTTTTCATGAAAAAAATCACGAGGCACACCACCATTAGAAAATGTTAAAAAAAATTAACTCTGTGCCTATATTGACTATATATAAAGTGTTTTTCCCACGGCACACCTTACACTATGTCACGGCACACTAGTGTGCCACGGCACAGTGGTTGAAAAACACTGCTCTAATAAACTATACCTTTCTCAACAAATGGAGCCAAGGATCGTTTCTACTTAGAGGTTTAAGTTGTGGCAGGTCTGACATTAGGCATCGGAGTCCTTTATGGCTAACCCTGCGTTTGCTTCCTGCATCTCCTGTTACGTGCCTGAGTGCCCCTTCTCACCATTTATTTCCTCATTGTCTGATTTATTGTCTAAGAATCATCCTAAAAATTGGATTTTTCCATTCGTTCTTGTTCATTTCAGGCCACTGTTCAAATCTGTCTAGATCTTTTTGGACCTTTTCTTTTTCCTCAAAAGTATGAGCCAGTTCTCCTAATTTTGTATTCTTTGCAGATTGAATAATTGTCCCCCGCAGCACCATTATTCAAGTAAGAGATAACACTATTGAACAAGCCAGTGGAGCCTGTGACCCTTTGCTCACTGCATTTGGCTAAACTGACATGGAGTTATTCATTACAATCTTTATTGAGCTAATTAGGAATCCATATAACTTTTATTTTACCTTTTTATCAATAATGGCACTCTGATAATTTTTTGAGATGTTTTCCTGAGGTCAAGGTGCAACTTTGTCCATGGCATTCTTTCAATCTATTAAGCTACTAAGTTTATCAAAAAGGAGATGTTAGTTTGCAATGATTTGCGCTGGCTCCTGCTAATTGGGCTCAAAAGCAGCTTCTTGGGCATCTGTTTGAGGGCCTTGCCCAATATAGACACCAAGATGGAAGGCCTGTAATTTCATTTCCCCCCTTTTGAAGATCAGGACAATAGCAAGAGCACTTAGACTTATATACCACTTCACAGTGTGTTACCGCCCTCTATACGTGGTTTACAGAGTCAGTCTATTGCCCCTAACAATCTGGCTCTTCGTTTTACCGATCTTGGAAGGATGGAAGGCCAAGTCAATGTTGAGCCCGTCAGGATCGAACTGCTGAGTCGGCAGAGTTATCCTGCAATCCTGCATTCTAACCACTGCACTTTTGGTCTTCTGGGACCTTGGCAGGTCTCCGAGGATTTTTTTATATTACAGGTCATGGTTCTGCTTTTGTTCCTCTTACTGTATCACTTACTGATTCCTCCAATTCTTCTGGCTCTGACTTAAATTAACTGGAAATAATTGGTTTTTTTAAAACCATCTCCTGAGCTGGAGCTCCCTCCTTCTGCAATAATGGTCAACTAGGGACAGGCACAAAATACGGACAGGATTGTTGGACGAAATGTCCATCTGGTTCAGTTCCAAGTGGGGAGAAAGACACTGGAAATCTGGAGGGTGATTGGAAAGATAGTTAACGGTGAAGTAGAACCACCAAACACATGGTCCTGGTGCAGTGATCACATGGAGTGGAGAGTGGGAGTTATTTATACCCTATCTTGGGCTTTGCCCTTGAGCTTCCTGTTCCTGTAGCAAGAGCATGTATTCTATTGGTTGCTGTCAGACTCCCATGGGGCTATGGAAGGGTCATAGCTGAGGTTGTCTGAGGTTGTCTGCAATAGCAATAGCAGTTAGACTTATATACCGCTTCATAGGGCTTTCAGCCCTCTCTAAGTGGTTTACAGTCAGCATATCGCCCCCACAGTCTGGGTCCTCATTTCACCCACCTCGGAAGGATGGAAGGCTGAGTCAACCTTGAGCCGGTGAAATTAGAACCACTGAACTGCAGATAACAGTCAGCTGAAGTGGCCTGCAGTACTGCACCCTAACCACTGTGCCACCTCGGCTCTTTTAATGAAGAGGCTTGTGTTCTGAAGGGGGCAATTCCTATTGTGTCTTGAAAGGATTAATCCCATCACCCTGAGGCTGAAGGTCTTTTGTCTTGTAGATGGGCTGGCCCAGTCTTGCTGGGGCTATTCAGAAAGGTGGGGGCTGCTTTCTAAGACCATATTTCTCTTTAATGTTTTGCCTTTTTAATATTTCTCAAAATATTTCATTCTTCTAGGAAAGGGATAGGTGCTAACTTTCTACAGAGTTAAGAGGCTCTGCCTTCCTGCTGTTTCCTGTTGCCAAGTCATACTTTTCTCCTAGCAACAGACCCCCGCTTTCTCTGCCTTTGTTTCCAGTGTACCTGAAGATCCATTTTTTGTGCTGCTTTGTTTTAGACATTTCAACAAGCCTCAACTCATTCTGAGCTTCAGCCTTCCTGACATGACTGTAGAGTTTCTGGTGGCTGTTCTGTCTCTTTCTTTGATATGCTACCTCTTCCATTTTTATATGTCTCCCTGTATCTTTTCAGCATTTAAAAAAAGCTTATCTATGCAGGTCTCCTTTATGCCATTGGATGTCTAATAGGCATTGTTTTCAGTCATAATTTAGTATCTAATATTGCAGGGTTTCAATTTTTTTCTGGATGTTTTTACCCTTTGGGATTTCACACCATTGGGCCTCTTCTACCACTCCAAAAACTATTCCAGAGTCTTCTGAAGTTCATGATATATCTCTGACCCTCCTATTTTCTTCTTCTGCCTGGGATCATGAACCCAGAAATAACATGATCCCTCCCCCCTAAATTAAATTCACTTTTTCAATCTATTCTTCCCTCTTGGATAGGCCAGACCTGGAAAAGCAGCAACCCCCCGCCCCTCCCGTTTCTTTGTCCACTTTTTGACAAAGGAGGTCAGAAAAAAATGTGTGCATTCTTTGTCTCTTGGCTGTGTTACCCTTCTAGCAATTAGTTTCAAGGTTGTTGAAATTTCCCATTATCCCCCCTCAATGCCAAATTTCCCTGCCCCATCCCTTTGGATTCCTTCTCCTTTGGTGGAAATATCCAACAGCATTTCCATGGTCTCTTTCACCAATTCCCATGCAGGTGTATGCTTTCTTTGCGTTTGGTAGGATGTTGGCAATCCAAAAATTCATGGTAGCTTCTAGGCCAATCGCATGAACGCCCCTTGCAGGAAATCCAGCCCAAAAATTCCCAGGTGCCAGAGACAGCCACAGCCATATCAGAGCAAGTCTCTCATTCCATAAGATAAGGAGGGACTCCGGAGCCAACAATGTACCTGCCCCTTCTGAGAGAAGAAGGGCAGCCTTACTCATAATATGTGGGTTCCCCAAGTATTTACTGTGCTTTCCTTGGTCTTAGTTCCTTGGTCTTTTTAGAACTGAGCTTAATACAGATAGTCCTCGATTTATGACCACAATTGATCCCAAAATTTATGTTGCTAAGTGAGACATTTGTTAAGTGAGTTTTGCCCCATTTTATGACTTTTCATGCCACAATTGTTCAGTGAATCATTGCAGTTGGTAAGTTGGTAAGACGGTTGTTAAGTGAACCTGGCTTCTCCATTGACTTTGCTTATCAGAAGTTTGAAAATTGTAATCAGGTGACCCAGGACACTGCAACCGTCATAAATGTGAGTCAGTTGCCAAGTGTCTGGATTTTGATCAGATGCTGCAACGGTGGTAAGTGTGAAAAATGGTCATGAGTCACTTTTTTCAGTGCTGTTGTATGACTGAACAGTCACTAAATGAATTCTTGTAAGTTGAGGACTATCTGTAGCCCTTCTTCACACCTACTCGGAGGCTGGGTCAGAGCTAGGACCCTCTGACCTGACCCACTTGATTCAGAAGTCGCTTTCCCCAGATCTCCTGATGTCCATGGGGATTCCCAGTCCTCCAGGTGATGGTTGTCCCAAAGGTGCTTTTTCACGAGGCAACTGGATTTCTGGCTTTTCTTTGAAGACATTTTGGTTCTCATTGAAAAAGCTTCCTCAACTTCAGAACTGAGAAAGCTTCTTGGATGAGAAGCAAAATGTCTTCAAAGAAAAGCCAGAAAGTCCAGTTGCCTCATGAAAAAGCACCTTTGCGACCTACATTTTCTGCTTTCTTCCTCCTCTGGCCCTGAAATCATAACTTAAGTCCTTGCCGTTGAGGAAGGGGCTCCTCTGTATGATATTTCTGGATTAGGTAGTGATAGTTAGAGCAGACATCCATTCTGCTTAGATTTTTTTTTTTTGGTGCTGCTGATCTATTTTCCCTATTGCTTGCTTATAATCACAAAGAAATATTGGCTTGATCTTGTGCACACCTGTGAATGTGCATCCTCTGCCAACAATTTGTTCAATCCAAATGTTGCCTTTTGAACATGTAGACAGTTTGTGCCATAGGCATTAATGTCTTGAGTAAGGAGTTTCTCTCTGAGTTTGCATCTCTCTTTGGTGTGATGGAAATGAGGCTTTGTTTTATCCTGCCAGGTGAACTGTTCCACTCTCAAGGGTTTACATCAACAGCCAACTCTCCTTGCTGAAGTCAACTTATTGGAAGGGCTTCTTCACCCCAGGGCAAGTTTTTGTCCAAACTGGTCAAAATAAGAACTGGTGTCTCAACTTCCTTTTTTCCTGATCTTTTTAAGAGTATAAACCTTCGTATGGGTAATCCTCGACTTACGACCATAATGAAGTCCAAAATTTATGTTGCTAAGTGAGTTTTGCCCCATTTTATGACTTTTGTTGCCACATTTGTTAAGTGAATCACTGTAGTTATTAAATTAGCCACATGTTTGTTCAATGAATCTGACTCTCCATTGACTTTGCTTATGAGAAGGTCACAATGACCAGGGGATACTGCAACCATCATAAATGTGAGACAGTTTCAAGCGTCTGAATGTAGATCATGTGACCATGGGAATGCTGCCATGGTCGTAAGTGTGAAAAAGTCACTTTTTTCAGTGAAGTTGTAACTTCGTATGGTCACTAAATGAACTGTTATAAATCAAGGACTACCTGTATGTATATCCCCAGATTAAGCTAACATTGGCTAAGTTCATACAACACCTTAAACTATGCATCAACTTAAAAAAGAACATTTTGTTTGGATTCTTCAAGGCGGAACCAAAATAAAGCAACCATATTATCATATTGCAGCATAAAAATAAGTCCAACGCAAAATCCAAATAATATCATTAACATGCTATTAATCAAAAGGCAAAGTTCTAGGAGGTGGGACAGGTCCAATTAAACTGAGCTGCCTATGGGACGGTGGGGTATTACCTTACCCCCCCTTCAAATGTCTACAAGATAGTTGGTGAAAATGACCACCAAATAAGTCAGAAAAAGAGGTGGTTGCTTTGTGCAGTTGCAAGATGACTTGCTCTTGGTACAGTCTTGCAAAACTGCCCCATCATTGCTATAAAACATGAGCCAGCTTTGCCACGTGCTTTCTGAAGAGGGGGAGGGGGATTCCTGCCCTGCTCAACCCTGATAAACTTGGGTCTGCATCATCCTAAAATAAGACCTTGTTGTAATCAGATGTACCATTGCTTGGCACTGCTTATGAATGGCAGCAATGATGCGAAGTTGGTTTTTAGGGCTGCTTGAGGTTTGGTTGGAAAACCTTGCTGAAACCACAAGAAAGCTACCAGGCGCATAACTGAACAGCTGGAACAAATTTGTTAAAACTGTTATTAGGAAAAGAGCTTTTAAAGAAATAAATCACTCATCCTTCATTATTCTTCAGGCTCCCATGGACTATGACGAGTTCTAAAATTATCAGCCACTGCAAATAAACTTCTGAATTTGCATGATTATATTACCAGTGGCTGATACTAGGCAATTTGAGCTATTAAGCTGTAATGCAGGGTATTTATAACAGCCAAAGCACATATAATCCTAGGGCTGGAAGGAACATAGAGTAAAGAATAATAGCGTTGGAAGGAACTTTGGAGTTCTTCTAGTCCAACCCCCTACTCAAGGAGGAGACCTTTAGAACACTCTCTTTTTGAAAGCCTCCAGTGATGGAGCAGCCGTAACTTCTGAAGACAAACAGTTCCATTGGTTGATTTCTCTGACAGTTAAGGATTTTCTCCTTAGTTCTAGGGACCTTGGATGTCCTCCAATGAACACCGTGCCCAAGACAGGAGTCCTTTTACCACCCCTGACTAACGGTTGTCCAATCTATTCTTGGAAACCTCCAGTGATGAAGCACCCTCAATTCTAGGAAGCAAGCTGTTCCCTTGACTAATCGTTTTCACTTCCAGCAAATTCCTCCGTATTTCGATGTGTACTCATTTACTTTGGAATAGATGTAATTCACAGCTCTTAACTTAAATACAGTGTTCTTTCAGCCTAAGGTTTTTAACATAACTATTACAATTGCCATGATTGGCTCAAATGCCTGATTTATTCCAAAAGATTAAATCAAGTGTGTGTGAAAATGCTTGATGAACTATAAAAGTGGAAGCAATGAGCAAGCAAAGCACATATTGTGGAGTTGAGTTAAATAAAGCAAATGAGAAAATAGATACTAAAAAAAACACATAGGAGAGGTAATAATGATATTGTATACTACTGAGGGTATTATTAGGTTTTCAGTTTGTTTGCAATGCCAGTATCAGAAATTCACCCAAAAGTTATTCATTTCTCAAACTTAGGCAGTGCCCATCTCACTATTGAAGTGACTCTGGGTGGTTTACAATTTTACTGTATTACAGTTTTAAGTAAGTCATGATTTACACAATTTACTAAATTAAAGTTGGTGTACACCTAGATTGAAGGGACTGTATTCCTTCATCCATGCCCGGCTTTATTTGTTTCCGGGACTCTTCTGTTCGTGAGAACGGTTCACAAGATTTAGCAGTCCAAAACTGACTGTCCACTTCTGGGAGATGGTGCACCCCCACCCCACTCCTTCAGTATGCTGGGGTCAGAGGCAAGCTCTCATATCCCATAGAACTCAACCTCTTCCTCAAACATTTGCTCCATCAGTGAGTTGCACTTAATGTTAGGATTTTTTTTTACATATGCAGGTAGTCCTTGACTTACAACAATTCATTTAGTGTCTGTTCAAAGTTACAAGGGCATTGAAAAAAGTCACATATAACCGTTTTCCACAACCTTTGCGGTATCCCCTTGGTCATGTGATCAAAATTTGGAGGCTTGCCAATTGGTTCCTATGTATGACAGTTACCTGTATCCCAGGGTCATGTGATCACTTTTTGCAACCTTCTGATAAGCAAAGTCAATGGGGAAGCCAGATTCACTTAACGGCCATGTTGTTGATTTAACAACCGCAATGATTCACTTAACAAATGTGGCAAAAAAGGTTGTAAAATGAGGCAAAACTCACTTGACCAATGTTTCACTTAGCTAATAGAAATGTTGGGGCTCAGTTGTGGCCATAAGTTGAGAACTAACCTGCCTTTCTGAAACTTGAATTTATTTTTTGTGTGTGTATCATTGTGGAATAAGAGAAGCAGAGAAGGCCAGGAGACAGGGGTTGCCAGGAGTTTTGCAATGTACTTTAACCTAGTTAAGATGCCAGAACAGAATCCTGAATCCTGAAACCCTGTCAAAGCTCTCCCAACTTCAATTTATACATGAACCAATCAAGGTGGAATTGTTGTGTCAATTGACAAGCATCTGTCTGGCCGCTTCTTATCCGGCCAAGCAACCAGAGAAGCTGATGTGGCAGGAGGTGGCTGAGGCCGAAGGGATTGTGTGGGGGATTTCAGATGCAACCATCACACCATTTGCGGTGGGGGTGAATATCCCCTCCTGCTTCCCAGAGTTGCTGTGTGTCAGGGTAGCTCCTCCAGTGAATCAAACATTCAAGCCTCGCCCTCCTGTGGAATCCAAAATATCCCGCCCCCCCCCCCTGCTCCTCTCCCTTGTCTGTGAGACTGGTGGGGAGGGGAAGGTGCTGAACACAAGGGACGGAGAGGTCCCCTCTGCAGAAGGGGAGGATGGGTAAAATTCCAGATGTTCTTTCTTGAGAAAGGCAACTCTGAGAGCAGGGGCCAAACACTTTTGAGCCTGATATTTTGCATAGCTGGGAGGAAGGTAAACAGGCATTGGGAAGCCATACCAAACCCCGTGCAGCATCCTTGGCTATTTCTTGCCCATGCATGTCTGCTGTACCTTTGTGCAGAGTCCTGACCAAATCAGTTGCTTTAGGGGAGCTTCAGAGGGCAGATTAGTGGGGATCAAAGTCAGAAACTGCTTGAAAGGGAAGCTGTTATAGGCTCGTTTTGCAATTGGGAAGAAATAAGGTCGCTTGTCCTGTTGGTAGGAATCCAGCAGCGCAGAAATGGCTCCAGCGTAGCCTTCGTCTTCTCGGACTCTCCATTTGATTGCAGACAACCAGACAACAGCAAGTGAGAACAACTACAGGTAGCCCTTGACTTGTAACAGTTCATTTAGTGACTGTTTGAAGTTACAATGGCATTGAAAAAACGACTTATGGCCTGGAGGCAAAATCATGAAGAATGGTTGCAGGAATTGGGTATGGCCAATCTAGAGAAAAGAAAGACTAGGGGTGACATGACAGTTGTGATCTAATATTTGAGGGGCTGCCACAAAGAAGAGGGTTCCGCCCATTCTCCAAAGCACCAGAATAAGGCAGGACATAAAGCGAGATTTGGATATAAGAGTGAAAATGATATGGAGTCAGACTAGAAGATCTCCTGGGGCCCCCGTCTATCCCTTCTATCTCATTATACATTTTCTAGTCTTGAAGAAGAACAGGAAATTCTAATGTCAAACCACGAAAGCTGCTGTGAGTAGGTCAAGTCAGTTGGAGGTCTTGCTTGCAAGTCAGACATAGAGCTTAACTACACAAGTCAGTATGAAACTAGTGCTTCCTGCATGACACCTGCGGCTTAGACATGAAAGGGCAGCACAATATAATCTGCTTAGCCAATAGAAATGAGCTAACATATTTCCGTGTTTTGATGCTTTGAACATACTATAAGAACGCGTGTTCAGATGTTAGAGTTTGCTGTCTCTATCTGAACCATTCGGCCAAATGAAGCTTCTCTTGATCTCGCAGTCCCGGTCTCCTTATTTTCTGCAACAAGAAGGTAGGACAAAGAACAATGGTTGGAAACTAACTAAGGATGGAAGCAACCTGGACCTAAGGAGAAACGTCCTAACAGTGAGAACAATTAACCAGTGGAACTGCTTGCCTCCAGAAGTTGTGGATGCTTCATCACTGGAGGTTTTGAAGAAGAGACTGGACAGCCACTTGCCTGAAAAGGTATAGGTTCTCCTCCTGGAGCAAGGGGTTGGACTGGAAGACCTCCAAGTTCCCATCCAGCTCTATCCTGATTGATTGATTGATTGTCTTTCTTGTCACAAGATTGGAAACAGTGATCTCATGACCCAGAATCATCATAAACATGAATCTGTTGCCAAACATCTGGATTTTGATACACATGAACCTAGGGGTGCTGCAAAGGTCGTAACTGAAAAATGGTCATAAGTCACTTTATTCAGTGTTGTTGTAACTTTGATCACTAAATGAACTGTTATAAGTTGAGGACCACCTGTAGACATATCTCTTGTAGTGAGATAGTGTTAAAAATGTACTCTGATGTGGGCTAAAAGTACTTGAACAAAACGATTTAATGTCTACTGTGTTGCTTATGACCCAAAATGCTTCCTTGCTGGTTTCCTCCCCTTCCACGCCTTCTGTACAGGTGAGTCCTCATCACTTCTGCTCCCTCTGCATCTCTCTTGCTGATTAGGCAGCACCTGAGTTGGGGGGAGGTCTGGTCCCTTTCCTTTCTTCTGCGTTTCTTTGGTTTCAGCTGCTTCTGGGCTGGGGCCTCCTCTACTCTGCCTGCCCACCTGTCTAGTAATTTCTCCCTACAGCAAAGTTTGGGGCTCTCAGGCCTTTTGCCCACCTGCTCTGCCTTCTTTTGTATTTTCTCCTTTTACTCCATTATTCTAAGTTCTAAAACCTGCCTGCCAGCTTCCAGGTGCTTCTAGGGAGCCCCTCCCCCACTCCTTTGCCAAAGTCCCCCTGCCAAAGCAGGGCAGCTGACGAAGACAAAAAACTGGGGAGCTTGATAGTTTCCAGGCAGCTGATTGTTCCTCCCAGACCATCTCGACTTTCTTAATAGAGGTGATTAAACCATGGTTTGGTTTACTTAATAGCTAGCTCTGTATTTTCTTAACTACTTATTATCAGGTTTCAGTCTCTATTCAGCAGTAGGTATATTGATTATGTTCTTATTTTGTTTTGAAACTATTCAGAACCTCCTATTTTCAATTCCAGTTACCTGTCCCCTCCTACTATGTGTCGTCTTTTTTATTTTCAGATTCTTGCCAAGTTTTTTGAATAGATTTTGTGGTTTATTCTGCTATGCTTCCATTTTCTCCCCTCCTTGGGATTGTTTTCAGTTTAACTTTTAGCATTTCGCTTTAGTTTTTTAGGACATCCCACCAACCTTCTTTCTCTGTTACCTCCTCCTGCAATTGAATCTGCCATCTTCTGCTTTTCTGAAATCCACCATAAATCCATCAGCTTCTGTACCCTTAAAATAGAGAATTCCAGAATTCCATGGTCACCATCCTACCCATGAACCTGCCTCCTCCACTTCCTTTAGAAGTCTACTCTGAGGATTCGTAATAGGTCAGTCATATCTGGTACTTCTCCATAGTGAGGGGAGGAGTAGGATGTGTTGACCTTATCCTCTCGTTGATTGGACTGAGTCAGATAGGCTTTTGGGACACGCCCCTGGTCCACCAGGCATCGCCCAATTATCGACTCAGTCCCTCAACTGGACGGTTTGCCATCCTGGATCTCCAATAAACTTGGAAAAATTTAAAGAAAGCAGAAAAATCAAATTGTCTCCCTACCGCAGCAGCTGCATGCGAGCTGGACAGCTCCCTGAGCTGCGAAAGAACTGCCAAAAACCCGCAAGGGCAGCATGCTGCCCAGGCCTCTGAGTGAGACAAGCATCACTCAGAAAAGAAAATCTGCCGGGCAAGCAGGAGACAAAGGGCACAAGCCTTCCAAAGGCAAGCCCAGCCGTGGAGGCTCCAGCGGCACCGGAGTGCTTTGCCGCTCCCTACAAGAGTCGAGAGGCAAGCTGCGGCTTTTTCAAGCGCCATGGAGCATCCAGGACGCTGCTCAGGAGAGTCCAAGTAAGGGTTAAATACAGCCAAACGGCCCAGAACTGAATTGAAACTTTAAGCCATGGCTCTGGTGCTAATTTTCTCCAGTTTTTTTTCAATTCAGCTAGCCCAGTGGATGTGCTTTTGAGTTTCTCTTCAATTCTGGTTATTTGCTTGGACTCTCTTGCTAGCAGTAAGTAAAATAGCATTTTAAAATTGGAGGAGGCTTGGTGAGAAAAATTTCCCTTATTTAATTCTCTCACCCCTCTTGTCTTCCCGGTGTCCTGGATACCTCAGGTGCCATTGGGGGACACAGGCAGTTGTTGGGGAGGTGCGTGAGTCGGAGCGCCGACGCCAGCGCTGCCGCAGCACCCTCACTGTGGTGGGAACCCCCGCGGAGAGCTCCGTTGGCCGTCGGCCGTGCTCTCCTCTGCTAAGCCGGCTAATTTAAAGTGCAGGCGAGGTGGGAAAACGCTCCGCCCGCCATTTTTTAGACCTTGCTGGTTTCGCTTTAGATTCCTGCGCACATGCCACAGCTGCTGTAGCCTGACTCATTGCAGGAGCCGCATGGAGCTCTTATTAACCTGGCTGGCGATCTGACTCAGAAGCCTCTCACTCATAGCCCTCGGGGTCGCAATCCAATAACTCCTGCGGGCGCTGGGAGCTGTGATCGCTCGCGCCTAATCTTTTGATTGCGTTTGATCCTGCAACCCTCTGTATATCTTCAGTGAGCGCTTTGGTCAATGGTAGGCTGCTGTGAGGTGGTACGTGGAGATGGCCCCTTACCTGTTTAAGTTGGGTCCAGTGCCATGGCAGATCAGATTCCCGAGGAGCCTGGGCAGTTGGGGGCCCCATCTAAGGCCTTTTCTAGGCAGGCAGGCATGGCTGCCAGGGAGGTCATTAGGGGTTCCAAGCCCTATTCCAGGCCCAGGCCTAAGCAGGGATCGAGGCCTAATAAGGACACCTTACGCCACCAGAAGGCCCTTGAAAAGCACTTCTCCAAGGCCCAACAGCAGACCCAAGCCTCCCAACTGGTGACTCCTGAGGAGCCCTCCTTGGGGGTTCCTCCTGCTCAAACCCATCCTATTTCCAACAGTGAGGAGGAAGGCCAGGAATTTTTACCATGGCCTCCTTGGCCATGGCGGTCTCCCCAGGCACCTCTATGGCAGATCAGGCTGACCTATTTGCCTGTCCTTTAGTGGAGGGGCCAGTCTTGGGGCCGTTGGCACCATAGCATCCTCACCCCAGACCAGACCCTAGGGTGCGCCCTGTTGAAGATCGGGGACCCAATCTCTCAGCGGAAATCCAGGAGGTCATTAACAGAGCTATCTCCCAGGGCATTGAGGCCGGCATGCAGCAGAGGGGCAAGCGCACTTGCAAGACCCAGCATCTTCAGCCCCCAGAAGCTCCCAGAGCGGCTTCGGTTTCCCAAGATCCCCAGTCTCCCCATTCTTCTCTAGCCTCTGAGGATTTGAAATGGGGTGAGGAGGATTTCTTACCCAGGCAGGAAGCTGAGTTTTCTGGGGATGAGGGTGGCACCTCTGAAAAACCTACCTTTTTGGGTCTGTTTAAGCTAGACAACTTCAAAACCATTTTGGATAAGGCTAAGTTAGCAAACCGCATGGGGTCCAAGCCCCCAGTTCAGGCGGTTAATGACCCAGATGACCTCTCCGGGGACCTCTTTGAGGAACCAGTGTCGGCCCAGGAGATAGTGTCAATCCCCAAACTCTTTCTTAACATGGTTCAAAAGCAGTGAGCGCAGCCTGCCACCATGGCTTCTCCCAGTAGCAATGATAAAAAATTGTACACAGTAGATGCCAGCCTGGAGGATTTGCTTAAACTACCTCCCATCGATCCTCCTGTGGCGGTCCTTAGCTCTACCTCCATCCTCCCGCCTGATTTATTGGAAGGGCTCAAGGCGGAGGATAAGAAATCTGAGACCGCTTGTCATAAGATGCACCAGGTGGCCGCTTGGGCAATTAAAGCATCAGCATCAGCCTCTTTCCTTTCCAGGGCTGCCCTTCTCTGGTTGAGACAATTATTGACTAAGATTCCAACCAGGGATACCAAATTAAGGCAGGATATCAATAAGATGGTGACAGCCATGGAGTATACTGCCGATGCTACCTTGAGCACGGCCAAATTCGCCTTGTGGGCTCTAGCGTCCAATGTCACTACCAGGTGTCTCTTGTGGCTCAGGCACTGGAGCATGGACATGCGCTCCAAGTGGAAGCTAGTCTCTGCTCCCTTTAAAGGGGACAAGCTTTTCGGGGAGGTCCTGGACCCGGTCCTAGTAGAAAACAAGGACAAAAAGAAGGTGATGCCATCAGTCACTAAGAAATCTGACCGGAAGGGCCCCTACTCCTACAGGAGGCAACCCTTTCGGAACGCGGAACCATCCTCTAGTTCCATTCCGCTCCATCGGCCGTACTCCCAGCAGGCTGACCGGTCCCAGGACTGTCAGTCATTTCGTGACAGGGGTCGCCAGCAGCACTATTCCAGACGTCCCTTCGGGGGGGGGGGTCTGGCTCCCATCCCTTCAGGAGATACAAATGACTATCACAGTTCAGCTCCCATAGGAGGGCGTCTTTAGTTATACAATGCCCAGTGGGAGCAGACCACATCGGACCAGTGGGTCCTACAAACAATCAGACTGGGGCTCACCTTGGAATTCCTCTCCCTCCCCCCCCCGACATTTCATCAGTTCCATCGTGCCCGGTCAAAAGGGTCCTTATGGAACAGGAGATCAGGCAGCTCGGGGATATCAGGGCCATAGAGCCAGTTCCGTCAGGCCAGGAGGGGACAGGATTCTACTCAATCCTGTTCCTGGTTCCCAAAAATTCCGGAGGGTGGAGGGGGATCTTGGATCTAAAAAGGTTAAACTATCACATAACCTACCGGAGAGTCAAGATGCAGTCCCTACAATCCATCCTGGGATGCATCAGGCCAGGAGACATCTTGACATCCATAGATCTCAAAGAGGCCTACCTCCACGTACCTATTCGCAAAGCTCACCATCGCTATCTCAGGTTTGCTTATGACGGCCGCCATTACCAGTATCGGGCCCTGCCGTTCGGCCTGTCCTCCGCCCCAGGACATTTACAAAGATCCTTGCGGCTGTGGTGGCGTTCCTCCGGTCCCGTCGAGTAAGGCCTCATTGCTACCTGGACGAAGTTCTCATCCAGTAATCATCACCCCAGCAGGTGGTCCAGGACCTGGAGTACATCATGCAAGTGCTTCAAGCTCCTGGCTTCTCCATAAATTTGGAGAAGAGCCATCTGCAATCAACGACCAGGCTACAACATCTAGGAACCATCATCGACACTGTCGCCTGCCAGGTCTTCCTGTCGCTGGAGTGAGTGGCGAGCCTCAGGGAAAGGGTCGCACAGGTGCATTGGTCCCACCAGGCCAAGATTGTGCAGCTCTCACAACTCCTGGGCAAATGATTTCGTGCCTATATATCATTCTGTGGGCAAGACTCCACTCTCGGCCCCTCCAGGGGCTCCTGTTCCCCTACCAGAGGGCCAACGAAAGCAGCTCGACGAGACTCATTCCGGTCTCCACGAAGGTACGTCGGTTGCTCAGATGGTGGATGTCTCTGGCCCTGGCGAAAGGCTCCCCGTTCAGGGAGCCGACACGTCTCACCATCACGACGGACGCCAGCCTGTTCGGGTGGGGGGCCCACTTCCAAAACCAACTTGCTCAGGGCAGATGGTCCCCAACTGAAGCCACTCACAGCATCAATTGTCTGGAGCTGAGGGCAGTCCGACTGGCTCTGCTCAAATTCCAGACTGGCATCTGGGGGCATCATGTGAGGGTCTTGATGGACAACGTCGCGATGAAGGCGCATATCAACCGCCAGGGGAGCACGCGCTCCAGATCCCTGATGTTGGAGGCCGACATCCTAGGTCAGTGGGCGGAGAAGCACCTCCTGTCCGTACAGGCGGAGCACATTTCCGGCACGACCAACACACAGGCAGACTGGTTAAGCAGAGCCAAGGTCAACCATTCAGAGTGGCGCCTTCCTCCTCATCTGTTCCAGCGCATGTCCCAGAATTTCGGTTGCCCACAGGTAGGCCTGTTCGCCACCACAGTCAACTCACACCTTCCCAGGTTTTTCACGAGGTTTCACGACCCACGGGCAAAGGGGGTCAATGCTCTGCATTCCCCTTGGCCGAGGGGACTGCTCTACGTGTTCCTGCCGTTACCTCTTCTTCCCAGAGTCATCCAGAAGATTCTGTCGGAGGCAGCGGAGGTACTGCTAGTGGCACCATTCTGGCCCAGGAGAACCTGGTTTGCGGACCTGGTGAGCCTCTCCATCGAACCCCCTTGGTGGATTCCTCCGCAGAAGATCTCTCTCAGCCAGGGGACCCTTCAACATCTGGAGCCCCAGTAGCTACAGCTAGCCGTCTGGCACTTGAGAGGGATCTCCTGAGCAGCGGCAGTCCTTCAACCAAGGTGATCTGTACCATCCAAGCATCACGGCGCCCCTCCATGACTCGGATCTACGATGCTACCTGGAGGGCCTTCGTCGGCTGGAGTTCCACCCGTGGCATTTCGGCTTCCTCTGCTTCGGTTCCTGTCATCCTGGACTTCCTGCAGGATGGCCATGACAAGGGAGTGGCGCCCAACACTCTTTGGTATCAGGTGGCAGTTCTTTCTAACATCCTGGCTCCCGAAGGTCAGTCTTCACTCGGTCGTCATCCCACCATCCGCAGTTTTCTCAGGGGGGCTACTAACCTGAGTCCTCCGACGGTTCATAGATACCCAACTTGGGACCTCACCATAGTCTTATGTGCTCTTACCGTGCCATCCTTTGAGCCTATCTGGACAGCCAGCATGAAACATTTGACATTTAAGACCACCTTTCTAATTGCCATCACTTCTGCAAGGTGTATTTCTGAGCTGACTGCCCTGTCTGTCCATGAGGACTTGTGCCTGATTCAACAGGACAGGGTAGTCCTCAGACAGGACCCATCATTCATCCCTAAGATTAACTCCTGGTTCCACCGGGCTCAGGAGGTAATCCTCCCAGATTTCTGCCCGCATTACAGACATCCCAGAGAGAGATGCTGGCAGAAGCTGGATGTCCGCAGGGCACTTCGCAGATGCATCAAGCGTACTGCCAGTTTTCATCGTTCTGAATCGCTCTTCATTTCCTTCCAGCCGTTTCCCCAGGGCAGGAAGGTTTCTTCATCTACAATCAGTGGGTGGCTTAGAGCCTACATCACACTCACTCATGTCCTGCAGTCCAAACTGGTGCCTAGCTGCATCACGGCACATTCTACTAGAAGCGCTGCCACTATGGCAGCCTGGGCGACTCGGACACCGATTGAAGAAATTTGCAGGGTGACCACCTGGACCTCGTTATCTTTGTTCGTACGGAATTATAAGTTGGATAAGTTTGCTTCAACGGAGGGGGCCTTTGGGACGCGAGTTCTTCAGGGCATTCATACCAGCGGAGAGACCCTGACTGCTACTGCTTCCCGCCCTAGTGACATTTAGCTTGGGTATGTTCTTTGCTTGGACTCTCCTGAGCAGCGCCCTGGAAAAGGACTATTGACTTACCTGAAGGGTCGTTTTTGCGAAGAAGAGTCCACCCCACCCAGCAGGGTCTAGCTCCTCTGCTTTCAGTTCAAAGTTGGCAGTTCCTGTTGGACTAGTTTGTTGTTGAGAGTATATTGGATTCATTGTTGGACTTCTCAGCGTGCAACAGTTCCACGTCTTAATTGAAAAAATCTGAAGATAATCAGCACCAGAGGCGTGGCTTAAAGTTTCAATTCAGTTCTGGGCAATTTGGCTGTATTTAACCCTTCCTTGGACTCTCCTTCGCAGCGCCCTGAAAACGACCCTTCAAGTAGGTCAATGGTCCCTTCCACGTGAATCGGGGCCACCAGTAGAGCGAAGGAGGTGCCAGATTCCTGGCCAGAAGGTGAGCCTTGCCGTGGAGACTTTGCCAGGTGCTGGAGTGCTCCGCTGCTCCCAGCAGGGTCGAGCAGTGAACTGCGGCTTCCCCCAGACACCGTGAAGTGCCCGCTCCTTGTCCACATGGCCCAACTTGTTGCAGGGGGGCCACAGGCAGAGCCAAGCCTCCAGCGGTGCCAGAAAGAGGCAGGAGGTGAAAAAAGCAGCGGCAGGGCGCGCAGCAGCTCCTCAGAGCACAAGCCGCTGGGAAATGAATTTTAAAAGTGGTGCCCTTTGTTTCCTGGCGTGGGCACCATCTTGAAGCCAGGAGGAGACATGTGTTCAAAGATGGTGGTGAGCAACAGCACCAAGGAGACCGGCAGGACCCAGGTAGCTGCAGTGACACCTCTAAGTATGAAAGGCGAAGGCACAGGAAACTGGAGCAGCTCTACAAGAAGGCAAGTAGCCATAAGTCCATCCCAGGCCCGTGACAGAAGGGGAAGGCCTCTGGAGTCCCTGCAACAGGCAGGGCCATAGGGGAGGACCTCACATTGCAAGCAAGGATCCCTATTGACACATCAGGTCTATGGGGTCCTGCTCAGGGGTGGCAATCACCCCCACATATGGCTTCACTGGGTTCAGCCCTCCCCATGAGGCTACCACTTCTGGGATTCCCCCCTGCACAGGCAGGCATGGGCACCAGCCAGCAACTCCCCACAGGGGGTCCCAACTTTCAAGACCTAATGATGCGGGCCTTCAAGCAGTGTATGACAGTGGCATTTCAGGAGCCACAAATGCAACCTCAGGTGGCATCCCCTCCTAGGATACCAGAGGACCTGAAAAATTGAATTGAATTGAATTTATTATATTTCTATGCCGCCCTTTTCCCCGAAGGGGACTCAGGGCGGCTCACAACCCAAGTCAAGGGGGAAGGGTACAAATAAGGAATAAAAAGACAGACAAAACCCAGAGGGAAGACACTCCTAGCTCCCCAGCCTCATCGCAAGAGGACAGTGACCTGGATTGCAAGGAGGGGGAGGTTAGGGAGGATAAACTATCTGAAGATGAAGGCATGCCCCATCCTAAGCCAGCCTTCACCAGGTTATTCCAGCCCTCATTGTACAAGTCACTCTTGTTCAAAGCCAAGGCAGCCGCAGAAACAGAGCAGCAGAAGCACTGCCTCAACACCAGGGGTTCTCAGCAGAAACCATCTTTGATGAGCAGGCTATTGAGACCGACACGGTGCCAACCCCCAGGGCCTTTCTTGAGTCAGTCAAGGGCCAATGGGCAACCCCCACAGCATGACCCATGCCCACATCCACAGACAAGACCTTCTTCAATGTGGATCAGGACATGGCTGGAGTGCTGTCACAGCCCTCCATCAATGCATCGGTATTGGCACTGCATACCCCTACTAATCTGCCAGGGGAACCAGAGGAGGCTCTGAAGTTGGAGAACAGGAAGGCGGACCTCACCCTCCAAAGGGGTCATCAAGCAGCCGCCTGGGCGGTGAAGGCAGCTACCACTGCCTCCTTCTTCAACCGTTCTTCTTTACTCTGGTTACAGGAGCTGCAGTAATGAATCCCCATCACCGATGTCAGAGCGCATCAAGACATCAACAAACTGGTGGCAGCCATCCAATTTTTGGCAGACGCCATCTTGTCCGCAGCCAGGTTTGCCTCCAGGGCGATCACTTCATCCATTGCATCTTGTAGGCTGCTGTGGCTGCGACAGTGGCAGGCAGATGTACGCCACAAGTGGCGCCTGGCATCTGCTCCTTTCACGGGAGATGCCCTTTTTGGTGCAGCTCTGGACCCCTATCTGGTCGAGAACAAGGACAAGTGGAAGGGACAGTTCAGGGCGGTGCCCTACCCCAGACGGTCCTACTCCTGGGGGCAAGACTTCGGGTCCTCCTTCCGGGGTCGGGATTCTTTCAGGGAGTCAGATGCAGGGTATCAGGATTCTTTCAGGGAGTCAGATGCGGGGTACTCAGGTGCCAGACAGTGCCAGGGGGGATTCTCTGCCAGGCAGAGATACCCAGATAGACAGCAGAGAGGCAGGCAGCAGAAGCGGCCCTTTAGCGGGGGCAGAGGAGGCAGCGAGGGGTGCGCCTTCTGCAAAAACTAGTTCTAAACCCAACTGACCTCCCATTGGGGGGCGCTTGGCATACTTCGCTGATTGCTGGGACCGCTCCTCCTCTGATAAGTGGGTACAGAACACCATTAGGCATGGCCTGTCACTTGAGTTCCTTTCCAGCCCCCTGAGTTTCTTCCAGATCTGTCCGGTCTCAAATAACCTGACCCGGAAGCTACTGATGCAGGAGGCCATACAGCACCTGTTGGACATCCGAGCCATCCAACCAGTGCCTCTAGATCAGCAGGGCCAGGGGTATTAATCTATCCTCTTTGTAATCCCCAAGGCATCAGGGGGCTGGAAGGCAATTCTCTGAACCGCTTCATTCGTTATAGGAGGTTCAAGATACATTCACTCCACTCCATCTTGGAGGGGATTAGGCAGAGGGACTTCCTCACTTCCATAGACCTCACAGAGGCCTACCTACACATACTAATCATTCGAGACCACGAGAGATATCTCAGGTTCTGCTACCTGGGGCATCACTTCCAATACCGGACCTTGCCCTTCGGGTTGTCATCCGCCCCCTGAGTTTTCACAAAAGTAATGGCTGCCCTGGCATCTGAGACAGTTCCTGGTCAGGATTCAATGTTATTTAGATGACTTGCTGATACAGTCATCCACCTTTGAAGGGGCTCTAAGGGATCTAGACACCACTATGACAATCCTGCGGAATCATGGTTTTTCAGTAAACCTGGCCAAAAGCCACCTTCACCCCTCCACTAGCCTAATCCACCTAGGGACTCTGATAGATACAGAGGCAGGCAGGGTCCCTCTGTCATCAGAAAGACAGCGATCTCTAAGACGGCTAGGTACTCAGGTAGTCGCGGGAGGTAGGGTGTCCTTAGCCACTTTGTCCAAAGTGCTGGGCACCATGGTCTTCGCCATTGGCATTGTCCCCTGGGCTTGCCTCCACACCAGAGACCTCCAATGGTTCCTTTTGCCTTTCCAGCAAAGGCGCAGGAGCTGTTCCCAGACCAAGGTCCTTCTCCCAGCAGAAGTCTCCCGCTCACTGACCTGGTGGACGTCCCCGGCGATAACCAAGGGCGAAGTCTTCAGAATGCCAATCTGGGTGACAGTAACTACGGACGCCAGCCTGTTCGAGTGGGGCGCCCATCTACAAGATCAGATAGCGCAGGGGCAATGGAGCCAGGCAGAGCAGACTCACAACATCAACTGGTTGGAGCTCAGGGCAGTCTGCCTGGCCCTGATACAATTCTATCGCTCTGTCAAGGGCAGGCACATATTAATTCTCATGGACAACATCGCCACCAAGGCTCACTTAAACAAATGGGACCAAATCGAGGGCCCTTATGTGGGAGGCCAAAAAGCTGAGGCAGTGGGCCGAAAGGAATGTTCTATCCTTAAAGGTGGAACGTATAGTGGGGATGGACAACATCAGAGCCGATTGGCTCAGCCGGGCAGAAGTGGACAACTCGGAGTGGAGACTGAATCCTGCCATCTTCAGGGAGGTGACGGACCTCTTCGGTTGCCCAGAGATCGATCTATTTGCGATCCCCCTCAACACTCAACTTCCGAGGTTCTACTCCTGGTACCAAACACACGGGGCAGAAGGGGCGGACACTCTCCGATGCCCGTGGCCCCGGGGACTTCTCTATGCCTATCCACCCTTGCCCCTGATTCCCAGGGTCATTCAAAAAATTCTTCGGGAGGGGGCAGAGGTGGTGCTGATTGCCCCCCACTGGCCCAGGAGGCCATGGTTTGCTGATCTCCAATCACTCTCGGTGGGCAGAGCTTGGAGGATTCCCCAGGACAGGATCTTCTTCAGCCAGGGTCACTGGAGTACCCGGACCACCAATGGCTCCAGTTGACCGCTTGGTGGTTGAGCGCTGCATCCTGAGGGAAGATTCTCCCCCAGGGTAATAGAGACTATCCAGGCCGCCCAAAGACCCTCCACGGAATGCATTTATGGCGTGATCTGGTGGGCCTTATCCACATGCTGCAGTTCCCGGAGACACAATCTGGTGAGGGCCACCGTTCCCTTAGTGCTGGAATTTCTCCAGGCGGGCCTGGACAGAGGGTTAGCTCCCAACACAATTAGGAGACAAGTCTCGGCCATCTCTGCTGTGCTTCTATGCGGCAGACACTCACTCACCACCCTTTGGTCAGGCAGTTCCTTAAAGGGGCGTCCAACCTCAAACCACCCACAGTACATAGGTACCCCCCCCCCTGGGACTTGCACAAGGTGCTGACGGGGCCCCCGTTAGAGCCATTGTGACCAGTGTCACTAAAGTTTTTAACCCTTAAGGTGGTGTTTCTGGTGGCCATCACATTCGCCGGACGGATATCAGAACTGCAGTTGGACCCCTCCTTCATACCCAATTCATGCTTCCACAGATCACAGGAGCTGATTTTGCTCAATTTTTGTCCAGATCCTTCTCGTCCACTGGAGAGGAAGTGGCACACCTTAAATGTAAGGAGGGCTCTGAGGATTTACCTCAGAAGAACCCAGCCGAACAGGAAGTCCGAGGCCCTGTTTGTCTCATTCCAACCTGGGTCTCTGGGCAAGAAGGTGACCTCCACCACCATAGGCAGGTGGTTGTGGACCTGCATCGCTAGGCCTACCAGTCTCAGGGCATACAGTCACCTAGCCCCATCACAGCACACTCCACACAAAGTGCGGCCACCACTGCGGCCTGGGCTACACAGGAGTCATTGACCGAGATCTGTAGGGCAGCCACGTGGTCTTCCCCCTCACCCTTCGTGAGGAATTACAAGTTGGATTCCTTTGCCTCAACGGAGGTTTCATTTGGTTGCAGGGTATTACAGGCGGTTCATAGAGCAGGGGACACATCCCACCAGGCTTAGTTTGGCCATGTTCCCTCAATATGTTACCCTCCCTAGGCACATGTAAGCTTTGGTACATCCCATCCTGGATACTCCTCCCCTCACCGTGGAGGAAGGGCATTAGTACTTACCTGATAAGCCTCTTCTCATAGTGGGGGAGGAGTATTCAGACCCTCCCTGACATGGTAATGTAACGTGTTATGCTGGTTGCTGCATGAATATGTTGAAGGTATAACTCAATAAAAGTTTGAAACCATAATAAAGGCCGAGTGGATGGCACAACAGGTTGGATAGAGTTCTTCAACGATAACTGGGCGGTGCCTGGTGGACCAGGGGTGTGTCCCAAAAACCTATCTGACTCAGTCCAATCAACGAGAGGATAAGGTCAACCCATCCTATCCTGGATACTCCTCCCCCACTATGAGAAGAGGCGTATCAGGTACGTAAGTACCAACGCCCTTTTCCTCCATCCTCTGGAGAACATAATCAGCAGAACAAGCTAGGCAAGTTCCAGGATGAACCACGCTTGGCAGCAATGGTCTCCCAGCAGATGCTGGGATAATCGGTCTTCCATTATCTCTACCAGGTGTATCTGATGGATTACCAATCAATAATAAAAACCAAGCATCGTTCTTTCTTTTAGCACCTGTCCTGCTTGTCTGCACATCTGCTGGTTTGTACTGCACAAAGCCATCCATCTATGATGCAAAAAAGGTTTGTTCTTCAGCTGGCTTGATTGAGCCTGATACTGTTTGGGTCTGAGAGAGAGAGTGGCGAGTTTAAGGTCAGCCAGCTGGCTTCTAAGAGAGAACTGGAACTTGGTTCTCCCCACTCTTGGTCCTGCACATTACACCCACTCTTATCTCCAGACATATCACTAACAATAGCTTTGCTAATGTTCCTTCTCTGTTATAACACAGGTGATCTCAGTACCACCATTGTTCAGTCTCTTGAATATCTGTGGATTTTTAAATTTTTAATATTTGATGCAATCTGTGTATTCCTTCGAAAGTTGTAACCTTGGATTGCTTTAATCCAATCATAGAGATAATTCTACCACATTTCAATTATACTTGGTTTTCCATAACATAATTCAAGCTAATTATGTTTATTTCCTATATTTTGAATACAGTTTGTAGAATACAGGTAGTCCTCAACTTACAACAGTTCATTTAGTGACTGTTCAAAGTTACAACAGCACTGAAAAAAGTCAGTTATGATTGTTTTTCACACTTATGACTGTTGCAGCATCCTGTGGTCATGGATTGAAATTCAGACACTTGGCAACTGACACATATTTATGACCGCCAGTTACTCAGGGTATACGATCACCTTTTGTGTCCTTCTTACAAGCTAAGTCAATGGGGATGCCAGATTTACTTCAAAACCATGTTACTAACTTAATAATTGCAGTGATTCACTTAGCAGCTGTGGGAAGAAACAAATGTTTCACTTAGCAACAAAAATGTTGGGCTTAATTGTGGTCGTAAGTTGAGGACTACCTGCATAGTGAGCATGAGTAAATTTTCCAGCAATTTTTCCTTAAATGCTTAGTAGCCCCAAAGGACTTAACTATTTCCCTTCCAATGCATTCTAGGTTTGCAGATAAAGGCTTCTGGAGTAGCTTTCCATGCTTCATCTAAAATGCTTTTTATCAAAAGTTGTGAGAATTGGTCATTTTATGCATTTGATTGATTTAGAGCCAACTGACCAAAAGATCACAAGAGCCTGGGAACGTCTGAGTTACCATTTGCACTACAGTTTGCTTAGTTAAAAGTTAATTTCCAAGAACAATTTAATCTTCTTCCACCTGCCATGCAGGCTGTTGTGGTGTCATAAATTGGGTTAAACCTTAATCATCAGGTCCTCTAAGCAAAGTTTGCTCAGTTCGGTCTCTAGGGCCGTGGATGTCAGGTCAGCAAGTATTTCTTAAGATATTTTTGCTATATCTGTTTGGGATCCAAACTGACAAGTTGGAGAATGGCAAGATTTTCAGTGGGGCAGCTTCTATCATACAAAGGAGGTTTCAAGATTACTTCAGATCTTCCAAAGTTTTGGCTTATTTGTCATTTGGTAGCTTACTGAAATAATTTCTTAACTTAGAGTGTCTTCCTTGGGGAGGGCTTTTAGCAGATGCACATGTTAAAGATCTTTACAAGCTGCACGGCTTAATCTGAAGATGGCTCAATCTAGTATGGTTCCATTATCCACAATGTTTCCTTTTCAGGAGTCTGAAGTTACGGAGCTTTGGGGGGACCTGATAGACACAGAGGGCTTTTAAGACCAGAGCTCCTAGGTTCCTTTGCACCTTCCATGCTCCAGCCATTTGGTTGCCTGGGAGAAATCCTATGGTTGCGGTATTTCTGAGTAAACCTGAGCTAAATAGCCTATTACTTACTTTTGTATGTATCTCCAGGTCTAAATTCTGAAAGGCTTATGCTCTCTGGCTTTTGATGGAGAATTAGCTGCTTAGAGCACTGAACATAGAATAACAATCGTTGGAAGGGACTTTGGAGGTCTTCTAGTCCAACCCCCTGCTTTAGCAGGAGACATTATACCATTTCAAACAAATGGTTGTTCAGTCTCTTTTTGAAAGCCTCCAGTTATGGATCACCCACAACTTCTGAAGGCAACTTCTGTTCCATTGATTGATTGCTCTCACCACCAGGAAGTTCCTCCTTAGCTTTAGGTTGCTTCTCTCCTTGGTTAGTTTGCAACCATTGTTTCCTTCCTTGCCTTTTGGTGCCTTGGAAAATAGTTTGACCCCCCTCGTCTTTGTAGGAGCCCCTCAAATATTGGAACAGTGCTATCATGTCAACCCTGGTTCTTCTTTTCATTAGACTTAGATATACCCAATTCCTGTAACTGCTCTTTGTGCATTTTAGCTTCCAAATCCTTCATCATTCTTGTTGTTCTTCTCTGCATTCTTTCCACAGTCTCAACTTCTTTTTTTTATTGTGGTGACCAGAACTGGATGCAGGACTCCAAGCATGGTCTTACTAAGGCTTTGTAAAGCGGTACTAGAACTTCACTTGGTCTTGATTCTATCCCTCTACGGTATTAATGCAGCCCAGGTGTCAGCGTTCCAAATATCATTCAGAATTAAATCAGAGTTCAAGGCATAGCTTTCATCAAAGTTCCAATTTAATAAGACAGACATGTTGGTACAAAACCCAAATCTGAAAGCTTCCTAGGTTTCCACCCCGTTGAAAGTTCAAGATCTTGTCCCCATTCCCACAGGTCCATCACATGGTCCAATCTTCCACTGCCATGCTGGCATTTCCACCCATCTAGTTCCGGTCAGGTGCAGAGGTACGGAGACAAAGAATGACCTTGGCCTTCTAGAAAGGAATGTTTTATTTTGACAACAACACATTCTACTCCTTAGTATTCCCCCTCCCAATTACCCCGCTAATTAAACAGCATAGTAAAGAAAGAGAGTGTGGCAGGCCAAAGATCCTAAAAAGAATCTGACTGCAGGCCTGACACTAGGATTGCATTAGCTTTTTTGTTCCTTATTTTCGTATTGTATCTCCTGGATTGAATCTCCAAAGTCCTGAATTTGGCTTCAGCACATGTAGAAGCAGCTACAGGTCTGGTTATTCAAGCATACTTTCAAGCAAGGACTCTCATCTGGGATAGACTGTCTCAACAAAATAGACCCTTATATGAAAAATGTCTCTCCTTTTTCAAACCTTTTTCTGGCAGATTATAATATGATCTCCAGGGAGCTTGTGCTGTGCTTTCTGAACACAAAGGTATTTTGTAATTTTAGCAATTGGTGGAGAACTGCAGACAAGCCGCTCTCATTGCACAGACATGATGCCCGGAAGCATGTCACAACAACTGCCTCATCAGTCTCAATTTACTGTTTCACCTACACAACTTAAGTGACTTGTTTTTAAGCACCTGAGTGTTGGTTGACACATTCCAGTCTGCTTTACTCATATTAAGCAGTAAATACAACACCACTTTAAAAAAATTTTTTTTGAAGAATACCTTCATACATGCTTGGCAATTATAGGCCAATAGATGATTATACGATTGCAGCCTAAAGTTAACTACAATTTGATGACTCTTTAATGGGTCTCCAAAGAATCATAATTGGCTTTTTAACACAGGTTTAGTAGTACATAGGTAAAGGTTCCCCTTGCACATATGTGCTAGTCATTCCCGACTCTAGAGGGCAGCGCTCATCTCTGTTTCAAAGCCAAAGAGCCAGTGCTGTCTCCATGGTCATGTGGCCAGCATGATTAAATGCATAAGCGGCACGCAGCACTGCGACCTTCGCACCAAGGATGATCCCTGTTTTTCTACTTGCATTTTTACATGCTATTGAACTGCTAGGTTGACAGAAGCTGGGGCAAGTAACGGGAGCTCACTCTGTTATGCGGCGCTAGGGATTCGAACCGCTGAACTGCCGACCTTTCTGAACGACAAGCTCAGTGTCTTAGTCACTAAGCCACCATGTCCCAGTCTAGTAGTACATAGAAGAGGTTAATTTGTAGCTCAGGATTGATGATGTTATCTAGTTAGATAATGAAATGTTCTGAAATCAAACAACCAGGCTCAGAGAGGACTAGTGACTCCACAAATAATATATAACGTGAATCATACTTAGTTGCTAGGCTAATTGTTGTTTCATCAATTGTCATAGGATTCCAGGGCGGTTATTCATCTGGTTTTACAGTATATTATCTAGCATTCACTGATTTTAGTTATAGGAGTAGAATTTTGCAGTAGATCCAAGAATGCTTATTGTTCACTTTGGTTATCCAAGCGCTGTGCTTCAAAAATGCACAGAGGTGCATTTTTAGACCACTTGCCCTGGATTTTCTGCCAACTTTTATTTTGAAAATGCAGGAAGCAGATATGCTGAATCTCTGACAAACTTGAATCTCCCCAAAAATGAGCCATGGGTTCATTTTTACCTTCCCTGACAACTTCGTGTGCACCCTCCCTGCTTTCTTTAAAATCCTGAAAAATCAGTTTGAAAGAAATGTGATTGTGGTACAAGAAAGCTATCTGTCCTGACAGAGAACACGAACTGAGGGATAGCATCAAGATCTTGTGAAGCATTAATACTGCTTTAGACTGCCTTGGTAAGATCACCATTTTGGTCATCATGATACAAAACAGATGTTGAGACTCTAGAAAGAGTGCAGTAAAGAGCAACAAAAATGATAGTGGACTGGATGCTAAAATATGATGACCGGTTTCAGGGACTGGGTATGTCTAAGGCAGTGTTTTTCAACCTTTTTTGTGCAAAGGCACACTTTTTTCATGAAAAAAATCACGAGGCACACCACCATTAGAAAATGTTAAAAATTTTTAACTCTGTGCCTATATTGACTATATATAAAGTGTTTTTCCCACGGCACACCTTACACTATGTCACGGCACACTAGTGTGCCACGGCACAGTGGTTGAAAAACACTGGTCTAAGAGGAGGACATAATAGCAGTCTTCCAATATTTGAGGGGCTGTCACAGAGAAGAGGGAGGGTCAACTTTTTCTCCAAAGCAATAGAAGTCATCCTGAGGGCAGGACATGGAGGGGAATTATTATCAAGAAGAGATCCAAACTAAGGAAGAATTTCCTGACAGTAAGAATAATTAACCAGTGGAACAGCTTCACTCCAGAAATTGTGAGTGCTCCATCACTGGAGGATTTTAAGAAGAGATTGGACAACCATTTATCTGGAATGCTATTGGGCCTCCTGCTTGACCAGGGGGTTGGATTAGAAGACCTCCAAAGTCGCTTCCAACTCTGTTATTTTGTTATTTATTCTCCGATACCACTATGATAACTCATGTGCTTTCAGTGGAGAAGATCAAGGTTTCAGCTTGTATAGATGAGGTTGAATAACTCTTGTCTGACACTTGGAAAGCTGACAGCGTGATGAGCAGACACTGAATTCCATTTATCCAGGTGTCTTGGCATGTGATCAGTGTGCCAGATGCATTGGGATGCACTTTTGCACCATTCCAAAAAATGGGTGGGGGATGTCACAACTTCTAAACTACAAATAATTCAATTTTTCCCAAAGTGGTTTTTTATAGGTAATAGAATTCCAGGGTTTGGGATGGGGCCTTCAAAATGATACAGAAAGAATATAGCATTTTGCTTATGATTTGTTTTACTTTGGTCAGAATAGATCTAAAATACTTCTGGGCAGGGCATTTTGGAAAGGGTGTTGATGCAGAGAACAGCAATGAAGCTGTTAAAATGGCTTGGAAGGACAAGTTGTGAACATTGTCGGGGGTGGGGGGATAGTATGTTTAGCCTGGAGAAGAAAAGAATGTAAGGAGATTTGACAGGCGTCTTCTAGTACTATGTAAAAGACAGGATGGAATTGTTATGAATTGCTCTGCGTGAGAGGACAACAAATTAGGATTGGGCGGCATACAAATCTATTAAAATTGAAATTGAAATTAGGAGTTGATTGGGCATCAGGAAGAAGTTCTGAATAAGGGGTCAGCAAAATGCCTATGGAGATTCTCAGTCCTCCAGGTAATAGTTGTCCAAAGGGTATTTTTTCAAGAGGAAACTGGACTTCCTCCCTTCCTTCCGCTCTGAGCTGAAGAAGCTTCTTGGATGAGAAGTGGGCATATAAATTGAGATTGCAGGATATTTAGGTTACATACTTAACAGAATAAAAGAATTGGAAGCACTGTGGAGGTCTTCTAGTCCAAGCCCCTATCCAAGTAGGAAACCCTAGACCATTCCAGCAAGTGGCTGTCCAGTCTCTTCTTAAAAGCTTCCAATGAAGAAGCACTCACAACTTCTGAAGGCAAGCAGTTCCACTGGTTAATTGTACTCACTGCCAGGAAAATTCTCCTTAGTTCTAGGTTGCTTCTCTCCTTGATTAGTTTCCATCCATTTTTCTTGCCTTGCCTTCTGTTGCTTTGGAAAATAGGTTGACAAACCTGCATTAGCTTCTGGTTATAACTTGCTTCTAGGTGTTTGTAGATCTGTTGCTTGATTATCTTTTTCAGGATCTTCCAGGGATTGTAAGGCGGTTTCCTGGATCTGTTCCCCCCCTCCCCTTCTGAAGAGTTCTCTTGTAGTTCCCAGTGTGCCAGGATTTTTGAAAGATATAGTTCAACGGTTCTGAGATCACCTCTGCCAACTCCTCTGGAACTCTGGGATGCAATCCATCAGGTCCCAGGGATTTATATTCATCAAGAAAGATTATGGTTTGACTTTGCATGAAGACATATAAAGAATGATTTAAGTAGCTCTGCTTTCTTACTACTGCCTGCCACTTCCTTACCATCGTCTCTCATGAGTGGACCAATTGTTTCCTTGACTTTTTCTCTTGCTTTTTTATATGTTGAAAGAAACTTTTTAAGAATTAATTTTGACCTTTGTTGCAACTCTTACTTCATTCTGAGCCTTAGCTTTCCCGAAAAAATGAAAATCCAGCTATATGTTTGTCAGTCTGACACGAATATCTAGTAAATTCTAGCATGTGTAATAATTAGTGTCATTTTTAAGCACCTAAAAAACAATATTTTAACTACCAAAAATCAGCGTGGATTAATCAAGCACCTTATGCGGATTAATTATGTGGATTAATTATGTGGATGCACCTTATGTGGATTAATCAAGCACCTTACCGCCTGTGGTAGAATCTCCAGCTAAAGTGGAGGGTTTGCTTTGCTATATAAATGTGTAAGAAGTCCAGAAAGACTAAAAGAAAGTGAGAAAAATAAGGCCCTTCACTTAGGAAGGAAAAAACGGGCACTGGTACAGGATAGGAAGGCTCTGGTTCAACAGTAGAGGCTGTTAGCACAGTGGTTAGAATGCAGTATTGCAGGCTAATTCTGCCCACTGTCAGGAGTTCGATCCTGACCATCTCAAGGTTGATTTCCATCCTTCCAAGGTCGGCAAAAAGAGGACCCAGGTTGTTGGGGGAATATGGTGACTCTATGAACCTGTTAGAAAGGGTTGTATAATATTATGAAACGGTATAAAAGTCATTACTATTGCTATTGCTGTGAAGGGGAGTTAGGTGTCTGGTGAACAACAGCTTAAGCCACCAATGTGCTGCAGCTGCCAAAAAGTCAACCCAGTTCTGGACTGCTTGAAGATCATGGGGCATGTTAGTACCAGCCTATGCTGCACCACTGAGGCCACATCTGGAATATACTATCCAGTTTTGGTTGCCATAATGCAAAAGAGATGTTGAGGCCCCAGAAAGGGTGCAGAGAAGAGCAACCAAGAGGCTAAATGGTACGATGAACGGTTACAGGAACTAGGTACGTTTAGCCTAAAAGGAGACTGATTATAGGAGAGACCTGATAGCAGTCTTCCAATACGTGAGGGACGTTGATTTATTGTCCATAGCACCTGAAGGCAGGAGAAGAAGCAATGGGTGGAAACTCATCAGAAGGAGATCCAACCTGGAAATAAGAGAGGATTTCTTGACATTGACAATGCTTAATCAGTGAAACAGCTTGGCTCCTGGAGTTGTGGATACTCCATTACTGGGGGTTTCAAGAAAAGATTTTGCAGCTATTTGTCTGAAATAGTATGAGGATTCCTGCCTTGGGCAGGGGGTTGGACTAGAAAACCTTCAAGGTCCCAATCCTATGATTCTATAGAATACTGGTTTTTGTTAAATAAGCCATAACCCAGTATCTGCTGAAGGTTTTTCCCATTTTTAGGCAAAATGAGATCTCCAGTCCCTTCTTCCGGTCTGGGTTCAAAATGTACATACGTTGGTTTATTAATAACTGGTATTTGTAAAGACTTACTCTGCTTCTACTTGTCTTGTAGATTTAGCGATCACTTCTCATCAGTTAAGATCCTCTGAAACTGGAAATGTTGTAGTTATAAGTACTGCCAGTGGATGGCATCAGACAAATAGCATAACTTTAAACATACAAATTGATAAAAACGTACAATTATCCAGACGTTAGTAGATCTAAAGAAAAAAAACCCATCATTGATCCAGATCTTTCATATAACAGTTTTTTTTATCTATTTTGTAGCCTTGGCTTATCCAGTAAGTATCAATGTGGCATGAAAAAATCTATCAAATTTCAGTTTTCCAGAAATGGTATCCCTCAGTTTTCAAATCATAAAAGAGCAGCTTTAAAATATAAACAGCCACAGTTGCATCAATATGACAGTGAGAGAGGGGGGGTTCAGATTATACAGGTAGTCTTCAACTTAGGACCACAATTGAACACAAAATTTCTGTTGCTAGTGAGACAGTTGTTAAATGAATTTAGCCTCAATTTACGACCTTTCTTGCCACTAGTGTTATTTGAATCATGGCAATTGTTAAGTTAGTAACACAGTTAACATGGTTGTTAAGTGAATATCTGACTTCCCCAAAGGGGCTGCCACAAAGAAGAGGGGGTCAACCTATTTGAGAACACAGAATACAGAATAATAGAGTTGGGAGGGACCTTGGAGGACTTCTAGTCTAACCCCCTGCTCAAGCAGGAGACCCTATAGCATTCCAGACAAATGGTTGTCCAGTCTCTTTTTGAAAGCCTCCAATGATGGAGCACCCACAAACTCTGAAAGCCATTGGTTGATTGGTCTCACCATTAGGAATTTTCCAAAGCACCAGAAGGCAGGACAAGAAACAGTGGAGGAAATGAACCAAGGAGAGAAGCAACCTAGAACTAAGGAGAAATTTCCTAACAGTGGAAAACAGTTAACCAGCAGAACCCTTACCCTTCAGAAATTGTGGATGCTCCATCACTGGAGATTATTAAGAAGAGACTGGACAGTCATTTGTCTGGAATGGGCTGGACTAGAAGACCTCCAAGGTCCCTTCCCACTGTTCTGTTTTGTTCTCCTTTATTCAGCATCGTTGGAGGTTTGAACTATCACTGGATGACTGATAAGGGTTACAAATATTGGAAATAATCATGTAAAGTGATGCTGAAGCAGCTTCAGAACCCAGAGTGGAGGACTAGAAAATGCCTTTGGTTTTATCATGAACTTTGAAACAACATTCAAGTCACAAATCCCTTAAAAGCCTGTTAAATGTGCGTCTCCCCATGTATAGCTTTTTTAGTTTTATCAGTTTTATTGGTTTATTAGTTTGGATTTTGCCTTAGTTTTTTCGTTGGATAGTCCCACGAGGATTGAAAGTTGTTTAAGGTAATATTACTGCTGAGGGGGCTCCAGGCCGCTTCTTTGCCTGCTGGTCGCACGTGGAGCGCGAGAACGTGAGTTGCTTGTCCAGCGGTGGCTGGCGGGCAAGGGGTGCCATTCCCCACCGGGCCGTCATGGAGGTCGCAAGGTGCGCTTGAGTGCTCTGGTGAGGGTGGCGGTGCTCTCTTTGCCCGGCAGAGGTGGCGGCCATTTTGAAGATTTCACGCGCTGTGTTTCAGCTGCATGTGTAGCAGCCACCATTTTGGGAGGCTGGTGGACGGGGGAGAATCATTTCAACACTGTCGGAGCTAAGAGAAGGTTCTCAGTATGCCCCTCAGCCTCAGACCGCCGCCTAGGGATGCGTGCCTTGTCTGGGGCGCCGGCCAGGCCTGCCTCTCTGTTGCCCAACTCTCGGAGCCTCCGAGGGCAGCTGGAGGAGGGAATCCGGCCTTCGGGCGGCCTTCTCCTCCCCCTTGGTCTGCGGGCGCGCTTCAGCCGGCTGGCTAAGTGCCCGGTGCCCAGCTGCTGCATTGTGATTCAGGTCTGCCGGAGATAAGGAAAACCATGGCAGACGAAGGCAGGGAGGCAAGGGAGGAGCAGGTAGGGCCCTCCGCAAAATGCAGCAGGCTAGGCCCTCCATCTAAGGGAAGTAAAGGAGGGAAGGGCACCAGCAAAAAGGCCTCCCCGAGGTCCCCTGGTATTAGCGATAGGCCCAGGGAGAGCTCCAGGCACATTGGGCCCATTGAGGTCAAGACCCCGAAATCACGGGGGTTTTCCGTGCCTGTGGGCCATGGGTTGGACTCGCCCACGTGTCATGGGGAAGGGCGGGATTCCCACTCCTTCCAGGGCAGCAGATCCCCATCCTTGGTAGAAGGAAGGTTGGGGGTGACTCCCCAGATGCCTCTTGGGGCTACCCCAACTCCCCTAGCTCGTCTCTCAGGGAGGAGCTGGGACCCTTCCAGGATCTCCTCCTGGCGGAGGAGGGGCCCAGCTCAGGGAGATGCAGTAGTGGGCCCGGTCTATGTGGACCACGGCCCAGAGAAGACAAAGGTCTGGCCTTTTCAGTGGAGATGAGGGAGGTCATCTCCATTGCCATCTCCCCAGGAATTGCCGAAGGCATTAAGCATAGGGAAGCAGGGAAATCAGGTGTTTCCAGACCTAAGTGGTCCTCTGCACTCCTCAGGGTCAGGCTCCAGCCTCTCCTGGCACATCAGTCACCATGGAAGAGTCGGTTTGGGAGGAGGAGGAGGAGGCAGGGAGCTTTGAGCTGTTGGAAGATGACCTACCTCCTGACAAGCCGGCCTTTACAGGCCTGTTCAAGCCCACATTATTTAAATCTATTTTACATAAGGCCATAGTGGCTACTGAACTGGGTTCCATGCCCAAGGATATGGCCGTTGCGGCCTCCTCCTTGAAGGATCACAAGGAAGGTCTGTTCAAAGAGACCGCTCCCACTCAGGAGTTAATTCCAGTCCCAGATCTGTTTATGGACATGGTCCAAAGACAGTGGGCCCAGCCTGGTACCTTGACCAATCCTAGCGGAGGGGATAAAACCCTTTATTCTGTTGAGGGTAAGATGGAGGATGTGCTGAAACTGCCCAAGGTGGATGCTCCGATGGTGTCCTTGACATCAAATTCGAACCTGCCAGCAGACCTCCTAGAGGGCCTCAAGGCGGAGGATAAATGTTCTGAGAAAGCTTGCCACAAGACAGAGCAGGTGGCTGCTTGGGCTATCAGAGCATCCACCTCAGCCTCTTTCTTCACCCGGGCGTCCCTTCTTTGGCTCAGGCAGCTGAGGGCTAAGCCTCCCGCCGGGGGATCCCGGTGGAAACATGATCTCAGCAAAATTATTACTGCGGTAGAATACTCAGCGGATGCCTCGCTGAACGCTGCCAAATTTGCCTCTAGGGCATTGGCATCCAATGTTACCTCACGCCGGCTGCTGTGGCTCCACCACTGGCAGGCCGACATGAAGGGAAAATGGAATCTGGCTTCCGCCCTGTTTAAGGGGGGGCAGCTTTTGGGGGAACGCCCTGGACAAGTTTGTCATTGAAACAAAGGACAAACGCAAGATTCTCCCGGCCATATTCAAGAAGAACGAGCGCAAGGGATCTGGTTCTTTTGGAAGCAGTCCTTTCAAGCTCAGGAGGCCAACTAGCCATCCACTTCTTCCACCTATCATAGACCCTACTCCCAGGGTGGGGATAGGGGTCAGGACAGGGGTTCCTTTGGGTCCCGTGGCAGGCAGCAGTAACAGCATTCCTTTCAGAAGCCGTACCGTGGTAGGAACAATTCCCGCCAGTTCCGTAAGGGCAAGTGATCATCACAGAGATCCTCCCATCGGGGGTCGGCTGCAACTATACGCCAACGTGTGGGAGGGATCACCACAGACCCTTGGGTCCTCAACACGATCAGGCGGGGCCTAGTGTTAGAGTTTCTGTCCTTTCCCCAGAGGACATTCATTCGATGCCCGACTCCCAGGAACCCCCTGAAGAGGTCCCTTATGCAGGCGGAAATTGCCCACCTTCTCCAGATCAGAGCCATAGAGCCCGTGCCCCGAGAACAGGAGGGACAGGGCTTCTACTTCATACTCTTCCTGGTCCCCAAGAGTTCAGGGGGGTGGAGTGCCATCTTAGATCTAAAACGTCTAAATCAACATCTGGCCTACAAAAGGTTCAAGATGCAGTCCCTCTATTCAATTCTGGACTGCGTCAGGCGGGGAGATCTTCTCACTTCAATAGATCTGAAGGAGGTGTACCTGCATGTGCCGATCCACGCAGCGCACAGATGGTTCCTGAGGTTCTTCTATGACGGAAGGCACTACCAGTACCGGGCTTTCCCCTTCGGTCTCTCGTCTGTGCCCAGGACCTTCACGAAAATCCTGGCAATGATGGCGGCCCATCTCAGGGGCCACCCGATTCATCTAGAATGCTACCTGGACAACATCATTCTCTCCGTGAGCCAGGAGCAAGCCAGACGAGACGTCCAGCTGACCATAGACATGTTACAGCAGCACGGCTTCTCAGTGAATCTAGAAAAGAGCCACCTGGAACCGACCACGCGCCTTCAGCATCTAGGCGCGGTCATAGACTCTCTCACTTGTCAGGTCTTTCTCCAGACCGCCTGCAGAACCTCAGATGCAGGGTGCAGCAGTGTCGAAGTTCCAGGCCAGTGCCGATTGTCACACTGTCGCAACTCCTCGGAATCATGATCTCCTACTTGAAGGTGGTTCCCTGGGCGTGTCTCCATGCCAGGGAACTGCAATGGTTCCTCCTGCCGATGCAGAGGGCCAAGACCAGCAATTCTCGGAGACGGGTGCAGCCCCCCCCCAGGTCATTCGGTCCCTTGCCTGGTGGAGGATGGTGGAGAAGGGGTGCCTCTTCAAGGAGCCCGAGAGGATTGTAGTGACCTCGGATGCCAGCCTTCTCAGATGGGGAGCTCACTGTCAGGGCCAACTCACACAAGGACTGTGGACCCAGAAGGAGGCCTCCCAAAGCATAAACTGGTTGGAGCTGAGGGCCGCTCGCCTCGCCCTACGGCGTTTCTCGACCTTGGTTGCGGGCCAACATGTACTGTTGCTGACAGACAACGTGGCCACGAAGGCCCACATAAACAGGCAAGGCAGCACCCACTCCAGGAAGCTCATGGCGGAGGCAGAGTCTCTGGGCAGGTGGGCAGAACGCCGCCTGGCCTCCATCAAGGCAGACCACATCTTGGGGTCCAGCAACCAGGAGGCAGACTGGCTGAGCTGGCAACAGATTGACCACTCCGAATCGCAGCTGCATCCGGACCTGTTCCAGCAGATTGTGAGGAGATTCGGCAAACCGCAAGTAGACCTATTTGCCACACATGGCAACACACATCTGCCATGATTCTTCTCCCAATACCGTTCTCCGTGGGTGGAGGAGACAGACGCACTGAGGTGCAAGTGGCCCCCAAGACTTTTGTACGCATTCCTTCGTCTGCCTCTCATTCCGCAGGTGGTGTTCAAGCTGCTAGCGGAGGGTGCGGAGATCCCCCTGGTCACTTCCCATTGGCCCAGGAGGTCCTAGTATGCGGACTTGGTGGGTCTCTCGGTGCAGAGACCATGGAGAATTCCTCAGGAGCAGATCTCCCTCTTCCAGGGGACAGTTTGCCACCCGGACCCCCTGCGGCTACAACTAGCCGTCTGGCACTTGAGGGGGAGCTCCTGAGAAGGCAGAAGCTCTCAGACAAGGTTATTCATACTATCCAGGCGTCCAGGAGGCCTTCGACCACCAGGATATACGAGGCAACCTGGGCTGCCTTTGCTTCTTGGTGCCAGAAAAAGAACATAAGGGATGTGTCCGCCTCGGTCCCCCAATTGCTGGACTTTCTGCAGGAGGGGTTGGACAGGGGATTGGCCCCCAGCACCCTCTGGCATCAGGTCGCAGCCTTGTCCACCATCCTCCTCAAGGGTTCTTCCTGTCCCTTGAGCCAACACCCGCACATCAACAGCTTCCTGAAGGGCGCGCGAACGTCTGTCCACGAGCGGTCCACTGTTACCCGTCCTGGGACCTGCCACTTGTTCTTCGGGCCTTGAAGAAGCGTCAATCGAGTCACTTCGACAAGCGAGTCTTCATCATCTGACTCTCAAGACGGCATTTCTCGTGGCCATCACGTCCCTCAATGGGTGTCCAAATTGGCGGCCCTTTCCGTCAGGTCAGATCTATGCATCATTCATTCTGACAGAGTAATTTTGAGACTTGACCCCATGTTTGTTCCAAAGGTCAACACCATCTTTCATCGGACTCAGGAGATAATTCTCCCCGATTTCTGTCCCAAGCCGACACATCCTAAGGAACGTGACTGGCACAAATTGGACGTGAGATGCGCGGTCAGAATCTACATTAAGAGGACCAAGGAGTTTCAGCGGTCGGAATCCTTCTTGGTGTCATTTCATCCCGGGTCACTAGGTCGCAAGGTGTCTTCCCACACCGTTGGACGTTGGTTGTGGGCCTGCATCAAACATGCCTACGAACATCAGGGCAAGTCAGCTCCTAGCTGGGTGACTGCGCATTCGCCAAGAAGCGCCGCCACCTCTGTGGCATGGGCGACCAAGGCATCAATTCTCGACATTTGTAGAGTGGCCACGTGGGCTTCTCCCACTGCATTTATCAGGAACTATAAAATTGACACCTTTGCCTCAGCTGAAGCCTCTTTTGGAAGGAGAATTCTACAGAAAGTCGCAGAGGCTCCAGAGACCCAGGTCTCTTCCCACCTGGGGACACAATAGCTTGGGCATGTCCCACGCTTCGACTCTCCAAGCAGTGCATTGGAGAAAGAGCGTTGGCTTACCTGAATGGTTTTGGGGCGCTGCGAGGAGAGTCCAATCCCACCTGGGTTCCTCGTGCCTTCGAGGATTGTGACTGGATATGACTGTTGAATGGGCTTCCTGCTCGGTGCTTTTTTCATTTTTTAAACTGAATATTGGAGGCAAAGGGAGGCGTGGCCTAGAGAAAAAACTCACTCAGTCCTAGGGCAGATAGGCTGTGTTAACCCACACTGGGACTCTCCTCGCAGCGCCCTGAGAACGACCGTTCAGGTAAGCCAACGGTCTTTCTCGCTGTCGTAATTATGTGTAAAATTAAGTATCATATTTTTTCATAATTTCCTTTTATAATTCCTAACAAAAATAATTCAGGTTTTAGTGCAATTTGGTGTTTAGTAATCTCTTCTAGCCAATCTTTAATTTTTTCCCAATACTTTTTCGCAGATGTGCACGTCTACCACATATGGTAGTAGGTTCCATGTTGTTGGTTGCATTTCCAACAGATAGGTGAACACTCCCGGAACATTTTCACAATTCTCGCTGGTGGAAGGTGCCATCTGTAGAACATCTTGTACATGTTCTCTCTATATGTTGTTGCCATTGTTAATTTGTAATTTTTTCCCCATTTTTTTCCTATTCCACCAATTCTATACTATACCCAAAATTTATCGCCCATTTTATCATTGTTTCTTTCATATTTTCTTCTTCTATTTTGAATTTTAATAAATAATGATATATTTTTTAAATCAATTTTTCTTCGGTTCACTGTAGAATTTCATCCAACTCTTGCGGCTCCTTATAGAATCCATCCCTTTCCCTGTCTTTTATATACCTCGCCTGTATTTGTAAGTAGGGCCACCAGCCTATATCTATTTCCTTGTCTTTCAATTCTTGCCTTGTTTTGAGTCTCTCTTGGTTTCTAATATATCTTTATATCTTATTATCTTGTTTATGTCCAAAACGTTTGGGTATATCAGAGCTTCCATGGTGGATAGCCAGATTGGGATTTTGTTGTAGTGTTTTGTTTTGATTTTTAACCAAGTTTGCAGTAGAGCTTTTCTAATTAAATGTTTTTGGAAATAGCTATGAATTTTGTCTTTCCCATCCGAGTTGAAGGTGTGCCAACCCAGTTCCAAATTATAACCTTCTATTGTTAGTAATCTTCTGTTTTTTAGATTGATCCAGTCCCTCAGCTAGATTTCTTACAGGGCACATATAGCATAATAGGAATGACAAAAATGTGCTGAGATGAAGTCCACTGTCATGTTGGGCTTGATAGAGAGAACAGGACAACATCTGTGAGGAAGTCTGAAGAATGGGTAAGTGCCAAAGGCCTGGAGAAGAGCAGATGTGACCCCCTTTCTTCAGGAAAGGGGGGGAAAGGACCCTACTAATCATTCCCTGGTGGCTGAACATCAACCCATAGACACATATGAATTATGAGGACGGTACCATGATTTCCAAGATCCACCAGGACTTTGTCAAAAATATATCATGTAAGGCAAATCAATGTCTTCTTCCTTGGCAGATGAACAAGAGTAAAATCTAGATTGGGACAAAGCTTTCAGCAAGGAAGGGTCTGCATAAGATAGCCAGTTGTGGACCCGTCTTTATATGGGGTTATTAAAACAATTACATACTGTATTTTTTGGAGTATAAGACGCAGCAAGACGCAGTTTTTTCACTGTTCAGACCTCCCAAAAACTATCTATTTTTCACAAAAATGGGCCCATTTTTTTAAAAAAGGGCATGAATAGCCCTTAGGAGGTTTGTAGAGTGCTCCGGGGGGGGGGGGGGGGGGGGGGCAAAAATGAGCAAAAAATAGCCCATTTTTTGTCAAAAAAAAAAAAAGACATGGATAGCCTTTAGGAGGCTTATAGAGTGCTCCTGGGGACTGGGGGTGGTTTTGAGAGATTTGAGATTTGAGAAGTTTATTTATATGCCGCCCTTTTCCCTGGGGGGACTCAGGGCGGCTTACAACTCGAAAAGGGGGGGAGAAACAAACATTTAACACGTAGGACAGTACGTCATTAAAAAAAACAACATTCATACCATTCGGGTGGGTTACAGTCTTAGCCCCAGGCCTGACGGGATAGCCAGATTTTGAGGGCTGTGCGGAAGGTCTGGAGGGTGGTGAGGGTACGAATCTCCACGGGGAGATCATTCCATAGGGTCGGAGCTGCCACCGAGAAGGCTCTCCTCCGCGTGGTTGCCAGTCGACATTGACCGGCAGATGGGACTCGGAGGAGGCCTAATCTATGGGATCTAATAGGTCGAGTGGAGGTGATTGGCAGTAGGCGGTCTCTCAAGTACCCAGATCCACTACCATGAAGGGCTTTATGGGTGACAAGTAGCACCTTGAAGCGTACCCGGAGATCGACAGGTAGCCAGTGCAGCTCGCGGAGGATAGGTGTTATGTGGGTGAAGCGAGGTGCACCCACAATCGCTCGCGCGGCCGCATTCTGGACTAGCTAAAGTCGCCGAATACTCTTCAAGGGCAGCCCCATGTAGAGCACATTGCAGTACTCCAGCCTAGAGGTCACAAGGGCACGAGTGACTGTTGTGAGAGCCTCCCGGTTCAGGTAGGGGCGCAACTGGTGCACCAGGTGAACCTGGGCAAATGCCCCCCTGGTCACAGCTGACAAATGGTGTTCAAAAGTCAGCTGTGGGTCCAGGAGGACTCCCAAGTTGCGGACCCTGTCTGAGGGGCGTAGTGTTTGACCCCCCAGCCTGAGAGATGGGATACTTGCCGAATTAGTGGGAGCGAAACACAACAGCCACTCGGTCTTATCTGGGTTGAGCACGAGTTTGTTAGCCCTCATCCAGTCCCTAACAGCTTCAAGGCCCTGGTTCATCACGTCCACCGCTTCATTGAGTTGGCACGGGGCGGACAGATACAACTGAGTATCGTCCGCATACTGGTGGTATTTTATCCCGTGCCGCCGAATGATCTCGCCCAGCAATTTCATGTAGATGTTGAAAAGTAGGGGGGACAAGACCGAACCCTGCGGCACCCCATATGTTAGGGGCCTAGGGGTCGATCTCTGCCCTCCAACTAACACCGACTGCGACCTGTCCGAGAGGTAAGAGGAGAACCACCCCAAAACAGTGCCTCCCACCCCCACCTCCCGCAGTCGTCGCAGAAGGATACCATGGTCGATGGTATCGAAAGCCGCTGAGAGGTCAAGGAGAACCAGGATGGAGGCGTAGCCTCCGTCCCTGGCTCTCCAGAGGTCATCGGTCAATGCGACCAAAGCGGTTTCTGTGGTGGAATGTGCTGGTTTTTGCTCATTTCTGCCCTTCCCCACCCCCAGGAGCTCTCCGAAAGCCTTCTGAAAGCTATGCACGGCCAGTTAGGAACCTTTTAACTAAGGGCAAACGAAGTAGCGGAGTGGGCCCCTCCCCAGGTAGCACCGTGGCCAGTGCCACCAACTGTCTCCTAACTGTGGCTAGGGACCGGCCCTTGTCCAGACCCTCCTGGAGGAAATCCAGGACTTGAGGGACCGTGGCCCTGGAGGGGGTCACGTGGGTGGCCTGGCACTAGGAGACAAATGTCTTCCAAGTGGAATTGTAAATCCTGTTGGTTGACTTTCTGCGGGAGGCCTCGATGGTTCTGATCACTTTTTGGGACAGGAGGGCGCCTCTCAGGCGCTCTAGCTCAATCTCCACATGGCCAGTTGGAGCCACTGTGGATCTGGATGGACCAACTTCCCCTGTAGCAATCTCACCTTCCCCCGGGGAATCCTCCATGGTCTCCCTGCCGACAGACTCAGCAGGTCCACGAACCAAGCCCTCCTGGGCCAGTAGGGGGCCACTAGGATTACTTCGGCCTGCTCTCTGACTACCTTCTGGATGACCCAGGGAAAGAGAGATAGGGGGGGAAGCGTACAGCAGCCCGACTGGCCACTTGGAGCGAAGGGCATTGACTCCCTCCGTTCCCCGAGCTGGGAACCGAGAGAAGAACTGTGGCAACTGAGCGTTGGATGGAGTGGCGAACAGGTCCACCACCGGTCTCCCGAACCTCTGGCAGATCCTCTGGAAGAGCTCCTTGGACAGACTCCACTCTCCGTTGTCTACCGTCTCCCGGCTCAGCTAGTCCGCCTGATGGTTGTCGACGCCGGTGATGTGTTCCGCTTGGATGGAGTGCAGGTGTTTCTCCGCCCAGTATCCCAGTGACATCGCCTCAGTGTGCAATGCCCTGGATCGTGTGCCCCCCTGTCGATTGATGTGCGCCTTTGCTGCAACGTTGTCTGTTAAGACGAGGACGTGATGACTTTCTACTGAGGTTTGAAACCATCGTAGGCCAAGGTGGACTACCCGAAGCTCCAGCCAATTTATGTTGTATTGAAGGTCGTTCTTTGACCACCGGCCCTGTGCCAGCTGGGAGCCTAGGGTCGCTCCCCCAATCAAACAGGCTGTCGTCTGTTGTCAGTATGAGGCGCTCTTGTTCCCTGAATTTGCAGCCCTTGAGCAAAGCTGGGGACATCCACCACTTGAGAGACATCAGCACCTGTGGTGTCGCTGGTACCTTGAGCATCGAGTTGCTGGAATCGGCCCTCTGATATGGCAGCAACCTCCATTGGAGCATCCTGGCATGTAGTCGCGCCCACGGGACCACTTCGATGCATGAGATGAACTTTCCCAGCAAGTTGGAAAGAAGGGCTACGGGAACACAACAATCCTTCTGGATCTGGTTAATTAACTTCAACAAGCTGGACCTGTGATCCGGGGAAAGAAACACTTGATCCAACCGGGAATCAATCACTGCCCCCAGGTATAGGATTTGGGTGGATGGGGAGAGAGTACTCTTCTCAAAATTAATTGAGAACCCTAAGCTCTGGAGGGTGTCAATAACCTGCTGGAGGTCTGATCTAGTCTGAGCAGGAGATGCCCCCTAGACAAGAATGTCATCCAGGTAACAGAAAAACCTGATGGGAATCTCCCTCAGATGGCCGGCCGCTACCGCTAACACCTTGGTAAAGGTCCTGGGGACATAAGCCAACCCAAACGGTAGAGCCCTGTACTGGTAGTGAAGCCCTAAGAAGGAGAAATGGAGAAAATGCCTATGCTCGGGGAGGATGGGGATGTGCAGGTAGGCCTCTGTGAGATCAATTGATGCCATGTAGTCCCCCTCCCGTATCCCTGCCAGAATGGACTTGAGGGAAGCCATTTTAAAACATCTATACACTAAGAATTGGTTTAGGAGCTTTAGGTCTAAAATGGCTCTCCATCCCCCTGATGATTTTGGCACTAGGAACAGGTTTGAATAAAACCCCTTGCCCGCCTGGTCCTCAGGGACTCACTCTATGGTCGCAATGTTGAGCAGGTGCTGGATGGCCTGCCGCAGCTGCTGGCGCTTGTCAACGTTCTTGGCCGGGGGGAATACCCAGAAACAATTGGGGGGAAGGGAAAGGAATTCCAGGCGGACACCATGGGTCACCATACTGAGGACCCAGGCATCCATGGATATCTCCATCCAGTCATCTGCAAACAGGGCTAGGCGGCCGCCAATGAGTGGGGTCATGCGTGACCTACTTGCCCCGGCGGAAGGGGTGACCACCCCCTCCTCAAAAGGGCCATTTGCCCGAGGCTGGAAGCGGGGTCTGTCCTTATTGAATCCCCTGTCAGATGGCCTATCCACCCTGCCACCCTGGTACCTGCTCTGGTGGGTGTCCTGTTCCTGTGGTCGCTGTGCTAACCTGCGATAATAGGGCATGGACCTCTGCTATGCATTCTTGGTTGATGTTGGAAGTGCCTTCTTCTTGTTCTTATCCTCCACCAGCATGGGGTCAAGGGGAAGTCCCGAAGAGGGAACTGTGTAGGCAGCTGTCGCTAATTGCCACTTTGCCTTGTTGTCCGCCTGCCAGCCACAGAGCCACAGGAGGCGATGCAACGTGATGAACGATGCCAGAGCCCTGGAAGCAAACTTCATGATTTAAGGTAGCGTCAGCTGAGAACTGAGCAACTGCCATTAACTTGTTGATGTCCTGATGTAGGCGTACATCCTCCGGTGGAATGCACGCCTGAATCTGCTCCATCCAAAGGATGGCCGTACGGTTGAAAAACGAGGCAGAGGCTGCCGCCTTAATGGACCAAGCCGACGACTGGAAGGTCTTCTTGAGGATCATCTCTGCCTTCCTGTCCTCTGCCTTCAGGTGGTCTGCCACATCCTTGGGTACCAGCAATGCTGGGGCAGTCAAGGCCACCACCAGTGGATCCACCGAGGGCATCTGCAATGCTTGGGAGAAATCTGGTTCGATGTTATAGAACCATCTGTCATTGCTGCCTGTGGTGGGGAAAGCCCCGGGTTTCTCCCACTGTCTCTTAACTACTTCCAGGAAAAGGTTGGGAGCAGGAATCGATTCCTTGACCTCTTTGGGCTCGGAATAGACCGTGCCCTGCGGCTTCCTTCTTGGCTCACCTGCCTTGTCCCCCTTGTCCCACCCAGCTGAGCAGTGGCACGGGCCTTGCGTAGGAGGGACCGGAACAAGTTAGGAAGGAACAATCCCATGAAGGCTGGAGGTTCAGGCTCCAGTTCCTCCTCGTCCTCAGAGAGATCTGGGTCACTCTGCGCCTTGTTCCCCAGGACAGACCCCTCACTTGCCAAGGACGGCGACCCAGGGGGACAGACTGGCTGGGAAGGGCCCCGTGGCTGGGCTGATGAAGAGCTGGAGACCGTGACCTCGCCCTGAGAGGCAGAGCAAGGCACCTGGTGCTGCATGCTTGCAGCCACACCAGATGCAATGGCTCTTTCAATGAGGTTCTGAAGACCCACAGGCAGGTCCTTCATATCCAAGGAATCCCAGCTGGATCCCACTGGCACCTGACTATGGCCGGGGGTACGGTGTCAGGGTTGGCCTAGATGGATCTCTACCTCCCAGCTGAGTCTCTAGGGATAGAAACCCATGCTGGTTATCTACCTGGTCAAAATCCTCCATGGAAAGGGGAGGGGAATGGGCAACCCCTCCCCTGCACTCCCTCAAGGAATCTGGTGGCCTAGGGGGAGAATCCTGCCTGGAAGGGCCCCCTAGGGGTGACCTGGACCTGGAGGGGGAAGGACTGATCCTGCCCTGCAGAGCCCTCAACCTCTCTGCCCTGGAGAAAGTTCTCACCAAGGCCCTGTGCCTCCTAGCTTCGTCTCTTTGGCTGGCACGGGAAGGGCGAGTGTCAGCCGAGGCTTTAAGCCTCCTGGAAGAGGCAGTGGGATGCTGCCTGGTGGAAGTCCCCTCCCCAGGAGGCATGGGGGGGAAAGGGATCTACCCGCCATCACGCAACTACTTAAGACCACTCCTAGTGCTTCCTGTGATTCGCTCCTCACCCCCACCTCCGCAGCTAGTATGGCAAGGTCCTCACTCCTTTTGTCGCGCGCCCCAAATTTTAAAACACCGCAGGGGTGCGTTTCGGGGTTGCTGCGGCTTCTCAGGGAGCCTGCTGCTGCCGCGCTGCTTCCCAGCTGCCTCTGCCACTCCTGGGGTTTCTGTGGCCTTCGCGTGGCACACACACTCTTCTGCGCTTTCTTTTAATGCTGCTGCAGTGAGGCACGCTCTCTTTTAGCCTTCTGGGCTATCGGGCTGGAAACCAGAGCCCTTTAGCCCCCACCGGCGCCGATCTGCCCTCTCAAGGCCCCACGTGGTGGCTGGCCAAAATGGCCACCGGGACAGCAACCCAGCCTCCAAGCCTTAGCTTTTAACCCCAAAGTAGCTGGAAAAAACCACAGCTAATAGCAGGGACTTACTGGGAGGTCTCCTTGTGAGAAGGAAGCAAGCTGAGTCGAGGATGGTCCAGAAAAGTTGAATCAGATCAGGAGTCAAAAATTTACAACCTCTCCTTGGCCAGACTGGATTGAAACTGGAGTCAGAGGAGAGGAGCCCAGAGGCGTGGCTTCAGCTTCAACCCAGTCTCGAGGCCAATTGGTTGTGATAATACCATCTCTGGACCATCCTGCAAACTCACTCTGGAAAATATCTCTGCCTCCATACTGCTACAGACATCAGTTTGCTAAAAATCAGGGGAAGAAGTTTAATCTGTCACTGAGTTCCCCAGGAAAGTGGAAATGGCAGAGACTGCGGTGGGTACTTACACAAAGCCTTCCTTCCTTTTGTTCAGCGCTTAGAAAGAGCTATCCAAGGTCCTGGTTACTTGCTGCCTTCTTCTCCAGAGAGCTTCTGCCTGAGTTCTTTGCTGTCTGACCTGGTTTGATTGATTTCCTGTGAATGGCACTTTCTTTCCTGGATTACTGAGACTCCTGGAATACAAAGGTGTCAAAGGATGAGATGCCTGCCTTTTGTCTGAGAGACTTTCAACCCATTGGTTCATTGATGAAAGCTCCATGCCTGTCTATCAGAAGGCACTAAGCAGGCTTCTCAAAATTCTGACCAATTGGGGTCAGCATTGAGCATTTCTGTTTCTGCATTTACCAGAGGGCTATTTCAGCAGTAAATTATGTTGCTCAACAAAGGGCTTTGTCTTTCCATACTAAGAGAATCCATTTGCACCTTGACTTAATAGATAGCAACTGTAGGAATAGGCTGCAGGGAGAGTAAGGGTTAATACAAAAGTAGTGTCTACTCTTCCTTCTCTGAACAGGATTCTTGGGCACCTGGGCCAGGCTGGTTTTGGACACTGGGAAGGGATTTTACTACCTTGCATGCTGAGCATGGGACACAAGCACATTTTTGGACTTCATCAGTTTCTGAGCAGCATGATTAAAATTTGTGACCTTCTTCTGTGACTCAAATGTTGGCTTTCTGTTATACAAAAACAGATTCTTCTTTCATTACCTTGGGCATTGCAATGTGAAGAATAAGATGAGAAATCGAGTGGAATGACCTCCCTAAGGCAACTGCACATTCCTTGGGGTTGAGGTATCATACTCTTTTTGAAACTTTATACTAACTTCAGCACCTGTTTAATGATCATATCACCTATGCTGAGCTAAACTTGTGTCGTTATGAAGAAACGTGTATGCCAAAGAATCGCAGTGCTGTTAGATCATTTGACGGTAGAGTCTGACTGTACTATTCCCAGCCCCTTTGGTTCTCCAAGAAGTGTCTCCAAAAGATTGATTTGTGCTATTACTAAGCTTAAAGTTATGAAGCTGAACTGTTTGGTTCATTGGTTGGAAGGCAGAAAATTTAAAGGCTCGGCTGCTAATCGGTCAGTGATATACCTTCTTGTTCTTCCCGGTGAGAATAATGGGGGGCAGAATGGCCTTGAAAAGTGGTGGGGCAGAAATGGGGCAGATCCTGCAGAGTGGCACGCTCTGCAAGTAGTTCCACAGTCATTGGGAAGACCTGGTGAGAGTTTGAAGGTTTATTTATTTGTTAGATGTATTTGCCACTCATCTCACCAAGCGGCTACACCGGGCGGCTTACAACAGTAAAATGGAAAAAAAAAATAATACAAAAGTAAACATAATGATAGCAAAGCACTGAAACAATAAAAATGAACAAGGAAAGAACAGTAATATGAATTAAAAGATGGGCAGAGAGAGAGCAGAAAGTGCAGGGATGAGATGGGAGTCTGCTAATTAGCCCAGTGGCCACCACCAGTGAGGGGTACTCCCCACAGGGTCCCCAGACCAACCAGCAGAGCCAGGTCTTCAGGCCCTTGTGGAAAGTTAGGAGGGGGGCAGGGTGTTTCAGAGGGCTGGTGCTACAGGAGAGATGGCTCTTTTCATGGACCCCACCAGTTAGAGTCCCTTGACTGATGGGATCTGCAGCAGGCCTCCTCTTCTGACATGAATAGAAAAGGCTGGGCTCAGTGGAGTGAGATGGTTCCCCAAAGATTTGAATCTATGCCAGGTTACCTTCCTGTTTCCCATCTTTCTCTCACATGGTTGAGAGGAATGCAGGAATTGGGGATGCCCAGTCTGGAGAAAAGAAGTACTAGGAGTGACAGTCTTCCAGTATTCAAGGGGCTGCCACAAAGAGGAGGGGGGGGGGGTGTCCATTTATTTTCCAAAGCATGAGAGGGCAGGAAGCAATGGATTGAAACTAATCAAGGAGAGAAGCAAGTCAAGTCAAGTAGGTTTTATTGTCATTTGAACAATATATAGTACAGTACACAGTGAGACAAAACAACGTTTCCCTAGGACCAGGGTGCTACATCAGACAGCATAGATGAAAAGAAAAAAAGCAGCACACAGAACAACATATAGCTCTAAATCTAAGAACTTAGAGTTGAGGAGTCTGATAGCTTGTGGAAAGAAACTGTTACACGGTCTGTTTGTGCGGGCCCCAATGCTTCTGTACCTTTTTCCAGATGGCAGGAGAGTAAAGAGTGTGTACGAGGGGGGGGGGGTGTCCAGCCACAATGTTTCTGGCTTTATGGATGCAGCGTGTGGTGTATATGTCCATGACAGAGGGAAGAACAACCCCGATGATCTTCTCTGCCATCCTCACTATTCGTTGTAGTGTCTTGCCATCCGAAACAGTGCAATTCCCAAACCAGGTGGTGATGCAGCTGCTCAGGGTGCCCTTGATGGTCCCTCCGTAGAAGGTTGTGAGGATGTGTGGTGGAAGCTGTGCCTTCCTCAGGTTCCTAAGAAAGTAAAGACTCTGCTGGGCCTTCCTTGTTATGGAACCGGTGTTGAGGGACCAGGTGAGAGTCTCCGCCAGCTGAACACCAAGGAATTTAGTGCTCTCTACGATCTCCATTGAGCCATTGATCTTCAGCGGGGAGCGGTCATGTTGCGTCCTCCTGAAGTCAACAATCATCTTTTTTGTTTTGTCTACATTCAGAGACAGGTTGTTGGCTTTACACCAGTTCGTTAACTTCTCCACCTCCGCTCTGTATGCTGTCTTGTCGTTCTTGCTGATAAGACCCACCACGATCATCAGCGAACTTTATGATGTGATTCGAACTGTGCACTGCTGTGCAGTTGTGCGTCAGCAGGGTGAACAGCAGGGGGCTGAGCACACAGCCCTGAGGGGCTCCATTGCTCAGTATGATGGTGTTAGAAGTGTTGTTTGCGATCCGGACTGTCCGAGGTCTTCCAGTCAAAAAATCCAGGATCCAGTTACAGAGGGAGGTATTCAGGCCCAACAGGGTCAGCTTTCCCATTAGATGTTGGGGAATGATAGTGTTGAATGCTGAATTAAAGTCTATGAACAGCATTCATACGTATGAGTCTTTGTTTTCTAGGTGAATGAGGGCTAGATGGAGTGTAGTGGAGATGGCGTCGTCGGTGGAGCGATTCAAGTGGTATGCAAACTGCAGTGGATCCAATGTTGCAGGTAGCAGGGTTTTTATATGCCTCAAGACGAGTCTCTCGTAGTACTTCATGATAATGGGACTAAGTGCAATGGGACGGTAGTCATTGAGGCAGGACACTGATGGTTTCTTTGGCACTGGGATGATGGTCATTGTCTTGAAACACTTTGGGACAACAGTGGTACTCAGAGAGATGTTGAAGATGTTGGTTGAATGAATAGAGGTAAGGCTATGTAAAGACATGCGTAGTAAGTTACCATAATCTCAGTAGCTGGTTATCTCGGATACCTACAAGCTCACCTAATTAGCAGAACCAGATGTGGAAAGAGAGGAAAGGTTACGTACAGACATGCGCATTATAGCCATGATCTCAAGTAGCCGTTTATCTTTTAGCCCATGATCTCACCAAGCAGAGACAGGCCGTATCAGGGAGTTAGGTGAGATTCAATCTTGGCTGGGATAGCCTTCTGGATTCACAAGGGAAAAAGGAGGGAGTAAACCAAAAACAAGACTGTTGCTTTCTGTGCTCTATTCTGCTGGTTGAAACTGTATAAAAGCCAAATAAACTCTGTGTAAGGCAGACAGACATTTTGGACACCACTGCTTGATGGATTTCTGAAAATCTACAGTCGGTGAAAACATTTGCCAGTTGGTCTGCACATCCTCTGAGTACTCTGCCAGTAATATTGTCTGGTCCCGCAGTTTTCCGTGGGTTGACTCTGCTTAGAGCTTTCCTCACATCAGTAGTGGAGAGACAAAGTATCTGGTCGTTGGAAGGAGGTGTGGCCTTTGTCGCTGTCACATCATTCTGTGCTTCGAAACAGGCATAGAAGCTGTTTAACACATCTAGAAGTGAGCCATCACTCTCACAGGCAGGTGGTGATGTTCTGTAGTTAGTGATGGCTTGGATGCCCTGCAACATACGCTGTGTGTTGCTGCTGTTTGTGAAGTGTTGGTGGATGCTCTGGGCATGAGCACACTTTGCTTTTCTGATGGCCTGGGACAGATTGGTTCTCGCTGTTCTTAGGGCTGTTTTATCACCTGCCCTGAATGCAGAATCTTGGGTTTTCAGTAGAGCACACACCTCTCCAGTTATCCGCGGCTTCTGGTTGGGGTGTGAGATAATTTTCTTGGAGACTGTGACATCATCAATGCACTTGCTGATGTAGCCGGTCACTGACGATGTGTTCTCCTCCAAGTCAATGGAGTCACTGTTGGTTGCAGACTCCCTGAACATGTCCCAGTCTGTGCATTCAAAGCAGTCCTGAAGAGCAGAGATGGCTCCTGCTGGCCAGGTCCTCGCCTGCTTCCGGACTGGACTTGAACGCCTGGTGAGTGGTCTGTATGCTGGAATTAGCATAACAGAGATGTGGTCTGAGTAGCCAAGGTGGGGGCGGGGCTTCGCCGGATATGCCCCCGGGATATTTGTATAAACAACATCCAGCATGTTTTCCCCTCTGGTTGCAAAGTCCACATTTTGATGAAATTTAGGGAGCACAGTCCTGAGATTTGCGTGATTGAAATCTCCGGCAACAATAAACAGTTCCTCAGGGTGTGTGTTCTGCAGTTCATTGATGGTCCGGTGAAGTATACAGAGCACTTCCTTAGCATTAGCGCTAGGTGGGATACACATGCCAAGTATAATAGCAGTGGTGAATTCCCTGGGTAAATAAAAAGGTCTACATCTCACAACCATAAACTCCACAAGCGGTGAGCAGTAGGTGGAAACGAGGACAGAGTTTTTACACCATTCTGTGTTGATGTATATACACAGTCCGCTGCCACAGGTCTTACCGCACAGAGCTGCATTTCTGTCAGGACGAAACGCAGTTAAGCAACCTGGAATTAAGGAGAAACTTCCTGGCCTTGAGAACAATTAACCAGTGGAACAGCTGGCCTTCAGAAGTTGTGGGTTCTCTCCATCACTGGAGGTTTTTAAGAAGAGAATGGACAGTCAATTGTCTGAAATGGTACAGGGCAGTGTTGGCAAACCCTTTTGGCAGTAAGTGCTGAAGCGAGAGTGCGCGGGCAGGAAAGTGCTGGAAGAGCAGTTCCCCAGCATGCACATGCATGCCGGTCACTCCTCGTCTTGTTTCTGGTGCACATGCATGCACAAAGACAAGCTTCCCAGCATGCACATCCACACTAGGGAGCTGCTCTTCCCGTTTCCAGAGCTCCTGCACACTGAAGACCTGGAACCCAGAAGAGCAACGGACGATGGCTGGGATGACTAGAGAGATGGCTCTGCATGCCACTTCCGGCATGTGCACCATAGGTTCACCATCACAGGTATAGGATCTCCACTTGAGTAGGGGGTTGGACTAGGAGACCTCCAAGGTCCCTTCTCTATTCTGATTGATTGAGAAGAGTTTCATTGCTTTTGTCATCCATTTGACATGTTACTGGTGGTTACGTGTCCTTGTGTTGCTGCTTGTTCGTTGTGGGCTTCCCTTTGCCGAGCAGTTTGATTATGGTTGTAATTCCAGGCGTAGCTGCACTCCCCTCCGAAGGGGACCTTGTGTGGGCATTCCTTCTGCGGGACCCTCCCCTTCATGCTTTGTACCATCCGTATCTTGAACCCTCCATGGGTTTTCAGAAGGAAACATTAGATATGGACAGCAGTTAGATTTCAACACTGTCTTAATATGGTCAGAGATCAAAAAGACGGAGCTGAGTGGCAGAATCTCCCTTTTTTGTTATAAAATTATTTCTCTGAATTGTCCTTTGAACTCCAGGTCTAGTAGTTTCAAACAAATTAGAAAATTTAAAACTATAAAAATTAATATCAATAGAAGACTTTAAAAATAGAAACGTGGACATTCATTTCAAATTATTCAGAACAGAACAGTTTTAATATTCTGCTAAAACAGTTTGATTTTCTTCGTGCAACAGTAATGCTGGTGGCAATAAAATTGTGGCCTTTTTCATTTTGCCTTTTCTTCTCTGACCTCTCACAGGTCTCGTGTTTGCTCAGCATCACAGCCGGTTCTCTGGAAACCGAGGCTGGATCTGGTTTGGCTGCTGCTCTTACCCTTAATGGCCAAAGTTGCTAATTTTGGCCTTGTGCATTATTTGCTTTTCCAAACTGCCTTGTGTGAATTGTTTGTGCTTGCTGGCCTATGCTGACTTCTTCTGCCCTTCTTCTCTTAGATGGCCTGGCTGAACGTCTTCTCCCCCGAGGAGAGGCCTCTCTTTAGAGAAGAAAGTAGCCGTGTGCGCAGAAACAAAAGAAGCAAGAACAGCGAAGGATCAGAAAGTGAGTTGGCGTCCTTTGGCATCTCTCAACACATGGCTTCCTACCTCAGAGTTTTAATATATCATCTTTCCACCAAGAGCTTGCAGGGATATATATGTCTAGGCCAGGGGTCTGCTATCTTAAACACTCAAAGAGCCACAAAGGTCCTAACCGGAAGCCCACCATTCAATTCTGGAGCTGACTGGAAGTCTAGTTCCCCCACCATAGAATCTCCTCCTAGCATGGCGTCCTTTTTCCTCTACCTGTCCTAACTGAAAACCTTATCAATTGTGGAGCCGACTGGCAACAGGGAGACACAGCAGAGGGATGAAAGAGCCACATGCAGCTCCAGAGCCACAGGTTTGCTGACCCCTGGTCTAGTGCTTCCTTCTTCATGGTCCTTCATGGCAGCCTTGCGAACCTGGCTGGGCTGAGAGGAGGTGGCCAGCTGAAGATTCCTTCTGTGATTGAGCCGCTTGTTTTCTTCTCCCCCCCCCCCCCCAATACCATTTCTGTCTGGAGTATCACAACATCTTCCACCCAAACACTATGTTGCATTTCCCAGTACTGGTTATTCTCAACTTAAAACCATTTGTTTAGTGACTGTTAGAAATTACAATGGCTCTGAGAAAAAGTGACCTTATGGTCATTTTTCACACTTATGACCATTGCAGCATCTCCATGGTCACATGACCAAACTTCAGACATTTGGCAACTGACTCATGTTTATGACAGTTTTGGTATCCCAGTTTCCTGTGATCACCTTTTGTGACCTTTTGAGAAGCAAAGTCAATGGGGAAGACAGATTGACTTAACAACTGTATTACTAACTTAACACTTGCAATGATTCACTTAACAACTATGGCAAGAAAGGTTGTAAAATGGGATAAACCTCAGTACCTATCTCGCTTAGCAACAGAAATGTTGGGTTCAATTGTCGTAAGATGAGGACTACCTGTAATGCATTTATTTGGCTTAACAGAAATTTATCAAGCCCTGTGTATATTTTCAAATTTTCAGGTTCCAAATTTAGGACAATGAAAGAGCCACAATCCTATTCAAATCAGGGCTATAGAATTGCTGGAAGATCTTGAATTAATTCAGCATTGCATCCGAATTCTGCCCTGGGGTCTCCCTGAAAGAGGTTGCTTGGAGACAAAATCTGACTGCTAGACCTCCGTGGAATCCCGATTGTAAAGTGGCTGGGGAGCAATGAGTTTGAATCCTATGCTTCCTGCATTTCTGATCCTCCATCCTGAGGGTTCAGAAAGATGCACCTGGTCTCACCTGTATTGGCATGGCTGACCTTGGGAGATTTGGAGGGGGGAAGAGATGGGAGTGATCAGGTAAGAGAGGGCAGAGCCTGCAGCTGCATAAGGAGCAGAGAAAGAAACTCGTACAGGAACCCTGAATTCTCAGACTGTAAAAAGTTTGTAGGAGATTTATACTATCAGACTTGCAAAATTCTGTTAATGTAGCCTTATAGTAAAGAAGAAGGAACTCACCTGGTACTGTTTCCTAACTGCTCTACCTGGGAAGGTTGACATCAGCTTTCTGCAGCAGGAAAAGGATCTTCCTACCCAAGTTTATTCATCTGGCCAGTCTTCATCCCTGTAGTATTATGAATTTCTGTAGGTTATCTTGGCATGGCAACTTCTGCTAAAAGCATTCCAAGCAAACAGAACTGGAATACATCTAATGTTATGGCCTCCCTCCCCCTCTTTTTCATCTGTCTGCAGGTTAAATTTGATTTAAATCAAGTTGATTTAAATCATGATTTATATCACTAGTAAAAAGGCTTGATTTAAATCAACTCGATTGAAATCATAATTTTTACAGAGCCACTGTCATCTCTGTCCCACAGAGACTCCTCCTCTGACCCCGCTGCTGACTCATCAACAGTCCCAATATTGCAGAATCTACAGCCTCATATGCTATATAACTAAGCTCTGTTTCATGCTGAGTAAACTAAATTATGAATATATCTTAAATAGAAAAGTATCTTTAGGTAGATTTTTACTCCAAAAGCATTTTATTAAAATAAATTTTATAAACATCAAAAAAAATTTTTTTAAAAAAATCATTGCTTTTATCCACCCTGTCTGTCTGTCTTTCTGTCTATCCTGCTTTCTAAAATGAATTCTGCCAATTTTTGGCTCCTAAAAGATTTCAGCTCTTCGTTTGCAGATCTTCTGGCCCAGTTATGTTTGATTGCTTTCTATCTTGAAGGCCTCAGGAAGGGCCAGAAAACTTATGCTTGTGGCCAGCTTTTGTTTCCTGGCCCAACTTGACTTGAGGTGGCTGAGTAGATCCAGGGAGAAGCGCATTTGTCTTTCTGCAGTGAAAAGGGACGTCATCAGCCCTACCGCTTGCAGTCTGTTTTACTGGGATTTTTTGAGAGGACGCTCTCTCTCTAGATCACCTGAAGCCAGAAGCAACGTTCCTGGGGGGGGGGGGGAAATCTAATGCTCAGAGAAGATTTAGAAGCAAAACAATCCGGTGGGGAGAGTTTCCTGTGGGGAGGATTGTCTCGTAGAACCAGAGGCATTTGCAGGAGGAAACACAATTGTTTCCCCTCAGAGTTCAGGGCCAGCTTGGATAATGAATCAGGTTTGGGATACTATTAGAAATCTTTGGTTCTGCTGAATCTCTCTGTAGCCTTTGGTACCACTGACTCCTCCTGAATCATCCCTGTAGATGGGGTTGGAGATCATCTCCTGGAATTCTTCTATTCCTGGTAGAAGGAATAATTTCATGAGGAGGCCTGAGCGACTGAAGGTCTTTGGGCACAAAAATGGCCGCCAGGCAGAGCCATGTCCCTGGGGCTCCTTAGGTTCTGTGCGGAGCTGTTGGGAACGGCCATGAAGAGCTTGGGGAGGGGTGACATCATTCTGCTGAGAATTGCTGTGTTTCTTCATAGCGTCTCAACCAGGTGAGGCTGTGCGTGTCATGAACCAATGCCAAAATTCAGGAATGGGCTGGGTGGGAGCCAATAAAAGGAGGCTAAATCTGACAAGATGGAAGCTTGTGGGTGGATGCTTCCCAAAGAGAAGCATCACTGCGTCTGTCTCTGAAAGAGGGTTGGGCTGCTTTGGAAGGAATGCAGTTTGCAGGGAGCTCTCTGCACTGGAGTAATCTCCCTTCACCAGCCACAACTTTTCTTGCATAGGGTCAGTCAGCTGCTGTCCCCTGTGATCCGGGAGCAGCATTCCTGTCATGTGCTCTAGGTGGACTGCGCTTATATTTGGACAACAGTGTGCAGAAGAGAATGGTAGCCATGCGGTTGAAGAGGGAGCATCTCGCCGCTGGGACAAAACAATCCCACCAGATAGGAATTTGCTGCTATCGGGTAAATGATGCAATAACATAGGTGATATTCAGGAGTGAACATAATTCATGTCTTTTGAGTCACTCTAAAAATAGGATTTGTAAAGCTTTTTCAGGGATGGGGAGCTCTAAATAACCTAACCTCCTGATACGGAAAGCAGCTTTCCCTTCATAAAGCTCTTCCGTTATTATGATTACCTGAGGAGGCTCCACTGCAGCTCCACAGAATGAACAAGACCTTGAAGATCACTGGGCCAAAACTCTCTCCACAGCTTCAGAACCTCTAACTGATGGCCTTCCAGTCTGTTTGCACACACACACAGACACACACACACACACACACACAGAGGCTTTGAAGTAATCATAAGTCCCCACTGAGCGTCCGAAGCCTGTGAAGGCAACCCTATCAATTGAAGGTTTTGCAACCTCGGAGACACTGAAGTGAGGTGAATCTCTCCCACTTCTGCTTTCTGTTGTGAACATAATCTCGATGCCTCGCTTCCTAGTCAACAAACTATCTGGAATTGCACAACCATACCCTTTCACCAGGATATTCTATTTTTCTTCAGGCATGTTCAGACAAATTGGTTAAATGTTTAGGTAATTTTATAATTGTTTGTATTCTTCTTTTCTCTGATATGTCTTAGTATTTTTTGGCAAGATTGGCTTTTTTTTTTTTTGTTCCGTAGTTTTATTCCATTGGAAAGGGCCACATTTTTACAACCAGCCCCGTTTATCTAGGAGTATGTCTGCCATCTTGAATTATTTATGAAAACAACAAAGCTGGGATATAAAGAAACAAATAAACATTTTACTTGTCCCTAAAAAAAAGTTGCTCTGAATTGGGTGGGGAAGTCCAAACCCCCCCCCCTCCAACTCCAAAAAGCAGGGCCTGCAAACAGATCAATTTTAGCCCTTTTTTCCCTCTTGATTGTGAGGACCAAAGAGCAGGAATAGGAATCAAAGGCAATGGGCATGCTTGAAGAGGCTTTCAACTTGACTGCATAAAATCTCCCTTTTTACGACCCTGCAGGCCCCATTCAGGGTAGAGTCAGAATGACTGGGTGGAGCTGAGTGTTTACTGGCCAGATGCCCTTCCTGATGCCTACGCAGAGTTCCCTTCTCTCCTTCCTTCCTTCCTTCCTTCTCTCTCTCTCTCTCTCTCTCTCTCTCTCTCTCACACACACACACACACACACACACACACACACACACACACACACACAAACCACTGGCTTTCCTTTGCTAGAGATATTTAAATGGTAGATGGATAGCCATGTCTTGAGTGCTCTGAGCAAAATGATTTCTTTCCATCCTCGGGTCAAAGCCTGACATTGCAGTGAGAAAACAAAAATATTCTGGGAAGTTACCCAGTATATGAATTTGAATGTTTTAATATTTTCCCTTTACCAAATACACTTGGAACAAGCTGCAGAAAAAAACACAACAGAACAGAATATCTACAGGGCTAATTAGGCAATCTTCTTCCAGATTCTCTTATACGTACAACTATACGTGCACCAAAAAAAGAGCTTGAACCTTGGGGTTGAAGAGAGACAGAGGGACAATGAAGCAGAGGTTGCATGTGGTTAAATCCCTACCACCCCAAAATGGGGAGAGAAAATATATGCTGCCTCCCCCCCCCAAATAACTCAATTTTTTCATTGCCGCTGTAACTACAAACAGTCACTAAACAAACCTGTAAAGTTGAAGACTACCTATAAAATATCACCCTCTGAATAACTCCAACACAGCAATATTCAAAACTTTCCAATTTGATTTTTGTGGAGAATTCCCCCAATCTGTTCCCATATTAATTTAGTTGTGAACATCCTTGGTTGCAAAGCATTCATGCCAGTGGTGGATTCTGGTTCCTGTTGCAACCGGTACGGTTACCACATGAATGCGCGCAGTGCGCACATGCGTCCTTACCTCTTTTGATGCCTCCGCAATGCTCCACCGTGTTTGTGTGCGGAAATGCCGAAGAGCTCAAATACAGGTAAGAAGCTCAGGCAGGCAGGTGGGCCCTCCGGAGCACCATACCGGAACAGTACCCGGTGCTCCGGGCAGGCACCGGTATGCCCATACCGGGGCGTACTGCATGCAACCCACCACTGATTCATGCACTCTTGACAATGTGGGAGCTGCTGCTGATGCCAAAGGAAACATTTCACAGGTCCTCTGAGGGCGGCCACAAGTGGCTCCAAATAGCACATTGGAAGCCATTTCTTACATTAAAAGATTTGCTCCATGCTCTTCCAGGCAACCGCAAAGAAGGTTTTGCAACATGACCTCCATGAAGTTGTACAGGCAGTCTGGAACAAACCACGGCTGTTGCTCTTTCTCAGGGATGATCCCTTCCCAACATCTTGTCCAGCTTCTGGCTTGGATTGGGTTACTCTTGGCAACAGAAGCCGGCCTGCAGAGAGAAGTCCATGGTGGAGGCAAGCCCTGTTTGTTTCCAAACACATGGCTGAAAGGCTGAGGCTCCCTTGAGCTTGGATGGTGGAAAGAGCCTCTCCTGGGGGGTTCTTCCCAGAGGGGCACTCAGGACGGAGGTTCTCTCCAATGGAGACCATGGCAGAGACTCCCCTGGGTACAGCACCACGTGGCCATGATTCTGCACACATGCACACTCGTTTGCACATGCAAAGAGAAGGTTCTGCTCTCAGGGCTGCGCAGATTCAAAAGCCGGTTGAGGTGGAATGTATCTATGACCAAATGCAGGTGGTCCTTGACTTACAATTGGACCAGAATTTCCATTGCTAAGCAAAGTGGTTGTTAAGTGAGTTAGGTCTGATTTTATAACCCGTTTGCCATGATTGTTAAGCAAATCACTGCTCTTTTTAAAGGAATCAGGCAGTCATTAGCCAAACCAGCTTCTCCCGTTGACTTTGCTTTCCAGGACGTGACTGGTCACGTGACCCCAGGATGCTGCAACCCTCAGGCATCAACTTTGGTTGCCAAGCGCCTGAATGGATCGCATGGCCATGTGGATGCTGCAAGGACCAGTCAAAAGTCACTTTTTCCAGTACTGTAGGAAGTTCGAACAGTTGCTACACGAATCATAAATCAAGGAGTCTTTTTCTAGGATTGGATGGCAGGTGCTGAGGATATTTACTTTATTCCCCCAAAAGAAGGGCAGCTCTTGGTATCCAGATCAGGCTCTGCGTGTCCCAGAGCAGCAATCCCCAAGCTTTCCAGGTCGGCCAACTGATGGAGGTGGTGGGGAGGGGACGGTTTCATGCATGCGCGTGCACTGCTTTCACAAATGCAGCATCCTGCATGTGTGTGCTCCCCCACCACTACTGTGGCCCAGTTCCGAACAGGCTATGTTCCTGCACTGAGCTGTGGATCAGAGGGTTGGGGATCCCTGCCCCAGAGCAAGGGGCCATGAGCAGAGAGGCCAGAACGATCTAGACTGGGGGAGAGGAAGGCCTGTGCCATCTATCTCCTCTCATGGGCTCTTCTTCCAATTTTCTCATCTCCCTAAATTCTTCCTTTTTTCATTCCAGTATGCTTTCTGCATTTTTAGCCAGTTCCTTTTAGAACTGAAACAGGGCTTCCACCTTCTAATTCACAGCCATCAGCTGTGTTAAGTTTGCTTTGGGGTGGCTGAATTGTCTTGCGGAAGATGAAGCTATTTCCCCACTTCTTTCTGTCCTGCTCTTCAATCCATCATCATTCAAGGTCCAACTCTGACTGTCCTTCCATGGGAAGCATCAGGAGAGTAGAGAGGGAGAACCCGGTACAGCAGGGATGTCAAATGCGATTTCATTGAGGGCTGCATCATTGTCATGCTTGTCCTCAGGAGGCTGGGGTGGACATGGCCAGCATGACGTCACTTGTGTTGGGGGGGGGCGCCTGTTGTGGCCCGAGTGCTCTGCCAGCTAAAATGGGCTACCGAGGTCTGTTTTTGGCTGGAAGGGCCTCTTGCAACCCTCTGCCAGTGAAAACGGTGCTCAGGAAGGCCACCAGTGACCCTGGTGACCTCCATTGTCACTGGCAGAGGCACCGTGGGCCGGTCCTTTGCTATTTCCAGGGTGGCCCCGTGGGCCAGATCTAAGCGCCCCATGGGCCAGATCTGGCCCCCGGGGCCTTGAGTTTGACACCCCTGTAGTAGAGAGAAAGATGCTGACAGGATGGTTGGCAAGGGGAGGCTTTCACCTCCGGGAGTGATTCCTGCTCTGGCAGGAGGTTGGGGACTATAATGAACTCCAAAATATAATCATAAAAATATTTATACTCTGGTTTTTTTTTTTTTTTTGTTCTTCTTGTTTATATACTGAATTTGTTGTGCAGGGATGGGATGTTGGATTTTTATTCTTTATTCATCAGGTGTTAATAGATATGGGACGTGGTTTCAAACAACAGAAATGTGTGTTTTTTTCTTTTGTAGGCACAAGTCCTAAAAAGAAGAAAGGTAAGCTGGTTTTTCATTTTTAAGCACACATATAAACACACATATGATGTGGCCTATCAGTATCTTCCACTTCGTCATCTATCCAAAATCCACTCGTTTGTCTTTGTTTTTCTGATTCAGACGGCTGTCTAAATCATGTTGCAAGCTAGACGTCTGGCTTGGAACAAAGAAACATTAACCAGTAGGTCCGACATCCCTTTCTGGCCCAAAGCATTGGGGAACATCCAGGTCTTTAATGGTTTGCAAAAGGCTGAGAGGGTCAGGTCTGTTGGGATTTCCAGAGAATGTGGTTCCGCAGGAAGGGAGAGAAGAGGAGGGGAGAGGAGCAGAGAAGAGAAGAGGGGAGAGGAGGGGTGGGGAGGGGAGGGGAGAGAAGAGAGGAGAAGAGGGGAGGGGAGAAGAGGGGAGGGGAGAAGAGAAGATGGGAGAGGAGGCAGGGTGGGGAGGGAAGAGGAGGGGAGAGGAGAGGAGGATGGGAGAGGAGGGAAGGGGAGAAGAGAGGAGGAGAGGAGAGGAGAAGAGAGGAGGGGGGAGAAGAGAGGAGGGGAGGAGAAGAGAGGAGGGGAGAAGAGAAGAGGGGAGAGGAGGAGGGGTGGGAAGGGCAGAGGAGGGGAGGAGAAGAGAAGGGAGGGGAGGGGAGAGAGCACAGAGTACGTGCTCCGTGGACATGATGTAGGATACCGACTGCTCTTCCAGGCCATTCTTCTACACAGGAGAGCAGCATTGGATTTCGGAAGCCTTCCTACATCAGGTTGGCTTTCCTACCCATGACTGCTCCATGCAGAGGAAATGGCCTGGAAGGACAGGAAGAAGAGCTGCTATCAAAGCAGATTAAAGGCCCTGGGCAAAGATGTAATGCAAGGAAGACCAAGACCCTCCCAAGTTAGAGAGAGAGAGAGAAGGGCCAAACACATTCAGGCTTAGGAAATTCTGTTACTCTAGTTTTCCAATACTGGCCTGCCTGGCGATGGTTTGCTAATCCTGAAGGGTTTGTCCCCTCTCCTGCTAGGCCACCTGCGAAGGTCTGGATAGGGATGGGCAACGGGCTCTGGCCCTTCTTCCCAGGAAAAGCTTGAGGCCAGGGCAGGAGCGCCAGGGATTTGGGGAAACGCCCGGTGAGCGTAGCTCTTTCATGCTGGATTGCACAGTAGCAGAAAGGGATAGTTTTTTAAGCAGGTATCTCACTTGGATGGGAACCTGAGTGTCCACGAGCCAGAACTTGCCTGCACGTGCCCCTCTGGATTCCGTGCAATTGTGTTAGACCTGAAGTAGCAGCTAATTTAACAGCAAAAGGCCCCTGGGAATGATTAGCGAAAGCAGCTGGAGCATGTCTCCCCCTGGGTTTGTTTTTTTGAGGGGAGAGATATCTGGCTTAGGTATACATCTCATCCTATGAAGCCTAGGATGATATGAACCAGAGGAATTTTATAATACACATACATAAGATTTTGTGAAGTTCGACATTCACTTCAGACTAAAGGCAGGACAGCCGGGAGGCAGACTGGACGAAGGCTTGGCCAGCAGCCAGCCAGGCCTGAAGAGGACCAACCATTGATCCTGAGAAGAGGGTGACTTCTGTGTGCTTTACATGGAGAATCTTCCGTCACGCTTGGTTTTTTTAAAAAGCAAATTTGATTTTTCTTGGTATTTAGCACCAGATAAACTGTCAAAAATATGTCAAGGCATTTCAAATGAACGTCGGAAATGCAAATGTAAAGAAGGGGCATTTTATCACTTATGTTGGACATGTGATAAAGCAAAGAAGTATTGGATTAGGATTCACACCTAAAAGTGAATATAAAGATAAAACTAGAAACCTTTCATTTGGGTTTGATGTAAAAAGACTTTGGGGGAAAAATTGGAACCTTGGTGCTTTATATGTTGATGGCAGCCATATTATTTATGCCCCAAAATGGAAGGACACTTTGATCACCACTATGGAAGGGTGGCTGCAAAAAGTGATGGAATTAGCAAGAGATGGCTGCATTGAATGCTTTGATCAAAAGGGAAAACAACACAATTACTTTTGTTTTTATTTGGAAATTGCTTCTGAATTTTGTGCTCAAGGTGGAAAAAAATGTATCAGTTTTTATAGGTTTGTTGTTATAGAAATGGCTAGTTTATACTATTATGTAAAAGTAAAAAGTTGAGATTTGATGCTGTTATCTTATTCTACTGCATCAAAGAGAGTCAGAAGTCAATGCCTTTTCTTTCTTTTCCTACTTTTCCTACACTTTTCCCTTCTTTTTTTCTCTCCCCTATCTTTTCTACTATTTTCTTTTGCATTTTTGTATTTTATATTATAAATTATTATTTTTTTAAAAGATAAAAAGCAAGTTTGCGGCTGCAACACCATGCACTCTTTATAGTAAGGCAGCATTGCACCACCTGGGACTTGGCTTAACATGGAGGTGGGGAGAAAAAAATAACATCCTGGTGTCATCCAATCAGATAAGCCCAAGAAAGCGAGGCTTCCAGACCCACGCATTGTTCCTGGGGCACAGGAGTTAAGAGCAGAGATAAAAATAGCTCCCAGGATGACATGTGGTCCCTCTGGGCCACCTGCCAGAGTGATGGAGGCGAGGGCCGCCTGGGGAGGGGCTCTGCAGCCTGTGTCTGGGTGTGAAAAAGACATTCATGCCCACCTTGGCTGAACCTGCCAAGCAGAAGACTGCCACTCTTGCCTGACTTATAACGGGGATCCACCATTCCAGGACCCTTTTCTGCCCCCTCTTGTGCAGGCTGGTCTAGAGAGTGGGAATACCCCAAAGGGCAATCAGGTCTCACGTCAGTGTTATTTAGGGTTTTATAGAGGTTTTGATTCAGGCCCAGAAGCTGACTGGCTACCCGCAAAATCCAAGCAAAATTTGAGACTTTCTTGGTAGATTACAGGAATAGAATAATAGGCCTGGATGGGGGATGCTGGTTTAGCTACTGCTTGTAAAAAAGAATTCTGGTTGATCACAAACTGGATGTAAATATCAGTTGTGAAGTGCAGTTTCCAAAACACATAAATGCCATTTTAGATCGCACAAGTAGAAATAAAATTTCCAAATTACAGGATGAGCTAATTCCACACTTGGAGAGCCAATTTGATGTAATGGTTGAGACACCAGGTTAAAAACCTGAAGGCAGCCTTGGGCAGGAAGCCAGCTGGGCAGGAAGAACCTGGCCAGGTATCCCATCTCAGCCCTAGGAAGCAGCCTGTGGTGAGCAGCTTTTGAAAGCCTGCTCAGAAAATGGCAGGCCTTTGTTCAAGCAGCTGCCAGGAGTCGAGGCTGAAGGGACTAATAACAATTCCACCCTATGATTTCAAGCTCACTGGAGCAAGTAGAGATGAAGAGAAATCAGAATGGTTCACTTCAGGAAGAGAAGTTCCTAACCACGGCTGCAAACCCTTCAAGCCCAGTTCCACCCAGAGAGACTCACATGCAGGGGCCTAAGACTCGGGGATGACAACAATGGCACCTTAGGTGGCACTTCCCAAGAGGGGAATAACCCACTCCCGGCCCACCCAGGTTTGAGCAACAGGAATCAAACTATGGACTGTCTCCAGACTGTCGTATTGAAGAGCAATAGTTGGCCAGGGCTGCTCTCGGCCAGCGAGCCCAAAGCCCCCAGGTCTGGACTGCCTTCAGGGCCCCATTATTTCCCCTCCCTGCCCATCACTCTCTCGGGGGCCAACCTGTCCCATCTTCTACCCCCAGAGCCCTCCTCGTCCTTGCTTCCTCCTCCCAGGCCAAGGCAGCCATTAACCCCACCCCTCACTCCACCACCCAGCAGAACCCCTCCCTCAAGTCACTCAGCTGCCGGGGGTGAGGAGCTGCTATCCCAGTCTCCAAGACACACAGGGTCAGTCCATAGCCCCCACCCCCACGCCATCCAGTAGTTGGACAACCAATTGTTCCAATCCAATTTTCTCCCAGGCTTCTTCTTGAAGGCTGCCATAAGCTTTCAAATGGAGGCCAGGTTTCTCTCGGGCAGGAACGCAAAAGCTTCACCAGCCTTGCAGGAAACGAGTGCAGAGACCTGTACGCTTCCCTTTGTTTCCCCCTAAGACTTTCCTTTTCCTTCTTATTGCCTCTTGGGAATTCTCCATGAACTCTCACAATGAAGTTCATTGCTCCGTTAATCAATCTGGATTCCTTTTCCCTGGTCATTTATATTCCTCTTACAGTCTCTGCTGACTCAATAGGAAATGGTCAATATCAATCCCCAGCTCTCGGGATATATTCATTGTGGTCAGCAGCTGTCTGGTGGACTCGGACAGTTCTTGTCTTTCTCTGTTCCTTCTGTTACCTTCATTCTTCTTTCCGTTGGTCCCCTGCATACCTTCAAAGAACTATACGTGGATGAGTTACTGGAGGAAGTAATGGCGTCAGACCTGCTAAGCAACCCCTTCATACCCAGGAAGCCATAGAATCTGCCCATGTAGCTCAGCAGCCATGTTTATAAAAATGAAGACATAATCCTGTATTTCCACAGGCAAAAAGGCTGGCCCTCCGGGACCTGTTGGGCCCCAAGGGCCCCCTGGACCACCTGGACCCCAAGGGCCCCCTGGAATCCCAGGTATCCCTGGCATTCCAGGTACCACGGTGATGGGACCTCCAGGACCTCCAGGACCTCCAGGCCCCCAGGGACCCCCCGGCCTGCAAGGTCCTACCGGTAAGTACTTAGGGGGTGGGGGAGAACATACATGCAAGAAAGATTAAAACTATCACCCTACTACATAGTGCTTGTCAACCTGTGTGTGTGTGGGGGGGGGACAATGACTGTAGGCACATACAGGGATATGAGAAACTATCACTTCAAAAGATGCTTGGAATAGAGGATTGTCCAAACTACTTGCTTGATCTCCACATAACCCATGAAGAATGTCACAGATGAGCAACGGAATCTTCCCCGGACTTACCAGAACAATCTCTTGCTTCTCTTTTCTGTGCGGAGACTCACAGCCAATCCTCTCTCTTAATGCAACAGGGATCAGTGAATTTGCAGGAGCAAGACTGAGTTATAGCAATAGCACTAAGACTTATATACTGCTTCGTGGTGCTCAACAGCCCTCTCTAAGTGGTTTAAAGAGTCAGCCTCTTGCCTCCAACAATCTGGCTTCTTATTTTACCTCGGAAGGATGGAAGGCTGAGTCAACCTTGAGGCGGTCAGGATTGAACTTCTGGCAGTGGGCAGACAGCCTGCAATACTGCATATTAACCACTGCGCCACCATGGCTCTTATTATGTCACTTTGCACATTACAAAGAAGCACATCTTTCATTGGATGAATGGCCGCAAACTATTTCTGAGTTTATACTGAAGCTGCCTGTGGTTTAAGCGTGAGGACAAATGTGAAGATTGTTGCAGCTATGGGAAAAGAGTAATGCAACTTTGCATAAGTTATGGAGGAGGAGGATTCCTAAGCTGTTTAAAAGGTCTACAAATACATAAAATACTCATTTAAGAATATTGAATATAAATTATGAAACAAGGTATTTTTTCCGATATATTGATAATATAATAAAAAGAAATACTGTTATTCAGGACATTTCTGAATTATGCCTTATTGCAGTGATGGCTAATCTTTTTTTAAAGGTGTGGCAAAACTGTGTGTGTGCACGCCCACCCACCCCCCTGTGCATACACGTACAAGCCCCCCTGTGCATGCTCACACCACACAAACACACACCTGTGCATGTGCACAACCGGAGGGGGGGAGTTTTCGCTCTCCCCAGGCTCCGGAGGCTTTCCTGAAGACTGGGGAGGGTGAAAACGGCCTCCTCCAGCCCTCTAGGAGGCCGAAAAGCTGAGGGCTGCCGTGCTGGCTGATATGGCTCTGCATGTCACATGTCCACCAACACGGCTTTATTGGATACAAGGTGACATTTTAATAAATGGAAATGAATAAAGAGGGAGGAGAATAGAGTAATAATAATGTAAATGTTTTCTACTAGGGCTGGGAAGGGGCTGCAGTTATATAAGAGTGACAAGACACCAACTGGGTTTTTTGGGGGGGTGCAGAAGGGTAAAATACAATGTGATGGTATGGAAGGTGTCTTTGCAGGAAGTAGGTATCCAACAAGATATAGTGCAGATATTCAGACCAACGAAATCCTAAAAGCAGGGGATTTTGATGCTTTTTAAAAAGCTTGCTCATATAGGACTCTCAATATAAAAACTGTTTTGCAGGCACAGCAGAAAGACCCGGACCGAGGGATTCACAGGTCAGTGACTTCATTGGGGGGGAAAACATCAGGTACCCTGATTACAAATGAATCTTAACTCATTTCTAAATGCAAACATGCTAATTTTCCAGCCAGACCACATTTATCTATCCATTCATCTTTGCATAAAATCTAGGTGATCAGATTAGATCTACTATCTTTTTCTTATGTTATACTGCTAAAGGACTTGTTTGCTGTAATTTCACAAATTTGTGTCAGTTTTTCACAGCTTGCATTTAGGAAATTCTTGATGATCAAATAAGTTATTTATAGAAATGAATGGACTTTAGTTCCACGGGGTCAGAAATTCATGGTCTCTTCCAGGTTGTCCTCAACTTACGACCAGGCATTTAACAAACTTTCAAAGTTATGATGGCCTGGGAAAGGTGCATTATGGCCCCAAAAGCACTTCTGGCCATTATAAACAGTTGTGCCTCCCTCCTCCCCCCTGAAATATCTCCACATTTCAGCTCTAGGCAAGTGACTCGCATTTACAACCAGATGTACCTCACAATCCTGTGATTGCCATTTGCAATCTTTTCTGCTTTCCCTGAAAGTCAGTGGGGTGACTGGCAGGGAAGGTTGAAAGTGGAGAGCCCATTCCTGCAGCCCCAAGGAGGGTCTCCCCTCCCTGCATGGAGGAGGGGGGAAATTCTCGAGGACCCATTCTTTCATTCTGTCCATTCAATGACCCGGGAGGGGCCTTCACGAGCGTAACTGCCAGAAACAATGACATGGGCCTCTTTGCTTAAAGATCACTCAGTGCCCGGGGTTTCCAGTTTCCGAATTAATGGTCACAATTTGAGGACTATATTATAAATGTTCAAGATGAGCATATGGGCATTTCCATAAACTGGGGAAATCTACCTTGTTTTAATCTGAATCTGCTCTCTTCTGTTTTCCAGCCAGCCGTAGTCCACCTCCAAGGCCAGGGCTCTGCTATCCAAGTCAAGAATGGTAAGCATGCCAAGCACTCAGCCACCACAAAGAGCCACAGTGTCCGGTTCCTACCTTCTGTTAAAGCAGGGTGCCCAAACTTGGCAACTTTAAGACATGTGAACTTAACTGCCAGAATTCTCCAGCTGGCATAGCTGAAGTCCACAAGTCATAAAGTTGCCAAGTTTGGGCAACCTTGTGTTAAAGAAAGGAATAGAATATTTCCTAGGTTTCGGATTTTGATATTTCAACTGCCTATATCACTCATTTGATTATCTTTTTTCTTTCTCCTTCATTTTTTAATGCCTAATTAAAATTAGTTACCACATCAATCCAGATACTCTGTTTTCACCATCACCACCATCTTCCCTGTCTTAATTGTGGTTTGCCTCTAATTGTCGTGTCAAATCAAAATTTACCTCAGGTGTTCTGTGTAGTTCCTGCTTAATCTTCTAGGCCTCAAGTAACAACACCTATAACTTTTCAGAACAGGTTGCCTCTTTGATCCCTGTTTTGGTGTCTTCCACCTCACCTTCTATCCCATTTGCCTCAAAGGTGGTGCATGCTTGCTTTACATGTGTCTACTATTAAACCTCGATGGGCAGTCAAATCTACACTTGTGGAAGCTCCAATAAAGTTCTAATTCCACAGCTCTTAGGAAAGACCTTCTTCTCCGGAGGTCTTTTGAAGCTCTCCTGTCTTTTCTCCAATATCTGTCACCTCATGGCCGCTGCTGTGTTGCAATATTTTCAGGGAGGTCTTATTTTAGCGCATGTGCTCAAAAGCCCGATTGGACTTATTATCCAGGGAGGTCTTATTTTCAGGGAACAGGGTAAAAACAAACACAAAGTGTCATCATGTAAAATGTGTGCCTTCAGAATGTTACCCAATTCTTGCATCAATCAGATTTTCTCAAATTTTCTCATCTTACTCAACAGCAACCCACAGACGTGATCTGGAAGGTATTTTCTTAGTACAAGTTGTTTTATTTTCCTTCTTTGATTTATCTCCAAGATAAATCTCTCCTATCAAATCTCTCCTATCAAATCAATATGCATACCAATCCCTGCACTAGTTCTTCCACAACATCCCCATGAGAGAGATCACCCAGTGAATCCCACATTATTATTGTCCTGCTTTGGGTTTCAATCACAGAGAGCCAAGCACGGTTGCTATGGAGACTAGCAATTTTATTTAAGGCTGAAGAGATAACAGCAAAACAGAACAACAACAACAGCAACAACAGAGGTTGCATCAAGAATAGAGTAGAATAGAATAACAGAGTTGGAAGGGACCTTGGAGGTCTTCTAGTCCAACCCCCTGCTTAGGCAGGAAACCCTGCACACTTCAGACAAATGGTTATTCAATATCTTCTTAAAAACTTCCAGTGTTGGATCATTCACAACTTTTGGAGGCAAGTTGTTCCACTGATTTTGCTTTTAATAGGAGAATGCAGAAGAATAGTCCAAATCTGGAAGAGGAGCAGAAGAAGCTGGGGACTGAATTAAAAGAGGGATCAGCCTAGAATCCCTATGTAGCCACAAGCCAACCCCTCCCCCCCTTAATTGCATTGACCTTAGTCTAACTCCAAGCAAGTGCCAGCTGTTAGTTGAAAAGATTCCTATCAGGCCTGGCTTTTTAGTAGCAAATCAATGTAATTGGACTTTCATGGGTGGACCTGGTCCTTTTTGTGCCTCACAGAATTCAGTCCAGGGTTCCAGGAGCCACATCAGGGATGTCAGTCAAACAAAAACGCAAATTCCAAGAGGCTTCCCACAGAGGTGGGGGGGGGGGTGTTTCACAGTTTCTTACACAGCAGGATTCACTGGAATGTCATGCAAGAGCCAGAGAGCAGATGTTGTTTCCAACAAAGGGGAGATGGGTCAGGGCTGCCTCTTAAGTCAGGTTGCAGCCAGCTGTCATCAATCAAGAGATTTACTCACTTGCTTGGCGGGACCATGTCTCTTCTCCGCTCTCCTCCCCAGGTGCAGAGGCTGGGAGGCCTTCAGTCCTCCTCCTCCTCCTCCCCAGACTGCTCCAGCTGTCCAGGTGGTGCCTGTGCTTAATCAGCCTTATGTAATTCTTGGTTTGGTGTCTCCTGAGGTTGACATTCCATAGGATCAGCTGGAGCAGCTTCCTTAGATTCCAGGTGCAGAATCGAAGCCTGGGCCATGACAGGCATCACCGGAGGCTCAGGGCTTCACAACTGGGTCTTGAGTCCAGGAAGTCGCCTGGACTGCTTCTAGTGGAAAGCTGCCTAATCCCGATTCATTTCTGAACCAAGACTCTTCCTTAAGCAACCTGAAACTTCCCCATTAGCACTTTTCTTGTTTCTGCTCTTTGGAATGAGAATGGCAAGCAAGCAAGCAAGCAAAAGGCTCAGCATTTCTCTAGAGGAAGGCTCGGGCCAAAAGATGTCATCCAATTCCTTCCCGGGACCAACATCCCTACAAGGCAGAGGCTGGTTATTAGTGGAAGGGGTCAGTGCTTCCCATGGGCCCTTATCCCATGCGCAGGCTGCTCAGCTTTCCCATTCCTTATTTTGTCTTTCGAGTGAATTCCCAATATCCTCAGTAGCAGCCTCAAGGCTCTCGGCAAAGTCTTCTCTTTAGTTACACAGTCCATATTCCCATAACGCTTGGAACAGAGTCCGGACCAGGACTGGAAGTATGTTGTAGGAACAGCAAAAGGCAACTATTCCTTTGCTGTTCAGCCTCTTTGATCTGGTTTCCTCTTGCCTCAGCAGAGGCTCGGTGGCCTCCCTCAAAAATAAGAGAGAAAGAAAGTTGCTTCTCGTATGTGCTTACAGTTATTATTATTATTATACAATTGTATCACAGCGGCCAGTTGTTTTGCTGGATTTGGCATTGGTTACTAGTCGGGCCCCACCCAGGGGCCTAGGACGTCATAACGTATTTTCGTAATATGCGTGCAGATCCAAGCAGTGCGGCTTTTTGCATTTGACTGATGGTGATTTTGTTAATTTTTAACTGTTTTAAATGTAATTCCAGTGCTTTTGGAATAGCACCCAGTGTGCCAATTACCACTGGAATTACCACTGCTGGTTTGTGCCATAGTTGTTGAATTTCGATTTTTAAGTCCTGGTATTTTGCGATTTTTTCATGTTCCTTCTTGGCGATCCTGCTATCACCTGGTATTGCAATATCTATGATTGTAACCTTGTTTTTCTCAACCAGTGTGATGTCTGGTGTATTATGCGCCAGTATTTTATCTGTTTGTATACGGAATTCCCACAAGATCTTGAGCATCTGATTTTCGGTGACTTTTTCAGGCTGATGTTCCCACCAGTTTGTTGCTGTTTTAATATTAAATTTTTTGCACAAATTCCAATGGATCATTTGCGCTACTGAATTGTGCCGCAATTTATAATCAGTCTGTGCGATTTTTTTACAGCAGCTGAGTATGTGATCAACAGTTTTATTATTATTATTATTATTATTATTATTATTATTATTATTATACAATTGTATCACAGCGGCCAGTTGTTTCACAGGATTTGGCATTGGTTACTAGTCGGGCCCCACCCAGGGGCCTAGGACGTCGTAACGTATTTTCTTAATATGCGTGCAGATCCAAGCAGTGCGGCTTTTTGCATTTGACTGATGGTGATTTTGTCAATTTTTAACTGTTTTAAATGTAATTCCAGTGCTTTTGGAATAGCACCTAGTGTGCCAATTACCACTGGAATTACCACTGCTGGTTTGTGCCATAGTCGTTGAATTTCGATTTTTAAGTCCTGGTATCTTGTGATTTTTTCATGTTCCTTCTCGGCGACCCTGCTATCACCTGGTATTGCGATGTCTATGATTGTGACCTTATTTTTCTCAACCAGTGTGATGTCTGGTGTATTATGCGCCAGTATTTTGTCGGTTTGTATACGGAAATCCCACAAGATCTTGACCATCTGATTTTCGGTGACTTTTTCAGGCTGATGTTCCCACCAGTTTGTTGCTGTTTTAATATTATAATTTTTGCACAAATTCCAATGGATCATTTGTGCTACTGAATTGTGCCGCAATTTATAATCAGTCTGCGCGATTTTTTTACAGCAGCTGAGTATGTGATTAACAGTTTCATCAGCTTCTTTGCAAAGTCTGCATTTGGCATCATCAGAGGATTTTTCGATTTTGGCCTTAATGGCATTTGTGCGGATAGCTTGTTCTTGCGCAGCCAGGATTAGTGACTCTGTTTCTTTCTTTAATGAACCTGTTGTTAACCATAACCAAGTTTGTTCACTGTCCACTTTATCTTTTATTTTTTCCAGAAATTGGCCATGCAGTGCTTTGTTCTGCCAACTCTCCATTCTTGATTTTATCACATCTTTTCTGTATTCTTGTTTCGTCTGTTGGGCCTTCAGTAGATTTTTGTTCTTTACTTCGATTAATAGATGTTCTTGACTTTCTTTTAAATAATCAGCCAGTGCATGTTTTTCTTCTTCAACTGTTTGCTTCACTTGTAATAATCCTCTGCCACCTGATTTTCGGGGCAGGTACAGTCTATCAGTATCACCACGTGGATGTAAACTGTAGTGCATTGTCATTAGTTTCCTGGTTTTTCGGTCCAAAAGGTCCAAATCAGCTTGTGTCCAGTTAACTATACCAGCTGTGTACCTTATAACTGGTATTGCCCAGGTATTTATGGCCTTGATTGTATTTCCACCATTCAATTTAGATTTCAAAATTTTCCTAACTCTGTTGGTGTACTCTCGCCTGACAATAGTTTTTACTTCTCCATGCTTGATGTTATCCAACTGCAGAATGCCTAAGTATTTGTAGGCTTCATTTTCTTTGCATTTAATTAATTGGCCATTGGGCATTTCAATTCCCTCACATGCAGTGATTTTGCCCCTTTTTATGGATACAGTGGCGCATTTTTCCATGCCAAACTGCATTGAAATATCGGTGCTGAATACTCGCACTGTGTTTGTCAATGATTGGATTTCTATTTCTGACTTTCCATAGAGTTTCAAATCATCCATATATAGTAAATGTGAAATTTTTTCAGCTTCTTTGGCTGTTTGGTAGCCTAATTTCATTTTTTTTAAGATTACTGATAGTGGGATCATTGCGATGATGAAGAGAAGAGGTGAAAGTGAATCACCCTGGAAAATTCCTCGCTTGATATTAACTATTCCGTAGATCTCATTCCCTACTGCCAACTCAGTTCTCCATTGTTTCATCGCCTTTTCAGTAAAGGATGTAATATTTTTGCTAATACCAGTTGTTTCTAAGCATTTTATGATCCAACTATGTGGCAGTGAGTCAAATGCCTTTTTGTAATCAATCCAGACCATATTCAAGTTCGTTTTTCTGTTCTTACAATTTTCTAATATCATTTTATCAATTAGAAGCTGATCTTTGGTGCCCCTGCTCCTTCTTTTGTTGCCTTTTTGCTCTACTGGCAAGATGTTGTTTGTTTCCAAATAATCCATCATGTTATCTGCAATAATGCCTGTGAGTAATTTGAAGGTTGTTGGCAAGCATGTTATTGGTCTGTAGTTTTCAGGTGTTGTTCCTTTAGTTGCATCTTTCTGAATCAAGTATGTTTTTCCAGTTGTCAACCATTCATCAATTTGGCCCTTTTGTAAAATTTCATTCAGTTGCCTGGCCAATATTGCATGTAAACTGGTCAGATATTTGAGCCAGAAACCATGTAATTGGTCCTTTCCAGGTGATGTCCAATTCTTTACCTTTTTAACTCGATTTTTGACCATCTCAGTTGTTATTTCTAATACTTGCATTTGCTTGTTGCCAATGCTTTTCTCAAAGTCATGTATCCACTTTGCTTCCTTGTTGTAGTCCTTTGCATTTTCCCACAATTCTTTCCAGAATTCAACTGTGGCCTGTTTTTCTGGTTTTTCACTTTTGGTGTCACCATTTACATTAAGACTTTGATAAAAACGCCGTTGGTCTGATCGAAATTGCTGATTTTGTTTATATTGGATGATTCGTGCCTCATATCTTTCAATTTTTCTAGCTGTTGCTATTATCTGCTGTTTTACAATCTCTACAGCTTCATTGATGTTTCTTGTATCCAATCTATATCGTCTGATTAGCCGATCTATGATTTTGTTGTTTTTAAGCCGTTGCTCATGCATGTTCTTTAAGTTACTAGCATCTGCCCTTAATTTTTTGATTTTTTGTTCTAAACGGATTTTCCACTTTGGCTTTGATGCTTTTTCTGTTGTGTGACTAGGTACTTTGATTTTAATGCCTAGTTCATTAGTGACTATTACAGCTGCGCTGTACATTAACTGGTTTGTTTCCAAGATGGATCCCGGTTCAATTGTTGAAAACACTGCATTAACCATTTTCATGATAGGGGCCAAAATTTTCTTAGGCACAGTTTTTAGTGATGGTAAACGTTGCCTTTCCTCATTAAGCAGAAAATGCTCCATGATCTTATCCTTCAATTCTTTTTGTTTTTGAGTTAGTTCATCAGTTGGTTCAATGATAACTGGTTCTAGTGGTGGTGATGTTATTTCCTCCCCGAGAGCTTCTTCTGGGAGTTCTACTATAATGTCTTTAGTTGTGTCTTGAATATCAGTTATTTCCGCTTGTGATATTGTTTTTTGGGTTTTGCAATTTGCCTGAATTTCCTCATGTTCAACTTCACTAAACACTTTATTCCGTATAATAAATCGCCTTTGATCTGCTAGTCGTTGTTCACTAACATTTGAATCTGGATATTGTTGTTTCCATAATTCATACATTCTTTTTAAATAGCCTCTTTTTTCTGGCTCTGAGTTGTAGTAACAGGCCATTATGGCACGGTTTTCATCTGCACTATATTTTTGTCGTTTTGTTGGCTGGTCCACTTGTAGCCCACTTGTCGACGGATGTCCAGGGACCCCAACATCCGCCGCGGCCCTTGTTAACCCGCGCAACGACCGATGCGGTATGGAATTCTTATTTGTTTTTTTCACCATATTGTATGGGTTGGCGGGGGGTTTTTTACGGGACCAGATGCCAACCTGACCCCAACCCTCCTCCTTTCTCATCCGGGCTTGGGACCGGCAACGGCGGAGTTATTATTATTATTATTATTATTATTATTATTATTATTAATAATAATTAAATTTATAGGCCGCCCAATCCCGAAGGACTCCGGGCGGCTTACAGAGAAGGAAAAAAAGAAAAGAAAAAATAAAAAGAATAGTTTAAAATTCACAACACGCATTCGTTATAATCGGGGCTGGACCTCAACAATAAGGTCAACAGCCCCAGGCCTGCCGGAACAGCCAGGTTTTAACAGCTTTCCTGAAGGCCATAAGAGTGGGTAAGGTCTGGACCTCTGCGGGTAGCTGATTCCAAAGGGTCGGAGCAGCCATAGAGAAGGCTCTCCTCCGGGGGCTCACCAGCCGACACTGTCTGGCTGACGGCATCTGAAGGAGGCCCAATCTGTGGGATCTTATCGGCCGTTGGGAGGTATGTGGCAGTAGGCCGTCTCACAGGTACCCTTTCAATAAAGGACGGCTCCATTTCACTGTAATGTCCATAACCGATGCTTGCAGAGGGATGACTTGTCCATCACATGCAATGTCAGGTTTCCACTGAGCAATAAACCTATTTTATAAATATAATCTTTATTGTCATTGTACTTAAATACAATTATTTTATTTTCCCAATTTTTAAGGCCTAGTCTCTTAGCAATTTTGTTTTTGTTTGGCTCTTTTTTTCTTTCTATACTTTTTTCATTCTTATGTTTAATGAAATAAAAGCTCCTCTTTTAACATCCTCCAAAGCAGAGTTGGGGAAGAGTGGGTGGGTGAGCCTTCTGCAATTTACCCTCTCAGGAGAAGAAAGAGCTGAAAAGCAAGCTCAGCCAACAGATCTGCAGGCCAGTCGCATCAGGGCTCCACCTTCTCTTGCCTGCTGCGAGGGGGCCTTGCCCACCTCCTCTGGGGGAAGCACTGCCTGGGGACGTTGGCTGTAAGTTGGCGTTCCCTAGATTATTATTTCAAGCCAGCTGCCAAAATCACCGATAAGGAGATCTGGCCGAGTGACTGGTTCCCCAAGTGACCAGAAAAAAAAAATCAGAGAGGAAACAAAGAGCTGATTAATAAGGAAGTTGTAGGAGGAATTTAGTGCTAGTATAAACTGAAGGAGGACTGTTTCAAAATTAAAAATGATAAATCTTGTACAAGGGGTAGAGGAAAGAGCGGGAGGGTGAGTCGGGTAAATTAACAGAAGGAGAGCCAAGTAGTGAGAAGGGCAATGAAAATGAGGAGTAGAAGACCAGCTCGATACCTCAGGAAGCACTACGAGAGCAGCGCCAGTCTCTGCCCATGTATCCAGGGGCTGGGGGAGCTGACACAGTGCCCCCCCTCTGGGAAGTCTTTCCAGATAGCCTTGAGCGAGTGAGATTGGCCCAAAGTCTGGACAGGGAACCTCGGTGAGGGGAAGGGTGGGGGGTGACTGGAACTGACATTGTGGCTGCTACACACCTCTGCTACACACCTCCTTCCACTCACCCCCTCACCCCAAAGGATGTGGCCTGGGGCAAGACAAATTGGGGAACAACCCATCCATCAACCCAGGTCTTCTGTTCCCTGCCTTCCCCTGTCCAAATAAGGCTATTTTAATGCCCAATTTGGTGCTTGCAGTGGGTCGAATGATGGGCGAGTGCACCTTTCCCAATGGCAGCAAAGGACCGTCTCTCAGACGGCTGCCTATTGGTGGGAGGGGGCTCTTCTTCAGCCACGGGACACGGGATGCTACTCCTGCATCAGCCCCGGATCATATGAATGCAACTCTTGGCCACACATTTTATTCTGATCAATTCAGGTGGGGAAAAGGTCGAGGCAAACATTCCTGTATCTCTAGTGCATATTTTTTATTGGCCTTTTCATGATGTGATTTTTAATGGAAAAGGTGTGTATGTGCTGTATGGATCTTTTGCTACACGCTTTTCCTGGTATGCCTGTGTTGTATGTAGATAGATACGTGGAGTTGTGAACTCAACTGCACACTTCAGCAGATTTCAGTCTTTAGATCTCCAGTGAAAGGCTTGCAGGGAGAGAGCACATTTCTTCTATGAACCTTTGGTGGCCTCTGGATACCGTCACAGGGCACCCAGGGAGGAACACCTACCATTAGGGATTTCCTCTGAACTTCTGGAGCCTCTCTGCATGGGAGTGGCTGGGAGGGACCTGCTGGCTTCTACGCTACTCCATAGCTGCCTTCCTCTTTCTGTACCTTCTCTGCCCCGGCAGTCATATTCTCAACATTTCTGCAACCTCTGATTGCAGAGGATTTTCTGCAAAAACTTTCCTCTCTGTTAACAAGACTTTGACAGCCACCAGCCGATGTCTTTGTTTTGGCAGATGAATGGCTTCCTCCTAGGGGTGGCTGACCCTGTCCAGACTGGGGAGGACACCTGTTAACTGTGTTTTGTTTTTGCTCTTTGGAGGGTCCTCGAGAGGCCGATGGCTCCGTCTCGTCATTCATGAGACATGTTGGCCTAAACCAATCTTCACCTTTTCTGTGATACATCCTACTTCGATCCCATCACGTTTGTACTGTTTTTATGTTTCTTTTCACGAAGGCTTTTGAGTGACTGCCATTTTCTCTTGCTGAGATCTTTCAGGTGGAGTTCTTAATGACTGGTCTCGCATAACCATGAACCCGAAGGTCTTTAAGCTGCACACCCGGAGTGGCGAGCTGGAGGTACTGGCAGACGGCACGTACTTCGTCTATAGTCAGGTAGAAGTGAGTACGGTCTTAGGCCTAACTCCTTTTCCTCTATCCAAGATGCAGCCTCTGTGGCATCAGAAGGGGGTTGCTGCAGAAGAAGGAAGGCAATTAAAAGTGGATACATTGATAAGTCAGTAGGACATAAATCCGGGACATTGTGGTATCGCTGAAATGCCAGCTCTCTTGCTAGATCAGGAATGCAAACTTTTCCTTTGCTACACTATCTGTATCTAACAAGATTCCAATGGAGCCTACAGCCCAGGGGTGGGTTCCAGCAGGCACTACTACAGTGCAATTAAAATTGTTGTGTGTACATGTGCAGAACCGGAAAACAAGATGACAGCCCCTATGGCGCCGCCTGAAAAACTGGTTCGGGGGTGTGGCAGCCCAGTGTCTCTGCTGTTTTCAGCAACCCAGGCCACCAAACCATTACCAGTTCAGTCGAACTGGTCCAAACTGGTAGGAACCCACCACTGCTACAGCGCCCCCTCCCCCGATCCTACCAACCTCGGCTTCCTTCCTTCTCCAAACTTGCCTCTCCCTGCAGTCGCTACCATTTTGCCTGTATGGCATTTTCCAACTGTCGCCTTTGATGGGTGGGATCCCTTTCTCCTTAGCCCCCCCCTTCCATTTCTTGGTTGCCCCATGTACTTATTCATTTGCCACGTCAACGAATGGGTCCTTTTCTATGTCTCCTAAATTTTAAAAAAATGAAAACCACTTTTCCAGTGTTGTAGGTGCTAAAGGGGAATAAAACCCAACCCCAAAACACTGCAGATCATTTGGGGTGGGTGGGTTAGGAATGGAGCAATAGTGTTGCAACAAAATTATACCCCCCCAATAAATAAATGAAAAATAATACAATTTAAAAATAAAATGAAATTCTTGCCAATTTTCAGAGTACATCCCTCGATTTGCAAATCCCAGGCTCTTAAGCCCATGGGAGTTGTACAAGCCTTATCTTGGAGCATGTCTACAAAACACTTTCCTAAGCTGCCTGCTCTAACCTGCCCTGCCCTTCTTGCGGTTGACCTGTTGTCCTACTGTATATTAGGAATTGCACCTTCCTAGAGAAGGTGGGGTGGGGTGGGGTGGGGTGAGGTGAATGAGCACCAGGTAAGGAATCTGGAACTCGCTGGCAGAAGACGGGCCAAGTCCCCAGGGAAAGAGAAGGGTGAAAGGCATCCCTTGCAAGACAAGACTGTGAATGCAGCAGCCTGGAACTTTTTACCCAGGTGGCATTGGCTGGTTTTCACTGGGGACCTCATAAAACTCTAATTGGAGCATTCTATGAAGAATAAGAAGGTTTAAAAAAAAAAAAAGCTTTCCACAAATAGTTTATTTAGGCAATAGAGCCCATGTGGATGTGTCTCCCCATAGGCCAAATCTTTCCCAATGAAGTTACATATTTTTCTTGTCTGAATGGCCTTATTCCTCAAGAGATGGCATTTCAGCCATGCTGCTTTGATAAGCCATTAACTATGGAAGTGGAAAATCAACGGAAGCCTTATGTTTTCTTTGAAAGTAATCCATAAACAAAATTAGATTTCTTTCAAAGATAATTGATTATCAGTTCAACAATCATTGTGTGTTCCATGAAATTAAATCTTTTTTTTTTGTGGGACCCTGTGTGCATGAGAGGGAGGCAGCTCTTGGCTGAGTGGCGGGTGCCCATGTTCTCTGCCATCATTAAAGAGTAATTTATTCTGTATTTTGAATAGCAAGGATTGCTGTAGGTGCACTTTTACATGATTCTCCTGTAGGGTTTCTTTCTCCTGGTGATACTTTTTATATTCGCTTCCAATTAGGTGTATTACATAAACTTCACAGATTTTGCCAGCTTCGAGGTGGTGGTGGATGAAAAGCCTTTTCTGCAATGCACTCGGAGTATTGAGACAGGAAAGACCAACTTCAACACCTGCTACACAGCTGGGGTTTGTCTCCTCAGAGCTCGGCAGAAGATTGCTGTGAAAATGGTCCACGCTGACATCTCCATCAACATGAGCAAGCACACCACCTTCTTTGGGGCCATTCGGCTGGGGGACGGGCCCTCTTCCTAAGGACCTGAGGTGGGGCCTTCCCAAACCACCTGGCCTCGCTGTTCAAAAGATTGGGAAGAGTCAAAGAACTGATATTTATTTTTTTATGTAACTACAGAAAGCAAGCCAGGTTTCCCTTGGCTCCATTGGAGCAGTACTTAAAAATGGAGCATTGCTAGGAATGAGACCTTCCACCGAGCTGCATAGATCACATCAGAGGCGGGTCACTTCCTTCCCACAACTTGCACTGATAAGAGTTACTACGGCAACAGATGATGGAAGGCATGCAACTGAATGCTCTCTAGGAAGATGTATGTTAACAGGAAAATTCTTCGTCTCCACCACACACACCCTCTAATTTTTTTATACTTTTTTAAATTATAAGGAACTTTAGAATGTGGCCAAGGCATATCCAAATCTGATGGCAATAAATTTCATGTTTAGAAACTGGAACTATAGACGAGGGACTGTTGATAAAGCTGGAAGTAGCCCTTGGCAAAAACATACTAACTATCCAGTTAAAGTAGTGAATTTGACTTTCAAAAGTTAATGTGTTGTTGCACGTTTTTAAAATGGTTTCTTTGTGGTTTTAGTTTTACAGTCTCTCTCTACCCCGATAGGTTCGGAATGTGGCATTTCCCAATTCAGTTTTGGTACTTTTCTTCCTGGCCAAGATTGGTGGTGGGGGGGGGGTGGGTGCCTGTCTTTCTTTAAACTTCCCAATGGGCATTTTCTTTTCTCAGCGAGCTGAGACCAAGTGGTAAAACACAATCTTGCCTTACACAGTGTATTTGGTCCTGAGACGTGGACAAGCAGCCTGTTTCCTATTAAGGGAAGAGAGGCTCAGGGAAGACAATTAGGCAGTTCTAGGATCCAGTTCAGATTTGGGTGGACTCTGGGAAGCAACTTTTTCCATTGTGTACAGATCAATGTCAGACAAACTTTAAAGCGACTGCTCCCACTGGATACTTTTAATGCTGTGAATTATAATTGCAAAGACAATATGACCGAGTTCTCTATTTTTTTATGGAGCAATTCTGGCAAGCTATATTGTCAGCTGGCAAGGGGGATCAGTTAGGGCCTCTGTCCTTTGGAAAGGTGATGGGAGAAAGTTAAAGCAAGCATTGTGAGGCTATAATTTTGTTTCTTCCAGATCTCAGGGGGAAAAAGCCACCAGTTTGTTTCAGCCAAACCTGTTCTCAGTAACGGCTGCCCTGATAGAGTCGTTGGGGAAGCAGAAAAGTGCCAGTGTGGTGCTTGGTTTTAACTGGCAACTGTAAAGTTGAAATTCTACTCTTGTGCTATGCACAGATACCTTGATTCTACTGGTCTCATTTATGGGCAGAGATGAAGAAATGCTCCTGAAAAAGCCTTGTGTATTATCTGCAGGCTCCAGGTTAGCAATGATTTTTCAAGGAAGACTGCAGCAATGCCAGTCCTGTCACTTCTAGTGATGGAAGCTTCTTTTACTTCGGACATAATAGTGGCCCAAGACTGGAAACTCCCCAAGAAACGACAAAGGCTTCTCTGTCTCTGCCCTTCGACCAGCAACCTCAGGGTCAGGGCTCCAGGCCAGCCGTTCCGCTTGTCCAATGGGACACTTGCAGGTAGTCCCTGGCTTTTAACCACAATTGAGGCCCAAATTTTTGTGGCTATGGGGAAACATTTGTTAAGTGAGGTTCGTCCCATTTTACAACCTTCCTTAGCACAATTGTTAAGTGAATCGCTGCAGTTCAGTTAATTAAGTCAGTAGTTAAGTGGATCTGGCTTCCCTGTTGATTTTGCTTTTCAGAAGATCACAAAAGGGAATCACATGATCCCAGGACATGGCAACCATCATAAATATGAATCGGTTGCCAAGCATCTGGATTCTGATGACGTGACTGTGGGGAGGTTGCAATGTCCCAAGCGTGGAAAAACTTTTTTCTGTCTCATTGTAACTCTGAAGAGTCACTAAACAAATGGTTGTAAATCAAGTATTTATGTTCCACTTCAGGCTTCCTGTTTTTAGTAGTTTTAAAGGAGTTGGCTTTATTAGGATATAAGTACGATCTACCATTAGGCATTTTAAAAGTGTGATGTTGGTCATACTCTGTTCAGGCTCTGAAGACAGGAGAGCTCCAGGCACAGCACAGCTTCCCCTGTGGTGGGGTAGAGATGGCAGTGGGACAGCAATTGTAGTCACGATATGATCTCTGTGTATATAGATATATAGATAAATATATATATATATATGGAGAAAGAGAGAGAAAGAAAGAGATATATATATAGATAGATATATATAGAGAGAGTGATATATAAATGTATATAAATTGGGGTGCAAGTTTAGTTAATTTACATGTTTTCTTTGCAAATAAAGCTCTCTTGATGTGATTTCAATGGCTCGAATCCCAGCCTCTGTTTATCAACTACAAAGCAAGACAGCTTTTTTTAAAAATTTTATTAAACATATTTAAACATTAAAAAACAAAAGACAAATTTCCACACATTACAGCATTTCCGTATCGGTATTATTAATATTCATATTTACATAAGCTCTATTTCTAAGTTCACTAATCTATATTATATAGTCATTTAGGCTGTAATAATGTTTACAAATATATACAGTATTGTATTATTATAGATCTTACATAATTCTTATACAGTAGTTTTACGTCTGTCCTTTAGCCATTTATACCATCTCCTCCAGACTTTATAATACTCCAATTTTTCTTTTTCTTTCAATTCCATGGTCAATCTATCCATTTCTGCTCACTCAAGTACCTTTTTGATTATCATTGGATCTGAAGGGATATTATTCTGTTTAAAATTTTGAGCAAAGACTATTCTAGTTGCAGTTAATATATGTAATATTATATTTTGAATTTTTTTACACAGATTTCCACCTAATATGCCCAATAAGAATAGTTCCAGTTTCAGTTCAATCTTTTCTTCTGTAATTTGTTCCAACCATTCCTTTATTTTAAGCCAATACTTCCTAGCTTTGGAGCAGGTCCACCACATATGATAGAAGGTTCCCTGTTTATGGCTGCATCGCCAGCATTCAGGCGAGCGATTTGGAAACATTTTGGCCAATCCAGCTGGAGGTAAATGCCAATGATAAAACATTTTGTACAGATTTTCCTTGTAGGCTGCTGACATCGTTAATTTATAATTTTTCTCCCATAATTTATCCCAATGATCTAATTCAATACTGTAGCCAAAGTTTCTAGTCTATCTTATAATCATCTCTTTCTTCCTCCATTTTATATCTTAAGAAGTAATTGTATGCTTTGGTAATCATTCCCCACCACCCCCAAGTACCTCACAAGTTTGTCCCAGAAATTTCAATAAATCTGCCCCAGATCCTGCTTAAACTATCATTTTGCAGGATTTCGATGTACACACACTGAGAAAATGGCCACTTGGGAGCAAGATGCTATCATTTATAAACCATTTAGAGAGAGCAGTAAGTGCTATTGCTAAGTATGAACTATTCTAATGGTATGTGAGAAAGACCTTGGGAGATGTGGGGAGATGGATTCATAAAAGTATTGCAGGCAAACTCTGCCCACTGCCAGGAGTTTGAGTCTGATGGGCTCAAGACTGACTCAGCCTTCCTTCCTTCCTTCCTTCCTTCCTTCCTTCCTTTCCTTCCTTCCAAGGTTGATAAAATGAGGATCCAGATTGTTGGGAGCAATATGCTGACTCTGTAAACCGCCTTGAAGAATTACCATCCTCCCTTAGGGTAGGCAATTCCAAAGCAAGGGGTCCTCCACCCTTCTATCCTCATGGCTGGGTTTGCCCCTCAGACAAGGGCAGGAGCTGTAGAAGGAAGGAAAGAAAGAAGGAAGGAAGGAAGGCCCTGAGTTAACAGTGCTTGAGGCACAGAAGGCTATGTGTTTATAGTCAGCCTCTGGAGGCTACCAGCAGCCACCGCAGGACCAGTCAGTGAGGGCTGGCCATGTCCTAGACAGATGCAACTTCCAGAGCCTTGCCATGGGCAGCTCTGCGAACAAACCAATTTCTGAGCCTCCCACCCCAAAGGGTCTGCCAGTGGAAGGCCGGCTAATGGCCGTCCTCTGCGCAGCTCCAAAATCCCGTTCAAAACTCTCCCCAGAAGACTTGGGGAAAGGCTATGCGCATCTCACAGAGGGAAATTGGGCAGCCAGAGAAAAGGGAAACACTTGAAGTCCGCAACTCGGGTTTAGCCTAGTGCAGATGCCAATCAGAACCGGACATGAGAGCTGGTTCAAGAAACTTTTTATTGAAGTGCTCCAGCAAAAGGATTTAAAGGAGCTAAGACCCAGACCAATGCACAAATACAAATTGTATAGTTATGATTAAGGAAGACTTTGAAAAATATGCAAAGATGATTAAAGGCCTAGAGACAAAAACATGAAAACTGGTTGCAGGAACTAGGTTTGGCCAGTCTGGAGAAAATAAGGATAATTTAGGATACATTAGAAGTGCTAATATCATCTTATAAAATGGTAACAATGAAGCTGAAAGTTTAAGACAGAAAATATATGATGAATTGGACCGGGGATATTTAGTATCATGAAAAAGAGGACTCTGGGGAGACAGGATAGCAGTCTTCCAATATTTTAGGGTCTGCCAGGAAGAAGCACCGTCTACTGTGCAAAAGCCTCGGAAGGGAAGCCGAGAAGCAACGGATGGAAACTGACCAAGGAGAGAAGCAACCTAGGGCCATTCTAACAGTGGGAACAGCCAGTGGAACTGTTTCCCTCCAAAAGCTGTAAATCAGGGGTGTCCAAAGTTGGGAACTTTAAGACGTGTGGACTTCAACTCCCAAAATGCTTGCTATGGAATTCTGGGAGTTGAAGACCACAAGTCTTAAAAGTTCCCAACTTTGGACACCCCTGCTGTAAATGCTCCAACACTGGAGATGTTTAAAGACGAGGCTGGACAAACATTTGTCTGATGTGGTGGAGGGTTCCCTGCCTGTGCAGGGGGTTGGACTAGAAGACCTCCGAGGTCCCTTCAAACTCTCTCCTGATGAAGTTAACACACCAGGAATAAACCGTGGGTTACTCGACCTCCGTTTCTTTGGATCGGATCCCTCTGCTTCGCCCTGCTTCTTCATGCGTTGCAGGTTTATGCTGACAAGCGAGTCAAAAGGGGCGCTTGATTCGCCGTCGGAAGAGGCCAAGGCTGGGAGCCTGCTTGAGGCAGCCGCGTCCTTCCAGCCTGCAACGCTCTTCCGCCCTTCCCGCGGTTCTCGGGTCGCCCAAGGCGGCTCCCCCGCTAGAGGGAGCCCTCGAGCAAGCTTCTAACCGGAGGGCCCCCGCCCCTTCCTCACCCCGCCCACTGCCCCTCGCGGACACGCCAGCCCCGCCCAAACACCGCGGGAGGGCGGAACGGACGGGAGGCCACGCCCTCCTCGGCGCCACCCAGCCCCGCCCCGCAGCGTGACGTTTCCCACGCGCCCGCGCCTTCTTGCGACGTCATTCTCGGTAGGGGCGCGGCGATGGCGGCGGCGGCGGCGGCTGAGGAGGAAGAGCCGGTGCGGCTGTCGGAGCTGCTGGACTCCGGCTACCGGCTACTGGAGGAGGTGGAGAGCAACACCGAGGGGTCGTCGGGAGCGCCCGCCATCCAGCACCGGGTGCAGCGCGGCCTGGAGCTGCTGGAGCGCGCCGCCCGTGCCGTGGCCCAGCTGGAACTCTTCAGGTGAGTCGGGCGGGCGAGGCGAGGGGAGGGGAGGGCGCGAAGCCCCTCCGGCTCAGCCGCCTCGGCCTCTTTTGCAGCCGCAACGAGGAGCTGGAGGAGATCGCCTCGGCCGACCTGCGCTTCATGCTGGTGCCGGCCCTGTTGGCCGCGCTGACCCTGCGGCAGGTGGCCCCCCCGCGCCGCCTGGAGCACCTACGTAGGGCCCGCGGCCTCTTCCTCGACTTCCTCCGCCTCTGCCGGGACTACGCCGTGGCCCGCTTCGAACTGCCGCGAGAGGCCGTGGACAGTGACGAGGAGGAGCACGGCGGGGAGGCCGCCCCCTCCCCCTCCGACGGCCAGGCCTCCTTGCTGGCTATGGCGGCCACCCGGCGGGCCAAGATCGAGAGGTAGGCGGGAGGGGAAGCGGCGTTGAGCGATTTTGGGCACCTCCTTCCACGGAGTGGCGGGGAAGGCCAGCCCTTGAGCCCCTCTGGATTTAAGCAGCTATGGTGGGAATGCTTTGGGAAGAACCACCTGCAGAGGCTGGCAGGGAACTAGTTTCGATTCTGGGTTCTCTCTCTGATTTTCGGAGCAGTGGAATCACTGTATTTTGCAGACAAATTATGGTCATCGTTGGTTTTGTAAAAACAGCTCTGTAGGGCCGTGGGTTTTGATAATGCAGGGTGCCAGTAGTTCTCAATCTGTGGTGTGCGGAAGTCTGGGGGAGGGGCACGATGTCATCACGGGGTTGGCAAAGGCTTGAAGAAATGCTAAAACTTGAGGGACTGTGGTCCGTGGCCACAAAAGGTATATACAATACTTTTAATATTAGAAATTGCCTTTAAGTGATCTCAGCTCCTATGTGTTGTCCTCAAAAACATTGAAAATAACAGCAGAAAACATTAAAAATGCTTTGTGCTAGAGGCAACTCAGTTCAAGACATTAAAAAGGAACATCATGGCTGGGAGTCTGAGCAAGAATCAGATTAAAGATGGCAAAGTTAGGACTGACTCAATTTTTTGACCGTGGGCGGGTGGGCTGGAAAGATTAACTAAAAATACGTTCAGTGTTGCAAATGTTTTTGCTTGAATGCCTGCAGCTAGACTTGTTTTTCATTTCCATAAATCTTTTGGAAAACAGATACAAGCAAAAGAAAGAGGTGGAGAACCAGCTGGCTTCTTTAAAACCCTTCGTTGATAGTGGTCAAGCTGAAGAAGAGCAAATACGAGAATTCTATTTGCTGCAGATCAAGAAGTGGGTCACTGTAAGCTTGGAGGAAATTGAAAGCATTGATCAGGAAATTGCAATCCTTAATCGGCGGGGTGCTCTACAGGTGAGATAGTGACGCCGATTGTACGGATCAAATTGCAGGTCTCTTGATAATCTCAGGTCGCCCATGATCAGCGTTGCTGAAAATTAAGACCATGACTTCATAAACAACAACAAAAAAATGAAAGCTATAATGTATGCCTTGTAATAGGCAGAACATAATCTATATATTGGTGTATAAAAGCAAAAAGTTCTATTCTTTCTAGTCGAAAGTAAGAAAAGGCCCCAAATCTTGGAATATTCATTAATCTAAAAATGTTAGATAACAGATAGTTAGATATTATCTTAACCTTATCTTCCAAAACCAGATAGGTGGCTTTCCTGGCCAGCAAAATTCCTTATTGAATTATTTATTGTTGAACATTCTTTATTGAATAGCTTTTAATTTAACAAACATTATTTATAAACCTTCACATTGCGGGCAGTGAAATGCATCTGAATAATCTTTGCAAGGAAAATATTCATATTTTGGGGGTTTGTGTTGAATCTCCCTTCTCTCTTTTTTGAAACAGTTTGAATTCTGGTTTTATATAAGTTAATTCAGATATGCAATCAATCATTTGTAATCTGAAATGTGAAGTGGCACTCTTATCAGATTTTAAATGCTTATGCCAAAGCTGCCAAAATGATACGACTTAAGGTGCTGTATGGAAAAGCAGAGAAACAGGAAGTGGTTTAGCAAGAAAGTGGGACTAGCCAACTGATGCACAATTGAACAAACTGATGTCAGCATTTTGATGACACTGGTAAATAGTGAATTAAAGGATAAATTTTAATCACCCTCTTTAAAAAGATGCCTTCCTCCACCCCCACCCCCCTTGCCGGAATGTATTCTATGGATGGGTAGATGCCATCTTTTCAGGGAAAATATTGTTGAGGAATTGTGCAGTTCCCTGTCCTCTGTTTCCTGGAGTTTTTGTTTTTGTTTCTTTTAGTGTGAACAGATGCTGAAAATTGCTCCTCCTCCTGTTTTTCCATCCCTTCTCCCAGGGTCAAGCCACACAACCTTCCCAGCCACCCCGAGCGCCAGTGAGGCCCTTCATCCTTACTCGGGATGCTGCCCAGGCAAAGTATATCATTGGGGGAAGGGAGGTTCCTTCTGCTTCAGGCAGGGAGGAAGTCCTGATGGCAGATGAGCAATTCATGAGGGGAGGGTAGACTCTTCCTCTCCTGCAGCTCTGCTCAGCTTGAGAAGTCCTGGTCTGCTTTTCTTTCTTGCAGGGTGTTTGGCGCTGGCTATCCTAGCCTAGCAACAATGACGGTGGATGAATGGTACGATCAGCACCAGAAACAAGGAGTCCTTCCTGACCAGGGTACCTCCCAAAGAGCTCCAGGTATTTCTGAACATAAAATGTGCAAGCAGGGAGGGAGCTGAGGAAAGGCCACTCTTAGAGAGGAGCTCCTTGTTTAGCTGATCTATCAAAAGCCCCAAACTCAGACAGTTTAGGATCCCTTGGAAAACTTAATTGGATGGGAACCTGAGTAGCAGGTTTGGGAAGTGCAACACCTTACCTTTGAGATCTGGAATGCCCTCACACCGCTGTAAACGATGGTGATTCTAATGTGTGCTTGGTGAGACATAACAGGCCCTTGACCAAAGGATAGTTTAAAATCTTTAAAGAATAATAGCAATAGCATTTAGATTTGTATACTGCTTCACAGTGCTTGACAGGCTTCTCTAAGCAGTTTACAGAGTCAGCCTTTTGCCCCCAACTATCTGGGTCCTCATTTTACCCACTTCGGAAGAACGGAAGGCGGAATCAACCTTGAGCCTGGTGAGACTCGAACTGCCAAATTGCAGGCAAAATACATACACAAACGCACACGGCCTTCCCCATCTATTCACACCCATGAGCAATGCTGTGATGTGCGCGCACACACGCACATGCGTGCACACACATGACACACAAACTAGGCAGGGAAGATTTGCAGAGAAAAAGGAAGGTTTGCAGGAAGCCATCAACATTGTGTCCCCACATCCACACACACACATTTTCCTTGACTTGGCTAATTTCACACCCAGAGCCTTTCAGGTAGTTCTACTGGGTGTCTGTTCCCTGGTTGTTAGGGAGTCCCACAGACGTAGCCTGCAGGACTGCATACTAAGCACTGCACTCATAAATAAAATTCCCTTAGCAAACAATAGAAATGATAGTTAAGCTTCCATTCTTTGCAGCCCCGTGTAAATAGCCCCAGAAGTGAGACCACAAAAAATACCAGAATATGTGCTGGGGAGTATCTAGGGAAGCATGGATTGCCCTTGTTGCCCTGCTGAGCATAGGCTGCCTTGTGGAATGACCAAAACCTGCATCTAGTAATTCTCAAAACCACATAGAATAAATTTTGGAACACAATTTGGACTTTTGTGCAGAATGCAGAATGCTTAAATGTTTTGCTCTTCCTATGTTGGTGCATAGTATGCCTCTCTTGTTTTATCTCTCCTCCATTCCATAAGCATTGCCACAAAGGGGGTGGAATAGAGGTGGAATAAGAAATGGGTGGCCGTGTCAATGCACTTGACTGGGATTTTCATAACCGTACCCCAAAATTGTGTTGATGGACTTACTTAGAAGCATATAGGTGGGGCTACTATTAGCACAGCTCTGATGTTTGTCCTGCAGCAGGTCCCAAAGACCAGCAGAAAGAACAGGAAAACACCACAGAGGAGGAGCAGCAAGCGGCAGCATTGAAATCACGGGAATGGGATGATTGGAAGGACGTGCACCCAAGGGGCTACGGCAACCGGAAGAACATGGGCTGAGGAGAGCCCCTCATAGCCTTTGTGGGGAAGTGTGAGTGGTTCCTCTTTGGGAAAGAAGAAATGGAATTGCCAGGTGTTGTATCAAGAGCCCAGATAGATAGGAGTCCAGAAATGCCAGCATAGGAAAAGAAGAAAACTTCTGAGGGCACTGCATTCCTGGCTCCTCTCTTGTCTTTAAATAGTCCTTACTAACTAAATCGGATGGCCACTTGGAAGTACTTTGGGCTGTTGTCACTTATTATCTTTATTTTGAAAGACAAATAAAATGCTCCCATCAGTTCATCCAAGTCTTCCTTCCTTGAGTCTTTCAGCCTCTGGCTGCTTCGTTCTGTCTAAAAGCGAGCGAGACTTTCTGGAGGGCATCTGGAAGTGGTTGTGGAGAATCCTTTGTTCTGTGCCTACCAGATTCTGCGCATCACCTTTTTACACCTCTTGGAGAAAGGGAGAAGCTGCCACGTGCACATACAGGCGCTCCCTGTATTCCAGAGATGGAAAAATAAGTCCTTGTACTTTGGTTCCCAGCATGCTTGTAGTCCTGCATCCACAGCTTGTGAATGGCTCAGGTTGCCTGGGTCCCCAGGGTAAGGTTTGAGTGTCTGAACTTGTGCCTCCAAAATTTGGTGGGTGGGCGAGAACAGTTCTCTGTTTATCCAGTTGTTCCCCCTATGGAACTGTACATCTAAGTTCTGGAAGCAGCTCTGAAGAAGAGTGCAAGGGAAGATATGGAGAGCGAAGGGGTGGTGGGTATCATTGCCTGATACGGCTCTCCATTAGGTAGTCAAGAGGGGTTTCCTACAGGCAAATGACCCCAAATCCTTTTCACTTGTGATAAAATAAAGTGTTCTTGTACCTTCATTAGAATTAAGTTCCTAGCCGCAGAGGTAGCCTTGCTTAACGATGTTGCAACATCACTCAATGAATGGTAGTTCTGACCAGTCCATGAAACCTCAGCCATTGCAGCATCTCTGTGTCACGTGATCCAAATTTGGGGACTTGGGAGCCCACCTACATTTATGAGCAGGCCGTTATTAGGCAAGGACCTCGTGCCTCTCTTGGCCCGTACAAACTGCCAGTTTTGTCCTGCCAACTCCTCCTCTGCCACTGCTCCCCCCCCCCTGTTTCTGGCCCTTTGCGAAGACGGTTGTTAAGGGAATCTGGCTTTCCCATGGATTTTGCTTGTCAGAAGGTCGCAGAAGGGGATCACATGACCCCGGGACACTGCGACCGTCATAAATACGAGTCAGTTGCCAAGGGTCTGAATTTTGATCAAGGTGCTGCTGCAACACTTGTGTGAAAAAACGGTCATCGATCACTTTTTTCAATACTGTTGTAACAGTCACTAAATGAACTGTTGTAACTTGAGAATTACCTGGACAAGTGCTGTTATAAACTGCAAGAAACAATTTTGGTCTGATGGCGAAGGTGCTGACTGAATTCTGGTCCTGCCTTAGACATGGAACCTGACTGGGTGACTTTGGGCCCTTCTTTCTCTCCCAGCTCAACCCACCACCCATGGCTTTTGTTGGTGTGGGTGAAAGCAATTAAGACCCCTCCCCCCCCAGTCTCTGAGGTATCTGCTTGTAAGTACCATACTTGGAATCTCTCCCGTCCCCATCACAAGAGGGAGGACTTTTACCTAAGAGTTTTAGGCAGAGAAATCTGCTAAAGACTTTTCCTCATCTCACTTAAGTTTTTCAAAGAAAATAAAAGAAGAATCACAGCTTTATTGACGAAACAATGGAAAATAGTAATAAAGTTTATTTGATTTTGATGCTGCCTGACTTTTATAAAAAAAAAACAGAATTAGTTTTTGTAGACATACCATTTCAACTCAATGTTCCTCAAAACAAAAATATAGCTATTAATATATAGTATTATAAAATAAGTAAAAATATTAAATCCATTAAGTACATTAAAACATCAAACATTAATATTAAATATTACTGTACTAATCCTAACAGCTTTTTTTAGCTGTCAAACTTTGCTGCACAAAGTTTTGAAATATATTGTCATGAATGGATTTCTGCCTGCGGTGTTTGTTTTGCTTATGAATAGAGACATCTAGATACTTGGCTTCATCTTTCAATAAGCTCTTTATCTCCTTAAGTGCTGGCATCTGTTTTGGGCTATTAAGAAAGACTGGGGGCTGCTTTCTGCCTCTAAGAACACTTTTCTCCATTTCTCCTTTTGGGAAATATTCTGCCTCTTTAATATTTCTCAAAATAGTTCATTCTTCCTGGGAAGGGGTGAGGAGGTTTCCCCACACTATCATACACTAAAAGGGGCTTCAACGAAGTATTAATAGTGTGCCTTTTTATGCAACTATGTTATTTATTTTTTCCTCCTAAAAGATTTTGATTTGTTTTTCAAATGAATTGTGCAGCTTATATGTTATTTTAGAGGTGCAAAAATTTGGAAGTTATTTATTTTTATTTGTTTTTTTAATATCCCAAAACCCAGGAATTTTAACAGGGGTATGTAGACTTTCTACCATCAATCCTCTTCCTCCTCCTCTTGCCTATCCCGTGCATGATGAGGCCTCTTCTGCATGTTTCCAACTAATGCAGACTTCAGCTTTCTTTTGCCAGTTGGACCCATATCCATATAAATAGGAAGCCGCCCTCTCTGCACCCAGCTCTAGTCCATGCTTAGAGGCATTTCAACTCTGCCTGATTGGCTGTTCCTGCAGGTGAAGAGATGCTGTTCCAGAGAAAGCTCCTGGGGCTTCCAGCTTCCTACCTAACAACCAGGACCTTCTGTCTGATTGTAATGAAATATTTGGCATTCATGTGCTCCAGAAGGGCTCTCTGGCAACCTGACCAGATGGCAGGTGGCATTGGCGACCTTAACACAGGCAGATTGCCTGTTTAGCCAGCATTGCCCAACGGAAACTAGCCAAGCTGGATCAGCTGCCCACAGAAGGAGAAGTCTTACATATGGCATTCCTGAAACTTTCCTATCCCTTCCCTTAACAATTCTCAATTTAAATGCTGGGTCAATCTTGTGAGAGCAGAGGGAAGGTATGGTATTGTCCAGATGTATTGAGATCTGCATCACAAAAGCTTTTAAGAGACTGAGCAACCATTTGTCTGGCATGGTATAAGGTTTCCTACTTGAGCAGGATGTTGGGCTAGAAGACCTCCAAGGTCCCTTCTGATTCTGTTGTTCTGTTACCCCTTCCTTCACCTCCCCTCCCCTCCTGGAAGCTTCCCTTCCTCAGTGCTTTAGCTTCCCAAGAGTCCTTACAGCTTCTGGTTACAGCCTTGGACCCATTATGGCTGTGTGCTCCTAACTTCAATTTCTTATTGATCCCCCTTAGTAGGCACAGATTTGCCACTGTGACACACGAGCACTGCTTTTATTTTGTTACTAGACTGATTTCTCCTTTCTCCTTCAGAAGCTTAGGGCAGCCTACACTGCTCTCCGTCCCCCCCCCCCCCCCAATCAACACTGTAGTAGAGCATACAGGGCTGAGAAGGTATGACTGTGTAGGGTTTTTACAGTGAATCATCTGGACGGTCCTTAGAACTGAGGTTACACGTGTAAGTACAAACTGCAGGAATCTGCAGAAAATCTTTGCTTGTCAGCTATTCTTTGCTTGCAGTGTGTTACCCAGGCATGAACAAGGACACGGGATGATACAAAGTAAACCTGTAACATTTTACTCATTTGAATGATAACACTTGATTCATTCAGTGTGTGAGAACATACACATTCTCACGTACACCAATGATGTAATGACTAACCAATTATGGTGCTTTGGAGACTTGTTAACCAATAATGATATAACACGTAAAGTAGGTGAGAACTAAGAAGCTGAAAATACTATAAGAATGATGTTTCATGATTAATAATTTTGCTGTTGATTCTGCTATCCATAAACTGCTTTGCTCAATAAACTTTGTTGGTTCAGCTATCCGTGGGTGGATTACTTTCTTTCATCTTCAGCCTAAAATCAGCTCTAGAGCTTCTCAACCTTATCTCAAGGTTTCTGTAAGTATGGGATCTTCGCTTTCTCAGGAACAAAGGAAGTATGTTAATGAGTTGGGTTATCTTCTTAAGAAGTCTGAATTATCTGTTTCACAAAAGGCTCTTTTTTGGCTGGTATGAGAAATTGCTTTAACTTGTTCTTTTTATCCTGAAAGAGGTTCTTTGAAATTATCAGATTGGGGAAAAATTGGCAAGGTTTTGCATTCTGAGGAAAGAGATAGAGATTTTACACACCTGGCATATGTGCCGTTACCCTATAGAAATGTTTGGTCAGAAAGAGGATTCTGTTCTTTCTTATCATCCCCCCCCCCCCAACATTCTTCTACTGTGTTCTTTCCTCCGCTGTCTGAGAAATAAATTTTGTCTTTTGATCTTAAGTCTAAGGCTGAAATAATACCTTCTTCTGACATGTTAAAACCTCCTCCTCCTCTCCCCCCTCCTCTTCCTATTTCTCCTTTCCCCCCTCCTGCTAATATTATTCCAAAGTCTGCTTTTCAAAAAATGGTGGAAAATTGTAAGACAGATCTTACTATTTCTGGAGAAGAGTTAGCTGAATTGTTGTGTGTATATCCAGTGCAATATCAGCCAGGACCGTAGGCTGGACAACAGATTGCAGAATTGGAGGGTTTGCCATTTCAGATTTTAAGGGAATTAAGGCTATTTCTGATTATGGAATTACTGGAAATTTTATTAGAGGTTTTTTGGAAGGAATTGAGAGTGGTGGTTCTGTGATGCCTCAATATTGGAGGTGGTTGTTTTGTGTGATTTTTACTTTTGTGCAGTGTGTTGTTTGGGAGGGTGAATATTTGTGTTATTCTCATGCAGTTGCTTGGAATTGTTTCAAGTGTGGGAATCAGGTCATTTTCAGAAAGATTGTTGTTCAGCGCCATCTACTGGTGGATGATATTTTAATAGGATCTGGTGCCTCCTCAGCCACAGCAGATAGTGCTGGGGTCGATTTAATTACTCAACCAGATTTGGATTTTAAATTTCCTTTAGAGGTTAAACTGGTTTCTTCTCAGTATACTAGTCCTCTCCCTTCTGGTTTAGTTGGTATAATCTTACCATGTTCTTCTGCTCATAAATTGGGATGTTTTGTAGTTCCAGGAGTTATTGATTCTGATTACACTGGAGTGATTCTTATGCAAATTTGGGTTAACATTCCACAATTTCTTTCTAAAGGATTTTCTGTAGCACAACTTCTTTTGCTTCCCTATAAGGCATCTAACTCAGGTACTGGATATCGTGGTGATTCTGGATTTGGTTCAACTCTTACTTCTATAGGACTTCTGCAGTCTATTAATTCTCATAGGCCACTTCTTACTTTGTATCTTAATAAGCAGCCTTTTCAAGGTTTGTTAGATACAGGTGCCGATGTTACTGTCATCTCCCTTTTACAGTGGCCTGTGCAATGGCCTAAACGTGATGTTAATTCCTTGTGGGGCATTGGTGGGTCTACAACTGCTTGGCAAAGCTCTCATTCCATAGCCATCACAACTTCTGCTGGTAAGTCTGTATCTTTACATCCTTACATTTTAGATATTCATACTAATATTTGGGGCAGGGATCTTCTTTCTCTTCTTAATGCTCATTTGATTTTGGATGATGGCACTTCCTCTTAAATGGCTTTGTTCTACACCTATTTGGATTGAGCAATGGCCTCTATCTTCTGAAAAATTTATTATTTATTAATTTATTAATTAGACTTATATACCGCTTCATAGGGCTTTCAGCCCTCTCTAAACTGGTAGACCACCTCTGGGTTGAGTTTCAGGATGTTGCCCCTGGGGATGTGGACAAGGCCATGAGAGCTGTGAGTGCCTCCACCTGTGTACTGGACCCGTGTCCCTCATGGTTGGTTGCCAACAGCAGTGAGGTGACACGAGGCTGGATCCAGGCGGTTGTTACCGCCTCTCTTCGGGAGGGGCACTTCCCCGCCGCACTTAAAGCGACGGTGGTGAGACCCCTCCTGAAGAAGCCATCTTGGATCCAGCTGTCCTCAACAATTACCGTCCAGTCTCCAACCTCCCCTTTGTGGGGAAGGTTGTCGAGAAGGTGGTGGCCTTCCAGCTTCAACGGTCCTTGGAGGAAGCCAGTTATCTCGACCCCTTCCAGTCGGGCTTCAGACCCGGTTACAGCACAGAAACCGCTTTGGTTGCATTGACCGATGATCTCTGGAGAGCCAGAGACGGAGGCCATGCCTCCATCCTGGTTCTCCTTGACCTCTCGGCGGCTTTCGATACCATCGACCATGGTATCCTTCTGCGACGACTGCGGGAGGTGGGGGTGGGAGGCACTGTTTTGCAGTGGTTCTCCTCCTACCTCTCGGACAGGTCGCAGTCGGTGTTAGTGGGGGGGCAGAGATCGACCCCTAGGCCCCTAATATATGGGGTGCCGCAGGGTTCGGTCTTATCCCCCCTACTATTTAACATCTACATGAAACCGCTGGGTGAGATCATTCGGAGGCACGGGATAAGATACTCAGTTGTATCTGTCCGCCCCGTGCCAACTCAATGAAGCGGTGGACGTGATGAACCGGGGTCTTGAGGCCGTTAGGGACTGGATGAGGGCTAACAAACTGGTACTCAACCCGGATAAGACCGAGTGGCTGTTGTGTTTCCCTCCCAATAATTCGATCAGTGTTCCATCGCTCAGGCTGGGGGGTCAAATTTTATATCCCTCAGAGAGGGTCCGCAACTTGGGAGTCCTCCTGGATCCACAGCTGACTTTCGACCACCATCTGACGGCTGTGACCAGGGGGGCATTTGCCCAGGTTCGCCTGGTATGCCAGTTGCGACCCTACCTGAACCAGGAGGCCCTCACAACAGTCACTCGGGCCCTTGTGACCTCTAGGCTGGAATACTGCAATGTGCTCTACATGGGGCTGCCCTTGAAGAGCATCCGGCGACTTCAGCTAGTCCAGAATGCGGCCGCACGAGTGATTGTGGGTGCACCTCGGTTTGCCCACATTACACCTATCCTCCGCGAGCTGCGCTGGCTACCTGTTGATCTCCGGGTGCGCTTCAAGGTGCTACTTGTCACTCATAAAGCCCTTCATGGTAATGGATCTGCGTACTTGAGAGACCGCCTCCTGCCAATTACCTCCTTGCGACCAATTAGATCGCATAGATTAGGCCTCCTCCGAGTTCCATCTGCCAGTCAGTGTCGACTGGCAACCACACGGAGGAGAGCCTTTTCAGTAGTAGCTCCGACCCTTTGGAACGATCTCCCCGTGGAGATTCGTACCCTCACCACCGTCCAGACCTTCCGCACAGCCCTTAAGACCTGGCTATCCCGTCAGGCCTGGGGATAAAGATAATCTGTCCCCACCCGAATGATGAATGAATGTTGTGTACTATTTTACTCTTATGTATTGTTTTGCGTTTTGCGAGGGTATTGTCTTGTACCCTCCCTTCCCTATTTTATGTAAGCCACCCTCAGTCCCCTCAGGGAAAAGGGCGGCCTATAAATATTAATTAAATCTCTAAGCGGTGTACAATTTTTTTAGCAAATTGAGTCAGCAACTTGCCCCCACAGTCCGGGTCCTCATTTCACCCACCTCGGAAGGATGGAAGGCTGAGTCGACCTTGATTGCTCTGCATTCCCTGGTACAGGAGCAATTGACTGCTGGCCATATTGAACATTCTACTAGTCCATGGAACACTCCTGTGTTTGTTATAAAAAAGAAAAGTGGAAAATGGAGGTTTTTATCTGATCTTAGAAAAATAAATGAATGTATTCAACCAACGGGGCTTTACAATGTGGTCTTCCTAATCCTAATTTAATCCCACTGCTTTATAAACTATTAGTTGTGGATTTGAAGGATTGTTTTTTCACTATTCCTTAAAGAAAAATTTGCTTTCACTGTGCCTGTTTTAAATAATAGCCAACCTACACAACGATATCATTGACAAGGTATGCTCAGTTCTCCTACTATTTGTCAATATTTTGTGGATCAAGCTTTGCAACCTTTTCGTGATCAATTTCCTTCTTATCTAGTTTACCATTATATAGATGATATTTTAACTGCAGGTTCAGATCTTGATGAAGAACAAGTGCTGCAAACATTGACTACCATTGTAGCAAGCAGAGGGCTTTTCATAGCTCCTGAAAAAATACAACAGTCCTTAGAACTGAGGTTACACGTGTAAGTACAAACTACAGCAATCTGCAGAAAATCTTTGCTTGTCAGCTATTCTTTGCTTGCAGTGTGTTTCCCAGGCATGAACAAGGACACGGGATGATACAAAGTAAACCTGTAACATTTTACTCATTTGAATGATAACACTTGATTTATTCAGTGTGTGAGAACATGCACATTCTCACGAACACCAATGATGTAATGACTAACCAATTATTGTCCCTTGGAGACTTGTTAACCAATAATGATATAACACGTAAAGTAGGTGAGAACTAAGAAGCTGCAAACACTATAAAAATGATGTTTCATGATTAGTAATTTTGCTGTTGATTCTGCTATCCATGAACTGCTTCGCTCAATAAACTTTGTTGGTTCAGCTATCCGTGGGTGGATTACTTTCTTTCATCTTCAGCCTCGGGACCCTAAAATACTACATGACTGCTCTCCCCCTCCCCTTCTATGGGAATTTTGGAGGGTGAGGAGAGCCAGACGCTGGCACTGCCCCGTCCTCTTTTGGCACCTTCTGTTTGAGCTATGATCCGGGAGGCCCAGCATAATCCTTTGGGACTTTTCCAGAGCAGCCTTCCTCTTCTGGAGTTCCCCAGAAGGAAAGTCATTGGGCTTTTTGGATACTTACCCTCTTCAGGACCACATGTTTGCCTGAGGAAGGATTCCATTGACTGCTCTCAGAGTATCAGGATGCGAACTTGATTGACAGATTTAAGTGGCTTCTGCAGTTGGAGTAGATCCTGTTCATCTTTGGTCAGAGGAGGTGGCAGAAGGTCAGAAAGTAAGAGCATTATTAAAAATTGTCAACAGCATTTGGCTAATTACCGATCAGTAGCTGTCACCATCTGTCACCAGGAGGGATCGTGGCAGGCCAAAGCAGAAAGGACACCTGGAGGGTGGGAGGGAGGGAAGGAGGGAGGGAGGGGAGCAGATGTTGCTGCCAGGGCCTCTGCCACAGCTGAAGAAAGAGGAAAGGACCAAAAGCAGGAGCAAACTGTAATATTCCTTCCGGCTTCTCCACCCAAAGCTCACACTTGGATTCCCCTTACCAAAAAGATTCAGGCAGGCCCTGGGCTGGTCAAGAAGGGGGCCAGGCCCAGAGCAAGCCAGGGAGAAGATGAAATGCAGGGTCCCCCACCAGGCCTGGGCTAAGGAACTCCCCCTCGGTCCCCCCCAAAGGCTGCACCACTCCACCTCCTGAGTGTTTGCATCAGCCGTGGCTTCTAATCCTCCAGCATGGACCTTTAGGCCACTGCAGGGCCTTTAGGATGAGTGGGGCACGTCTCTGATCCAGCCTGCCACTGCCCCCCTGAACAGCAGGGCTAATTTGGCAGGTGACCCAGAGGGCCCCTTGCTCTATTTCTGCCCCAGCCTTGGTCTTCTCCATGGGGAGTCCTAAGCAGCAAAGATGCCCATCCTAGAAAAGCTGCTTGACGTAAACTTTTCAAGTGTGTTACACAAGTAAGCTTAAATAATATGTAACCTTTTCCCCAGAATTGCTTGCGCGTTATCCTTTAAATCTCCATCCGGTGTCTTTGGTTGCAGTGATAACTCTGAAGAAGATCCGTTGGTCAGTTAAAAGTTTGGCTGTTGGTTTTCCAAACCTTGAAAACTTTTAACCAACTTGGACCCCTAAACTCTCCCCCTGGATCCTCGTGGAATCAACAGCCCCTTTGGTTGACCGGACTGTTTAAAATGCTGCCTCTCCTGTTAGTGTTACAATGCATGGATGTGATCCCGCCTTTGTCTGGTCTCCTGGGAGCTGCCTCCTCCGTGATTCTCCTCCTCTGGCCAGGCTGAGGAGCCCAGGGGAGCAGCCCGGAGCCTAGAGAGCTGGTCAAGGGAGGGGGACCCAGGGACATTGGGCTTTGGCTCTCCTTCAGGAACTGAGGGGGCTCTTCCCTCAGTCTGAAGGGATCAAGGCCATTGTTCCACCACTGCCCCCTGCTGGCAGGATAGACAACGGCCGGCTTGGCTGACTGCTTGATTTGAACCACTTCAGAGACTCCAAATGGAGAACATAGAATAACAGAGTTGGAGGACCTTGGAGGTCCTCAAGTCCAACCCCCTGCTCGATCAGGAGACCTTATTCCATTTCAAATAAATGGTGGTCCGCTCTCTTTTTGAAAACTTCCAGTAATGGAGCAGTGAGCACTAAATCTTTTGAGGCAGATAATCCCCCCCCCCTTTCATAAATGCCTCTTGCTGAAAAGTCAACTCGAGAAGCACATTTCAAAGACTTGGATGGAAGAAGGAATTGGAGATCCCCTTTTGCCTAAATAATGTGAAACTTCCTTGACGTCCATGCCCAAAATCTCGGTACACTTTAGATTGCGACCTGCATATTCAACATAAAGTGGGTCCAGGAGGACATGAAGACATGTTGTGATTTACTTCTTAGGTCTTGGGGGTCCATGGGCACAAAACATTTAAAGACGGTGGTGAAAAGGTTGAGAATCACTGGCATAGATGGATGGCTAGATGGAGATACAGTCCCTCTTTTAGGGAAACGGTTGGATAGCATTTGAAGTATGCCTAGGCCTGTTTGTGGGATAGATGTACCTGCTATCATCATTGGGGCTGCACCCCTTTCTCCTCTCCTTATCCTTTTTCCCCGGGCTTTTCTTTCGGACCCTTTTGCAACTGCTACAGCATTGCTTATCCGTTCCCTGAACAGAGCCAGTCTGGGGGTGCTGTGGGGCCCGCAAAGCCAACCGGAGGCTTTCAAGAGGCAGTAATGTTCCATATTCGGATCTCTGGGGAACTGTGTGTGAGGACTATCCCTTTGGTTCAGGGGCAAAAGGGGTGGGTGGGTCACTCTGTGGACTTGTGTTTTTTGACCGACTGTCAAAAACCTGTAGCTTTCTTTTGGATCTTTGGCCTGCCACACTTTCTATTATTCTACTATGCCTTTTTCTATAGTGGGAAAATGGGAATGGGGATTGTACAGAGTTACTTACTGTGTAGCCAAACCAAAATTCTTTCTAGGAAGCCAAGGTCATCCTTTGTCTCTGCACCTGACAGGAACTGGATGGGTGAAACTGCCAGCATGGCAGTGGGAGATTGGATCATGGGATGGACTTGTGGGTGTGTGGGCAAGATCTTGAACTTTCAACTGGGTGGGGAAAACTGGAAAGCTTTCAGATTTGGGTTTTCCCGGATGTGCCAACATAACTGTCTTAATAAATTGGAACTTCAAGCAATACTTTGCCTTGGACTCTGATTTATTTTTGGATGCTATTTGGAACCCTGACCAACAGCTAATCTTCCTTTCTCTCTGACTGCCCCCATCCCAGTTAATCTGATTGCTGGCTTCACTGATTTATCGGGCATAAAATATTTCCCCAAAATCAAGGGTCATGGAAATAAAACTGTTAGCTGTCCAGTTTGGAGTAGACTAAGCCACTGGCAGAGCTCATTAGAGACGACACTGGCTGGTGGGCATCGCTCTTTGTCTCCTCGCTTATGTAGCCCAAGTGCCAGTTGATGGGCGGTGAGGTGGGCTCCTCATTCCCAACAATCAAAATGTACATGATGGGGCAACCTAGAGGACAGCCAGAGACTTTATGCAAGAGGAAGATTGGGAAGCTTTGTGGCTGGATGGATCAAGAGAGGATTTCAGAAGATGAGCCGGGGATTTGGGAAGGGAGGCCATGCTAGATTATTGTATGGTTTTGTAATGCTTGGCCGACAAACAGACCTTTAGCTCTGACTCCCACTTGAATGTGGTCTTCGTTGACTTCAACAGGTTTTAGTCTGATCTCTAGTGCTCTTCTAGGGAAAATTCAAACCATTTCCGGATGGAAAAAATATGGAACTCAAAAATCCCACTATTGATCACTATCAGTTGTTCCTATAGATATGTATTTATTTTTGACTTCAAGAGCTGCCCATCTCAGTAAATAATTATGGGCTTTTTACAATTCAAAACATATTACTATTAAAAATAATAAAAAAACATTTTAAAACAATAAAAACAGTAAACAGCATTAAAAAGAATGGGTGTAGAAATTAGATGGAACAACTGGATTTACAGTTAAATACAAGGATGCCAGTAGCTGTCAAATTTATTGCTATGCAATAGGACTGAGATAATGTATTCTGGCTCCTTGTTTAAAGTTTACATAGCCTTTGCAGAAGTAAACAATTTAGAGGATTTTGATTTATACTCTCAACTAACCGATAAATGGCTATAGCCCATTAAAAGCTAGCATGCTGGTCTTTTGTAACAGTACTAAGACTCCTAAGCCACACATGAACAATCAAAGTGACAAGTGGAAAGCTTTTTCCATGAAAGCAGAAGCTTGGGAGAGCATCAGACTCAGGAGTCCCTTCCTGACCTTGTGTCATATTAGATACAAGCAACAGAATATAATCAGATCAGTGCCTTAGACTTTAAAAGAGCTGATTTTAACAAACTTAGAGATCTCAGGAAGGATTCCATGTGTGAAAATCTTAAAAGGGGAAAACAACTCAGGAAGCTTGGGAAACTGAAAAATAGGATTATAAAAGCCCAGCCCAACATAATACTACTAAAAAGAAAAATAAGAAATCAAAGAGGAAACCAGCATGGTTGCACAAAAATATCTCTGATAAATTGAAACACAAAAAGGTTAAGTATAAAAACTGGAAAGAGGGATATATAATTGGAGTATCTTGCCAGCCGAGATGCCCCTGCTTTGCCTCCTTCTGGAGAGGTGGACTCCTTTGGTTTTGCCTTTCAAAAGCCAAGACAGAATCGATACCAGGATGGAAAAGAAGAAAAATGAGAGGACTCTTAATTAAAAGTCTGCCAGAGAAAGGCCTTGGCGTGGGGTGAATGGATTGGGGATTACCTGCCTTTAGCCAAGGACCAGAGTTTAAGAAGAGGAAGAAGCAGGCTCCTGACAACCCAAATTTGGTTGTGCAAACAGCCCAAGTGAGAAGAGCTTGGATTCTCCAAGAGAGGCCAAGGCTGCCTTCCCAAAGGACTTCTAGGTAGAGAGACCGGTTTTGCAGCCACTGAAGGATACAATTGGTAGGTGCCCCAGAGTCTCATCAGCAGAGAGTTAAGGTACAGCAAAAGGAAGTTGCCAAATCCCAGAATCGGATGGGCTGCTGGGGATCAAAAAGCAGAAGAGAAAGGCAGAAGCTGGCGGCCGGAACTCTTCCCCGGAGATGCTGCTCAGAAGCTCAGGTGTTTTTACTGCAGAACATGAGGAGAGCCAGAGAGAACAAGATTTATCATTCACAGCTCTTGCTCAGGGAACAAGTGGTAGCTGTGGCCAGGACACATTTTGCACTGCTTCCTATCATGCAATAACTGTGGCCATTCATGGACCAAAAAGCTCTGCTCACAGTTGTTTGTCCCTCAGTCACCTATCAAATGGACCACTGTCTTTACAGGCCTTGAAAGGCATCCAGAAGCTGCTGCAGGCTCAAATGCAGATGTACAGGCAGTTCTGTGCGCTCACTGATGGGAGCTGCCTTGGTTGTCAGTGTGCTCTCAGTTCAATCCAAGGTGAGGATAGTTGCCTATGAAGTCATTTATGGCAAGGGCTGGGCAATCTGAGGACCCACCTCTCCTTGATTAGATCTACTCTACATCAGCCAGCAGGAGAAGCATGCTAGGGGTCCTGCTATCAGGGAATGCCATCTGATGGGAGCCTTTTCTGTCCTGGCCCCTCTAATGGAGTGTGTGGGTGATCTTGGGGGACGAGGGGAAGAGATGCTGCCTAAGCAACCATCAGAGAAGAGAGGCAGGAGTCCTTGATGACTTCATGGTCAGAGAAAGACACTTAGGAAGGACTTGTCTTAATTGATTCAGCTGTTAAAAGTGGCCATGGGAGACTGGTACCTTCAGACTTGCAAGATTCTGTTAACTCTACAATAGCCATAGCAACAGCACTTAGACTTATACACCGCTTCACAGCCCCCTCTAAGCGATTTGCAGAGTCAGCTTCTTGCCCCCAACAATCTGGCTCCTCATTTTAGTAACCTTGGAAGGCTGAGTCAACCTTGAGCCTGGTGAGATTCGAACTGCCAAATTGCAGGCAGCCAGCAGTCAGCAGAAGTAGCCTGCAGTACTGCACTCTAACCATAAAGCAGACTTAGTTCACTTGATTGTTCCTGCCTGGTCTACCTAATAGCGGAGACTCTGGAACATCATCCAAGGAGATTGAATTAGCCCCAACCAAGGTGCCTTTCATATGGCTTAAAACAGAGGCCCCCAACCCACAGGTTGCAGACTGCTACCAGCCTGCAACCTGCTGAGAACTGCTGAAGTGGCAGGTGAGTACATGAAGCTTCATTTATGCATGCGTAGGATTTAGGTTGCACACGCGACACCATTCCCCTGCCACCACCAAATGTGCAAAAGCCACTGCGGTCAGTCCACAGAACCAAAAAAGTTGGAGATCCCTGGTTTAGAAGACCTGGTGGAGCCATTGGGCCTGAGGATTGGGGTAGGTGGCAGAGGATGAGTTGAGATGCTTTTTACGTTGACTGCCAATTTATTGTGATGTTACGGTATTTTTATTTTGTGTTTTTAGCTGCTTTTCACTGCCTTGAGTCATAATATTAAGAAATTTGGTGGGTTGACACTCATGATTGACAGATAGTAATGGAAAGAAAATGATCCAAAAGGAACTGTCCTAAAGGAAACAAAGTATATAAAGAAAAATGTAGATGTAAAGAAGTGGAGGTAGAGGCAGCCTTTCCAAGTTGCAGGAGATAATAGGAAATTGCAGATATATAAATGGGAAGAATCAGAGGGCCAGGCAATTTTTGTCCTCACCCTCTGACAATTTCATTTGGAAGTTGAAAGAAACTACAAGGGAGCCTTCTACTCTGGAGTAACTAGGAAAGATTGGTTGAAGACAGGAAGGTGACTGGCACCTGCAGGATATGATCCACAGAGCCTTGCATCTCTGTCCTCCAGAGGAGGAGAAACAGAGACAAGTCAGACCTGCTTGGTGGACCTCTGGAGAGCAGATTTTGATCCACTCTTGAGAGAAAGTAGGTCAGATCCAGTTGGTTGAATGATTACACTTAAAAGGTCCTCTTTAATTGCTCCAGTATCACACATAGAGCCATCAACTGTTTTGGCCCCTGGGATCTTCTACGTTTTTAACAAGTACATTTGGGTGAAGGGAGTTGAGTTCTGCAGATACAAAAGTGCTTTAGGTGAAAGAGCTGCGATTCCAAAAACATCTAGACAAGGAAGTGGATTTATTCTCCACAGTTTTCTTGGCAAGATTTCAGAAGTGGCTTGTCACAGCCTCCTACTTAGGGCTGACAAAGGGGGATTGGCCCAAAGTCACCCGGGTGGCTTTGTGGCTAAGGTAGCACTAGAACGTGCTGTCCCTCTGAGATTATTCTGAACTGGACTGCCACCTGTCAGAAATGGGGTAGGGTCTCCTGCTTGGGCAGAGGGCTGAACTAGCAAAGTCCCTTCCAACTCTGTTAATGTGTTATCTGCTATCTATTCTAGGCTGGTGCCTTAACCACTGCACTTAAGTGGCTGGAGAATGCAAGACACAGACACAAAGGTGCTCTAATAGGCAGCTCAGCCTGGGAGCGCCCCAGTGGAGGGGGGTTCCCACATCAGTCATTGTGTATCCACAGTCCCCACCAGCTGTTTTTAGAGAAAGGGAAGCATACTGAGAACGCATGAAAAAAGGCCAGACCGTGGGGGTGTGAGCCGGACATGAGTGAAGAAAAGCGAGCTCAGCTTTGGGCTGCATGAAGGGAAAAAGGGCGTCAGGATGCAGGCGAACCCCTTCCTCTCTCTGTGACCAGGTTTTGAGAGAATCCCGGGGGGCCTGTTCAGAGGACAGCCACCAACACAATAGGAACCTGTTAATAAATGATATGTTACAATTATAAGGCAACACTTATACGTTATAAATGATAAGTTATGTAAGTTATAGATTATAAGGCAACCCTTGGTGTGTTTTTCCTGAAGAAGAGAAGGTTGCCAGCAGCCCGTGAGAGCAACCTGAAAGGCGACTGAATAAATTGACTGTAACAACTGCAGGCTGGGCACCAGGGGCTTAGAATTGGTCCCAAAGACCCAGGAAGGTTTTCCTCGAGTCAAGAGCCCTTACCAAGGGAACAGCGGGGCTTCCTTTGGGAGAGGCTGGGAGTCACCTGGTCCCTCTTGCACTGGGCAAAGGGAGATGGGTGAGGGGTCGAAGGCCTCACCCGAATGCCCTGCCTTACTCCAAGGTCTTTTGGAAGGAGAACCAAGGGATGAGCTCAAGTTTTAATACCGTAGTTGTATTTTTGTGCCTGGGTCCCCTACAGAAAGGCAGAGGGAGAAGTGGAAAAAAGAAACTGACAAAAAAATTGAAAACGTGCATTTTAGCCAGCCGAGACCCGCCGTGTGCCCACCTCCAAGCGGGAGGTGGCCCTTTGGCTGTCGGTGAGCTCGGCCAACCTGGCGTGGGCGCTTTGAGGCGAGGCCGTTAGAGAGCTTGGCGGGGGCTGCCTTGGGCCTTGCGCCCCGGAGCCCCCTGGGCCTTGCGTGCGTGGAAGAGGCCAGCCGCCCATTCGCCGCCGCCCTGGCTCAAGCCTCCTGACGCCGCGCCGGCTAAGAGGCTTCTGAGGTGGAAGGGCCGCCTGGGCGGGGCGGCCCCGCGGGCTATAAGAGCCGGTCCCGCAGGAACTGCCCCAGGAGCAGCCCAGCGGCGAGTCGCAGGTAAGACGGCGGCGGCTTCTCAGCTCCGGAGGCGCCCAGCTAGCCGTCCGCGGAGTTCGGCTCTGGGACGCGGAGGCTGTTCGGAGCACGGGCGGTTCCTTCGGGGAGGGCTCGCCAGACGGACGGGGCTCTTGGGGGGGGGGCTGAGGTGGCTGGGGGAGGTCGGGGGGAGCAGCCAATCCTCCCCCGCTTTCTCCAGAAAGCCTCGTCCTCAGCGGCTTGCAAGACCGTCCCTGCCGTCGGGCAAAGACCCAGCGCGGGCAGGGTCGGTGGGGCGAAGCTCAGGAGTTGGGAGCGGCGCTGGGCCCCCTGCCCCAGACGCCGGGTCGTAGATTAGGCAACCGATAGCTTAGTTTTGTGAAATTGCAATTTTTAAAATGGCTTTTCCTCCCCAAAGGAAGTTTCCACCCATTTAGGAAATATATGTAGTATATAAATATTTCAAATATTAACAATCCCTATTACTAAAAACATTAAGAACATTTTTTCTTAATAACTGCACGCATGCATGGAAGAAATAAAACAAGAATTGAAAAAAAAATTGGACCTAAAGTATTCCAATAGATTGTTGGTGTCAAAATGTAAATCCTTACAAGGTTCAATTTTTAAACTGTAATACTTCTTATTGGAAGTTCCAGGGTAGGTTTTAACATTTCAACCCCCTACCCAACCCCCCTCTTTAGAATTAAAAAATTATGGACCCCCAGAAGCAGGGAAGCTTTTAAATTAACCCCGTTTTAAAAAAGACATTGATAAATTGGATAAAATCCAGAGAAGGGCTTCCAAGAGGGAGAAAGGACTGGAAACCAAATCTAGTGACGGGACCCAGATCCATTCAGCTTGCAGAAGGGAAGGCTGGGGGAGGGGAGGGAGCACCATGGCTGCATTGAAGGATCTGAAAACATTTCATATTGAAGAGGATTCAGTCTGATTCTCACTAGACCGAAGGGCTGAAGGATGTAGAAATTGGATGGGGCGGGGGGCAGAAGGTCTTCAGAGTCAGAGCTTTGGGGTAATAGAAAAGACTTCACTGCAGACCAGTGAGCTCAGGTGTTCTGTCCTGAGACCTTTTTTCAGGTTTTTTCTTTCCTGCATTGGATGAGGATGCTAAATGAAGGGGCATCACTTCCAGTGTGCTGCTGTTCCCCTTCCTCTCCTTTCCTTCATCCTTAAACCAAACCAGAGGGCAAACCAGGGAGATTTGCAGCCACGATGGCCTGTCTGGCTGGGGAAGCCTTCTGTTTGGGCCTCCCCTTAGTTGGGCTGCCAGGGCTGATCCTGCTTGTGCTGCCCCTCCCTGGGAAGGGAGCAGTCTCTGCTTGGCTCCTATTCTCCCTTGGTAAACCCATTTTGAGATGTGGGCTTGCTGGCCAATCCTGTTACTCTACAACAGTGTTTCTCAATCTTGGCGACTTTACATCCTGTGGACTTCAACTCCCAGAATCCCCCAGCCAGCTGGCTGGGGGATTCCGGGAGTTGAAGTCCACAGGATGTAAAGTCGTCAAGGTTGAGAAACACTGCTTTAAAGAGCTTCCACTTGGCTCCTCTCAGCTGGGGTTGGCTGCAAAAATCAGGACAACCATTAGATCGCAGAAGAGGGTTTCTGTATTGTTGCCCTTTAGACATCTGGAATTTTGTTAGCTGGAAGTGGCAGTCTGTTCTTTGAAGCAAGTGCATCTATTGCTTATGATTAATTGAATCAAAAGTCCTTCCTTCTTCCTTGCTTGCCTTCTGGTGTGGTCAGAGTGGATCAGCCCGATTCTCTGGTTGGCCCATAAGGAGTAGAGCCCTCTGGGCTTGTTCATTAAATCTGCTGGCAGAAAGCACCAGGGAAGCAACTGAGAAACAAAACAGTGCACTTTGGATCACTTAGTATTCTGTGGAAATGCTCCCACTAATTTTTTTTTAAAATGTTGTAGTGTAAGATATGCTCCTTATTTCCTCCACTTTGCTAAAACCATTATTTCAGATTTCCACCTGTTTCTCTATTAGTAAACAGCATCCAAGCTAGCGGGGCTCCCATGCTTGTTCTACTCACTCCGTGCGTTGATTCTAGTTGTACAGAAAGATCCCTCCCAGCTAATCCTGCTTGGTTTGAGTTAGAGATCTTAAACCTAAGTCACTGGGCAAATCCCCACTAAACTTGCTGAAAACCAGCTAATTAAAACTGAATGATGTATATAGCTTAGCACTAAGAAATAAGATTAGGTAACTAAAAATATTTTAGAGAGAAGGTTATAGTGAGCGGTGAGCTGAGAACATTTTTTTGGCAGCTAGCCATTTGGGTTTAACAGCCTCTCCTGAAGGAATGGCAGCTGTGGCATAATATGGTTTCCCCACCTCCAGGATTTCTGGAGGGGCAAACTGGTGCCCATATAAACCACGATAGAGAACTCCTAATAGCACAGTTTTCTCAACATCCCCATTTTAAATAGTTGGGTCTCTGATCCTAAACTCCCAACCGTGAGACCAGCTGGGTCTCACAACTGGAACAGTTTTGAATCCATAACCACTGAGACATTTTTATTGGGGGTGGGAATACAGTTTGACAATCTAGTTATACCAACATTGTATTGTTAACTATGTGGGTATCACTGTGCAAACCAAAGGAGTTGGCTAGCCTCTTCTAGAGCCGCAAGCCCTTGCCACTTCTGTGAAAAACCTGCCATTCAGATGCCCCGTTGCCCAAAGATTCTTCTAGAAATGAGGAGGAAGCTTATGGCCCTGTGAGTGTGTTGCCTCAAAAACAACCCCAGCCTTTTCTAGCTAGAGCAGGAACTCCAGGGAGTCCCTGTGGGAGAAGCTGCCCCAAGAAACCTGCTTTGGATGAGTTGGGCCTTTGTGGGGAGAGCATCTGGAGGAGATGGGTGCCCACCACTGCATTGCTGGCTTACTGATTGGTTTTCTCGTCTCTTGCAGGAGTTCTGCTTCCGGTCTCCAAAGATGGCTGACGGACCAAAGTAGGTCTGGCTCGTCTCCCCTGTGGTCTGTGAGAAGGATGTGCCTTGTTTTAACTGCCTCACCCCGGCCCAACAGAAGGAAGGCACCCCTAGGAGCCTTCCTGGAGGGGCAGTGGGGCTTCTCTTCAGCCTGACTCTCCTACGCTAGGCCTCTTTTCCTTCTGCGTGAGGCAGCTGGAGCCTCCAGTTTGGTTGCTAAGCTAATACCCTCCAGATTTCCCTGCTCACATTCCGTAGTGCAGGAAGACAACACTCCCTTTCTCTCCATCAGCTATGTTTCATTTCATAATTTAGCCAGGTTTCAATTACAGCGCAATTTTCAGTGATATTGTTCAACTCTTAACAATTTTAGCAACAATTGGAATGGTGGAGTCCTCGTTAGATTGAGCTTGTTTGAGTGCAGGGTTTGCTCCTTGTTTTATATGCAGCAGCTTGCCCAGCAGGCATTAAGTGGTTTTCTCCTTGGTAGTTGCTTGATTAGGGAATTGTTTTCTCCGTGTTTCTCTGCTATTAATCCCTGCTTATCTGGGTGTCAGTTGCTGGAGAGTATTTTGGTTTCCTTTTTTAGCTTTTTGTGAATGGTATGGTTTGTCTTGATATGTCTATTCATAGCTGATTCATCTGGATGCCAAAAATCCCTTAGCGTTTTTTGCCATTTGGCTTGGTCTAAAATGCTCAGAGTTTCCCAGTTGAAACTCTGGTTGAATCTATCCCTGTGTTGTGATACTAAGGAGTTTTTACAGTGTCCTCTGACTGCTGGTTGGTGTTCATGGAGGCACACCGCAAGTCTTCTGCCCATCTGCCCTACATAGTGGCTGTTATAGGTGCACTTTATGTTGGCATTCAGGCAAGTCAGCCATCAACTAGATGGGTCATGAAAAATCTGCCAACAAAGCTTAGAAAGCACCGAGGACTCTGTGGGTCAGATGCTGCATTCTCTTCTATTTGAACAATTAGACTGGATTGCTACGTCACAGGAAAAGTACCTTATAGGTTTTATAAGTAATAGATACTATCAGATTGGGAACACTGGGGAGCAGAAAATTAAGGTTGGAGATGTAAGCTCCCAGGAAGATATGGGTTATTTCCATGATGATCGGCAATCCCAGAGGTGTGACTGCTTCAGCCCTTCTCCTCCCTTCCCCCATTGACAGATCCACCTGAGAATCAAAGAATTCCTGCTGAGCTGCATCTCCCAGGTGGAGCCCAGGACCTTTGCAAGGAGTCACGGGTGATCTCTCGGCCTTTCTTCTGCTAGAGACCCTTTTTTATTGAATGGGATTTATTTTATTTTTTTATTTGAAAATGGAAGGCTCTGAATCTGAGGAAAGGGGCTAAAGTGATATTGCTCCTATAACTCAGATTTAAAGCTGTGATGTTTGAGACTCTGGAAAAATCCAGGAGGAGCAAAGGGGCTGCCTTTTGGATGGAGGACTTTGCTATTGCACCTTTGAGAGCCGCCTGCCTGTGGTCTCTACACTATTCCTACTATTTATGATCAGAAACACCTCAGGGGCTCACTTTTAATGCATGCATTTTATATTTTTAACTATTTTGTGCTTAAGATTAACCAACTTGAGTATTTTGGTATGTAATATATTGCCTACCCTCTGAAATTTCTTCCCCACTCCTTTTGTCCCCCCCCCTTCTCTTTTGGCAGAGTGTATAAGAAGACTTGTTCCAATGAGAAGGTAAGATCGGAGTTTGCTGTAAACACATCACGGGGGAGAGCGGGGGAGGCTACATTGGTCCAAATGATGCCTGAGGGTTTCTGGCTAGCGAGCATTCAATCAGGGTCCTAGTAAGAGAAGGGAGAGTAGATGGGGTCATTCAGGGGAACTGGAGTGCCAACCTCGCATTGGCACTGCTGGACAGAGATGGTTTGGTTTGGTTTGGTTTATTGGATTTATATGCCGCCCTTCTCCAGATGGGCATTTGAGGGAGATTGAACTGGACCCCAGACCTGAGGCTGAGTTTTAAGTGCCCAGCAATGGATGTGGCAGTTCAGTTGGGTTGATTCTGACAGATCCAGCTGGTGGCAGGAATTGGCCCTGAGATGGCAATTTCTGTATATGCAATGCGGGTCGTCCTCAAGTTACAACATTTCATTTAGTGACTGTTCAAAGTTACAATGGCTTAAAAAGTGACCCATGACTGGTTTTCACGCTGATAACAGTTGCAACATTCCCATGGTCACATGATCAAAATTTGGATGTTTGGCAACTGGCTCATATTTATGACGTTTGCTGTGTCCCAGGGTCACATGATCCCCTTCTGCGACCTTCTGAGAAGCAAAGTCAATGGAAGAAGCCAGATTCACTTAACAACCGTGTTATTAACAAATGCAATGATTCACTTAACAACTGTGACAAGAAAAATTGTAAAATGGGGCAAACCCACTTAACAAATTTTTATATACCAACATAAAACTTGGGCTCGCTTGTGACTCGAGGACTGCTGTTATACAAAAGAAGGTTGTGCCCCATTTTCTGGATTAGAGCAGCCAGCCAAGAAAAGCCCAGACCGATCTTTGTCCAATCCATTAAGCTGCTCAGTTGGAGATCTTTTTTCAAATAGGATTCAGGTTAGAGGGGGTTCCCGAGCAGCTTAAATTGCACCAGGTCCAGAAATATAGTGTTACAGGGGGCTTCTGAGTTGGACCCCGGCTGTTCTTCCCTGGGCCTTCCCCCACAACTTGAACTGTCCTGGCCCCGAAAAGTTGCCAGAATTTCATTTTGCAATGTGTGCCAGTGTGTTCTCAAAAAAGAGTGACAATAATCTTATTGTCTTATCACATACTGTACTGTGTATTTGATTTTTTTAGAAAAAAACAAATCAATAGAAGGCATCATTTGTGTCTTACATTGTATTCTGTACTTGGCAGCCCATTCTCTACTCTTTCAAATATCATTTTGAATTTGTTTTCTACATCATTTTGCATTACCTGCAAATTAGAATCACTTGACAGTCCAAACTGATGAGGTGCCATCAAGGAGGGCTTTTTGAGTTCCGAGTAGTATTGTGTGGAAGTGCCAACTTTTGTCATGGTGCCATTGGCCAAGATTATTGAGTGAAAGGTGTCTCCTGTCTCCTGTCTATCCAGTTATCCATCTACCTGGGAAAGCGAGACTTTGTGGATCACGTGGAATCTGTGGAACCTGTCGGTATGTAATTTGCTTTAAATCCTGTTAGTGCTGATTGCATTGTACAGATTCTGCACTCTGGAAGATGGTGACGTAGAGGGCCAAGAAGGCTCTGTAACGAGATAATCTAAATTTGTAGTTACTTAATGCAGTTGTGTTAGTCCAGGGCAACCAAAAGTTGGAAGAACCTGCTAATCCATCTTCTGATTAACACTTTTTATTAAAGGACATATGATTTCACGAGCTCCCTTCATCAGATACATGGTGTGAGTAGGCCTGATTTAGGGTTTAAATTGGCATGAGATGGTGGTGGGGAAGAGAAAGGTTTCTCAGGCTTGGAAGTGGTGTGGACTTCAACTCCTATGCTGGCTAGGGAATTCTGGGACTTGAAGTCCACAGAGCTTAAAGTTGCCAAGGTTGAAAAACATTGAAGTAAGAGATAAACTATTGGATTGGTTTGAGATAGAACCTATACTAACAGATCAGTGGGCTGAATTTGGGATAAGTTGTTCACAAATAGACTAAACCCTGATATTACTATTTTGGATTAAAAAAAACCCACAATGAACTGGGTTCATTGAACTGAACTTTGGTTCAGTTTCCAAGGTCAAATTACAGTAAATATTGAATATTTCTTCTGTTGATAGGGACTTTGTTTTGTTGCTGCAAAACTCGCAGATGACCATTGTTGTGCTTCTCTCTATTTAGCTGTTTCAGTCAGACCAACAACTCTGGCCAGTTGGAAACCGGAGGGTTTAGCTCAGCCCTTTCGGTCTTCACTCAGTGCACCCCAGACAGTTTAAAAGGTTGGGCATCTATGACCCAACCCCTTTACATTTTTTTCTTTTTTCTCTTTAATTTTTAAAAAATATGTACCAGTAAATTCATCCCTGATAGACAACACTATACCACCTTCTCTATAGTGTCCCCTCTCCCTCCCTCCCTCCCTCCCTCTCTCTCGTCCCATCACCTCCAATGTTCCCATCAGATTCTGGCATCCTGACTTGTTCATTCTTGCCTTATGATGTCTGCTCATTCTTGCCTTATGATGTCTGCTCATCTAGCAAGATCTTGAATCTTGCTTGTGCATTCATATACCACATGACCACGGAGATATCTTCGTACAGCGCTGACTCTTCAGCTTTGAAACGGAGATGAGCACCGCCCCCTAGTCAAGAACAACTAGCACATATGTGCAAGTGGAACCTGTACCGTTACCTAAGATAAGACCAGAGCCCCTGTCTCCAGCCTCTCTTTTCCTCTAAGCCAGGGGTGTCCAAACTTGGGAACGTTAAGACTTGTGGACATCAACTCCCAGAATTCCCCAGCCAGCATAGCTGAAGTCCACAAGTCTTAAAGTTCCCAAGTTTGGACACCCCAGCTCTAAGCCTATATTTCCATTCTGTCTTTGTTAAACTCATGCTTTGCCAAACCCATGGCTTTGCTGCTGTATTCAATCCATTCTGTGCTATACCAACAATCTTAGGTCTTCTTGGCCCCAAATGATGCCCTCCTAACTAGGTCACAGTACTTTCAGATTGTACTTTTCCTCTCCTTAGCGAGATCCAGGTAGTGGAATTCGTCTTCCCCTAAAGTTTGAAATCAAATATCTGCTTCTTGCAACAAAAAGAACTGCACTTGTGTTGTTTTCCCTTTTTCTTGTTGGACTTCTGCTTTCAACTGGTGGAATAGATGACAACAACGCATGGGCTCCAAGGACCCTCAACATCCTCTGGAAAGCCCGGGAATTGTTGTGGAGTTTTATTGCTGTGCCAAGAGAGAAGATTTTTGCATCTTCTTCATGCTGGGTTTTTGTTCTGTTTTTTTTAATCAGGTTCTGTTATATTTTTATTTCCAGATGGAGTTGTTTTGCTAGACCCAGAAACTGTGAATGACAGGAAAGGTACTTTTCTTGTTTCTTTTCCTCTCTGCCCTCTTCAGAAACGTTTAGTTAGTTAGCAAATTGATGTGGCCACCCGTCTCACTGGACATGACTCTGGGTAGCATACAACAGTTAAAACACTTAAAACAATAGACATAATAAAATACTTAACCAGCCAGATTGCAAGAGAATAGCAACCATCCAAGTACAAAAGAGCCACCTCTCAGCTCCCCATGGGATCCTCCTGGTTGCTGGGGAAAACACCCGTCCAGGGCTTTTCAAAAGCCTATCAGGGACGTAGCTAACCTCATCTCAGAGGGAATGATATTCCGAAGGGTGGAAGCCAGGGGTGGGTTTCAACCGGTTCGCGGCGGTCCCCGCAATCCGGTTGGTCGCCGAACCCGGAAGTAAGTAACTTCTGGGAATGGCGAAGGCCCCCCCCCGCGCCCGCGTGCGCCCGCGCCCGCTCCTTACCCGGTTTTGCCGAATTCTGCGCTTCCACGCATGCGCAGGACGCATACAGCACCTGCGCGATCCTCCAGGAGCAGCTGGAGCATCGCACAGACGCTAGTACGCATGCGCGAGGACACCACCGGCCTCGTTCCAACCGAACCGGTTGGAACGGGGCGAGAAACCCACCCCTGGTGGAAGCCACCATGGAAAAGGTGTTTCTTCCATGTTCCACCTGATGAAAGGTAGCAGGCAGGACCCACAGCACACCCTTCCTGCTGTAGAGATGCATGGAATTGGGGAGAGATGATCCCTTAAATAGCTTGGTCCCAAGTCAGGCTAGTGGTCAAAGCCAGCACCTTGATTTGAACCAGGAAGCAGTCTGGAAGCCAATGCAGCTCATGGAAAAACAAGGTATCCTATAAGGGCGCATGAAGCTGTCCGTGCAGCTACACCCAGCACCAGCTGAAACCTCTAGTTACTCTTCAAGGGCATGTAGATTATATTACAGTAATCCATCCTAAAGGTGCTCAGGGCATGAAGGACTGAGCCTCATTGCACAAGAAAGGGCATAACTGGCACACAATGTGAAGCTGTGCAAGGCCCTCTTACAACTGTCACTTGCTTCTCAAGCAGGAGTTGTGAGTCCACCAGGACTCCCAAATTGGACCCCCAAATCAGCTGCCAATAGACACGTAGACATTAACATCTGTAGGCTATGCAAAAGAGACAACCAAGCAGCCCAAAAGAGAACAAAAAGACTGCACCAGTAATCAGCACCCAGATCGGCATCACCAAAGTCAACTTCAGACCAGCAATCAAGTAAGCTATACGCCAGTCAAGAAACTGCCAAAGAGCCACAACTAAACAGCCCAACCAAAGAACCTCTAAGACCACCCTCCCCCCAGACATGCAAGACACCAGAATATAAACGGACAGCAAACAGCACTCTGTACTAGCACTGTTGATGTTACCTAGTTGGGTAATGAAATGTCTGCAAGAAAACAAGCTCAGAGAGCCCCAAGGACCCCTCAATTCATCCCGGAGCTACAAATATTCTCCTTTATTGGGACCCCCAGATTGTGTATCAGGTTTGTCTGTGTAATGGAATGTATGGGTGACCTTGGGGGACGAGGGAAAGAGATGCTGCCTAGGAGACAATCAGATAAGAGAAGCAGGAGCCCTCAGTCACTCAATGGTCAGGGAAAGAACCTTAGTTAGGAAGGATCCTCCCTGATGGATCAGATGGTTAAAATTAAAGTTTGGACCTTCATAGTTGCAAGATTGTGTTAATGTAGCCTTATGATAAAAGTAGAATTCGTTCATCTAATGGTGTTTCCTGACTGGTTTGCCAGTCTGTGGGACTTCAATCACATCCAATACCAAAGATATTTAGTCATTGCTACCAAAGACAGCAAAGATCCAGAAGGCCTCAAATCCAAGAACCACTCCATGTTCCATTAATGCCTCTTTCCCATCCAGACCCTGAACTGAGGGCAATTGTTCTTTCCTCCATCTCTCCGCCTAAACCTACTCACAAGCCTTATCTTGTATTTTTCTCTACTCCTTTTTTTCCTCCTCCGTCCTCTGACGGTTCAGTCTATGTGACCCTCACATGTGCATTCCGGTATGGTCGAGATGACCTGGATGTCATAGGGTTGACCTACAGGAAGGATATCTATCTTCTCACAACACAACTTTACCCACCGGTGCCAGACCAGGTTCCAAAGACCCTCACACCCTTACAGGACAAGTTGATGAAGAAGTTAGGAGAACATGCTTACCCATTCACCTTTGAGGTATCCCGTGATTTGTGAGGTTTCCCTTCCCTCTTCCCTTTTTTCCTTTCCCCTTCTCCTTTCTCCCTTCTCCCTTCCCCCCTTCCTTCCCACAGCTATGCATGTATGGCCTGCCCATGGCCATACATGTGGCATCAGAAGCTTCTATGATCTGGCTGTGAGCTACCCCATCAATTCCTTCGATGTAAAGCAAAAGGTTGAGACCGTAACTTTTTTTTTATCCTATTGCATGGGAAAAAGTCAGAATTCCCTATTTTTTTCTTCCTTCTTCAGTTCTTTCCACACTTATCTTCTTTCTGACTTTTTAGGAGTTAGTTTTTAGGCGTTAGTTAGCCCTGGTGGCACAGTGATTAGAATGCAGCATCGCAGGCTGACTCTGCAGATAGCCAGGTGTTCAATCCTGATCGGCTCAAGATTTACTCAGCCTTCCATCTTCTGAGGTTGGTTAATGAGGACCCAGATTATTGGGGACCATAGGCTGACTCTGTAAACCACTTAGAGAGGGCTGGAAAGTAAAATGAAGCGGTATATGAGTGCTATTTTTCAATTATTATTTCTATTTTACAGTAGCCTGTAATTTAAAAAGTAAAAATACCCCAAAAACTACAGCTATCAGGATTCCAAAAAACAATGAAATAAAACTCCGAGGCTTGTGTTTCCTCAAAGTTCCACTTTATTAGAGATGTCATGTTGGCACATCTGGGAAAAACCAAATCTGAAAGCTTCCAGGTTTCCCCCACCCAAATGAAAGTTCAAGATCCTGCTCCAACACCCATAGGTTCATCACATGGTCCAATCTTTCACTGCCACGAAAACAGATTCCTCCCATCCACATCCGGCCAGGCGCAGAGACAAAAATGACATTGACTTTCTAAGGAGAATGTTATTATGGCTACACATCACCTAACTCCATACAATCCCCCTTCCCATTTTCCCACAGTAGAAAATGTGGAAGGCCTGAAATCCAAACCAAAAGAAAAGATGGCTTGCAGATCTGACACCATCCCTCCAATAGCAGTTAGACATATACCGCTTCATAGGGCTTTCAGCCCTCTCTAAGCGGTTTACAGAGTCAGCATATCGCCCCCAACAATCCGGGTCCTCATTTCACCCACCTCGGAAGGATGGAAGGCTGAGTCAACCTTGAGCCGGTGAGATTTGAACCGCTGAACTGCAGATAACAGTCAGCTGAAGTGGCCTGCAGTACTGCACCCTAACCACTGCGCCACCTAACCATGCCTCCCACCCTCCTTTATTCCCCTTCCCCCCCCCAGTATGATTGTGTTGCCTAGGGGGTTCCTGTTCTCTCTCCTTCCCCATTGCTTGGGGACCTTGCTGAAGATGTGCCCCTTCTCGGACTTTCGGGAAGGGAGAAGCTCTGCGTGTCCTCATTTCGGGACCTCCCTTCAGGAGAGTTATGGCATTTGGTTTTTTCTTTCTACAGATGGCGACCAATCTGCCCTGTTCAATCACTCTGCAGCCAGGAGCAGATGACCCTGGAAAGGTGGGTGGCAGCTTTGTGTTGGGATTTCACCCTTCTCCTCCATAAGGGTGTGCGTGTCGCCAAGCCAAGTGCCAGCCATAGCGCCACAGTTCAGGGACTCTTAGGGACCCCTCAATCTTGGAAGCCTCAAGGCTCTGCTTTCTCAGGCTGACTCCCTCCCCAGCACTGGGCCCATCCTCCCAACTCAACCAGTTTCCCTTGGAGCTGCCTATCCACTTGTCTGGTTCCTTGGCTGGACCCTGAACTCCACCTCTGGTTCTCCCCACTTGTCTCAGACGATCATTAAAAAAAAATATTCCTCAGATGATCCTCCCTTTCCATGTTTTGCTGCATTTCCTTTGCCCTCCTTCCTTGAGCTGCAGTGTCTCTGGAGCAACCACTGCAACATACAAAGGGAATGAAGAAGCAGAGCAACTGGTCTCTGGACACCATCTCTGGTCCTGAGTATCAAATACAAATCTCACCTCTTCTCTAAACCAGGGGTTTCCGACCTTGGCAGCTTTAAGACTTGTGTAGACTTCAACTCCCAGAATTCCTCAACTATCCATGCTGGCTGAGGAACTTTGGGAGTTGAAGTCCAGAAGTCTTAAAGCTGCCCCCTGCTCTAAAAGTATTTTATCTTCAGCTGCTTAGAATTGTAGAGGGCTCATCTGGGAAGGAACTGATCATCCTCGACTTATGACCACAATTGAGCCCAAAATTTATGTTGCTAAGGAAAACATTAGTCAAGTGAATTTTGCCCCATTTTACCACCTTTCTTGGCACAGTTGTTAAGTGAATCACTGCAGTTGATAAGTCAGTAATACGGTTGTTAAGTGAATCTGGCTTCCCCATTGACTTTGCTGGTTAAAAGGTTGCAAAAGGGGATCACGTGACCTTTGAACACTGCTACCATCATAAATATGAACCAGTTGCCAAGCATCTGAATTTTGATCCCGTGACCATGGGGATGCTCCAGTGGTCGCAAGTGTGAAAAATGGTCATAAGTCATTTTTTTGAGTAACTTTGAATGGTCATTAAATGAACTGTCATAAGTCGAGGACTATCTGTAGTCCACCACTGTTTTTCCTTGAAGACGTTTCGCTTCTCCTCCAAGAAGCTTCAGTTCTGAAACTGAACTGAGAACTGAAGAAGCTTCTTGAAGGAGAAGTGAAACGTCTTCAAGAAAAAACTGGCTTTGGAAAAAACACCTTTGGGACAGCCGTGACCTAGATGTCTGAGAATCTCCATAGATGTAATGGAGGAATTTCCCCTGGGGATTAGTCCACCTGTCACTGCTTTTCATCTTCCTGTGCCTCAGTTTACATTAGGTCAATGGCAACCTAGAATAAATGTTCTACAAGGTGGGAAATTCTTCAAGAAGCTAAAACTCCTTTCTTAAACCTTAACGATAACTGTAAATAAAGGTGCAATATGGCCCTCATCAACTTGTAACCTCTGCTCTTGTCTCTCCCACAGTCCTGTGGTGTGGATTTTGAGGTGAAGGCGTTTTGTGCTCAAGACCCAGAAGAGAAAATTCATAAGAAGTAAAGCCAGCCATTTTTAATCATTGTTTACTACAGGGGTGTCAAAACTTGGGAACTTTTAAGACTTGTGGACTTCAGCTCCCAGAATTCCCCAGCCAGGCTGGCTGGGGAATTCTGAGAGTTGAAGTCCACAAGTGTTAAAGGTCCCAAGTTTGGACACCCCTGATTTACTGTATGCCATTCGTGAAACAGTTCCAGACCAAAAGATATTACCGTGTATTCAAACTTGCTTTATCTGGTATCGTAGCCTGTTAAATATTTGTGTCCCCTTTCATTCTGATCAGGATGCAAATCCTTCTCAACTCTAGGGGCAGGCCTTTGGTTAGCTAGAGTAGATTTGAAATATGTGTGTGTGTGGGTGGGGGCATAATAGTTCCCAGTTGGCCTCCAATTGTTTGGGTCTTTGGGGTCCTGAATGACACGCACGTGGGCTCTCTTCAGAATGCGGGTGCTTGTCCTTCTTGTTTTTGGAGGACGAAAAACATGGGTACTATTCAGGTGAGTTGGATGGGCGAATGAACTCGGTTTAGCTCTTGACATCCAGATACTCCTTGAGGATGGCTAACTAGCGGCCAGAGTCCAGACATGGGATGCCACCTCTTTGCTGGGTTTTGGGCTCCGGGCTTCAAGTTAACGTTGCAGTCCTATGCTTGGTATGGGGGAGGGGGGCATTGTAGCTGCCTCTTCTTCCCTCCAAATAGCTGCAAAGTCTATTTTGCTGACCCACCATCACACCTGAAAGTATCCCTCCCTCCCTCCAGTTTTAGCTTCACAGGTTTAACTTTGATTGGATTTTTTCCAATTAATCAGAGCCTTTGTGGGACAGGATTTTTCCCTCACGGTTATTTTCTACTATAGTTTACAAATTCAGCAAAGCTCAAAGAATAATTTACACGGATTCCCTCTCCTGCTCCCTATGGTGGCTCTGGAGGGCTCAGCCCTTTTTCCTCTGCTTCCAGGAACTCCGTGCGGCTGGTGATCCGGAAGGTGCAGTTTGCCCCCACCCTCACGGGCCTCTTACCCAAAACTCAAATAACCAAGCAGTTCATGATGTCAGACAAGCCCCTACACCTCGAGGCGTCCATGAACAAGGAGGTCAGTGTCGCTGCCATCTTTTCTCCGTCGATTCTGTGCTGAAGGTCTCTGTCCTCGGAAGGGGGCAACTCACCAGGGCCAGCTCACCTATCTGGAACAATTCAATTTTATTATTTGAAATAATTTTAAAACTATTTTAATTGTTGTTATTCGCATTTCATTTTGTCCCTCCTTTGGCATCCTGTGTTTAATGATTCTATCCTACCATTTCTTTGATCTTAGTGTAATTCTTATTCTGTGGCAGATTGTCCCACAGCAAGTTGGCCATGGCAAGTTGTCCTAGATGCTTTCAGACAGGTTCAGAGTCTCTCCTTCAAGCTCTGTTTGGTCATCCCAACTCTTGCGGGAACCCTGGCTCTTGGCTCCTGCTTCATTGAAATGGCAGGGCCTTCCGGAGGATCTGCATTTTTCACATATGCTACTTTGTCATCAACTTTTTCTGATTTTACCACGTTTGTCTTCCTAAGCCTGGACAATCTAATCATAGATTGATAGGTTTGTAGTGTAGCATCAAAAGATTAGAAGGGAAAGAGGAAAGAGGGCAGAGCAGTTTGCTCAATGGTGCTCCACTCCACGAAGACAGGATGCTTTTTTTAAAATCTGATTTTATTAAACTATTGTGATTTCAGATTTATTACCATGGGGACCCAATTGAAGTGAATGTGGACATCAACAATACCACCAGCAAGATTGTGAAGAAAATAAAAATATCAGGTAAGGGACAAATTAAACAAGCCATGGGAGCAGCCCAATTGGGCCCTCCAGCCATCTTCGCCTTTTAACCATTTGCATCATCTAGTAATTCTTCATCTGAGTTGGTCACCAAATGGAGGTTGCCTTATGATGATGAATGACTTTAAAAGTCATGCCTTGAGATGGTGTATTCAAACATATTCAGGCAGTCATAATTTAGACAACACGATCAGGTCACTTCCTGATCCATTTCTGTTTAACTGCTATCTTGGTTCTTTGCAAGGTTGGATACTTTAGGAGGATTCACCAGCTCTACAAGGTGGGCCTTGGTGGGCATCCTAGGAAGCATCACGGTAGATCAACAGAATTTAACATTCTTTAAAATTTCTCCCATTTATTTTAATATCTTTATAAACATTCTAAGATACAGCAGTTGTATCTTGTTCTAGGAGTCTAGGTTATTAACTTTTATCCGTAACTTGAAATCATACACTTTATTTTTCCTCTCAAAAATCTTGGCCTTTGGTTTTTTTAGATCTGCTCTTTTGATTGTAGCATCATTCAATCTAGCATTTATTGCCAGTTATCGGGTTCTCCATCATCAACACAATTGTTTGATTAAAAAAGTACAAATATGTTCATTTAATAGGGCTGGAAAGGACCTCAACGTTTTCTAGTCCTCAAGGACTAGATTGTCTAGTCCTCAAGGACTAGATTGTCTAGTCCTCAAGGACTAGATTGTCTAGTCCTCAAGGGCTAGATTGTCTAGTCCTCAAGGACTAGACCTAATTGTCCAGTCTATTCTGAAAACCCCCAGTGATGATGGTTTCCCCAATTTACACATCTCTACCATCATCACTAAGTCTATAAATGCACTAAACCATGGGGTCCCCAACCTCTGGTCTTGGACTAGCCATCAATCCATGGCATGTCAGAAACCAGGCTGTGCAAACAAGCGAAGCCCCATCCAGGGGATGCAGGCAGCACGTAAAACCACATCCCTTCCAGGCCACGGAAAAACCTCTCCATGGAACCAGTCCCTAGTGTCCAAAAGGTTGGGGGCCGCTGCACTAGAAAACCAAAAAGACATTGTATATCATTGCTTATTTCCCTGCTCAGCTTATATCACATAGTGAACAGTGCATGTATTCCAAAACACACAACTTCCATCATGCATTGTGCCTTACAACCCTAATGCCTAATCCCTAATCCTATTTTCACATTAGTGTGAACTATTTCATAACTTGAGCTCAAGCAGTTTATTACACAACGTTCAGAACATGTGAATGTGGTTCTGGAAAAAGTATCTGTAGATAATTCACTAATTTTGTAATCTTTCACCAAAAACCACCAAAGTCGTGTTTTGAGATGTTTTTATTTGCCAGGTACATGCATTGTAAGCTCACGCTTAAAGCACATATTCAAAACATATATTTTTCTAAGCAGATATTCACCACCCTTCTCATTCATTGTTGGTTGTAATGGCTCCTCTCCTAACTTGAGAAAGTAAAGACTCTTGGAAACAGATTATTTCAAAAAGAAACTTTAATCAGTCAGGATGGAAACTATTAGAAGCAAAGCATCATCTGAAAACCTTTAGGCCATGCAAATGGGATTAAGCTGATAATGACCCCTCCCCTTTGTCCGAACGCAGATTCTGACCAATACACAAGTGTGAAGATACTTCCTTAACTCTTCTGCCCTGGGAGTCAATAAAGCACACGTTCCCATGGCTATCTCTAGTTAGACATCAAAGTTATATATCCCACATGGCTGCCATAAACATCCCTCCAGAGATGTTGGGACCTTCAGTCTCCCGGTGACAGGAAACCAGTTGTAAAGTTGTAAAACTCAGTTGTTTCAGATGTAGCTAATAATTTAACTCCGAGGCTCCCCTCCTCCCAATTGAATGGCAGTATCACTTTTAGGGAACTGACAGTTGGTTATCTGAATGGCCATATCAGTTTTTTTGAACCATGATTCACTCTCGCATCCCACCAACTTACGGTACACGTAGTGTACTAACAGTAGAAGAGTTGAAAGGAATCTTGGAGGCCTTGTTAGTCCAACCTTCTCTTCAAATTGACACTCAAAATATGTGGGTGCTCCATTACTGGAGGCCTTTAAGAAGTGATTGGACAGTCATTTGTCCAGAATGATATAGGATCTTCTGCCTGAGCAGGGGGTTGGACTAGAAGACCTCCAAGGTCCGTTCCAATTCTGTTATTCTGAAATGTAAAACTATCAGGGACATAGTTCACCTGAATGGCTTGATAAATTAGTAATAGCTGCATAAAATCCCCAATTCTCTACAATCTTAGAGGATTACCACTGAGAATAGAATAGGAGTAGAGTAGAATAGAATAGAATTTTTTTATTGACCAAGTGTGATTGGACACACAAGGAATTTGTCTTTGGTTAATATGATCTCAGTCTACATAAAGGAAAAAAAATGCAGTCATCAAGAATCATAATATACAACACTTAACGATAGTCATAGGATACTAAATAAGCAATCAAATCATACTAAGAAAGAAACAAAACAATATAAATTGTAGAGATACAAGCAACATAGATAAGTAGAAGGAGATAGGTAATAGGAAGGATGAGAAGAATAGCAATACAGTCTTAGTAAATTATTTGATAGTGTTGTGGGAATTGATTTTTAAGCAGAGTGATGGCATTTGGGGAAAAAACTGTCCTTGTGTCCTGTTCTGGTGTGCAGAGCCCCATAGCGTCATTTTGCGGGTAGAGGTTGGAACCATTTTATGTCCAGGATGTGAGGGCTCTGTAGCTACTGTGTCTCCTTCTTTCTCTCCAGTTGAACAGCTCACAGATGTGGTTCTCTATTCCCTGGATAACTATACAAAGACGGTCTGCTCAGAGGAATTTGTGTAAGTGGCTGGTCTTTGGGAGGCGGGAGTGGAGGAGGAGAAAAAGGCGCTGGTCCAGGCTCGCTGGAATGTTCTCTTGGGCCTTGGCTAAAGACAGCAGTTCTTTACGCATCCCTGATGGTCTCCTGCTTTGCTCCAAAACAGGCTATATATGTCTTTGATTCACACTTGGGTTTTTAAAGTCAGTTTTGAAAATGGAGTCTTTATGGTTGTATGTCGTATGGAGACATGAGAGCCCTTGAGAAGGGAAAAGATCACTCCTGAACTGAGGAGGGGGGAATGCATCCCCCCCCCCTGAAAACAATGGAGGAAATGGCTATTTAGGTGATCTGCTCCTTCAGAAGCCAAAGTCCAGGATCATGAAATTCCTCCATTTGGATGAATTGGGGATAATTCCAGTGAATTCAGGGAAGGAGAGATCCCTGCTGCCTCAAGCCATGAAATTGGCTCTTTTGATGCATCACAGGGATCCCGTCCCTCTTGCTTTTTCAAGCGCATGCAGACACAGTAAAGCCCCCTCCTTTGCACGCACTAGGTGCCCACAGAATGGGAGCGCAGGGGTGTAAGTCGCCTGTTCCTTGATTAAAGTCTATTCCTCTTCTGGGGGAAAATGATTTCTCCCCCACCCCTCGGTTGCAAGCTGGAGTTTTTGCAGGCATCAGCAGAGCCCAGCAGCTTCTCGTCCACTGATCTTGTCTCCCCTTCCCCATAGGGAGAATGTGGCTGCCAACTCCACTTTCTCCAAAACGTTTGCGGTGACTCCCATGTTGAGCAAGAATCGTGAGAAGCGTGGTTTGGCTCTGGATGGCATGCTGAAGCATGAGGACACCAACCTGGCTTCCACCACCATGTAAGAGGAAGCCCCTTCTCCCTTCCTCCCTCTGGCTGTTGTTCAGCAGCTCTTCCAAGGTCTCCCCTTCTTCTTTCTTAGCTTGAGGCCTGGGATGGACAAGGAGGTTCTGGGCATTCTGGTTTCCTACAAAGTGAAAGTCACCTTGGTGGTATCGAGAGGAGGGTGAGTCTTTTCCCCAGAAGAGTATGAAAAAAAACCCTTTGGATTCTGGACCCCTGCCTTTACCCTCCCCCCTGGGGAACTCGACCCCACTTGACCTTGGGGACTGTCTAGCCATGGGTGGGGTGAGTTTCCCTGGCCTTGAAGGGCAATCTGCTCAGAGAGCCTTCGCTCACTGCCCGGGCTTCCTTTGCCCTCTTCCTGGCAGGTGCTTGTCTGGCATTTTGATTCTCTTTCATCCATATGAACTCCATATGTCCTCCACTTGCAACAGTTCATTCAGTGACCATTTGAAGTTACAACAGCACTGAAAAAAGGGACTCATGCCCATTTTTCATACTTACGATGGTTGCTGCATCCCCACGGCTCAATGTCCAAAATCCAGATGCTTGTCAACTGTGTGATAGTTATGACGGTTGCAGCCTTCTGGGATCCCCTTTTGCAACCTCCTGAAGAGCAAACTTAACAGGAAAGCCAGAGTCACTTAACAACACCAGTGATTCACTTAACAACTGTGGCAAGACAAGTGGTCAAATGGGGCAAACCTCACTTAACCATCTGTCTTGGTTACTGAGAGAAATTTTAGGCCCTGTTGTGGTTGTAAGTCGAGGACTTCTTGTACACATAAGGGCAGCCTTGGGTTTTAAGCCTTATCATGACTGATTTTTACTAAGAATGTGATATGTGACTTTGGATGACAGGAGAAAAAGTTGTGGGAAACCATCTCAAATAACTTCAGAGGCCTCTTCCGAGTCCATTTGCTAAAGATTAGCTGACCCGAATTCAAATATTCACCTGCTGCAAAGAGCTGCAAAGCTCTTCCAGAATTGGGTGACAGCAATCTTCTTGCTTTAATAGCCCATCGTTTTTGAGGTCTCCATCAATTCGATACCCAGCTTCCTTTGGTTGCTCTTGAACAAATGAGGCTGGGTCAGCCTTTCTTAGGACTTGGGTGGGAGACCCACAGGACGTCCCAGGGGGATAGACTAGATTGGGAAAATTCCCTGAAAAAGAGAGAGGTGAATTGGTTTACATGCTGCTAACCCATCACCCAAAGTAGGTCAGGAAGGGACCAAGCAAAAACAAGAGAGACTTCCTTCTTTCTTCAACAGACTGGAGCTTCCATGCAAAGACCAAGCCAGGCATCCTTGCCATTCATCCCTTCATCCAGCAAACAAAGGTTGCAGGGAGTTTGGCCCTCCACTTAATGCTTCAAGCCAGCCTGTTAGAACTCTGTAACCAGAATAATTGGAGAAGTTTAATCAAGGAAGCTGTAGCAATTTCAGTCCATTTACACAATTCCTTTTTGCCTAAGTTGGACAGAAATGGGAGACTAGCAAAAAAACAGCAGCGGAAAGTTTCTGTTCTGAGAGCCCATTTGGTTCAGGGGTGAAGGTGCCAGACTAGAAACGAGGAGACTGTGAGTTCTAGTCTCACCTTAGTCATGAAAGCCAGCTGGCTCCCTTTGAGCTCACCCCTTTCAGCCCAGTCTGCCTCACAGGGTTGTTGTGGGGAAAATAGGAAAAGGAAGGAGTATTAGTAGGGATGGGTTACTACTGGTTTAACAACTGGTGTTCAGCTTCCAATCTCCAATTTCTCTCCAATTTAGGCACAAAGGAACTGTGGAAAAAGACTGAAGTTGCTACACTTCCTTGATTAAACTTCTCTGATTATTCTAGTATGCCGTTTTAACAGCTGATCTTTGGAGCTACAGGTTCTCCTGAACTGGTCTGAACTGGTAGAATCCATCCTTGAGTATTAGGGATGTTCACTGCCTTTGAGTGGTTTATAAGAATAATACAGACAGAAAAGTAAATAAATAAAATAAATAAATTAAATTAATTAAATAAATAAATTAAAATAAATGAAATGAAATAATATAAATGAAATGAAATAACTGAAATGAAATACATCAAAATATAAATAAAACATTTCTCCTTTCATCTATGTGGAGTGCTCTTTGTATGTTCCATACTGAGCCTTCCTTCTTTCCACAGCATCCTAGGAGATCTCACATCAAGGTAAGGACAGATGTATTGATGACTCAATCAGATGATTCCCAGTTCTTTGGAAAGAGGCCTGGCTTAAGCTTTACAGACTGGGCTCTTGAGGGAGGAGTGCCAGTAAGCTGGCTTTCAGGGGAGTCCCTAGGATTAGAGATGTTGCTTGTGTAGAAGAAGTGTGTGAACCATTTGGGCTGTGATTCCTGGTCAGAATGTACCAAAAGGCTGCCATTCCTGCCCTCCCCATTGGCAGGAAACGCCACCCGGGGCACAGAGGGAGTGAAGGCTGGGGACCCAGTAGTGACTTTGCTCTTCTTGAGCAAACCTGAAAGCCTTGGTTGACCAGAGCCAGGATGGCTGGGGTGTGTATGTCAGTCTCTGTGGGCCCACCTGCTGGCAACCACAGTCTGGACAAAATGGCAACGCAGAAGAAGAGGAAATGTAGAAAGTATAAGGAAGCCCAGAATACAACCTATGTTGGGTCTATGAGAAAGGGGAAAGCTAAAAAAATATGAAACGGAGAGAGGTCTCATTTTGGGGAGTTGATGAAGACACAAATGGAAGGGAAAGTGGGCTTAAAGATGGTCACAAGCACTAAAAATACGCCAAAAACTCTTAGTGTCATTTGGGTGGCTTGGATGTGTATGAGAGGAGGCAAAGCACAGCTTCCAATGGCCCATTGGTGGCTCCAGTCAGTGGCCCATGGAGCTGTGCTTGAGTCCATAGCCTCTACGGGGTGGGGGCTGCAATGCCTGCTTCTCACCTGGTTCATTGCACCCAGAAGCCAATGGGAGAAGGGATCTGGCAGGTGAGGCTTAGGTGTCCCCAGTATCCTTGGTCAGGGGATCTCAGGCCAGGATCACCACCTGCTTGTATGATAGAAACGGGTTGGGTCTCGGTAGCCTGAGCACCCGAAGGAGGCCTGCGGAGTATCCCTTCTCACCCAGATTTCATTGGAGATGCAGGGACTTCCTCCCTCCCTCCCTCCCTCCCTCTCTCTCTCTCTCTCTCTCTCTCTCTCTCTCTCTCTCTTTCTTTCTTTCTTTCTTTCTTTCTTTCTTTCTTCCTATTCCACAGGGGTGGAGGGCAGCTTCGCTTCTTGTCATCAGAACTGCAGAAGCCATCTCTTCCCAACCTTTCTTAGGTTCCAGCTGATTGGTCAGATCAGGTTAACAGTTGGAAGGAAACTTATAAGTCATCTAGTCCAACCCCCACCCCCCACCCCTGCTCAAGCAGGAGACCCTACACCATTTCTGACAAATGGCAGTCCAACCTCTTCTTGAAAGTCTCAAGTGATGAAGCTTCCACGACTTCCAAGGGCAACATCTGTTCCATCAGTTGATTGTTCTCACTGTCAGAAAAGTTTTCCTTATTTCCAGGTTGAATCTCTCCTTGATCAGTTTCCATACATTATTTCTTTTCTGGCCTTTGGGTGCTTAGGAAAACAGCTTGATCCCCTCCTGAATTGGTTTTTCTTACCTAAGTGTAGGACTTTACTTTTCTCTACGTTGAACTTCATTTTGTTAGATAGGGGTTTCCTCCAAGCATGTGTATTTCTGTTGTATATTTCATTGATTTTCTTTAAATCCATTATTGATTATTGGGTTTCTTTTTATGTTGTTGCTTGTGGTCATAAGACTAGTCAGTTAACAACCACTTCAATAAAACAAATGCACTTTAAAAACTTCAGTGAAGTTTGCATGAAAGAAAATCCTGTGTCTCCTTTGGATAAATGGATGTGGTTTCCTTTCCAGTGATGTCTCGGTTGAGATGCCGGTTATTCTGATGCATCCTAAGCCCCCCGAAAGTAAGTGTTGTCTAGGAAGCCCCTCGATCTTCAGACAAGGTGGTGTTGGGGAAATGCTCCAGTGCCCCAAAGTGGGATCAGCCACAGGCCCCCTCTTTCAGTGCTGGGAGAAATCCAAGGGCCACTGATGGAGGGAAGGGTGGATGTGAAGGGCCTGTCTCCCCAAATGGCCCATAGCAGGCAGCAAATGTCTGAAGCAGAGATTCTCAACCTTAGAAGGTTTTTTTCATTGATGAAAATGAAAAGAAAATGAAATGGGGTCTTTCCCCAAGCTCAGCCCCCCCAACCGCTCGACCCTTCCTCATCCAATGCACAGTGCCCCCTCCCGGTCAACACTCCCCCCCTGGAGTTATGATCATTTTGGTGCCACAGGACGGAACCTGACCCCCACCATTTCAATGGCACAATTGATGCTTCCCACCTCAGCACCCAAAGATAAAAAAGAATACCCCCTCCCATCAATCAACCCTTCCACAAACAACACACACACACACAGCCCTAGGGAGTGCATCTAAGTGCCTGAGCCCAATGCTGGGGAAGCCCCAGACCTTCCAAGCCTTGCAAAAGGCTCAATTCCTTGAGCATCAATCTCCTCCCTCACCCTCCCCCGACAAGAGCTGTGTCATGAGGGGCAAATCCCCTCAGTTGAAGGGCTGCACCAGGCTGAAGGGAGACTTGGGTTTTCAGGATTTGCAGAGCTGCAGGACCCCATTGGCCCCTGAAGACCCAAGTGGACCTGCCTGCTTGGCCTGTTTGTGTGTGTGTGTTGTACATGGCCAGCTAAGAGGTATAGGAGGTTTTGTTCAATAACTTTGTGGTGATTAATGTGACTAACTGGCATCTGCCTTTCTCTCTCATCCTCTGCCTCTTCCTGACTTACAGCAATATCCAGGTAAGAAACAAGGCTCCACACTAGAATTGGCAGCAGGTCGTTATGCATAATTCATTCTCCAAAATAAATTCAGCTCTGAGAAAACATAATTTTATGCAGTTTTACCCAACTTCCACTTCCATGAAAAGTTAATTAATTGGAAAGCTTTTGATATTGTCGTGTTTCACTAAAGGAAAATGTGGGAATCTTGTACGTTTTTATCAGCTAGTCTTTAGACCAGAGTTTCTCAACCTTGGGAATTTGAAGATGGGTGAACTTGAATTCCCAGAATTCCCCATTGCTGGCTGGGGGATAATGGGTGTTGTAGTCCACCCGTCTGAAAGTTGCCAAGGTTGAGAAACACTCCTTTAGACAAACCCACACCCCAAATCATGTTTATATATTCTTACACTTTGAATGAGTATCTGAAGCTGCGGAGTTTTGAACCAGTATCAGTGTTGGTTTCCTCTCCCATCCCTTGTGGGGGGTCCCATGTGTTCTTCTGCCTGGTGGGTTGGCTTCTTGCATTCAGCCCGCTCCCCCCTGCCCATCTGGAGAAGAGGTACCCCTAGCAGAACCCAAGGAGACCCTCAGACCCACATAATCATGAAGGAGGGGAGGGCTCCTCAGAGCTCTGAGAGCTGGGCCTTTCAGCTCTGCTTCCTTCCAGCCTCCTCAGAAACTATGGGGTTTGCCTCAGAACTGGGACTCTGGGCTGAGCCAATGGCTGAGCTGGTGGTGCATGGAACGGGGTGGGGTGGGGGTACGATTCCCTTCTGTCCTGGAAAACCTTCCCTGGGCGGAAGAGCTGAGGAGGGAATGAGGGCTTGAACGCAAGACTAGAGACCAATTCGATCATAGTTTGGACTCTCCTTTTGAAACCTGGCTTTTGTTTTCTTGTGATTTTCAGTGATGACATTATGGTTGAGGAATTCGCCCGCCAGAAACTGGGAGAAGGGGAAAGCGATGAGGAAGGAGGAAAAAGCTAAGGCTCCATTGTCTTCAGTAGGGGCTACTCAAGAGTTTCAAAGCCGAGATTATTTAGGGCATTTGCATGAGCTCCGTGCATTTTACCTTCATATTTCAGTATTGTGTTTGTAATGGGATAATTTCTCGTGAGCCTAATTTCTTTGCTGTGTTTAATGCACTTTGCAAAAGACTCGCCGTCCTCCAAAATTTTTCCCCTAAGCCTGAAAGCATGAAGGAGACCGCCAGCCACGCGCAGACAGCTCCTGCAGCCCTTCATTTTGCCTGCCTCCTTCCCCCAAGCCCAGCCTTCCAACTGCTGGACCCTTCCTCATCCAATAAATCGCCCCCCCCCCCCCCACTCGACTCCCCCCCCATGGATTCTGATCATTTTAGTGCAGTGAGAGCAGATCGGACAACCCTTTCCTAAGAATTATTGGGAAAAGCTGGTTCTTCAGATATCCTGTGATTGTGTGAATAAATGTTATTCTATCAAAATGCTTTGCTGGACACATGTTCATGTTTAAATTCCGTTACTGATGACTGACTCATTACCTCTGCTGGAAGTTGGCTGCAAACCTCCCCTACTCTTCCTGTGAAGCAATCCTTTCTAAGGTTGCTTTTGAAATTCCCTCCTATCAGTTTGAGATTATGCCCCCCTCGCGTTCTTGAGTTTTTGCTTAATACTGAAAATGCTGCCTTCTAGCACCTTATTCTCACCCTTAGTATAATTAAAGGTTACAGTCATGTTCCCCTTTTCCTTTCTGTCCACCAGGCTGCACATATTCAGTCCTTCCACTCTCTCCTGACACGTTTTGTCCCTTAGACTTTGCACCATTTTTGTTCTGGACTCGCTCAATCTTATCCAGATCTTTTAAATTTTTATTTCAAAAAGATCCCTCTCACTCTGACAGCTGTTGAGCCAAGTCCCACCCATTCTGTGCCTATGCATTTGATTTTTCTTGTTTAATTGTAAAACCTTTCTTTTCTCACTGCTAAATTGCATTCTGTTGGATAGAGTCCAGTCTTCAAGACTGTCAAGGTCCTTCTGGGCCTTGAACCTATCTAGATCAAGAATGCAGTGAGGGAAGTTGGCACAAACCCCAGCAACACAGATTGTAACAAGGAAGTACCTCTTCTGTGAGCAGCATCTGGGCACAGGCTGAATCTGGGCAACCAGAAAGTCTACTGATCAGAGGAACCATGAAACTATTTTGGATGTCTCTAAAGGGGCTAAAAAAACCCAGAATGTTTCTAAAATACATTTTATTACAGAAGATGAAAAATATTGGCAAGAATGTTTCCAAAGTATGAAAACAATAGTTTATTACAAAGACAAAAAAAAATCACAGTGCTCTCAGCCATGAAGAAAATGGAAAAGGGCATTGGTACTTACCTGATACACCTCTTCTAATAAGGTGAAGATAGCATTCATATATGGGCTGACACTGTCCATACTCTGATTGGACTGAATCTGATTACTAATTAATTAGTGAGCCTTCTAACCCCCTCCTGGCGTGGCTCTACCCAGTTTTCGACAAAGGAAATAAATACAGACTCATAGGTGTTATCCAACGATAACTTTAGTAAAGAATTCCAAATTGCATAGAAAGGTCATAGAATCCACAAACAAGATGTGACTCTACCCAATGGAAATGCTGCTAGAACTGTTGTACCAGCTGGACGTGGCTGGATGCTATCTCTACCTTATTAGAAGAGGTGTATTAACTAAGTACCAAAGCCCTTTCTCAATAAGGGTGGAGATAGCATCCATGTATGGGACATACCCAAGCCTAACTGCTCTCACGGGTGGGATTCAGACTGTTCTACCTGACGATCCTCTGCCCTGACTGCTTGCAAAGCCCTACAACCAAAGGCCGCATCTGCTGAAGCAAATTTATCTAATTTGTAGTGTCTAATAAAGGGCGAAGGAGAAGCCCACAATGCAGCCCTGCAGATCTCATCTAATGAGGCATGAGTAGCCCATGCAGTGGCGGAAGCAGCGCTCCTCGTGGAATGAGCAGTGATGCCCTTTGGAACCGCCACTCCTCGTGATTGATACGCCAACCCAATGCAATGCCTGATCCACTTGCCAATGCAAACCACAGAGACCTTCTGACCAAGGGATGGTGCATGAAGGGAGGCGGAAAGTGTCTCTGTACGCCATAGTGTAGCCGTGCGCTCTATGTAGATTTTAAGTGCTTGGTGCTAAATTGTGCCACAGTGTCTCTGATGAGTTGGAGTGGGACAAAAGTCAGGTAACACTATCTCCTGGGCACCGTGAAACCAGGAACCCACTTTTGGCACAAAGGTAGGATCAAGGCGGAGGACAACCTGATCCTGGTAGAATTTACATAGGTCTCCCCAAACCGATAAAGCATGTATCTCAGAAATCTTTCTAGCGGAGGTATTCGCCACCAGAAAGACTACCTTCCAGGTAAGTATTTGCAGGGGGACCTTGTGTAGTGGTTCGAATGGTGGCTTGGTAAGAGCCTCTAGGGCCATGGTAAGATCCCAAGTTGGGTATCGGGGCACCACAGGGGGTCGCAGCCTTACTGCCCCCCTCAGGAATCTCTTGACTGTGGGGTGCTGGAAAAGGGACTGTCCGTCCCCCCCCCAGATAAGTATGGTTCCCAAGGCCACCACCTGTCTAATGGTGTTGGCTTAGAGACCCCATTCCAACACATCCTGCAAGAATTCCAGCACCTGGGGAATAGAGGAGCTCTCTGGAATGATATGTTTGCCAGAACACCAATTACAGAATATTTTCCATGTGGCATTGTAGATGCGGGTCGTCAACGGCCTTCTGGAGGCCTATATTGTAACAATGACCCTGTCCGAGTATTCGCTTCCTCTCAGAGCGAGCCACTCAAATACCAGGTGGTCAACTGAAGCCAACGGGGCTCTGGGTGTTCCTATCTGATGGGATTCTCCAGGGCCTCTTTAATGACAATGTCTGAAGGTCGGCGAACCATGGACGCTGTGGCCAGTACGGGGCTACTAGTATGATCTCTGCCCGGAGGCTGATGACCCTGCAGATCACCATGGGGAGGAGGGGTGTAGGTGGAAAGGTGTAAAGCAGACCCCTCAGCCAGGGACTGCAAAGGGCGTCCACCCCCTTTGTTCCTGGTGCGTGGAACCCCATGTAGAACCTGGGGAGCTGAGTGTTGTAAGAGGTGGTAAACAGATCCAAGATCGGCATTCCGAAGCGTCTTGTAATCTCCTGAAAAAGAGAAGGATGCAATCACCATTTGGCTTGGTCTACCTTGGTTCTACTCAGCCAGTCAGCTTTAACATTATCCACTCCCAATATATGTTCAGCTGTGAGGGAATAGAGCTTGGTTTCAGCCCAGGCTCCCAGTATACTGGCCTTTAACATGAGATCTTTAGATTTTGTACCATCCTGCCTATTCACGTGGGCTTTGGCCGTGATATTATCTGTGAAGATCAGCATGTGTTGTTCAGAAATATGTTGTCGAAAGTCTAGCAGAGCCAATCTTGTTGCCCTGAGCTCTAACCAGTTAATGCTTTGGGTAGACTCTTACTGAGACCACTGTCCTTGGGTGATGTACGACCTCATGTGAGCCCCTCCAACCATACAGACTGTTGTCCGTGGTGATGTTGACCTTGTCACCCATCCTAAAGTGGCACCCCTTCAGTATTCCGGGGGCCCTCCACCACTTAAGCACCTGCCAGACATGTCTGGGCACAGCCACCCATACTAGGAAATTGTTGATTTTCCTTTTGTGGAAGGGGAGCAAAAACCATTGGAGGTCCCTAGTGTGGAGCTTAGCCCAGGGGACTATGGCAGTGGCTGACACCATTTTCCTCAACAGTTTAAAGAGACTGGCCAGGGTAGGCCTATGTTCCTTCCCTATGTCTGTCACCAACTATTTCAGGCTACTAGCATGCTCCTCAGACAGGAAGACCTGACCTTCCATCGAATCAATCCAGGTCCCCAGGTGTAGAATCCTAGTGGTGGGAGAGAAATAGATCTTAGTTTCATTGATGGAGAACCCATGTGTGCGTAGTGCATGTAACATGGTGAGGAGGTCTTCCCTGGCCTCTGAGGCCGACTGGACCAAGATGTCATCAAGATAAAGCTGGACTCTCACAGGTACAGTGCGCATATGGGCCGCCAGAGCAGCCATGACCTTAGTAAAGACTCTGGGCGCAGAAGAAAGGCCAAAAGGCAATGCCGTGTATTGGAAATGGCAAGAGTTATAACAAATCATAAATATTGTCGATGTTCCTGCAGAATAGGTACATGCAAGTACGCTTCTGTAAGATCGATTGATGTAAGAAAATCACCTTCATGAATCCCCTCCAAAATAGAATGTAACAAATGCATTTTAAAACGTTTATACCTAATAAACCTGTTCAATTGCTTTAAATCAAGGATGGCCCTCAACCCCCCAGAGGCCTTGGGAATGACAAATAACAAGGAATAGAACCCCTGGCGAATCTGGTCAGCAGGGACCTCCTGTATGGCCTCTATGTCTAGGAGCTGCTGGATCGCTAAACTCATCAACAACCACCTCTGGGGATTACTAGAAGTTGGGCACTGGAGGAATGAACTAGGGGGGTGGGAGATGAATTCTAAGGTCAGACCAAACCTGACCGTGGCTCTAATCCATGAATCGGAGGTTGTTGTCTCCCACTGGTCTGCGAAATGGGGGTTCGATCCTAGGGCAGATTAAGATTTGCGGTAGTATGTCCTCTTCCGGTGGCACCATGCCGCTACATTCTAGTCTATTTTGTTACTAGGAATATAAGGAACCTGATATTACAAGCGTCCTATAAAACCAAGTTTCATATTGCAGGTCAGGAGGTGATAGTTTTGAAGGAAATTCCACCAAAAATGTTCAAATCTAGGAAAGACTATGTATTCCTAGTGGATGAACTTAAAAATCGCCAGATACAATATAGATGGGAAGTCCCAGCCGGATTAGTGGTGAATTACTTGGGGCAAAGACATCGTCTCAACTCAGTTTGGAAGGCCAGAGATTTTTACAGCAACGTATTAAAGGCTGGTTACCCTCCATCTCCAGGATTCAGAGAAAGGGAGCAAGCAGGAGAGGCCAGACAGCAAGATACCCAAGAATCATTGGATGTGGCCCAAGCTTTGAATCTTCTTGTGGAGACAGAAGGAATTATGGAGCAAAGACAAACCCGAGCGGCTACCAAACACAAGGAACAAGAATTAAAGATGCAACAAGCCCAGACAACAACTCAAGAAACTATAAACATTAACACAGAAGCCGTGGGAGGAGCCAGGCTGAAGATCAAACTACAGGATTTCCAGGTGGTTCTTAAAAAGCTTCAGGGAGCTGAAGATGACAATTAAATTTTTAACCTGGAATGTCAATGGCTTAAACTCACCACAAAAAAGGAAAAAATATACCACTATTTGAAACAATTTAAAAATGATGTAATTTGTCTGCAAGAAACACATATTAGAATAAATGATCAGAAATACTTGATGAATGCAAGATTGGGACAACATTTTGTAGCTTCTGCCCTGGAGAAGAAGAATGGTATAGTTATATACTTAAGAAGGGATATAAAGGCTGAATTAATTGAAGCAGTCTCTCAAGGATGATATATTGCAATCGAACTACTATTAGAAGGAAAAAAGATACTCTTAACGGGAGTATATGCCCCCAATCAACAACAAGAAAATTTTTATAAGTTGCTCCATACCAAGTTAATAAAATGGGATTACAGATCGTGCATATTACTGGGTGACTGGAGTGGAGTATTGGATACCAAGAAAGACAAGAAGGGTCCATTGCAAAATATTCAGGCACGCGCAAGATTACCTGTCTTTTTTTTTATATATGATGGACGATATTGAGCTAAGACACATCTGGCGGGAAAGGAATGCTAAAGAACAGGACTTTGCATTTTTTTCTGATAGGCATCAATCCTTTTCTAGGATTGATTTTATATTAATCACAAATGAATTTCTTTCTAAGGTAAAGAAGACGAAGATATGCTCGAGAGCTTTAACAGATCATAACCCGGTTTGGATGGAACTGGAATATGGGAAGGAACCTAGAAGGTCTTGGAGGTTAAATGAAAATTTATTTAGATATGAGAAAAATGTCAATGAATGTAAAAAACTGTTGAAAGAATATTTTGCTTTTAATATGAATATGGAAATGGTTTGGGATCCAAGTAAGGCGTATATGAGAGGAGTTTTAATAAATTTAAATAATCTATATAGACATAGACAGGGAGCAAAACGAAAGGAATTAGAGGAAGAGATAAAGAAGAAAGAGCAGGAGCTAATATCTAACCCAGGTGATAAGAAGACAAAAGAGGCAATCACTTTATCACGAGCGCAATTTAATATGTTGATGTCAGATCAGATGGCTACTAATTTATTATATGCTAAACATAATACTTTTTGCAATGCAAATAAACCAGGTAGGTGGTTAGCATATATGACGAGGAAAAAACAAAAAATTCGTACTATAGAAAAAATAGATTATAAAGGTAAAGAAGTTTATCAACAGGATATGATTAAAAAGGCTTTTTAGAATTTTATACAAGATTGTACACTGGTGATAAAATACAAGGTTTAGACATAGGTACTTGGAAAAAGAGAAAATCCCTATAGTTACGGATGACCAAAGGGAGAGATTGAATCAACCAATAACTTCGGAGGAAATCCTCCTGGTAATTAAACAGTTAAAAGTTGGGAAGGCACCTGTTACAGACGGACTGACAGCGGTTTATTATAAAAATTTACAATTAAAAATGGTAGAACCTCTTAAGGAACTATTTAACAGAATCCAATTGGAAGGAAGGGTACCTCCATCTTGGAGAACAGCCTTTATCTCCCTGATTCCGAAAGAAGATCAAGATCTCAGCCAGCCAAAAAATTATAGGCCTACATCACTACTCAATACAGATTATAAAATGTTTGCTAAAATATTAGCAAATAGGTTGATGTTAGTTATACAACAAGTGATCCACAATGATCAATCTAGTTTTATACAAGAGAGACAAATGAAAAGTAATGTAAGACAAATTGTTAATATAGTGGAGTATCTGGGTCCCCGCAACACTCAAATTCTTGGACATGGAGAAAGCATTTGATCGAGTGAATTGGCTATTTTTAATGAAAATAATACAAAAGATGCAATTTGGAGAGCATTTCACACACTCTATCAAGGCAATATACCAGGAACAAACAGCACAAATTATAGTTAATGGTAGTTTAACAGAACCTTTAAAATTGAAAAAGGAACAAGACAGGGGTGTCCCCAATCTCCATTATTGTTTATCTTAACCCTGGAGTTATTGTTGAATAAAATACGGGGATTAGATGATTTACAGGGAATTAAGATTAGGCATTATGAATACAGACTTTGAGCATTTGCGGATGACTTGGTTGTAACTTTAACCCAACCGGGGAAATCAACTATGGCTTTAATGAACATAATTAATCAATATGGTCAAGTATCTGGGTTTAAAATAAATCTAGGGAAAACAAAGGTGATAGTTAAAAACATGAACATTAATCAAAGAGAAGAATTAGAAAGAATAACAGGATGTGAGATAGTAAAAAGGGTCAAATATCTAGGAGCTTATATTAAAACCTCAAATGGGAAATTATATAAGTATAACTACAAACCATTATGGCATAGAATACAGGTAGAGGTGAAGAAATGGGAAAAACTACAACTTTCTTTGCTGGGAAGGATAGCAGCAATAAAAATGAATGTATTGCCTAAGTTTTTATTTCTTTTTCAAATGATACCAATACTCAAAAAAGATGCAAATTTGGAAGAATGGCAGAAGGGTATTAATAAATTTGTTTGGGCAGGGAAGAAACCGACAATAAAACTTAAAATAATGCAAGATGTACGTGAGAGAGGAGGTTTGAAAATGCCAAACTTAAAACTATATTATGAAGCAGTAGCTTTATCAATAATTAGTGATTGGACCAACTCAACAGAGGACAAATACTGAACATTTAAGGGTATGATTTGGTACAGTGATGTGTGGTAAGGTTCACGGCCAGTGAGGCAAGCAGGCAAAAGGTGCCCTATGTCTGCCAGCGTGTCTTGCTCTATGGTCGCTGCATCTGCCATAGAGAGGGACGATGGCCATAGAGCGGGACGTGTCGAGGCTTCGGGGGTGGCTTTCCTTTATGCTTTTATGTAAAAAACCAAAACAAACCAGATGTCTGCTCGAGAGAGGCGGGGTGGGCAACCAAGGGGTTGACAGGGCACTGATTTTGGCACGCTCTTGCCGCCTTGCTTAGAACTACCCGCCAAAACAAAGCAGTCTTGCGGCCCCTAGCAGCCCCTTTGCTCGCGGGGTGCAACAGCCCACCCTTCAACTCGCTGTTTCCTTCCAGGTGGCTGGAGAGGCGCGCTCCTTCCCATCTGCCAGAACTTCTCCCATGTGCAGTAGATCTCTGTAGATCTGCCTCTGAGGAGCCTTCCTTCCTTCCTTCCTTCCTTCCTTCCTCTGTCTCCTCCTCCTTCTCATCTTGTTCCTTCCTTTCCTTCCCTCTTTCCTTCTTATTCCTAACACCTTCCTTCTTTCCTTCTTTTCTTTCCTCCTTTCCTATCTCCATCCCTTTCTCGGTCTCCTCCTCCCTCCTCCCTTCCTTCCTTTCTCAGGAGAGGACGAGTGGAGGGCAAAAGGGTGACAGACTGCGGGTGGCCAGGGACCCCCCCCTTCAGATACAAGACGAGAGACCATGAGGAGAGCCCAGGACGAGGGGAGGGTGAGAGGTTGGCAGAGCCACGAGTGGCCGTGGTTGTCCCAGGCAGGAGCATGGCGGAGGTGGTGTGGGTAAAAGGGAAGTGGCAGGGGCTGCGGGGCCAGCGGGAATCGGGCAATCGCGGTGGCCAAACTCCATGCCCGCCTCTTTCTTCCAGCAGCACTGAGAGTCACTGGTGGCAAAGAGCACAGCATTGTCGCCCGGCTGGAGGGGAGGGTGTGGGGTGCGGGAGACCAGCCTCTGGGAAGCTCACCTCTCCAGACGGCCCTGTAAGCCCCACCCCCCCGGCTCTCTCTGTCCCATCTGCCAGAACTTCTCCCATGTGCCGTCATGTGGTGAGCGCTCCGCTCCAGACTGGGCGCTGCTGTGGTGCTTGTCCTGACAGCCTGCGCCTCTCTCTGCCAGCCCACCTAGCCCATTCCTCCCCCGGCACGGCGAGCTCCAGGGGGCTGGACGCAGGTGCAAGGGGCCTGGCAAAAGAAAGAAAGTGCCAGCCCGCCAGCAGAGGCGGGTAAAAGACCCGCCTCTGCTGGCAAGCTGCCCCTCTCTTCTCAAACAAGCTGCCCTCCCTGCCTCTGCCCCTTCCCTCTCTTCTCAAACAAACTCTTTCACAAATTACTCACAATAAAAAATTACTTACAAATTAAATTACAATAATTTTGAATTCCTCCCCCCTGTCTCCTCCCTCGGACCCACATACCTGGCTTTTCCAGCTGTGTCAGAGGATTTCAACTCTCCTCTTGTCTGCCCGCCATGATGAAAATGTAAAAATATAAATAAAAAGGCAACAGGCATGATTTGCTGCTGCCAGATCAGGAGGCAGAGAACCACGTGCCTCCTTTGCATAAGGAATTTTTCGCATTTTAAACCTTGCTTAACTCTGAGCAAGGGTTAAAAGGCGAAAAATTCCTTATGCAAAGGAGGCCCGTAGTTCTCTCGCCTCCCCCTGCAGTTAGCACTAAGCAGAGTCATTCTGGCAGCAACTACCTTAGCCTTTTTCCTTTTAATTTAATTTTCTTTTCTTTTCCTCATGACACTGGTGAGGCCCCACCTCCCCTGCCTCCCCTGACTGCATGTCCCTGATTTGGTATATGGTTGGCATGCTTATTTAATATATGATAAGAAGGTGGATAAGATTTTTAAAAGTCATATTTTAAGGAATGCTCTATTGCGTGTCTGGAAAAAATATCAACAAATTAAATGATAAGATACCTATGTGGGCAACACCCAGACACACAATAGAGAATAAAAACAGGATGTAACCACATACAGACAGCTTCTTACTATAGAAGGAGGTGTATTACAGTTAAAACCTCTGAATGTACTAAAAGAGGAAAAGTAATTCAAACTTAGTTTCAGTATGGACAGCTACAGGCCAGATGGAAAAAAGACCAGAAAATTGGTATCATGCGAAATGAAGACAACCTACTAAAACAAATTAGGGACCAAAGTCAAATGCATATAAAAAGATTATATAATATATTGATAGAAATAGACTCTGAAACAGAGCTAGTTAAAGACTGTATGATAAAGTAGGCACAAATTTTGAAGAACCAATAATGATGGAAACATGGGAAAAGATATGGGTAAGAAACGTAAAATTTACGCAAGCCCAAAATCTGAGAGATAATTTTTACAAGATGTTTTATAGATGGCATTTAGATCCTAAAAAATTAGCTTGTATGTATCTGAACTTACAACCTAAATGCTGGAGATGTGATGGTGTTGATGCTACGCATTATCATATATGGTGGACTTGTAAAAAGGTCAAAGCATATTGAATAAAAATATGGTGGATTATGCAAAATATTCTTAAAAAGAGGATAAAGTTTACTGCTCAGTTATTCTTGTTGGGTATAATCATAGACTGTACTGTTATAGAGACTAATTTGATTCTGAACTTAACAACGGCAGCAAGACTGTTGGTGGTGCAGTACTGGAAGAAGGAAGAATTGCCTACTATTCAAGAATGGACGTTAAAAGTAACAAACTTAGCAGAGATGGCTAAAATATCAGCATACCTCAAGGACTATTCAGATGAGAAATACAAGCTGGAATGGAGAAGATGGATTGATTATATTCAAAATAAATACGGGACTAAGAAACTTCAGATAGATTATGAATGAATGAGCAAGGAATGTTACAATTTATCTAAAGTTAGCTTTACAGAAGGGGAGTTAAAGTACAAGTGAGGGATGATGCTAAAGTTAGTTAGTTTATTTTAGTATATGGTTGCTAAATGTTTATACCCTGTATTTGCTCTGGGAGATTGTTGGGGGTGGGTGGGGGGGATGGGATGTGGGATCGGGGCAGGGGGAGGGGGAAGGAGGGAAGGTATATAATTGTAAAACTCATTTAAACTTTTAATTAAAAAAAAGATTTGCGGTACTATCGGTTACCGCCCCCACGAAAGGGTCTTTTAGATTGACCTCCTTGTGGTTGACAATACTGCTGATGGGAGTGTTAGCCAAAGTCACCTTGCTTTTGGGAACCCGATGGGCCATAATCTGATTGCCTGAAAGACCTCCCATATTCCTGAGCCCTGAACTGTTGTCGTCTAGTGTAGGTGGTGGATCGGGCAAACCTCTTCTTAGGGTTAGAGGGCAGGATCTTATGCTTATCCTTGTGCGTAAGTGCGTAAGCGCCTTATATGGTTCTGATGCTAGGCACCACTTGTGCTTGACATCCGATTGCCATTGGCGTAGCCACAGAAGCTTCTGTGAGACCACTGAAGAAGCCATGGCTTTGATGCAAATCTGGTAGCGTTCAGTGTGGCATCTGCGGTGAATTGCACAGCTGCAACAATTTTGTTCAAGTCCTGGTGGGCTCGTGAGCCGCCTGCCGGAATGTGCTCCTGCAGCTGTTGAAGCCAAAATAGGCTAGAGCGTGAAAAGAAGGACGTGGCCGTAGAGGCCCACACAGCCCATGCCGCTGCCTGGTGACCGCGCTGGATGACTTTGTCGGCCTGTCTGTCCTCTGGCTTAAGGATGTCCTCCTGAGCCCCAGGAAGCGTGGTATTTGAATGTAGCACTGCGATGGGGACATCAACATTAGCCCATGAGAGGGATTTGTTGAGGAGATCAGCAATGTTGTAGAACCGTCGGTCATTGGCCAAAGGTTCTGGCCCAGATGTTGGAGTTGCCCACTGCCTCTGCAGCATGTTGATGAATAATTGAGGTGTCGGGATGGTATCAGCCTCCAACTTATGCTCCATAAGGAGCACATTAGCTGATGGCGTCCTCCTGGAGGGCCGGCCGCAATCCCCTGCCTGATAGCGTCAGCAATGAAGTCTTGTATGCCTGAAGTCATTGATGGAATAATGGGCATCTGACAGGCCACCGGTATGGATGCCCACTGCCTCTCTGGCCTAAGACCGGCCGCAGTTGGGGTGAAGGTGGCTTCTGCTGGTCTGCTCTGTGGTCTGGGGACTGTGCTGCCCCAAAGCCCGGATGTATCAATGGGAAGCTTCGGGCTAAAAGGCCCCTGACTTATTTCCAGCTGCAGAGGTGGCAGGGGACTAGGGCGGCCCGCTGGGATGGACAAATTGTCCTGGCACTATGGTGTAGGCTCCGATGCCTCCCGATGAGAGGACTTAAAGCTCGATTTAGAAGGCTTCTTGGTTTTGGACTCCTTAATGGAGGAAGAAGAGGAGTCCTTGCTGGGTGCCTTTCCTCCTGAAGGGGCCTAAGGTGATAAGCGCTTGGGAGAAGGTGCTGAATGCCCCAGTGTGAGAAGGCCAAGATCGGCCTCAGAACCACTTTTGGCTGCTCCTGCCACCACCTCCTATGCTCTGCTGTCCGCCATTTGCCCGACAGCTTGATCCGACTATCCAAAATGGTGGCTGCAACCTGATCGAGATTCTACCCCCAGCCAAGATGGCGTTCGTACACTTTTTAATGGCAGCCTGGACCTAGCTGAGGCAAGCATGGGTCCGTGGGGTCCTTGCGGTTGCTGTTGGAGCTCCTCAGGATCGCCCAGCAGGTGGTGTGGCTCCTGTTTCGCGGATGACCTTCCCGGTGCTGGGGAAAGCAGAGTGCTCCTGCGCGTGTGTCCGGGTGACAACTGAGGGCAAGTGCGACAGAGAAATGACAGTTCCCTCCAGCAAGCCACGGTTGGAAAGAAAAGCCCTGCAGCAAAGCTGCGATTCTGGCTGTCAAATAAGGGCCCGCTCTTATACCCCCTTCTGAAAGCAGTCTCGATGTGATCAAAGTCACAGGGGTAAGAGATATCTGGTGTGCAGACAAGCCTGTTGGCCTAAGCCCTTTGGCAATGTTACAGGAACCTCTGAATTGGCAGTTTAGAAGTACTCACAGCCCCAATGCTCAGAAAGTGATCTGTTCTTTATTGTAGAAATTTCAAACTCTCAATTCAAATCCGGAGAAAGGTTGGATAACCCGACCGTCCCAGAGTGGGCTGAGTTGGAAACTGGATAGAGCCACACCAGGAGGGGGGTTATAAGGCTCACTAATTAATCAATCAGAGTATGAACAGTGTCAGCCCATACATGGATGCTATCTCCACCCCTATTGAGAACATCCAAGCTACCATTAGGTGGCGCTGGTCTATTAGAAGGAAGAATCTTTGGTAGAGAGCCTCAGAATGAGATTCCAGATATATTCCAAAATACAGAACATTTTAAACATAAGGAGCTTTTTCCATTCATGGAGTGTGCATAAAACCGCTCAAGTTCAAAAAATGAGGAATCTGCATGGAAAAATAAATGGCAGGGCTTGCGGAGTAGAAAGAATTGCAGTGTCAAATTTCCACTGCACCTTTCTTCCTAGGCTTCTTTTTACCAGATTGTTCCCTCAACTCGGTCCCTCCTCCATTATCCACTGGCCCAGAATTTTGAAAGGGCTGGAAACATGCTGACTTGCAGACATGCCATAAGCAGGGGTGGGATTCAGCTGGTTTGGATAGGTTCGGACAAACTAGATGTTAATTTTACATCTGGTTCACTGAACTGGTAGTTGCAAAGACTGGCTGGCCCCACCCACTCCACCCCTGCCCCTCTCAGGAATCTCCAGACGGCCCATTTGGGATGCCAGGTAAGTGCAGGGGCTCTGGAAGGGTGGAGAACTGACCATATTTTCAGGGTGTCTTTTGGGCCAATTTTGGTCAGAAAACAGCCTCAAAACTGTCCACAAAATGGCCTGTTTTGTGGGCATTTTTGGGGTTTTCAGGCCATTTTTCAAGCGAAAATCAGCCTGACAACAGCCCGAAAAACAGCCTGAAAACAGCCCAAAAAACAGCTTACCCAGCTTATCTTCTTGCAGTCAGGTTTCCCAGTCAAGCTTGAAAGTCTCTCTTTCTCTCTCCCCGCCCCCTCTCTCACATACACAAAAGCATGTTGGTTCTTCCCCCCGCCCCTGGATTCCTTCCCCAATCATGCCTGTCTCATACAGATACCACCTACACAAGTGACATAGAGTTCCCCATGCCCACTCAATCACATGATCAGTCATGCCACCCAGCAGAGAACCAGTTGTTAAAAAATTTGGAACCCACCATTGGGCATAAGCCTTAGACTGCTGTCCATTATAAACCTGAAGGTGAGAAGGTAGGACAAGCAAACAATGTATGGAAACTAATCAAGGAGAGAAGAAACCTGGAATTGAGGAGAAACCTCCTAACAGGACAATTAACCAGTGGAACAGCTTGCCACCAGACGTGGGTGCTCCACCACTGGAAGATTTTAAGAAGAGACTAGACAATAACTTATCTGAAATAGTATAGGGGTGGGTTTCAAAAAATTTTACTACCTATTTTGTAGGTGTGGCCTGTTTGTGGGTGTGGTTTGGCAGTCATGTGACCAGGTGGGTGGGGCCAACTTGTAAAATGTGGTGAAACTCATTTAACAATGCTCTTGCTTAGCAACCAAAATGTTGGCTCAGAAACTCTGGCATTTGAAGTGTGCAAGTCTTAAAGCTGTCAAGTTACAAGACCCTTGCACCCCTAACCCTTTACAACCCCCACCTCCAAAATCTAAAACTTTGTTTTTTAAGGCATTTTGAACCTGGGGAAAGTCGGAACAGCAGACCAGCCACACACCACCTCCAATGACTTGGAAGTCTTTCTCTCGTGCTGCCAAAACCCCTCTCTGCTCTTCACCTGCGGTCACCCCTTCAATCTCCCACCCATGGAAGATGTGTGGTGGTCTTCCTGGAAGGGCAGCTGAGGGACACTGCCCCCCCAATAGCGTGTCGGCTGAGAAAAGTGAGAAGAGAGAGTGGAGCTGCTCTTTTTTTCCGCTTTTTGGCCCAAAACAAAGTGGCGGTAAGGAAGGAGTATCTGTTAGCTGCAGCAAAAGTGGCGGCTGCAGTTGAAACACAATCCTGGGTAATCAGTTCTGGCTCTCCCTTCCCCGAGCATGTCCCATTGCTGCTGCTGCTTTTGGTGAATCCAGCTCAACGGTGATGGCAAGAAGCGGCTGCCAGCAATGCTCTCCTTGATGGCAAGAGCCCCACCGCCAAGCACATTCACCAAAAGGGATGCCAGAAGCAACGGGACATACTCGGGGAAGGGAGAGCTGGAACTGACTGCCCAGAACTGTGTTTCAGCCACCGCCATGCTTCTGCTCCTGCTACAGCTACCAGAGACTCCTTCCTCCCTGCGGCTTTGTTTCAGGCCGAGAAGTAATGCCTCTGAGGGGCTTTCCCCAGAGGGCACCTGAGGCCGTTTTGCCGCGGCTCTCGGAGGAAGAAGGCAGAGATGCTGGCTGGCGCTTGCTGTCTCGCGGCTTTTCCGGTCATCCAGCCAGCTAAGCAGGACAGGCGGGGTTGAAGCTGGTGGGCCACGGGGTGGTGGTGTCGAGCGGTAAGTGAAGCAAATGCCAGCCACCATTCCTGCCTCCTTCCTCTGTGAGCACGGCCTGGAAGAAATCACAGAGGGAGAGGGAGGAAAAGGCCATCCCTAGCAGAAGCTTGGCTTTCTCCTCCCTCTCTCCCCCTGATTTCTCCCCACCCCACTGCAAGCAAGGCAGTTGTCAAAAAGAATGAACCGTGGGGGCTTTTTCCAACAGTTGAAGCCTCCGCACCTCTTCCTTCCTCGGCTGTTGGAAGAAGCCCCTGTGCTTCACTAGCAATAGCAATAGCAGTTAGACTTATATGCTGCTTCATAGGGCTTTCAGCCCTCTCTAAGCGGTTTACAGAGTCAGCATATTGCCCCCACAGTCTGGGCCCTCATTTCACCCATCTCGGAAGGATGGAAAGCTGAGTCAACCTTGAGCCGGTGAGATTAGAACCGCTGAACTGCAGATAACAGTCAGCTGAAGTGGCCTGCAGTACTGCACCCTAACCACTGCGCCACCTCGGCTCCTTCATTCTCTTTGACAACCGCCTCGCTTGCAGTGGGGTGGGGAGAAATCATGGTGAGAGAGGGAGTAGAAAGCCGAGTTTCTGCTAGGGATGGCTTTCTCCTCCCTCTCTCCCTCTGACTTCTTTCCGGCTGTGCTCACAGAGAAAGGAGGCAGGGATGCTGGCTGGTGCTCACTTCCCTTACTATTTGCACCACCACCCCTGCAGCCTGCAGGCTGCAGCCCCACTGGCTGGGTGGCCAAAGGAAATGGGTGACCACGGCAAGCATGGTGTGGAGAGGCAGGCAAGAGAGTGAGCGGTGACCAGGCAGGTGGGGAGGGAGCGAGCGGGGACAGGCCAGGGCACTGTACTGGTACAGGTGTGTGGCCAGGCCGCCATAGCCAACGGTACAGAAAGATATGGCCAATTTCCGTTATAGGTACGCCCTTACCGGGAGAAACCCACCTTTGCTATGTGCATGCGCTGAAGTGTTGTGCACGTGAGTGCACCTGAACCGGTAATAAAAAATTGGCAACCCACCACTGCCCCTTAGGCTCTTTTTACACCAAATTAAAACTAATTAAAAATACCTGGTATTTTATTTGTTATACATAGTCTTGCATTTTGGGCAATTAATTAAAGTGTTCCCTAATACCTCCAGGGGTATTAAATGATTCAGTTTTTCTTGGATTTTATATAGTTATCAGGTTGTAAGTGACTGCCACAAGGTAAACTTTGGTACTTAATAGATTTAAGGAATGCGACACAAAAAGGGAAATCTCTGGGCAATTGAAAGTACATCTTTCCAATAAGAAAGGGCACCACACAAAGGCATTTTTATATATGTCAAGACTTACATAAAACTCTGGTCCGTACCTTTTTTTTAGCCCTCTTTTTGTGAAATAACTCTGGAGAAATCAAACTACATTACAAACTACATTTAAGAGGCGTGCATAAGCACACCAGCATGTCTGCCATCCCTGTCCTAATATTCCATGGAATTCACTTTCATTTTATGTAATCATAATCATGTCTATACTTATATATATTATCTAATTCATGCTTGATGAAATAAAATAAATAAAATCTTTCGGTTTAGTTCCCCAGCTGATTAAAACAAAAATGAAAGGGGAAATTGTTGTTTGAGAGAATTGACCCCCCAGATTCATTTGTTCACATGTGAAAATGATAATGTGACAAATAATTGTGTAAGTAGCCTTATACAAGCGATACCCAGAACAGTAGCTAAAATTGAATCTGGAAACAGGTCACCAATGAATTGTCCCCATGATTATGAGAGCACACTTTTTGTATTTCTTGATAATGCACGCTCAAAAGGTTAACAGATTGCTTACCTGAGCAGGAAATTTCATGAAATGCAATTTACGTCCTGTGTTTTCCTGATTGTACCACATGTACCATAACTTTCTTTGGACAGATGGGAATTTGTCAGTTGCATAGAGAACTGAAAAGCAATTGAAATCATAAGGATTCATATAATACACTATTAAACACATTGAAAAGTTCAGCTTTTGTAAGTGGTTTTTGCCCCTACAAGCTGCTTCATTTTCATCATTGTTTAGCCCATCATTGCCAGACAAACAGGTATCTCAGAGTTGTCTTTTTAATTTTTTTTCCATTTCCATTTTCATAATACACACTCACATGTATACTATACATAGCCCATATCATATAGTATTAAATAATAATTACATCAGTTCCTCTTGTCTACAATGCCCCCCAAATTAGAAACTCATTATAGCTCTTCTGCTCTCCATACACCTCTTTCTTCTACCACCCTCCAACTTTCTATCTTCCCTCCATCATCCTTTTCTACTCTACTTCCCCTCCTTTTCTACTGCTCCTCTCTCTACAATCCACTCCTCCTTATCCTTCTCATCTTCCCCCCTTACCCTCTCTCCTATCCTTCTCTTCCCATCTTTCTTCTTTCCCACTCCTCCTCTCCTTGGTGTATTTCCGCTACATGTCAATATGCTTAGCCTATCCTATTTTAAAGAAAAAGTAGTAATAATAATAGTAATGAGAATATAAAATAAAGAAAAAAAAAGTATACATGTGGAGTCAAATTACATTGAAATCTAACGCATCTCATCTAACTTGATATATCCCTCCCCTCCACCCTCCCCCCCCAACCCCCCCAACCTACCCTCCCCGACTTCCCAGAACCCAGACATGGTATAGATTTTTAACAAACACAGTCTAAGATATATTAAAAAAAAAAAGAAATTAATAACATTAATTTACATTGAACTTAGCTCCTCCTTGCTAAACTAACTTTAAACAATTTAAATCATTCCTAATCTTAAGCATAGGCTTTCTGGAATTTCTTAGTCCTGTATTTATTTTGTATATAATCAATCCATTTTTTCCAGTCTCGTTTATATCTCTCATTTGAGTGGTCTTTAAGATATGCAGATATTTTAGCCATCTCGGCTAAATTTGTGACTTTCAATGTCCATTCTTGAATTGTAGGCAAGTGTTCCTTCTTCCAGTATTGCGCCACCAACAGTCTTGCTGCCGTTATTAAGTGTAAAATCAAGTTGATCTTTACCACTGTACAGTCAGTAATTATACCTAACAAAAATAACTGAGGAGTAAACTTTATCCTTTTTTAAAGAATATTTTGCATAATCCACCATATTTTTATCCAAAATGCCTTAACCTTTTGGCAAGTCCACCATATATGGAAATATGTAGCATCGAGAGAACCACATCTCCAACATTTGGGTTGTAAATTCGAATACATAGAAGCCAACTTTTTAGGATCTAAATGCCATCTATAGAACATCTTGTAAAAAATTTCTCTCAGGTTTTGGGCTTGTGTAAATTTCACATTTCTTACCCAAATTCTTTCCCATGTATCCAACATTATTGGTTCTTCAATATTTTGAGCCCACTTTATCATACAATCTTTAACTAATTCTGTTTCGGAATCCATCTGTACTAATACATTGTATATCCTCTTTATATGCATTAAACTTTGATCTCTTATTTGTTTAAATAGATTATCCTTGACTTGCATGAAACCAATTTTTTTATCTGTTTTCCACCTGGCCTGTAACTGCCCATATTGAAACCATGTTTGAATTACCTTTTCCTCTTTTAATACATCTAAGGGTTTTAGTTGTAATACACCCCTTTCTAGGATAAGAAGCTGTCTGTAAGTAATTCTATCCTGTTTTTGTGCTATGTTCATATTTTCTATTGCGTGTCTAGGAATTGCCCACATGGGTACCTTGTCATTTAATTTGTATTGATATTTTTTCCAAACCCGCAATAAAACATTCCTTAAAATATGACTTTTAAAATTTTTGACGACTTTTTTGTTGTATAACAGGTAAGCATGCCAGCCATATACTAAATCATGTCCCTCGATATTAAGTATCCTATCATTAGTTAAATCAATCCAATCACTGATTACAGATAATACTACTGCATCATAATATAATTTTAGGTTGGGTAATTTCAAACCTCCCCTCTCACGCACATCTTGCATTATTTTTAACTTTACTCTCGGCTTCTTTCCTGCCCATACAAATTTATTAATACCCTTCTGCCATTCTAACAATTTCGCATCTTTTTTAAGTATAGGTAACATTTGGAAAAGAAATAGAAATTTGCGTAAGATATTCATGTTCACTGCTGCTATTCTTCCCAACAAAGATAACTGCAACTTGTCCCATTTTTTCATCTCTGTCTGTATACTATGCCAAAGTGGTTCATAATTATGCTTATATAATTTCCCATTTGAGGTTGAAATATTAACTCCCAGATATTTGACCTTTTTAACTGTTTCACATCCTATCATTCCTCCTAGTTCTTCCTTTTGTTTAGTATTCATATTTATAGCTAGTATTTTTGTTTTCCCTAGATTTATTTTAAAGCCAGACACTTGACCACATTGGTTAATTGTATTCATTAAGACCATACTAGATTCCTGCGGTTGATCCAATATTATAATCAAGTCATCCGCAAAAGCACGCACTCTGTATTCTTGCTGCCTTGTTGCATTTAGGGTTCCTGAGGCTGAAGATGAAAGGAATGTCCACTCACGGATAGCTGAATCAGCCAAAGTTTATTGAGCATCCAGAATTAACATGAGAATCAACAGCATCATCAACAGCAAACTTATTAATCATGAAACATCATTCTTATAGTGTTTTCAGCTTCTTAGAGCTCTACCTACTTTACGTGTTATATCATTATTGGCTAACAAGTCTCCAAGGCACAATAATTGGTTAGTCCTTACATCATTGGTGTTCGTGAGAATGTTCACGTTGTAATAGCTAAGTAAATCAAGTATTATCAAATGAGTGAATAAAATGTTGCAGGTTATTACTTTGTATCATCCCGTGTCCTCGAACATCCCTGGGAACACTGCAAGAGCAAAGAATAGCTGACAGGCAAATATTTTCTGCAGATTGCTGCAGTTTCTACTTACACGTGTAACCTCAGTTCTAAGGACCATCCAGATGATTCACTGTAAAAACCCTACATTTCCTCGCTTTTTGTTTTTAATGATGAAAAAAGAGATTTTTCAAGAGCATGCATTTGAATCATATTCAAAGTAGGTGCAGGAGACTTACGAAACATGGCAAAAAATGAAGGAACACATTGCATACAACAACAGCAAAGTATAAGTAATACGATTATGCTCACACCATAGAAAAACAATTGTTTTAACCAAGAAATATTAGGTAACCAATTAGTTAACCAATCAAAAGGAGAAAATTCATCATGTACATTATTTTTTATAGAAGCTTGTAAATTAGCTAATTCATCTTCAATAGTTCTATTAAGTGAATGAAAATGCACAGCACAAGCACGTTGACCAACTAAAGTGCAAAATCCACCTTGACGAGCTAGCAAATAGTCTATAGCAAAGCGTTGTTGCATTAAATCTTGATTAAGTTCTTCAATTTCATTTTGCAAGTCTCTAATAATTGCAGCAGTAGCATTAATAGATTTCTCCAATCGGCATGTGAGACCTAAAATAGAATGTCTATTTTCTTGAGTTAATATTCCTGGGTATGATCCCAAAGAAATAGTTCCAGTTATTGCTCCAACTAATGCACGTCCAAAAGTATGCAATGAAGAAAATTGAGTATCAATAATAACTTCATCAGAACATTTTGATCCCAAGGCTGCACGTCTTTTTCTAGTTGGTAAACTTTCATAAGCACCCACTTGTACAGGTAACGACAAATATCCAATGGCAGCACATTGATAGTTCTGAGGGTGTACATTAATTGCATACTGTCCCTGTTCGGGCGCCAAAATGTTGCATTTAGGGTTCCCGAGGCGGAAGATGAAAGGAATGTCCACTCACGGATAGCTGAATCAACCAAAGTTTATTGAGCATCCAGAATTAACATGAGAATCAACAGCATCATCAACAGCAAACTTATTAATCATGAAACATCATTCTTATAGTGTTTTCAGCTTCTTAGAGCTCTACCTACTTTACGTGTTATATCATTATTGGCTAACAAGTCTCCAAGGCACAATAATTGGTTAGTCCTTATATCATTGGTGTTCGTGAGAATGTTCACGTTGTAATAGCTAAGTAAACCAAGTATTATCAAATGAGTGAATAAAATGTTGCAGGTTATTACTTTGTATCATCCCGTGTCCTCGAACATCCCTGGGAACACTGCAAGAGCAAAGAATAGCTGACAGGCAAATATTTTCTGCAGATTGCTGCAGTTTCTACTTACACGTGTAACCTCAGTTCTAAGGACCATCCAGATGATTCACTGTAAAAACCCTACACTGCCTAATCTTAATTCCCTTTAGACCCTCCAAGCCCCGTATTTTGTTCAGCAGTACTTCCAAAGTTAAAATAAACAATAGTGGAGACAAGGAACAACCCTGTTTTGTACCTTTTCCAATTTGAAAAGAGTCTGTTAAACTTCCATTGACTATAATTTGAGCCGTTTGCTGTTGATATATTGCTTTGATTGATTGTAAAAAACTTTCTCCTATTTGCATTTTTTGCAGTGTTTTCAACAGGAATTGCCAATTAACTCGATCAAAGGCTTTCTCAGCATCCAAAAATATGAACACGGCAGGAATTTGATTGTTCTTTCCCAAGTATTCTAGTGCATTAATAATTAATCTTATGTTACTATTCATTTGTCTCCCTTGAATAAAGCCTGTTGGATCACTGTGTATCAATTGTCGAATAACCAACATTAACCTATTTGCTAGTATTTTAGTAAAGATTTTATAATCTACATTAAGTAATGAGATAGGTCTATAGTTTTTTGGTTGAGTAATATCTTGGTCTTCTTTGGGTATCAGGGATATAAAAGCTGTCTTCCAAGATGGGGGCACCTTACCTTCCGTTTGAATCTTATTAAATAATTCCTTAAGAGGTTCTACCATTTCTAACTGTAGATTTTTATAGTAAGCCGCTGTCAAGCCATCTGTGCCTGGTGCCTTCCCTGCCTTTAACTGCTTAATTACCTGCAGAATTTCCCCCGAGGTTATTGGTTGATTCAATTTTTGCCTCTGCTCTTCTTTAACTATGGGTATTTTCTCTTTGTCTAGGTATCTCTCTATATCTAGGCTGTTAATTTTATCACTCTCATACAGCTCTGTAAAAAAAATCCTGGAAGGCCTTTTGAATCTCATCCTGTTGGAACACTTCCTTCCCTCTATAGAGCAATTTAGTTATGTTTCGAGAGTTTTGTTTTTTCCTAATCTGATATGCTAACCATCTGCCAGATTTATTTACATTACAAAAGGTATTATGTTTTGCGTATAACAAACTAGTAGCTACCTGATCTGAGATCAACATATTAAATTGGGCCTTTATATATAGTAATTGCTTCTTTAACCTTTGTATCTCCTGGATTTAAAGTTAACTCTAGCTCTTTCTTCCTGATTTCATCTTCCAGTTCTGTTCGTTTTACCCCTTGTTTATGTCTATGTAATCTATTTATATTTATCAAAACTCCTCTCATATACGCTTTACTTGCATCCCATACAATTTCCATAGGTGTACCATTATTCATATTAAAAACAAAGTATTCTGTTAGCAATTTTTTACAATCATTAATATACTTTTCATATCTGAATAAATTTTCATTCAATCTCCAAGACCTTGCCACCCCTCCCAACTCCATCCAAACTAGGTTATGATCTGATAAAACTCTAGAACTCGCTGAGTTCTTTGTCTTCTTCACCCTGGAAAGCAAATCATTAGTAATTAATATAAAATCGATCTTAGAAAAGGATTGAGTCTATCAGAGAAGAAGGTAAAGTCATATTCTTCTGCATTTCTTTCTCGCCAAATATCTCTCAATTCGAAGTCATCCATCATATCGAAAAAGGACTTAGGTAGTTTTGCTCGCATTTGAGTATTTGGGCGGGAAACCTTCTTATCTTTCTTAGTATCCATAACACCGTTCCAGTCGCCCAGTAGTATGCACGACCTATAATCCCACTGTACTAATTTAGCATGACGTTTTCTATAAAATCCATCTTCTTGTTGATTAGGAGCATATATTCCCAGTATCAATGTCCTTTTCAACCCAGCCTATGGGAAACCATAGCCGGTCACAAGCCCGGATAAATGGGGAGTGTTGGTTCCCGTGGCGACGGAACCGTGAAACAAGCTGAGAATCCAATGGCAGGACAACACACGGATAAACAACTCTGTAATCCGTGACGTTCTGCCTTTGGCCTTCACAATGCAATGATCACTGCCTTGTGGACGTTTACGTTTACGAAGATTAAGTCCAAGTCCAATGTCCTTTTCCCTTCCAATACCAGATCTAATGCGATGTATCTTCTATGGGGATCTGCTTCGATTAGTTCAGCTTTCATGTCTTTTCTTAAGTATATAACTATACCATTTTTCTTTTCCATAGCAGAAGCTATAAAATGTTGACCAAGTCTTGTATTAATCAAATATTTTTGATCAGTTGATCTAATATGTGCCAGGTGTGGGCAATGTGCCCGAGCCTCTAGGAACCCCGGAAGCCAGGGTTGTCTTGACAGATTTATTTCCTGTCACTTTCCTGGTGGGTAGTAAGGTGGCGTCAACTGAGGACAAACATCTCTATCTATCTATCTATCTATCTATCTATCTATCTATCTATCTATCTATCTATCTATCTATCTATCATACACACACACACACACACACACACACACACACATATATATATATATATATATTCTAAATGTATTTGCCCTCCAGTTCCTCTAATCAGAATGATTCCTTAGGACAATTATTGAATAAATTAGCCGAAAACAAAACGTAATAAAACATAGCAATTGAATTCATGTTAACATTAACAAGCTCTCAGTTTTCTTTCCTTTTAGCTTCCAAGGCCAAGCATCCCCACCCAAAAACCCAAAGCAGGAAATGCAAGCCAGCAAAAGATACCAGGTTTCAACAGAACCCAATTCCTCTCTTTTTTTAATTATGTATTGTCTTATATGTTAAAAGTTTGTCTCCCCCCTCCCCTTTTGGTTGTGAGCCGCCCTTGAGTCCCCCCAGGGAAAAGGGCGGCATACAAATAAACTTCAAATCAAATATATATATATATATATATATATATATATATATATATATATATATCTCTGGCCGCTGTGATACAATTGTATAATAATTGTTAGTAAACAAAGACTAGCAGATCAAAGGCGATTTATTATACGGAATAAAGTGTTTAGTGAAGTTGAACTTGAGGAAATTCAGGGAAATTGCAAAACCAAAAAAACAACATCACAAGCAGAAATAACTGATATTCAAGACACAACTAAAGACATTATAGTAGAACTCCCAGAAGAAGCTGTCGGGGAGGAAATAACAACACTACCACTAGAACCATTTATCACTGAGCCAACTGATGAACTAACTCAAAAACAAAAAGAATTAAAGGATAAGATCATGGAGCATTTTCTGCTTAATGAGGAAAGACAACGTTTACCATCACTAAAAACTGTGCCTAAGAAAATTTTGGCCCCTATCATGAAAATGGTTAATTCAGTGTTTTCAACAATTGAATCGGGATCCATCTTGGAAATGAAGCAGTTAATGTACAGTGCAGCTGTAATAGTCACTAATGAACTAGGCATTAAAATCAAAGTACCTAGTCACACAACGGAAAAAGCATCAAAGCCAAAGTGGAAAATCCGATTAGAACAAAAAGTAAAAAAATTAAGGGCAGATGCTAGTAACTTAAAGAACATGCATGAGCAACGGCTTAAAAACAACAAAATCATAGATCGGCTAATCAGAAGATATAGATTGGATTCAAGAAACCTCAATGCAGCTGTAGAGATTGTAAAACAGCAGATAACAGCAACAGCTAGAAAAATTGAAAGACATGAGGCACGAATCATCCAATATAAACAAAATCAGCAATTTCGATCAGCCCAACGGCGTTTTTATCAAAGTCTTAATGTGAATGGTGACACCAAAAGTGAAAAACCAGAAAAGCAGGCCACAGTTGAATTCTGGAAAGAATTGTGGGAAAATGCAAAGGACTACAATAAGGAAGCAAAGTGGATACATGACTTTGAGAAAAGCATTGGCAACAAACAAATGCAAGTATTAGAAATAACAACTGAGATGGTCAAAAATCGAGTAAAAAAGGTAAAGAATTGGACATCACCTGGAAAGGACCAATTACATGGTTTCTGGCTCAAATATCTGACCAGTTTGCATGCAATATTGGTCAGGCCACTGAATGAAATTTTACAAAAGGGCCAAATTGATGAATGGTTGACAACTGGAAAAACATACTTGATTCAGAAAGATGCAACTAAAGGAACAACACCTGAAAACTACAGACCAATAACATGCTTGCCAACAACCTTCAAATTACTCACAGGCATTATTGCAGATAACATGATGGATTATTTGGAAACAAACAACATCTTGCCAGTAGAGCAAAAAGGCAACAAAAGAAGGAGCAGGGGCACAAAAGATCAGCTCTTAATTGATAAAACGATATTAGAAAATTGTAAGAACAGAAAAACGAACTTGAATATGGTCTGGATTGATTACAAAAAGGCATTCGACTCATTGCCACATAGTTGGATCATAAAATGCTTAGAAACAACTGGCATTAGCAAAAATATTATATCCTTTACTCAAAAGGCGATGAAACAATGGAGAACTGAGTTGGCAGTAGGGAATGAGAACTACGGAATGGTTAATATCAAGTTAGGAATTTTCCAGGGTGATTCACTTTCACCTTTTCTCTTCATCATCGCCATGATCCCACTATCAATAATCTTTAAAAAAAATGAAATTAGGCTACCAAACAGCCAAAGAAGCTGAAAAAAATTTGCATTTATTATATATGGATGATTTGAAACTCTATGGAAAGTCAAAAATAGAAATCCAATCACTGACAAACACAGTCCGAGTATTCAGCACTGATATTTCAATGCAGTTTGGCATGGAAAAATGTGCCACTGTATCCATTAAAAGGAACAAAATCACTGCATGTGAGGGAATTGAAATGCCTGATGGCCAACTAATTAAATGCAACGAAAATGAAGCCTACAAATACTTAGGCATTCTGCAGTTGGATGACATCAAGCATGGAGAAGTAAAAACTATTATCAGGTGAGAGTATACCAACAGAGTTAGGAAAACTTTGAAATCTAAATTGAATGGTGAAAATACAATCAAGGCCATAAATATTTGGGCAATACCAGCTATAAGATACATAGCTGGTATAGTTAACTGGACACAAGCTGATTTGGACATTTTGGACCGAAAAACCAGGAAACTAATGACAATGCACTACAGTTTACATCCACGTGGTGATACTGATAGACTCTACCTGCCCCGAAAATCAGGTGGCAGAGGATTATTACAAGTGAAGCAAACAGTTGAAGAAGAAAAACATGCACTGGCTGATTATTTAAAAGAAAGTCAAGAACATCTATTAATCAAAGTAAAGAACAAAAATCTACTGAAGGCCCAACAGACGAAACAAGAATACAGAAAAGATGTGATAAAATCAAGAATGGAGAGTTGGCAGAACAAAGCACTGCATGGCCAATTTCTGGAAAAAATAAAAGATAAAGTGGACAGTGAACAAACTTGGTTATGGTTAACAACAGGTACATTAAAGAAAGAAACAGAGTCACTAATCCTGGCTGCGCAAGAACAAGCTATCCGCACAAATGCCATTAAGGCCAAAATCGAAAAATCCTCTGATGATGCCAAATGCAGACTTTGCAAAGAAGCTGATGAAACTGTTGATCACATACTCAGCTGCTATAAAAAAAATCACGCAGACTGATTATAAATTGCGGCACAATTCAGTAGGACAAATGATCCATTGGAATTTGTGCAAAAATTATAATATTAAAACAGCAACAAACTGGTGGGAACATCAGCCTGAAAAAGTCACCGAAAATCAGATGGTCAAGATCTTGTGGGATTTCCGTATACAAACCGACAAAATACTGGCGCATAATACACCAGACATCACACTGGTTGAGAAAAATAAGGTCACAATCATAGACATCGCAATACCAGGTGATAGCAGGGTCGCCGAGAAGGAACATGAAAAAACAGCAAAATACCAGGACTTAAAAATCGAAATTCAACGATTATGGCACAAACCAGCAGTGGTAATTCCAGTGGTAATTGGCACACTGGGTGCTATTCCAAAAGCACTGGAATTATATTTAAAACAGTTAAAAATGGACAAAATCACCATCAGTTAAATGCAAAAAGCTGCACTGCTTGGATCCGCACGCATATTATGAAAATACATTACAATGTCCTAGGCCCCTGAGTGGGGCCCAACTAGTAATCAGTGCCAAATCCGGCGAAACAACTGGCCGCTGTGATACAATTGTATAATAACAACAACAACAACAACAACAATAATAATATATCTTTATAATGGAGAAATATAGAAAAACTGGCAACCAAATTAGTTCAAACACTTACGAACCATCACATTGTTGAGCAAGGAAGGATGTCATGCATGCTGGTTCTAATGGTGTTAATGGGACGTTGTTTGCAGCAGAGATGGGTTTCTCCTCAACATCCTGTCCTACTTATATTGTAAAAAGTAAATGGCTCCTCCAGTGAAACCCACAGGCACCTTTTCCTGGAGATTGAAGAAAAAAAGAAAAGAAAATATTCCAAGTGTTAATGTAATTGTTAATGCCATGTATACTGACTACAATATACTATATAAACATTATATTCCTCAATGTGTCTCCATTATTGTTCTATTGATGTTATTACAGGAAGTTGAGATTGTTCTTCTGCAACATTGAAAAAATAAATTATTTTAGAAAGACATACTGTATTGACATTGATTAAGATTAAGGTGACCAGATTTTCAGATTGGTAAACCATCATAAATACGAATCTGTTGCCAAACATCAAAATTTTGATCACGTGACCATGAGGATACTGCAACGGTCGCTAAGTGTGAAAATGGTCGCTAAGTGTGAAAAATGGTCATCAGTCACTTTTTTCATTGCCATTGTAACTTTGGTCACTAAATGAACTGTTTGCTCCTACAGGCACTGAGAGGGATGGCTAAAGCTGGCCAAGGAATTTGGTGTCTATCTAGAGTTTGATTTTTAATAGGGGCAAATTCGAAAATGGGCCGTTAACTGAATGTTTGAAATGCTGCTAATTTCTCTCTCTCAGAACTGACAGAGGGGGGAGGGGGCTGCTGGGGGGAATTTACCTCTACCTGCCCTTCTTCAATATCACTGACTCCAATGAATGGCCTGCACAAAGAAGAGACAGAAATGATCTCTTTCATTGCATGCACTGCATTTGGATGAAACCAGCACACAAAATAATAGAAAAGGAAGATTACTGTCCTTTTGTGTGTTGAAGTCACCCACTGACCACCTTGCTCCAATGAATGGCCTACACAAAGAAATATAGAAAGGAAGACTTTAATTGCTTGCACTACTATATTAAGGATGAAACCAGCACACAAAGCAATAAAACAGCTACTTACATAGGAAAGATGACTTTTCATCTTGTTAAATAACACGAACTGAAGAAATAAAAAAATATTGGACTCGATTGTGGTTGTAGCTGAGGACTACACTATAGGTAACAGAAGACACCTCTGTTTTCACCCAACAATGAACAGTCTTTTCAGGAAGGATGTCCCCCAACAAACAGGAAAGATATAGTTTTTCATCTAAGAAGTTAGATCAAGAATGAATGTCATAGGTAGATTCACAGAGCAATACAGATTTCTTTTTCTGAAATTTATTCCTCAGTTCAAAAAAAGGAATATATGAATTAGGTTCAGTACTTAGGATAGACCAAGAAAATATTCAAGAAGTACTGATGTCATGGTTAGAAGCAATGGTAAAGCAAGATATGAATTTAAAACCAGTAATATTTGGTTGGGCATTTCAAAGGAAATACAATATATATTTAATTTTACACATGTTAACAGCTGCTGGAATATGCTTGAACAACAGTGGAAAAACAAAGATATGAATAAATATTAGAATGTGCAGGAATGAATAAATTGACAATTAAAATCAAAAGGCTTCGAATACTTTTTCACATGGGATTTCTTTTATCAATTGCTAACTAACAGAAACAGAAATTAGAAATCTAAAAGTAATTCTCATTGCCATCCTTCATCATGCAAAATTCATTTCTGCTTCTTGTGAGTTTGACTTTCACATCAATGCCGTTAATTAGCAGTCTGTCTTGAAAAAACATCGCTACGCAGAGGCACGAGCAGGTCCCATTTACGACTACTGGCCAGGTGTCTTGCTCTCGCTTTGAAACCAGAGTTTCCAGCTGCTTTCAGTAAGGTACTTTCCATGAGGTCCGAGTCATCTTTGTAAAAATCCCCAGAAGTAAATTGGGTATCCAACGCATCACCATCAAAGTTGAGAATCAGTTCAAATAGGGCCCGATAAAAATAGCAATGAAGGCTCTGTGTAATGATCTCCCAAGGTAACATCCAGCTGGTTAAACAGTAATGCTCTGGGGTAATTGGTGAGGGCCACCCTTGCCCCATCATCAATATCCGACCCGTCAGCCTTTACAATCTTGCAACTCACACACAACAGGGTGTTGTTTAAATCCATGTAACGCTCACCATGCCCCATGATGAAAAATTCCAGGGGGGCATTGGGCGTTAGCGTTGATAAAGGACGTTGGTCTTACCTGAACGTCTATTTTCTGATGGGAGGAGGGAATGGTCACACGTGGTTTTATCACAGCCTGATTGGTCCAAGACTGAGAGGAAATCTATAAATACTGGTGCCTGTCCACTGTTAGCCCAGATTCTCGAACACGAATGGTACAACTGAAAAACAAGAAACAACATCACCACAAACCCCGGGAAACACCCCCGGGCCCTCCCCTTGGCCCCAACTGACAGAACTCAGGGCGGGTTGTGACCATTCCCTCCTCCCATCAGAAAATAGACGTTCAGGTAAGACCAACGTCCTTTTTCCAGAGTGGAAGGAGGGAATGGTCACACGTGGGACATACCCAAGCTAAAGTCCCAGGGAGGGAGAACTGAAACTCTAGAGCCCAAGGGGAGCCTCAGCCGCCACCCCCTGTAGGACCCTACGACCGAAGGACGTGTCCACAGACGCGAAAGCATCCAGACGATAATGCCGGATGAACGAGGTTGGAGTGGCCCACGTAGCCGCCCGGCGGATGTCTTCAAACGGGGCCCTCGTGGCCCACGCTGCTGAGGTCGCCGCGCTCCTGGTAGAGTGCGCCGTGATGCCCGACGGAACCGGCTGCCCTGAGGCCACGTAGGCCTCTGAGATGGCCTGACACAGCCAACGGCCGATGGTGGCTGAGGACACCCTCGAACCCAGAGCTCCAGGTAAGAAGGAGACAAACAAGGCCTCCGACTTGCGGAAATCCTTGGTCCACCGGAGGTAGATCCGCAGGGCACGGCGGACATCCAGACGATGCCAAAGACACTCCCTGTCATTGGACGGACCCGGGCAGAAGTCGGGCAGGACGATCTCCTGAGCCCTATGAAAGGGGGTATTTACTTTGGGGACGAATGCCGGGTCAAGACGAAGGACCACTCTGTCCTGGTGAAAATGACAGAGGTCGTCCTTAGAAGACAGGGTGCCCAGCTCGGATATACGCCGGGCAGAAGTGATGGCCACCAGGAAGACCACCTTCAGTGATAAGAAGCGCAAGTGCACCGAGCGGAGAGGTTCAAACGGAGCTCCCGTTAAGGCTTTGAGGACTAGAGGAAGATCCCACGTGGGGAATCTATGAACGGGGGGAGGCCTGAGATATGCCGCCCACTTGAGGAACAGCTTGACCAGGGGAGACTGGGAAAGGGAAGAAGATCCCGCCCCCCCCAAGACCGAGGACAGAGCTGCCACCTGGCGTCGTAAGGTGTTTTGCGAGAGCCCGTCCTCCAGACCCTTCTGAAGGAAATCCAAGACATTGGGAATGGTGGCTCTGTCGGGAGAGATGCCCCTGAGGGAGCACCAGCGGACGAAGGCCGCCCAGGTGGAGTTATAAATGCGGGTCGTCGAGGGACGACGGGACGCCTCGATGGTGCAGATGACCCCGGAAGACAGATGGCCCCTCCTCAGAAGCCGCCGCTCAAGAGCCACACGGTCAGCTGGAGCCACTGAGGCTCTGGGTGAATCAGGGCCCCCTGCCGTAGGACCACCTCCCCCTGTGGAATCCTCCATGGGGGAGCCACCAACAGCTGAACCAGGTCCGCAAACCAGGGCCTCCTGGGTCAAAACGGGGCCACCAGAATGACCAAGGGCCCCTCCGTCACCACCTTCCTGACGGTCCCCAGGATGAGTGGAATGGGGGAAAGGCATAGAGAAGGCCCGGGGGCCACTGGCTCCTGAGGGCATCCGTGCCCTCCGCCGAGCTGGATCGGAAGCGGGGGAAGAAACGCGGGAGTTGGGCGTTTTCGGGAGACGCAAACAGGTCCACCTGGTGGGACCCGAACCGACGACAGATCTCCCAGAACAGCGACGGGTGGAGTTGCCACTCGCCGTTGTCCAGAGTCGCTCGACTGAGCCAGTCCGCCTGGACGTTGGAGAGTCCCAAGATGTGCTCCGCCACCAGAGACTGCAGGTGTTTCTCTGCCCATGACCCCAATTGCAGAGCCTCCAGCCAGAGAGCTCTCGTGTGGGTCCCGCCCTGACGATTGATGTGCGCCTTGGCGGTCACATTGTCTGTCAGGAGGAGAACCTGCCTCCCTTCCACCGAGGAGCGAAAGTGACTCAGGGCCAGACACGCGGCCTTCAGCTCCAGCCAATTGATGTTGTGGCGGAGGTCCGTGGCTGTCCATCTGCCCTGCGCCATCCGAGAGCCCACCAGGGCCCCCCACCCGAACAGACTCGCGTCCGTGGTGACGGTCACCCTGCTCGGCTCCCAGAACAAACACCCCCGCTGGATGGCCGGGGAAAGCCACCACACCAGGGATGCATGGACTCCCGTCAAGATGCAGAGAGTCCGAAGGGAATTGCTCATTCGTCCCCTGTGATAGGGGATAAGTTCCCATTGAAGAGGCCGAAGATGGAGAGGATGGAAGCGGAGCTCTTTGTGCGAACGCTCTCCGCCAGCCGACGAAGGCTTACCTGCCTCTCCCGAGACAGCCGCACATCCCCCAACCTGGAATCTATGACTGTCCCCAGATGCAGAATGCGAGTGGAGGGAGTGAGATGGCTCTTTTCGAAGTTTACTGAGAACCCCAGGGCTTGGAGGCTCCGAATGGTAAGCCGAAGATCTGAGACGGCCTGAGACAGGGAGCCCGCCTGAAGCAAGACATCGTCTAAATAATATTGAAGGCGAACCGGGACCGATCGCAGATCGGCCGCCAGAGCAGCCAGGACCTTTGTGAAGGTCCGCGGGGCCGAGGCCAGGCCGAAGGGAAGAGCCCTGTACTGGTAATGGTGGGACCCGTGGGAGAACCTCAAGAACCGGCGATGAGCGGGCAGGATGGGAATGTGAAGATAGGCCTCCGTGAGATCCACGGAGGCCAGGAAATCGCCTTTCCTTTTTTTTTTGCATGTTTCTCCATTTCTCACAAATATTTATTTTATTTCTTTTAAAAAACACAAATATTTCATCATTCGTCAATCATTAAGACATTGAAGTACAATTTTTTTGTGTGCCCCTCCCTCCCTCCATCCCCCAACCCCCCTCCTCCTTCCCCCCCAACTTCCCAGAACCCGTACACGGTATGGATTTTTAACTAACAGTCTAAAATCTATTGAGAAAAAAGAAATAAAGAAATTAATGATATTCTACATTGACCTTAGCTTCTTCTTACTGAACTAACTTTTAACAGTTTAAATCATTTCTGATCTTAAGCATAGGCTAACTGGAATTTCTTGGTCCCGTATTTATTTTGTATATAGTCAATCCATTTTTTCCAGTCTCGTTTATATCTCTCAGTTGAGTGATCTTTAAGATATGCCGATATTTTAGCCATCTCGGCTAAGTTTGTGACTTTCAATATCCATTCTTGGATTGTAGGCAAGTCTTCCTTCTTCCAGTATTGCGCCACCAACAGTCTTGCTGCAGTTATTAGGTGCAGAATCAAATTAGTCTCTACCGCTGTAAAGTCAGTACATATACCTAGTAAAAATAACTGAGGAATAAACTTTATCCTTCTTTTAAAAATATTTTGCATGACCCACCATATTTTTATCCAGAATGCCTTAACCTTTTGGCAGGTCCACCATATATGATAATATGTAGCATTGAGAACCACACCTCCAACATTTAGGCTGTACATTCGGATACATAGAAGCCAACTTTTTAGGATCTAAATGCCATCTATAGAACATCTTGTAAAAATTTTCTCTCAGATTTTGAGCTTGTGTAAATTTCACATTTCTTACCCAGATTCTTTCCCATGTATCCAACATTATTGGTTCTTCAATATTTTGAGCCCATTTTATCATACAATCTTTAACTAATTCTGTTTCTGAATCCATCTGTATTAATACATTATATATCCTCTTTATATGCATTAAGCTTTGATCTCTTATTTATTTAAACAAGTTATCCTCAACTTGGATAAAACCATTTTTTTAATCTATTTTCCACCTAACCTGTAATTGCCCATACTGGAACCATGTTTGAACTACCTTCTCCTCTTTTAATACCTCTAAAGATTTTCATTGTAATACCCCCCTTTCCGAGGTAAGAAGCTGTCTGTAAGTAATTCTGTCCTGTTTTTGTGCTGTATTCATATTTTCAATTGCGTGTCTAGGAATTGCCCACATGGGTATCTTGTCATTTAATTTATATTGGTATTTCTTCCAAACCCGCAGTAAAGCATTTCTTAAAATATGACTTTTAAAATTCTTATCCAATTTTTTGTTGAATAACAGGTAAGCATGCCAGCCAAATACCAGATCGTGTCCCTCAATATTCAATATTCTATCATTGGTTAAATGAGTCCAATCACTAATTACAGATAATGCCACTGCATCATAATATAGTTTTAAATTAGGTAGTTTCAATCCTCCTCTCTCATGTACATCTTGCATTATTTCATCTTTACCCTCGGCTTCTTTCCTGCCCATACAAATTTGTTGATACCCTTCTGCCATTCTAAAAGGTTCGCATCTTTTTAAGTATAGGTAACATTTGGAAAAGAAATAAAAATTTTGGTAAATGTTCATTTTCACTGCCGCTATCCTACCCAGCAAAGATAAGTGCAATTTCTCCCATTTTTTCATCTCCGTCTGTATACTATGCCAAAGTGGTTCATAATTATGCTTATATAATTTCCCATTTGAAGTTAAATGTTAACTCCAAGATATTTGACTTTTTTAACTACCTCACATCCTAGCATCACTCCTAATTCTTCCTTTTGTTTAATATTCATATTTATAGCTAATATTTTGGTTTTTCCTAAATTTATTTTAAAGCCAGACACTTGACCATATTGATTAATCGTATTCATTAAAACCATACTGGATTCCTGCGGTTGTTCCAATATTATGACCAAATCATCCGCAAAAGCGCGGACTCTATATTCTTGCTGCCTAATCTTGATCCCTTTTAAACCATCCAAGCCCCGTATTTTATTCAACAATACTTCCAAAGTTATAATAAACAATAATGGGGACAAAGGACAGCCCTGTCTTGTACCTTTTCCAATTTGAAAAGAGTCTGTTAAACTTCCATTGACTATGATTTGTGCTGTTTGCTGTTGGTATATTGCTTTAATTGACTGTAAAAAATTATCTCCTATCTGCATTTTTTGCAATATCTTCAGCAGAAATTGCCAGTTAACTCGATCAAAGGCCTTCTCAGCATCCAAAAATATAAACGCAGCAGGGATCTGGTTGTTCTTTCCCAAATATTCTAATGCATTAATAATTAATCTGATATTACTTTTCATCTGTCTCCCCTGTATAAAACCTGTTTGGTCCGTATGTATCAATTGTTGAATAACCAACATTAACCTATTTGCTAATATTTTAGTGAAAATTTTATAATCTACATTCAGTAATGAAATAGGTCTATAATTTTTGGGTTGAGTAGTATCTTGATCTTCTTTGGGTATCAAAGATATAAACGCTGTCTTCCAAGATGGAGGCACTTTACCTTCCGTTTGAATCATATTAAATAATTCTCTAAGAGGTTCTACCATTTCTAACTGTAAGTTTTTATAGTAAACCACTGTCAAGCCATCTGTACCTAGTGCTTTTCCTGACTTTAATTGCTTAATTACCTGCAAGATTTCCCCCGAGGTTATTGGTTGATTCAATTTTTGCCTGTGCTCTTCTCTAACTGAAGGTATTTTCTCTTTGTCTAAATATTTGTCTATGTCTAAACCATTAATTTTATCCCCTTTATACAGTTCTGTAAAAAATTCCTGAAAAGCCTTTTGAATCTCTTCCTGTTGAAACACCTCCTTCCCTCTGTAAATCAGTTTAGATATATTTCGAGTTTTCCTTTTTTTTCCTAATCTGATAAGCTAACCATCTGCCAGGTTTGTTTGCGTTACAAAAAGTATTGTGTTTTGCATATAATAAATTAGTGGCTACCTGGTCAGAGATCAACATGTCAAATTGAGATTTTAATATGTTAATAGCTTCCTTAACCTTTGTATCGTCTGGGTTCATTGTTAACTCCAGCTCTTTTCTCTTACTTTCCTCTTCCAGTTCTGTTCGTTTTAACCCTTGCTTATTTCTATGTGTTTTATTTATATTCATCAAGACTCCTCTCATATACGCTTTGCTTGCATCCCATACAAATTCCATAGATGTACCCGTATTCATATTCAAAACAAAATATTCAGATAGTAATTTTTTACAATCGTTAATATACTTTTCATATCTAAATAAGTTTTCATTCAATCTCCAAGACCTTCTTGCCTGCACTACCCTTCCCAACTCCATCCAAACTGGGTTATGGTCCGAAAGGACCCTAGCCGCAATCTTTGTTTTCTTGACCCTAGAAAGCAAATCATTAGTGGTTAGAATAAAATCAATCCTTGAAAGGGATTGATGCCTGTCCGAGAAGAAAGTGAAGTCATATTCCTCTGCATTTCTTTCTCGCCAAATATCTCTCAATTCAAAATCATCCATAATGTCAAAGAAAGGTTTGGGTAACTTTGCTCGCATCTTAGTATTTAGGCGGGAAATCTTCTTATCTCTCTTAGTGTCTATCACTCCATTCCAGTCACCCAATAGTATACAGGAACTATAGTCCCACTGTACTAATTTAGCATGAAGATTTCTATAGAATCTATCTTGCTGTTGATTGGGAGCATAAATTCCCAAAAGTAATGTCTTTTTCCCTTCTAGGATTAAGTCTAAAGCAATATATCTTCCGAAGGGATCTGCTTCTATTAATTCAGCTTTCATATCTTTTCTTAAGTATACAACTATACCATTCTTCTTTTCCATAGCGGAAGCTGCAAAATGTTGACCAAGTTTTGAGTTGATCAAATATTTTTGATCAGTTGACTTGATATGAGTTTCTTGCAAACAAATTACATCGTTCTTAAACTGTTTGAGATAATGAAATATTTTCTTCCTCTTCTGTGGAGAATTCAGTCTGTTGACATTCCATGTTAAAATCTTAGTTGTCATCTTTGGTTGGTTGAAGCATTTTTAGAGCTTCCTGCATGGCCTGTTTAACCTTAGGTCTAGCTCCTCCCACTGCTTCCAGATTTGTTATTGTAGTTCCTTGATCGATGGCCGGTGATTGTTGATGCTGTTGCTTTTTAACTTGTTTCTCCATACGTCTAGTAGTCATGTGGCTAGGTCTTTGTTCCATAGCACCTTGCACTTCTAGAAAAGAGAGATGCTCCATCTTGTCTGGTGGTTGTGTAGTTTGCTGTCTATCCTGTCCTTCTTGTGGTCTTTCTCTAGGTCCAGATGGTGCAGGGTATCCGGCCTTCAATATATTATAATAAAAATCTCGGGCTTTCCATACAGAGTTGCTTATCAAATGTAAATATAATGCCAAATGGTGCATCCCATCTATACTGTATCTGACGATTTCTGAGTTCTTCGACCAAAAAGCTTAGTCTCTCCTGGCTCTTAACATTTGAGGTGGTATCTCTTTCAAAACTTTCAGGTCTTGACCGCCAATTTGAAGCTTAGTGTTATAAGACGCTTGCAGTACCATATTTCTAAGCTCTCTTGTAGTAAAATATATAACGATGTCTCAAGGAAGCTGCTTCTGCTTTGCCAGCCAGGAGTTAACGTTGTAAGCTTTGTCAATTTGCCAGTCAAGGTTGGTCCCTGGTCTTCCCATCAGGCGATCAAAAGCTTCCAATAGGATCTGTTTCAGGTTCTCCTGTTTCTCCTCACACAGCCCTTAATGCGAACTTCATTTGTCGGTACTGTATCATAATAATTTCTTTTCAGCATTTTCCACTTTTTGTTCCACCACCTCTGTTTCAATGTCAAGTTAGCATTGGCATCATTAAGAACCTCTAGAGTATCTTCCATTCCAGAAATATGTTCTGTTAATACAGTTACAAGTCTCAGCATTTCGTCTCTAATTTTACAACCTTAGCGTCAATTTTCTCATACAGCTCCTGTTTAAGTCCTTTTATTTCACTTTTGATTTCTTCTTTCATTTCTTTTATTTCCACTTTTCTCTCCTCCTTTACCACCTCTCTATTATCTCTAAACTTATCTTCCATTTTAATTGTCAGTGCATTAAGAGCCTCGCTTAGATTGCTCAGGAAAAATTCTTTCGTTAACACATCCCCAGCAGGGGGCGTAGGAAGCGGAGGCTGCAGCTTTGTGCCAGGCACTGAGGATGTGCCCCTGGAAGTAGAGGGTGACGACTTCAAGTTAATATTTAGTTTTGAAGCCATTTCAAAATTTATCTGCCTGCAGTTAATAAAACTCTATTGCCTGAATATGCAACTTTAAGTAAAGAGGCTGAGTTCCCCTTTTATTTTGAAGTTTAAGGCTTGGCAAAACTTTCAGTGAGTAAACATTGTAACAAGACCGTTCAGCAGATTCATCACCATTTAACTTCCAGATAAGCAAGATTAATGAGGGAGTGAAATTCTTGTAGAAATGAAACTAATTAAAAAGCTTCTGCTGGCCGATTGTGAAACAAAACAAATGATAAGCAATCTCTTTTGTTTTGAATTCTTGTGGCAATTAACAAAAAGTGTTCGTTATTACCGGAGAAACCAGCCTGCTCGGCGCCATTTTAAAAGCCTCTAAGTAAATAGTTTTTTGGAGGAGAAAAAGAAAAGAAGCTAAAATGTTGATAAACAATTATTGTTCACGCAAACGGATCCAGCTCGTGATAAGATTAAATCAATCAAAACTTTGAACTGAGTGGGGGAGACCTACTTTGTCCCGCACAAGGCAGTTTGAAGTTCCCAGCATGGACAGCCGTTCTGCCTTGGGCTAGCCCCCCTCTCCCTGCAAGCACAAAAGCTGCAAAAATCAAAGAGCATTTGCCAGCAAAACAATTTCTTCTTTCCTTCTTGCCTGAAGGATAAGAAAACCTGATAAGACGTCAGATGGAAGATCCTCTAAACAGGTACGTAGCCAGGAATTCGGAGGCAGCTGATTTTTTGCTGCCACCACCAGCAGGCTCCTCCCAGGAAGTCCCAGGAAATCGCCTTACCTGATGCCCTGAAGGATGGACTTGAGCGATGACATTTTGAACCGCCTGTAGACCAGAAACCTGTTCAGGCGCTTGAGGTCTAGAATTGCTCTCCAACCCCCCGTGCTCTTTGGGACCACGAAGAGATTTGAGTAGTGGCCCAGGCCCCGTTCCCCTGTGGGAACCGCCTCCACCGCTTGGATTTCGAGGAGGTGGGCGATCGCCTGACTCATCAGGCAGCGGTGCTCTCGACTCTGGGACGGAGGGAACGACCAAAAGAGGTTTGGAGGAGTGGAGAGAAATTCTAACCTGAACCCATAACGAACCGTGGCTCGGACCCAGGCGTCCGACGTGATGTCGTCCCACCGGTCCGCATAAAGGGCAAGGCGGCCGCCGATGGGATGACTCGGGTTCGGGTCACTTCCCCCTGCGGAAGGGACGGCCGCCTCCCCCATGAAAGGGCCGCCGAACCTGGCCCTGGAATCGGCTCCTGTCCTGGAAGGGCTGCCCCAAGAACTGCCTGTCAGAAGAGAAAGAAGAGAAGCGCTGGTTATAGCCGTAGCTAGGGGCCCTATACCGTTGCCTACGGAAGGGGCGCGACTTGTTCTCGGCCTTCTTAGCCGTGGAGGGGAGGACCTTCTTCTTGTCCTTATCCTCCACTAGGATGCGAGTAAGGGCCTCCCCGAAAAGATCGGGCCCTTTGAAGGGGGCAGCCGCCAAATCCCACTTCTCCTTGTTGTCCATTTGCCAATGGCGCAACCACAGGAGCCTACGGGAGGTGACCGAGATGGCCAGGGCGCTAGAAGCAAACTTGACCGTATCCAAGGTCGCGTCAGCTGAGAACTGACACGCTGCCAGAATCTTGACCAGATCCCGATGGATCCGGTCTTCCTGTATGGGAATGCGTTCCTGCAGCTTCTTGAGCCACATGATCGTGGCACGATTAAAGTAGGAAGCCGAGGCCACCGCCTTAATGGCCCACGCTGTGGCATTGAAGTTCTTCCGCAAAGTAAGCTCTGTGCGCTTATCCTCCGGCTTCCTCTTATCTGCCGCATCGCCCGACACCACTGGGGAGGAGGACACCAATGCGGCCACAGGGGTGTCAACCGTCGGGAGCTGAATGGCCTGAGCAAAGGTTTGCTCCACGTTATAATGCCGACAGTGGGTACTGCCTGGAGAAGAGAAATTGGAAGGTTTAGCCCACTGGTCGGTCAGAACCTCTAGGAACAAGGGAGGGGCAGGGATCTCCTCCTTGTTGGTGGCCGTGGCAGAGCACATGACCATGTCAGGATCCCTTGGGGGGGGGGGCACAGAAGGATCCCCAGTTCCGACCTTGGTGGTGTGCCGCGCCTTATCCAAGAGAACTTTAAACAAGGCGGGCATAAATAGGACCTTAGAAGAAGGCTTCTCCGAAACAGTGGTATTCTCATCATCTGAGAATCCCATCTCCTGGGGTAACTCCCCCCCCCCCAGGAAGGAAGCCTCACTGATCATGGAAGGGGAGGAAGCCCGAAACTGAGCCCTGTTCAGCCCCCCATGCCTAGAGTAAAGGGAGCCTTTGTCCCACTGGGCAATGCCCGGAGTGATGGCTGCAGAAAATAAGCCGTTTAATCCCTTCGGGGAGATTATCCAGATCCTCCACATCCCCAAAAGTAGAAGCAGGGCCCTGAGGGGCCCAACCTTTGGGAGGAACAGGGGCCGCTGGACGTGCCCTCCAGAGGATCATCTATGAAGGATGGAGAACGCCCCCTCCTGGAGAAGGCCCGCGACCTACCAGGGAAGCTGCATGAAGAAGCTGGGCTAAAACCCCTAAGGGGTGACCTTTCTGAAATGGGCCCAAGCGGGGACCTGGATCTGTCCCTAGATAAAGGCTTGGAGGACTGGGCCTGCCTTTCTGCCCTGGCAAAGGTCTTTTCCAGCGCCCTATGGCGCCTGCCTCATCCCTAGTGGCAGATCTGGAGGGGCGCCTTGAAGAAAGGGATCTCTGAGAGGGAGCCCCCCCCCACCTCCTGATCCAAGGCCTCCTCACTCCCAGTTGGGCCTGCCCCCTGCCCCTGGGGAATCTCCGCTCCCTCGTCCATGCCCCACTCACGTGTCCGACGAAAGGAGCAGGAAATCGGCCTCCAAAGTCCCACCTGAAACCAGGGCCTGAAGCCTGTGGGGAGACCTAGGCTCAAGGCCTCTTACTAGGCTGCACTAGGCCCGTTGATAAGGCAAGGCCACGCGCACGTGGCAGCATCCAAAATGGCTGCCGAAACTCCGTGCGCGGGAGAAAAGCCCTGAAAATAATGCCAGCACCCCAGCCAGGCTTTCCCAGCTGGCGCTTCTTCAAAACGAGCGGGGAGAGCCGCACGGCACACACACACACGCTCTCCTCACCCCTGCTCTGTCCCCACGGCAACACAATCAAAGGAGCCTGTAGCGCAGCCGCCCTCCGGAGCGATCAGCTGTAAGGCGGGCTGCTCGCCTCGATCCTCGAGGCTCCGAAGCCGCTTTTAGCGCTCCTGCTGCAAAACGGCTGCTTCTAAGCAGCCTAAAAGGAGCTGGCACCCCCACACACCCGGGGGTCGGGCTGAGGCTCCTGGCCTGGGGGGGGAGACTAGTGTCCCACTGGGCCCTCCCCCAGTCGCCCGAGGCAGAGATCTGTCCCTTGGGGCCCGCAGCAGATCAATTTAGAATTTAAAAGGATTTAGAGTGCCCAATTAGCCAAATAGAAATCAGATTGAATAGAACTCACCCAAAAAGGAGAAAAACAAAGCAGAATCCTACCAAACTACTCTACAGCTTGGACCAGACTGAGAAAGAATCTGGGCTAACAGTGGACAGGCACCAGTATTTATAGATTTCCCCTCAGTCTTGGACCAATCAGGCTGTGATAAAACCACGTGTGACCATTCCCTCCTCCCACTCTGGAAAAAGGAGAGATCTCGACATAGGTACTGTTTTCAATAGTGGTCTGTGTAGGTGCCAGTTGAAAAAGATCCAGTTCAGATTTAACACATTCCTCTGAAGCAGAATGAATAAATGACATATTGTCTTATGTCTTTCTTGGCACAGGGTTTCCTCTCCTGTGCATGTCTCCTCTTGGTATGACGGGGCTTTTTCACAAGGCTTTCTCTTTTTAAATAGAATAGGCAGGCCTGATTCGTAATTCTTCCTGGCTATGACCAGCCCTGATCCATTCTGCTGACTCTCAACAACACAGGATACAAGATGCAACATCTCTGGCAATGTTTTTAGCAGCAGATTTCACATGCAGCTTAATGATTTCTAATCCTTGTCTCAAAAAAGGCATTGGATTTAAAAAAAAAAGTTCACGGAACAACCCTCCTAAACTGGTCCTGTACATAATGGATGCTCCTCTGAAGCCTGGAAGGCCTCCCCCGGCTTGTGTCCTTTAGTAAGCCACGTTTTTTGTCCAGGTTGGTTTTGATTCTATAGTAACAGTATCAATGTGATGTTTGCTGACTGGCACATAAGGTGGACAGTCATAGGTCATTGTTATGAAATCATTGTCTTGCCCACACACAGGCACACAGCGTAGTAATGGCACATAGTAATGGCACTGAATCATAATGTAGGGTTGTCTTAGGGCCATCCTTGACATTTGATATAAGCTTGTTCATATTTTCTAACAGTTGTCGGATGCTATTATAGTACCCGCTTCTCAAAGAAAAATGTCATTTCTTTCTCTCTTGAAATTCTCTGTGTCTCCCCCGCCCTCTTTTAACACATCAATAACTGCTAAGATGTATTTTTTTCCATGGTTCTCTTTAGAAATTTTGGACACATCTATGAGGTCGGCCTGCCATTGATGATCTAAGCCAGACACTACTGATTTATTTGTAGGAAAATTAATTATTATAGGCTTATGAAGCGGATAAGCATCTTGCCCTGACAGCCACGTCTTGACTTGCTTCAAGATCAGGTTTTTATCATGTTTTCTAGCTTCCTGAAACAGGGTGTTTACACCTCCATAATTCCCTACATATCATAGTGAATACTAAATATGGCTTAAATGCTTTTTCATGCATCATTATACTGAAAGAACACTGACAAATGGGTCAAGTGTTGACATTAACACAATGTTTTATTGGTTATACATAGTTCAGAGGGGCATGGCACATCCATCAGAAAAATATCCCTCATTACCACTATCAGAAGCAGATATAGAGAGGCATAATATGCTATTTTACAATAAATTGACTCATCTGTATTCCACAAATCATGTCCGTAGCCACAAGCAAACCAGCCTTTACACAAATTGCAACTCTTTAGCTCACTAGGTAGATAGCATCTTCTCTGGGATAGCTCAGAATCCCAGTTATAGTCTAGATCAGAAAAAATCTGAAGAAGCTTTGTGACCACGGCAATTACCACTGGAATATAAAATCAGGTTGTCTTGAAGTCTTTTCTGTCTAGGTGTTATTATTTTGGAGTCTGCAAAATATAAAGCACATCTTGTTAGTGAGCAATCCACTCCAGTATCATTTACAATGTCATAAATAAAAACATATTTACTTACCATTGCTGGGAGATAATGAAGCCTCATTCGCTGTTCACATACTGTCCGGTAAGTACTCTGCACCTCAACATTAAAATTGCAACACACCATGCTGCAGCCGTGCAAAACGGGTCTGAATAAAACATTTTCTTAATCTAACTAGTGACGTGCTGTGAGGTTTATGCCTGGTGAGGCTCAGCTGGCATCTCTTCAAAGAATCGCCAGCTCCAGCGTAGTTCCTTCCCAGACTTTGCGAAGCAGCTCAGCGGTACAGCGTTGGCCTCGGCAGGGGGGGGGGGGGATTTGCATCGCGGGAGCCGCCAAGCGCCCAGGTCTGCAGCAAAGGCGCTTGGCGGCTCCCGCGATGCAAACTGCCCCACCACGCCACGCGCCCGCTGCCCCGGCCTGCAACCGCTGCTTCTCCAGGCTCCACTGCTGGAAGTCCTGGATCGCCCCTGGGGGAAGGCTGAGCGAGAAGCGGAGCAAAGCTTCTCCGCGGCCTCCCGGCACCATGCAGAGGTTCTTGCATGAGCGCGTGCCAGCGGCTGCGGTATGGAGCAGCCCCGGCTGTGAGACAAGGCAGCGCTTAAAAGCAGCCACTGCCACCGCCATCACCCTCCTTCGCCCAGCGGTGGCATTTCTGCCGCCTTGGGCTTCTTTGCCGCGTGGCAGCTGCTTCTGTAAGGAGGCACTGGGCCAGGAACTGGAGAAGCCGGCAGATCGCTCGGACTGGAGCCTCCATGGAGACGGCGCGGCATGGCTTCCGAGCGATCCGCCGGCTTCTCCAGTTCCTGGCCTGCCTCCTCCAACAAACAATCCTGCTGCCCCAGCTTGCAGCCAGCCAGCCCACCCACCATCCGCCCGACCTGCCTGGACTTCTCCTCCTCCTCCTCCTCCTCCCCGCTCAGTGCTGGGCTGGCTGCAGGCCGGGGCAGCAGGATTGTTTGTCAGAGGAGGCAGGGGGGGCAAGGCGGTGGAGCGCGACGGCGGCGAGAAGCATCTCAGATGGATCCGGGACATCCGGAAGGCAAGCTGGCACTTCGGCATGCCTTTAAGTGCTGGCTTGCCTTCCGGGTGTCCCGGCTCCATCTGAGATGCTTCTCACCGCCGTCGCACTCCACTGCCTTGCCCACCCCACCTCCTCCACAAACAATCCTGCTGCCCCGGCCTGCAGCCAGCCAGCCCCCCCCCCCCCCCCGCCCGACCTGCTCCCTGCCTGGATTCACCACTCTTCTCCTCCTCCTCCTCCTCCTCCCTGCTTGTCCTCCCTGCCCACCCAGCCCATTCCTCCCCCGCCACCACTGTGTCCAACAGGCCAGGTGTCTTGCGTTTATGGCAGACATAAACGCGAGACGCCTAGCCTGTTGGGACACAGCGGCGAGAACGTCCCTGCCGCCTCCGCGCTCTGCCGCCTCGGCCCCCCGCCTCCTCCAACCCCACCGGACCATTGTGAAGAAACACACACACACACACACACACATACACTCCACAATAAAAAATTACATATTTCATTACAATAATAAGCAATATAGCAATAACAGTAGACTTATATACCGCTTCATAGGGCTTTCAGCCCTCTCTAAGCGGTTTACAGAGTCAGCATATTGCCCCCAACAACAATCCGGGTCCTCATTTTACCCACCTCGGAAGGATGGAAGGCTGAGTCAACCCTGAGCCGGTGAGATTTGAACCGCTGAACTGCTGATCTAGCAGTCAGCCTGCAGTGCTGCATTTAACCACCGCGCCACCTTGGATTCACCTTTGAATCCCCCCCTCCCTCCGTCCGATCCACATACCTTTTCCAGCTGTGGAAACTCTCTCAACTCTCCTCTTGTCCGGCCAACGTAAGCGTGTTCAACGTAAGCATGCTCATAAGGCATGATTCGCTGCTCCCCGATCAGGAGGCGGGAGAATCAGTGCCTCTTTTGCATATGGAATTTTTTGCTTTTTAACTCTTTCTTAACTTTTAAAAGGTGAAAAATTCCTTATCCAAAGGAGGCCCCGAGTTCTCTGGCTTCCTCCTAGTTAATACTGAGAGCAGACACCAAGCCACTGTGACTTGAAATCTGGTAGCAACTACCCTGGCTTTAATTATTTTAAGAAAATTATTTAAAATCCTTTCCTTTCCCTGAGGAGACTGGTGAGGCCCCGCCTCCCTTGCCTCTAGTGACGGCACGTCCCTGATCCTGAACCCTTGCAATAGGGTTTGTTGCATTCTGGCGGCTGGGGTCTTATGTCGAGCATGCGATGCTGGCTTTTGCTGTTGTTTTAAAAACATATTTGGAATCAGAGGTTGCCCACCTTCAAGAGACTGCTGGAATTAAAGGCTACCTGCAAAAAGTTCCAGCTCTTGTATGAACAAGTCCTTGAGCCTTCCGCATGCCCAGAATTACAGGGGTATGACATGCCCAGGCATGTCCCTGGCATGCCTCTTGCACATGCACAGAATCACAGGGGGTGGGTGTGTGGGTATGACATACCCGGGCATGTCCCAGGCATGCCTGAACAAGGCTTAACTCCTACGTATCGCCTGGCGATTTGCATCTTGTGAACACTTTAATTCCTGTTAATATTCCTTGTCTTTTCCTGTAGGTGGGCTTCAATTGGTTATATGAGGATTTAAAGGGGAAATTGGCAAAATTTGTGTCTTTAGATTTTACGAAGGTAAAAAACAGATGCGGGGTTTAAAAAGGGGCTGTGTTTTTTCCCCTGCCTTCAAAGGAAAGTGTTTTTAAAACCTCCTAGAAATAAATATCTTTTAGAAAAAAAGCCATGTTAAATGCAGGCCCTATCTCCACAAAAATTAAAACATCATTGCCTAGAAACAAATACCTTTTAGAAAAAAGTGGGGTTAAATGCAGGCCCTAGGTGCTCCTTTTGTCCCCAGCTTTTGAGGCATTGATTTTAAAACTCCACAAAATTAAAATCATCATTAAGCCAGAATGATTAGAAATAAAAAACATTTTTATTTCACAACCCCCCTCCCCCTTAAATGTCCATAGAATTAGTCTAGGGTTAAGCTAATCACGTACCCAGAGTTTTGGCATCTTTCTTGATGGGGTTAGGTTCAACACCTCTAATCTGAAAAATAGGGCTAGGACCTTGCACAACATTTATCTGTTAGGGCTACTCATACTTATCATGATGGGCTTAGGCCAATACAACATATCCGCTAGGGTTATGGCCTTGTGAATCCTGCACCACGTCAATTATGCACATCCCAGCCATGGAGGAGGGCTATGCACATCATATCCAGAGGGGGCTGTGCATATCACTTCCGCTTAGCGGCATGATCTGGCGACATAATCAGCATGTGGGTTTGTTTACTTTGATGACAATCACTGATCAAAAGTACTGATAATTTCATCAAAAAAGGTACACTCTTTCTACTGTTATGTTTTATCTTGTTCTTGTCAATAAACCCTGTTCCTCATTACCTCAGCTGTTTGCGCCTCATCTGTCCTCACAGGATTTGACAGGAGCCATCAAAGAGAAACCGTCTCCTCAGGTTTGATTGGGGCCAACCTCCCTGAGGATCTGGAGGATTTCGGGCAGATGACAAAATGCAGTGAGGTGGATGGTTTCTGAGATTCCCTAGGCAAAGTGATGCTTATGAATTAAAAACATTTGCACATTTTCCTTTTTTTAATCTTCCCCTTTCTCCTCCCCTTTTCCTCCTCTTCTCTGCAAACCCCATGCCCTTCTAGCACTTATAATGGTAACCATCTAGATAATGAAAACATCTCCAAGAAAACAACCAAGTTAAGAGAGTACCAAAAACCACAGTTCTTTTCCTTATCCTCCTCCCCTCCCCCTCCTGCCCTCCTCCTCCTCTCTTCACCTACACACTGCAAAACCTCTTCCCTTCTAGAACTGATGACGTGACCTAGTTGGGTCGCAAGAAAATCACCAAGCTTATAGAGCACCAAGGACCCCACAAAGTTGGAGGTCCCAGCCCCCATAGGCAGTCCACTCCCACTCACATCTTTGTCTGTCTCATCTGAAACTGAGAACATGAGAAGTCTTTTGACTTCACAAGGTCCTTCCTCCTGCAGTTCCTCAGTTTTAACCGGTAATATCTGTTAATCTGAAGGTTGGAAAAAGAGTCCATGAGTCCTAGAGAGCTCCACCCATCAGCCAGGAAAAGGAAACAGAGGACAAAGGAGAATCAGGAATGGGCCACGTGTGGTCAAGCACAGGGCTGTTTCCCACTGCAGTTCCCGGGTCAGGAAAAGCAAATATGACAGCCAGACCCACAAACACACACCCCTCGCCCTTCCCCATAGGTCCTCTTGTTAATTCCCTGTTTGGGGGTCTGAAATGCTTGATGATTTTTGTCAAGATCTTGCAGCTTCGTCTTTTTAAGTGCATTAGTTCTCCTTGGTGATTGAGACACCTTACCACTCTTGGCACGGCAAACTAACCATGGCTTACTTGCCATAGCCAATTCACACGGGAACCAGAGTTACACTAATAGCAGTGCTGCAATATGTCAGGGGTTGCCACAAAGAAGAGGGGGTCAACCTATTCTCCAAAGGACCAGAAGGCAAGACGAGAAGAAGCGGATGGAAACTTATCAAGGAGAGAACCAAACCTAGAACTAAGGAGGAACTTCCTAACAGTGAGGACAATTAACCACTGGAACAGTTTGTCTCCAGAGGTTGTGGGTGCTGCATCACTGGAGGGTTTTAAAAAGAGATTAGACAACCATTTGCCTGAAATGGTAAAGGGTTTTCTGCCTGAGCAAGGGGTTGGCCTGGAAGATCTCCAAGGCCTCCTTCCGAGTCTGTAATTCTATTATTCATTTGTCTGCCTAATATCGAGAAATAATGGAAGAGAAGCATCAAAGAAAGGATGCCAAAGGAGGGACAAAATGAAACATGAAAAACAATGTTGAAATGATTTTTAACATGGAAATGTTGAATTAATCGAAGGTGAGTCGACCATGGCTCATGGGTAGGAATGAGTTGGCTACAGCGAGTTGTCATTGTCTGATCTTGCGTCTAAGACAACTGGAGCCCTAAAAGTGTAAAACCTCAGCATATTTACCTTATCTTTAGCCAAGTCCTGGATTAGTGCTTGGTTGTATTGCAGACTTGTTGATGGACGGCAATACACTTCTTGACCTCTGGACCATTTGATGTCTGCAGGAAACTACTTGGACAAGAAGAAGAACAAGAACAACAAAAAATAGTTGTGACAAAGTGAAGGAGCAGAGGAAGGAAGGGCCTTTTGTGTATTTCCAAGGGGAAGAGTTGGTTTCCCTTCTGTGCCAGGATGCATATGATAATTTGTTTGACTTTTCTAGCTGGGACAGACACAAAGCACCCAAGAAGGACCATCCAGATTGTATGAGATGGAAATGAGATGAACGGAAGAAAAATCCTGCCACAAATTATGAGAACGGTTGTCCAGATGAAGAGCATAGATTGTCTTCCACTGTCTGGAATGGCAAGTAAACAACCGCTTTCCGGAGGTTGGTAATTCTTGATTAATCACCGTTTATTGAGGTGGCTCGTCAGCCTCTGGCCCCTCCAGCAGCCCAATCGGAGGAGGAGGAGCAGGCATTGGAGTCAGGGTCTGCATCAAGGCAACCTGAGAGCTCCAAGGGGGAAGAGGGAATGGAGCTGGCAAAGAGAGAGACAGAGGCAGAGTCTGGGCTGCCCATCAGCCTTCAGTTGGAGAGTCAATGGTTCCTGGATCTGGAGGTGGCTGATGAGGAAGAGGAACAACAGCTGGTCCAGTGCCTGATGTGCCGATGCAAAGAAGGCAGAGGAGAGTGGTGGAAATCTATTGGCCGATCCTTGGGAAGGAAGAGCCATCGCTGCTAGCGAAACTCCATCCTAGCGATAAAAGGCAGGGGTGGAGAGGAATAGATGTGGCAAAGAACGCTTCATCTCCCTGCCAGATGGACTTGTTAATCTGAGGTGAGATTTTTGCCGGGGCTGCTGGCGCTCCTAATAAAGGAGTCTTTGAGCTAAGGTCAGAGGGTTTGTGGTGTTTGGGGAGCTGGGTCAGAACATTTATTTACTGACTGTTGGAAGTTATAACAAAAAGTTTATAACTGAAAAAAGGAATTTTGTTTTTCACACACAGGCAGCATCCCTGGGGTCATGTGATCAAAATTCAGCGTTTGGCAACTGGCATGTACTCGTGCCAGTTGCAGTGTCCCGGATCATGTGGTCCCATTTTTGCAACTTTCTGCCAAGCAAAGTCACTGGAGAAGCCATATTCACTTAACAACTCTGTATAAACAGAGATCAAACACCACTCCCTTCTCTGTTTTGGACACCCACAAGGTCGCCGACCACTCTTGGCCACGGTGGAAGATGCTGCTCTCTGGACATGTCCCTATCAGCAGAGTCCCCTTCTCTCATCTTCTCTGTAATTGGTGCCACACCAAAATGTTGTCCAATAGTGTCATTTGTGATGTGGTCGAGAAGGGAGGTGTCCGATATCGAAAGGAGTCTTTGCGTATCCATGTCATGGAGATAGCTTTCGGTCCTCCGTGTTTGCTGCCCAACATTCATGGCCATACATTGCAACAGGTGGGATCATTAGATGTTGGTTAGGAGTCAAGATGGGTTGGCATCTGTCCGTCAACCCATTGACTTCTCACCATTGAGTTCTTGCCAATGCATCCAAGCTGCATTCATCCTGCTTGCGCCTCAACATTGATATCTGCTTTTGTTGTGCCTGCCAGAGGCCAGCGGAGCTAGCTGCAGAGTCAGACAATGAGGAGGTTGGGGAGGAACAAGGGCCAGCCCTGGGGACTGGGGGAAGCTCAGACGAGGGTTCTGCTTTGGAGGCTGAGAGGGATCTAGAAAACAGTGATGCTGAGGAACAGCTGGAGCCTGTTCCCAATGTGTGCATGCACACAAGACAAGAACAACTAAGAAAGTAGGGTCAGGTTGGAGGTGATTGGCCCCTCCCATAGGAAACAGAAGAGGAGCGAACAAGGAGGGGGCTTTTGCAGAAAACAATTTGTTTGGTCAGTCATTTCAAGAGCACTGTTCCCTCTAAGGTGCGCACCTGCGCGGCCGCGCACATGGCTGCAATACTCCGCGCAGTAGTTTCTAATTGCCGCGCAGAGGCACGTGAGGCATATTAGGTATCTGGACACGAACTACAGAGCGATCGCAATCAAAACCTCCTTCAGCTAAACCTTTTCTACTGCAGTACTTTGCCGCCTGACTTCAGGATGCTCTAATCAGTGTAGGTTGAAAAGAAAACGGGAAAGGGATCTTAAAGATTTAAAACACTGGAGCAAATGCTTCAGAGGCAACAACAGTTTTCACGGGGAATTAGAACAGTCAGAGAGCCCTGCCTGGAGTTTTGCTCTCCCTCCCCCCCAACTTCAGACCTGCTGCGAGATCGGCTAATTTGCTATCGCCTGGCTGGCTCTCCCCGGTTACATTTAGCAACAATGTAACTCTTTTTCTCCCTCCTCAGCCCCGCCCGACTTCAGGATTCTCTAATCTGTGATTCTGTGTAGGTCGAAAAGAAAAAGGAAGGGAGGGGGGATCTTAAAGATTTAAAACACTGGAGCGAATGCTTCAGAGGCAACAACAGTTTTCATGGGGAATTAGAACAGAGAGCCCTGCCTGGAGTTTTGCTCCCCCCCCCCCCCCACTTTCAGACCTGCTGCAAGATAGGCTAATTTGCTATTGCCTGGGCTGGCTCTCCCCGGTTATATTTAGCAACAATGTAGCTCTTTGAGCTCTTTTTTCTCCCTCCTCGCTTCTCGGGGCTCCACCAATGGGGGAGCAAAGCCCAGCGCCAGGCTTTGGGCTAACACAGGGATCTGCAAAGTTGGCTGTTTTAAGACGGTGGACTTCAACTCTCAAAATTCTGGAAGTTGAAGTCCCCAGTCTTAAAAGAGCCAGCTTTGCAGATCCCTTGGCTAACATGATTGATGCCCTCGGAGTTGGAAAGAGGCGAGAGAGCCCGGTCATATGAGTCATGACACACATCAGCTTTGTGACCACATTGCTGAGTAATAAAAATTCCCAGTCCCACGTTGTAACGAAGGAGTACCTATATTGATAACTCATTGGGATTTTCAAAATCATTGAGAATATTTTTGCTTTTAATCTAATTAAACTTCCTATCTGTCAGTTTAAAAATAGTGACTTCCATAGAGCAAACTAAAATCACTACTTATAAACAAAAGGAAGGTGTTTTTTTCTCTTATTGGTTATGGTAGAGCCATTTTAACAATCTATTTATATTTGCAAGTAGTATGCAGTTTAGAAATTAGTTTTGCAGTAGTAGTAGGTTATTGAAACCCTCTGTACAGAAAGGAGCAAATTCCCACAATTTTTAAACACAAGCATTGTTGAACATGCAGGCAATAAATCCTTGAGTTTACAAATTAATGATGGAAAAAAACTCTTAGATGTGAATGAGACTTTAATTATGGTGATTTTAATAATTTTACTTATTTAAAATAGCAAATTGGATATAGTACATTCACAGAAGCATACAGTGTAGACAACTTTTGCAATTGAATGTTAACTCATTAAAATGAAGTATATCAAGTGAAATCATTAAAATGAAGTATATCAAACATTTACTATTTTAATATTAGTGGTATTAAGTGCCATTTATATATTCATTTGAAAGCTCTTTTTTATTTAATCCAAAATGAATTTGAAAAGATAATTGTAATAATTGATAAACCCTAACCCTATAGATACATCATCAGTCAATGCTGATGTCAAAACGTAAAGCTGGAGTAAATGTTGTTACGAAGAAAAAGTGCAGCTGGAAGTTTAAACTAGAATGGTCTTGGGTGACATCTGTGAAAAAAAATCAGGTGCTCAGGCATGAAAATGTGCCGCTCAAACACTATACTTTTCCGCCCACACTGAAAAAAAATTAGAGGGAACATTGTTCAAGAGTGGAAAGTTCTGTTTGTTATTGTAAGAGACACTGTGCCAACTGTTTCCTTGCCCTGCGTTGGAAACTTATTATCTGGCAGCTCTCCGAGCAAGATAAGTTCGTGTTGATAACTATTCCTCTGAAAGAATGTTTGACAAGCCTGGCTGACTGTGAATGAAAGGACTTCACAGTCGTGTAAAAAAAGAGAGGGACCCGGACTTTGCTTCATGCTTATTAAGAAAGCCTAGGTCAGAAGATCTTTGCGTTGGAAGTGGGATCCCAGATACTGAAAAATGTCCATCTTTTGTAGGTTTTCTCCATGGATTGGAAGCGTTCCAGGGCTGGTGAAAGTCTCTAAGTATCCAGTTGTCTTGATGTTGAGGTGGGGTCCAAAATTGTTGCGCCTATCATTCTATCATCCTTCCATGATCCTCCCACCAAGGGCCCCATAATTTAGCAGCTTTTCAATAACCACATTTCTCTACTTTGGGGATAAATCATCTCCACCAGGGCAGCCCTGCTTCTGCAACCTCTCCACGGAGGACCTCCGGGCCTACCACAAACCAAGCTGCTTACCTGAGAGGACGCAGATGGTTGAAGATGGTCTCCAATATTTCTCTCTCCTCCGTGGAGTCCAAGAGTTCTTTGACGGATCTTCCTTTTAGTGGCTTCTTGCTGTTTCACAAATATCTGAAGAATTCGTCAGAGAGTTCTGGGAAGAAGAAACAGACTGAGATTGAGGGGGAGTTCGATGGGACAAGCCTTCTCGAAGCGAAGAAATAAAGGTTCTATGTAGGGGGTGGGCAAGCTGAGCCTGTGGGAGGGATCAAACGGCTTCATAAGCCCCGAATCCCTGATCTTCATGTCCTTAGACAACCCTCTTGAGGAGGAGCTCTGAACTCCAGGGCAATCAACATATAAAAGAGCATCTAAAATTAGCCATGTAATATTAAGATTAATTTAGGATGACTTTTTTAAAAAAATGATAAGATTAAAACATTGTGAAATTTCAAAGCAGTAAAGAAGGCCAAGGGCTTTGAATATGATAGAGCTGGAAGGGACCATGGAGGTCTTCTAATCCAACCCCCTGATTGATTGATTGATTGATAGTGTGGGATGGGCGGATGTGAGAGGAAAAGGCTGGTTCTGGAGGTAGCCCAGTCCTGGAGTGTAGATATCTGGATAGGAAGATGGGATGGCGTTTGGGGAGCTATTTCTCCCCTGGGCGAGGTGGCTCCTCTGAGCCTTTTCCTTCTTGGGCACCCTTGGCAAGGGAGGGTGCTCCTTCCGACCACCCTTGATCTCCATCTGAGAAAGCCCAGAGGGGTCTTGGCAGTTGCTCTGCCTGCCAAATTGGGCAGCACCAGAGCTGGAAGCTGAACCTTCTTCCCAACCTCCATTGGAGCCGGGGAAGACTTCAGAAGCAAAGGGAAGACTTGAGAGAGTCGCTGACTGGCTGAGAAACTGGACCGGCGGGAGCTAGAGAACTGGGCTTCCTGGTTGTCATTATTATTGATCTGTGAATGGGACTTTTGGCTGTCCTTCTTCTTCAGGAAGGGCAACTTTTTCAGCCTATCAGACATCCTGCTGTGAAGAGTGACTGCTTGAACTGGAAGCAGATGCTATCAGTGAAGGAGAAGGTTTGTACTCTAGGTTGAAATAGCTCCACTATTCTCTGGTCGTCTCTCAACACAACTGAGTTGAGACACAACTTGACTCGTCAAGTGTCTAAACTCTCAACAGCTCTCCACCCCTCCATTTGGCCTTTATATCTCTTCCCCCAGGGGCCATGACATCACAGCATTCTTTATGTGCTCATGGGGGGGCAGCTGATGTCATGGCCCAAAGGGCCTCTTACTTCCAACTTAATGCGAGTGGGATAGGGAGGGTCCCCTTGATCACCTCTTTATCCCATTCACCAGATCATGGGGAGCAAAGCCAGGACTCTCCTACGGAATGACCCAATGGAATGGTCGCTCTCCACCGCTCTCCATCTGGAAAGAACCAACCCAGATTATGGCTGATCAACTTGATTCTCTGATTGGGTCTCTACTACTGGGCTTGGCCTTTTTATTTGTATGATACGTGATACGTGACACATGACACATGACTGTTGCAGCATTCACAACTTCTGGAGGCACATTTTCCCATTGATTAATTTTCTAACTGTCAGGAAATTTCTCCTTAGTTCTAAGTTGCTTTGATTAGTTTACATCCATTGCATTATAACAGTTGAAAACAAAGGTGTTTTTTTTTTTTTTAAAGCCAAACAGATATTTAAAAAGTTAAAAGAGACAATTGCGAGTTGAAAGACCAAGGAAACTCCTTCGGCCCACGCACCTCCCCCCCCCCCAAGCTATCTGGAGTCACAACCACATTGAGCCCAACATTCAGAAGCTTGGCAACTGGCATGTACTTATCCTACTCTATTATGTTCTAATTCTTATTCTATTCTCTCCTAATTTTTATCCTATCCTATTCTATCCTATCCTACCCTACCCTACTCTATCCTATCCTCTTCTAATTCTTATTCTACTCTCCTAATTCTTATCCTACACTATACTATCCTCTTCTAATTCTTATCCTATCATATCCTAATTTTTTCTTTTTTTAATGAAAATTTTAAAAAACAAACTTTACAAATATTTACTTCCCTCCCTCTCCCAAACCCCCCCACAACCTCCCTCCCCAGACTTCCAGAACCAATACAAGGTATAAATCTTTAACAAAACATTCTAAAGTAAGCTTAAACAGAAAAAAAGTTATAACATCTTTCATTGAGCCTTAACTCCTCCTTGCTAAGCTAACTCTAAACAATTTATATCATTCCTGGTTTTTTTAGTCATAAGCTATCTGAAATTTCTCAGTCCCGTGTTTATTTTGAGTATAATCAATCCATCTTTTCCAGTCCAGTTTATATCTCTTGTTTGAATGATCCTTAAAATATGCAGATATTTTAGCCATCTCAGCTAGTTTACTTTCAATGTCCATTCTTGAATAGTAGGCAAATCTTCCTTCTTCCAGTATTGCGCCACCAACAGTCTAGCTGCGGTTATTAAATGCAAAATCAGGTTAATCTCTACAACTGTACAATCAGTAATTATACCTAACAAAAATAACAGGGATAAACTTTATCCTTTTTTTAAGAACATTTGCATAATCCACCATATTTTATCCAAATGCTTTAACCTTTTTACAAGTCCACCATATATGAAAGTAGTAGCATCAGCACAATCACATCTCCAGCATTAGATTGTAAATTCGGATACATGGAAGCCAGTTTATTAGGATCTACATGCCATCTGTAAAACATCTTATAAAAGTTTTCTCTCAAATTTGGGGCTTGTGTAAATTTTATATTTCTTGCCCAAATCTTTTCCCATGTATCCAACATTATTGTTCTTCAAAATTTTGAGCTCATTTTATCATAACAGTCTTTAACTAGTTCTGTTTCCGAATCCGTTTCTATTAATACATTATAATCTCTTTATATGCATTGGACTTTGATCTCTAATTTGTTTGAGTAAATTATCGTCGACTTGCATAAAGCCGACTTTTTGATCTATTTTCCATCTGCCTGTAACTGCTCATACTGAAACCATGATTGAATTGCCGTTTCTTCTTTTAGTACATTCAAGGTTTTAAACTGTAATACACCTTTTTCTAAGGTAGAAGCTGTCTGTAAGTATTACATCCTGTTTTTGTACTATTGTTTATATTTTCTATTGTGTGTCTAGGAATTGCCCACATGGGTATCTTATCACATAATTTGTAATGATATTTTTGCAGACCCGCGGTAGAGCATTCCTTAAAATATGACTTTAAAGTTCTTATCTACCTTTTTGGTTATATAGTAAGTAAGCATGCCACCATATACCAAGTCATGCCCTGCGATATTAAATATTCTGTCATCTGTTAAATTATCCAGTCACTAATTACCGATAAAACTACTGCTTTCATAATATAGTTTTCAAATTGGGTAATTTCGAGCCACCTCTCTCACGCACATCTTGCATTATTCTTAGTCTTATTCTCGCTTCTTTCCTCCCCATACACATTTATTAATGCCCTGCTGCAATTCTAACACGTTCACAATCTTTTTAAATATTGGCATCATTGAAAAAGAAATAAAGATTTAGGGGGAATATTCATTTCATAGCTGCTGTTCTTCCCAGCAATATAATTGTAATTTCTCCCAATTTTTCATCTCTGTCTGACTGCTATGCCATAGAGGTTCATAATTATACTTATATAGCTTCCCATTTGAAGTTGAGATGTAAACTCCTAGATATTTGACCTTTTTAACTATTTCACATCCTGTCATTCCTTTTTGTTTAGTGTTCATATTTGTAACTAGCATCTTGTTTTCCCTAAATTTATTTTAAATCCTTACACTTTGCCATATTGACTTATTCATTAAAACCTTACTAGATTCCTGTGGTTGGGTTAATGTTATAACCAAGTCACCCGCAAAAGCACGTACTCTATATTCTTGATGCCTGATCTTAATTCCTGTAAATCATCTGAGCCCCGTATTTTATTCAACAATAGTTCCAAGTTATGATAAACAATAATGGGGATAAGGGACAACCCTGCCTTGTACCTTTCTCGATTTTAAATGAATCTGTTAAACTTCCATTAACTATGATTTGAGCTGTTTGTTCCTGATATATTGCTTTAATTGATTGTAAAAAGTGCTCTCCTATTTGCATTTTTTGCAATATTTTCAGTAAGAATTGCCAATTCACTTGATCAAAGGCGTTCTCAGCATCTAAAAATATAAGCTCAGCAGGGATTTGGTTATTCTTTCCCAATATTCCAATGTATTAACAATTAGTCTTACGTTACTTCTCATTTGTCTCCCTTGAATAAAACCTGTTTGATCATTATGAATCAATTGCTGAATAACCAACATTAACCTATTCGCTAGTATTTTAGTAAAAATTTTATAATCTATATTAAGTTATTTATTTATTTATTTATAAAATTTATATGCCGCCCAATCCCGAAGGACTCCGGGCAACTTACAAAATAAAGAGAGAGAAAAAAGACACATAACAAACACCTAACGAAAGAAAACAGTTTAAAATAACAACCACCTCATGCATTCATTCTAATCGGGGCTGGACCTCAACAGTGAGTCAACAGCCCCAATCCTGCTGGAACAGCCAAGTTTTTACAGCTTTCCTGGAGGTCATGAATTGAATTGAATTGAATTTATTATTGTATGCTGCCCTTCTCCGGGAGGACTCAGGGCGGCGAACAATTCAAAAGGGGAAAAAGGGAACATAAGACAAAATACAAATAATTAAAATAAGCAAGAGTCACGCAACCATACAAGTCGAGAGGGGAGGGAACTCATCAACCCCAGGCCTGCCGGCAAAGCCAGGTTTTGACGGCTTTTCAGAAGGCCTGGAGAGAGGTGAGGGTCCGAATCCCTGCGGGGAGTTCGTTCCAGAGGGCCGGAGCTGCCACAGAGAAGGCCCTCCCCCGGGTAGTAGCCAGATGGCATTGGCTAGTAGATGGAACCCGGAGGAGGCCAACCCTGTGTGATCTAATGGGTCTGTGGGAGGTAATTGGCAGCAGGCGGTCTCTCAATTACTCAGATCCAATACCATGAAGGGCTTTATAAGTTATGACTAGCACCTTGAAGCGTATGCGGCGTCTAAGTGGTAACCAGTGCAGCTCGCGGAGGATAGGTGTAATGTGGGTGTACCGAGGTGCACCCACAATCACTCGCGCGGCTGCGTTCTGGATGAGTTGGAGTCTCCGAATACTCTTCAAGGGCTGCCCCATGTAGAGCGCATTGCAGTAGTCCAGTCTTGAGGTCACAAGGGCATGAGTGACTGTTGCGAGCGCCTCCCGGTCCAGGTAGGGACGCAACTGGTGCACCAGGCGAACCTGGGCAAATGCCCCCCTGGTCACAGCCGACAAATGGTGTTCTAAGGTCAGCTGTGGATCCAGGAGGACCCCCAAGTTGCGAGCCCTGTCTGAGGGGCGTAGATTTTCACCCCCCCAGCCTGAGTAATGGAATATCGACCAAATTTTTGGGAGGGAAACACAACAGCTACTCGGTCTTGTCTGGATTGAGTACAAGCTTGTTGACCCCCATCCAGACCCTAACAGCCTCCAGGCACTGGCACATCATGTCAACCGCTTCACTGAGTTGGCACGGGGCGGACAGATACAGCTGTGTATCGTCTGCATATTGATGGTGTTTTATCCCGTGCCATCGAATGATCTCACCCAGTGGCTTCATGTAGATATTAAACAGCAGGGGGGGGGCAGGACCAAACCCTGAGGAACCCCATATTTCAGGGGCCTAGGGGTCGACCTCTCCTCCCCAACTAACACCGACTGTGACCTGTCCAAGAGGTAGGAGGAGAACCACCGAAAAACGGTGTCTCCCACCCCCACCTTTCGCAACCGTTGCAGAAGGATACCATGGTCGATGGTATTGAAGGCCGCTGAGAGGTCAAGAAGTACTAGGATGGAGGAATGACCTCCATCCCTGGCTCTCCAGAGATCATCGGTCAGTGCGACCAAAGCGGTTTCCGTGCTGTAGCCAGGCCTGAAACCAGACTGAAAGGAGTCTAGATAATCGGCTTCATCCAAGGACCGCCGGAGTTGCTAGGCCACCACTTTCTCAACAACCTTCCCAATGAAGGGGAGGTTGGAGACTGGACGGTAGTTGTTCAAACTGGCTGGGTCCAGTGATGGCTTCTTCAGGAGGGGTCTCACCACTGCTACCTTCAATGCCGGTGGGAAGAAACCCTCCCGAAGAGAGGCATTCACCACCGCCTGGATCTAGCCCCGCATCACCTCCTTGCTGTTCGCGACCAGCCAGGAGGGGCACGGGTCCAGTACACATGTGGAAGCACTCACCGCTCCCATGGCCTTGTCCACTTCATCAGGAGCAACAGGTTGAAAATCAGTCCAGAGATGTCGTTCAAGACCTTCCCCCGGTACCTCGGCTGGCTCTGTGCAATTGGAGTCCAGGTCCATCCGAAGGCAAGCAACTTTGTCCGCGAGGAACTGGACATATTCCTCTGCTCTACCTTGTAAGGGGTTCTCCGCAACCCTCGTATTTAAGAGGGAGTGGGTCACCCTAAACAAGGCGGCAGGGCGAGACTCAGCGGACGCTATCAGAGCGGCAATGTGATTGTTCTTAGCTGTCCGTATTGCCGATAGATATGCTCCGATGCAGGCTTTTAAGAGTGCTTGGTCTGACTCGGATTTACTGGCCCTCCAGCGGCGCTCTTTTGAGAGTGGGTATGGTCCGGATCTCTGGGGGTGGCTGATTCCAAAGAGTCGGAGCAGCCACAGAGAAGGCTCTCCTCCGGGGGCCCATCAGCCAACACTGTCTGGCTGATGGCATCTGAAGGAGGCCCAATCTGTGGGATCTTACTGGCCGCTGGGAGGTATGTGGCAGTAGGCGGTCCCGAAGGTACTTTGGCCCTAAGTCATGTAGGGCTTTAAAGGTGATAACCAACACCTTGAATTGCATCCAGAGACCAATTGGTAGCCAGTGCAGCTCGCGGAGGACAAGTGTAACGTGGGTGTACCTCGGTGCACCCAATATCGCTCGCGCGGCCGCATTCTGGACTAACTGCAGTCTCCGTAGCCCCATGTAGAGCATGTTGCAATAATCCAGCCTTGAGGTGACAAGGGCGTGAGTAACCGTTTGAAGTGCCTCCCGATCCAAATAGTGCCGCAATTGGTGCACCAGAGGAACCTGGGCAAAGGCCCCCCTGGTCACAGCCGATAGAATACCCCTTTTAACAACAGAAAAGCTAACTAATTTAAATGAACACCTACAAAAAAAAGGACAATTTAATCCAACTAAACCAAATATGAGTTAAAATATTGTCTATTATCCTAGAGAAAATATTTAGGCCTCTTCACGCTGGACTGAGTTAAAAACTGAACTGTACCAGTCAGATGAGGCGTGGTCAAGAATTTCATAACTCAGTCTTTAGGTTAATGGACAAAGTTAACCCATGCTTGGATTCTACAAGCAACACCCAGGAGAAAAAGGAAATTAAACTTCCAGTTGGGTGGGGCCTGAGGGGGTTGCTGTTTTAACAGCTCCGGATTCTTAGTTGCCTTAAATTGTCTAAACAGTATCCAACAACTGTTTGGCAGTTTGATTACCTCTTCTCCGGGCAAAGAAGAAGGCGAGCAGCTATGTTTGGGCAGCGCTCCAACTAACCTCCCCAGAACATAAATCTGGGATGGGAACTGGGAGCCGCCCGGCAGCATAGTATTTCTCCGCGTCAAGGATCTCTTCTGCCTTTTTTGCAGAACAAAGGCATTCACCCACTCTCAACACAAAGACTGATTTATTACTGATCTCAAGCAGGCAGAACTAATACTCGTGAATTCCTAATTGTATGTATAAATCTTTAACTCCATTTTTTAAAAGAATTCCTTCTGACAATTTACTTGTTAGAAATACACATAAAATGGGGCCAAACAGCTTTGGGGGTGGGGTCAGGAGGGGTCAGGCTCTGACGACATTTTTACGGAGCTCAGAACATTTAAAGATCAAGAAGTGATTTATTACCAAACTAAATAGTAATTGCTGGATAAGCGGCTTGCCTGGATTTACTAATTGGATAGAGAAGATTAAATCTGGAATGGCTTCTAAGCAGCAAAAGCCCTCACCCCAACACGTTGAAAAGCGCAGGAAATTCCCTGCTCCTGGAGCTAAATTACAGTCATTACTCCCCCCCCTACTCCTGCAGGGGAGCCCCCGACCCGAGAAATTTTGCAAAAAGAATTAGCCAAGGCTTTAAAAAATCATGCAGCTGCAATCGAAATTAAAATAAAGGAAGAGATATCTGCTGCTCATAAAGAACTGTCAGAAGAGCTTATGAATTCGGTCCAGATTTGGAACCAGCAAATTAGAGACGATATTCTTGTGGCTTTTAACTGCCTATCGGGCTATGTCTCGGGAGCTGAAGATAGATTAGAATATCTTAGTGATTCTAATATTAATCTGGTAACGAAAATGGATGTGGTTCAACAAAAGGTTGGCGATGCAGAAAATGAAATTATAATGTTGCAGTATAGACAGATGGAATTTGCCTTAAGGATAACAGGCCTTCAAGAGAAAAATCAAGAAAATTTGAAGCAGATCTTCTCAGAAGCCTTTGATCAATTGATGGGAAGGCCAGGAGGGAATTTTGAATGGCAAATTGATGAGATATTTCGTGTTAACTCCTGGCTTGCCAGACAAAAGCAATTCCCAAGAGACATTGTGGTGTATTTTGCTACGAGAGATATGAGGAATTTGATATTGCAAGAGTCTTACAAAACTAAGCTTTAAATTGGGGGTCAGGAGGTGACTGTTTTGAAGGAAATACCACCTAAAATGTTGAGATCAAGAAAAGACTATGCCTTCTTAGTCGACGAGTTCAAAAATCGTCAGCTACAGTTCAGATGGGAGGCTCCAGCCGGACTTGCAGTTACCTACCAGGGGCAAAGATATCAGTATGGAAGGCTCGATATTTTTACAATAATATATTGAAGGCTGGACTCCCAAGGAAGATATATTGCAATAGAACTGGTATTAGAATGGAAAAGGATACTTCTATTGGGAATATATGCTCCCAATCAACAACAAGATAAATTTTATAAAATGCTCCATACTAAGTTAGTACATTGGGACTATAGATCTTGCATATTATTGGGCGACTGGAATGGTCTTATGGATTCCAAGAAAGACAAGAAGGCTCTTCGGCAAAATATCCAAATGCGAGCGAAACTACCTAAGTCCTTTTCGAGATGATGGATGATTTTGAATTGAGAGACATCTGGCGAGAAAGGAATGCAGAAGAATATGACTTCACATTTTTTTCTGATAGACACCAATCCTTTTCTAGGATTGACTTTATACTAACAATCAATGATTTGCTTTCTAGGGTAAAGAAGATGAAGATATGTTCCAGAGCCTTATCAGATCATAATCTGGTTTGGATGGAGTTGGAATTTGGGACGCAAGCAAGAAGGACTTGGCGATTGAACGAAAACTTATTTAGATATGAGAAAAATATTAATGAATGTAAAAAATTGTTAGGAGAATACTTTGTTTTTAATATGAATAAGGGTACTTCTATGGAAATGGTATGGGACGCAAGTAAAGCGTATATGAGAGGAGTTCTGATAAATTTAAATAGACTACATAGATGTAAACAGGGGGAAAAGAGAATTGAACTAGAAGAAATTAGGAAGAGAGAGCAGGAGTTAATACTAAAACCAGGAGACAAAAAGATTAAGAAGCAATTACCTTATTAAGAGAGCAATTTAATATGCTGATGTCAGACCAGGTGGCTACTAATTTGCTATATGCAAAATATAACAGTTTTTGTAATGCAAATAAATTGGGTAGATGGTTAGCATATTTGATTAGGAAAAAGCAGAAATCTCGCAATATATCGAAATTACATTATAAAGGGAAGGAAGTGTATTAACAGGGTGAGATCCAAAAGGCCTTTCGTGAATTCTTTACAGGATTGTATATGAATGATAAAATACAAGGTTTAGATATAGATAGATACCTGGATAAAGAAAAAAATATCTATAGTCAAAGACAAGCAGAGGGTGAGATTGAACCAACCAATAGCAATAGCAATAGCAGTTAGACTTATATAGCAGTTAGCTTCATAGGGGCTTTCAGCCCTCTCTAAGTGGTTTACAGAGTCAGCATATTGCCCCCAACAACAATCCGGGTCCTCATTTTACCCACCTTGGAAGGATGGAAGGCTGAGTCAATCCTGAGCCGGTGAGATTTGAACAACCAAACTGCAGAACTGCAGTCAGCTGAAGTAACCTGCAGTGCTGCATTTAACCACTGCGCCACCTCGGCTCTTCGGAGGAATTTTCCAGGTATTCAAACAGTTAAAGGGTAGGGAAAGCACCGTGTACAGACAGCCTGACATCAGCTTATTACAAAAATTTACAATTAGAAATGGTAGAATCTCTCAAGGAATTATTCAATAAGATTCAAACGGAAGGGAGGGTACCCCCATCTTGGAAGAGAGCCTTCATATCCTTGATACCAAAAGAGGATCAAGATCTTACTCAACTAAAAAATTATAGACCTATATCATTACTCAATATAGATTATAAAATTTTTACTAAAATACTAGCAAATGGATTAATGTTGGTTATTCAGCAATTGATTCATAATGATCAACAGGTTTTATTCAAGGGAGACAAATGAGAAGTAATGTAAGACAAATTGTTAATATACTGGAATATTTGGGAAAGAATAACCAAATCCCTGCTGCGCTTATATTTTTAGATGCTGAGAAAGCCTTTGATCAAGTGAATTGGCAATTCTTACTGAAAATATTGCAAAAAATGCAAATAGGAGAGCACTTTTTACAATCAATTAAAGCAATATATCAGGAACAAACAGCTCAAATCATAGTCAATGGAAGTTTAACAGATTCATTTAAAATCGAGAAAGGCACAAGGCAGGGTTGTCCCTTATCCCCATTATTGTTTATCATAACTTTGGAACTATTGTTGAATAAAATACGGGGTTCAGATGATTTACAGGGAGTCAAGATTAGGCATCAAGAATATAGAGTACACGCTTTTGCGGATGACTTGGTTATAACATTAACCCAACCACAGGAATCTAGTAAGGTTTTAATGAATAATCAATATGGCAAAGTGTCTGGATTTAAGTAAATTTAGGGAAAACAAAGATGCTAGTTACAAATATGAACATTAAACAAAGGGAAGAATTAGAAGGAATGACAGGATGTGAAATAGTTAAAAAGGTCAAATATTTAGGAGTATATATTTCAACCTCAAATGGGAAGCTATATGTATAATTATGAACCACTATGGCATAGCATACAGACAGAGATGAAAAATTGGGAGAAATTACAATTATCTTTGCTGGGATAAATCGCAGCAGTGAAAATGAATATTCTACCTAAATTTTTATTTCTTTTTCAAATGATACCAATACTTTAAAAAGATGTGAATTTGCTAGAATGGCAGAAGGGCATTAATAAATTTGTATGGGCAGGGAAGAAGCCGAGAATAAAACTAAAAATAATGCAAGATGTGCGTGAGAGAGGAGGCTTGAAATTACCCAATTTAAAACTATATTATGAAGTAGTAGTTTTATCAGTAATTAGTGACTGGATTAATTTAATAGATGATAGAATACTTAATATCGAAGGGCATGATTTGGTATATGGTTGGCATGCTTACTTGCTATATAACAAAAAGGTAGATAAGAACTTTAAAAGTCATATTTTAAGGAATGCTCTACTGCGGGTCTGGAAAAAATATCAATACAAAATAAATGATAAGATACCCATGTGGGCAATTCCTAGACATGCAATAGAAAACATAAATAGAGTACAAAAACAGGATGTAATCACTTACAGACAGCTTCTTTCCTTAGAAAGAGGTGTACTACTATTAAAACCCTTGAATGTACTAAAATAGGAAAAGGTAATTCAAACATGGGCAGTTCAGTATGGGCAGTTACAGGCCAGATGGAAAAGAGATCAAAAAATCGGTTTTATGCAAGACGAGGATAATTTACTAAAACAAGTCAGAAATCAAAGTTCAATGCATATAAAGAGACTATATAATGTTTTGCATCTTGGAGCGAAGGGAAGGACGCGACAAGCGGGTATGCCAACAGCAACCTTTATTGCGAATAGAGTGACTACGATTCAACGTGGCGTGGTTCGCGCCAAACATTTATACCTCCGGGTTTGAACGAGGAGCCAATGGGGCGTCGAGTAGCTCGACCAATCGGGGCGAGGATTGAACCGGCTCCGCCCGGGAACCAATCAGAAGGGAGTCCTTATTCCCGCGCTTGTATTTCCCGCGCTAGTATTCAACACCCCTCCCCCCCTAGTCAAAGAGTTCCCTTTAGGAAGGGCAAACATAGTCTTGTAAGTAGGCGGGACGGTGACGTTCTCGTCCCGACCTTCGTGGCTCCCCGGCGGTTGTCGTCGGGGGGGAAACCGCCGGCGGAGGTGTGTCCGTGGCGGGGCGGTGAATCTGCGACGCGGCCCCGTGAGATGGCGCTGGCCCCGGGCCCCGTGCCCGATGTTCATTTGTCCGGGGTGGCGTCTCCGTGGCAACAGGAGTGTCCGACAGTGGCCCCGTGCAGTCCGGTTGGGGTGTAGGTTCAGAGTCTCGATAAGGACTTCGGGGAAGGGAGTAGCCGGGTGAGGCGCGTCTGTCCGAAAAGTTCGTATCGGCTTGTCCCCCGTTCCCCGGGTGGAGGCGGTCCGATGGGGGGAAGGTCATCGAGGGTGGCTCCTGCTGAGAGTGGGTGTCTGAGAGGCTCGGACCGTCTGTTTCCGCGGGGAGGCGTCGCCTTAACTGGTCCACGTGGCGCCTCCATTGTGTTCCGTCGGCCAGGCCAACCCTGAAGGAACAGGGGCCAGTCAGAGCTGTGATGGTTGCGGGAACCCACCGTGGGTCCCCAGAAAAGGAGCGGGCCCAAACAGGATCCCCTAACTTAAACGCGTGTGAAGGGAGGGCCCCCAGGTTGCTCGGCAGATCCCCTGCATAAAGTGGATGGAGCCTGTCTAGGGGGGTTCGCAATCTCCTACCATCAAGAGCTCCGCGGGACTTTTATTAGTCGTTGGGCAGGGTATGGAGTGCTGGCTCAAGAGGTAAGCCGCCACTCTTTCTTGCCAGTCGCCCTGGTCCATGCGGCCCAAAGCTTCTTTGGCTGAGCGAACTGCGCGCTCCGCCCGGCCGTTACTAGCTGGGTGATACGGGGCTGTGGCAGCGTGTCTGATTCCTTGTTCGGCCAGGAATTCTTGGAACGTGGTGGAGGTAAACTGGGGCCCATTATCTGAGACTATCACATCCGGTAACCCATGGGTGGCGAACATCTTACGAAGGGCCCTCACTGTACTCTCTGCTGTGGTGGAGGTCATGATTACCAGCTCCACCCACTTGGAGTAAGCATCGACTACTATCATGAAGTTTCGGCCGTGGAAGGGGCCGGCAAAGTCAATGTGTAAACGGGACCATGGGCCTCTAGGGATTTCCCATTCACGAGGGGCGGCTGTGGGGGGATTCGGCCTAGAGTTTTGGCAGATCCTGCATCGGCCTACGTAGTCTGCAATTTCCGAATCTAGCAAGGGCCACCACACATAGCTACGGGCTAAGGCTTTCATTCGCGCTATACCGGGGTGGTTTTTGTGGAGTGCGGGCAGGATTCGTGCCCGCAAGGCTGTGGGGATCACTACCCTATCCCCCCAGACAAGACAACCCCCGTGAAGGGCGAGTTCGGCTTGTCGTGCTTTAAATGGTCGGAATCCTTCCGCTACCTTTTCCGTGGGCCACCCCCTCAAAACCCATGAAGCTACTTGGGATAGGACGGGGTCAGCCTTGGTGCAAGCTGCGACGTCCGCGGCAGAGACGGGGAGGTCGGATTCGGCGATGGACAAAATAGAGAGGGCGGGCACGTGGGCTGTGTCCGTCTCTGGCAAAGGGCAACGGCTCAGGGCGTCTGCGTGCCCTAGCTGCTTACCCGGACGGTATAACAGCGTATACGAATACGCCGTTAGGAACTCCGTCCAGCGTGTCATGCGGGGAGACAAAATGGGGGGGGGTTGGCTTGTCGCCTGCCAGTAGCCCCAGGAGCGGCTTGTGATCTGTGACAAGGGTGAAATTCCTACCATAGAGGTAGTCATGGAACCGCTTAATGCCGGACACTGCAGCCAGGGCTTCTTTATCGATTTGGCTGTAGTTCCGCTCCGTGGAGGAGAGTGTCCGGGAATAGAAAGCTATGGGGGCCTCTGAGCCGTTCGGGAGGGCATGGCTCAGGACCGCCCCTATGCCATAGGGAGAGGCGTCGCAAGTCAGAACTAGGGGCATCCTATCGCTATATTGGATTAGGACTGCCGACGAGGTCAAAATGTCTTTTATAGCCGCGAACGCGTGCGCTTCACGGCTACCCCATTGCCAGGTCGCTGACCGGTCAAGCAGTCGGTGTAGCGGCTCGGCCAGCGACGCCTTATGGGGAATAAAAGGGGCGTAGAAATTTAAAAGCCCCAGGAACGCCTGCAATTCCGCCCTAGAGGTGGGTGTAGGTGCGTTTTTGATGGCGGCAACTTTGGAAGGAGTGGGGTGGATGCCTTGGGCATCAATGAGGAACCCCAAGAATTCTACTTTGGGAACAGCAATTTCGCATTTGCTGCGCTTTAGTTTCAGCCCTGCCTCCCTAAAACGTGTGAGAACCTCCCGCAGTATTTTCAGGAGTTCCGAGTGGCTGGGGGCTGCGACCAGGACGTCGTCGAAGTAGGGAACGAAGCCTGGGAGCCCGTGGAGCAACCGCTCCATGAGGCTCTGAAAAATCCCCGGGGCAACCGAAACGCCGAATTGGAGACGGCGGCAACGGAAGGCCCCGCGGTGGGTGACGATGGTCTGGGCTGTAGCCGCATCGTCGTCTACGGGGAGCTGCTGGTAGGCCTGTGCCATATCTAGCTTGGCGAAAATGCGGCCTTGCCCTAAGGAGTGGAGTAGGTGTTGCACTACGGGGACCGGATATGGATTTGCCTGCAGGGCCAAATTGATGGTCGACTTATAGTCGGCACATATTCTCACCGATCCGTCGGGCTTGACCGGGAGGACTATGGGGGTTTCCCAACGGGCGTGATCTACGGGCTCGATTACCCCTTGCTCTATAAGCTTATCAAGTTCAGCGTCTACCTTTGCTCTCAATGCGAAGGGGACCCTACGTGCCTTCAGCCTAATGGGAGCGACCTGGGGATCGAGGCAGAGGGAAATGGGGGTGCCCTTATAACAGCCCAATTTCCCATCGAACACATCTGCGAACTCATCTAGAACGCTATCTACGGTGAGGGGGACTACCCTGTGCACCCCCTCTATGGTGAGGCCCAAGGCGGGAAACCAATCCAACCCAAGGAGAGCGGGCAGATCGTTCCTGACGATTAGAACTGGGAGTTTCCCCTTAAAGTCTCCGTATTCCACCTGGATGTGGAATATTCCTGCCGTGGGAATCCCATTTCCCTGGTAGTCTAGGAGGGAGACCCCGACGGGGCGCAATTTGCTCTGGGGAACCCCGGGACAAAGGCGGGAAAAACAGGGCCAAGATAGGAGAGAACGGGAAGACCCGGAGTCCACCTCCATTCGGCAAAGCTGACCTTCGAGTCGGACGGCGGTGCTGATTTTGCGATCGCCGGCGGGAACGTGGGAAGCCTGGTAGACCACGCAGTCAGCGCTGGAGGGCTGGTAGGTTGAGTGGCAGTCCTCAGCTCGCCTTGCGGGACGTGGCTGCTGGCGGCGTTGCGGTGCCTGGCGCTGGTCGCTGGGCTGCAAGAACGATGGGGCTGGCACGAGAGCCCGGCAGACCCTGACGAGGTGTCCTTCTCCTCGGCAGCGGCGGCAGACGGCGGAACGGAACGGGCAGGATGCGCGGCTGTGGCGGCCGCCGCATCCGCGGCAAGGTGCGTTTGAGACTGGCTGAGCGGGCGTCGGTGGTTGCTGGTGTGGCCTCCGCTTCGGCTGCGTCCTCATTTGTCCGACGGTTTCCTCCTCCTCGTCTTCAGCAGGAGAGAGGTCGTCGACGAGGTTCGTCTGGGTGGAAGGCCCCGCGGCGGTTTGCGCGGGGGGTTTCAGCTGGAGGCGTTCGATGTCGGCCGTGGATTGTTCGGAGAGCTCCGCTGCTCGCGCGGTCTCCACGGCTTGCACCAGAGTGATTTTGTGGTTCCGGAGCATGCGGCTGCGCAAATGCACGTCGCGGACCCCGCATACAAACTGCTCCACAAGGTTCTCCTCCAGGTCTGCAAAATCGCACTGGGCGGCCACTGTGCGCAAAGCCTCTAGAAACTGGCTGATGGATTCGTTGGGCTTCTGCACTCGGCGGCGGAAGGTGAAGCGGCGTGCGATCAGAGAGGGTGAGGGAGAGTAGTGGTTCCTCAGCCTGGACATCAGCTCGTCCCACCCAAGTTTGTAGGCTGGCCTCGGGGCGGCCAGGGCTCTCGCAGAGGCGAACATGGAAGGCTCACAGCAGGACAAGAAGAAGCTGCATTTCTCCTCGTCGGTCTGTGCCTGGTTCTTCGATGCGATTAAGTAGCACTCGAAACGCTCCATGAAGCCGTCCCATGATTCTCCGGCGGATCCGAATGGCGCGAAAGGAGGAAGCGCTGTTGCCATCGTGGTGTGGAGCCAGAGAGGGGGAGGAAGAGGGCGGAGAAAAATTTGCGTTCGCTGCCGGAGTTCTCAGCCTGAGGATAGCGTTCGTGCTGGTTCAGACGCGGTGGCAGCTGGCTCGTTCTTCTCCGTGGTCGCGGGAATCGGTATCCCACCTTCGTCGCCAGTTTTGCATCTTGGAGCGAAGGGAAGGACGCGACAAGCGGGTATGCCAACAGCAACCTTTATTGCGAATAGAGTGACTACGATTCAACGTGGCGTGGTTCGCGCCAAACATTTATACCTCCGGGTTTGAACGAGGAGCCAATGGGGCGTCGAGTAGCTCGACCAATCGGGGCGAGGATTGAACCGGCTCCGCCTGGGAACCAATCAGAAGGGAGTCCTTATTCCCGCGCTTGTATTTCCCGCGCTAGTATTCAACATAATGCATTAATAGAAATGGATTCGGAAACCGAATTAGTTAAAGACTGTATGATAAAGTGGGCCCAAAATTTTGAAGAACCAATAATGTTGGATACATGGGAAAAGATCTGGGTAAGAAATGTAAAGTTTACACAAGCCCAAAATTTGAGAGTAAACTTTTATAAGATGTTTTATAGATGGCATCTAGATCCTAAAAATCTGGTCTCTATGTATCCGAATTTACAACCTAAATGCTGGAGATGTGATTGTGCTGATGCTACCTACTTTCATATATGGTGGACTTGTAAAAAGGTTAAAGCATTTTGGATAAAAATATGGTGGATTATGCATAGAGATTAACCTGATTTTGCATTTAATAACCGCAACTAGAATGTTGGTGGCGCAATACTGGAAGAAGGAAGATTTGCCTACTATTCAAGAATGGACATTGAAAGTAACAAACCTAGCTGAGATGGCTAAAATATCTGCATATCTCAAGGACCACTCAAACAAGAGATATAAAGTGGAGTGGAGAAGATGGATTGACTATACTCAAAATAAATATGGGACTAAGAAATTTCAGATAGCTTATGACTAAAAAAACTAGGAATGATATAAGTTTTTTAGAGCAAGCCTAGCAAGGAGGAGTTAAAGCTCAAATGAAAGATGATATTAACTTTTTTTAAAGTTTATTTTAGAATGTTTTTGTTAAAGATTTATATCCTGTATTGGTTCTGGGAAGTTGGGGGGGAGAGGTTGGAGGGGGCGTTTAGGGGGGAGGGTGAGGGAGGGAAGTAAATATTTGTAAAAGTTTTTTTTTCAAAATTTTCATTAAAAAAAAGAAAAAGGAAATTATGATGTAATTTGATAGAGGGCAGCAATATAAATAAATGAATTTATAAGGTCAGAAGCCATTTCTTTACATCTTTCTTTTCCTTTTCTTTTTCTATTTCCTTTTTTCACTGTAGTTTTTTTTTTTCCTTTATGGAACTTGGTAAATGTGTGTGCATGTATATAATACTATGCAATACAACATAATAATAAACTATACTACACTACAAAGCTCTTTGGCTTGTTTGCCACCTTGTTTTCCCCAGATAATTAAATGCAAGAAAAACCTTGCCAAAATGCGGAGTAAGATGCTGGATTTCCTAAGGAGCCAGAACTCTTCCTCTCAAGAGGCAGCTGCCCTCTTAATTGGTAATCCCAAAGGCAAATTCTGGAAGGAGGGGAGGAAAAACCAAGTCAGGCAGGGGGGTCTAATGCCAGACATGCTGACTGTTTAAGCAAAAAAAGGCAGAGTTAAGGAATATTCTTAGCCTCTTTGGTTGTTCCTTGTTGCCTATGGAAGAAACAATCAAGAAAACAGATAAAGCTTCCCCTGACAGGAATTAAGGAAACATTTCCTAACAGTGAGAACAATTAATCAGTGGAACAGCTTGCCACCAGATGTTGTGGTGCTCCATTATTGGTGGTTTTTAAGAAGAGATTAGACAGCCACTTGTATGAAAGGGCCTTGAGTTACATAGATTTTCTGCTATTGGAGTGACTAACCTGTTTCTCTTTCTTCGTAGGATGACATCAAACTGAGGATCACAGCCATCACTATTTTTTGGCACGCTCTTGAAAGGGGTGAGGGGGACACACGGGGAAGTGAAAAAATCAGTCCTCCAAAGCCTTGTCCCCCTCATCATTCAACTGTCAAATGGGCAGAGCAGAGCGGTGAGTTTGAGGACTGGGTAACCAAAGCTCCTGGTCTGTTCATGCTACCTCCTTAATGAGACCACTCTATACCTCCATCTTCACTCAGAGCAATGTTGTTCTCCTGGGAATGAGTGGGTGGGTGTGTTAGGATGGGGGATTGGGGGTCCACAGGGAGCTCAAGGCTGCATTTTTCATCTTTTTGACAAGCTCCCACTCTATGACGGGGTCCGGGGTGACCCTCCCACCCTCTGACTCTTCTGAGAGGCAGCCACTTGAGATGGTGGCCTCTTCTTCACCAGGGAGGCCTTGGTTTTGCTGTGGAAAGCCTTATTGGGGTCCAGCTCCTTGACGAAGGAAGCATCGACCACTTCCCACAGCTGCTCTTTGTTTTGTACATGTGGAGCCATTGCTAGAAGAGGAGGGAAGAGAGAGTCAAGGCGGGGTTTGGCAAGAAGGTGGGGATCAGGAGTGGAAGGAGCCCAGGGAACCTTGTCTCCCTCGGTTCTCTTTGAGCTTGGGTGTTTTACTTGTAGATATTTCATGACCAAACCAGGTAATGTCATCAGTGCTCGAAGGGGGTGGGGTTGTGGAGAGGTGCAGGGAGGAGGAGGATGACAACAACGACTGTTGGGTCCCTGGTACTTTCTGACCTCTGAGTTGTAGCCTTGCCTTAGGTGTCAAATACACATGGGTGACTTTGGGCCATTCACCAGGAGGCGGTGAGTTCTAGTCCTGCCTTAGCCATTAAGGTTGGTTGGGTAACCTTAGGCCAGTCACACTCAGTTCAGCCTACCTTACAGGGTTGTTGTCGTGGAGAACAGGAAGAAGATATGTTGGATATGTTTGAAATCTTGAGCAATTAAAAAAAAACAATAAGGGCAGGAGATTGCCAACCAACCAACCTTGGGAGGGGGGGGGCATCTGGGTAGGCGTGGCCACTCCCCAAACTGCTGGTATGTTTCCACTTCGTATTCGCAAAGTTGACCCGGATGGCTCCGTGGGTTGGCTCCGACATTCTGGGCCGGATGTGGCTCACAGGACTTGAGTTTGATACCCCTCTGCTAACAAAAGAGAAATATAGAAATAATGCATGAGGCAACTTTGATGGTCTCATTTCTTCAGCAATTTCATCTAATAGTTTGGCAATGCAAATAGTTTGACTTATTTTTTAAGGAAATAACTCTTTCTTCAGGATAGGAACAAGACAGGGGCGGGGAAGGAAGTTCAGCCTTCTTAATTAGGAATATTCATGCTTACATGATCTATTAAATATGCATTGGATGATTGTCATTTTGGTCCCTTTCTGAAATGGAGAAATATCAGTGCATCCCTTGGTTTATGGAATTTCTTCACACTCTTTTTGGGAGGTACATTCTTCCACTCTTCCCTAAATAAATAATAACCATCCTGAGCCTGAATTAATGGCATTTTTGTCTCCTGCATATGATTCCACAGAAATTGGGGTCAATGGGAATCCCGGAGAAGGGACTCAGTTGCTGATCTGCCACCAGGACAACAGCTGGGAAACCCTATAGGATGCGTGTTATGAAAATGATCCCATGTCCCTTCCCAGTAGTGTGTGTAAGGCCACAGTCTGTGTCTAAGAGTGTATTGCAGTTGGGGAGGATTGCTAAGTGTATGTGGTCCCAACCATCTAATTCTCAGCCGCCCTGGCCTTGCTGCCAGCTCAGCTGAGCGATGGCCGGAGATGTCCAGGAAACAAGCGGGAAATTACTTTGGAGGGGTGAGTGTAGCCTTTAATTTGCACCCTTTGGGGTGGGAGCTCAGGGCCTTGCAATTATTGCAAGGAACCCATAATTTCTGCCTGCAGTTAACTCCTTGAAGGACTATTGCCTGGACTTTTCAGTGGGTGAATGCAAATATTTCACAAGAGGTATATAAAGAGAGGTTTTTCTTGACAAGGAGTTAGGTTTTTCCTTCTGCTAAGGTTGGGTCAGAACACTAATGAGGGAGAGAAGCAACCTAGAACTAAGGAGAAATTTCTGTGAGAACAATTAATGGATGGAAAGGCTTGCCTCCATAATCTGTGGCTGCTCCAACCCATGCATGCGCAAATGAAGCTTCATGTGCTCACCCTCTCACCTGGTTCCCAACAGGCCGTGAACCGGTACCAGACCACAGACTGGGAGTTGGAGACCCTTGGACTAGAAGACTTCCAAGGTCTCTTCCAACAATTCTTTATATTGGAAGGCTGTAATCTGGAGCCATCAAAGGTAATGATAAGCAGACAATGCTATCATGCCGTTACATATGTAAGCAGTAGAACATTAAGCTTTATTTACCCATTTCCTTGACAATTGGATTCCACATAAATCATTTCTTTCTTCCAGCTGAGGACAAATTTCAGTGTCACTACAGGGTTGTGATAGATTCCACACAAACACAATCAGGGAGCTGTTTTGATTAAAGTATGAGTTTTGCTTGCTTGCTTGTCTGCATAAAGCAGCAGTTATTTATCTGAGTTCTCCACTTTTACCAGCTATTTGAGTACAAAGACTGCCTTGCAGGGAAGCTCCTACCCCACCCCCCCAGCCCCTTCATGCCAATTGCATCCCAGAGTTTGGGCAGATGGTTAAATCCTTATTTAAGTCTCCCCAAGGAAGAACTTGGACTATTTGGGCATTACAACAAGAGCTCATAAAAAGGGTGAAGATAGAAAGTGTTGCTGCAATTTCCTTCCTTCCTTCCTCTCTCCCTCCCTACAACCTTTTATTGAGTGACCATTCAAAGATATAACAATACTGAAAAAGTGACTCATGACCATTTGGTCATGTGATCACAATTCAGATGCTTAAATTTTCAGATAAGAGAAGCTGGGCAAAATAGCGGTGGAGCCCTTGGGGAAGAAGCTGAAGAAGAGAAAGGGCCCGTGGGGAGAATTTATCAATCTTATAACTGTGTTAGAAATATTGTACAGGGAATCACATGTTAAATCAGCCAGGTCTGCACAAACCTGTTAACAGCCTCTGAAATCCTTTTAACATTAATTAAATACTTATTTCAAACTGTAAACACACACAAGCAAAGACGCCAAACTCAGCACAATGTAACCATAACGCTTATAGTCCAAAGGAGACCAAATCCATATCACTTGATTTAATCAATCCCTTCTCTGGGGTCAGCATGTACACACACCCACAACCCTCAAGTGTCACACTAGCATCAGCACCTACACACTTCCAGGGCAAGGTCCTAGCTGCTGCCATAGGCAAACCTCTCTGCGATTTGGAATGAATAATTCTCTTTTCCTCACAGCTGTCTGGGTTTCATTTTTATTTATTCTTCTGCAATCCCAGCTCAAGTTGGAACCCCAAATTATTTTTCTGACACTTCAGAGCTATTTTTTTTCCTTTTTGTCTTACCTACCAGAATTTAATATGCAATTGTGGAAGAGAAATTGAGGGCTGCTATCTAAAAGTTTTCACCTGCTTAATCTTTCTTCAAAATCTTTCCAGAGCTCTTCCTTTTCTGCAATTAGGTGGGCATTTTTCTGCTTCTCCACTTGGAGCTCATCTTTTTATGACGACAGCTTTGAAATTTTTGTTGTTTTCTGTAAATTAAGAAGAACAGAGAGAAATTAGCCCTCTTAGTTTTTTTTTTTTACTTGAAACACCCTTAATTATGTTTATAAAGGTGAAGGTTCCCCTTGCACATATGTGCTAGTCGTTCCCGACTCTAGGGGGCGGTGCTCATCTCCGTTTCACAGCCAAAGAGCCAGCGCTGCCCAAAGACGTCTCCGTGGCCATGTGGCCTGCATGATTAAACCCCAAAAGTGCACAGAACACTGCTCCCTTCCCCCCCCCCGCAAAGGTGATTCCTATTTTTCTACTTGCATTTTACGTGCTTTTGAACAGCTAAGTTGGCAGAAGCTGGGACAAGTCACGGGAACTCACTCCATTACGAGGCACTAGGGATTCGAACTGCCGACCTTTCTGATTAAAAAGCTCAGTGTCTTAGCCAGAGTCACCGCGTCTAGTTATTTTTTATACTCCATTACATTTATTACTACACACCCACAAGAATATAATACTTCATTTATTCTGGCCTCAGCTCTAATAAATAAATTTGAGTCCAAAAGAAAAAGTCAAGATTGCTGTTTAAATATTTCTCACCTTTTAAGTTCAGGCAGACCCTTGGGGGGAGGGGGATCCCGCTGGGCAATATGTCCCAGTCGAATGGCAGCCCTGGAAACCTTCCAGGGACTTTTGTGTTGGCCACAGCCTTAGATGCAGCTGTGGGGAGATGCTAGGTGACTCCCTCTTGCCCCTCTCCACAGCAACTGAGCCCCTGTGAATAGGAGGGGTTGAGAGCTCAAGAAAGAGAACCTGAGAGTCCCAAGCAAAGTCTGTGGAATAAAAGGAGGGGGAAAATGGGGGGGCGAGAGATGTAGGGAAGGTCCCTCCCAGGCTGCCATGGGAACTGAGCCCACAGAAGCTGGGATGGGAGAAGGTCTCAGGGAAGCCTCCGGGAGGGGAGAGGGGCTCCTACTTGGGCAGGGGTCGGACTAGATGACCTCTGGGGTCCCTTCAGCCTTGGGAATCTCTGGAATTATCCCAAAAGAACCAGGAAGGGCCGCTCAGCCTTTTTCCCTCTCCAACCGCCCCCTCTGCCCCCGACCTCTCCCCCTTTGGGGAACCTTTCCTGACTGCAGGCAGTGGAGGAAATGGAGGGAGAGAAAAAATCACCTCAGGAAAGAGCCACAAAATGGAGGACAGTGGGTCCTTGCCGGCTTTAGCTGCCCTTGCCACTGCCCGTGAAAATCAGCTAGGATGGAAAGGCTGCACTGGAGGCTGCTCCTTCAGGCACTGAGAGGGACAGCTAAAGCTGGCCAGGGAATTTGGGGTCCCAACAGGGGGGGCAGTTTGATTTTTATTGGGGGAAATTTGAAAATGAGCCGTTAACTGAATGTTTGAAAGGCTGCAGATTCTCTCTCAGAGCTGAAAGGGGGGGGGGAGGGGGCTACTGGGAGAATTCACCTCCACCTGCTGAGCTACCAAAGCTTTATTTCCCCACTTAGCTGCAGGTTCAAACCAGTGGTGGGTTTCAAAAAAATTTGGAACCTCTCCTGTAGGTGTGATCTGCTTTTGGGGAGTGGCGATGTCACTGAATTCTTTGCTCCAACGGATGATCTACAAAAAGATATAAAAAAGGAAATTTATTATTTTGTGTCCTTACTACTTAAATAAGATTAAAATAAGTACACAAAACAATAAAAGACCTACTTACAGAAGGAAGATGACCGTCCTTGCCAGTCTTCAATATCACTGACTCCAATGAATGACCTGCACAAAGAAGAGACAGAAATGAACTCTTTCATTGCATGCACTGCATTAGGATGAAACCAGCACACAAAATAATAGAAAAGGAAGATTACTGTCCTTTTGTGTGTTGAAGTCACCTACTCAATTGCTAACCAACAGAAACAGAAATTAGGAATCTAAAAGTAATTCTCATTGCCATCCTTCATCATGCAAAATTCATTAGTGCTTCTTGTTAGTTTGACTTTCACATCAACGCCATTAATTAGCAGTCTATCTTGAAAAAACAGATCGCTACGCAAAGGCCCAAGTAGGTCCCATTTACAACTACCGGCCATGTGTCTTGCTCTCGCTTTGATACCAGAGTTCCCAGCCACTGTCAGTAAGGTACTTTCTGTGAGATCTGAGTCATCTTTGTAAAAATCCCCAGAAGTAAATTGGGTACCCAGCGCATCACCACCAGAGTTGAGAATCAGTTCAATTACGGCCTGATAATAATACTAATGATGGCTCTGTGTAATGAGCCGATCTCCCAAGGTAACATCCAGCTGCTTAAAGAGTGATGCTCTGGGGTAGTTGGTCAGGACCACCCTTGCCCCATCATCAATATCTGACCTATCAGCCTTTACAATCTTGCAACTCACACGCAGCAGGGTGTTGTTTAAATCCATGTAATGCTCACCATGCCCCATGATGAAAAATTCCAGGGGGCATTGGGTGTTAGCCCTGATAAAGGAGAGATCTCGACATAGGTACTGTTTTCAATACTGGTCTGTGTAGGTGCCAGTTGAAAAAGATCCAGTTCAGATTTAACACATTTCTCTGAAGCAGAATGAATAAATGACATATTGTCTTAAAATATGTCTTCCTTGGCTCAGGGTTTCCTCTTCTGTGCATGTCTCCTCTTGGTGGAGGGGGCTTTTTCACAAGTCTTCTCTGTCAGCACCTCTCCATTTAATAATTAGGAAAGAAAACCATGAGACTCCATTTGTGGAAAATCAAATGTACTTTTACTAATTAAAAATGGTTAAAGAGCAGTTGCATAGCGAAGTCTGGTTAATTAGGCGCGAAAGCAGTTGATATATAGAATAGCCCATTCCACACCCCCTGGCATCATAGGCCTAGTCCAATCATAAGTCCTTCAAGTGTCAGGTGTGAGATAACTTCAAAAGGCATCACGAAGATGGAATGTCGGTGCCGTTAGTCCAGGCGGGAAACACCCACGCATGCGTAGTCTGTCCATCCAAAGACCTCCAGAACATTCCTCCAGCACAACGAGTAACCCCACCCAAAATACCATGCCCTCCCTCCCCGTTTCATGGCAGCTGAAGCAACAGCAAAGCAGAAGCTGACATTCTCTTTTTAAATGGAATAGGTGGGTCCGATGCATAATTCTTCCTGGTTATGACCAGCCCTGATCCATCCTGCCCACTCTCAACAACACGGGATACAAGATGCCCCGCAACTTCTCTGGTAATGTTTTTGGCAGCAGATTTCACATGCAGCTTAATGATTTCTAATCCTCATCTCAAAAAAGGCATTGCTTTCAAAAAAAAGTTCACGGAACAACCCTCCTAAACTGGTCCTGTACATAATGGATGCTCCTCTGAAGCCTGGAAGGCCTCCCCCGGCTTGTGTCCTGTAGTAAGCCACATAGTCTTGAGGTCTCCTGTGCTCCTTGTTTACAACAATCCTTCACTTTTCCGAGGCCTAAAATGAAGCTTGACAATCATCTTCTCATGATAAAAATGCACGTTTTTGTCCAGGTTGGTTTTGATTCTATAGTAACAGTATCGATGTGATGTTTGCTGACTGGCACATAATGTGGACAGTCATGGTTCATTATTATGAAATCATTGTCTTGCCCACACACAGGCACACAGTGTAGTAATGGCACATAGAAGTCACCTACTATCTGGAGCTCTACAATGTCTGTGTAAACATATAAGGTGCTGAATCCAGGGAACATACCTAACAGATGTTCATGTTCTCCACTAACTAGAATGGTATGACGTTCTTCTCCTTTAAGATTAATTTTTTGACCCACTGAATCATAATGTAGGGTTATCTTAGGGCCATCCTTGACATTTGATATAAGCTTGTTCATATTTTCTAACAGTTGTCGGATGCTATTATAGTCCCCGCTTCTCAAAGAAAAATGTCATTTTGTTTCTCTTGAATTTCTCTTGAAATTCTCTGTGTCTCCCCTGCCCTCTTTTAACACATCAATAACTTAATTAATTAATTAAGGAGGAAACCAGGAAAATTAATTATTACAGGCTTATGAAGCAGATAAGCGTCTTGCCCTGACAGCCACGTCTTCATAGTCAGGTTTTTATCATGTTTTCTAGCTTCCTGAAACAGGGTATTTACACCTCCATAACTCCTTACATATCATAGTGAATACTAAATATGGCTTAAATGCTTTTTCATGCATCATTATACTGAAAGAACACTGACAAATGGGTCAAGTGTTGACATTAACACAATGTTTTATTGGTTATACACAGTTCAGAGGGACATGGCACATCCATCAGAAAAATATCCCTCATCACCACTATCAGAAGCAGAATATAGAGGGGCATAATATGCTACTTTACAATTAGTTGACTCGTCTGTATTCCATCATGTCCGTAGCTGCAAGCAAACCAGCCTTTACACAAATTACAACTCTCCAGCTTACTGGGTAGATAGCATCTTCTCTGGGATAGCTTAGAATCCCACTTCTAGTCTAGATCAGAAAAATCTGCAGAAGCTGATTTTTCTCAAAATTGAGAAAAAGTATAAAAAAGTTGAATCTGCCATTTGGAAGCCTGAGTCTGAAGTTTTTTTCCCCTTGAAACAATGTATCCTTTGTTCACTCCTATTTGGTTTCAGTGACTTTGTAATGGAAGGGTTTGGAACTTGTTTATAAAACCTGATAAAGACTCAAGGGCACGAATTGCGTTTTGCTGGTGCTCTTGGAAAGTATTTTGGCAAGAGAAGGAAAAGGAAAGAAAAAGATAAGAACCCTTCTACTTTGAAAAGTACAATAGAACTTGTGCTTAAGACTTAAAATAAATATAGATATATTCATAAAAAAAGTTTTACAGGCTAGAGTGGCAGTGATTATTAGACTCCTTTTTTCTTTTGTTATATTTCTTTTCTTTTGGAAAAATGGATCAATACTCAGAGGAGGAAACCTTAAAATTTCAAAACATCCTGGTTGGAATTCAAAATATCTTAGAAGGATTTGAGAGATTTGAGAAGAATTTGGATAGACTATTGTTTTTCACAGCAAAAGATGATGGGGTTGGAGCCCCAAAAATTAAAGAAGAGAATGAAAATACAGAAAATAAAGACAAGACAACAGATGAATTCATTAATGGAGCAAATGTGGGTGAAAGCGGAAAGAAGGGAAGATGAAAAAGTGAATTTGACAATTTGGAGCTTTATCCCAAATTTTAAGATACAGGAGAAAAAAAAGAGTGAAAAGGATGGAGTTAAGACAAATCTATTCAGAAATAAGTTTGACAACCAAAGATAAACTAATGTTAATAACAATTCAAGGGCAACAAGACTACATGAGAGATCTTCTAAGCAAAAAAGTGTGGAGAGAATTTTATAACTTTGGAAAGGAGCTGAAAAGAGAATTGACACAACAACTGGCAAGAGAGATAAGACCGTTTTGCTACTGGAAAGATACAGGTTGATAATGATAGTTGACGATAAAAAGTTAGCTAATTCTTGGTGATTAATAAGTAGGGATTTTAGCATTTTGTAGACTGTTTTAGATTATCATTGAATGTTTATTTGTTAACATATAATTAACTATGACATTAATAATGAAATGATAACCTTAATTAGGATAAATAACCTGGCCATAAATTGTAAATTGGGATTTGGCGAAAAGACCCATAAATCTTATTAATAATTTTTTGTTTAGATCTTGTTATGAAGGTATAATTTATTTGGGTCTGAAGAGAGGAGATGTGATACAAATAGTAAATAATTTACTTCTTTTTTGTTAACTACAATAATAATAAGGAAATATTAATTGATACTTTTGGTGATTAATAAGTAGGAATGTTAGCATTTTTAGATTGCTTTAGATTTTAAATGTTTATTTTGTTAACATATAATTAACTACAATAATAATAATGAAATGACAACCTTAATTAGTAAAAATAAACTGGATATAAATTGTAATTTGGGACTTAATAATTTTTTTGTTTAGAGCTTGCTACAAAGATATAATCTCTTTTGGGCCTGAGGAATGGAATGGAATGGAATGGAAATGGAATGGAAAAGTTTATTTATAGGCCGCCCTTTTCCCTGGGGGGGACTCAGGGCGGCTTACAACTCATAGGGAAAGGGGATACAAACAATGACACATAAGCACAATACATAATTAAAAAGAACACAACATTCATACCATTCGGGTGGGGATGGATTACAATCTTTAGCCCCAGGCCTGACGGGATAGCCAGATTTTAAGGGCTGTGCGGAAGGTCTGGAGGGTGGTGAGGGTACGAATCTCCACGGGGAGATCGTTCCAAAGGATCGGAGCTACTACCGAGAAGGCTCTCCTCCGCGTGGTTGCCAGTCGACACTGACTGGCAGATGGGATCCGAAGGAGGCCTAATCTATGTGATCTAATTGGTCGCGAGGAGGTAATTGGCAGGAGGCGGTCTCTCAAGTATCCAGATCCACTACCATGAAGGGCTTTATGGGTGGCAAGTAGTACCTTGAAGCGCACCCGGAGATCGACAGGTAGCCAGCGCAGCTCGCGGAGGATAGGTGTTATGTGGGTGAACCGAGGTGCACCCACAATCGCTCACGCGGCCGCATTCTGGACTAGCTGAAGTTGCCGGATGCTCTTCAAGGGCAGCCCCATGTAGAGCACGTTGCAGTATTCCAGCCTAGAGGTCACAAGGGCACGAGTGACTGTTGTGAGGGCCTCCCGGTTCAGGTAGGGTCGCAACTGGCGCACCAGGAGAGGAGAGATGATACAAATAGTAAATAATTATTAGTTAACTACAGTAATAACAAGGAAATGTTAATGTATAATGCTTAATGATATATACATGTGATTTGTACCAGTAAAAGCAAATTGGACATAAGCTTTAATCTGTGAGATGCCGGGGGGGGGGGGGGAGGGAAGGGAATGCTTAGATATCCTACTAACTGACTTTGTTTTAGACTATGTTATAAAGGTGTAAAGTCATGGGAGATTTATTGAGATTGTGAATGTACGCCAGTATGTGGTTGTGTCTTTAAATACAAATGATTTTAGATAAAAGCACGTTTAAGTAATTGTAATCAAATGAGAATTGTGGTATGGTAATAGTAAATTAGATTAATTCTAAAATGTACAACTCAATTTGAATGAAGTATATGTAATGATTGTGGAAGAAAAGCAAGAAATGTATCTGTAACCAATCGAAACGCTTTCTACAAGATGTAATGAGAGATGATTCTTTTTTTGTGTGTTTTTGTTTAATTAAAACAATAAAAATTTTCAAAAAAGAAAAAAGAAAAATCTGCAGAAACTTTGTGACCATGGCAATTAGCACTGGAATATAAAATCGGGGTGTCTTGAAGTGTTTGCTGTCTAGGTGTTATTATTTTGGAGTCTACAAAATATAAAGCACATCTTGTTAGTGAGCTATCCACCCCAGTATCATTTACAATATCATAAATAAAAACATATTTACTTACCATTGCTGGGAGATAATGAAGCATCACTCGCTGTTTCACATACTGTCCCGTAAGTACTCTGCACCTCAGCATTAAAATTAAAACACACCATGCTGCAGCCGTGCAAAACGGGTCTGAATAAAAAATTTTCTTAATCATAACCCTTGCAACAGGGTTTGTTGCATTCTTGCGGCTGGGGTCTTATGTCAGAGCATGCGATGCTGGCTTTTGTTGTTGTTTTAAAAACATCTTTGGAATCAGAGGTTGCCACCTTCAAGAGACTGCTGGAATTAAAGGCTACCTGCAAAAAGTTCCCAGTTCTTGAAATGACAAGTCCTTGAGCCTTCCGCATGCCCAGAATTAGAGGGGGTATGACATCCCTGGGCATGTCCCAGGCATGCCTAAACAAGGCTTAACCCCTACATATCACCTGATGACTTGCATCTTGTGAACATTTTAAATTCTGTTAATATTCCTTGTCTTTTCCTGTAGGTGGGCTTCAATTGGTTACATGAGGATTTAAAGGGGAAATTGGCAAAATATGTTTCTTTAGATTTTACAAAGGTAAAAACCACATGCAGGGTTTAAAAGGGACTGTGTTTTTTCCCCTGCCTTTGAGGAAAATGTTTTTAAAATCTCCTAGAAATGAATATCTTTTAGAAAAAAGCACCAAGGACACTACAAAGTTGGAGGTCCCAGCCCACATAGGCAGTCCACTCCCACTCACATCTTTGTCTGTCTCATCTGAAACTGAGAACATGAGAAGTCTTTTGATATGGTCCTGCACAAGGTCCTTCCTCCTGCAGTTCCTCAGTTTTAACCCATAATATCTGTTGATCTGAAGGTTGGAAAAAGAGTCCATGAGTCCTAGACAGCTCCACTCATCGGAAAAGGAAACAGAGGACAAAGGAGGATCAGGAATGGGCCACGTTTGGTCAAGCACAGTGTTGAATACTAGCGCGGGAAATACAAGCGCGGGAATAAAGGACTCCCCTTCTGATTGGTTCCCGGGCGGAGCCGGTTCAATCCTCGCCCCGATTGGTCGAGCTACTCGACGCCCTATTGGCTCCTCGTTCAAACCCGGGGGTATAAATGTTTGGCGCGAACCACGCCACGTTGAATCGTAGTCACTCTGTTCGCAATAAAGGTTGCTGTTGCATACCCGCTTGTCGCGTCCCTTCCCTTCGCTCCAAGATGCAAAACTGGCGACGAGGATGGGATTCCGATTCCCGCGACCACGGAGTAGGACGAGCCAGCTGCCACCACGTCTGAATCAGCACGAACGCTATCTCAGGCTGAGAACTCCGGCAGCGAACGCAAAAAATTTCTCCGCCCTCTTCCTCCCCCTCTCTGGCTCCACACCACGATGGCATCAGCGCTTCCTCCTTTCGCGCCATTCGGATCCGCCGGAGAATCATGGGACGGCTTCATGGAGCGTTTCGAGTGCTACTTAATCGCATCGAGGAACCAGACACAGACCGACGAGGAGAAATGCAGTTTCTTCTTGTCTTGCTGTGAGCCTTCCATGTTCGCCTCTGCGAGAGCCCTGGCCGCCCCGAGGCCAGCCTACAAACTCGGGTGGGACGAGCTGATGTCCAGGCTGAGGAACCACTACGCTCCCTCACCCTCTCTGATCGCACGCCGCTTCACCTTCCGCCGCCGAGTGCAGAAGCCCAACGAATCCATCAGCCAGTTTCTAGAGGCTTTGCGCACCGTGGCCGCCCAGTGCGATTTTGCAGACCTGGAGGAGAACCTCGTAGAACAGTTTGTATGCGGGGTCCGCGACGCACATTTGCGCAGCCGCATGCTCCGGAACCACAAAATCACCTTGGTGCAAGCCGTGGAGACCGCACGGGCAGCGGAGCTCTCCGAACAATCCACGGCCGACATCGAACGCCTCCAGCTGAAAACCCCCGCGCAAATCGCCGCGGGGCCTTCCACCCAGACGAACCTCGTCGACGACCTCTCTCCTGCTGAAGACGAGGAGGAGGAAACCGTCGGACAAATGAGGACGCAGCCGAAGCGGAGGCCACACCAGCAACCACCGACGCCAGCTCAGCCAGCCTCAAACGCACTTTGCCGCGGATGCGGCGGCCGCCACAGCCGCACATCCTGCCCGTTCCGTTCTGCCATCTGCCGCCGCTGCCGAGGAGAAGGACACCTCGCCAGGGTCTGCCGGGCTCTCGTGCCAGCCCCATCGTTCATGCAGCCCAGCGACCAGCGCCAGGCACCGCAACGCCGCCAACAGCCACGTCCTGCGAGGCGAGCTGAGGACTGCCACTCAACCTACCAGCCCTCCAGCGCCGACTGCGTGGTCTACCAGGCTTCCCACGTTCCCGCCGGCGATCGCAAAATCAGCACCGCCGTCCGTCTCGAAGGTCAGCTTTGTCGAATGGAGGTGGACTCCGGGTCTTCCCGTTCTCTCCTATCTTGGGCCCTGTTTTCCCGCCTTTGTCCCGGGGTTCCCCAGAGCAAATTGCGCCCCGTCGGGGTCTCCCTCCTAGACTACCAGGGAAAGGGGATTCCCACGGCAGGAATATTCCACATCCGAGTGGAATACGGAGACTTTAAGGGGAAACTCCCAGTTCTAATCGTCAGGAACGATCTGCCCGCTCTCCTTGGGTTGGATTGGTTTCCCGCTTTGGGCCTCACCATAGAGGGGGTGCACAGGGTAGTTCCCCTCACCGTAGATAGCGTTCTAGACGAGTTCGCAGATGTGTTCGATGGGAAATTGGGCTGTTACAAGGGCACCCCCATTTCCCTCTGCCTCGATCCCCAGGTCGCTCCCATTAGGCTGAAGGCGCGCAGGGTCCCCTTCGCATTGAGAGCAAAGGTAGACGCCGAACTTGATAAGCTTACAGAGCAGGGGGTAATCGAGCCCGTAGATCACGCCCGTTGGGAAACCCCCATAGTCCTCCCGGTCAAACCCGATGGATCGGTGAGAATATGTGCCGACTATAAGTCGACCATCAATTTGGCCCTGCAGGCAAATCCATATCCGGTCCCCGTAGTGCAACACCTACTCCACTCCTTAGGGCAAGGCCGCATTTTCGCCAAGCTAGATATGGCACAGGCCTACCAGCAGCTTCCCGTAGACGACGATGCGGCTACAGCCCAGACCATCGTCACCCACCGCGGGGCCTTCCGTTGCCGCCGCCTCCAATTCGGCGTTTCGGTTGCCCCGGGGATTTTTCAGAGCCTCATGGAGCGGTTGCTCCACGGGCTCCCAGGCGTCGTTCCCTACTTCGACGACGTCCTGGTCGCAGCCCCCTGCCACTCGGAACTCCTAAAAATACTGCGGGAGGTCCTCACACGTTTTAGGGAGGCAGGACTGAAACTAAAGCGCAGCAAATGCGAAATTGCTGTTCCCAAAGTAGAATTCTTGGGTTTCCTCATTGATGCCCAAGGCATCCACCCCACTCCTTCCAAAGTTGCCGCCATCAAAAACGCACCTGCACCCACCTCTAGGGCGGAATTGCAGGCATTCCTGGGGCTTTTAAATTTCTACGCCCCGTTTATTCCCCACAAGGCGTCGCTAGCCGAGCCGCTACACCGACTGCTTGACCGGTCAGCGGCCTGGAAATGGGGTAGCCGTGAAGCGCACGCGTTCGCGGCTATAAAAGATACTTTGACCTCGTCGGCAGTCCTAATTCAATATAGCGACAGGATACCCCTAGTTCTGACTTGCGACGCCTCCCCCTATGGCATAGGGGCGGTCCTGAGCCATGCCCTCCCGAACGGCTCAGAGGCCCCCATAGCATTCTATTCCCGGACACTCTCCTCCACGGAGCGGAACTACAGCCAAATCGATAAAGAAGCCCTGGCTGCAGTGTCCGGCATTAAGCGGTTCCATGACTACCTCTATGGTAGGAATTTCACCCTTGTCACGGATCACAAGCCACTCCTGGGGCTACTGGCAGGCGACAAGCCAACCCCCCCCATTTTGTCTCCCCGCATGACACGCTGGACGGAGTTCCTAGCAGCGTATTCGTATACGCTGTTATACCGTCCGGGTAAGCAGCTAGGGCACGCAGACGCCCTGAGCCGTTGCCCCTTGCCAGAGACGGACACAGCCCACGTGCCCGCTCTCTCTATTTTGTCCATCACCGAATCCGACCTCCCCGTCTCTGCCGCGGACGTCGCAGCTTGCACAAAGGCCGACCCCGTCCTATCCCAAGTAGCTTCATGGGTCTTGAGGGGTTGGCCCACGGAAAAGGTAGCGGAAGGATTCCGACCATTTAAAGCACGACAAGCAGAACTCGCCCTACACGGGGGCTGTCTTGTCTGGGGGGACAGGGTAGTGATCCCCACAGCCCTGCGGGCACGAGTCCTGCCCGCACTCCACAAAAACCACCCAGGCATAGCTCGAATGAAAGCCTTAGCCCGTAGCTATGTGTGGTGGCCCTTGCTAGATTCGGAAATTGCAGACTACGTAGGCCGCTGCAGGATCTGCCAAAACTCTAGGCCGAATCCCCCCACAGCCGCCCCCCGGGAGTGGGAAATTCCTAGAGGCCCATGGTCCCGTTTACACATTGACTTCGCCGGCCCCTTCCACGGCCGAAACTTCATGATAGTAGTCGATGCTTACTCCAAGTGGGTGGAGCTGGTAATCATGACCTCCACCACAGCAGAGAGTACAGTGAGGGCCCTTCGTAAGATGTTCGCCACCCATGGGTTACCGGATGTGATAGTCTCAGATAATGGGCCCCAGTTCACCGCCACCACGTTCCAAGAATTCCTGGCCAAACAAGGAATCAGACACGCAGCCACAGCCCCTTATCACCCAGCTAGTAACGGCCGTGCGGAGCGCGCAGTTCGCTCAGCCAAAGAAGCCTTGGGCCGCATGGACCAGGGCGACTGGCAAGAAAGAGTGGCAGCTTACCTCTTGAGCCAACACTCCATACCCTGCCCAACGACTAATAAAAGTCCCGCGGAGCTCTTGATGGGTAGGAGATTGCGAACCTCCCTAGACAGGCTCCATCCACTTTACGCAGGGGATCTGCCGAGCAACCTGGGGGCCCTCCCTTCCCACGCGTTTAAGTTAGGGGATCCTGTATGGGCCCGCTCCTTTTCTGGGGATCCACGGTGGGTTCCCGCAACCATCACTGCTCTGACCGGCCCCTGTTCCTTCAGGGTCGGTCTGGCCGACGGAACACAATGGAGGCGCCAAGTGGACCAATTAAGGCGACGCCTCCCCACGGAAACAGACGGCCCGAGCCTCTCAGACACCCACTCTCAACACGAGCCACCCTCGATGACCTCCCCCCCAACGGACCGCCTCCACCCGGGGAACGGGGGACCAGCCGATACGAGCTTTCCGGACAGACGCGCCTCACCCGGCTACTCCTTTCCTCGAAGCCCTTATCGAGACCCTGAACCTACACCCCAACCAGACTGCGCGGGGCCGCTGTCGGACACTCCTGTTGCCACGGAGACGCCACCCCGGACAAATGGACATTGGGCACAGGCCCCGGGGCCAGCGCCATCTCACGAGGCCGCGTCGCAGATTCACCGCCCCGCCACAGACACACCTCCGCCGGCGGCCCCTTCCCCGACGACAACCGCCGGGGAGCTACGAAGGTCCGGACGAGAACGTCGCCGTCCCACCTACTTACAAGACTATGTTTGCCCTCCTAAGGGAACCTTTTGACTAGGGGGGGGAGGGGTGTTGAATACTAGCGCGGGAAATACAAGCGCGGGAATAAAGGACTCCCCTTCTGATTGGTTCCCGGGCGGAGCCGGTTCAATCCTCGCCCCGATTGGTCGAGCTACTCGACGCCCTATTGGCTCCTCGTTCAAACCCGGGGGTATAAATGTTTGGCGCGAACCACGCCACGTTGAATCGTAGTCACTCTGTTCGCAATAAAGGTTGCTGTTGCATACCCGCTTGTCGCGTCCCTTCCCTTCGCTCCAAGATGCAAAACACAGGGCCGTTTCCCCCTGCAGCTCCCGGGTCAGGAAAAGCCAAGATGGCAGCCAGACCTGCACAGACACACCCATTCCCCATCCCCATAGGTCCTCTTGCTAATTCCCTATTTGGGGGTTTGAAATGCTTGATGATTTTTGTCAAGATCTTGCAGCTTCGTCTTTTTAAGTGCATTAATTCTCCTTGATGGACTGGGACACCTTACCGCTCTTGGCACGACGAACTAACCATGGCTTACTCACCGAAGCCAATTCACACGGGAACCAGAGTTACACAAATAGCAGTGCTGCAATATGTCAGGGGTTGCCACAAAGAAGAGTGTGTCAACCTATTCTCCAAAGCACCAGAAGGCAAGATGAGAAGCAGCGGATGGAAACTTATCAAGGAGAGAACCAACCTAGAACTAAGGAGGAACTTCCTAACAGTGAGGACAATTAACCACTGGAACAGTTTGCCTCCAGAGGTTGTGGGTGCTGCATCACTGGAGGCTTTTAAGAAGAGATTGGACAACCACTTGCCTGAAATGGTAAAGGGTTTTCTGCCTGAGCAAGGGGTTGGCCTGGAAGATCTCCAAGGCCTCCTTCCGAGTCTGTAATTCTATTATTCATTTGTCTGTCTAATATCGAGAAATAATGGAAGAGAAGCATCAAAGAAAGGATGCCAAAGGAGGGACAAAATGAAACATGAAAAACAATGTTGAAATGATTTTTAACATGGAAATGTTGAATTAATCGAAAGTGAATTGGCCGTGGCTCATGGGTAGGAATGAGTTGGCTACAGCGAGTTGTCATTGTCTGATGTTGCGTCTAAGATAACTGGAGCCCTAAAAGTGTAAAACCTCAGCATATTTACCTTATCTTTAGCCAAGACCTGAATAGTGCTTGGTTGTATTGCAGACTTGTTGATGGACGGCAATACACTTCTTTGACCTCTGGACCATTTGATGTCTGCAGGAATCTGCTTGGACAAGAAGAAGAAGAACAACAACAAAAAATAAGTTGTGACAAAGTGAAGGAGCAGAGGAAGGAAGGGCCTTTTGTGTATTTCCAAGGGGAAGAGTTGGTTTCCCTTCTGTGCCAGGATGCATATGATAATTTGTTTGACTTTTCTAGCTGGGACAGACACAAAGCACCCAAGAAGGACCATCCAGATTGTATGAGATGGAGCTGAAATGAACGGAAGAAAAAATCCTGCCACAAATTATGAGAACAGTTGTCCAGATGAAGAGCATAGATTGTCTTCCACTGTCTGGAATGGCAAGTAAACAACCCCTTTCCGGAGGTTGGTAGTCCTTGATTAATCACTGTTTATTGAGGTGGCCTGTCAGCCTCTGGCCCCTCCAGCAGCCCAATCGGAGGAGGAAGAGGAGGCATGGGAGTCAGGGTCTGCATCAAGGCAACCTGAGAGCTCCAAGGGGGAAGAGGGAATGGAGCTGTCAAAGAGAGAGACAGTGGCAGAGCCTGGGCTGCCTTCAGTTGGAGAGTCAACGGTCCCTGGATATGGAGCGAGAATTTCTACAAGATGTTTTATAGATGGCACTTAGACCCTAAAAAATTGGCTTGCATGTACCCGAATTTACAACTTAAATGTTGGAGATGTGATTGTGTTGATGCTACATATTACCATATATGGAGGACTTGCAAAAAGGTTAAAGCATTTTGGATAAAAATATGGTGGATTATGCAAAATATTTTTTAAAAAAGGATAAAGTTTACCCCTCAGTTATTCTTGTTAGGTATAACTACTGATTGTACTGTTATAGAGACTAATTTGATTTTGACTGTTGGTGGTGCAGTACTGGAAGAAGGAAGATTTGCCTACTATTCAAGAATGGACGTTAAAACTAACAAACTTAGCAGAGATGGCTAAAATATCAGCATATCTCAAGGACCATTCAGATGAGAAATATAAGCTGGAATGGAGAAGATGGATTGATTATATTCAAAATAAATATGGGACTAAGAAACTCCAGATAGCTCTTTTATTTTTTTTTATTTTTTATTTTTTATTTTTTATTACATAGACAACAATGGGAAAAGGAGAAGAAAAAAAGGGGGGGAAAAAAACCCCATCATCACATACAATATGTCATTTGATCACAGGTGCATCCCTACTAAGTTTATACATCCCATATCTCTCTGTTGTATATTTAATAAACACCACAATAAGCTAGGGTTTAAAAAAAAGGGGGGGGGAATGAGGGGGAAGCCAAAAAAGACAAAAAAGACAAAAAAGTCCAAAAAAGAAGGGGGGAAAAAAAACCATCATCACATGCAGCATGTCGTTTGGTTACAGTTGTTTTAACCTCTGCATCTTCAAATAATATTTACCGTCTCAGATATTTAATATAACTAAAAGCCTCATTTTCATTCTACAATATATATTCAGTTAACATTAGCATTATTTTCCCCCAGAAAGTATACTTCTATTCATTGTTAACCTTGCATTTCATACCTTTAAACAGAGATCTTATTCCTTCATTTTTCAACAAGGCGTCGCTGCCTATATATACCAGTTTTCATTTGTTCCCCTATTAGAATTGCTTTATCAGCAGCGAAATATCATTATAGTAAGTTCTTAACCTTATACATTATATCACCAGACCTTATATTAATACTTCATTGTATCATTGTTTGATTATTTCACAGCATAATTATATCATCATTTACTTTTTTCAATTAAGGCATAAGTATATCATTTTTCATTTCCAAAGTTTTTTTTTCCCTTAGCCACCGATAAAACAAGTCCCATATCTTATAAAATTGTTCATTCTCTTGCTCTCTAATTTTGCTCCCTTTACTCCAGATAGCTTTTGACTGAAGAAGCAAGGAATGACATAATTTGTTTAGAGTTAGCTTAACAAAAGAGGAGTTAAAGTACAAGTGAGGATGATGCTAAAGTTTTTTTTAGTTTACTTTAGAATATCATTGTTAAAGATTTATACCCTGTACTTGCTCTGGGAAATCGGGGTGGTGGTGGTGGTGGGGAAAGAGTTCGGGAGGGAAGGGTGGGGGAGGGGAGGTAAATATTTGTAAAAGCTTTTTAAATTTTCAATTAAACAAATCTGTATGGACTCCTCTTAGCAACTCCTTGTTTGTAGTATCTCATGTAATATTGACACCCTCCTTCTGTTTCCTTTTTCAGCTTTTCTTTAATTATCAACAGTGTTATCAAATATTTTGCAAATAGTATTTCATAGTCCATAAATTCTTTAATGCTGTCTTCTTCTTCTATGTCCTGTCCTTTGAAATAAAATTTCTCTCCATTTAATTCCTCTTCGAATATTCCACTCCTTCTTCCCTCAGAAATAAACCAATTGCCACGAATATCAAGAGGGTCAATCTCTTTATATTCATCTTCCATTTCAATTCTTTGAATTTCAATCTTCTTATTTTGTGTTTGAAGAACATCCTTAGTTTTTTCATCACATTTTGTTGCCAAATGCACCAAATATTCCAATTTTCTCTCAATTCTTTCCTCTGTATCCAACACCCTCTGCAGCACCGAGAGTACTCCTTGGAGAGAAGCCATGTTCATATGCAGTTGTATTTTTTCTTAGAAGCTCAGAAAGATTGAAACACTCACTCACAAACTCTCTGCAAGCGAAAACAAACTTCAAAGGGACAGCTGTAAAATCTTATCAGATCTTAAGGCAAACAGCCAAGCAATAAAAGCTTAGAATGTTGAAGTCAAAACAATCCATCAGAGTCACAAAAAATGTTAAAAGAATAATCCATCCATTTGAAAAGCGTTTGCTTAGAATCAATCATAAATAGCATTTAAAAAGTAAGATAACCACTGTCCAGAACCATTACAAAAATCAAATTCGCCACTAAATTCTTCTATTCTTTGATTTAAATTAGTTTTTAGATTTTATAGGCAGTCCGTTTTTTAAAAAACAATACAAGTTTCTCACCAGCTAGAAACACTTTCACTTTCCACATCGTTCTGTTCCTTTCTGGGGCCGCCCTGGCTTTGTCAGTCTTGCAACAGATGGGATCATTGTCTTGTAGATTTTAGAGTCAAGATGGCTTGGCATCTGTCCGTCAACCCATTGAGTTCTCGCCATTGAGTTCTCGCCAGTGCATCCAGGCTGCATTCACCCTGCTTGCACCTCACCATTGATGTCCACTTTTGTTGTGCCTGCCAGGGGCCAGCAGAGCTGGCTGCAGAGTCAGACAGTGAGGAGGTTGGGGAGGAACAAGTGCCAGTCCTGGGGACTGAGGGAAGCTCAGACGAGGGCTCTGCTTTGGAGGCTGAGAGGGATCTAGACAACAGTGATGCTGAGGAACAGTTGGAGCCTGCTCCCAATGTGTGCATGCAGACAAGACAAGAACAACTAAGAAAGTAGGGTCAGCTTGGAGGTGATTGGCCCCTCCCATAGGAAACAAAAGAGGAGCAAACAAGGAGAGGCTTTTGCAGAAAACAATTTGTTTGGTCAGTCATTTCAAGAGTGGAAAGTTCTGTTTGTTATTGTAAGAGACACTGTGCCAAGTATTTCCTTGCCCTGCGTTTGGAAACTTATTATCTGGCAGCTCTCCGAGCGAGATAAGTTTCATGTCGATAAATATTCCTCTGAAAGAATGTTTGACAAGCCTGGCTGACTGTGAATGAAAGGACTTCACAGTTGTGTAAAAAAAGAGAGGTTTTGCTGGGACCCAGACTTTGCTTCATGCTTATTAAGAAAGCCTAGGTCAGAAGACTTTTGCGTTGGAGGTGAGATCCCAGATACTGAAAAATGTCCATCTTTTGTAGGTTTTCTCCATGGATTGGAAGCGTTCCAGGGCTGGTGAAAGTCTCTAAGTACCCAGTTGTCTTGATGTTGAGGTGGGGTCCAAAATTGTTGCGCCTATCATTCTATCGTCCTTCCATGATCCTCCCACCAAGGGCCCCATAATTTAGCAGCTTTTCAATAACCACATTTCTCTACTTTGAGGATAAATCATCTCCACCAGGGCAGCCCTGCTTCTGCAACCTCTCCACGGAGGACCTCCGGGCCCACCACAAACCAAGCTGCTTACCTGGAGAGGACGCAGATGGTTGAAGATGGTCTCCAATATTTCTCTCTCCTCCGTGGAGTCCAAGAGTTCTTTGACGGATCTTCCTTTTAGTGGCTTCTTGCTGTTCCACAAATATCTGAAGAATTCGTCAGAGAGTTCTGGGAAGAAGAAACAGACTGAGATTGAGGGGGAGTTCGACGGGACAAGCCTTATCGAAGCGAAGAAAAAAAGGTTGCATGTAGGGGGTGGGCAGGCTGAGCCTGAGGGAGGGATCAAATGTGTCATAAGCCCCGAATCCCTGATCTTCATGTCCTTAGACAACCCTCTTGTGGAGGAGCTCTGAACTCCAGGACAATCAACATATAAAAGAGCATCTAAAATTAGCCATGAAATATTAAGATTAATTTAGGATGACTTTTTTAAAAAAGAATGATAAGATTAAAACATTGTGAAATTTCAAAGCAGTAAAGAAGGCCAAGGGCTTTGAATATGATAGAGCTGGAAGGGACCATGGAGGTCTTCTAATCCAACCCCCTGATTGATTGATTGATTGATTGATAGTGTGGGATGGGCGGATGTGAGAGGAAAAGGCTGGTTCCAGAGGTAGCCCAACCCTGGAGTGTAGATACCTGGATAGGAAGAGGGGACGGCATTTGGGGAGCATTTTCTCCCCTGGGTGAGGTGGCTCCTCTGAGCCTTTTCCTTCTCGGGCACCCTTGGCAAGGGAGGGGGCTCTTTCTGGCCACCCTTGATCTCCATCTGAGAAAGCCCAGAGGGGTCTTGGCAGTTGCTCTGCCTGCCAAATTGGGCAGCACCAGAGCTGGAAGCTGAACCTTATTCCCAACCTCCATTGGAGCCGGGGAAGACTTCAGAAGCAAAGGGAAGACTTGAGAGAGTCGCTGACTGGCTGAGAAACTGGACGGGCGGGAGCTAGAGAACTGGGCTTCCTGGTTGTCATTATTATTGATCTGCGGATGGGACTTTTGGCTGTCCTTCTTCTTCAGGAAAGGCAACTTTTTGAGCCTATCAGACATCCTGCCATGAAGAGTGACCGCTAGAACTGGAAGCAGATGCTATCAGTGAAGGAGAAAGTTTGTAACTCTAGGTTGAAATAGCTCCACTATTCTCTGGTCGCCTCTCAACACAACTGAGTTGAGAACACAACTTGACTTGTCAAGTGTCTAAACTCTCAACAGCTCTCCCCCCCCCCAATTTGGCCTTTATATCTCTTCCCCCAGGGGCCATGACATCACAGCATTCTTTATGTGCTCATGAGGGGCAGCTGATGTCATGGCCCAAGGGGCCTCTTACTTTCCAACCTAATGGAGGTGGGATAAGGAGGGTCCCCTTCAGTGGTGGGATTCAAATCATTTAACAACTGGTTCTTTGCCCTAATGACTAGCTGGGTAGACGGGGATTGGTGTCATGTGACTGGGTGGGCATGGCCAACTCAGTGTCACTCACATTGATGGGTGCTTCACATTAACTGTTACTATGTCATAAGGGTTAATCGGAGAGGCAATTTCTGTAAGCAGGGCAATTAAGATTGTGCTAGAAACAACACCAGAATGTTTGTTTCCTGCCTTCCTTACAGGATTAGCCCTGTATAGTGGGAAAAATCAAAAGGAGATTTCTTCTAACAATTGGTTCTCTAAACTGCTTAGAAAGTTAACAACCAATTCTCTCGAATAGGTGCGAACTGGCTGAATCCCACCACTGGTCCCCTTGATCACCTCTTCATCCCATTCACCAGATCATGGGGAGCAAAGCCAGGACTCTCCTAGGAATGACCCAATGGAATGGTCGCTCTCCACCGCTCTCCATCTGGAAAGAGCCAACCCAGATTATGGCTGATCAACTTGATTCTCTGATTGGGTCTCTACTACTGGGCTTGGCCTTTTTATTTGTATGATACATGATACGTGACACATGACACATGACTGTTGCAGCATTCACAACTTCTGGAGGCACATTTTCCCATTGATTAATTTTCTAACTGTCAGGAAATTTCTCCTTAGTTCTAAGTTGCTTTGATCCTTGATTAGTTTCCATCCATTGCATTCCACCCATATGATGATATATGATATAAAACAGTTGAAAACAAAGGGTTTTTTTAAAAAAAATAAAGTTAAAAGAGACAATTGCAGAGTTGAAAGACCAAGGAAGCTCCTTCAACCCACGGACCTTCCCCCTCTCAACACCCCCCCCCCCCCGGCTATCTGGACTCACAACCACAATTGAGCCCAACATTCAGAGGCTTGGCAACTGCCATGTACTTATGACAGTAGCAGTCTCTCGGGGTAATGTCATCCTCTTTTATGACCATCTCACCAGCAAAGTCGATGGGGAAACCGGATTTATTTCCCAACCATGTGACTACCAAACAGAATAGAATGGAATGGAATGGAGTAGTTGGAAGGGTCCCTGGAGGTCTTCTAGTCCAACCCCTAGCTCAGGCAGATGACCCTATATCATTTCAGACAAATGGTCTCTTCTTTAAAACTTCTAGTGTTAAAGCAACCACAACTCTGAAAACAGGTTGTCACCCTGCTTGATTCTTCTGTCAGGATGCTTCTCCTTAATTGCAGGTTGATTCTCTTCTTCCTTAGTTTCCATCTCTTTAAGAGGAAATCAGACAGTCACTTATCTGAAATAGTATAGGTCCTCCTGGTTGACTAGTGGGCTGGACTAGAAGACCTCCAAGGTCCTATCCTATCCTATCCTATCCTATCCTCTCCTCTCCTATCCTATCCTATCCTATCCTCTCGTTATTCTTATTCTATCCTACCCTACCCTACCCTAGTCTATCCTATGCTATTCTAATTCTTATTCTATTCTCTCCTAATTCTTATCCTATGCTGTACTATCCTAATTCTCATTCTCATTCTTATTGTTATTCTATTCTATTCTATTCTATTCTATTCTATTCTATTCTATTCTATTCTATGTTTCTTGTCCTGTCTTCAGACTCCTTGAAGAATAGTTTGACTCCCTTTTCATTGTGGCAGCCCATGAGATATTGGAACATTGCTATCATGTCACCACTGGTCATTCCTTCATTAAACTAGACATACCGAATTCCAGCAACCATCTTCATATGTTTTAGCCTCCCGACTATTGTCGTGGTTGCTCTTCTCTGTACTCTTTCTAGAGTCTCAACATCTTTTTTACATTGTGGCAACCAAAGCCGGCAGAATTCCAAGGGTGGCCTTACCAAGGCCTTATAAAGTGGCATTAACACTTCATGTGATCTTGATTCCATCCCTCTGTTAATGCAGCCTAGGACTGTGTTGGCTTTTTTGGCCGCTGCTGCACACTGCACACTATTTAAGCAGCTGCCCAATAATGTCCCTAGACTAAGGTGACCAGATTTTCAGATTGGAAAAGAGTGACACCCTTGACCGGGGGGGGGGGGGGGGGGGGGGGGGGGCTTGATTAAAAATTTTTTTTGTCAAAAGGTCACCCCAGGACACTGAAACCAGCATAAATACGAATCTGTTGCCAAACAAAATTTTGATCACGTGACCATGAGGATGCTGCAATGGTCGCTAAGTGTGAAAAATGGTCGCAACGGTCGCTAAGTGTGAAAAATGGTCGCAACGGTCGCTAAGTGTGAAAAATGGTCATCAGTCACTTTTTTCAATGCCATTGTAACTTTGGTCACTAAATGTTTTCTCCCTCCTCGAGACTCCTCACTTCTTCCTTCATTCCTCTTGCTGATCTACCTTCACCTTATCTGTCTTCTGCTCTTTCCCTCTCTTCCTTCCTTCCTCCCTCCTTCCATCCTCTTCTTTCCTCACTCACTCCCTTCCTCCTTTTTTCTCTTCCTTCCTCCTTCCATTCTTTATACGATATAAAATTCAATGAGGGTGAAACACACCAAATCTGGCAAAGCTGCCTTGCACCAACCTGGCCTGCCCATAGAATAGCAGCCACTTTGAGACACATAAACCTGGTCTGAACATATTGCATCACAAAGATTTGCAAAGATCACATTTGCAAAAAGGAACATTTCTTGTAGTAAATACATTTTATAAACAATTTAAAAGTAAAAATCCCCCCAAAATAATAAAAAAGGTATTCTATAAATAAAAGAAATCCTTAAAAACCATTGTTAAGTATTACACCAGCAATAATTTATACTGTCACCATTTCAAACTATCATCAGAAATACGAATCTGTTGCCAAACATCAACATTTTGATCGCGTAACCATGAGGATGCCACAACGGTCGCTAAGTGTGAAAATGGTTGCTAAGTGTGAAAAATGGTCATCAGTCACTTTTTTCTATGCCATTGTAATTTTGGTCACTAAACAGCCATGTTCCTGACTTAACAACCACCATGATTCACTTAACGTGGCAATAAAAGGTCGCAAAATGAGGCAAAAATCATTTAACAAACGTCTCCCTTAGCAACAGAAATTGGGGGATCAATCCTGGTCGTAAGTCGAGGATTACCGGTAGCCAATTGCAAAAGGCAACTTTACTTGGAACAGGTGAGATTGTGCCCGGATCCCTTTCATGCCAACATCCCATCCTGTCCATGGGGAGAACTCCACAGGCGGACAAAAGCCCCAATCCCCTCTCAACCTCCAGCTGACTCTGCCATCCGCCATAACCACACATGCCCCTCAAAGGCAAAACTCAGGGGGCTGAATTCTACAGGGGGAGGAGTAAAGGGGGGATTTGAGGGGCAGCCCAAAGCACCATCTGTCTAAATTTGCATCAGGCAGGCAGTAACATTTTCATAGACCATGATCAGAGGAGCAGCTGATCCTATGGAGAGACTCCTCCTGCATTCAGTCCCAGGCCTACAAGTGGAAGTACCCTTCCTTCCTTCCTCCTTTCACCTTCCTTCCCTCCCTCCCTCCCTCCCTCCCTCCCTCCCTCTTTCTTCCTTCTAGCCTTCCTTCCTTTCCATTCTTTCTCCTTCCTTCCTTCCTCTTGCCTATCTGCCTTCTGTCTTTCTGCTCTTTAGATCTCTCTTCCTCCTTCCTTCCTCTTTCCATCCTTTCACCAAAAATCAGGATGTTTTATTAGCATCAGCATCATTCTGCTGAAAATGCCAGATTCTGTGGTACTTCTGGATGAGATTTAGAAAATTACAGAGACATGAGGAACCATTATATAATTTCACTTGGCAAAACTCTGATTAAAATAATAGCAACAAAATGTAAGGTTTTTTAATTTTAAAACTCTAGCAAAACATAGATTTATTTCCAGTTTAGTTAATTAATGCCATTATAAACAGGAATGCAATTGATTAAATAAAAATGACTTTTTCTTTTATTAAGAATACTTATTCTACACTAAACTAGAAAATATTTCATAGGCCCTTCAACAAGTTTGTTACAAATTTTCAGGATTGCATGCATTCTTGAAACTGATACCATGTAATGTTAAAAAGCAGATAGCTAACTAAGTACACTAAAAACCATGTTTAATTATTTGCTACTTGAGGCCAATAGCAATGATGAAGAAATTTCTGTCATCCTCAGTGACAATATTTTTAGGGCCAAAAAATAAAACTCTGTATATTGGATCTGTTGAATGGAGAAAGGCCTGCCCCCCCTCCCCCAAATGAGACACCTTCCATGATAATAGGAGAGGAGAGCCTGGAGACAGCAATCACAAGGCAGAACGTAGCTAAGAGAACGGAAACTTGCCTCTTGGAAGGAATGACCCGGTTTGGCTCCCACTTTCAACAATCGAACAGAGAAGCGAAGAGGCAGGAGAGACGAAGCGGGAGCCAAGCCGGGCTAGAGTGTTGGGCTGAAGGAAGGAGGGATACACACACTCGTGTTCTCCCCCTTCCTCTCTCTCTCTCTCTCAAATGGCAAATCCGAGCCCGGTCCCATGCCTTCTCCCAACCCCCGCCCTGTTCTCTTAGCTCTCCTCTCCTATTATCGTGGAAGGCGTCTCATTGGGGAGGGGGAAGCAAGCCTTTTTCCATTTCAAGGAGCTGCCGCTCCTCCCCCCCACCTCTTAGAAGTCCAGCCAGCTGCCCGCCAAGCTCTCCGCGGAGACTCACCCAGAGTTTTCACCGCGATTTGCCTGGTGAGGGGAGGCGGCAGGTTGATGCAGACCAAATCCACAGTATAATAAATACAAGTATAATAAATACTTGTATTTATTATACTTGTATTTACTTCCTCCTCCTTCTCCTCACTGCGATCTGGTTGCTTCCCTTCACATCTTTGGAACGGCTTGGCTCCTTTTTTTTTTTTTTTTAGGGTGCCCCTCCGTTGGGAGGAGGTGGAGGATAGGCTCCAACTCTGCCCAGAGAAGGAGCCCGAGCGCTCCGGGGAAACGCGGCAAGCAAGCCAGCACTTCAAAGTCATGTTTCGCTGAATGATGGGCAAGTTCTAAACTGCCGGCATGACTTTGAAAGGGCTGGATTGCCTTCCGCGCGGGCCGACGTGGAAGGCAAGCGGCAAGCCAGCCCTTCAAACCTATGCCGGCACTTTAGCGTGCCCCTTGGCCGCCATTCAGCGAAGTATGTTTCGCTGAATGACGGGCAAGTTCTAAACTGCCGGCATGACTTTGAAAGGGCTGGATTGCCTTCCGCGCGGGCCGACGTGGAAGGCAAGCGGCAAGCCAGCCCTTCAAACCTATGCCGGCACTTTAGCGTGCCCCTTGGCCGCCATTCAGCGAAGTATGTTTCACTGAATGACGGGCAAGTTCTAAACTGCCGGCATGACTTTGAAAGGGCTGGATTGCCTTCCGCGCGGGCCGACGTGGAAGGCAAGCGGCAAGCCAGCCCTTCAAACTCATGCTGGCACTTTAGCGTGCCCCTCAGCCGCCATTCAGCGAAACATCTTTCGCTGAATGGCGGGCGAGTTCTAAACTGCCGGCATGACTTTGAAAGGGCTGGATTGCCTTCCGCGCGGGCCGAAGTGGAAGGCAAGCGGCAAGCCAACACTTCAAAGTCGTGCCGGCAGGCAGGGCTGGAGCGAGCGTGCTCCGTCCCGGTGGGTGCATGAGCGGAGCACTTTTCCAGCGCTCCTGTGCCTGGAGAGCTCCCTCTGCATATGAGCCCGGGATCCGCCATTTGCGCTCCCTTGCTCTGCCTCGCCACCCGCCTTCCCTATCTAGGGACTCCTCCAGCAGAAATAGCAGAGTCGCGTCGAGCGCCGCTCTGCCTTTCTCTGTGCTCTTCCCGCCCGGACGCCCAGAGCCTCCCAGCCCGCCCGGCCCGGGGTGAGTCAGCTGCAGTGCAGCGGGTGGTGATCCCGCCACCCCCCCCCTCACTCGCCCCACCCGTCACTTACTCTGAGTTCGGAGAAGAAGCGGCGGCCCCAGGTGGCACTTTTCGCAGAGGTTTTTCCACAGCTTGTCCGGAAGTGGAGCTGGAAAGGCGAGCTCGCTCCCCGCTCACTCGCTACGCTACCCCGCCCATGCGAGTGGCAACGGATGGGCGGGGGACTCATGCGGCATGCTAAGCGGACTCCAGCCAATCAGTGAGCTGGCTGGGATGGAAAACTTTAAGCACGCCGCGTTTTCCATCCCAGCCAGCTCACTGATTGGCTGGAGTCCACGCCAATCCAATCTGTGAGCGGCAGGCTGGGCTGGCTTAAATTTGTAGGTAGGAGGTAGGATAGAGAACAGAACGATGAGCCAGCCCAGCAAGCTAGCAGCTGATGGGCGGGAGCTGCGAGCGCCAAAAAAAGCGTGCTTTTTAAAAAAGCGGGCGGGACGCGGGAAAATGCATTGGAAAGCGGGTGTGTCCCGCCAAAAGCGGGATGTCTGGTCACCTTACCCTAGACATAAGGAGAAGGAGCCGGACAATTCCTTCCTTCCAATCAGCTATCTCTGTCCAGGATCTTCATCATGCAAAATCAGAATGAAATTTTCATTTGCATTCATGCAAATGAAAGGGGTAAAGGGGTGGGGAGACTGGTTGAAGGCCCACAAACTATGGTAACCCTCCAGATGGTTAGGAAAATAACGCTACGAAGCTCCTTCAAATGGAGGAGAACTGAATTTCTCCTGTTAACAGGCAGGCAAATGAAAAGTGGATTCCTTACTTACGATTACATTCTCCCTGTAGATTCTCCTCTTTTCCCCATTTGTGAGGCCTTATTACCATTTTCTTTTTGTGTGTTTCCTGCAAATATTAAAGTATTGCACTGAAATGATTCCATTTCTCCTGCTCGGTTCTTTCAAGAGGCTATTTAAAAGCTTTTAAAGATATTGGACTTTCTGTTCTTGTGGCGGGGGGAGGCATTATTCCCCCCCCCCCAAAGGCTGCTTTATTTTACCCTCCACAGGAAGTTTCATTCTTGTGCAGAACGTTTTTCTGCTCAAGTTGGAAAAGCCAAATAACCATTTCTTCTTTTTTTCCAGCCTGAGTCCCAATGGCCTCTACAGTATCCTCTGCCCCATTTCTTCCTCCTGCAGAACAGACAGAAGGAGCCTCCAGACCAAACAACGGCAGAAGGAGAGAGATTTCCCAGCTGAGATGCTCTCAAAGGGGAGGGGAGAAGCATTTCAGGTTTTCTCAGTTACACAAATTCACTTTTTCGCTTTTGTAATACAGACATTGGATCTGGGATTTTGAAAAAGGAGGATTGACGCATATTCTAGGGCAATGTGGCTTGATGCTATTGTTTTATTTTGTTTTCTGAGTTGGTTTTGATGTTTATCCTTTTTCCACAGAAAGTAGAATAGGGGATTTTAAAATGCAGAAGTATGCCATACATAAAGCAGGAGCAGATTAAGAAAATATGGAAGCAGCATGATGATGATGATGATGATGATGATGGCTGAATTTGTCCTTTTAGAAACAGTAGGACATCCTACCAATATCTCTACTGTGCTGCATTTTTGGGGAGTCCTCTTAGCCATTCCATGTGCAACATTGGAAGGAAGGAAGGAAGGGCACAATTCAGAACATGTTTCCTGTTGCTGCTATTGGAATAACATTGTAAGATGTATTGTAATGTATTGTATGGTTTTATGTCATTTTATTTCCATTTATGTAATTAACTCATTGTTCAGTTCAGCCTGAAATGTGCTATTACATAGGTCAGTTTTCAGATATTTGGCAATTTAAGCACGCTTTATCTAATTATATGAAGCAATATGGTTGAAAAATCCTGAGAAGGGATAACGTTTTCTCAGAATTTCTAATTCCACAACTACATTAACTATTCAAGTAAGGAAATAAACACCATTTAGATAATTTAGATGTTTGTTCTCTGAAACCTCTAATTGGAGAAAATTGAAGTTGGAGATGGTACCTGAATTATTACTATAATTCACATTACGATGGAAGAAGACTGGTATGCCTACTCATGGCTCTCCAAATGTACAAATGGTTATCCAATTCTCTAGTGGTGGAGAAACAGCTCCATCCCCAGTAATTGGTTCTGGTGTGGGGGCGACAGTTAGAACTACCAGATCTGGGCGGCAAAATCACAGGTTACCCTAAGGGGGCAACAAGGAGTTATGGAAATTGCTAGCTGCACTGCCACCTAGTGGTGAGACTTCTGGAGTTTAGCTCTGAGGGTTCTAGTTATGCCTGTTAAGCTGGGGTCCCCAAACTTGGCAACTTTAAGACTTGTGGACTTCTGGGAGTTGAAGTCCACAAGAATTAAAGTTGCCAAGTTTGCAGACCTCTGCTGTTAAGAGTCACACATAAAGTGCTCACACTTTTCCTGCTCCAAATGAGCGAAATGTCCCTTATATTTTTAGCTTGATTGTTTGGTTTTGATTTCCAAACAGTATCTTCATTTACAAAAGTTTGTTCCTGTCTTTCCCTGAAGTGCTTTCTATTTCAGCTGCCTACTTCAGAAAGATTTATGAAGGCTGGGATAAGGAAGTCAACAATCAATTGCACACAATGTGAGTTCTACTAATGGATCCCAGTATAATTCTGGTCGATTTTTGATTAAGTAGCAAAGAGGAAAGATATTGGTGGAGCCTTTTGGGCTATAAAGACTAAAAACAAACAGTGAAAATAGTTGGTACTTGAAAATGAAAATATAGTGACCACATATTTAGGAAAAAGTTTGGGAAGCATCTGCCTGCATGCGCACAGCTCAAAGGCACCAGAGTTTTATCAATCCTGCACTAGGTTCAGGGACCCCAAGGGATGGTGTTATGCATGTGTTTTCCTCTTCAACAAATCTAGATGAAGGTGCTGAGGCTGAGATTAACAATCTTGTGCAGTTACCTGGGATTGGTTGGAGCCAGAGGTGGGATTCAGCAGGTTCTGACCAGTTCTGAGAACTGGTAGTCTGAAATTTTGAGTAGTTCAGAGAACCGGCAAATACCACCTCTGACTGGCCCTGCCCCCATGTATTCTCTGCCTCCAGAGTCCCAGCTGATCAGGAGGAATGGAGATTTTGCAGTATCCTTCCCTGGAGTGGGGAGCGAATGGGGATTTTACAGTATTCTTCCCTGGAGTGGGGAGGAAATGGGGATTTTGCAGTAACCTTCCCCTGGAGGGGGGAGGAAATGGGAATTTTGCAGTAGCCTTCCCCTAGAGTGGGGAGAGAATGGAGATTTTACAGAATCCTTTCCCTGGAGTGGGGAGGAAATTGAGATTTTACAGTATCCTTCCCTGGAGTGGAGAAGAAATGGGGATTTTCAGAGAGCCGAGGTGGCGCAGTGGTTAAATGCAGCACTACAGGCTACTTCAGCTGACTGCAGTTCAGCAGTTCGGCTGTTCAAATCTCACCGGCTCAGGGTTGACTCAGCCTTCCATCCTTCCGAGGTGGGTAAAATGAGGACCCGGATTGTTGGGGGCAATATGCTGACTCTGTAAACCGCTTAGAGAGGGCTGAAAGCCCTATGAAGCGGTATATAAGTTTAACTGCTATTGCTATTGCTATTTTGCAGTAACCTTCCCCTAGAGTGGGGAGAGAATGGATATTTTACAGTATTCTTCCCTGGAGTGGAGAAGAAATTGGAATTTTGTAGTAACCTTCCCCTGGAGTGGGGAAGGAATGGGGATTTTATAGTATTCTTCCTCTGGAGAGGGGAGGGAATGGAGATTTTACAGTATAATTCCCTGGAGTGGGGAGAGGATGGGGATTTTGCAGTATCCTTCCCCTGGAGTGGCGATAAATGGAGATTTTACATTCTTCTTCCCCTGTTACGCCCACCAAACCACAGCCACAGGACTGGCAGTAAATCTTTTTGAATCCCACCACTGATTGGAGCCTGTGGAAAGTAGGCAGGGTGTTCTCTGTTATTAGCTGTGTCACCTGTAGTTTAGAACCCCAAATATCTAGTGAGGAGATGTAATGAAGACAACATCACAAAGATCTTCTGAGGGCAGGTTTATGAGTTGATCTGGTGGCCTGGGGAAAGATCTTATCTTGTTTGTGGGAGGGCAGTTGTTGGAGACCTTCCTAGTGATGAGGGAGAGTGACTGACCACCCAGCTCACTGTGTGGCTAAGGGAGGAGTAGAACTCACAGCCTACATGTTTCTAGCCTTAACTATTATGTCCAACTGACTGTCTTCATCAGAACTGTGAGGCAAAGTTCCCAGAGAACCTCCAGAAGGCTGCAAGTTATTCCTGCCAAGAATATTCATTTTCATGGGCCCCACTAGCACCAGGCACTGAACTTCTGAAATTATAGTAGGGTTTTTCAACCTCCACAGCTTAAAGATGTGTGAACTTCAATTCCCAGAATTCCCCAGCCAACCATGCGGGTAGGGAATCCTGTGAATTAAAGCCCACCCATCTTAACGCTGCTGATAAAGAAGCTTCTTGGATGAAAAGCGAAACGTCTTCAAAGAAAAACCAGAAAGTCCACTTGCCTCTTGAAAAAGTACCTTTGGGATACAGATACACATTAACAGAGTTGGAAGGGTCCTTGTCGGTCATCTAGTCCAACCCCCCAGCCAAGCAGGAGACCCTACACCATTTCTGACAGATGGCAGTCCAGTCTATTCTTTTATATTAAATGTTTTATTTCATTTTCATTTCATACAATCACATATATACTGTGCATGATTGAGGCCATATAACATTGAGCAATAAACACAACCCTCCTTGTATTCCCCAAAATACAAAACCAACATAGCGCTTCAACCCTCCATACACCCTTTCTTTCTCCCCCCTCCAACTTTCCTTTCTCCCCTCCAACATTCCCCTCTTCTACTTCCCCTCCCCCTCTAACGCTCCTTTCTCCCCCTCCCTTCCATCTCACCCTCCTTCCATTCCCCTCTCGCTCCCTCTCTACCCCTCTCTTCTTTCCCTCTACTCCTCGCTTCGGTGTATTTCTACTATTCATCGATATATTCAGCTTCTTATTTTATACTAAATTTTTTAAAAAAAAGGCAACAGTATACAAGTGCATTCATGTTGTTTTAAAAACTGGCACAAACTATATTTCCCCCCTCCCCCCTCCCCCCTATGATCCCACCTCCCTTCCCCCCTTCCGACTTCCCAGAGCCCGTACCCGGTATAGCTTTTTATCAAACACAATCTAGAATGTATTAAAACCAAGTAAGTTAAAAGAAAAAAAAAAGTAATTAAAAAAAAAACAGGGAAAAGAAAAAAGAATAAGAAAGAAAAAGTCAGTAAACTCTGCATTGAACTCAGCTTCTTATCATTACACAAACTTAAGCAGTTTACATCGTTCCTAATCTTAATTAATTAATTAATTACCTGCAGGATTTCAAAATATATTAAAACCAAGTAAATTAACCAAGTAGGATTCTTCTCTAGCTAGGGGCCTTATCTCTTTATCTAAATATCTATCTGTTTCCAAACCCTTAATTCGTCCCCTTTATGCCTCCTTCCTCTATAACACGATTTAGACACATCTCAAATTCTTCTCTCGGTTTCCTCTTCCAACTCTTCTCGTCCCTGCCTCTGTCTGTATCCATATATATATATATATATATATATATATATATATATATATGTATGTATGTATGTATGTATGTATGTATGTATGTACGTACGTACGTACGTACGTACATATATATATATAAATTCCCAGTAAGGGTATGGCTAGCTGATGAGAGCTAAATAGCTTGAAATAGATCTATACTAGTCTCCCTTTATTTATTTATCAGCACAAATAAAAAAACATATATATATATATATATATATACGCTTACACACACACACACACATACATACATATATATATATATACACACACACATATACATATATATATATATATATATATATACATATACATACATATACATATATTTTATATTCATCAGTACTCCTCTCATATATGCCCCACCTAGATCTCCTACAAACTCCCTGGATATATCCTTATTCATGTTCTGAACAGTGTATTCAGATAACAATTTTTACAATCATCAATATGCTTTCCGTATCATAATAAGCTCCCATTCGACCTCCAATACCCTCCCGCCTACACCACACCTCCCAACTCCATCCAAACTGGGCCGCGATCCAAAAGAACCCTCACCGCAATCTCCGCCCTCCTCACCCTAGAAAATAAATCATCAGTGATTTGTATAAAAATTCAAAGTTATCCATCAAGTCTTTTTAGATCCCATACAATATATCTTCCAAAGAGATCCACATCAGTTCGTTCAGCCTTAATGTCTCTTCTTCAGTATACAACTATACCATTTTTTTTTGGGTAGCAAAAGTCGCAAAATATTAACCAAGTTCGAAATTAAGCAAATATTTTGGATCAGTTAATTTAATATAATTTTCTTATAGAGAAGTTATATCGTTTTTGAGCTGTTTGAAATAGCAAAATATTTTCTTTCTCTTTTATAATGAGTTCAGACATAACTCCTTAATCAATGGCCGATGATCATTGAGGTTGCTGCAATCCACCTTATTTTCCCATTCGTCTGGCAGACGCACGGCTAGGTCCTTGTTCTCTGGTCTCCTGCCCTTCCGGAAGGGGAAAACGATACTTCCTGTCTTGTAGTTGTGTGTTTTGTTGTTTCTCTTGTCCTACTCTTTGTCTTTCTCCAGGTCCAGATGATTCAGGATGTCCCGCCTTCAGGATCTTATGATAGAAATCTCGGGCTTCCCATACAGAGTTGAGACGATATTTTTGCTCACCGAATGTAATTATAATACCAAATGGCACATCCCATCTGTACTGTATCTGACAATTTCTGAGTTTTTTGACTAGAAAGGCGTAATCTCTCCTGGCTCTTAACATTTGGGGTGGTATTTCTTTGAAGACAATCAAGTCCTGTCCGCCAATTTGTAGCCTGGTATTATAAAACTCTTGTAATATCGCATTTCTAGACTCTCTTGTAGCAAAGTATATAATTACATCTCTAGGAAGCTGTCTCTGTTTTGCCGTCCACGAATTATGACGATAAATTTTTTCGATCTGCCAGTCAAAGTTGATTCCCGGTCTTCCCACCAAATGACTGAAGGCCTCTGAAAAAATCTGTTTCAAGTTCTCCTGTTCGTTTTCGCGCAGTCCCCTAACTCTTAATGCAAGCTCCATCTTTTTATAATTTATCATAACAAGTTGTTTTTCTGTATTTTCAACTTTTTGTTGCATCACTTCAATTTTGGGTGTCAGGTTGGTGTTGGCTTCCTCCAGAAGCTCAAGCTTATCTTCCATTCCAGCAACATACTCTGTCAGTACAGTTACAAGTCCTACCATATCATCCTTTGTTTTAGCAATCCTGGTATCAAGCTTATCACATAAGTCTGTAATAAGTTGCTTCATCTCCTCTCTAAATTCTCTTACAGTCTCAAAAAGAAATTCTTTCGTTAGCAAATCTCCAGTAGGGGGCGTAGAAGATAAGAGCTGCGACTTTGTGCCAAATGCCTGAGGTGTATTGCTAAAAGGACGTCTCCCCGACTTTGATTTTGGTGCCATTATTTCTTTTCTTCAAACAATTATCATTCAACAATTATTCAAACTCAGCTGGCCCTTTATTTAGCTTGCGAGGGAAGAAAGTATTATGTCCCTCCTAATTTGTTCGTAGAAGTTTTTCAAAAGGTGCCAGAAAAGAGGCTAGGATTTTCCCTAGAAAAAGCAAATAAAGTTCTCAGATCTGGTCTCTGCTCGTGTTAATTTCAGATAAAATAGTTTCAGAAAACTTTTAGAGATTGATAAGAAGAAATCTTCAAGGGAGTGGAGCTAATTATTTTGTGAGAGGTTATTCCTTTGATTCTGTGCCAGGAAGTTGGAGATATACCATTATAACAAATGCGGAAGCTATAAAATCGCCATCTTGAAAACAATTACACAAAGGAATTTTTTATAACATTGAAGCTAGTATTTTTGATAGAAAAAGCAAATAACGTTCTCAGATTCGGTCTCTGCTCGTATTAATTTCCAATAACATAGTTTCAAAAATTGTCCTGAGGGGGGGGATTTCCTTGCCTTGTGCTGTGAAAAACAGCTGAGATTTTCTGGCTGGAGTTAAATGACTCAGCCTTGGTTGACTCTTCCCCTCCGTTCGCAGCCAAAAAAAAACCTGCAAACTTCAAAGAAGGCTCTTACCGACTGGGTCTCTCTCTGCTTTTTTCTTGCCTGAAGAAAGAGATATCTACTGGATATTAAGTAGATAACGAACCAGAAATCTGGGGGCAGCTCAATTAAGCTGCCGGCGACGGCAAGTCCCTCCCCGGAAGTCAGTCCAGTCTATTCTTCAAAGCCTCCAGTGATGAAGTTCCCACAACTTCTGAAGGCAACTTCTGTTCCACTGGTTGATTGTTCTCACTGTCAGAAAATTTCTCCTTATTTCCAGGTTGAATATTTCCTTGTTCAGTTTCCATCCATTGTTCCTTGTCTGGCCTTCAGGTGCCTTGGAAAATAACTTGACCCCCTCCTCTCTGTGGCAGCCCCTCAAATATTGGAAGACTGTATCCTGTCTCCCCTGGTCCTTTTCTTCCCTAGACTAACCATGCCCAGTTCCTGTAACTGTTCTTCACATGTTTTAGTCTCCAGTCCTCTCATCATCCTGGTTGCTCTCCTCTGCATTCTTTCTAGAGTCTCAACATCTTTTTTATAATGTGGTGACCAAAACAGGATGCAGTACTCTAGGTGTGGACTTACTAGGGGTTTATAGAGTGATATTACTACCTCACTTGATTAGTCTCCTTCAGCTCTGAGCCCCCAACTACCAATCGTTGCCTGTCCCAGCTTCCTCCATCTCTTCACCTCCTCCAGGACCAGCAGCTTCACCATTGCCCTCCTGGATTCTAGACTTAGTCTACATCTGCATATAGTGGGGGTCCACCGGGTATCACCAAGAAAGTCGAGATGATACTTCGGATGATCAATTCAAAGCTCAACAGTGCTATGTGACATCACTTTGAGTTCACCATCATGGCTGCCACCTTGATGTTTTGATTATACCTTGGTTAGAACATACTTGTGTGTGTGTGTGTGTGTATTCTGTGATTGTCTATTCTGAGAACAGGTAGTCCTCGACTTATGACCGGGATGGACCCTGATTGACCCAATTTTACAACCTTTTTTTTCAGCGATTGTTATGCAAACCCATTGTTCACTATGGGGCCTTTTTGCTGAAAATCAGAAGTAAACATTTTGTGTGTGTGTGTGTGTTGGGTTTCTAGGGGTATGGCCCTGTATGGCCATACTGGCAATGGCCAGGAGCAGCTGAGAGTGTATTGCAGTGGTGGGTTCCAGATCCTGTTCCAACCGGTACGGTTGGAATGGGCCTGGCGTCATCCACATGGACGTGTGCGGCATGCGCGCACACACATGTGGTGTGTGCATGCATCGTACCTGCCTGCAACACCTCTGTGACACTCCAGCTGCTTGGCGGGGCATCGCGCAGGTGCCATACGAATGTGCATGGAAGCGCCAAAGGCTTAAAGGACAGGTAAGGAGCTCGGGCAGGCGAGTGGGCCCTCCGGAGCACCGTACCGGAGCAGTACCCGGTGCTCCAGGCAGGCTCCGATACACCTGTACTGGGGCGTACCACCTGCAACCCACCACTGGTACGGTGGCTCATTTGACCCACCCACACACCTGCCCTCTATAGGCTATTTTTATGCCAAAAGGCACACTGCACACAGCAGGTGATGCCTGCGCACACCCCAACAAGTAGCTGGGTGTTGCAAGGGAGATGTACGTCACATGTCTGCACAGCGCATGGCAGGCTCATGTACAGACAGACCGCGATCAGCATACCTATAGCAATGATAAGAGCAACCCACCACTGGTGTGTGTGTGTAGCAAAAACATCATAAATCATAGTCAAATGACTGCAGGATGCTGCAAACAGCCATAAAGGGGACCACTAGCCGAGCACCCAAAATACAGGCATGTGACTACACTGGGGGACTCAGCTGTCCAAATGTCAGATCTGGGTCCTAAGTACTTTTGGGGGAGGGCCCGTCATGGCTTCAAACAGTTCTCTAAGAGACTAGTCATAACTTGAGAACTACCTGCCTGTTCTTCCTATCTAGTTCTGACTATTGAGTTTGTTCTGTTACAAGCAGAATTTGGTATTCCCCCTCCCCCACCAGGTTTTCCCCTTTGCTCTAATTTCTGTCAGCCTTTTGTTTTGTTGGAGCTCCTGAGACTGTAGAAAAGGAAACGTCAGATTCAGGGAAAGTGAAGACACTAAGCCACTGCTTTGAACCTATCTGGGTTGGACATTTCCTTCTTTCAACAAGTTGTCGTTATTCCACTCCTGCGTCTCTGCAACCCAACCACTTTTCTACTTGCAACTATTCCAGATTTCCACCTCTGGGGGAAGAATCCATTGTTGGCAGTCCTTGCAATAGGAGGTCAAGGGAGATGAAGGGTGAATTTCCCTAGTTTCCCCTGGCGCTCTGTATATCGTTTCTTTTTATCTTTGTTTCTTCTTATTGTATATTATATCGTAATGCCTTGCACATAGGCTTTGGTTGTATCCCATAGGTTTTGAATGGTTGTCTATTCATTCCAGTTTTCCTTTAGGAAAAATGCTAATTCTTTTTCCACATACTGCACATAGTTCTTTTCTTTTACAACCCTCTGATTCATGGTCCATCTCTTTTTCCTTTTTGCCTCTCCTTTCCATTTGATTGTTAATGGGTTATGGTCCGCCCACATATTCGGTGTTATTTCTACCCCCTCTACATCCTTTTCCGTTTCTGGATCCATCCACACCATGTCAATTCTTGACCATGAATTATGGGGGTTTGAAAAGAATGTGTATCGACTCTTCTGTGGATTGATTTCTCTCCAGACATCTTTTAGATTTAATTATTGGGCCATTTCAAAGAATGCATTTGGTGGAGTTCTCCTTTCATAATTTTTTTAATTATCTGTTTTATAGTCTTTCTTTGGGTCTACCACTGCATTGAAGTCTCCTAATAGACATATGTTGTCCAGTTCCAGTTCTGCAATCCGCTTATGTAGTTTACTGTAATGTTCTTCTGGTTCGTTTTTGGTGCATATATGACTGCAATTAGTACTCTTTTTGTTTTATTGATACTTCAATTAATAATGTTCTTCCCTCTTCATCTGCGTATACCTGTTTAGGTTTTAGCCAGTCCTTTATATATACTGCAATTCCTCTTTTCTTAGTATCAGCCAAGGCCAGACGTAATTTCCCTAATTTTGGAGATTCCAAAATAATATCATTTCCTTTTTTAATATGAACTTCCTGTAGACGTGTGATGTCCATGTTTTCTTTTTGGAGCTTAGAAATTGTTTGTCTTCTTTTTATAGGTGAATTTAGTCCATTTATATTGACCGATATTAATGTCACTTCTTCCTCCATCCTGTTACTTGTTTGTTGCCTTCGTTCCTCTACTTGGTTTTGTTTCCCTTTGGTTTCTTGTCCTCATTCCTTCTCTTTCCTGGACTTCTGTATCGGTCTTCTTTCTCACATCTTGGTCTAATCCTTTTTCCTCCGTCAGCTGCTCCTCTTGGCTTTGGGTTTCCAACTCCTCTCTACTGGCTGATTCTCCCTCTATGTAGTGTTCATAGAATTCCCGGGCTTTCTCTATGGTGTCAATCCTTATTTTCTTATCTTACCAGGATATTAACATGCATTCCGGTATCAACCAGCGGAACATTATTGTATATTTTTTCAGTTGTGTGGAAAGGAATTGGTAGTTCCTTCTTTGCTCTCTGATTCTCTTTGGTATCTGTTTAAGGGTTATACTTATTTTCCTTTATGGACCAGCTGTTCGTCCCTTGTTCTTTTATAAATTTCATCTCTGATGCCTTTTTTTTTTTCCAAATCTTATATGTATTTCATGGGGCAACCTATATCTTTGTGCATAATTAGTATGCACTCAATAGATTTCATCTATATTGTTCCCCAGTTTACTTTTGTCCATTTCCAAAGGAACAAGATAAAGAAGAGGATTCTGGGATTCCTCTGGGGATTCTGGGGCTCAGAATCATTACCGGATAAGATGCACATTTTTCCCTCAAAAAAGAGGGTGAAAATCTTGGTGTGTCTTATGAACTGAATACAGCATTTTTGGCCACCCGAAACCCTGCCCCATGCATCCCGTTTTTTGCAAAAATGGATGTGCAGAGGCTTTGGGAGGCTTCCAGAGTGCTCCTAGGGGCTGGGGAGGGCAAAAGTGAGAGAATAACAGGCCATTTTTGCTTGTTCCCCCTCCCCCAAACCCACAGGAACACTCTATAAGCTGCCTAAACGCTATGCATAGCCTTTTTTTTGACAAAAAACAGGGCAATTTTTGCAAAAAATGGGCCATTTTGGGGAGGTCTGCAGAGTGCAAAACCTTTTTAAAAAATTTGTCTCTTCAAAATCTTGGTGCGTCTTATACTCCGAAAATATGGTACATCAGTGCCGAATCCATTTTGCATTCACATTTGCACATTGACGTTTGCTGGTAAACTAAGGAATGAAAAAAAACACCACCTGTCTGCATGTATCTATTGGTAATTCTTGATTTACGACCACAGTTGAGCCCAAAATGTCTATTGCTAAGCAAGACAGTTGTTAAGTTTGTTTTACCTTCTTTTATGACCTTCTTGCCACCATTGTTAAGCGAATCACTGCAGTTGTTAAGAATGCAGCTGTTAAATGAATCTGGCTTAACTTTGCTTTCAGAAAGTTTGAAAAGGGGATCAGGTGACCCCTGGACTTTGCAACTGTCATAAGTACTTGCCAGTTTCCAAGCTTCAAAATGTTGATCATGTGACAACAGAGAGGCTGCAACAATCATCAGTGTGAAAAATGGTCACAAGTCCCCCTTTTTCAGTGCTATAAACAGTCACTAATCTATTGGCTATAAATCTAAGGACTGCACGTAATTAGAAAGATCTACAAGTGATATGAATCTTAGAAATTCATATAATCTCTTTCCTGGTTGAACAGTGCTGTGTCCAGGCTGTTTGGTAAGCTCCCCGTTGGGAGAGTGAATATGTTCAGCGAAGCATTGTGAGAGTTGTGTTGGAGAACACACAAACCAGCATACAGAGACACTGCAGTTTAAATAAGCTTTTACTTTCGTGGAAATAGAGGTATCAGAGTCCATCAAACAGTCCAAGTCATACACAGTTGGGACAGTCAGTCATCAACGTCTTTCAGTTAAGGGATAATCCAAATAACATAGTGCATAATCATACAAACAGTCCGATACACAAAGTTTGCTAGCAGTTGCAAAACTTACAATAGCTCACGCTGATCAATATACAGCACTTCTAACAGCCAGCGTCCAAACACTCAGATCAGCATCTAACAGTGATTCTGCCTCCATTTTATGGCTGCTTGAGGTAACAGCAACCAATCACATTTTCAGCATGATTTAAAGAAATAGGTACAGCATTGTTACATGATTTATATATTGCCAATTCAACCATTAGATTATATTCCTAACATTCTCCCCTTTGGGTAGGTCAATATATAAATCTTACTATCTTAATCTGTATTCCTCACAACAACGTTTATGCTTTATATTACCTTGTGCCTTCGTAAAATGATCTGCAATGTTATGTTCAGACATGCAGTACTCCAGTGAAACTAATTTATCATTCACACTTTGCCTTACATTTAGATATCTTAGATCAGTGTGGTTGTAACATAAAATAGGGATATGGAACTGTAAGCAGAGCAATCTTGAATGTATATTTTAATTCTTTATATGGAAAAATAAATGTGTAAAAATGATAAATATAATATGAATAATAACTGTTTGAATGTATACCTGTAAACATATATGAGACTAAAAAAATGAAAAACTTTTTACAAAAAAAAAAAAAGATTATTCCCAACCAGTAAGGAAAAAACTGAAGAGCCCAATGTCCCATTGCATCTGATGTCTCACAAACTAAGCCATGACTCACCGCCTTGTGATGTTCCAGGATTTATCTATTTAGATTTAGCAGTTCTTCAATAATCTCCTAGCACTTTGTGGTTATTACTCCAAGCAGCTTGACAATGGCCAGCCTTGACCGTGGACAGCAGAATAAATCTGTTAATCACCATATATAAAGAATAGGCTTCTAGCTCTCTTGCTTGCAGAACCTAGCAAGGCCACTCATCTTCCCATTCAACAGTTGTAGAGTTATGCTGAATCTCTGTACGTTTTTATTTTTGCACCCTGCTTTGTACTATTGAAGGAAGGAAACATGATTCATCGCCGAGCAGCGTTCAAGCGTTCTTTGCAAAGGGGTGCGGAAAAGAAGGAACAGGGCATTAACTGCCTCGTTTCCCCCTCCAGCTCTACTTTCTGGTTGACATTTGAGGGTTGTTCTGACCCAGGATCAGTGGGTGAGGACTGCAGATGTGGCATTGGCTGTCCTGCTTCAGGTCTTAAACTCACACACAGTTGCTAGGTGAAGAAAGCAATTTACTCCAGGCTGAGTCAAGAACTGCAGAGAAGGGAAGGGATGTAACTCAAAGCAGAGCCTAGGAAAAAGCAATTTGCCTCTGTAGCTTCATTGTGAGCATGGGTGCAGAGAAGAGAAGTCAGGTTCAAACTGAAGGTTCTAGTCAAGTTTGTCAGCTAGTCTGAAGGCCAGACTAACAAAGTTTTCAACTTAGAATTCACGGGAACTCCAGGCCAGCACTGGAGATCAAGATGGTTGTGTTGGAAGAAAGGTCCTTCTGGGCTCAGTTCTAAGTGGGGAAAAAGACACTGGAAACAAGGAGGCTGCTTGGAAAGATGGTTTAATGGTGGACAGGACCGCATGGCTTGGAAAAAGTTGATCACATGCTTCCAGATGTTGGGTGAAGAAGAAAAAAAGGGAAAAGAAGGGGCTTGCTGGGTTTTTTATACTCTGTTTGGCTCCACCTCTCTGTTTCCTGTTCTTGTGTAAGAAATGTATTCTGATTCGTTGTCAGACTCCCAGGAGACCATGCAGGTGCAACTCTTTAGGTTGTGCTTTGAGTCCAAGTTTGGTTGAGCATAGCTTCTTCTTAGGTGGCCTGTGGTGATATGGGTAAAGGGCAAATACTATCATGTCAATCCCATCACCCTGGAGCTGAAGGGAGATATCTTTGTTATGTAGAATAGACTGACTCAGGCATTTTAATGGCCGATTGGCACAGGTGGGGGCTATTAAGAGTGATTCTGTTTCCTGCCTAAAAACATGTTTCCCCATTTCTGATCCAGGGAAATATAATATTCTGCCTTTTCAATATTTCCCAGGATATTTCATTTTTCTAGGAGAGGGGTGGGTGCTAACTTCCTACAGTTGTTTCCAGAAGAGAAACGTGAGTCACAGCTGCCTCTTAACACAGGCTGCAGGCAGCTAACTTGAATTAAGATACTGATTTCCTGTCTTGGCAAAGTGCCTCTTGCCTGTCTTTGTTCTAGTTAGTAGCACTTTATAAAATCTTAGTAAGACCCCCACCTAGAGTACTGCATCCAGTTTTGATTACTATGTTACAAAAAAGATGTTGACACTCCTGAAAGAGTGTGGAGAAGAACAAGAAAGATGGTTAGGGGGGTTGGAGGCTAAAACATATGAAGAACAATTGCAGGGATTTGACATGTCAAATCTAGTGAAAAGAAGAACTGGGGGGACATGATAGCCTTGCTCCAGTATTTGAGGGGCTGCCAAAAAGAAGAGGGGGGCAAACTATTTTCCAAAGCAACAGAAGGCAGGACAAGAAGCAATGGACGGAAACTAATCAAGGAGAGAAGCAACCTAGAACTAAGGAGAACTAAGGAGTGAGGGCAATTAACCAGTAAAAAGGATTTCCCTCCAGAGGTTGTGGGTGCTCCATCTCCTTTTAAGAAGAGATTGGAGAACCACGTGTCTAGAATGGTAGAAGGCAGTGATGGCTAACCTTTTCCGGACTGAGTGCCCAAAGTGCACTTGTGCACACATGAATGCATGCACGCATGCCTGAACCCCCAAAATGCAATGTGCACACCCCTGCGCATGCCCCCATCCCTGTGTGTGCATGCATGCCCCCACACGTGCATGCCCCCACACATGCCCCCCATGCATGCACATGTGGCCGCCTTGCACGTGTCCCACCCCCACATGACCTTGAAATCAAGTTACTGTAATTCAAAGTAGCTTTATTACTAAAAGGCTGGTGGCTAAGGGGGGTCCCTGATTGCTGGGAGGACCAGAGTTGAGGGCACCTCCTTGGGATAGACATTCTCCAGGCTGAGAAGGCCCTGTCCCACACACCCTGCAGCCACGTTCTGGCAGCAGGAGCATCTCCAAAAGGTTATCTTGATGACTGTGAATAACTGGGCAGGTTCATAGCAGGATTGACAGCCCCAGAGATAAATAGGTCCAGAGATTCAAAACTCAGCATCAGCTCCTCAAATTGTATCTATCGAACCAATGATAGCCAGTGCAGAGTATTCAGTGTAGGCAAACTGTGTGCCATTATGTGTTGTCACTTTGGTCCCTGGTACCAGAGGTGGGTTCCTCCCTATACAGTCCAGTACGCCAGAAGAGGTAGTGAAAATCTGGCGGACCGGGCCGGATCGGACTAGTAGTAAAAATGGTGGCTTGGCCACGTCCCTGAACCTGTTCTCTCATAAGAAGCTTCATCAGAAGTGTTTTTTTTAAAAAAAGTTTTTCCCCCCCTGCCAGTTCAGGCAAGAGAAAAAAAGCTTTAAAAAGTAAGAGAAAGAGAGGGAGGGTGGGAGGAAGGAAGGAAGGGAAGGGAGAAAGAAAAAGAAAGAAAACAAGAAAGAAAGAAAGAAAGAAAAAGAAAGAAAAGGAAGGAAGGAAGGAAGGAAGGAAGGAAGGAAGGAAGGAAGGAAAGTCACTTTTCTGCCAGGAGTCCTGCTTTAAATTGAAAAGCTGCTTGGTTTGTAAAGTGACATTCAGCAGTTATTTTGGGGGAGGGGTTGGCTTCCCACAGAGGGAAGGGAGAAAAAAAGAAAAAAAGAAAGATAGAAAGATAGATAGAAAGAAAGAAAAACAGCACAGCAATTTAGGGCTAGAAGGCTATTCAGAGGTCATCTAGTCCAACCCCCTGCTGCAGCAGGAAACCTTACATTGTCTGGATTATTTTGGTGCCTCTAACAGAGAGGAAAATTGCCAGAAAGGAGAAGGAGTTTACTAGGACAAGGCTGCCATGCAGAAGAAGGCAGAGATAGTCCTTGACTTATGACTTGAGCATTGTTAAGTGAGCTTCACCATATTTTACCCAATCTTCTGGTGAGTGACATCAAGGTGGCCATGCCCACCCAGTCACATGACCACCAAGCTACGCCCACAAAATAGGCCACACCCACAAAATAGATAGTAAAAAGTTTTGAAACCCACCCCTGCCTGATATCCAGCACTAACTGTTGGACATATCCTAACAAGCAAAACCAGAACCACTATTGAACAGTCTCCTCCATGCCCAACCATTCCAGGAAGACCAGGAAGAAACTAAGCTTGTGTTCTGACCTAGGATTCCTGAGAAAGCATAAATCACAATCTTAGTCCCAAAACCCTCTTTTATTTATATGGCTGTGAATTATGGTCATTCTCAGTCTGCATAGCTTCACAAACAATCTGTGAAGATTTTGACAAATGTCTGCTCGAGTTGCCAGTCTTTCAGGGTAATGTTGATAAACTCCCACCTTATCTCCCTTGGAGGGCTGCCAGAGACCCAATTGCCAAATGCAGAGCAAGCACCAAATTCAGCACAGAGTCAAACAGAACTTCTCAAAGGTTGAACCGACCAGAATGAACTAATTGCTTCCTGCAAAAGCTCATATCCCATTCACTCCACTTTTATGTCTTATGGGAGGGGCCAATCATCTCCAAACCTTACTCCTAAATCAACCCTGTTTTCTTAATTGTTCTTGCCTTCTGGCAGCTCTGTGCATGCACACACTGGGAACAGGCTCCTGCTGCTCTTCTGCCTCGCTGATATCAGACTCTGAAAGCTCCGGAGGCAGCTAATAACTGCCAGATGGCCTTGGCCCAATCTCTGCCTCCAACACAGAGCCCTCATCAGGCCCTTCCCCAGACTCCAGGACAGGCCCATGTTTAAGGTGACCAGATGTCCCATTTTCGGTGGGACAGTCACAATTTCTAACAATTTGTCCCACGTCCCACGGCGTTTTTAAAAAAATCCCGATTTTCTGGCTACATGTTGAAAGCGCAGTGGATTTGCTTAAGAAATCCTAACCGGGACAAGACAAAAGACACTCTGTCTAACCCTTCTCTATGTCTCAGTACTTTCATTGAAGATATTAAAATGTTAAAGCAACAAAATGGAACCCCCCCCCCGCTCGTTTTACTTCCTTTTATAAGAAAAGATGACCCAGTACCATAGAGCACCAGGAAATACTTTGGCTAGAGAAGTAGCGACTGTTCCTTCCTGGATTTCCCGGAGGGGAGGGGCACGGAAGTTGGAGATAGGCTCGTGTGAGAAAAATGGTGGCAAGGTTTCTTTGAAAAATATTTCCCTGGGACTAGTTTCACCATTTTAATTTGCTCAGTTCTTTGTATTAACATCTACATCATTCTGGATTGACTTGGAGTGCCTGCCTGCTGGTAAGTGAGCGGGGTTTTTTCCTTTTATTTTTTTTTACTGTATTTTAAAATAATATTTTATTTATTGTGCATAGGATTTTTAAAAATAGTTTTATTCTGTGTGGATTCTTTTTTTAAAAAATTGTCTTAGACTATTTAAAAAAAGATTCTATCCAAAATAAATTGAAATAAACCATTTTTAAAAATTTTATGCATAATACTTTGAAATGTATTGTGCATAGAATTTTTAAAAAATGTTTTACTTCAATTTATTCTGTGTGGTATAGTTTGAAATGTTTTACTTCAATTTATTCTGTGTGGATTCTTTTTTTAAATTGTCTTTGACTATTAAAAAAAGATTCTATCCAAAATACAAAATACCAGCTGCAGTTATTCACTTAAGAACTGTGGCAAAAAAGGTGATATAATGGGTTTAGTGACCAAAGTTACAATGGCATTGAAAAAAGTGACTGACGACCATTTTTCACATTTAGCAACCATTTTCACACTTTGTGACTGTTGCAGCATCCTGATGGTCACACAATCAAAATTTTGATGTTTGGCAACAGATTCGTATTTATGATGGTTTCAGTGTCCTGAGGTCATGTAATCGCCTAGTGTGACCTTTTGACAAGGTCAAATGGGGAAACCAGATTCACTTATGTTACTAACTTATCAGCTGCAGTTATTCACTTAAGAAAGGTAGTATAATGGGTTTAGTGACCAAAGTTACAATGGCATTGAAAAAAGGGACTGATGACCATTTTTCCCACTTAGCGACCATTTTCTGACTTAGCGACTGTTGCAACATCCTCATGGTCACGTGATCAAAATGTTGATGTTTGGCAACAGTTACAACAGTTACAATTTATATTTGTAAATTGTAGTTATGTTGAAATAAAAAAATTATTACAAGACTATTTTTGTATGAAAATTTTTGTTGCTCTGTCTAAAATTTTTAATCAACCCCCCCCCCCCCCCGGTCAAAGGTGTCCCTCTTTACCAATCTGAAAATCTGGTCACCTTACCCATGCTCCTCCCCAACCTCCTCACTATCCGACTCTGCTGCCAGCTCTGCTGGTCACTGGTGGACCACAACAGCTTAATGGTATCTAAAGCCATTGAGAAGCCCAGAAAATATCAGAGTTATACATTCTGCATCCAATTTCGGGCATGGAGATTATTGCACATGAGCAGTCAGAACATCACCAGCAAATTCAACAAGAATGGGATATTTGAGAATGGCTTATAATTACAGGATCTTCCAGGTGAGGGAAGGCAGTTCAAGTAAAATCTATCATTATAATTTCCTCCTTCTACAAAGAAACAACACATCCCTTACTAAAGGGATCATTAATCAGCTTCCTTAAACATAGAGCAAATCCTAGCCAAGTCAATTGAATCAGCTGGAAGGGATAAGAATCGAATAAACAAATGATGCCCTCATTCCTCCCCATTTCAGCTCAACACCCTAGAGAGCCATGAGCAGAAAAGAATCCATATGAACCAGACAATTGGTTGCCAAGGTTACTTCTGACTGACCTGGGCCAACACAAAGGGCATCCAATTCACCTTGTCTACAATGGTTGATGGAAATTGCTGCCCATGAACCTCTGGCTATTCCACTTCCACTCCCCCACCCAAAAATCTTGATGGAGGAGATGCCACACACAATGGCCTTGCCCATGGGCAGAAGCAATGGCAGCTGAGCCGTTGTGCAACACAGAAGCATTTCTGATGGGAAGTTCCATGTCCCAGGAGTTCTTCTCCTGGAACTTACTCTTCCTTTCATTCCAAGCAATCAATACCAAGTGGTATTGATCCCACTTGGATTTCTTCGCTGCACATGGGGCTACACATGAGGCTGCACATGGGGCTTCTCGCACACAGGGAAGGGGAGGGGGTGGCAGCGGCTGTTTCACCTCACGCAGAGAACTTCCACTTGGAGCAACAGCCAGGAGCTTCTGCCGTCGGTGGCGGCGCCTGCACTGCGGTGGGAAGCGACCACACCTCGCGGACTCGCAAAGGCAGTCTTGGGCTCTGGAAGAGGTGGAGGGAAAGAAGGCGGCAGCGGGGGAACCCGCAGCTCGGTGGGTGTCTCCTCGCGGGATGGAACCATCTCTCTCTCTCTCTCTCTCTCTCTCTCTCTCTCCCCCTCCCTCCCTCCCTCCCTCTCTCTCTCTCTCTCTCTCTCTCACCACCGCCCCATCCATCCTGTGACTGCCACCATGGACAGGGAGGAGAAGGAGGTGGAGGAAGAAGAGGAGGAAGCGGTGGCCGAGCCGAATCCTTTTGAGAGGGAACGGGCGTGACCTGGGAGACACAGATGTGGGACGTCTGGTCAACTTACACATGACCGTACTGGTTCTATCCTGGGCACTGCCATCTTTATTTTCTGTTCTGCATGTGCGCAGAACAATTTTCATTGAAAAAATTTAACCCCCCCCCCCCTGTTTTTAATGGTGTGCCCATGCCAGTCCCAGAGAGGGGTTATTTTTTGCAAAAACAGAGGCGTTTTGCCTTCCCCATCTTCCAGAAGAACTCTGCAGGCTTCAGCAGGGCTGGGGAGGGGAAAAAGGCCCCAATTTTCATGAAAAGCAGCCCATTTTCCACAAAACCAGGGGTGTTTTTGCCTTCCTCCAGCCCCGCTGAAGCCTGCAGAGTGTTCCTGGGGGCCAGGGAGCAATGTTCCCTCTAAGGTGTGTTGTTGCGTGGCCGCGCATGTGACAGGAAAACACCGTGCAGCAGTTTCCAACTGCCAGGCAGTGATTTTTAATGTCACAGCGAATGTCACAGGGTCCCCCTCCCTCCCTCTTCTCTTTGCACCAAACTCTCTCCTCCAGCGGGTAAGGTCAAGGAAGACTGCCCGGAGAGCGATGATGCTGCAGAAGGGAGAATTTCCATTGGTCCTCTGGGGCTTCATCAGTTCCTGGGAAAATGGGATTTGCTGGTTGTAGCCTGTATTTCTCTGCACATCCCATGTTTCTCAGGCATTGCGCCGTCAGAAGCCCTGTTCTGGGCTCAGCAGTCTTTCTGCAATCCCTTTGCTTTGTGGAGAGAGGGAAGCAGTGTTGAATTGGACTGCCTGAGCCAAAGGGGTCCATGGGATCTTGAGACTTGATGTCAGCCTCTGCTTTGCTGCTGCTTCGGCTGCCATTGAAACAGGGAGGGGGGGCATGGTATTTGGGAGGGGACTACTAATTGTTCTGGAGGAAGATTCTGGAGTTTCTGCTGCCTGTCTTACTGCGCATGCAGAGGAGGTTTCCCGCAAAGGCCAACGGCACCGACATTCCATCTTGGTGATACCTTTCGAAGTTATCTCACACCTGACATTTGGGAGAATTATGATTGGACTGTGACTGGGATGCCAAGGGGTGAGGAATGGGTTATTCTATATATCATTTGCTTTTGCGCCTAAATAATCAGTCTTCACTTTGCTACGCTTCTGTTCATTTATAATTAATAAAAGTACACTTGATTTCTATCAATGGTTTTCTTTCCTGATTATCCAATGAAGGAGTGCTTACATTTGATTTTTGAGTCCTACCATTCCACTCCACTCCTTTCCTTTCCTTTCCTTTCCTTTCCTATCTTTCTTCTATGTTCCTTTCCTTTTCCTTGTTTTTCTTTTCCCCTTTATTCCACCCTTCTCCTTTCAATTTCTTTCCATTTCCTATTTCTTTACTAACTTTATTTTCTATTCTATGCCATGATAATCTTAAAATAATAATAATAATAATAATAATAATAATAATAATAATACTCCGCCGTTGCCGGTCCCAAGCCCGGATGAGAAAGGAGGAGGGTTGGGGTCAGGTTGGCATCTGGTCCCATAAAAAAAACCCGCCAACCCATACAATATGGTGAAAAAAACAAATAAGAATTCCATACCGCATCGGTCGTCGCGTGGGTTAACAAGGGCCGTGGCGGATGTTGGGGTCCCTGGACATCCGTCGACAAGTGGGCTACAAGTGGACCAGCCAACAAAATGACAAAAATATAGTGCAGATGAAAATCGTGCCATAATGGCCTGTTACTACAACTCAGAGCCAGAAAAAAGAGGCTATTTAAAGCGAATGTATGAATTATGGAAACAACAATATCCAGATTCAAATGTTAGTGAACAACGACTAGCAGATCAAAGGCGATTTATTATATGGAATAAAGTGTTTAGTGAAGTTGAACATGAGGAAATTCAGGCAAATTGCAAAACCCAAAAAACAATATCACAAGCGGAAATAACTGATATTCAAGACACAACTAAAGACATTATAGTAGAACTCCCAGAAGAAGCTCTCGGGGAGGAAATAACATCACCACCACTAGAACCAATTATCACTGAACCAACTGATGAACTAACTCAAAAACAAAAAGAATTGAAGGATAAGATCATGGAGCATTTTCTGCTTAATGAGGAAAGGCAACGTTTACCATCACTAAAAACTATGCCTAAGAAAATTTTGGCCCCTATCATGAAAATGGTTAATACAGTGTTTTCAACAATTGAACCGGGATCCATCTTGGAACACAAACCAGTTAATGTACAGCGCAGCTGTAATAGTCACTAATGAACTAGGCATTAAAATCAAAGTACCTAGTCACACAACAGAGAAAGCATCAAAGCCAAAGTGGAAAATCCGATTAGAACAAAAAGTCAAAAAATTAAGGGCAGATGCTAGTAACTTGAAGAACATGCATGAGCAACGGCTCAAAAACAAAAAAATCATAGATCGGCTAATCAGAAGATATAGATTGGATACAAGAAACATCAATGAAGCTGTAGAGATTGTAAAACAGCAGATAACAGCAACAGCTAGAAAAATTGAAAGATATGAGGAACGAAACATCCAATATAAACAAAATCAGCAATTTCGATCAGACCAACGGCGTTTTTTATCAAAGTCTTAATGTGAATGGTGACACCAAAAGTGAAAAACCAGAAAAACAGGCCACAGTTGAATTCTGGAAAAAATTGTGGGAAAATACAAAGGACTACAACAAGGAAGCAAAGTGGATACATGACTTTGAGAAAAGCATTGGCAACAACGAAATGCAAGTATTAGAAATAACAACTGAGATGGTCAAAAACCGAGTAAAAAAGGTAAAGAATTGGACATCACCTGGAAAGGACCAATTACATGGTTTCTGGCTCAAATATCTGACCAGTTTACATGCAATATTGGCCAGGCAACTGAATGAAATTTTACAAAAGGGCCAAATTGATGAATGGTTGACAACTGGAAAAACATACTTGATTCAGAAAGATGCAACTAAAGGAACAACACCTGAAAACTACAGACCAATAACATGCTTGCCAACAACCTTCAAATTACTCACAGGCATTATTGCAGATAACATGATGGATTATTTGGAAACAAACAACATCTTGCCAATAGAGCAAAAAGGCAACAAAAGAAGGAGCAGGGGCACAAAAGATCAGCTCCTAATTGATAAAACGATATTAGAAAATTGTAAGAACAGAAAAATAAACTTGAATATGTTCTGGATTGATTACAAAAAGGCATTTGACTCACTGCCACATAGTTGGATCATAAAATGCTTAGAAACAACTGGCATTAGCAAAAATATTACATCCTTTACTGAAAAGGCGATGAAACAATGGAGAACTGACTTGGCAGTAGGGAATGAGATCTACGGAATGGTTAATATCAAGTGAGGAATTTTCCAGGGTGATTCACTTTCACCTCTTCTCTTCATCATCGCAATGATTCCACTATCAGTAATCTTAAAAAAAATGAAATTAGGCTACCAAACAGCCAAAGAAGCTGAAAAAATTTCGCATTTACTATATATGGATGATTTGAAACTCTATGGAAAGTCAGAAATAGAAATCCAATCATTGACAAACACAGTCCGAGTATTCAGCACCGATATTTCAATGCAGTTTGGCATGGAAAAATGCGCCACTGTATCCATAAAAAGGGGCAAAATCACTGCATGTGAGGGAATTGAAATGCCCAATGGCCAATTAATTAAATGCAAAGAAAATGAAGCCTACAAATACTTAGGCATTCTGCAGTTGGATAACATCAAGCATGGAGAAGTAAAAACTATTGTCAGGCGAGAGTACACCAACAGAGTTAAGAAAATTTTGAAATCTAAATTGAATGGTGGAAATACAATCAAGGCCATAAATACCTGGGCAATACCAGTTATAAGATACACAGCTGGTATAGTTAACTGGACACAAGCTGATTTGGACATTTTGGACCGAAAAACCAGGAAACTAATGACAATGCACTACAGTTTACGTCCACGTGGTGATACTGATAGACTGTATCTGCCCCGAAAATCAGGTGGCAGAGGATTATTACAAGTGAAGCAAACAGTTGAAGAAGAAAAACATGCACTGGCTGATTATTTAAAAGAAAGTCAAGAACATCTATTAATCGAAGTAAAGAACAAAAATCTACTGAAGGCCCAACAGATGAAACAAGAATACAGAAAAGATGTGATAAAATCAAGAATGGAAAGTTGGCAGAACAAAGCACTGCATGGCCAATTTCTGGAAAAAATAAAATATAAAGTGGACAGTGAACAAACTTGGTTATGGTTAACAACAGGTACATTAAATAAGAAACAGAGTCACTAATCCTGGCTGCGCAAGAACAAGCTATCCGCACAAATGCCATTAAGGCCAAAATCGAAAAATCCTCTGATGATGCCAAATGCAGACTTTGCAAAGAAGCTGATGAAACTGTTGATCACATACTCAGCTGCTGTAAAAAAATCGCACAGACTGATTATAAATTGCGGCACAATTCAGTAGGACAAATGATCCATTGGAATTTGTGCAAAAATTATAATATTAAAACCGCAACAAACTGGTGGGAACATCAGCCTGAAAAAGTCACCGAAAATCAGATGGTCAAGATTTTGTGGGATTTCCATATACAAACAGACAAAATACTGGCACATAATACACCAGACATCACACTGGTTGAGAAAAATAAGGTCACAATCATAGACATCGCAATACCAGATGATAGCAGGGTCGCTGAGAAGGAACATGAAAAAAATCACAAAATACCAGGACTTAAAAATCGAAATTCAACCACTATGGCACAGACCAGCAGTGGTAATTCCAGTGGTAATTGGCACACTGGGTGCTATTCCAAAAGCACTGGAATTACATTTAAAACAGTTAAAAATGGACAAAATCACCATCAGTCAAATGCAAAAAGCCGCACTGCTTGGATCTGCACGCATATTACTAAAATACGTTACAACGTCCTAGGCCTCTGGGTGGGGCCCGACTAGTAACTAATGCCAAATCTGGCAAAACAACTGGCCGCTGTGATACAATTGTATAATAATATTAATAATAGTAATAATTAAAAGGAGTTCCACAGAAGAAATATGCAAATTCCTGAGGGGAAAAACTCATCACAATTCTACTCTCCATCTGCATCAGGTGCTCAGGCATGAAAATGTGCTGCTCAAATCTTCTCTAGAAGTGCAAGGTGCTATGGAACTAAGACCTAGCCGCATGACTACTAGACGTATGGAGAAACAAGCTAAAAAGCAACAGCATCAACAATCATCGGCCATCGATCAAGGAACTACAATAACAAATCTGGAAGCAGTGGGAGGAGCTAGACCTAAGGTTAAACAGGCCATGCAGGAAGCTCTAAAAATGCTTCAACCAACCAAAGATGACAACTAAGATTTTAACATGGAATGTCAACGGACTGAATTCTCCACAGAAGAGGAAGAAAATATTTCATTATCTCAAACAGTTTAAGAACGATGTAATTTGTTTGCAAGAAACTCATATCAAGTCAACTGATCAAAAATATTTGATCAACTCAAAACTTGGTCAACATTTTGCAGCTTCTGCTATGGAAAAGAAGAATGGTATAGTTGTATACTTAAGAAAAGATATGAAAGCTGAATTAATAGAAGCAGATCCCTTCGGAAGATATATTGCTTTAGACTTAATCTTAGAAGGGAAAAAGACATTACTTTTGGGAATTTATGCTCCCAATCAACAGCAAGATAGATTCTATAGAAATCTTCATGCTAAATTAGTACAGTGGGACTATAGTTCCTGTATACTATTGGGTGACTGGAATGGAGTGATAGATACTAAGAGAGATAAGAAGATTTCCCGCCTAAATACCAAGATGCGAGCAAAGTTACCCAAATCTTTCTTTGACATTATGGATGATTTTGAATTGAGAGATATTTGGCGAGAAAGAAATGCAGAGGAATATGACTTCACTTTCTTCTCGGACAGGCATCAATCCCTTTCAAGGATTGATTTTATCCTAACCACTAATGATTTGCTTTCTAGGGTCAAGAAAACAAAGATTGCAGCTAGGGTCCTTTCGGACCACAACCCAGTTTGGATGGAGTTGGGAAGGGTAGTGCAGGCAAGAAGGTCTTGGAGATTGAATGAAAACTTATTTAGATATGAAAAGTATATTAATGATTGTAAAAAATTACTATCTGAATATTTTGTTTTGAATATGAATAAGGGTACATCTATGGAATTTGTATGGGACGCAAGCAAAGCGTATATGAGAGGAGTTTTGATGAATATAAATAAAACACATAGAAATAAGCAAGGGTTAAAACGAACAGAACTGGAAGAGGAAATTAAGAGAAAAGAGCTGGAGTTAACAATGAACCCAGACGATACAAAGGTTAAGGAAGCTATTAACATATTAAAATCTCAATTTGACATGTTGATCTCTGACCAGGTAGCTACTAATTTATTATATGCAAAACACAATACTTTTTGTAATGCAAACAAACCTGGCAGATGGTTAGCTTGTCAGATTAGGAAAAAAAGGAAAACTCGAAATATATCTAAACTGATTTACAGAGGGAAGGAGGTGTTTCAACAGGAAGAGATTCAAAAGGCTTTCTGGGAATTTTTTACAGAACTGTATAAAGGGGATAAAATTAATGGTTTAGACATAGACAAATATTTAGACAAAGAGAAAATACCTTCAGTTAGAGAAGAACACAGGCAAAAATTAATCAACCAATAACCTCGGGGGAAATCCTGCAGGTAATTAAGCAATTAAAGTCAGGGAAAGCACCAGGTACAGATGGCTTGACAGCTGTTTACTATAAAAACTTACAGTTAGAAATGGTAGAACCTCTTAGAGAATTATTTAATATGATTCAAACGGAAGGTAAAGTCCCTCCATCTTGGAAGACAGCGTTTATATCTTTGATACCCAAAGAAGATCAAGATACTACTCAACCCAAAAATTATAGACCTATTTCATTACTGAATGTAGATTATAAAATTTTTACTAAAATATTAGCAAATAGGTTAATGTTGGTCATTCAACAATTGATACATATGGACCAAACAGGTTTTATACAAGGGAGACAGATGAAAAGTAATGTTAGATTAATTATTAATGCATTAGAATATTTGGGAAAGAACAACCAGATCCCTGCTGCGTTTATATTTTTGGATGCTGAGAAGGCCTTTGATCGAGTTAACTGGCAATTTCTGCTGAAGATACTGCAAAAAATGCAGATAGGAGATAATTTTTTACAGTCAATTAAAGCAATATACCAACAGCAAACAGCACAAATTATAGTCAATGGAAATTTAACAGACTCTTTTCAAATTGGAAAAGGTACAAGCAGGGGTGGGTTTCAAAAATTGTTCGAACCACCTCCGTGGGCGTGGCCTCCTTTGGGGAGTGGCTTGCCGCCCATGTGACCGGATGGGAGTGGCTTGCCACCCATGTGACCGGATGGGAGTGGCTTGCCGCCCATGTGACCGGATGGGAGTGGCTTGCTGCCCATGTGACCGGATGGGAGTGGCTTGCCGCCCATGTGACCGGATGGGAGTGGCTTGCCGCCCATGTGACCGGATGGGAGTGGCTTGCCGCCCATGTGACCGGATGGGAGTGGCTTGCCACCCATGTGACCGGATGGGAGTGTCCAAGACGATGTCACTGAATTCTTTCCCCCAACTACAATATGATTAAAATAAGTACAAAAACAATAAAAGAGCTACTTACAGATGGAAGATGCCTGTTCTTGCCAGTCTTCAGAATCACTCCAATGAATGGGCTGCACAATGAATGGGCTGCACAAAGAAGAGACACAGAAAGCAAGACTTTAATTGCATGGACTGCATTGGGATGAAACCAGCACACAAAATAATAGAAAAGGAAAATTACTCTCCTTTTTTGCGTCTTCTGCACCACCACCTCACCATCTTGCTCCAAAAACCTGCACAAAGGACAGACACAGAAAGAAACGCCTTAATTGCTGGCACTTCACTATCTCAAGGAGGAAGACAAGACAGAGCACACCACACCCAGCAATAAAGACAGGTACTTACAGGGGAAGCATCTCTGGCTTGCCGGTCTTCTGCACACCACCGTATTACATCTAGGCAACAGGAGCAGGAAGCTTTCACCAAATCCCTGGATAAGTCAACTGAGAAACATTTATCCAGTACCTGCACAATATTTTCCACCGTTTACGATCTGGCGCAGAGATGTAATCCATTCTCAGACATCGAAGCGCAAGTAAATTTGCTGAATACGCTTGGAGTGGATGTTGGAGTTGGCTTGCATTCACGAAGAACTGCAGTAAAAATTATTGACTTCATTGCGAAACAGATCAAGACCACCGTGTTTTCAACGATTATTGCAAATAATCAAAAGGTGTGCCTAATAATTGATGAAGCCTCAACACTTTCAATGACAGCAGTGCTGATAGTTTTTGTTAGAGTTGAGGATCCAGAATGCCCAGCAACCATCTTCGTTGAGCTTCTGGAATTAGAGAGACAAGATGCGGAGACCATATATTCCGCAGCAATGGAAAGCTTGCACAAAGTTGGATTCACCACCGAATATCTACGGAAGAACTTAATCGCTTTCTGCTCCGATGGCGCCATATAAACAAACAGGAAAGATATAGTCTTTCATCCAAGAAGATAGTTCAAGAATGAATGTCATATTCCCAGAGCAATACAGATTTCCTTTTTCTGAAATTTAGTTCTCAGTTCCAAAAGACAGGAATATATGAATGCATATGAAATTATGAATTAGTACTTAGGTCGGTCCAAGAAGCTATTCAGAAGTTAGTGGTTAGAAGAGCAATCGTAAAGGTAGATTACGTGGGATGTGTTTGCACAACAGTGGAAAAACAGAGATATGTAAATGAATAAATATTACAATGTGCAGGAATAAATAAATTGACAATTAAAATCAAGAAGGCTTTGAATACTTTTTCACGTGGGATTGGTTTTAGCTATTGCCAACTAACGGAAACAGGAATTAGAAAGCCAAAAGTATGAAAGAAAAGACCAATTATGTAAAGAAAGGTCCCTAAAATGTATAAGGAAATATTACTAGATCATTATTAATGCGTAGATAACTGTGGGACATTACACACACACACACACACACAAACTATGATGGAAAACACAAAAAAATAAGAACAACCCCCCCCCCCCCCCCAAGACTGCGAATGAAACCAGTTTTTTTTTCCCTAAGCCTAAGGACAGGAAAGACAAAGCCACTGGAATAAAAACCATCAAGGCATTGCGGGCAATTTTAAAGGACAGGCATTCACAGAACCATCAACCACCTCAGAATTACCTAAACAATGAGGGTGAAACACACTAAATCTGATTTTCTAGGATACATACACTTAGCGACCATGTTTCACACTTAGCGACCATTTTCACACTTAGCGACCGTTGCAGCATTCTCATGGCCACGCGATCAAAATTTTGATGCTTGGCAACAGATTCGTATTTATGCTGGTTTCAGTGTCCTGGGGTCCTGTAATTGCCTTTTGTGATTTTTTGACAAAGTCAAATGGGGAAACCAGATTCACTTACTTATGTTAGTAACTTGTCAGCTGCAGTTATTCACTTAAGAACTGTGGCCAGAAAGGTGGTATAGTGACCAAAGTTACAATGGCATTGAAAACAGTGACTGATGACCATGTTTCACACTTAGCGACCATTTTCACACTTAGCGACCGTTGCAGCATTCTCATGGCCACGCGATCAAAATTTTGATGTTAGATCCCAAGGTTTCAGTAAAACTATTCAATCATAATTAGTTTCATGCATTAGGATTATTTCAAAGCACAAGCAATAATTCATATTTCATTTCAAACTATGCCAACACACAATAACATAAATGAAACCATTACTAATATTCCACACACAATAAGTTACAATAAAACTATTATAAAAAATTCAATGCACAATACATTTCAAAGTATTGAGTGAAGAATACTTTAAAAAGGTTTATTTTAATTTATTTTGGATAGAATCTTTTTTTAAATCGTCTAAGACGATTTAAAAAAATATTATATCCAAAATAAATTAAAGTAAACCATTTTAAAGTATTCTACACTCAATACTTATATGTAAAACTATTATAAAAAATTCTATGCATTAAATAAAATATTTTAAAATACATTAAAATAATAATTAAATAAAACCGGGCCACTTACCAGCAGCAGGCAGAATCAGCAGCACTCCGATGCGATGGATGGATCCTCGTCGCGATGGCAGGCAGCAGGAACAGGTAAGAAACCTGACTGGAGGGACAAGGCTAGGTAAAGTCACTTAGGTTGCCTGGCATGCTTAGCAAGCCAGGCGAGGGTAGAGGGGAGGTGGGGGGCTTGCTTCCCTAGCGAAAACTAGACGGTCGCAGCCACGGCCACGCGTAGTACGCGAGGCCGCGGCTTTTGCAGGGGAAGGCCTGGAGGACTTCCCTTTCGCAAGCGAGGGCCGCGGCGGCGCCGGCGCCGCCCGCACCACACGGAGGCGGCCACGCGTAGTACGCGAGGCCGCGGCTTTTGCAGGGGAAGGCCTGGAGGACTTCCCTTTCGCAAGCGAGGCCGCGGCGGCGCCGGCGCCGCCCGCACCACACGGAGGCGGCCACGCGTAGTACGCGAGGCCGCGGCTTTTGCAGGGGAAGGCCTGGAGGACTTCCCTTTCGCAAGCGAGGCCGCGGCGGCGCCGGCGCCGCCCGCACCACACGGAGGCGGCCACGCGTAGTACGCAAGGCCGCGGCTTTTGCAGGGGAAGGCCTGGAGGACTTCCCTTTCACAAGCGAGGCCGCGGCGGCGGCGGCGCCGCCCGCACCACACAGAGGCGGCCACGCGGCCTACGCGAGGCCGCGGCTTTCGAAACTGAGGCCGCCCCCCCCCCAACGACCAGAAGACGGCCACGCGTAGTACGCGACGCCGCAGCTTTCACGAGGGGAGGCCTGGAGGACTTCCCTTTCGCAAGCGAGGCCGCCGACGCCACCCGCACCACACGGAGGCGGCCACGCGGCCTACGCGAGGCCGCGGCTTTCGAAACTGAGGCCGCCCCCCCCCAACGACCAGAAGACGGCCACGCGTAGTACGCGACGCCGCAGCTTTCACGAGGGGAGGCCTGGAGGACTTCCCTTTCGCAAGCGAGGCCGCCGACGCCACCCGCACCACACGGAGGCGGCCACGCGGCCTACGCGAGGCCGCGGCTTTCGAAAGTGAGGCCGCCCCCCCCCCAACGACCAGAAGACGGCCACGCGTAGTACGCAACGCCGCGGCTTTCACGAGGGAAGGCCTGGAGGACTTCCCTCGCGAAAGCTAGGCGGCTACCGGCGCCCCCCCACCCGAAAGCGGCCACGTGGCCTACTCGAGGCCGCGGCTTTAGCAAGCGAGGCCGCCGCCGCCGCCGCCACCCGGAGGCGGCCACGCGGCCTATGCGACGCCGCGGCTTTCACGAGGGAAGGCCTGGAGGACTTCCCTCGCGAAAGCTAGGCGGCTACCGGCGGCCCCCCCACCCGAAAGCGGCCACGTGGCCTACTCGAGGCCGCGGCTTTCGCAAGCAAGGCCGCCGCCCCCACCACCCGGAGGCAGCCACGTGGCCTACGCGACGCCGCGGCTTTCACGAGGGAAGGCCTGGAGGCCTTCCCTGGCGAAACCTAGGCCGCTACCGCTGCCACCCCTATCCCCCCCCCAGCTTCCTACCGCCGCTACCACCGTTGCCGTCGCCACCGCCCACCCGAAGTCCCGCCGCTAGCGTCCCGAGTCTTGCCGCCAGGGCTTGGTTGCTTACCTGTGGGGAAAGCAGCAAGCTCCTGGAAGGCGAAGGGAAGGCGTGAAGCGCGAAACGAGGCGTCTCGGCAACAAACAAACCCTTTGGAAAAGACTCTTTGAGAGAAAGATTCTTTTCAAAAGAGGAATGTTAGCCGTTGGCGCCACACTTTTAAACGAAGCCAGCCCGCTCACTGATTGGCTGGACTCCAGCCAAACAGTGAACGGCAGGCTGCGCTTAGTCCAGATGGGCGGGGGAGCGCGCGACAGGGCCCAGGACCGGTACCGGCGTTCCCGGAAGTTCCTTACTTCCGGGTTCACCGACGAACCGGATCGTGCGATCCGGTGCGAACCGGTAGGAACCCAGCCCTGGGTACAAGACAGGGCTGTCCTTTGTCCCCATTATTGTTTATTATAACTTTGGAAGTATTGTTGAATAAAATACGGGGCTTGGATGGTTTAAAAGGGATCAAGATTAGGCAGCAAGAATATAGAGTCCGCGCTTTTGCGGATGATTTGGTCATAATATTGGAACAACCGCAGGAATCCAGTATGGTTTTAATGAATACGATTAATCAATATGGTCAAGTGTCGGGTTTTAAAATAAACTTAGGAAAAACCAAAATATTAGCTATAAATATGAATATTAAACAAAAGGAAGAATTAGGAGTGATGCTAGGATGTGAGGTAGTTAAAAAAGTCAAATATCTTGGAGTTAACATTTTAACTTCAAATGGGAAATTATATAAGCATAATTATGAACCACTTTGGCATAGCATACAGACAGAGATGAAAAAATGGGAGAAATTGCACTTATCTTTGCTGGGTAGGATAGCGGCAGTGAAAATGAACATTTTACCAAAATTTTTATTTCTTTTCCAAATGTTACCTATACTTAAAAAAGATGCGAACCTTTTAGAATGGCAGAAGGGTATCAACAAATTTGTGTGGGCAGGAAAGAAGCCGAGGGTAAAGATGAAAATAATGCAAGATGTACGTGAGAGAGGAGGATTGAAACTACCTAATTTAAAACTATATTATGATGCAGTGGCATTATCTGTAATTAGTGATTGGACTCATTTAACCAATGATAGAATATTGAATATTGAGGGACACGATCTGGTATTTGGTTGGCATGCTTACCTGTTATTCAACAAAAAATTGGATAAGAATTTTAAAAGTCATATTTTAAGAAATGCTTTATTGCGGGTTTGGAAGAAATACCAATATAAATTAAATGACAAGATACCCATGTGGGCAATTCCTAGACACGCAATTGAAAATATGAATACAGCACAAAAACAGGACAGAATTACTTACAGACAGCTTTTTACCTCGGAAAGGGGGGTATTACAATTAAAATCTTTAGAGGTATTAAAAGAGGAGAAGGTAGTTCAAACATGGTTTCAGTATGGGCAATTACAGGCTAGGTGGAAAATAGATCAAAAAATTGGTTTTATCCAAGTTGAGGATAATCTGTTTAAACAAATAAGAGATCAAAGCTTAATGTATATAAAGAGGATATATAATGTATTAATACAGATGGATTCGGAAACAGAATTAGTTAAAGATTGTATGATAAAATGGGCTCAAAATATTGAGGAACCAATAATGTTGGATACATGGGAAAGAATCTGGGTAAGAAATGTGAAATTTACACAAGCTCAAAATCTGAGAGAAAATTTTTACAAGATGTTCTATAGATGGCATTTAGATCCTAAAAAGTTGGCTTCTATGTATCCGAATGTACAGCCTAAATGTTGGAGGTGTGGTTCTCTCGATGCTACATATTATCATATATGGTGGACCTGCCAAAAGGTTAAGGCATTTTGGATAAAAATATGGTGGGTCATGCAAAATGTTTTTAAAAGAAGGATAAAGTTTATTCCTCAGTTATTTTTACTAGGTATATGTACTGACTTTACAGTGGTAGAGACCAATTTGATTCTGCACCTGATAACTGCAGCAAGACTGTTGGTGGCGCAATATTGGAAGAAGGAAGACTTGCCTACAATCCAAGAATGGACATTGAAAGTAACAAACTTAGCCGAGATGGCTAAAATATCGGCATATCTCAAAGATCATTCAAATGAGATGTATAAACGAGACTGGAAAAAATGGATTGACTATATACAAAATAAATACGGGACTAAGAAATTCCAGTTAGCCTATGCTTAAGATCAGAAATGATTTAAACTGTTAAAAGTCAGTTCAGTAAGAAGAAGCTAAGGTCAATCTAGAATGTCATTAATTTCTTTATTTCTTTTTTCTCAATAGATTTTAGACTGTGTTAGTTAAAAATCCATACCGTGTACGGGTTCTGGGAAGTCGGGGGGGGGAAGGAGGAGGGGGGGTGGGGGGGTGGAGGGAGGGAGGGGCACACACAACAAAAAAAAATTGTACTTCAATGTCTTAATGATTGACAAATGATGACATATTTGTGTTTTTTTTAAAGAAAAATAAAAAAGTTCTGTTTAAAAAAAAAAAAAAGAAAATGTGCTGCTCAAACACTATAGTTTTCCACACACACTGAAAAAAAATTAGAGGGAACATGGCCCGGGAGGACAAAAACTTCTTTGCAGGGCTCCCTAAGCTCCAGCGAGGCTGGAGGCCAACCCCCCTCCTGTCAAAACGTTTCACCACCATTTCAGTGGGCATCGCTTGGTGAGGGGGGTCATGTGATTGAGTGTGCATGAGTGACATCAATTGGCCACACCCACTCAGTCACATGTGGCCCCCATTTAGCCACGCCCACTGAATCGGCAGTAAAAAAAAATATTTCAAATCCACTCCTGATTCAGAAGCTTCAACTGATGAAAACTATGGCCGCTGAAGAGGCAGTTCTGTGGGCTGGTCATTCACCAGGTGTGACATATCTGCATGAATAGCATTGGCTACCAGTTGCTAGATGCAAGCCAAGGTGTTGATGGTGACCCTTAAAGCCCGTCATGACTTGGGACCAGGGTCCTTGCAGGGCCACCTCTTCCCAGTGGTGTCTCCTTCTCCTCTTAGACCCAGCAGGAGAGGCCTGCTGCTTGTCCCCATCTGCAAGAGAGTGTCAGGATCCAGGAGGCTGAGGCTTTCCTGCTATCCCTCCCCCCTTCCCATGGAACATTATTCCCCAGAGATTAGACCTGACTGGCTCTGCTGGCCTTTCACAAGGCGTTGAAAAGCTGTCCTTGCTGGCAGGCCTGATAGTTATCCAAGCCTGTTTCAGAGCTAAAAGGGTCCCTGAAGGATTAGAGCATACGCAGAGTGTAACGTAATTCAGCTTTTGTTAAATTGCTGTGGAGAGAACTCCATTGTAATCTAATGTGCCAACTTCATAGATAAAACTTCTAGGCGAATTGCCAAGTAACTTATGCAATGCAAAAATGTGGATTCTGCCAAGTAACCTTGCTTGTAACTTTAAAATGTGTGTTCTTAGCAATTGCATTCCCTAACAAAGCTCTGTCTTATATGCCAGAAAATGTATTTGTTTCCCCTTTCTAAGGTCCATTGTTTTCAGAGTGCTGAGAAAAATCATGAGGTTTGTGTAACATGAAGTAATGTTTCTAACACTATGATGATCTCTCTCCCTCCCTCCCTCCCCTCCTTCCTATCACAGAGCAGAATAAAAGAACAAACAGTTTGTTCTGAGGCAGCTCCCCCGCGACCCTCCTTCTGCAGAGAAAAGTAAAAGCAGTTTAAAACTTTTGCCTGAGGCAGCAACCCCCCCTCTCCCCCTCCCTCTTCAGTGAGAGAGACAGGAAAGGAGGAAAGCTCTTAATTGTCAAGGCAAAGAGAAAATGTTTTATCAGAATTCATAATCCTGACTCTCATGGCCATTCCATCCATACCTGGGTCCTATCTCCTCTGATCCGCAGGACCTCATCTGTACATACATTCCATCATCCGATACTTCAGGGGAATGATTGATGTTGCATTAGCATGTCACCTCTCCAAAGGGACTGGGGTCTCAGGTGAGGAGGAAATTGGGGAAGTTTCAAAGAGGAGAGTTTGCAGCTTCACTCAAGAGGAGGGGGATACAGGAAATGTCATTTTATCAATGCTGGCAATTGCAGGTATTAAGCATGATGGTGAATAGCCTTGGTTTAAATTGAACAGCTATGAAACCTGATATGTCATTTCATCCCATGTTTCATTGTGACAGAAAAGAGCTGAATTGGATTATGCTGTTTTTCCACCTTTCTTCCATGTGCTATGTATAGATGAATATCCCTTGCCTGGCTTTAAGAGCAATCTTAATGATGTCTTTGGAGCACTTCTGGTACTTGACACAGCAAGATGCTTGTGGAGGCGGCCACAGCGCATCAGGGACATGGGCAGGCACATGGTCACCATTCATCTCTCCATACTCTTCTCCCCTTTCTTAGTTGGGTCTCCCCTACTTTGTTGGAAAGACCCAAATTCAGTACCACTTTAAAAAAAAAACCTTCTACAAATTACCTGTTGTGTTCCTTCATCCCTTTCTAGAAAAAAATTAAAACGTTGACTGTAATTGTTGACACACTTTTTACAGGAAAGAAGAAATGAGTTGCCAAGATGAGGAAAACTGAGTGTGTTGGGAAGGTGGGAGGAGTTTGAGAAGGAGAATGGGAGAGGGAGAAGAACAGCTATTTGCTCGTCCGCTTTTTAAAATCTGGGAAAGCCCACACAAGAATGTGGGAATGTGATAGATATATATTGATTTTAACCAAGCATTTCTTGGAATGCATTGATATTTTAATTACCAAACTTTGGTAATTAATTTAGTAATTGGGAGTGGGATGGCATATTTAAGTGGATATAGCAGTGGTGGGTTTCCATTTTTTTTTACTACCGGTTTGCTTGTGCCCACGCGTGAGACTCTTCTGCGCATGCACGGAAGTGTCTGGGTGGGTGGGCGGAGCCTCCCACCACTGCCACTACCGGTTCGCCCGATCCAGGGCCGAATTGGCAGAAACCCATCCCTGGATATAGAGCTAACTTGAAAAACCAAACGAAAGATGTGTTTAACGTCAGTTCCACAATTGTAAAGAAGCAACAAGTAGAATGTCACAGAATTCAGTCGCGATTCTGGTAGTCTTCATTCGTTAAGGACTTGGATGGAAGGAGGGAGGAAATGCTTATCACCTCTGTGACACAAAGCTAGGTGGTCTTCTAGAAGACAGAAAGAGGCAAGAAGGACGAGGTAGAGATACAGAAAGAAAAATCAGATTCAGTTCCAAGCCAGGAATAAAATGGAGGCTGCTTAAGAAATTTCATTGACTAACAGCCCTGAGGATGCCAAGGTTGCAATTTATGGCACCAAACTTTCCCACCAAATCCAGCCCTGGAGGGAAGCTCAGGATAGCAGCTGCCTGAAGAGTTTTCTCATCCCAGAACTCTCTCTCTTTCTCTCTCTCTCTCTCTCTTGAACAAGGAGAGATTCATCCTAGAAATAAGAAGGGATTTTTTGACAGTGAGAACAATCAACGCATGGAACAGAAGTTGCCTTCAGAGGTTGTGGGAGCTTCATCACTGGAAGCTTTCAAGAAGCGACTGGACTGCCATCTGTCAAAAATGGTGTAGGGCCATGATGGTGAACTTATGGCACACGTACCACCTGTGGAGCCATATTTCCTGGTACGCGAGCCGTCAGCTGTGGCATGCATGCACACACCAGCCAGCTGATTCCTGGCCTTCCGGAAGGCTGGGGGAGGCTGTTTTCACCTCCCCAGGCTTCAGAAAAGCCTCCGGAGCCTGAAAGGGTAAAAACTCTCCCCCCCCCCCATATGGCAGGGGTTGTGCGTACATGCGCAGGTGGGCGGGATGCATTGAATTGTGGGTGTGGGCACGCACAAGCATTCAACAGCACACACACACAAAATTTTGCCTCGCCTTTACAAAAAGGTTCACCAGCTTGGGTGGTGGTGGTGGGGACTAGATGACCTCTGAGGTTCCTTCCCACTCTCCTTGCACATGTACATGGGTAAATGCACACAGCTTCCTTGGGCCTCTGTGTTGATATTCTGGATGTTAGGCTCCCACCTCACATTGTAGTTCAACTGGTAATTTGAGAGAGCATCACTTTCACCAAAATGACTTTTGAAGGCTCAAGGCATGGCAAAAAAAACCAAAACACCACATCGACTTCCTGCCTCCATAAAGCAAATGTGCTTAGCTGACTGGGGAATTCTGGGAGTTGAAATCCACCCATCTTCAAATTGCCATGGTTGAGAAATGGTAAACACTTCCCAGCAACATGCACATAGTCCCTTCCCATCCAGCTCTTGTCTCATAAAGCGATAGTTCTTAGCGAATAAAACCCAGGGATGAAATCCAGCAGGTTCTGACAGGCAGCAAAAAAAATTTAGTAATTCAGAGAACTGGCAAATGCCACCACTGGCTGGCCCCAGAGTGGGGAGGGAATGGGGATTTTGCAGCATCTTTTCCCTGCCACATCCACCAAGGCACGCCCACAGAACCGGTAGTAAAAAAAATTTGAATTTCACAACTGATAAAACCAGGGACTGGGGGTGGTGGTGGCGTCATATGCCTTCTTAACTAGGTTTTTTGGGGGGGGGGTAGAAAGTGCTCAGAGATTTAAGCAAGGGCATTTAGATGAAGCTGCTTCTTGACTGGGGGAGGGAGGGTAGATTCTGGCTTTTGAAAAAGCTGGATCAAAGCTGTGACCCAGCTGTAGACTGTTGGGATTTATGGTGGTCTTGGATTAAGTTCTTCCTGATTCCCAAATCCTTTGGAGCAAGGGAAGGGAGCTTTCTCTGGTGGACCACAATGTGACCTGCAAGATCTTTGCCAACAAAAGGCTTAGAAGAAACAGCCTCCCCACACACACCTCCCTCTTTGATCTAGCATTCCCTCACGGGCATTTCTGTTGCCCCCACCTGTTTCTGATCCCTGTATTCATGCTGGTGCCAGCTGTGGATAAAGAGCACAAACAATTCCTCCCTGGGGCTTGCATGCAAATGCTGGAAAAAGAGGAGGGGGAGCCAACCTTTAAAGGAGGTTTGTCTGCCAGATTGATGTTATCCATCAATCAAGCAGCTCCCAGCAATAGCTCTGGAACGGCTTTCTTGCAACTAACTCTCTCTTTCTCTCCCCCTGTAGCTTGGATTGGAAAGAAGTGGCAAAGAACACTGCACTGCTCGTGTTGCTCAGCATAACATCCGCACAGCTGCAAATACACCTAAGGCAGAGCAGGCGTCCAGCCCAGCCTGGCTTCCGAGCAACAGGACGTGGAAGGAGAAAACCTGGGAAAGGACTTGCTTGCCTCCTAAGCCTTTCCTTCTTCATCTGTGGCTTTCATTGCTGGGGAAACTGACCAGCCTGGAGGAACCGAAGGCAAACTCCACACTTTTGAAGACCTCTGGGGAGACAGGAAGCAGGCAAATCTAGTGGAAATTAAAAGAAAACTATAACTCTAGGAACTTAAGAGGAAGGAAACAATCACCATTCCAGGCTGGATCTGAAAAATCTGGAGGAGCCTTCAGATCAGGTCAGTTCTAAAAGGGGAGACATTGGAAGAAGGGGGTCCCCTTGATTCTGGAGAGAAGAAAACTTTTCTGTTGCCTTCTCTTCTCCCAGCCATGAACAGGCACATGTGGTTCTCTTCTCCAGACGTGTCCAAGTCACTCCGTTGGGTGGGGAAATCCAACAGCACCAACTCCACCCTCTTTCCATTCCACAATCGATCCTCCTTCCAGGAGGACCTAGAGGTAAAGTCCACGGGAGAATTCAACAGTGGCACCAGTTACAAAGAAGAATCGCAGAGCCAGATAGTGAAAGCTCTCCTGATTGCAGCTTATTCAGCCATTATTTGCATCTCGCTTTTGGGCAATGTTGTGGTGTGCCACGTGGTGCTGAAGAACAAGAGGATGCCCTCAGCCACCAGCCTTTTCATTGTCAACTTGGCTGCAGTCGATATCCTGATCACCCTCCTGAACACACCTTTCACCCTGGTAAGCAACCCTGGTCCCACCATCGCCTTCTTAAAGAGCCCCCCCCCATGCAGACTCCTCCATGGTAAGACCGGTCAATTGGGCCAGTCGCTGGAGCTCAGGACTCACCGGGGAAAGTTCTAGAGAAGTCCAATGGATTTGGGGTCCTTCCTTCCTTTTTGCCCAAGGCACTCGGACTTAAAGCATGGGAAAAGCACGTCAGCTCTGAAAGAGTGTTTTGTTTGCCCAACTCCTTCCTAGAACAGGAGACTGTGAGATCGGAAAAGAGGTAGCCCTGAGAAATTGTTGAAGGGTCACCTCCTGGATTTGCCTTGTTCTGCTTTGTTTAAGTCCATCATCCAGGCCATCTCATTATACTCTCAAGTATACCCTTCAAAGAACAGAGAGGCATGGATGAAAAAGAGAATCTGGAAGAGGGTGGTCCTTCAAAGTTGAAGCCGTGATGTGTTTTCTTGAGGAGAATGATGGGGCTTAAGATTTTACACACTTGGAAGCCATTGGGCTGTGTAAGGCTTCTCCATGCATGTTCTTTGAGACGTTGTGTTATGCTGAAGCCATTCCAGAAACATTCTCCACCCACTCCTCATGGAATTCTCCTTCCAATTCCCACCCCCACCAAAACCTCCTCGGCAGCTTAGGGTGCCCACTTGCTCCTTCTCTTGAGGGCTTTCATGGTGACCTGACTAAGGTTTTGGCCTTTTCCTGGTCCCGCCTGAGCACTGCAAGTTAACATGGCATCCTAAAGATGTGAGGAGCCTTTCTTTCTAGAGACGTTTGGGTTTGTTTGCTTGAATAGCTGTAACAACAGCCTACGAAATCTGGTTGGTTGGGTTCACACCCAACACCGGGGGTGAGTTCCTGAGCCAGTTACTGTGGTTCACTGTGTGCACACTTTGCACATGCGCCAGCCGTGCATTGCTTGTGCATGCGCATTTAACTAAAAATTGCTCTGTGCAAGTGCAGAACCATGCTGGCATTGGTAGAAGACACTGAAGAACTGGTTTGGGGGCGTGCCTGGGCTGGAGAACTGGCAGCGGCCCAAGCCTGAATTCTACTACCAATTTAGCCGAACCAGGCCAAACCAGCAGCAGCCCACCTCTTCCCAACACCCAGATGCGCAAAACAACTTGCTCTGAACACAGGTAATGCATTCTTCACCAAGGTCTGAGCCATGGCACCTGGGATCAGTCCGTGTTCAATAGTTCAATCAATTCATGAGTGGGTGGGTTTCTCTCAATCTGTTGCATTACAAGCTACCCATTTAACAGAGCCCAGTTAATTCAGCGATCAGTTGAGTTGAGTTGTTCAGCTGTTCTCTCCCAGCCTAATGTACCCAATAAGTCTATTGTGAGAAGACTTTTAACACAGAGGTCCCCCACCCCTGGACCATGCATGCCCCAGTACTGGGCTGTGGCTCGTTTGGAGCCGCTCACAGAAGCAGTGGGCATCACACCTGTGCACACAGCTGCACTTGTGTGAGAAGTGGGTGAGTGTACATTTGTGCGCAGCTCCATTTGCCCGAGTGGCAGGGGACGAACAGCTGATGCGCATGCCTGCCACATGTGCAAATGGGACGTGTGAACCTGCTGCTCGCATGAAACCACCCTTTTTCCTCCCCCCCAGCCCCCTGCTGGTCCGCAAAGCCAAAAAGGTTAGAGGGAAGGCTGCTGTACCATTAGGGGAAAGTGTGTCCACTGCCTGGCTTCTGCTGCAGGAGAGATGTGGGACAAGCCCAAGAGAAGCCTGCCCCTAGACCTGACTCTAGGCTCAGCCTACCTTTCTCTTCTAGGTGCAATTTGTCAGCAGTACCTGGGGTTTTGGAAAGCCAATGTGCCATATAAGTCGCTTTGTCCAGTATTGCTCCATCCACATGTCCGCACTGACCTTTGCCGCCATTGCTCTGGACCGCCACCAGGTAAGGGCCTCTCTAGATTCCCTTCTGGGAACTACCATATTTTTCGGACTATAAGATGCACGGGAATATAAAACACACCAAGATTTTGAAGAGGTAATTTTTTTTTAAAAAAAGAGGGGGGTTGCCCCCCCACCCCCAGCCCCCAGGAGCACTTTGCAGAACTCCCAAATCCTCTGCACGCCTTATTTCTTTTGTGAAAAATGGAGCATGCAGAGAGTTTGAGAGGCCTGCAAAGTGCTCCTGGGGGCTGGGGGCTGGGGGGCAAAAATGGTCTGTTTTTCACAAACACATGCCCGTTTTTTGCCAAAAAAAAGAGAGCATGCATAGCCCTTAGGAGGCTTGTAGAGTGCTCCTGGGGGCTGGGGGGAAAATGAGCAACAAAGGGCCCATTTTTCCTTGTTTTTGCTCTCCCCAGCCCCCAAGAGCACTCTGCAAGGCTCCCAAACCCTCTGCATATCCATTTTTGTTGAGGGGGAGAGGTTTTGGGAGGCCAACAATGCTGTATTCAGTATATAAGATGCACCTAGATTTTCACCCTCTTTTTGGGGGACAAAAGGTGCGTCTTATACTCCGAAAAATATGGTATTTTAAAACTCTCTATTCCCTTTCTTTCAATTTTCAAAACACCTCACAATATGGGTAATCCTTGATTTACAACCATCCATTCAAAGTTACAACATAAAAAAATAGCTTATGATTGTTTTTCATAACTCTGACCTTTGCAAGATCAAAGTTCAGACACTTGGCCAATGGCTCGTATTTATGACCGTTGCTGTGTCCCAAAGACACGGGATCTTCTGACAAGCAAAGTCAATGGAAAAGCCAGATTCACTTAACAACTGGGTTATTAACTTAAAACTGCAGTGATTCACTTAATAGCCTGGGCAAGAAAGGTCATAAAATGAAGCAAATGGATTGATTATATACAAAATAAATACAGGACTAAGAAATTCCAGATAGCTCATGATTAAGATCAGGAATGATATAAATTGTTTAAATCTAGCTTAGCAAGGAGGAGCTAACTTCAATATAAATATGTTATCAATTTTTTATTTTTATTTTTTCCAATATATTTTAGACTGTTTTTGTTAAAGATTTATACTGTGTATGGGCTCTAGGAAGTCGGGGGAGGGAAGGTTGGGGGGGGAGGGTTAGGAGGGAGGGTGGGAAGGAGGGATATATATTAGGTTTGATGAGAGGTGTTAGATTTTAATGTAATTTGATTCCACATGTATACTGTCTTCTCTTATTTTTTTCTTTACAACTAGGATATGTTAAGTATATTGATATGGAAGCAGAAATACACCAATGAGAGGAAGAGTGGAAAATAGAAGGGCGAAGAAAGATGGGAAGAGAGGGATAGGAGAGAGGGTAAGGGAGGAAGATGAGGACGATAAGGAGGAGTGGAATGTAGAGAGAGGAGAAGGAGAAAGGAAGGGGAAGTAGAGTAGGAAAGGATGATGGAGGGAAGAAAGGAGGTAGGAGAGAGGGAGAAGAAAGAGGTGTATGGAGAGCAGAAGAGCTAACAATGGGTTTTTAGTTTTGGGGGCGTTGATGGCAAGAGGCACTGTTGTAATTACTATTTATTACTATAGGATACTGGCTATGTATAGTATACATGTGATTATATGTTATGAAAACTGAAAATAAAATAAAAATAAAAAAATGAAGCAAAACTCACTTAACTGCCTCATTTAGCAACAGAAATGTTGGGCTCAATTATGGTTGTTAAGTCAAGGACTACCTATAATACACCCTTTAAAAATACCTATAATGTAAAAATTAAGCAGCGGTGTAATAATGTATCTATATTATTATTATACAGTTATAAATGTAGTTTAGAATAGGTACACACTATCTTTATTTTTAGTGTGTGTGTGTGTACATGTGTAATTTATATACGAGAAAGAAAAAAAGAAACGGCTCAGATTGCCTATGAAAAAAATCAGAAAGGAAATAATGAAAAAAACCTTTCCCAAATTTTAAAACAAAGTTCTATGCTAGAAGTAAAAATTAAAACATTTGAATTTCTAAGCCATCGTGATATATACATATAAAAGTAGGCAAGGCAGGGCAGGGCAGGGGAAGGAGCAGGGGCAAGGGCAAGGCAAGGCAGTTTTGAATTGAGGCCAAGCAGAATCACATTTGCTGATCTTGCCTTTTTAGTGAGCCCAAACTCAGACTCAGTTCTGCATTAAGAGAATATTTCAATCTGCAGCTGGAATAAATGATGCAGCTGCAGCTGGGGAAGGGAAGGCATTCCATGTCAGACACCAGGAGATGCTGATTATTAGCAGAAGTGGATCCATCAAGATTGAAATGAACTTGCCCTGAAATGCTGACCATCAGGGGCATCCCAGAGGCCGTCAAAAAAGTTAAGGTCCTACACACAACTGTGCACCTTAGACATCCCTTTTGGGCTACCTGGTTGGGTCCTTGTGGAGGTTTCAGCCACTTAACTCTGACTCTTTTCTTTTTAGCGCAATTTTTAGTAACTGAATAGATTAATGAATAGAGAAATGCACCAAAGTGAGAAGTAGAGGAAAAGAAGAGGGAGAAGTAAGGAGGGAGGAAGAGGGGAATGTAAGGAGGATGAGAGGGGAAGGAGGGTGAGGAAGGCGAGAAAGGAAGATAGGAGGGGAAAGGGAAGTAGGAGGGGTGATTGTTGGAGGGAGAAAGGAAAGTTGGAGGGGGAGAAGAAGGGGTGTATGGAAGATGAAAGCGATAGGTTGGTTTTATATGTTGGATGATGAGTTGTGTTTAGGTTTGTTTTATTTTTTTATATTATTATTATTGCAAATATTCAGTATATAAGTGAATGTACAAAAAAAAACACTCTGACTTCCCTTTTTTAGGTTATAATGCATCCTTTCAAGCCCCGAATGTCCCTCGTGAAGGGAGGGCTGTGTATCCTGGTCATTTGGGTGATGGCCATCTGCTTCTCGCTGCCCTACGCCATCTACCAGAACCTTGTCAGATTGTCTTATGGGTAAGATTGACCAAGATCACCCAAGAGAGAAAGGAAGGCCTCTCATCCTCCTCCACTCTGGACACCAGAAATGATGAACAAGGCCTGGGGAGGGATCGAAACCTTCTCCCTTTTGTGTGCCGTCTGCATGCCCCTTCCACAGGGGAGAGACTTGGACTGTGGCACTGCACTGGCCGTTGTGCAGATTTTGACACACACCCTTCTGACATGCCTGTCTTGCGTATGATTCTGTGTTGTGTTTGGCATTTCCCAGAATGCATCAGAGGTGGGATTCAGCAGGTTCTGACCAGTTCTGGAGAACAAGAAGCAGAAATTTTGAGTAGTTAGGAGAACCGGTAAATAGCACCTCTGGCTGGCCCTGCCCCCATCTATTCTAAACTTCAGATGTTTCCTAAGTGTTTCCCAGGTGTTTCCTAAGAATCAAGACTGACCCAAAGGCACATGTTTGCGTGTGCGCACACGCACACGCACACACACACACACACACACACTCTATGTGTATAGGTAAATGTTCCCCTTGCACATATGTGCTAGTCATTCCCAACTCTAGGGAGTGGTGTTCATCACCATTTCAAAGCCGAAGAGCCAGTGCTGTTCGGATATGTCACCGTGGTCATGTGGCTAGCATGACTAAAAGCTGAAGGTGCACGGAACGCTGTTCCCTTCCCACCAAAGGTGGTCCCTATTTTCTACTTGCCTTTTTTTAACATGCTTTTGAACTGCTAAGTTGGCAGAAGCTGGGACAAGTAACGGAAGCTGACTCCGTTATGTGGCACTAGTGATTCAAACTGCCGAACTGCCAACCTTTCTGATCAACAAGCCCAGCATTTTAACCACTGAGCCACCGCATTCCTCCGTGTGTATATACTGTATTTATATATTTAAATTTCCATAAAACATCTTGAATGGTTTAATAGTTAAACCCAATAATGTTTTAAAAATTAACATATGAATGGATGGAAAAATACAAGTATTGCCTGCCTTACAATTCACACATCATTGCTGCATATTTGGTAAGTGCATGTTTCAAAATAATTTGGAAGTGAACGCAATTGCTTGTTCCCTGTTTCTAAAGAGGTTATGCAATTTCCTCTCCCCTGTTTTTTCAAGCTTTTACACAAACCTGAAAGAAAGATAATTCCTGCTTTAAGGAATTCAGTCATAAAAGATTCTTTCCGGATTCTGACGAGATGAGCTGTATTGTCCATCCCCTTTCAAACAGAAAATGAGAGAAGATAGAAAGGAACTTGATCCCTTCCCCCATCATACACTTTCAAAGTGCAACGTCTTCCACTAAAATGGCTTTCTCTCCTTCTGTGTTCCAGAAATGGGACCATCCGTATGGTGTGCCTTTCCAGCTTCCCTCCTCCGACAGATCTCTACTGGAAGTACTTGGACTTGGCCACTTTTGTGCTTATGTATCTTCTGCCTTTGTCAGTGATCTCTGTCACGTACATATCGGTGGCCAAGAAACTCTGGATGAGGAACGCCATTGGCGACGTGACAGTGGACCAATACTATGCCCACCAGCGGAAAAAGAAGATGAGCCTGAAAATGTTGATGGTGGTTGTGATAGTGTTTGGCATCTGTTGGTTCCCCCTGAATTGCTACTTGATCCTTATGTCCAGCCAAGCCTTCGATCACCACAATAGCCTTTACTTTTCTTTCCACTGGTTTGCCATGAGTAGTGCCTGCTACAACCCCTTCATTTACTGCTGGCTGAATGAAGGTTTCCGCACAGAACTCAGGGCCCTGTTGGGAATGTGCTGTAAGAAGCAAACTCCCAGCAGTCAGCCCCTCCGGTCCATATCGGCTGACTTCAGGCTCAGCTGGGATGGCAATTATTGCTGCAAACAAGAGGCTGCCACACAGCAGACAAGGAAGTCATCTCACAGGAACTCTGCACAGACCGACATCTCTATTATTGAGCTGATCACAACAGGAAGCTAGGAGGAGGCTTGAAGATGGAATGAAGCAGCCTCACTCTGGTTTAGTAACAGTTCTATAGTTACCATATTTTTTGAACTATAAGATGCACCGGTGTACAAGATGCACCAAGATTTCGAAGAGGTAAGTAAGAAAAAAAAAGTTTTTGTCCTCCTCGGCCCCCAGGAGCACTCTGCAGGCTTCAGAATTGCTGGGGGAGGGGAAAATGCCCCTGTTTTTTTACCAAAACAGGGGCATTTGTGTCTTCCCCCAGCCCTACTGAAGTTTGCAGAGTGCTTCTGGGGGGTGGGGGAAGGCAAAACGCCCCCTTTTTGCAAAGAAAATGGCCCATTTCTCACAAAAATGTGATGCGGGGCGAGGCTTCGGGAGACCAAAAATGGCTGTATTCTGTGTATAAGATGCACTAACTTTTCCACGCTCTTTTGGGACGGAAGGTGCACCTTATACTCTGAAAAATCCAGTAGGTCATCTACTGTCCAGCCATTTGCAAAACTCACATCTCGTGCTTTCTGACAAGAACTTATCCCATCAGCATTCCCCAAGTGGACATCGCTTTAGGTTGCTGCTTTCCATGAGTGATGGAAAAAACTGCAATGCAAAAGCCTCAGTGTCGGTGTTGATACCTTCATTGTCTGGAGCCCAACCCCATCTGGGGTGTTTCTTGAGCCTGGCCATCTTTACGATATATGGACTTCAACTCCCAGAATTTCTCCAGCCAGCATAGAGAAGTCCAGGTATCTTAAAGTGGCCAAAGTTGAGAAACACTGGTTTTAACAAGTCATTATTTTGAAATAAAATAATTTGAAGACCAAAACGGTGTAGACAAACATTGGGCAGAAGAAGAGAAGGGATTTCTCTATGCTTCGCCTAAAAGAAAACTACAGATTTGAGCACCCATTTGTGACTGAAATAAATTAGGGGCGGGGCTTCAAAGGCCTCAGCAGGGACAGAATTCACTTTCAGGTGAGAAAGTCTGGAAATGCACTTGGTTACTTTCTGGTAACACTCACTGGCAGGAGCAGGAGGTAAAAGTAGCAGCACCTCACAATTCCTGGGGCAAGGCTGGGATTTTTCACCCACTTGGGTGTGGGTATGTTTTGAGCAATGATTTCAGTCACAAAATGATAGCAATTATGATGTGATACTTAAATTTGGGGGTGTTTTCGGAAAAGGGAAGGAGCCACAGGAAAGGGGTCTGGTGGAATGAAATGCAGGACCCCCACAACCAATAATCAAGGCTCGCTGCAGAATTTATTTACTCAGTGTGCCCTGGAGGAATTCCCTGGGGGAAACCATGACAAGGTATTCATAATTAGCTGCAACAAAACTCATGTTACTTTTCTGTCCTTCTCCTATTACAATCCTCAAGGAAGAGTTATTGTCTTAATAAAAAGAGACATAGCAGTTAGGTTGCCATAACAATTTTAATAAAGCATGCTGAGAACCAAGCACTTCAAGGTTGCCTCAACCAGCACACATTCTTTCTGTGTTTTTCTCTTACTAACAGCTTTTGACTCCTCAAAAAAACCACCCTTTTTTGTTCAATGTCTTGGGGGAGGGAGTTAGTCAAAAATTCAAGATGGTGGTGCAATCAATCCATGGGCAGTCAGAGTCCTGAGTGCAAAATAACATCCTAACTACATAGTACGAAGGACTTGCAGGGCTGGTGCAAGGTATAACATGTTCACACTGGTGCAATGGGTGTTAATGTGATTTATTGGGTTAGGGATCTTCTGTCTTCACTGTGAATTGTTGCGGGGGAGTTGCATTGAGAGAGTTCAACCTATATCATATGTTGAGCACTGACAAATAAATTATTATTATTATTATTATTATTGCTGTTATTATTATTGTTGTTATTATTATTATTATTATACAATTGTATCACAGCGGCCAGTTGTTTCGCCGGATTTGGCATTGGTTACTAGTCGGGCCCCATCCAGGGGCATGGGACGTTGTAACATATTTTCGTAATATGCGTACAGATCCAAGCAGTGCAGCTTTTTGCATTTGACGGATGGTGATTTTGTCCATTTTTAACTGTTTTAAATGTAATTCCAGTGCTTTTGGAATAGCACCCAGTGGTTTGTGCCATAGTTGTTGAATTTCGATTTTTAAGTCCTGGTATCTTGCGATTTTTTCATGTTCCTTCTCGGCGACCCTGCTATCACCTGGTATTGCGATGTCTATGATTGTAACCTTATTTTTCTCAACCAGTGTGATGTCTGGTGTATTATGCACCAATATTTTGTCTGTTTGTATGCGAAAATCCCACAAGATCTTGACCATCTGATTTTCGGTGACTTTTTCAGGCTGATGTTCCCACCAGTTTGTTGCTGTTTTAATATTATAATTTTTGCACAAATTCCAATGGATCATTTGTGCTACTGAATTGTGCCGCAATTTATAATCAGTCTGCGTGATTTTTTTACAGCAGCTGAGTATGTGATCAACAGTTTCATCAGCTTCTTTGCAAAGTCTGCATTTGGCATCATCAGAGGATTTTTCGATTTTGGCCTTAATGGCATTTGTGTGGATAGCTTGTTCTTGCGCAGCCAGGATTAGTGACTCTGTTTCTTTCTTTAATGTACCTGTTGTTAACCATAACCAAGTTTGTTCACTGTCCACTTTATCTTTTATTTTTTCCAGAAATTGGCCATGCAGTGCTTTGTTCTGCCAACTCTCCATTCTTGATTTTATCACATCTTTTCTGTATTCTTCTTTCGTCTGTTGGGCCTTCAGTAGTTTTTTGTTCTTTACTTCAATTAATAGATGTTCTTGAGTTTCTTTTAAATAATCAGCCAGTGCATGTTTTTCTTCTTCAACTGTTTGCTTCACTTGTAATAATCCTCTGCCACCTGATTTTTGGGGCAGATACAGTCTATCAGTATCACCACGTGGATGTAAACTGTAGTGCATTGTCATTAGTTTTCTGGTTTTTCAGTCCAAAATGTCCAAATCAGCTTGTGTCCAGTTAACTATACCAGCTGTGTATCTTATAACTGGTATTGCCCAAGTATTTATGGCCTTGATTATATTTCCACCATTCAATTTAGATTTCAAAATTTTCCTAACTCTGTTGGTGTACTCTTGCCTGACAATAGTTTTTACTTCTCCATGCTTGAACTGTGAGCCACCCTGAGTCCCCCCAGGGAAAAGGGCGGCATACAAATAAAATATCTATCTATCTATATTATCCAACTGCAGAATGCCTAAGTATTTGTAGGCTTCATTTTCGTTGCATTTAATTAGTTGGCCATTGGGCATTTCAATTCCCTCACATGCAGTGATTTTGCCTCTTTTTATGGATACAGTGGTGCATTTTTCCATGCTAAACTGCATTGAAGTATCGGTGCTGAATACTCGGACTGTGTTTGTCAATGATTGGATTTCTATTTCTGACTTTCCATAGAGTTTCAAATCATCCATATATAGTAAATGCGAAATTTTTTCAGCTTCTTTGGCTGTTTGGTAGCCTAATTTCATTTTTTTAAAGATTACTGATAGTGGGATCATTGCGATGATGAAGAGAAGAGGTGAAAGTGAATCACCCTGGAAAATTCCTCGCTTGATATTAACCATTCCATAGATCTCATTCCCTACTGCCAACTCAGTTCTCCATTGTTTCATTGCCTTTTCAGTAAAGGATATAATATTTTTGCTAATGCCAGTTATTTTGAAGCATTTTATGATCCAACTATATGGCAGTGAGTCAAATGCCTTTTTGTAATCAATCCAGACCATATTCAAGTTTATTTTTCTGTTCTTACAATTTTCTAATATCATTTTATCGATTAGGAGCTGATCTTTTGTGCCCCTGCTCCTTCTTTTGTTGCCTACTGGCAAGATGTTGTTTGTTTCCAAATAATCCATCATGTTATCTGCAATAATGCCCGTGAGTAATTTGAAAGTTGTTGGCAAGCATGTTATTGGTCTGTGGTTTTCAGGTGTTGTTCGTTTAGTTGCATCTTTCTGAATCAAGTATGTTTTTCCATTATTATTATTATTATTATTATTATTATTATTATTATTATTTCATTAAACATGAAACTGTCAACTGAACATTCACAAATGTATCACAAATAAAACTGATTGGTGTTAATGGTTGATACAGATTACTGCCAGCGTCTTAGGTGTCAATCAAGTATCTTCCTATCATATACGATGTTCCGAGTAGCACAGTTTTTTGCAGTTCCGCTGGTGTTATTGCAGGAAGCTGCAATTTGTTGATGCATCTTATAAAATTCTTGGACATAGTACCAAGTGCCCAGATGACTAACAGAGTTGGAAGGGACCTTGGAGGTCTTCTAGTCCAACCCCTTCTTCAAGCAGGAAAACCCTCCAGTGTTGGAGCACCCACAACTTCTGAACGCAAACTGTTCCTCTGATTAATTGTTCCAGCTTCCAAAATATATCCAGCTTCATATAAACAATAATTTGGCAAAGCACTCTCTCTTTTCTAAGTCTTATCAGATGCCCTATTTTCATCATATTCTCTGCAAAGAGGGAGGGGGGAATCTAGACCCAGCCAACCACTGAAATGGACTATGTGTCAGGGTTCCAAATAGCGACCAAAAGTAAATCAGAGTCCAAGGCAAAGTATTGCTCAAAGTTCCAATTTATTAAGAGAGGCATATTGGCACATCTGGGAAAACCCGAATCCGAAAGCTTCCCAGTTTTCCCCACCCAGTTGAAAGTTCAAGATCTTGCGCCCACACCCACAAGTCCATCACATGGTCCAATCTGCCACTGCCATGCTGGCAGCTTCCACCCATCCAATTCTGTTCAGGTGCAGTGACAAAAGATGACCTTGGCTTTCTAGAAAGAATTTTGTTGTGACTACATAGTATGTGACTCCTTACAATCCCCGCTCCCATTTTCCCACAATAGAAAGTGCATAGCAGAATAATAGAAAGTGTGGCAGGCCAAAGACCCAAAAGAAAAGATGGCTGCAGGCCTGACACTATGGAGTGCCAAGCGACATTCGAAAACTCAGATGGCTCTTCTCTGCTGAGCCAGTGCTAAAACACCTAGATCCAGACAAACCATTTGTCATCCAGTGATGTAGCAGTGCGGGCTGTACTGATACAAAAGAATGAGTCAGTTACAGCTTTGTGCATACACACATAAAAAGTTAACTGAAACTGAACAGTGCTGGGCTGTGTGGGAAAAGGAAGCCTATGCTGTTAGATGGGCATTCCGATCCTGGTGGCATTTTTAGGAGGGAAGTAAAACCCCTTTCCAGATATGGGCTGATCCCCAAAACCCGGAAGCCCTGAAAACCCCTTGGAAACTTTCTCTTAACAACTGGATGACTTATTAGGTATTGAACAAGACCCAAGTTCCAATCATCATCCTCAAACTAACATCAGAATGGAATGATCCAATTCGGTTCTGGAACAGTACCTGAGATGCTTTATCAAATATCAACAAGACAATTGGACCGACCTCCTGCCATTTTACTGAGGTTGCTTACAACAATATGGTGCACAGTACCACTGGTTTCACTTTGTTCCAAGTCGCTACGGGACAAGAATTTAAACCTATGCCTGAATTACCAGTGAAAGATCCTATAATTCCATCATTGAAAGATTACTCAATTACAAAACATTTGGCCTGTTGGGTGCAAAGCCCTCACTTGAATGCTTACAAAGTCAAGGCTGCCCCCCCCCCCAAAAGTTTGAACCTAAGGAATTTAACATTGGGAATCGTATATATTTGTCCACACGATTCCTCCAATCCTTATAACTTCTAAAGAAATTAGGTCTTCAGTTTATAGGGTCCTTTCAGGGGTGAAATCCAGCAGGTTCTGGAGAACTGGTAGCAGAAATTTTGAGTAATTTGGAGAACCAGCAAATGCCACCTCTGGCTGGCCCCAGAATGGGGTGGGAATGGGGATTTTGCAGTCTCCTTCCCCTGCTATGCCCACCATGACACACCACACCCACCAAGCCACACCCACAGAATCAGTAGTAAAAAAAAAATGAATTTCACCACTGGCCCCTTTCCCATCAAACTTATCATAAATCCAGTTACAGCAGAACTGGAATGACCAAAGTCACTAGGGAGAGTCCACACTGTTTTCACTGCAGTTTAATAATACCTAAAACAATGTTTCCTTTAAGATCAAGACCCCCCCCCACCTTCCCAAACATCTTATGATAGAAGGAGATCCTTGACTCACACACACACACATACAGTAGAAAGCTTTAATACTTAGTGACATAGAAGGATTTCTCTAGGTCTCCAAATGACTCGGTTGATAAATGTCATGTCAAAGCCCCTAAGTTACTTAAAACACTTACATGATCAATATCCTGACAAACCAAAATGATTGTAACCTTTCTTTCCTTTTTCCTTCTCTTCCCTTTTTTTCTCTTCCAGGTGCAGCTCTCCTTCTTTTAAGGGGGGCAGCATGTCAGGTCCCTGCCGGAATACTGCCATTCTGAGTGGGAGGGAGAGGCTTTGTGAGTTGAATGTTTTGCATGCTTTCTCTTTTTCTGTAACTGCTTGAGGGGGGATAATTTGTCATTTGCACAGGATCCCTCTCAGCCAGTTCCATCCTGCCTCGGAGTTTTCAAAACACCTTTGTGGCATTTTATTGGCTATCAATGGGCATGGGGCATGGGGGGAGGGGGTTGAAGGGGAAAGTTAGCCTAATGCTTGGCGTGCAAATGTCAGCCTCCACCTGACTTCTCTGCAATCATTATCTCTCATTAAATGTTCCTTTTGAAATGCAAACTGCTTCAAGAGTTTTACTTTCTTGAGAAGGTAGCTGAGGCAGGGTGTTGGAATCCATTCCAGGTGTCTGTGTGCAGGGTGGGTTTTGCCTGCCTGAAACACACACACACAGAGGGATGGAGAGACATCGCACCAGAAACATCTTTCCGGCCTAAACGGTCAGGACTCACTATGCAGCCTCATGAACTATGTGAGCCAGCTACTCCCACACCTTCCCTCTTTCCCCTCCCAATGCCATGCAGCTTGTAACTTTCTATTCCCCCTTTGCCCACCCTTTGCCATGATGTGATTTTCTATTGGTTTATTTGTAGAATTCTGTGAACTTTTTATTAGTTTACTTGTATCATGTGTGATTATATATGCCTTTTGATACGCTCCTTTTGATGACGCTGTAACTAATTTTCTAATAAAAGAGACCTTCGATGTTCATTCAAAGCTCGCTCATCCCGAGGAACTCTGCCTGGTGTTTTCCTTTCAATTCGGCCAAGGACACATGAGCGGCCCTCCAGTGTGGTGACAACGCCGCAGCAGGGAGCTTACACAAACCTTCTCCAGCTGTGTTCACATCTTGTGTGTTGTTTAGTACAGTAAAGAAGGCCCAACATTCATCGGCTCCTGCTAGCCAGCCTATTTTTAAGAAGAGTGTCTAGTTAATTCTGTGCTGTTTACAATTCTCTGGTTTGAAGTCACCTGGAGATTCAGAAGTAATTGCCAGGAAGCACACGCTACGAAGTCCTGCCTCTGGCTGCAGACCTGAGAGAGAAATGCAAGCATATCGCAATGATAAGCAGGCTTAATGACCACAATGTGACCAGGAAGTGGATGCAGAAGAAAGAGACACAGAAAGATTAGCCCAGAGTCAGATGTTCTTGGCATAAATATACTCCGGACCAGATTCGTAATCTATGGCGAGACACACTTTCTACGAACTAATTAATGATGAGCAGAAAACAGGCTGCCTTGTGGTCCAGAATGGCTGGGTTTGCACAATTCATTTAACTTGTTTATTGATCTATTTTCTGGGTTTCCCCTAAAACTAACCAGGGGAAAAACTGCTCTTGAAGTGACCAAAGGATCCGACAGGTAGGAGGAAAACCACCATAAAACTGTGCCCCGCACTTCCACCCCTCGAGTCGTCGCAGTAGGATATCATGGTCAATGGTATTGAAATCACTGAGAGGTCTAATAGGACCAGGACAGAGGAGCAGCCCCTGTCCCGGGCCCGCCAGAGATCATCGACCAACGTGACCAATGCCGTCTCCATGCTGTATCCGGGCCTGAAACGCGACTGAAACAGATCCAGGTAGACAGCTTCATCCAGGGACTGGGGAAGCTGACGTGCTACTGCATTCTCAACAAAGTGAAGGTTGGAGACTGGACGATAGTTGGTTAAAGAAGCTGGGTCCAGGGAAGGCTTCTTAAGGGCCTCACCACCAGCTCCTTCAAGGCAGTGGGAAAGAACCCCTCTCTCAACGAAGCGGTAATTGCCTAGAGCCAGCCTCGTGTCACCTCCCGGGAAGCCGAGACTAACCAAGAGGGACACGGGTCCAGCACACAAATGGCAGCACCGAGTCTCCCCATAATCCTGTCCATGCCCTCGGGGGTCACAGGATCAAACTCTTCCCAGATGGTCTCCACAAGATTCATCCCTGTCGACTCGCCCAAATCTACCCAGTCAGAGTCTAAGCCTGTCCGGATCTGAGCGATTTTATCCTGCAGACACTGAACAAATTTTTCAGCCCTACCCTGCAAGGGGTCTTTCCCAGCTCCTTGGTTAAGTAAGAAGCGGGTCACCCTAAACAGGGCGGCTGGGCAGTTATCTGTGGACACGATAAGAGCGGAAAAATGTTGCCATTTTGCCGCTTTTATCGCCACTAATTAGGATTTAATATGAATTCTTACTAGTGTTTGATCAGATTCGGACCAGCTGGCCCTCCAACCACTCTCTAGGCGTCTTTTCCGGCGTTTCATCTCCCGGAGTTCCTTGGTAAACCAGGGAGCTACCCAGGATTGACACTGGGTCAGAGGCCGCAAAGGCACAAAATGATCCAAAGCCCCAGTGGCCCCCCTAACCCAGGCTTCCACTAGGGCTTCGATCAAGTTGTGAGCAAGGGATTCAGGAAAAGTCCCAAGCTCCATCAGGAAGCTTTCAGTGTCCATCAGTCGCCTGGGGTGGAACCATTTAGTCGGTTCTGCCACCCTGTGGTGAGGGGTAGCAGTATGGAAGTCAAGCCTGATGAGGAAATGATTTGACCATGACAAGGGTTGGATAGAAATATCCCCTAAATCTGGATCATTCATACACTGCCCAGAGACAAAAATCAGGTTGAGCGTGTGTTCCCCATTATGGGTGGGGTCTTGAATTAACTGAGTTAGGTCCATAGAAGCCATGAACTCCTGAGCTGACTCAGATGTCTCGCCAATGGAAGGCAGATTGAAATCCCCCAGGATCATAAGCATGGGGAAATCAGCCGCCAATCCAGCTAACACATCCAGCACCTCCGACAGGGTCGATGAAACGTAGCAGGGAGACAGGTACGTAACAAAAAGGCCCACCTGAACTCCCACGGAATCCCAGTTCAAAACAAGGGACTCACACCCGTCTATCTGAGGCAGTGACCTCCTGAGGTCTGAGACTTTCCCTAATAACCACCGCCCCCCCCCCACCTGCCCTGGGCTCTTGGCTGGTGAAACGCCCAGAAGCCTGGTGGGCTTAATTCACTAAGGGACACACCCCCCTCATGGCCAAACCAGGTCTCTGTAATGCATGCCAGGTCCGCTCTACCTTCTTGTATGAGGTTGTAAATGAGGAGAGCCTTCTGTACCACGGACCTGGCGTTAAGCGACATCAGCCAGAGACCAGGGTCCTGTAATCCTGAGCACCCAGGGGTGTGAGAAGGGTGATGAGGGTCGGAACACGCAATTGCTCTTAAACAGCAGACCCGCGTCCCCCGAACATAATTTAGCCCTCGGCCCCCACCATGTCTGCCTCTCCCACAAACAGTAGAGATGGTGAACCCCCCCAATAGAATGGCTTAATGTCTCCCACGGAATCCCAACCCTTCCTAGCACTCCTGATTTGCACCCATTAGTTAGCTCTAGCCTGTGACCTGGCAGATTCCCCCCACAAGTCTGTTTGAGCAATCTGTATCAACCCCCCCACCCTCCCCTTAAAATTTGATTTAAAAAACACTGTAAAAAAGAAGTCTCTTCTTTGCGTGCCACCTCTCGGGATCCTAAGATCCGTCATTAAGGAAGCGTCTTGATAGGCAAGAAGGCCATCCCCGGCAAAGGGGGAGTTCCTGAAGGGAATAAAGTTCTGTTGCAGTATAGCATAGAGGAGAGTGTGGCATCAACCAAATGGGATGACATCATGGGGAGATGGAACGAGGAGATGACATGTCCACGGGGGGGGGAGCCAACAGTGTTCAAGGGTGGTAGTGGGAAGCTGCTGCTGGGCACACCCTCTCCGGCTGCAGAGATCCCAAGCCGGGCGACCCGCTGCCGCTGCCGCTGAGCATACCCACACCGGCTTCAGAGACCACAGGCTGGGCGTTCCAATGACCACACCCACGCCAGCTGTGTTCAAGGGGGGTAGCGGGAAGCTGGTGCTGAACCCATCCACATCAGCTGCAGAGATCCCAAGCCAGGCGTCCCACCACTGCTGCTGACCGCACCCACATCGGCAGCCGCTGACGCTCTTCGTTCTCCTCTCATCGACAGCCGCCCCCTTTCACTCACGATGTTCCGGCTTCGAAGCAGTAAATCACAGCTCAAGGGTATCCCCGAGGCCCGAGGAAGTTCTCATAGCTAGACCTGGAACCAACAAGCCCCCGAGAAGGACAATCATCTCCCCGACGCTCTCCTCAAACATGACAGGACACCATGTTGGGCATGTGCATGTTTCCTTATTACTTATTTGTACCCTATGACTTATCAATAAGTGTTGTACCTTATGATTCTTGACGAATGTATCTTGTCTTTTTATATACACTGAGAGCAACTGCACCAAAGACAAATTCCTTGTGTGTACAATCACACTTGGCCAATATAGAATTCTATTCTATTCTATTCTCTCTATTCTTTTTTCTGTTCTGTTCTAGTCTAGTCCATTTGCTTCCCTTTCCTTCCCATCCCATCCCATTACGCAGAATCAAGGCGCAGTCTTACGTGCTATTCAATGAGAAACTGAAGTGAGGATGGGAGCTCATCCTGTCACACATGGAGCTCAAGTCTCGAGCCTGGGCTGCTGGCTTTCCACCTGACAATTGGTCTATTGCCTGAACTGCTGATTCACCACGCCATAATCGTATAAAAGCTAAGTTCTATGTGCAATCCCCCCAAGACATTGACTGATGAATCACATTCAAAATGGTCTTTCAAGTACAGACATTGCTTTAGGCATCTGAGATCTCTGTATCTTAAGAGTAATTTTAATAGAGTCAAAAGCATTTTGGCCCCTACTTTAGACAATTCAGTTGACTCTGACATCATGGCCTTCAGGAATCATTCAGAATTTGTCTTGATTAATGTAATAATAATGAGCAAATTTTGAAAAATAAATGAACTTTTTGTTTTTCACAACTCAACCCCAAATGTGATTTAAATCCAAAGTGTCCCTCTATTGTCAAATAAAAAACAAAATCACAGGCGTTTCACTTCAGGATTTGGTAGATGGTCTCTGAACCAATTGTTGGGAATTGTTAGTTTTTATTTGCAATACAAGTAGAGGAAGAACCTCATCCGTCTGCAGAATTGTACAAAACGTTCATTAAATATAAAACAGCTTTTACTGGGAATATATCCATTTCACATGCTCTCTCTCACTCTTTATATATTAAATTAATATTTCAACTATACAATATTTACAGTTAGTTAGGAAAAATATCATTTATGAAGATTAAAAAACAATAGTCTCGTAAATAATTAACCATATAAATCACTCAAGTTCTTACCGTAAGGAAACTGGCAAGAATCACTGAATCAGCTGTAAAACACCCAGCTACATTTCTAACAGATTAGATTTTCTTGCTTCCAGTTGGAAGGCAGTCTGATCAACTGGCTCCCTGGTTAAAGAACAAACCAGCATGCTTAAAGGCCAGAATTAACCAAGGTCAAACTATACATTTGGAATGATTACAGGATCAAAATGGCGATGGAGAATTCAGGGTCTCAAGGCAGTCCTCTACATCAGGGGTCTCTCCAACCTTGGCAACTTTAAGACTTGTGGACTTCAACTCCCAGCGAAGCTGTCTGAGAAAGTCTGGGAGTTGAAGTCCACAAGTCTTAAAGTTGCCAGGGTTGGAGACCCCTGCTCTACATAACTCTGAGGACAGCCTGGAGATAGGAGATGCAAGACATTTCTGGTTCTCTGTGGCCTTTCTCATATGGCCTGCTGAGTTTGGGGGAGATCTTAGCCAGCTTCTAGCTTCTCATGTACTGTAGCTTTTAGAGGTGGAAGGCTCTTCCTTCCTCTTCCACACCACCTAATAGCAGCTTCTGAGCATTTGGGGACTCATCCAACTGACTTCAAAATTAGTAGCTTCATCCCATTTGGAGGATGACCTTGGATGTGGAGTGGATGGATTCAGAAGGGCTGGTTGTTGTCAGACTTTCTTTGACTGGTTTGTTTCTGAGAATTTGGAGCTGCCCAAGCTGTCATTTCACTCAGGTGACCAGAGGGGATCTAAGATGCATTCACTGGTGTAGTCAGTGTTTTTTGCTGAATTATTTGTAGATTACTGTTAAAAGTAGTGTTTCCTCCCTTTGTGTCTCCCTCCCCCCCTACCATGGGCCTTGGCAGCATCTAAGAGGAAATACAGAGAAGGAGGTCCTGGCAGATCAGGAGATTGCTAAGTGGAGAAAGAGAGGACAAATGATACAGTGCCCTTGCTCAGGGAGATCTCCAAAACACAGAACACACCTTTTCCATACACTGCAGAATGCTCTCTGGCTACGGTATTTAAACAGTAACAGGGTTGGGAGGAACCTTGGAGGTAATCTCGTCCAACCCCCTGCTCATGCAGGAGACCTGTGCTAGGGATTCAAACTGCCAAACTTTCTGATCGACAAGCTCAGTGTCTTAGCCACTGAGCCACCTAGTCGGGCTATTTCTCAGGCCCTTCTTTGGGGGTCATTTCCAAAGTAATTGCTTTAATTCTTGGCTCTACTTGGCTTTCCCTTCCTTCGTGCTCAAATTCTTCAAAATGCAGGCTTGTACTTGTGCTCCTACGCAGGGCAAATCTAACGTGACACCCATGCTGAGTCTGGGAAGTGGAGCGGCCATCTTGAAGGAAGCTCTTTGTCTCCCTCCTGTCTCAGCAGCCCAGATAATTCTGCAGTTCCAGTGCCATCCCTTCCCTGTTGCCCTACGTCCCACCATAAGGACGGAGGTCCTGAAACCCTTGAGATGAATAGGATCATAAACAGACAGGCTAATCTTGCTTAATCTTTCTCTTTGCCAGCCGCAGCATTACAGGCTGACCGCCGTCTCCCCAAAAGAGTCAGCATCCAACAAAGTGTGAGCTACAAAACAGTAGAGATTTCCCTCAATTCCCTGGGGTGGTTTTAAGACCCAAAGATTTCACGTGGTGTCACAACCTGCAAGCCTTGATTGAGGTACCTGGACTGAACCTTCCATTATGCCGAAGGAAAAGGAAGCAGGAAGTCTGGGAATTCCAAACTTTTCCTCCATTGTCTTGATTCTTATTAATTCCTGGGGAATTCTCATCAGTTGACAGATTGGAGTCCTGGAGAAAAGAGCATTCCCTCCACTTAAGCAAAAGAAGACAAAGGTCTGGAATAATTTCAATCCCTTTTGGCCTTAAATCGATGAAGAGAGGGAAGTCACTATCTCTCTAGACTTGTATTTTATTGTAGTATTTCTTGACGCTTGCAGTATTTCATTTTTTAGGGTTTTCTTGATAAATCTTACATGTCCCACTCGGGGCAAGTTATTTCTAATTGCAAATCTTGTATGTACTCTAAATGTTTCCTCCTTTCCACCTAGAATATGTTCCTTACTCATTTCTGTGGCCACTGGGAAGATCTCTGCTAAGTCCTCGCCTTTCTCCTCTTCGATGTTCTGAAGTCTTAGATAGTATGCAGCTCTTTCCATCTCCAATTGAATGCGAGATCCATCTTGCTTTTTATCAATTGTTATCAGTCTATAATCCATCACTTCCACTTTTTTCTCTGGCTCTTTTTCATACATGCGCTCCATCCCTGTTTCTGTGCCAAGTGCAGCATTAAAAACTTCTCACTTGCTGAAGTGCCTCTGACACCCATGACTCTCCTCTCCTTTCTCCAAGGCCACTTCATGCTTCAACATGAGAACCTCTTGTCACCTTTGACTTCATTCTACCTCCACCCTCTGCTACTCTCCTGGTGCTTCCCACGTGTTGCACCATACAGGTACACCTACCTACTAAGGAAACAGTGATTGCAATTAAAAAGTCACAGGGAGTCACAGGTAGTCCTCAACTTATGACCATAATTGAGCCCAAGATTTATGCTGCTAAATGAGACATGTGTTAAGTGAGTTTTGCCCCAGTTTACAACCATTCTCACCACATTTGTTGTGAATCAATGCAGTTCTTAAATTAGTCTGTTAATTGAATATGGTTTTCCCCATCAACTTTGCTTGTCAGACGGTCCCAAAAGTGGGGGGGAGGGAATCCCATGTCCCTGCGACAATGCAACCGTCATAATTGTGAGTCACTTGCCAAGCATCTGAATGTAAATCACATGATCATGGGGATGCTGCAATGGTCATAAGTGTGAAAATAGCCACATTTTCAGTGCCGTTGTAACTTCAAACAGTCATTAAATGAACTGTTGTAAATTGAGGACTCCCTGTATTTTGTGCTGAGATGTGTCCTAATACTGATCCCCCAATTCCCAACCCGCTCAAACCAGATTAAGATATTTTTCAAAGGTTGCAGGAAAGTGGTTTGGACAAATCCAGTCAGTCCTGAACCTGAAACCTGGTTCAATAAACACATGTCTGCTACATCTGACGACAGCCCTTAACAAAGCAGACTACCGTTTTTGGACTATAAGACACACCGGAGTATAAGACCCACCATGATTTTGAAGAGGTAATTTTTTTAAAAAAATTGCCCTCTGCAGGCCTCTCAAACTCTCTGCACGCCTTGTTTTTTGCAAAATAAAAAATAAAAAACGCCAAAAAACCGTGACCCGTCAAAAGCGCGCTCGACGAAAGCGCGCATGTGACGTCATCACAGCGCGACGAAAAAAATTAAAAATTGAAATAAAATTAAAGCAAGCCGATTCACATAAAGGTAAGGGTTAGGGTTAGGGTTAGGGTTAGGTTAAGGGTTAGGGTTAGGTTTAGAGCATTAGGGTTATGTTTAGCGTTAGGTTAAGGGTTAGCATTAGGTTTAGCGTTACGTTAACGGTTAGGTTTAGGGTTAGATTTAGGGTTAGATTAAGGGTTAGGTTTAGGGTTAGGTTTGGGGGGGTTAGGGTAAGGTTTTCGCTTTTTTTTACATTTTTCGATCACAGCGCGATGTTTTCGTCGCGCTGTGATGACGTCAAATGCGCGCTTTCGTCGAGCGCAATTTTGTCCTCCGCTGTTTTGTGGTGGAACCCAAAAAACAAAAAGGGCATGCAAAGCTTTGGGAGGCTCTTAGAGTGCTATTCGGGGCTGGGGGGGCAAAAACACCCCCTTTTTGCTCTTTTTTGCCCTCCCCAGCCCTCAGGAGCACTTTGCAAGCCTCCCAAACCCTCTGAATGTTCATTTTTGCAAAGGGGGTGGGGTTTCAATCAGCCAAAAATGTTGTATTCAGTGCATAAGACGCACCCAGATTTTCACCTTCTTTTTTGAGGGAAAAAGGTGCATCTTATACTCTGAAAAATATGGTAATCCTTTAAAGGCCTTTTAAAACTGGCTTTCCCTGACTTAGGTGGATTAATAGACTCCCCAGAAGATCAGGAGATGTTTTGCAGGATCAGACCAGATTATCTAACATCTTGTCCTCACAATAGCCAGAGGCAAACTGAGAGCCCCAAAGCAGGCAGCAGCTCAGGTGCTTCTTCACAATTGTGCCTTTTAGTAAAGGGTGTTGAAAGAATTCTTCTAACCCTGGAGACAATTTATGGAGAAACAACCCCTAGCACAAAGCTTAACCTCTGGATCATGTTGCTGAATCATAACATGCTTGTTAGGAAGGCTTAGCTCTCATGTTCCTTGAACCAAAGAAGCAAAGGAAAATTAAAGGGTGGAGGATGCACTCCATGAAACAAAGGATCGATTTCAACATTCTGCTCCAACTTGAAGTCTACCCATCAGGTGGCCTCCTTCAGATCTTAGTTTCTGGTCCACACGGATTGAACACTGGGAAAGAATCGCGAATCCTGGCCAGTTCCATAGCACAGAGATGGCCAAAGACCTTGTTGTACCAGTCTGGAGACCTCCCTCTAGAAGTGCAACAAAAGCAGGGAATTAGCAACAGAATAATAGAGATGGAAAGGATCTTGGAGATCTTGTAGGCCAACCCCATGCTCAAGCAGGAGGCATGATACCATTTTAGACAAATGGCTGTCCAATCTCTTCTTAAAAGCCTCCAGTGATGGAGCACTCACAACCTCTGGTGGCAAGCCGTTCCACTGGTTAATTTTTCTAACTGTCAGGAAATTTCTCCTTATTTCTAGGTTGGTTTTCTCCTTGATTAGTTTCCATCCATTGTTTCTTGTCTTGCCTTCTGGTGCCTTAGAGAATAACCCAACTCCCTCTCTTTGTTGCAACCCCTGAGATATTGGAAGATTGCTATCATGTCCCCCCAAGTCCTTCTTCTCACTAGACTTGACATCCAAACTCCTGCAACCGTTCTTCATGTTTTAGCCTCTAGCACTCTGATCTTCTTTGTTGCTTTTCTCTGCACCCTTTCTAGAGTCTCAACACTCAGGCCAAGCGTTCCCTTCCTGCAAGCATAAATGGGACCCAGAACCAAACAAACTCAATCATCTGGAACCCCAGAAGCAATGTGGGGCAGGGGAAGGTAAGGTTGGGTGTTATCTTTTATTGCACAAGATAAGCAGAAACAAAATACTAAAAGAGGAAAATCTAAGTTTACTACAATCAAATTAAGAGCCAAGGTGGCGCAGTGGTTAAATGCAGCACTGCAGGCTACTGCTAGATCAGCAGTTCAGCGGTTCAAATCTCACCGGCTCAGGGTTGACTCAGCCTTCCATCCTTCCGAGGTGGGTAAAATGAGGACCCAGATTGTTGGGGGCAATATGCTGACTCTCTGTAAACCGCTTAGAGAGGGCTGAAAGCCCTATGAAGCGGTATATAAGTCTACTGCTATTGCTATTGCTATTAAGTTGCAAAAACCTGGTCTTGCTTTGAATTAGGTTATCTTGGGGAAATATTTGTGCACAGCAAGATTTCCCCACATTTCAACATTTGACTAAAAACCAACAGGTTTAGATGAAGGTATTTTTTTGTCTCTGGGGTGGAAACAATATTCTCTAATCTGTTGCTCTCAGAACTCAACTTCAATAATAGCTAGCCAGTGTAGGAACTGTGGCATTGAAACCAGCACATCTGGATAGCAGCAGCTTGGAGAAGCCCTGCCAGATCTACAATGAAACTGCTACCCTTTGGACTGAGAAATTCTCTTGGCTAAGCAAATTGGAAGGATCTTGGCTTGTTGTGTTGCTGAAGGCTCACCCTTTTATGCGGGAAGAGGTCAACGAGATGCCCACCTCCCTGCCATTAAACGTAGGACAGCTGGCTGGGATTCTTACCGGAGATCAGTTTGACAGATATGAATCACCCTGGAGTGTCCTGATCCACAAGGCTCCATCAGGTATTGGGAGGTGAGCACCGTGGCCCTGACTCCAGCTTCCAGTGGCAACTTCTGATGCTCCAAAGAGAAGGAGACCAGGAGGCACCTCCCGCCGGGTAGGTCTGTCCGCCATGACCTGGAAAAGGTGAGCTTGGATCAGGTAGGACTAAAGCTGTCAGCTCCTTCCAGTCTCAAGAAGCTACCCAATGAAGCAACTGATGGGAGAGTAGCTGGGATCCTCAAGCAAGAACAGATCTTGGGTAGAGGCCAGGTGGCTTTTGGCTCAAAGGACAGACAGAACCCGGCAAAGGTTTAGAATGATTGCCAGCACTAAATTTGCTTGAAAGTCGAGCACAATTTGGATACTTCACTCCAGTTTGGAGTGAAGTTTCACTCCAGTTTGGATACTAAAGAGTCGCCTTTTCAACTAACACTGAAGCTCTGATTCTAACTTTCAACCAACCTAGGCTGAATATCAACCTGGCTAGAGCCTGCTCACCACTTATATCGCAGAAGCACTGAAAAACTAGGTGGCAATTCTGAGAGTGGGGGAAAGAAGGGCTTTGTTTCCAGAGAGAAACAGAAATAGCAAATTTTAAAAAATTAGCAGGCAGATGAGAGCTGGGCCCGGGGGTGGGATTATTATCTTTTACTACCGGTTCTGTGGGAGTGGCTTGGTGGGCATGGTGTGACTTGGTGGGCGTGGCAGGGGAAGGTTACTGCAAAATCTCCATTCCCACCTCATTCCAGGGGAAGATTACTGCAAAATTTCCATTTCTTCCCCACTCCAGGGGAAGGATATTGCAAAATCTCCATTCCCATCTCACTCCAGGGGAAGGATACTGCAAAATCTCCATTCCTACCCCACTCCAGGGGAAGATTGCTGCAAAATCCCCATTCCCTCCCCACTCCAGGGGAAGGATACTGCAAAATCTCCATTTCTTCCACACGCCAGGGGAAGGATACTATTCCCTCCTGATTAGCTGGAACTTGGGGGGCAAAGAATAGATGGGAACAGAATCAGTCAGAGATGGTATTTACCAGTTCTCTAAACTACTCAAAATTTCCGCTACTGTTTCTCTAGAACTGGTCAGAACCTGCTAAATCCCACCTCTGGCTGGGACACTATGGGATGAGTCCTAACTATGTGGAGCTACCTGAAAGAGAAGCAGCAGACCAGGGCCGCATCTCACAGCCACTTCTAATCGCTGCAGCCCAAAATTGAGAAAAGCGGCACAAACCTGGAAATGTTGCATGAGAGGGAGAGAGAGCAAAGAAAGGCTCCAAAACGAAGCCCAGGAACTCTCAGTTGATTCCCAAAGGCAGAAGAGAGCTTCCTCCACTGCAGCTAAAAAGATCTAGGCAAAGGATTAGTGCAGGAAGCAATGGGATCAGAGACCCGGAGATGGGATACGGTGTTGGTTTACGGAGATTTCCCCTCTAGAGTTCCTCACCTGAGGACCACAAAGTCCCGCCGTGGGTGGGGAGCCATGCTATCCGTCACATAATGATAGACTTCGGTGTTCTTGTCCAGGGCCTCCACCACGTGGCCCTGCAGCAGGTCCTCATCCCAAAAGTGGCGCTCCCTGAGAATCCGCTTGAGCACCACGTGGGGTGGTGCGGCCACTTCTGTGGAGACCTTCCAGAGTCGCAGAGGATGCCCATCTTCCACCTGGATATCACAAAGACGTTTGTCAGCTCCAGAGAACACTGGGCCAGCTGCCAAGAGCCGTACTTACCAGATGGAGATCTCCATCCTCCACAAGCAGTCCAGCTGAGAACTCTACATAATTTTTCATGACTGACCGCCGGGAGGTTTCCACCGAGAACATTCCAGAGCTGATAACTGACTGAGAACAATCCATGCTTGATTGCCGGGTGATTTTTAGTCTGGGTCACGAGGTGATGAATGTGCATGTGCGGGGGTGGGAGTGGGGTTTAGCCTAATTACTGCCTAATTGAGAGCACCGGATGTCAGCTCTGACAATTTATTCATTGCCTTAGTGCTTTGTTGGTCAGTTCGTGCTGGAGGAAGACAAAACTATCTCTGTGTTTGGCTGTTTTCATTAACTCTTCGGAACCTGACAACATTGTTATTGCTTTAGGGTCAGTGGTGGGATTCAAATTTTTTACTACCAGTTCTGTGGGCATGGCTTGGTGGGAGTTGCAGGGGAAGAATATTGCAAAATCCGCATTCCCTCTCGATCAGCTGGTACTCAGGAGGCAGAGAATAGATGGGGTGGGGCCAGTCAGAGATGGTATTTACAGGTTCTCCGAACTACTCAAAATTTCTGCTACCAGTTCTCCAGAACCAGTCAGAACCTGCTGAATCCCATCCCTGTTTGGGACCAGGCAGAGTCCCAGTGGCAGAGCCATCCCCCATTCCCTGAAGGCCGTCATCCTTGAATGCTGCCAAGCCATCCCTTAGCAGGAGGCCCTTCTCTACTGCTGCCCCATCCTTTGTAACATCTGGCTCCAGAGATGAGGCAGCCCCTACCTTCTGCCTTCTAGAAGTGTGTTAAGACTGGCTCTGCCAATTAGAAGGGGGATGGCTGGGGGCTCGAGGGGCTCTTCTGCCTTGTCACACTTTCAGCATTTTAAACTCCAAATTTCGGTTTTACCTTGTAAATTCTAACTTTTTTTTCTCAATTCCATTTTACATTTCTATGATGTTGTTGTAAACCAGCCAGAGTCCCTTAGGCGAACTGGGCAAAATAAACAAATAAATGTATGTCCCCCTCAGCTTCTGATTAGAAAGAGGGAATGTTCATTTTTCTCTCTGTGTACTTCTCTACCATTCCATAAAACAAGACATCTTTTGGGCTGTCTTTTCCTCTTACACTTTGAGGGTTTGGTAGATAGAAAATCAAGTTTGGAAATAAATGAATACACACACACACAAATGCCCACATCAGGCACCCACCCAGTCAATCTCTGCATTTACTTTCTCCAAGAATTGGGTTCCTCGTAATTTGGAACTGCAAACAGAAGGCCCATGTCTACTGGTTTTACAAAGCCCTCACCATCCCATCAAGAGCCTGTGTGGGCCCCATGAAACATTCCTGCAGGTTTTAGGCAGCTGTGGCAAAGAAGGGCTCCTGGCACAAGTTATTCTACCCTCTTCACTGCATGTTGACTGGAATGGAGGACCTGTGGGCAAAGGTGGAACAGGCCTGCAGCATCTTTTCTTTTGGATCTTTGGCCTGCCACACTTTCTATTATTCTACTATGCATTTTCTACTGTGGGAAAATGGGAGGAGGGATTGTAGGAGTGAGATGCAATGTAGCCATAACAAAATTCTTTCTAGAAAGTCAAGGTCATCCTTTGTCTTTGAACCTCTGCACATGACCAGAACTGGGTGGGTGGAAACTGCCAGCATGGCAGTGGACCATGTGATGGACTTGTGGGTGTGGGGGGCAAGATCTTGAACTTTCAACTGGGTGGGAAAAAACAGGAAGCTTTCAGATTCGGGTTTTCCCAGATGTGCCAACATGGCTCTCTTAACAAATTGGAACTTTGATCAATACTTTGCCTTGGACTCTGATGATTTACTTTTAGATGCTATTTGGAACCCTGACACTTACTTTACTCAAAAAGTGAACTCTACTCACGCAGAGGAAAAGAGAGGAGAAGGAGAGAGGAAGGGGAAGTAGAGAAGTGAAGGAGGACAGAGGGAAGAAAGGAGGTAGGGAGGAGGAGGAGAGAGAGAGAAGAAAGTGATGCATAGGGTACAAATATGATGTATGGAAAGCAGAAGAGCCAATAATTGTTTTTGGGAGTTGGTGGTAAGACAAATTGATGTAAACATTTAACAATATAATATGATGTTGGTTATGTAATAGTATACATGCCGCTATTTGTTATGAAAATGAAAATAATAATTTTTTTTTTAAAAAAATGGAACTTTGAGCAATACTTTTCCTTGGGCTCTGATTTATTTTTGGATGCTATTTGGAACGCTGACATTAACCTGAATCACTTCCTGTCACTGAGAAGGACAAACAGTGAAGGTTTCAATCACCTCTTGTGAGTTTTTATTGGTGTTTGACCTTGGACAGGACAAAGGTGGATTCAGACTATGTGAATACTCAAGAGAATATATATGTGGCCCTGGGCCTGACTATTTTATGGTGCCACCTCTTGCAATGTGGAGATTGGCATTTTTAGAATGATTTGGAAGCGAGGCGGCCCTGGCACCCCTAAGCTTTGGCACCCCAGGGCCAGTGTGTGTCCTCAGCCTCAGCTGTTGCTGAGAGCATCTTCCCATTCAGTGAGGGTTGCTCTTTCTGCCCTCCTCCAGCCCCACTTCAGTTGGGGTGCAGAGAAACTCCTCTTTCTTTTCTTTTACAATGTCAAGGAGGAAGGAGATGGCAAAGAAGCGAGTTTTCCACTGTGGCCAAAACACAGAACCAAAGATTGATTGATTTCTATGCCTTTGTTTATACAACTCAGGATTGTATTAGCATTTTTGCCTGCTGGCTCATATTCAAGATGTTGGCAAAAGGTCTGCCTTGATATTAAAAATTATCAAAAGATGCATTTTTGCCTACCAACGAATGATGAAACAACAGGAAAATCATTCCAAGACAGTCGCACAACTATTATGGATGACTACCTAGAAAAACAGTCTAATGGTTGCCCAGGGGGTATATCAATAACTCGAAAAGCGGCTGTAAGGCTTACCTTGCCCAACCCTCTTACCTTCTTGCAAGAGAGCTCCGTGTTTTGGGGGCCAAGCATGCCGATCCAGCCTTTGAAGCGTTCGGATGACTCCTTCAGCAGGCCTCGAATGCTGGCCTCCAAGACTGAGTGGGAATCCTGGATCTCTCCTTGCAGGTTTTCCTCCATCAGCTCAGGTAAGGAGAGTGGCTGAGCGTCAGCCAACAGGTAAGAGCTGCTGAGCTGCAGGATCATCTCTTGGGGGATCTGGAGAAAGGAAGAGGATCCTTTGAGTGAGTCTACAAATGAAGACAAACATCGGCTTACACCAAGGGGCAAAGTTCTCCCTCTCCAGGCAGACCTTTCTGCTGCTCGCTATTTTTGCTAGAGAATGGGGATGGTCAGTGGGAGTGGTACGGTGGCCTAGAGATGGAGCTCTCACCTCACGATCAGGAGGCTGTGAGTTCAATCCTAGGTAGAGGTAGATATTTCTCTCTCTGGGCACAATGAGTACCATATTTTTCGGAGTATAAGACACACTAAGATTTTGAAGAGGCAAATTAAAAAAAGTTTTTACACTCTGCAGACCTCCCCAAAGCAGCTTGCTTTTTGTGAAAACAGGCCCATTTTTTGTCAAAAAAAAAGGGTATGCATAGCCTTTAGGAGCTTATAGAGTTTCCTGAGGGGCGGGGGGGGGGGCAGAAATGAGCAAAAAATAGCCCTTTTGCTCATTTTTGCCCTGACCAGGCCCCAGGAGCACTTTGCAGACCTCCCAAACCCTCTGTATGACCATTTTTGCTGTATTCAGTGTATAAGACATACCCAGATTTTCACCCTCTATTTTGAGGGGAAACGATGTGTCTCATACTCCGAAAAATACGGTAATTATCTGCTGCAAACTCTGCATTGGTGACAGGAAGGGCGTCCAGCCAGTAAATGCTCTGCTCCATTCAGTTTCCCCTAGTCCACCTGGATGCAAGGGATTACGGAGTCATTAAAAGACAAAGAAAAATGGGGATGCTTGGTGCTGGGAAAAGTGGAATCAAAGAGAAGAGGATGATCAGCAGCAAGAAGCAGGGATTTCGTTACATTGGGCACTATTGGAAGAATAGAATGAATAAGCTGAAAGGGACCTTGAAGGTCTTCTAGAACAGCTCAATGCTCAAGCAGGAGAAACTATACTATTTCAGATAAGTGACTGTCTAGACCCATGATGGCGAACCAATGGCACGCATGGCACCAGTGCCCTCTCTGCAGGCACACGAGCTGTTGCCCCAGCTCAGCTCCACCATGCATGCACATGTACTTCCCGCCAGCCAGCTGGTTTTCAGGTTCTGCCATGCGTGCATGGGGGGCGGGGCGCATGTGGGAGATGCGCGTGCATGCGGGGGGTGGGGGGTTCCATGTGCATGCATGGGGAGCACAGAGCATCATGCACACATGCATGGGGTGGGGGAGCACAGAGGGAGGTCATGTACGCAATAGCACAGGGCGCACACGAGGGGTGCACGTGCATGCACGGGACAGTAGGACGTGTGGGGAGTAGTGCACACATTGTATTATGGGCACGTGCGCATGCACGTGCTGCCATCTGCGCACACACTTTTGGCACGCTTATGAGCAGAAGAAGAAAAGCAAGCAAGTAGCACCTGGAACAGCTTCTTGCAGTTGGCAACCATGTGGGAGAGGCCTTGGGTGGCAGCCATGTTCTCGTTCAGCTCCTTCTGCTCTGGTTTCCCCACAGTGCTCCTCCTGTGAACTGACCTGCCAGGAGGGGACAAAGAGGAGTCAGCACCGTCGGCATCAGTGGTTGAGCCGTTCTAGCCACAGTCACCAATGAGGGGGGACTCGGGTGACGTTCTCTTTTTCCAGGTTTGGCCCTGAGGCCTGACAAGCCCACAATGAAACTTCCACCAGGGTCACCAGCGGATGGGATCTGCGTCAATGCCCAAGGCCACTTTTTATTCTTATTTTTCCAGGATTCTAAGTGTTGAACCTAAGGAAAACTCTGATAATCCCCACTAGCTTATAACAAGGGCCCCAAACCTGGCCACTTTAAGACTGGTGGACTTCAACTTCAGCATAGCTGGCTGGAGAATTCTGGGAGTTGAAGTCCACTAGTCTTAAAGTGGCCAGGTTTGGAGGCTTCTGGCTTATAACTATGATAAATGTCAATTTGACCTCATTAAGGTTGCACAGCTATGGATTTCTGTTTTTAATTCGTATAAAAAATTATTAAAACACGTTCAGGGGGCCTTTCAGCACAAAGCTCTCTCTTTTTCTCTCTCTTTTAGGAAAACATAATAGAGACTGTAGAAGCGCAGCATGAAAACTCAGGTAGTCAGCAGAAAGTGACCCTGCTTTCCAAACAGCAACAATGGAGAATGAGGGTCTAACTCGCCACAGCCATATGGGTGCAGCTTCCAGGTCTGACAGCCATCTTGGTCTGGTCAACTTACCATGGGATAATGGGACAAGCGTCATCCACCTGGGGTTTGAGCATCAGGCAACAAAGAGCCAAGGGATCTGACCTGCCGCTGGGAGATATCACCTCACCTTGGAGAAGTGCTCTCTTTCTTGGAGACGTTGAGGTGAAAAATGGAGGGGGCTAAGCACACGGCCAGGTTCCCCACCGTCATCTGGTTCTCCTCGGAAGAGGCAACATCGCTGAGAAAATAGAGCAGCGTCTGCAAAACCTCCCGGTTCTCATCCGGCATTAACATGATGGCGGCCTGGACAGCTTGCAGCCTCTGCTCTTTCGCCACAACTGGAAAGTTCGAGAAACAAACATCAGTATCTGCGCTCTGGGGCACTAAAGACGAACAGCAGCGGGAACTTGCTAGCATCACATTGGACTCTGCAGGGGACACCATCCAGTCCGGCCCTGCTGAATCCTGCTATGCTCTTCAGATCCAGACAGAGGACTTCCCATCCCTCCCCATGAGAAGAAATCTCATTTCTGTTTCTCTCTGAATGCTGAGGTTGTGCCCAGCTTATTGGCAGATCTTTCACTCTACTGAGTATATCTTGGAAATAAAAAAGCTGCTTCCAATTCTTCATACATTTGGATATTCAACCAACAAACCAACAAAGGGGGGGGGGTGTTCTAGTGAGGTGGGCAAAACTCATCCACTGAATCCATCTGTGGGATGACCATGCTTTCCCCAGCTGTTGGTGTAGTAAAACTAGCAGCACCAGAGCTAAAGAACGGAGGAAAGAGATGAGATACAAGCCAGAGCCCCACCTGCCTTTTGGCCCTATGATCAACAAGAGGGGTCCAGTTGCATATATCTAGGTGTGAGGGAGGAGTGAAATCTCCCAGTTTGGCCCGGTTCGGCCAAACCAGCAGGAACAATTGGCATCAGTTCAATTTTTTTTTAAATTATTTCTTTTTTCTCTTTGTTGTAAGCCGCCCGGAGTCCCTGGGGATTGGGCGGCCTATAAATCTTATTAATAAAATAAATAAATAATAATAATAAATAAGTAAAACCAGTAACAAAAAGCCAACACCCGCCTGGTCACCCGGTCGCTGCTCATGTCTTCCAGCCGCTCACTCAGCCCTACTGGCTGCTTGACCCGCCCATCCAATTGGAATGTTTCTCCCTCCATTCACAGCAGAGCTTCTGCAGCTTGTCCCTTTAAGGTAGTGCCCAGGAGGGAGGGGGTTGGGGTTGCTCCAATATCTCCCTACGAGATATGGAGCAACCGTTTAGCCAAGATTATTTTCTCATAGACAATACTGCCTCCAGCCCAATAGGTAGTCAGCTAAAATTCCAAATCATGGGTCTCCTGCTTCTCCTCTCCCTCCTCCTCCCCCCCAACACCGCCCCTACTCACACTGGTATATCTGCAGAAATGTCTCTGTTAGCTTGGCGGTGAAGACCGGCTCTGGCAGATCGCGGAAGTACTGCTTCAACAGGTCAGCCACATCATAGGCTGATTGCCCTTCATAATTCACATAATCAGGAGAGGCTTCACTCATCTGCCTGAGGTTCTGGATCCGGGACTTTACACCAGATTTGCGAAAAATGCCAACCTGTGCAGGAAAGAGATATCAGGCAGGTGGACAACTCCGGATGTAAGAGCTTCTGTGCACAGGAGGCTACCAGATAGTGGAGCCACAGAATATGTGCAACTCAACCAATGTGCTCCAAGTCCCAGCTGATTAAATGGCAGCTTCACCTCAGAAGGGAACTTGGGTGAGTTCAAAGCTCCAGAAGATAGGCTCAAGATCCAGAAGGATCTTGAAACATTTGAACACTCAATCCTATTGAATAAAATGACATTTAAAAGGAAGGGAAAAGTAAGGTCTTACTTAACAGAATAACAATGTTGGAAGGGACTTTGGAGGTCTTCTAGTCCAACTCCCTGCTCAAACAGGAGACCCATTTCAGGCAAGTGGCAGTCTCTTCTTAAAAGCCTGCAGTGATGGAGCTGCTGACACAAACTGTTGGCTCATATCTAAGTGATTGTCCACGAAAAATGAAATGTACAGGTACAAAATAGCTTAATAGAAATAAATGATAGAGGAATCTTGGAATCCTAGTAGTCAAACACTTAAATATGAGCCAGCCGTGTATAGCAGCTGCCAGACAAGCCAATACAGTCCTAGGCTGCATTAACAGAGGGATAGAATCAAGATTAGGTGAAGTGTTAATACCACTTTATATTCACTTTATAAAGCTTTAGTAAGACCACAATTGGAACACTGCATTCAGTTTTGGTGACCACAATATAAAAAAGATGTTGAGATTCTGGAAAGGGTGCAGAGAAGAGCAACGGAAATGGGGACTGGAGGGTAAAACATACGAAGAACGGTTGCAGGAATTGGGCATGTTTAATCTAGTGAAAAGAACGACTAGGGGTGACATGATAGCTGTGTTCCGATATTTGAGGGTCTCCCACAAAGAAAAGGGGGGTAACTCCCAAATTGTTGGAAGTGCAAAAAAACACCAGGCACCTTTTTCCATATGTGGTGGACATGCAATGAGGCAAAAAGATATTGGAAAATGATACAATCATGGTTGGAACAAATGGTGGGAGATCAAATTCTGTTCAAAGCAGAAATTTTCCTCCTAGGCATAATTCAGGAGGGGTATAAGAAAGATCTATCTAATTAAATTTTTAATTTTAATTGGTATGATGAGTGTATGAGATTGCATGTGATTGAGTGAATGCTCCCACTTTTTACTACCCCATATTGCTGTATTTATGTGTTCTTAATTATCACGTGGGGACTGTCTGAGTGAACGAATGAGTGTGTCTGATTCGGAGGGCCTGTCAGGGAATGCGGGAGCTATAGGTGTGGTTGGGGGGACCACGGACACGGGAGTGGGCCGTAGCATTACGGTCGTAACGGGGAGGGGCAGATATGGCGGGGACTTTAGGGCTGGCCATTACCGGGGAAGGAGGGTTCGCTACGTCACAGAGATCCCTCCTTCCGGCCCTATGAGTCCCACTCCGAGGCCAGATGGCGCGAGTAATCAGGACCCTGGTCTCCGGCTGTTGTCGCTAAATGCCAGGTCTGTTGTTCACAAGGCTCCCCTCGTCCGGGACTTAATTTTAGACAAGGGGGCAGACCTGGCATGTATTACTGAAACCTGGCTGGGCCCGGAGGGAGGAGTCCCCCTCGTAGAGATGTGCCCAGAAGGATTTCAGGTGCTTCATCAGCCGAGAGCTCAGGGAAGGGGTGGGGGTGTGGCTATTGTTATTCGGGAGTCTTTAGTACCTCGTAGGATCCCTGCTCCGGAGCTTGTCGGGTGTGAGTCCCTACTGGTGAAGCTGGACCTCAAGGGTCAAGTGGGCCTGCTGCTAACATACCTGCCTCCCAACAGCGTTGCAGCAGCCCTCCCCTCGCTCCTCGAGTCGGTAGCCGAGCTGGCAATTGAGTTCCCCAGGCTTATGGTCCTGGGGGATTTCAATTTGCCTACGCTCAGTGAACACTCTGATGGGGCGCAGGAGTTCATGGCTTCCATGACAGCCATGGGCTTGACCCAGATAATTCGGGGCCCAACTCACTCTGCGGGTCACACGCTCGACCTCATATTCCTTTCGGAGCAGTGGACTTGTGATCTTGGTCTGAGGGGTAATGAGATCATACCCCTGTCGTGGTCAGACCACTGCCTACTGAGGCTTGACTTCCGAAGACCAAACCCCCACTGTAGGGAGGAGGAACCGACCAAGTGGTTCCGCCCCAGGCGACTTATGGTCCCTTTGAGGTTCCAGACGGAGCTTGGGGTTATTCCTGATACTCTCGCCCACAGTCCGGTAGAGACTCTGGTTGCTGCCTGGCATTCGGCAGCATCGGAGACCCTCGACCGGATTGCGCCACTACGGCCCCTCCGAGGCAGCGGATCCCGGAGGCCTCCTTGGTTCACCGAGGAGCTCCGGGAGAGGAAGCGCCGGAGGAGACGCCTAGAGCACCTGTGGAGGTCCGATAAATCCGAATCGAACCGAGCACTCTTAACAACCTGCACCAAGGATTACATCAGGGCACTTAGGGCAGCAAAGAGATCTTATATTGCCACCTTGGTTGCGTCCGCCGAGTCCCGTCCAGCCGCCCTGTTTAGGATAACCCGTTCCCTCTTAAATAAGAGGGATACGGGGGACCCCTTGCAGGGTAGGGCTGAAGACTATGCCCAGTTCTTGGTGGACAAAGTTGCTCGGTTTCGGTCGGATTTGGACTCCACCTTTGCAGAGCTAGCCGAGACACGAGAGGACGATTTGGTAGACCATCGCTGGGTTGAGTTTCAGGATGTTACCCCCGGGGACGTGGACAAGGCCATGAGGGCTGTGAGTGCCTCCACCTGTGTACTGGACCCGTGTCCCTCCTGGCTGGTTGCTAACAGCAGAGAGGTGACACGGGGCTGGATCCAAGCGGTTATTACTGCCTCGCTTCGGGAGGGGCACTTCCCCGCCGCACTTAAAACGGCGGTGGTGAGACCCCTCCTGAAGAAACCATCTTTGGATCCAGCCGTACTTAACAACTATCGTCCAGTCTCCAACCTCCCCTTTATTGGGAAGGTTGTTGAGAAGGTGGTGGCCTACCAGCTCCAGCGGTCCTTGGAGGAAGCCGACTACCTGGACCCCTTCCAGTCCGGCTTCAGACCTGGTTACAGCACAGAAACCGCTTTGGTCGCATTGACCGATGATCTCTGGAGAGCCAGGGATGGAGGCCACGCCTCCATCTTGGTTCTCCTTGACCTCTCGGCGGCTTTCGATACCATCGACCATGGTATCCTTCTGCGACGACTGCGGGAGGTGGGGGTGGGAGGCACTGTTTTGCAGTGGTTCTCCTCCTACCTCTCGGACAGGTCGCAGTCGGTGTTGGTCGGGGGACAGAGATCGACCATGAGGCCCCTAACATATGGGGTGCCGCAGGAGTCGGTCCTGTCCCCCGTACTATTTAACATCTACATGAAACCGCTGGGCGAGATCATTCGGAGGCACGGGATAAGATACCACCAATATGCGGACGATACGCAGCTGTAGCTGTCCGCCCCGTGCCAACTCAATGAAGCGGTGGACGTGATGAACCAGGGACTTGAAGCTGTTAGGGACTGGATGAGGGCTAACAAGCTTGTACTCAACCCAGAAAAGACCGAGTGGCTGTTGTGTTTCCCTCCCAAAAATTTGGTTGGTGTTCCATCGCTCAGGCTGGGGGGCCAAATTTTACACCCCTCAGACAGGGTTCGCAACTTGGGAGTCCTCCTGGATCCACAGCTGACCTTTGATTACCACCTGTCGGCTGTGACCAGGGGGGCATTTGCCCAGGTTCGCCTGGTGCGCCAGTTGCGACCCTACCTGAAACGGGAGGCTCTCACAACAGTCACTCGCGCCCTCCTGACCTCTAGGCTGGAATACTGCAATGTGCTCTACATGGGGCTGCCCTTGAGGAGCATCCGGCGGCTTCAGCTAGTCCAGAATGCGGCCGCGCGAGTGATTGTGGGTGCACCTCGGTTCACCCACATAACACCTATCCTCCGCGAGCTGCATTGGCTACCTGTTGATCTCCGTGTGCGCTTCAAGGTGCTTCTTACTACCTACAAAGCCCTTCATGGTAGTGGATCTGCATACTTGGGAGACCGCCTCCTGCCAATCACCTCCTCTCGACCCATAAGATCTCACAGATTAGGCCTCCTCCGAGTGCCATCTGCCAGCCAGTGCCGGCTGGCAACTACGCGGAGGAGAGCCTTTTCAGTAGCAGGTCCGACCCTCTGGAACGATCTCCCCGTGGAGATTCGTACCCTCACCACCCTTCAGACCTTCCGCACAGCCCTCAAGATCTGGCTATCCCACCAGGCCTGGGGGCAAAGACCATAGTCCGCCCCCACCCGAATGTTGTATGAATGTTGCTTGGTTTTAATTATATATTGTGTTTTTATGTTATTATATGTCTTCCCCTCCCATACAAGTTGTTAGCCGCCCTGAGTCCCCTCAGGGAAAAGGGCGGCCTATAAATAAACTCAACTACAACTACAACTACAACTATTATACAAATATTAACTGTGGTGTGAATAGCTTATGTGCAGTATTGGAAAAAAGAAAGTATCCCATTGGAATTAGACAAAATTAGGAAAATTTTGGCCTGTGTGGAAGCAGATAGGCTCACCCTAGAACTAAAAAATAAAGGCGAGTCAGATTATGATGAAGTTTGGAACAGATTTTATTATTAGTATAAGACAAGGTGACAAGTCTTGATCAGATTGTAAATAACATGATTGGATGGAAGGATAGATACTGTATTAAGTAGGCTGACAGCTAATGGATGAGATTATGTATATATACTGTGATTGTATGGCCATAATGGCTTGGCTGTGTTGCACTATTTTAAATGTAAAAACAATAAAAATATATTAACTGGAAGAGAGGGCCAACTATTTTCCAAGCATAAGAAGGCCAGACAAGAAACAATTAATCAAGGAGAGAAGCAACCTAAAACAAGTCATTCCACTGATTAATTGTTCTAATTGTCAGGGAAATTCTCCTTAGTTCTAGGTTGCTTCTTTCCTCTCAGTCCTGAATCTACTTTCTTGTAATTTGAACTCAATGATTCTAGTCTGAAACCCAGGCTAGAGAATCCAGCCTCGGTATGAAGAGAACCAATTACATACCGGGAATGAGCTAATACATTTACATGAGAAGGGTGTTATAGGTAGTCCTTGATGTACAATAGTTTAGTGAGTGTTCAAAGCCACAATGGCACAGAAAAAAAGGACTCACAAGCGGTTTTTAATACCCACGAACACCCGGCATCCCTGTGGTCACACGGCCAAAACCTGGATGCCCGGAAACAGGTTCAAATCCATGACAATTGGAGTGTCCCAGGGGGGTCACACAGTCCAACCTTGCAATCCTCTGATAAGTCGAAGTTGAGATTCATTCAACAACCGCATCGCCAATCTAACACCTACAGCAACCCACCCAACACTGATGGCAAGAAAGGTAGAAAAATGGGGCAAAAGCCACCCTACAACTGTCTCACTTAGCAGCAAAAATCTTGGGCTCAATTGTGATCATAGGTCGAGGGACTATTTAGCATTGGCTGCAGGCCTTAAGAAAGAAGAAATGCCAAGGAAATTAGAAGTGAGCCCCAATAGGGGGTGGGGGGGAATCACAAGTATATCAACAGAGAGTCGTATTTCTTCAGCTTCCTGCTCTCTTTCCATCTTCCCATTTAACAATGCTTTGGTCCTGTTTGTGCAAAATTAGCTTTCAGATGGGATCATCAATAAATCTCAGTGGATCCAGAATATGCATCAGCAGGTCTTCCCTCTGTTCTCCCACCCACCTCTGCTCCTCTACTGCATGGGAGCTTCTGCTCCATTATCACCGGATTAGATCTTCCTTTGTCTCCTTGTTAGGTTGTTGGTTTGAGCTCTGAGTATGGCAATTGGGTTGCAAATTGTTTAACTGTTTAACTGTTTATTTCATTTGTATGCCGCCCTTTCCCCCCCGAGGGGGACTCAGGGCGGCTCACAGCTCAAAACAAGGGAAGGGGGGATACAAACAATTTGACAACAACATAAAACAATACATAATTTAAAAGCGCAACAATCATACCATTCGAGATAGGGGCACGGTTCTTTAGCCCCAGGCCTGTCGGAACAGCCAGGTTTTAAGGGCTTTGCGGAAGGCCTGGAGGGTGGTGAGGGTGCGAATCTCCACGGGGAGTTCGTTCCAGAGGGTCGGAGCAGCCACAGAGAAGGCTCTCCTCCGGGTAGTCGCCAGTCGACACTGGCCAGCGGATGGAATTCGGAGGAGGCCTAATCTGTGGGATCTAATCGGTCTGGTGGAGGTAATTGGCAGCAGGCGGTCTCTCAAGTACCCAGGTCCAATACCATGAAGGGCTTTATAAGTGACGACTAGCGCCTTGAAGTGTATCCGGAGACCAATAGGCAGCCAGTGCAGTTCGCGGAGGATAGGTGTTACGTGGGTGAACCGAGGTGCACCCATGATCACTCGCGCGGCTGCATTCTGGACAAGCTGAAGTCGCCGAATGCTCTTCAAGGGCTGCCCCATGTAGAGCACGTTGCAGTAGTCCAGTCTAGAGGTCACAAGGGCGCGAGTGACTGTAGTGAAGGCCTTCCGGTTCAGGTAGGGACGCAACTGGTGCACCAGGCGTTTCATCACCATTCGGGAAGACATCGTCAATGCGCTGACAATGAAAGAAGTGCGCCAACCGCAAAGCCGAAGACAGCATTTAAACAAAAAAAGGCATCCACCACTCACATCAAGGCTCAGAAGTAGCCAAACAAACAGCATTAATTTACATCACACAGAAGGTACTTAAAACCAAAGACCATGCCCTGGCAACAACAGCCAGCCAATCAAACAGTCCAATGTCAGACCACGACTCAGAAGTAGATGAATAAACAACATCCACACCAATTTGCATCACACACAAAAAATGGTATTTAAAGGCTGGTGTTCTGACAGATAAGCACAATTCAAAGTGCACTGACAATGTCTCCTCGAATGGTGATGAAATGTTTGCAACTCAATTGCCAGGCTCGGAGCTGAAACCAGCAACCTAACTACCAACCCAAACGACTAATATTCAAATACGTTTAATCTGTCTCCTCATGTCTTCCTCCCCCCCCCCCCCCCCGGATTGTTTTAGGCCCAGCGAGAAATGAGGGCTCATGTGTGAATGTTTCCTTACCTGGTCCAGGCACCGGCTTCTGATATAGCGCATGGCCTGCTGGATGCTCTGGGGCAGGGGCTGTCCTGTCCTTTGGACACTGACAATCAAGGGGACTCCAAAGACCATCTTGCCCCTGTAGTTTGGGAGTTTGTTCCTCTTCATGAACTTGGGAACAGTCCTGTCAGAGAAGAGAGTGTGACTTAGGAGGCTGGATCTGGCTGGGGAATTCTGAGAGTGGAAGTCCAGCTCTTAAAATCGCCATGGTTGGACACCCCAGCTGTAGCGCTGAAAACATTTTCAATGTTATTTATCTTTTTAAACATATTGGCCACCCAACTTCAGTAGAGCCCCATTTCTGCATAAATATGGGATCTGTTTTCCACACAAGGCTTAAAATGAAATATATAGAACCCAGTTAAATAAATTGGTCAAAAACAAAATGCATTCATTTCTTTATTGAAAATTATCCAAAGCTACCTATTTGTCTCTGGCAAAAGTATGTGAAACTTTGCCTTCGGTAACTAAATATTTCTATAATTAAATGTTAATCAGTCCTGCACAATGGCTTAGAGAAATATTAGCTCATTCCTCTTTTATTTATTTTATTCATTTAAGAAATGTCTATGCCGCCCATCTTACTTAAGGAAATAGAGTAAGTCCTATTTTGACAGGGCCACATAAAGTTCTTCATGTCCAGCTGGTGGAATAGAGAAATGATCGTCTCTAACCAAAAGAGAGCAATTGGGCCTCAAACAATTCTGGAGCTTTCTGTGCCCTTTGTTGTTAAGTGTTTTCATGTCCATGTGACACACTAGCCCCTCCATTTGGTGCATCATGCGGACATAATTTAGTCATTCTCTGGGTCAAGATCTGAATGAGTCAAATAACATCTGTGCAACAACTGGACTATTGTGTGCTCCGCTCTAAAAAGGACGCTGATCAACTGGAACCAGTTCAGAGAAGAGAAAGTGGAAACCACATTTTATGAGGAGTTATTAAAAGATCTGGGTCTGTTTAGTCTCCAAAAAGATAACTGAGAATTTGTAGCAAATCTTTAGAATAAGGAGTGAATTTACTGTGTTTGCCCAGAGAACCAACAGTTGACACCAGAGAGAAGTAGATTTACATATTCTGAAGACTATATTGACTATAAAAATCCATGGAATAGGTTGTCTCATGAGATGCAGGGCTTCAAATCAAAGCTGGATCTATCTAAAATTGTTCAGCTAATCCTGTTTCAAGGAGGGGGTCAGACAAGAAGACCTCTGAGGTGCCTTCTTGCTTGGCAATTCTGTGAGCCATCTTGAACCACAGGCAGCCTCACACGGAAGAGAGAGGCCTACATGTATGGAACGGAAGCCCATCCAAAAGGAGGACATGTCAATGCTGTGTTCTTCAACACCCCCCTTCAGTTGCCCCTCAGCTCCTAAGGAGAGGCAACTGGTTGCTGACCCATCCACTGTGGCCTGAAGACCCTCCTGTCTCATGGACTTACCAGGCCCAGGACTGCTTGTGGGGAATGGAGAATTTCTCCACGATGGATGTAAGGCGGAGAAGGGAGCACTTCTGGAGGAGGCTGAGCTGAGCTGCTGACTGGCGGTTGATCTCTAATGAGGCCGAATTTAAGCTGGGCTGGTGGGAGTTCTGGAAGCTGTGCCAGCGGAGTTTCCTGGGGAGGAAAAAAGCAGCTGTTTGTTTATCTAATGAGGAGATATATTTGCTTAGCAATAACACTTCACAGTGCTTTACAGTCCTCTCTAAGTGGGTTACAGAGTCAGTATATTGAGCCCAACAATCTTTGATAGAAGGCTGAGTCAACCTGGAGCTGTTGAGAATCGAACTGCCGAACTGCTGGCAGTCAGCAGAATTAGCCTGCAATACTGTATTCTTCATGATACAATACAGGAAAACAATAAAGGTGCTACAATACGGGAAATTGAACAACATGTTAAAAGTGGTTGGCAGGCATGCAGCAAGCTAAGCATAATTTTCAAGGACAACCTGTCCCTATGCCTGAAGAGAAACGTTTTCAATCAGTATGTGCTACCTGCTCTAACTTAGGTCCCCAAACATGGGCACTAACCTCATCATTGCTACAAGAGCACGAAGAGCCATGGAAAGAGACATGCTCGGCATCACAAGACAAGATAGAAAGACCTGCCCATGGATTAGAGAATAAACGGAAGTATCCGATGCCATCAAGAGAGTCAAAAAACTGAGCCACCAATAGAACTAAAACCAGAACTATTTCTATTAGGAATAATTATAGGGGATTATGAGAATTTTTTAAAAAAAATATTACATGTAATAACTGCAGCAAGAATCACATATGCACAAAATTGAAAAAATAAAAATACACCAACAGAAGAAAATGTGATAAAAAAAGTATTAGAATGCGCTGAAATGGACAGATTTACAAAAGAAATAAAAGACAAAGAAGAACCTGAGTATTACTTAGTATGGAATTTATAATACAAATGGCTAGAGGAAAGAGACAAAGAATAAGAAAGCAATAAAGGGAAAAAAGATTAATAAATCAGAAACGATCAGAAATCAGAAAACCGCATAATTAGCGGGGGAGGGGAATGTAAGATAGATTGCAAATAAAATAGCACAGAATAAGAATTATAAGAGAAATATATGTGCATAGAATGATATAAGATGTATTGTATAGAAATAAGTACATTGAAAGAATAAAATTTATAGAAAAAAATACAAGTATAAATTATCATATGAGTAGATGAAAATGTGTAAATAGATAGATAGATAGATAGATAGATAGATAGAGAGAGAGAGAGAGAGAGAGAGATGTATACATATATGAATAAAAAGAGTATAATGGAGGCTTAACAATGTGGAAATGTTGCAAAGATGATATTTGTGTTTAAAAAATAATTTAAAAAGAGAGTCAAAGAATGGAAATGGTCATAGCAAGAAGAACTGAGGGCAGGTGAAGCAAGGCGGTCATAGACTGGATCCCCCTTGACTAAAAGCATCCATGAAAGAGACCCAAACCAGATGGAGAGACAACACCAGCAAGTATGGCGGGCGCAACTGGCAAAAGAAAACTCAGGACCGTCTGGGTTGAAAACATGCAGAAGAGGCCTATATCCTGCAATGGATAGACAATGGCTAAAATGCATTCTAATCACTGTGCCAGCAAGGCATTGTACTAGAAGACCTCCAAGGTCCCTTCAAACTTTGCTATTCTCACTCACTAGAGGGCACCAAACACCCAGCCTGAATTTTAATGCTTCATCTGAAGGACACATTTCTCCTTACAATTCTCTCTCATACAGGGATCACTTTCACAGCCCACAAGGGTACTAAATAAACCTAGAAGCCTATCATTGGTGCATGATACTGGAGTAGTCCCCACATTGAAAAAATAGTGTGTTGTTCTAGGACGGGGAAAAGAATAGAATACAAAATACAGAATAACAGAGTTGGAAGGGATCTTGGGGGTCTTCTAGTCCAACCCCCTGGCTCAAGGAGACACTATAACTATTCCAGACAAATGGCTGTTCTTCTTGAAAACCTCCAGTGATGGAGCATCAACAACTTCTGGACTGAAGCCATTCCACTGATTAATTGCTCTCACTCAGGCAATTTCTCCTTCATTCAAGGTTGGATCTCCCTTTGTTAAGCTTCCATCTGTTCCTTCTTGTTCTGCCCTGAGATGCTTTGGAGAATAAGCTGACCATCTCCTTTCTCTGTGAGAGCCCCTCAAGTACTGGAAGAGCTACCATGTCACCACTAAACCTTCACATTAGCCTAGACCCGTGATGGCAAACCTGTGACACACGTGCCAGAAGTGGCACGCAGAGCCCTCTTTGTGGGCACACACATCGTCGCCAGCTGCTCTTCTGATTTCTGGCACACATTGTTTCTAGCTAGTCTTTGTTGGTGCCGGAGCACCAGAAAACAGCTTGAAAACAGCCTGGAAAAGGCCAAAAAAAACCAAGCCATTTTCAGGGCCATTTTCAGCCCCAAAACCAGCCTGAAAACAGCCCCCCCAAACAGCCAAAAAACAGGCATGCGTGAGTCAGCCAGCTGGTCTTTAGGTTTCCAGTGCTCTGATGCACGCACATGCACATGCGTTCCAGTTTGGGCACTTGGTGCTGAAAAGGTTTGCCATCACTGGGCTAGACATACCTACTGTATTTTTTGGAGTATAAGATGCTCTGAAGTATAAGACGCACCTAGATTTTCGGGAGGAAAACAAGGGAAAAATATCTGCCTCCCAGCAATTTGCCTCCTTGCAACAAACAGTACAGACAATATACACTGGTTTTTTTTTTGCAAAATACTTTTTTTATTTTCCATTTTCATAACATATAATCACATGTATACTATTACATAGCCAGTATCATATTGTATTAAGTAATAATTACATCAGTTCCTCTTGCCATCAACTCCCAGAAAGATAAAAACCAATTATTAGCTCTTCTGCTCTCCATATACCACTTTCTTCTGCCTCTCTCCTCCCCCTCCTTACCTCCTTTCTTCCCTCCATCATCCTTTTCTACTCTACTTCCCCTTCCTTTCTCCTTCTCCTCTCTCCTCTTTCCACTCCTCCTTATTCTCCTCATCTTCCACCCCTTACCCTCTCTCCTATCCCTCTCTTCCTATCTTTCTTCTCTCATCTGCTTCCCACTCTTCATCTCATTCACTTGGTGTATTTCAGTTTCTGAGCAAACTCCATTCTGTGTTGATGGTTTATGCTTCCATATCAATATACTTAACATATCTTAGTTTTAAAGAAAAAATAAGAGAAGACAGTATACATGTGCAATCATATTACTTTAAAATCTAAGAACCCTCGTCAAACCTAATATACTTCCCCCCCTCCCATCCTCCCGCCAACCCCCCCCCCCCAACCTTCCCTCCTCGGACTTCCCAGAACCCATACACGGTATAAATCTTTAACAAAAACAGTCTAAAGTATATTTGAAAAAAGAATAGAAAATTGATAACATCTTTAAATTGAGCTTAGCTCCTCCTTTTGAGGCTAACTTTAAACAATTCCTGATCTTAATCATAAACTATCTGGAGTTTCTTAGTCCCATATTTATTTTGAGTATAATCGATCCATTTTTTCCAGTCTCGTTTATATCTCTCGTTTGAGTAGTCCTTAAGATATGCAGATATTTTAGCCATCTCGGCAAAATTTGTGACTTTCAATGTCCATTCTTGAATTGTAGGCAAATTTTCCTTCTTCCAGTATTGCGCCACCAACAATCTAGCTGCAGTTATTAAGTGCAAAATCAAATTAATCTCTACAGCTGTACAATCAGTAATTGTACCTAACAAAAATAACTGAGGGGTAAACTTTATCCTTTTTAAGAACATTTTGCATAATCCACCATATTTTTATCCAAAATGCCTTAACTTTTTTGCAAGTCCACCATATATGAAAATATGTAGCGTCGAGAGAATCCCATCTCCAGCATTTGGGTTGTAAGTTCGGATACATAGAAGCCAACTTTTTAGGATCTAAATGCCATCTATAAAACATCTTGTAAAAGTTTTCTCTCAAGTTTTGGGCTTGTGTAAATTTTACATTTCTTACCCAAATCCTTTCCCATGTATCTGACATTATTGGTTCTTCAATATTTTGAGCCCACTTTATCATACAGTCTTTAACTAATTCTGTTTCGGAGTCCATCTATATTAATACATTATATAGTCTCCTTATATGCATTAAGCTTTGATCTCTTATTTGTTTAAATAAATTAACCTCGACTTGCATAAAACCAATTTTTTGATCTGTTTTCCACCTGGCCTGTAGATGTCCATACTGGAACCATGTTTGGATTACCTTTTCCTCTTTTAATACATCCAAGGATTTTAGTTGTAATACACTCCTTTCTAGGGTAAGAAGCTGTCTGTAAGTAATTATATCCTGTTTTTGTACTATGTTCATATTTTCTAGTGCATGTCTAGGAATTGCCTACATGGGTATCTTATCATTTAATTTGTATTGATATTTTTTCCAGACCCGCAATAGAGCATTCCTTAAAATATGATTTTTAAAATTCTTGTCCACTTTTTTGTTATATAACAGGTAAGCATTCCAACCATATACCAGATCATGCCCCTCAATATTAAGTATTCTATAATCTGTTAAATTAATCCAATCACTAATTACAGATAAAGCTACTGCGTCATAGTATAGTTTTAAATTGGGTAATTTCAAACCTCCCCTCTCATGCGCATCTTGCATTATTTTTAGCTTTACTCTTGGCTTCTTCCCTGCCCATACAAATTTATTAATGCCCTTCTGCCATTCTAACAGGTTCACATCTTTTTTAAGTATAGGTAGCATTTGGAAAAGAAATAAAAATTTAGGTAAAATATTCATTTTCACTGCTGCTATTCTTCCCAGCAAAGATAACTGTAACTTCTCCCATTTTTTCATCTCCGTCTGTATACTATGCCAAAGTGGTTCATAATTATACTTATATAACTTCCCGTTTGAGGTTGAAATATGGACTCCTAAATATTTGACCTTTTTAACTATTTCACATCCTATCATTCCTTCTAGTTCTTCCTTTTGTTTACTATTCATATTTGTAGCTAATATTTTTGTTTTCCCTAAATTTATTTTAAATCCTGACACTTGACCATATTGATTTATCATATTCATTAAGATCTTACTAGATTCCTGCAGTTGGGTTAATATTATAACCAGATCATGCGCAAAAGCACGTATTCTATATTCTTGCTGCCTAATCTTAATTCCCTTTAAACCCTCCAAATCCCGTATTTTATTCAACAATATTTCCAAAGTTATAATAAACAACAATGGGGACAAGGGACAACCCTGTCTTGTGCCTTTTTCAATTTGAAAAGAATCTGTTAAACTTCCATTAACTATAATTTGAGCTGTTTGCTGTTGATATATTGCTTTAATTGATTGTAAGAAATGTTCTCCTATTTGCATTTTTTGCAGTGTTTTCAACAGGAATTGCCAGTTAACTCCATCAAAGGCTTTCTCAGAGGCCAGAAATATGAGCGCAGCAGGAATTTGGTTATTCTTTCCCAAATATTCTAGTGCATTAACAATTAATCTTACATTACTTCTCATTTGTCTCCCTTGAATAAAACCTGTTTGATCGTTATGAATCAATTGTTGAATAACCAATATTAACCTATTTGCTAGTATTTTAGTAAATATTTTATAATCTACATTAAGTAATGATATAGGTCTATAACTTTTTGGTTGAGTAATATCTTGGTCTTCTTTGGGTATCAGGGATATAAAAGCTGTCTTCCAAGATGGGGGTACCTTACCTTCCGTTTGAATCTTATTAAATAATTCCTTGAGAGGTTCTACCATTTCTAATTGTAGATTTTTATAGTAAGCCGCTGTCAAGCCATCTGTACCTGGTGCCTTCCCTGCCTTTAACTGCTTAATTACCTGTAGAATTTCCCCCAAGGTTATTGGTTGATTCAATCTTTCCCTCTGCTCTTCTTTAACTATGGGTATTTTTTCTTTATCCAAGTATCTCTCTATATCTAGACCTTTAATTTTGTCACCCTTGTACGATGCTGTAAAGAATTCACAGAAGACCTTTTGAATCTCATCTTGTTGATACACTTCTTTCCCTCTGTAGTGCAATTTGGCTACGTTATGAAATTTTTGTTTTTTCCTAATCTGATATGCTAACCATCTACCAGATTTATTTGCATTGCAGAAAGTGTTATGTTTTGCATATAACAGACTAGTGGCTACCTGATCTGAGATCAGCATATTAAATTGGTCTTTTAATAAGGTAATTGCTTCTTTAATCTTTATATCTCCTGGTTTAAAGTTAACTCTTGCTCTTTCTTCCTAATTTCATCTTCCAGTTCTGTTCGCTTTTCCTCTTATTTACGTCTATGTAGTCTATTTAGATTTGTCAAAGCTCCTCTCATATACGCATTACTTGCATCCCATATAATTTCCATAGATGTACCCTTATTCATATTAAAAACAAAGTATTCTGTTAACAATTTTTTACATTCATTAATATATTTCTCATATCTAAATAAATTTTCATTCAATCTCCAAGATCTTCTTGCTTGCGTCACCCCTCCCAACTCCATCCAAACCGGATTATGATCTGATAAAACTCTGGCACATATCTTGGTCTTCTTTACCCTAGAAAGCAAATCATTGGTAGTTAGTATGAAATCAATTCTAGAAAAGGATTGATGTCTATCAGAAAAGAAGGTAAAATCGTATTCTTCTGCATTTCTTTCTCGCCAAAAATCTCTCAGTTCAAAATCATCCATCATATCGAAAAAGGACTTAGGTAGTTTCGCTCGCATTTGAGTATTTGGCCAAGAAGCCTTCTTATCTTTCTTAGTGTCAATAACACTGTTCCAGTCACCCAATAGTATGCAAGACCTATAATCCCACTGTGCTAATTTGGCATGAAGCTTTTTATAAAATCCATCTTGTTGTTGATTGGGAGCATATATTCCCAGTAGCAATGTCCTTTTCCCTTCTAATACCAAGTCTATTGTGATGTATCTTCCTTGGGAATCTGCTTCGATTAATTCAGCTTTCATATCCTTCCTTAAGTATATAACTATACCATTTTTCTTCTCTGAAGCAGAAGTTATAAAATGTTGTCCAACTCTTGTATTAATCAAATATTTTTGATCATTTGACCTAATGTGAGTTTCTTGCAAACAAATTATATCATTCTTGAACTGTTTAAGATAGTGATTTATTTTCTTTCTTTTCTGTGGAGAGTTTAATCCATTGACATTCCATGTTAGGAACTTAGTTGTCATCTTTGGCTCCCTGAAGCTTTTTTAGAGCCATCTGAACATCCTGGAATTTAACCTTTGGTCTGGCTGCTCCCACTGCTTCTAAGCTGGTACCTGTAGCATCTTGACCGGTAACAGGTGTTTGTTGCTTTTTTAATTGTTGGTCCATTCGTCTGGTAATCACACAGGTTTGTCTTTGTTCCTTGGCTCCTTGTACTTCTGAGAGAGAAAGATGATCCATCCTTGTTGATAGCTGTGTAGTTTGCTGTCTATCTTGTCTTTCTTGTTCTCTTTCTCTAGGTCCAGGTGGGGCGGGGTGTCCAGCCTTCAAGATATGGTAAAAGTCTTGGGCCTTCCATACTGAATTAAGACGGTATCTTTGCCCCTAATAACTGACTGCTAGCCCGACTGGTGCATCCTATCTGAACTGCAGCTGACGATTTTTAAGCTCTTCGACTAAAAAAGTGTAGTCTTTCCTAGATCTTAGCATTTGAGGTGGTATCTCTTTCAGAACAGTCACTTCCTAACCCCCAATTTGAAGCTTGGTTTTATAGGACTCTTGCAATATAGCAATAGCAATAGCAATAGCAGTAGACTTATATACCGCTTCATAGGCCTTTCAGGCCTCTCTAAGCGGTTTACAGAGAGTCAGCATATTGCCCCCAACAATCTGGGTCCTCATTTTACCCACCTCGGAAGGATGGAAGGCTGAGTCAACCCTGAGCCGGTGAGATTTGAACCGCTGACCTGCTGATCTAGCAGTAGCCTGCAGTGCTGCATTTAACCACTGCGCCACCTTGGCTCTTATCATATTCCTCATGTCTCTTGTGGTAAAGTAAACCACAATGTCCCTTAGAAGTTGCTTCTGTCTAGCAATCCAGGAGTTAACACGATAGACCTTATCAATTTGCCAATCAAAATTCCCCCCTGGCCTTCCCATTGAACTATCGAAAGCTTCTGAGAGACTCTGTTTCAGATTTTCCTGGTTATTTTCACGTAAACCTCTTATTCTTAATGCAAGTTCCATTTGTCTATACTGTAACATAATTTCTTTTTCAGCAACTCCAACTTTTTGTTGAACCACGTCTATTTTGGATACCAAATTAATATTAGAGTCACTAAGATCTTCTAATCTGCTTTCAATTCCGGACACATAATCTGAAAACGAATTAAGAACCCCCAACATATCATCCCTGATCTTCTGAACCCGGTCTCAAGTTTATCAGACAGTTCTTTATGAGCAACGGATATCTCCTCCTTAATTTTTTTCCCCATCGTAACTACATGATTTTTAAAGGCTTCAGCCAATTCTTTCTGAAAAGTTTCTTTAGTTAACGGCTCCCCTATGGGGGGAGGAAGTAATGACTGTAGTTTCGTGCCAGGGGTGGGAGAACTGCCCGCACTTTTTGAAGCGGGGGGGGGGGGGAACCTTTTGGATAGGGTTTTGCTTAGAAGCCATTCCAAGTTTTAATCTTCTTCAGCCAATTAAAAAGTCTATGCTGATCGACTGTACAGCAATTACTGTTTAATGTAGTAATATATCACTCCTTTTCTTTGAAGTTTTAAACTCCATAGAAATTCAAAGCCCAATCAGTGTTACGAGGCTGCTCGGCGCCATTTTGTCTATCTCTTTAACAAGTAAGATATCGGAAGGAATTCTTGTAAAAATGAAGCTAAGGATTAATACAAACAATTAAGAATTCACGTGTATAGGCTCTGCTCGTCTTGAATTCAGTATATCAAATTTTTGTTCTGAGGGTGAGTGGTTTGCTTTGTGCTGCTAATAAACAGCAGGAATTCTTGGCATGGAGACAATTCTGCTTTCGGGTGCCCTTCTGCCCCTCCCAGAGTCGGTCTGAGAAAGTTAGTTGGCGCGATGCCCAGCACAATTAGCTCACCTTATCTCCTTAGCCCGAAGAAAAGGTAAACAAGCTGTCAAACGGCTGATGGATTGCTATTCAGACAGTTTAACGCAACCAGGATTCCGGAGCTGTTAACGACCAGCTCCCACCGGCAACCCCCCCCACCGGAGGATATACACTGTTTGTAGTGTTATATTTCAGACTATACTTATACAGATGCTGTTAAAATTGATGTGCTTTCTGGAAGTATAGTTATTCTCTGCTATTTAAAAGAATAGCACTTTTTAAAACAATAGCACTGGGTCTCTTCAGATCAAGCATTTATTTTAAAAAGCTTCTTCATTTTGTTGTCTAGAATAATAATAAAGCAGTCTTTAAAAAATAAGTCTAATAATTTGAACATTCTATAGTCATTTATAGTTGTTGACTTACCTCCTTGCAGCAAACAGCCTGATTAGCACAAGGAAAAAAAATCTGCCTCCCAGCAATTTGGTGGAGCAAACAGCAAGTTTCAATTTCTCCCATTCATCAGCTGTTACAGGCTGCAGGGATTGCAATAGCTTATTGAAGCCTCCACAAGTCCCGTTTGCTGCAAAGAGGTAAATTGCTGGGAGGCAGAGGCCAAAGGGTTGGGACCTGTGAGTGGGTGGGGGCTACATTCAGTTTATAACACGCACCCAAATTTTCACCCTCTTTTAGGGGGGAAAAGGTGTGTCTTATACTCCAAAAAATACGGTAGTTCCCCTACCCGTCTGTCACACGGTTTAGCCATCAGACCCCCTTATCATCCTTGTTGCTCTTTCCTGCACCCTTTCTACAGCCTCAACATCTTCTTTGTATCATGGTGACCAGAACTAAGCCCAGTACGCCAAGTGTGGCCTTACTAAGGCAGTATAAAACATTAATACTACCCTTTCCTGTCATCTTGGTGCAACTTAGGACTTTGTAGCCTTTTTTACAGTTGCAATACACTGGCTCAAATGGTGGTCTACCAGGATGCCTAGATCCCTTTCAGTTACTGCTGTTGAGCCAGGTACCACCTATTCTGTACCTGTGCATTTGGCTTTTCTTGCCTAAGTATAAAACCTCCCTTTTCTACCACGGAATTGCATTTTGTTGGATAGGATCGAATACTCAAGTCTGTCAAGATCCTTCTGGATCTTGGGCCTAAAGTATTGGCTGTTGCTCACCAGCTTGATGTCATCTGCAAGTTTGATGAGTATTCCTTCTATTATCATAATCTTTTTTTATAAAAAGTTTTTTTAATTTTTATTCTCTTGTATATAGTTACAGATATACATTCACATAGTTATTGTTCTTATTTATCTTTATCACTTTTACATGTTTGTTTTTCCATATAAAAAGTTAAAATATACACCCCAGGTTGCTTTTCCTACCATCCAGTACACCTACTTTGTATTATCACCACCCTATTTTTTCTTTTCTTTTCACTCTCCCTCCCTGTGGGGTGGAGTTTGAGCAACTGAATGGAGCCAGCAGAGTGTTTAATGTCCGGATGCCCTTCCTGTCACCATGAGTATTTCTTCTCTCTCCCACTTAAATCATTGATGAAGATGTTGAGGACTACTGGACCTAAGACAGAAGCTTGAGGGACCCACTTCATGCTTCCCTCCATGCAGATGCATCTCCATGACTTTCTATGGAGAGCCAAAGTAGACAGAAGAGCAGAAGGGCTCTCAAGAGAACTCTCTGCTCTGTGTAATTTTTGGCTAGTCATAAGGAAGCGCTTTTGCAATATCACATGCTGATCTATACAAGCCTGGGTGGGGCTGGGAACTCATGTCACGTTGTCCATTGGGAGAGTGACATCACGAGCAAATGAGGTAATTCATTGAGCTGTGGGATGACTTGACATTGCCAGCTGGAATGGAAGCAGGAGATTCTGCCCTTAATGAAGAATTTCCTCCCCTATAATCAGGGGTGGGTTTCAGCTGGCGTTACTGCCGGTTCACTCCTGTGCACACTTCGAGCGCCTGTGCATGTGCAGTTCAATGGAAATTGTTCTGTGCATGTGCAGAACTCAAAAAAGAAAAAAAGAAAAAAAAGAAATGGAGGCAAGGTGACCGGGGAACTGGTTCAGGGGTGTGGCAGCCTGGGTCCCTCCCAGTTCTGCGACCCAGGCTGGTGTACCACTATTGGTTCAAACCAGGCCGAACTGATAGGAACCTACCTCTGCCTATAATGTCCTGGAGCAGAAGCCAGGGCGGAGAGCTGGAAGGCGCCTTACCTGTCTTGCTCAGGATAAGCAGCCCTTGATTCAAGAGCCTAACATCCTGTCCCAGGCAGGAAGCAGGACCTAATGTCTCTTCCTGCCCATGCGCTCCTGCCTGAGTGCAATTTTAAGATCAGAGCTTTGTGTTTTGAAATTAAATGCAATAAAAAAATTAACCAGAATGGAATAAAGGTGGTATGGCCAAGAATTCAAATCAGAAAGCCTCTCGCTCTCAAATCTGGCTTCCTTGTGGACCAGGCATGCAAGGGGCAAAAATCATCCTAGATGTCTTCTGCCATCATTCAACTTGAATAATATGCCACAAGGGAAAAAAACAATACTACCTTTGCTATAAACTATTGATTAATTAAGCATTTGTTAAATTGCCAGATTTTTTCCAACATGGTTTAGAAAACAAGTTAGGAAAAATATTATTTTTTTATAGATGGAAAATAGCTGTGAAATGTTTTAAATCTTCGTGGGCTTTTTTTTCCAAACTCAAATGAAAGGTGAATTATTCTGCCTCTAAGAGGTTAGTAACAATGTTCATTGTCCATTGCTCAACAGGTCCATTCCTGAAAAGAATTAGAGGGAGAAGTCCTGGTAGGGGATTATATGGCAGGCTGACCCTCTCTGAAGACATTGAGAGACCCTGCAGCTGAGAATGCACAACCTCTCTTGAGCAAAGGGAGATCATGAGATCAATCACGTGCACTCTGGATGGCAGTTCCTCACGAGCACACTGCAGAAATGGAATGCCAGTTGCAGATGAAGAGGAGATAAATCAGGATCTAGTGGAGAGTTCAAACCAACCAGGGTTCTTGATTCCCTCCTCCTTCAACAATTGTAATGTGACTTCTGCATTTGAAAAGAAGAAATCTGGGCCACCCCCTTCTTCTTTACTTAGTGCCTCTTGCATCTGAAAAGGTTAGCGGAAATTGCAGCCCCTAATGCAATCTGATGTCAGAAGCCACAAGCTTCCCCTCCCCTAAGTGGAAAAGCCTCCACAGTCATCCCAAAGTTGATTTTGAGCTGTATTTTTAAAGTGAAAAAAGAGCAAGTTTTTAAGTCAATATTTGAGGAATAATCATATTACTAAACCCGCCATCCTGGGCCCAACGTTTGGGAAGCCAGGCTCTGCCTGTCACAAGTCAGGACAAAGGGTGAGTGATGGAGGAGTAACACCTCTTTAAAAACCTTGATCCAGCTGATCCGGCTGCGAGCACGTCGTAAAGGGCCCCTTTCCAGGGTTACAGGAGAAGACGGTCAAGGATTTTGAAGGCTCTACACCCCAACGGCAGATCAAGTGGCAGAACCATCTTCTAGGAGAAGGGAAGCTCTGATGACAAACCTCCACAGCCTTGTGCCTACATCAGTGATGGGAGCACCAGGTACCGTTCTGGTACAGTGCTCCGGAGGGGCCCACCCGCCCGCCCGTCCTCTTTACTGGTATTTGAGCCAACCGGGGCTTCCGTGCACGCGCACGGAGAGTATGGCGCCTGCGTGACGCTCTGCCAAGGAGCTGGAGTGTTGCCAAGCATCGCGGGTGGTAAGTACGAATGCGCATGCTGTGCGCATGCTGTATGCGTGCATGTGGTAGACGTCCGGCTGGTTGTAATGGGATCTGGAAACCACCACTAGGGTACATCCACTACTGGAAAAGGCTTTGGGAGTCAACCTCGAGGCAAAATCTGGAGCCGGAGTCCCGGAAGTAGTTTGTGACTTTGTACAACCATGTTCTGGTAACTCCTGCGACGCAGCTGGAACCAATCCTATCGGCTCTGTCATTCCATTGGACTATTTCAGCGACGTGGAGAAGGGGGATCTGCTGCTTGGGTAACAGTCGATCCTCCATATTAATCTACCCAGGTGTCGTGCTCTGGAGAGGACACTCCAGCTTTGACCTCTTCCCAGAGCAGGATACTTCGTCTTTTGAGACTGAAGGATACCAATGTAATCATACCACTATTTTCATTTGGTTTTAACTGAATTAAAATGGAATCATACCAAGTTTAGTTATTGTCTTGGATCTTTTCTCCTTGGACCTTGCCTGTGGCAGTCCATTCAAAGTCCACTTGGATCCAGAAACACCTCCCCTTTCCTATTCTTAGGCGCCCACAAGCACCCCAACTCCAGCCTGAAATGCTGCCAATTACTCACTGGCATTGTGCAGTGGGTTAAGGTTGACCTTAGGTTGGGAAATGCCTTTGGTGCCACGGCAACTATTGCTCTCTCTGTCTCTCTCAGCACAGCCTACCTCACAGAGATGTTGCTGGGATAAAACTAGAAGGGACATTTATTCAAGCCGCCTTCAGATTGGGACAAAACTCGGATCCATCAATAAATAATTAAGCGCTGTTGCAAATCTTTTTCGTAAAATGGTTTAAATCTCACAAAATTCTTAAAGTCTATAATGACACTGAACAGTAGATTGTAGTTTTCTTTTTACATACAATGGTAAATATATTGCCAAATCTCAACTTCGCCCTAAAGAAATCTGTGGAATTTCTTATAGTGTCCAAAACTACAATTTCTGTCCTGAGAACAGATAAGTATATCCTGAAAGAATTTGCGGAATAAACTAGAGAGAAGACTCCCACAAAAGTCAGCACTGGGGCATCACCATCAATGGCTTCAGAGGGGCTTCAATCCCAATTCTGAACAGGGACCATGTAGACCCAGTAGCAGAAGAGGTATTCTGCCAGTTCGCATTGGTTTGGGCAAACTGGTAGTGGTGGTGGCGCTAGGCTCCGCCCATCCACCCAGACGTCAACATGGATCTTCTACGCATGCTCCTGCTACCGAACTGGTAGTGAAGATAATAGGACACCATTATTGCCCAGTAGATATTTTCACCTTTAGGTGGGGGGACTGGAAAAGCAAAAACCTGAAATTATTATTGCCCTTTATTAAATGCATAGGCCATACCAGTGATGTCTAATCTTTTTCCCATTGTGTGCAAAAAGTGGGGGAGCGCAGGGGGGGGGTCGTGTTTGAGCATGCCCACACCCATAATTCTATGTGCGATCTCCCATGCGCATGTGTGCATGACCCCTCCTTGCGAATGCATGTGTGACTCCTGCCCTCCCCCTGATTTTGCCACGCGTAGGACCCATTTTTCGCTCTCTTAGGCTCCAGAGGCTTTCTAGGAGCCTGGGGAGGATGAAAACACCCCCCCCCCCAGGCTTGCCCCCAGAGGACCTCCGGAGAGCATAAAAAGGCCCAATGGGCAAATTGGAAGTCTTTACCCGAACAGCCGAAAATAAAGGCTGAAGTCAGCTGGCTAGTGCCCACATGTGTGCTGGAGCTGACAGGCCAACATCTTGCGTGCCCTTTCCTAGGGAGAGAAGAGAATCATGACATTCCTAATTACCCTCAAAAAAGTTGCCTCCAAACTCTTCCCAGACTTACCTGCAAGGTCTTGTGAGTGATGCCCCCACGCCAGAGTCTCTGCGCTCTCTCATCTCGGGCTCCTCAGTCTCGTTCAGAGAGTTGGTGGTGCTCTCAAAGTCGCTGGTGGAGGTCCCAATGTCAGACATGGAGTGGTTCTCCAAGTTCAGGTGGGTGGGCTCCTCTGCAGAATCCATTTCCTCCCTTTCCCCCACCCCAATACTTTCATCCTCCATGTCCAGCTTTACTGCCTTTGACCAGAGTTCTATTTTTTGCTGGAGACCCCAAACATGCTGCAGGATGTCATCTAGGTTTTCATAGATCATTTCCTGGTCCAGATCAAAGAGATCATCCCCACTACCAAAGTCAGGAACATTATCGTAGAGGCTTGTGCGGCTATCTGTGGAGGTGCTGGAAGGCCTCCTTGGTCGGTGTTCCAGGGCATGAGAAGAGCTGCCTCCGTGGACACCACTGCTGACGCCAGGGCCACCTGCCAAAGGACTGGAGGCTTTGGGGGTTGATTTCCAGTCTGCCAAACAGCCCCTCTCCAAAGGGCACAAGCTTTCAATGGAGAGAGATTTGGGGAAAGTGCCTGGCTTGTAATCCCCCGGGATGTGGAATAAATAATCTCTTTTAAATGCAATTTGGTGATCCCACAGTCTGGCATCCCGTTTCTTGTTCAGACTTGTTTCATAATCCTCTAAATAAATACTACCATATTTGGGCTCATGTTGCAGCTTGCTTTTAACGGAGGCCAAAGCCTGGTTAGTCCGACCACCTGTTGAAATTGTCTTAGTGCTGTAGAAAGAACTTGGCTTTTCATGTCCTACTACAACCTGCGTCCCAGAGACAGGTTCCTTGGAAGAGTCCTTGGAGGAGTCCCAGCCAGACATGAGGTGAGTTCTATCCCCATCTGGAGCTTTAGCGGAGTCCAATTTCTCCTTGTCTTTCTTTCTCAGAGATTCGATTCTTTTGAGGAAACTCCGCGTTGGACGCTTCTTGGGTTTTTGCTTGCTGTTTTCATTTGGAGACTGGGCTGCTGGAGAATGGTTACTCAAGCTGTCAGGGGTACTGGTTAAAGTTGGGGAGTTCTGAGTGGACGACGAATGGGGTGCCATGGCCACAAGGCCCAAGGTCCCACCGGTGCTGCTCGTGCTATGGAGTGAAATGGCCTCCAAGTCAGCACTCTGGTCTGTGAGGACACTTTCCTGGCTGGAAAACTTCCTCATTGCGGAGTCTCTCTGCAAGCTCTCTCCAAGATGTTCCTTTGAGTCAGTTTGGGGCCAACTTCTGCGGTTCCTTTGGGAGGTCCATCGTTCACCAAAAGCACATAAGTCTTCATCATCCAAGTCTTCATTCTAGATCAAGCACAGAAATCAGAGTCATTGGACAACTTGGTGGGAAGAGGTTGGCTCTAAACCACTGGTCACGTCTCACCTAAGCATGTCTAAAATGTTGATGCCCCCACCCCCGGGACATATAATTCTTACTGTCAGGCCTGCAGCCATCTTTTCTTTTGGATCTTTGGCCTGCCACACTTTCTATTATTCTACTATGCATTTTCTATTGTGGGAAAATGGGAGGGGGGATTATACGGTGCTAGATGATAAGTAGCCATAACAAAATTCTTTCTAGAAATCCAAGGTCATCCTTTGTCTTTGAACCTCTGCACCTGATCAGAACTGGATGGGTGGAACTGCCAGCATGGCAGTGGGAGATTGGACCATGTGATGGACTTGTGGGTGTGGGGGCAAGATCTTGAACTTTCAACTGGGTCGGAAAACCGGGAAGCTTTCAGATTCGGGTTTTCCCAGATGTGCCAACATAACTGTCTTAATAAATTGGAACTTTGAGCAATACTTTGCCTTGGACTCTGATTTACTGTTGGATGGTATTTGGAACCCTGACACTTACTTTACTCAAAAAGTGAACTCTACTCACGTGGAGGAAGCCTAAAAAGCCATTAACTTGGTTTAAACAAGGTTCAAATTGCTCCCATTAAAAATCAAATTGCCCTCCTGTGGGATGTGGGTCCCACATCGGGAACCACTGCCCTAAAGGAACTGCAGCCTCTGTGCATAGTCAGAAGCATCGTTTTATGACTTCTACTGTATGGGTGACAATTGATTCGAAGAACTAATCCAGAAGAATTGTGCTTTGGGTTACCCCAGGGGTGTCAAACTCAAGGCCCGTGGATCGGATGTGGCCTGCGGGTGCTTACAACTGGCCCGTAGGGCCACCCTGGAAACAATGAAGGACCGGCCCACAGTGCCTCTGCCAGAAAAAATGGGCTCCCAATCTCTGTTTTTGGATGGTTTTGGTTTTCGCTGGCAGAGGGTTGCAGGAGGCTGTCCCAGTCAAAAATAGAGATTGGGAGCCCATTTTCGCTGGCCAAGCACTTGGGTCACCACAGGTTCACCTTACATGAATGATGTCAAGCTGCCCCCTCCTCTGAGATCAAACACAGCCCTGATGCAGCAAGGGGTGGGTTCCGGCTGCTACTACTGCCGGTTCACTCAGGGGCACGGGTGCACTTGATGCGCGCTACGGGCGCATGTGCAGTACTAAAAAATGCTTCTGCCCATGTGCATAAGCAAAAAACAAGATGGTGGCGCCTATGTCGCAGCCAATAGAACCAGTTCCGAAGCATGGCAGTCCGAGTTACTACCTACTTGTCTAAACTGGTAGGAACTCACTTCTGGATGTGTCCCTAAATTAAATTGTGTTCAACACCCCTGGATACTGCTCACCGCAGGGCCTGTCCAAGTCTCCACTCTGGGACCTGACTTTCCCAGGGTCTCAAGAACTGAGACCCAGGATGCTCCAGCTGAGCTCCCCAGCGGTTGCTCTAGAAAAGCCCTCGTGTCAGCTCAAAGGGCATCTGGACAGGACCCGGGGAGGGGCAGCCAGGGGATGGTGGCAAGGACCAGTTAGCTCTTCCCAGGACATGGGCTGCATTCCCTGCCCCATCCCAGCCCTTGCACCCCGCGCGGCAGCTCACCTGTTTCGGCTGAAAGTAGACTTCCAGCTTCATGGAGTTCAGAGTCATTAGCCTCCTGCAAGCAAAGCAGAGATCTGTTTCACTCGGCTGTTGAGCCCCGGCGGCATTTGTGAGTTTGGTCATGCTATTTAAAAACAAGCAGCCCTTGTTTTAGGCCATTGTCACTTGACACGCAAACAGCTGGTGATCAGGGAAGCACGCAAGGCTCCAGACACACGCGCACAATCACACACACACGCTTGAGGAAAGCAGGCTCATCCCCATGACTTCATGTCCCTCCCTCCTTCCCCCCCGCCCACGAGGAGATGCCAGCTCATGGGCCTCTCACCCTCCAGAGCCAGAAGGTTCAAGCCACTCCTGGTGTCACTGCCCGGTCTTTTCATCCAGCAAAGGCTTTCTAAGCCCCAGATGCAGAGAAGGCTGCTGCCCTTCCCAGCCACTCAGTTGAAAGGATCCCTTGGACTGCAGGCCATCTCTGTTTCCATAAGAAAAAGCCCAAGGACTTGGTAAACTCTCTGCATCCAGGTCCACTGACCTGACCTTTATGATTTATACTTTAAATTATGGCCTTGCTTTCTGCTCTAATCAAATCAAATCAAAATCAATATTAACCTGGAATAAGAAACAAAAAAAGGAGCCATAAAGGAGCACAACAGGTGGAAAACAACAAATCAGGAAAAGCAACCATCCTCATTCCAATTATCGTTTTCCTCAAAGGTCAAAACTAAGCCAACTTTCTGGAAAAATTGCAAAAGGAAGGAGAGGCTCAACAGTGGAGGGAGCATTAAGGCTGGGTCAGAATCGAGGCCCTCTGCTGTTACCACCTCGGGATGACCGAGTGACCACAAAGCCACTCTTGAAGTGAGCAGATTTTAGGCAAGTTGATTCAAAATTTGTTGTGATATAATGTGCTGTTTGGGCTAACCTGAGAGTACAAACAAACAGATAAACATGAGAGCTTTACTATCACATGAATGCAAGCATTTATTCTACAAAGTCAATAGCATTTTGGGGAACTTGCACACTAGAATGTCCACCACACTGGAAAAATAGAACGATGACACAAGTGCTCTAGTACCAAAAAGTCTGGCGCATGGCCAGAGCTGGAAATTGACCTCACTGCATTCTGGTTGAGGGAAAATTAAAGCCTTCTCAAGTTTACGATCCACGTTTATATCTTACATCACCCAGGGGAACTATAATTGTTTTATGCCAGATTAATTACATTAATATGAGAGAAGAATACTAAAGGGATACTAATACTTGGCTTCATTCATTGTTGTTGTCTTCCTTCTTAACCAGCTTGCTCCACCATTCATGGTATTTTTGTTTAGATTTTTGTTTTTAAAGGAACCATCAGCAAAATCTGCGATGTACCAGGGACATGCAGTCACTAGAGGCAGGGGAGGCGGGGCCTCACCAGTCTCCTGAGGGAAAGGAAGAATTTTAAATAATTTTTTTTAAATAATTAAAGCCAGGGTAGTTGCTACCAGATTCAAAGTCACAGTGGCTTGGTGTCTGCTCTCAGTGTTAACTATGGGAGGAGGCGAGAGAACTCGGAGCCTCTTTTGCCTAAGAAATTGTTCGCCTTTTAAAAGTTAAGGCGGAGTTAACAAGCGAACACTTTCATATGCAAAAGAGGCACTGATTCTCCCGCCTCCTGATCGAGGAGCAGCGAATCATGCCTTAGGAGCTTACGTTGAGCACGCTTACGTTGGGCGGACAAGAGGAGAGTTGAGAGAGTTTCCACAGCTGGAAAAGGTGGATCAGACGGAGGGAGGGGGGTTCAAATTTATTGTAATTTAATTTGTAATTTGTAATTTAATAAAAAAATTAATTTTTTATTGTGAGGTTTGTGTGTGTGTTTTTCTTTTTTTCTTCACAGCGGTGGGGTCAGAGGAGGCAGGGGGGCGAGGCGGCGGAGCACGGAAGCGGCAGGGACGTTCTCGCCGCTGTGTTTCAACAGGCCAGGCGTCTCGCATTTATGTCCGCCATAAACACGAGACACCTGGCCTGTTGGACACAGTGGTGGTGGGGGGAGGAATTGACTGGGTGGGCTGGCTGGCTGGGGAGGGGAGACCCCTTTAAAGCCCAGCACCAAGCGGGGAGGAGGAGAGCGGTGAGTCCAGGCAGGGAGCAGGTCGGGCGGGCTGGCTGCAGGATTGTGACTGTCCGTATGAGGAGGTGGGGGGGGCAAGGCGGTGGAATGCGACGGCGACGAGAAGCATCTCAGATGGAGCCAGGACACCCGGAAGACAAGCCGGCACTTAAAGGCATGCCGAAGTGCCAGCTTGACTTCCGGGTGTCCCGGCTCCATCTGAGATGTTTCTCGCCACTGTCGCGCTCCACTGCCTTGCCCCCCCCGCCTCCTCCGACAAACAATCCTGATGCCCCGGCCTGCAGCCAGCCCAGCACCGAGCGGGGACAAGGAGGAGGAGGAGGAGGAGAAGAGCGGTGAGTCCAGGCTCGGTGCTGGGCTGGCTGCAGGCCGGGGCATCAGGATTGTTTGTCGGAGGAGGCGGGGGCAAGGCGGTGGAGCGCGATGGTGGCGAGAAGCATCTCAGATGGAGCTGGGACACCCAGGGAGCAGGTCGGGCGAGGGGTGGGTGGGCTGGCTGCAGGCCGAGGCAGCAGAATTGTTCATTGGAGGAGGCGGGGAGCAAGGCGGTGGAGCGCGACGGCGGCGAGAAACAACACCCCCGCCACTGTGTCCGACAGGTGTCTCGTGTTTATGTCCACCATAAATGCGAGACGCCTGTCGGACACAGTGCCGGGGACGTTGCTTCTCGCCACTGCTGCAGTCTTGCCTCACCAACAGTAACCGTCACCGCACGTCACTGCAATGTACCACAGCTGAACTCCTCCCTATGAATAAGGAGACCGGGCAGACACCAATCTTTATCACCAGAAATTTGATAACATATTCCAAAGGCATGCAGATATTGGAAAGGACGGGACTAAGGCATCTTTGCCCAGAAAAAAGGGGCGGGGGGTCTGAACTTCTCATGGACTGCTCTTCTTCATCAGATTGATGCTAAGTGCCAATCCCTCAGTCCTGAGTATATCCATCTGGGAATATAGTTCTATGTTTCAAGGAAAGTCAGGAGAACTAGGGGTGATTTCCCCATTCCTTTTTCTTTGCAAATCTTTCAACAGGACCTTCGCCAAGCCAATTCTCTGCTCAGTGCACGAGTCCAAACTAAAGCACCCCAGATAGATGGATGTCCTTCCCCTTCCACAAAAAAAGAATCCACCACTCTTTCCAAAGTCATTATGCTGCCTACACTTTAGAAGGTGGAGAATAAGACCTAGTCTTCCTCTCTGGAGAGTTTCCTCGGATATCGAAATGGGACAATCACAGCCTCAAGGTACACATACACAATTCCCCCAGTCTTTCGTTGCAAGACTTAATTACTAGTTTGCACATCACCCTTGCAACCTTTTCTTGCATCGTTTCCAGTTTCTGAATCTTGTTACTCTGGTGCCCCCAGCAGGACTCAGCACTTGAAAGGGAGTCTAGTTAGAGCAGAATAAAGGGGAACAATTTCATCCCGTATTCGGGGAAACCTTCAACTGCACTGGTCTTGTCTGCAACCCACTGCGCGACTGACAATCTGCTTGTGAACAATTCCAATTCCAAGATCCTTTCTGGAAATATGATTGCTCGATAGGGAATCCGGGATGCTGCACCTGTAGATTGGGGTTCCACCACAAATGCGCAAACAACAAAAGCGCGCCTGACTAAACCGTGCCGACAAAACCGCGCCGGCAAAACCGCGTGACGAATGAGCGACGAATTAGCCCTAAAGCGCGCCGACAAAAGCGCTCTGACAGAAGCGCGCTGTAACGTAATCCTAAACCTAACCCTAAACCTAACCCTAAACCTAACCCTAAACCTAACCCTAACCCTAACCCTAAACCTTACCTTAACTTAAATCGCGCTTCTGTCGGCGCGCTGTTGTCGGCGCGCTGTTGTCGGCGCGCTTTTGACATTGCGGTTTTAGCGCTGCGGTTTTGTCGCCGCACTTATGACGTTCGCGCTTTTGTCGGGTCACGGTAGATTGGATGCTTCACATTTGTCTTTGACAAATTTCAAGTCTGTCTCAAAAGCACTTTGAAGTTTTTGTTTCAATCCTTTTTTAATTCTTCATCTTATTTTTAAAACCCACCCAACATCCCATAGAAGACAAGTTTGCATAAGCACAAACCTTTTGCCAAATGATCAGCGAAAGAAGGGTTTTCCTTGTCTGTCCCTAAATAGCCTAGAATAATAACTATTAGCAGGTCTTGGCAAAGTAGAATGTTGTTCATTTGGCTTTCAAAGCAACAATCCAGAGAAGGCAAAAGCAACATGCATTGGAAGCAGGAACAGAAGAAGGAAATTCAAGAAGAGAGATGTCAGTTATGTCCTTAGAAGAGGATCTAGATCAGAAGTGGTAAAATTCCATGATCAGACAGTGTGGTTTCTTTGTGTTGAAATTTGCTCTTTGGCTGCAACTGTCTGGCTCTAGAGCAAGGAGAGAAGTTCCTCCAAGAGAAGCCAAGGCCTCCTTCCCTTTCTCTCTTGCCTGTAATGTGGGGCAGGGGGACAGAATTTCTTGAGGAAGCCAATAATCCAAACGGAAGCAGGAGAAAAACAAGAAAGTAGTAGGAATTACAGTCTTCCCATGGATGCTACACTGCAGTGAAACTAACGGAACACAGAACATAGAATGCAGAACATAGAATAATAGGGTTGGAAGGGACCTTGGAGGTCTTCTAGTCCAACCCCTTGGCCAGGTTGAGAGATCCTATACCATTCCCAACTTTCTTTCGGCTTGATGGGATGGATACACATGATCATTGAAAGAATAACAGAACAGAATAATAGAGTTGGAAGGGACCCCTGAGGTTCTCCAGTTCAACCTCCCACCCAAGCAGGAGATTCTATACCATTTTAGACAAAGGAAGGTCCAATCTCTTTCACAGCTCATTAGCTTAGTCACTTTGTCAAAGAATGAAATAAGATTTGTTTGACACGATTTGTTTTTGACAAACCCATGTTGGCTTTTGGTTATAACTTTATTGGCTTGTAGGTGGTTCGCAGTTGCTTGATTAACTTTTCCAGGATTCTCCATGTGATGTCAGGCTGATTGGCCTGTAGTTTCCTGGATCCATTTCCCCCCCTTTTTTTGAAGTTAGGAACCACATGAGCTCTTTTCCAGTCCTCTGGTAGTTTCCCGCTGCTCCATCTTTGAAAGATATTATTCCATGGTTCTGAGTTCACATCTGCCAAATTCCTTCAGGACTCTGGAATCTAATCCTGGAAGTTCAAACTTCTCTAGAGTGGATAGTGTTGTCTTATCATTTTTTTTGCCTATCTTAACTTGTATTCCTAGACTGTCTTTAACAGATTTGTTTTTGGTAGCTTTGGCTATTTTTTTCCTTTTGTGTGAAGGCAGATGCAAAAATGAATTAAACAGCTCTGCTTTCTCCCGGCTGCCCATCACTTCCTTGCCATCTTCTCCCATTGACTTTTCATTGTTTTTTATGTGTTGAAAGAAAGTGGTTTTTTAAATTATTATTATTTTTACATTTGTTGCATTTATTAGTTCATTCTGAGCCTTAGCTTTACTGATTTCATCTTTGCCTGTTTGGTTATATGTTGATATTCTGCCTTAATTATATGTCCCTCTTTCCATTTTTTATACCTATCCTTTTTGTCTTTCAGTTTATCAGAGAGTTTTTTTTATGCAACCAGGCTGGTTTCTTCTTGGATTTCTTATTTTTCTTTTTCAGTGGTATTGTGAAAAATTCAGGTTTTATAATCACATTTTTCAGAGATTCCCGAGCTTTTTGAATTGTTTTCCCCTTTAAGATTTTCATCTATGGAATCCTTTCCAAGCTCTAAGTTTGTTGAAATCAGCTTTTTAAAGTAAAACATTAGTTTGATTATGTTCTATTTGCTCGCATTATACTGAATTCCAATATGACATGGTCATTCTCTCCAAAGTTCAGGGGTGGGCTGCTGCCAGCATTACTGCCAATTCAGTGCGCACACAATTTTGTGTGCGTGCCAGACATGCATTCTGCAGGAATGCAAGTTTGCCCATAAATAGGTCTGTGCACGTGCAGAACATTAAAAAATGAAAAAAAAACAACCATGCCGCGCTAACCGGGGAACCGGCTCAGAGGCATGGCAGGCCTGGGTCGCTGCCATTTCCGGTGACCCAGACCAGCAAGCCACTACCAGTTTGACTGAATTGGTCCTAACCAATAGGAACCCACCTCTATTTCTTCTCTATTAGTAAGCATTAAATCCAGTATAACTGATCTTCCAGTTCCCTCCTCTTCCCATCTTTTGGATGACAAAATTGTCAGCTAGGTTCGTTAAGAACCTGTTTGATCTTCCACTTGATACAGAATTTGCCTCCCAATTGATGTCAGGATAGTTAAAGTCTCCCATTACTACTATGTGTTTCCTACATATCGTATTTTTTGGAGTATAAGACGCGTCAAGATTTTAAAGAGGCAATTTTTTTAAAAAAAGTGTTTGCACTCTGCAGACCTCCCAAAACCGGCCCCTTTTTCATAAAAACAAGTCCGTTTTCTTTTTTTTAAAAAAAGGGTTGGCATGCATAGCCTTTAGGAGTCTTATAGAGGGCTCCTTGGGGCTGAGGGGGACAAAATTGAGAAAAAAGGCCATTTTTTGCTCATTTCTGCCCTCGCCAGCCACCAGGATCATTCTGAAAGCCTCCTAAAGGCTATGCACGGCCATTTTGGTGAAGGGGCGGGGTTTCATGAGGCAAAAAATGCTGTATTCAGTGTATAAGATGCGTCCAGATTTTCAAACTCTTTTTTGAGGAAAAAAGGTGCGGCTTATACTCCAAAAAATATGGTAAACTGCTAAACTGCTTATTCTTGCGCCAGCCTGGAGAGCTCCCCCCTCAACTCTGAGAGAGACAGGATATGCATTCAGTTAGCCCTTCTAGCAGCCCAACACAACAAGATAATTCTTAATGGGAGTACCCTAGGTCAGTGGTCCCCAACCTTTTTATCGCCGCGGACCAGTCAGCCTTTGATAATTTTACCGTGGCCCGCTGAGCGCGCGCAGGGGTGGGGGGGCGTTGTTCGCGACGACACATTGATTGTTTATATATCATATTGTTTTGATTACTACCATAATATGAGCTAAAAATATATCAAGCAAATATTTCCATGATGCTTTTTTGTAAAAGAAAAAATGGGGGAATACAAACATACTTTTTAAATCCACCTTCCCAATTCAACACCTGAATCATATCCCACCTTCCATTTTGTATGTAGATTTTAAGGAATAAACAGTACTATGGAAAGTCAAAAACTTTTTATATGAATTGTGAGCATGTTATGGTGCCACACATTTAGATCTCCAAAGACTCATTTTTACTTTGAATCAAAGCAGCATATAAATTATTTACCCTCCTTAATTCATTCCATCATCAATTAAATGACTTTCTTTATAGTTCATTTTCTCTCTCCTCTGGAACAAAATTAGGCACGATAAGTTCTAATGAAGATGTCACTGGTTTGCAGATCCAATTATGAATTCCATGACTTTCCCAGGATGCTTTGGCCCAAAATGCATTTCAAATGCGAAATTTTGGAAGAGAGGCAAGAGACTTCAGGCACCGAGCCCCCACCCCTGGCTGCGGCAACTGGAGCGGGCGGGAGGCAGGGAAGGGGTGGGCAAGACCGCCGCTTTCCCACCGTGCGCTGCCTCCCCTTTCCTGCGCTACCGTTAGACTCCTCTCAGCCCCACGCCCACGCCCGCGGAGGGTGCACGCGCGCCAAAATCGCGCACCCCCATCTCCCCTCAAAAGACCCCCCCCCCGCCCTCGGCTGCCCGACGTTCTCTCTCTCTCTCTCTCTCTCTACCTCTCCCGCCGTTCCTTCTCACAAGCCAAGGCCGGGCGGGGAAGCGCCGTCTCCGTCCCGGGCGCGCCGCCCCTCCCTGGGCAACTCGGAGACGACTGAGCCGCTTTTTCTCCAACCACGCCGCGCGACCCTTACCAATGCCGGGCGCCACATAGACGAAGTAGAGGAACGAGGAGGCCCCCGGCCGCTGCGCGGCCCGGTGCCAGGTACTCCACGGCCCGGCACCGGTCCGCGGACCGGGGGTTGGGGACCACTGCCCTAGGTGATCTGGCTGGCGAATTTACTTTTAGTTCCTTATGCGGGAGTAGTGTTATTGATTTTGTGCTGGTATCTCAACCTTTAAGAGAGGCAATCCGTGCTTTTTATGTGGACTGCCTTATGGAGAGCGACCACTATCCCCTGGTTACAATTATTGAGCTTTTTTTCAAATGTACATCTCCCTAGGGGCCCTCAGATATTTGATCCCCATGTGGCCTCCTACACAAGGAGGATCTAATGGTCTCCCAAAACTGAAAGAGAGTTTCACTCCTTTTTATCATCTGGGGGTGGTGGTGTCTCAACTTGTATAATCAGGTACTAGCAAGTAGTGGCTCGGAAATAGTCTTGGCCTTTGAATCACTAATTAACAGTGTTCAAAGGGAGCTTGGAGCCGTCTGTGGGCCAAGTGGTCTATATCAATCACGATGTCATGGTTTGACAAAGATTGCCTGATGCTTAGGAACCAGATTAAACCAGATTACCTGCTCTACCACAACCCAGGGGACAAACGCCCACAGAGAACTACTACCGCCTGAAGTGGGAGTACAAAGGATTAATTGCTAAGAAAAAGAAGCTAAAGGGAGAGAGAAGTGGCATCTGCTTCTCCTCTCCATCCAGCAGGAGAACACCCGATTATTTTTGAGAGCCGAGGTGGCGCAGTGGTTAAATTCCCACGAATTGGCCAAGTGTTCCATCTCTCAGGCTGGGGGGTCAAATTGTACGCCCCTCAGATAGGGTTCGCAACTTGAGAGTCCTCCTGGACCCTCAGCTGACTTTTGAACACCATTTGTCAGCTGTAACCAGGGGGGCATTTGCCCAGGTTCGCCTGGTGCACCAGTTGCGTCCCTACCTGAACCGGGAGGCCCTCACAACAGTCACTCGTGCCCTTGTGACCTCTAGGCTGGAGTACTGCAATGTGCTCTACATGGGGCTGCCCTTGAAGAGTATTCGGCGACTTCAGCTGGTCCAGAATGCAGCCGCGCGAGCGATCGTGGGTGCACCTTGCTTCACCCACGTAACACCTATCCTCTGCGAGCTGCACTGGCTGCCTGTTGATCTCCGGGTGCGCTTCAAGGTGCTACTTGTCACCTACAAAGCCCTTCATGGTATTGGATCTGGGTACTTGAGAGACCGCCTACTGCCAATTACCTCCACTAGACCGATAAGATCGCATAGATTAGGCCTCCTCCGAATTCCATCAGCCAGCCAGTGTAGACTGGCAACTACCCGGAGGAGAGCCTTCTCGGTGGCTGCTCCGACCCTCTGGAACGAACTCCCCATGGAGATCTGGACCCTCACCACCCTCCAGACCTTCCGCGCCGCACTTAAAATCTGGCTATCCCGGCTGGCCTGGGGTTAAAGACTCTAACCCCTACTCGAATTGTATGACTGTTGAGTTCTTAAATGATGTAGTGTTTTTATGTTGTAAATTGTCTGTCCTTCCCCCCCCCCCTTTGAACTGTGAGCCGCCCTGAGTCCCCCCAGGGAAAAGGGCAGCATACAAATAAAGTGAAACTAAACTAAACTAAATGCAGCACTGCAGGCTACTTTAGCTGACTGCAGTTCTGCAGTTCGGCTGTTCAAATCTCACCGGCTCAAGGTTGACTCAGCCTTCCATCCTTCCGAGGTGGGTAAAATGAGGACCCAGATTGTTGGGGGCAATATGCTGACTCTGTAAACTGCTTAGAGAGGGCTGAAAGCCCTAGGAAGCGGTATATAAGTCTAACTGCTATTGCTATTTTGACAAATTGCTGCCAGCTCTTTGCCGGGCCATCAGGAATTCCCTCTCTGCTGTATCTCTAACAGAGACTGGGAAAACCATTTCTTGGTAATTTACCAGGCGTCAGCAAGTTCGACTGTGCCTGATCCACAGCTGTCTCCTGTAGCCCCTGACTGGCAACCTGTGACCCATGCTGAGATCACTGAGAATATCTCCGAACTCAAGTCAGGCAAAACTCCTGGCCCTGATGCTATGCCCCCTGATCTGCTAAAATCCAATCCTGAATGGTGGATTCCTCTTTTGGCAAGACTCTTTATGTATATTATTTCATCTGGCAGGGTACCTACCTCCTGGAGCTCAGAAATTTTTGTGCCATTTTTAAACGAGGAAATAGAAACAACCCAGTTGACTATCGCCCCATAAGCCTGCTCTCCATTATTGAGAAATTGTATGCTAAATATCTCCATCGCAGACTCCTCACTTGGGTTGAGGAATCCAGTATTATTGGTGCTGAACAAATTGGGTTTAAAGCAGGTTGTGCCCCACTGGATCACTGCTTTGTCCTAGCGCACCTGGTCAACAAATATACTACTACACCAGGTGGCAAAGTCTTCACTGCTTTCATCGACCTAAAGTCATCGTTTGACTCAGCTCCTAGGGGTCTGTTGTAATCAAAGCTGCTTAAAAGTTCTATTGTTTGTTGTTCTTAATTAGGTCCTTGTACAATCAGACCTCCAGCCAGGTCAGGTGTGGTCTGCAGGGAGAACTCTCTAATCCTATCCTGATTAAGAATGGAGTAAGGCAGGGATGTGTTCTGGCTCCTCTTCTGTTTAATATATTTTTATCTGACCTGGCCGGTTACATTGGACATATTGAGTCCCACGCCCCGAAGCTGACAACTACAAAGATCCCGCTTCTTCTTTACGCTGATGATGCGGTTCTCCTTTCACTGTCAAGGCCAGGACTGAAAAGATTACTTTCTGCATTTGGGTCTTACTGTGTTGAAAACCATTTGGCTATTAATTATGATAAATCAAAAGTATTAGTGTTTACTAGAGCCCGGAAATTGTATAACTGGGATATCAGTGGCAATGCTGTTAAGCAGGTTTTCCATTTTAAGTATTTAGGTATTCAATTTCAGAACTCTGGTGCCTGGACTAGACACCGAACCCAGGTGCTGAGCTCGGCTTCCTGTAGTCACCAGCAGATTTTAAGATTCTTTTATACCCAGGGTGGCCAGTTCATTCCTTCTGCCCTACGTATTTACAAAGCCAAAACGTTGGCCCAAAACCTTCACAGTATTCCCATATGGATACGGGGCTTCAAGGGTTGCATTGAAAGAACCCAGGCTGCTTTTCTTAGAAAACGTCTGGGTCTTCCCCCTTTGCCCCAATGTACCTGGAACTGGGCATTCGATCGGTGGAATGTGTGGCCTGGATTAACACTTTTAAATGGTGGTTTCGGGTGCTTTTTCTGGCAGTTCCTGGCAGCTACCTCTCCCTGGCGTTTGCAGACTCCCATATTTCTCGCTGGGAGAAAGAGCTGCTGAAGAAACTACATCTGCTAGGTTTTACAGAAGATTCCTTGGGAAACTACGGCCTTAAGGATGCCCAATTTAGGGTAGTCCAATAGCTTGTGGACATTGATTTACAATATCTACGAGCCAGAGCCAACAAAACGTGCTCCCCCCTGACTCTCAACCAACTTAATAATTATGGATTGAGGATGGCTTCTTATTTTTATACTTTAACCATTCCCAATTATAGAAGAGCTTTTTCCCTAGCTCGTTTTAATGACTTGCCCTCAGCACTTTTGGATGGTCATTTTAAGAGGCTCCTGATTAAAGAGCAGCTTTGCCCTTGTGACAGACCCGAGGTTGAAACTGTGGAGCACATCCTTCTATTCTGCCCCATGTATAATGCAGACAGATCTAAGTTACTGTCTCTTCTCGAAATCGTCCCTTCTAGACCTAATGACTGTAATTTGTTTGTATATTGCCTTGGAGATGGCTCCCCATAGATCACCTCTCAGGTTTCTAAATTTTTCTTAAGAGCTGTAACCATTAGAGGAGAACGCTGTAACTTCCCTTAGTTAAGCTTTTGGTGACTGACCGCTATGATGCTATGATCAATTCTCTTATGTCTCTTTTGTAGTAATTGTGTTTTGGTCTGTGACCGTAAATAAAGTATATATATAATAGGAAGGAAATCCAACTGAGTTCCAGATTAACAGAGTTGGAAGGGACCTTGCAGGTCATCTCCTGTCCAAGCAGGAGACCCGACATCTGCCTCTACCTAGGATTGAACTCACAACCTCCTGATTGCGAGGCGAGAGCTCCACCACAGCAGCAGCATTCACAAGACAGCAGCTCATGCCATTTTTCTTCTTTCTCTGAAGGGAGATGCACAGGGAGCAGAAACTGAATTGGAACCAGCTTTGAAAACCTCAGACGAGTCGTGATTTCCCAGGTTGGTTGGTTTTTGGAAGTGCAGCCCACTCCTAAGGACAGCAGTTCCTGAGTTGCTGATATTTTGCACATACAAGTCACAAGCCTAGCAGAGCTGGACAATACACGCTTTCCCTATCCAAGTCCAGCTAGCTAAACTGCTTATTCTTGCGCCAGCCTGGAGCCCCCCCCCCCCAACTCTGAGAGAGACAGGATATGCCGACATTCCTTAAACATCCTGTAAAATCTCAGGCCAGAGGATTGCCTGAAGGGAAAACTTCAGGAATGCAAAACAGCTGATAGCAAAAGCCGTGGAAGTTAGCATAGCAGGTTAACCTCTGTGGAGTTTAGCCAGGGCGTGCGAGTTATGTCTCCAAGATGCTGAGCAAGGGAAGGAAGCAGGCACAGAACAGACAACGCCTTAGAATCATTGCAATGCATTTCTTGGAATACATAATTTAGCAACAAAGCGAGGGAGATAAAAATCACTGAAGCAGCCCTAGCCATTAAAAGCAGTTATTTAATGCATTGGTATTTCCAAAACCTTAAAGAATTGTTGCGAGGCCTGAACGGAACTTAAGACTTTCCATTTCACATAGATATGTATATACCTGTGACGGGGAATTTATGGCACCTGTGCCACAGGCGGCACAAAGAACTCTCTATGGAGGCAGGTGAGCTGTCGCCCCAGCTCAGCTTTGCGGGGCGTGTGTGCGTGCCTCCTGCTGGCCAGATGGTTTTTGGATCTCTGCTGCGCATGCGTTGGGGGTAGGGTGCATGTGGGAGACACGTGTGCTGCACGGTGGCTGGGGTGCACGTGGGGGGTGTTGCAACACACATTGCATTATGGGTGTGTGCGTGTGCACTTTCGGCATTCGGTGCCCAAAAGGTGAGCCATCACTGGTATATACAGTATTTCCTTTTTCACTCCAGCCTCGAACTCCTACAATTAATAGAGTAAGTAAAATTGGAAGTAAAAGGAGAATAGTCTTTATCAGGACTGTGTGGAAGAGGAAGAAGGCTATGCTGGCGGAGGAATTCTGGGAGTTAAAATCTACAAGTTGCAAATTCAGAGACCCCTGATTTAAGGGCCAAAGAAAGGTCATCTGGCTACTTTAAGGATGGGCGTGACTATTTTCTGCAAAGTGACCGACGTGCCCACTGCGTGAAGAGCGCCGACTCTCCCAAGGGACCCACAATTCCTGTTGGGACCCCAGAAGGGCTTCCTACCTTCAGGGAGTTGTGCATAGTGGGGGAATCCAGTGGCTACACCCAGGCATTATCTTCCTGAGCCTCGGAGTCCGAAAGAAAGCCAAGGAAGGGTGAGGGCGCAATGCAGCAAAAGCCCCCAGACTCTTTGCAATTCTTTGCATCTGCCAAAGGCATCTCACGGAAATCAAGGGGGAAGGAGAGCAGGGCAAAAATAGCGGTGTTAATTGCAGGTTAGCGAGCAAAGATTCCAGTGAATCTCCTCTGGACTACAGGCAATCTTCGACTTATGACTGTTTGAAGATGCCACAGACCCCACCCTCAAAAAGCTACTTACATCCCAGTTTCAATGTGATGGACACTGAGAGCCCCTGTGGTTGTTCCCCTCCACATCTCTCCCCCCCAGGCTATCTCCCCCCATCCCTCCCACACTGGGTGCCCCCAGATTTGGAGCTGCTCCCAAAGGAAACCCCCTCCCCAGGACAGCACTTTCTCTTCCAAATCAATTGAGCCACAGCAGTCCACAGTGTATGCAGAGTACCGGGAGCATTGCGGTATTAGGAAAACATCCTTCTTTAGGCAGAGGAGTCCTAATCAGCCTTCCCAAGGCAATACTCCCCTATGATTATCTCAAAAAGGTCATGCAAACAATAACCTGGACTGAAAGGACCAGGCCAGATGGGTTAACTCAAAAGAGGCCATCGGTTCTCGCCATGGAATCGGCCTTCAAGCCAAGCCAGGGGGTAGGAGGGAGGCAGAGGAGCCTTTCTAGGCTCAGGGACAGGGAAGTTCAAGAGACCATCTGTTGTCCTGCATCCTTTAGGGTGGCCTCCAACATGAAGTTCTCGCATCGGGCTGAAGAGCTGCCTCCCATTTATAGCTCTGGGATGAATCACTACAAACATGACCCTAAGACCAGAGGTGGGTTGCTCCCGGATTGGCCCGGATTGATAGTAGTAGCAGTGGGAGGCTCCACCTACCCACCCAGACGCTTCTGCGCAGAAGCATCATGTGTGTGTGTACGCTTGCATGCGAGCACATCCAAACCGGTAGTAAAAAAATTAGCAACCCACCACTGCCTAAGACAATATGGTTCTGCAGAACGCAACTCAACCCAAAGCAAACTAATTGACTCCGTGGCCAAAGTTCAGCAGAGGAGAAACTTGGGGCAGGAGGGAGCAAAACAAGACCTTCCACTCTGCCCATTTAAAGCGATTCTGGAAGACCAAAAGGCCAACTGTTGCAGAATCAGCCTCCGCGGAAGATTCAAAATCTGAACACAAAGGCATAGCATCTCCCAGCAACTTCACAGGACAGTTGCATGGCAGCCCAGAGCCATTTCTGAAGAACCTATTCCACAACAATTTTCCCCCACTACCACCATTTGCTTGGAGATAGAAATACTCATGTAATACTATAACCTCCTCACTGATTTTTCAGAAGGAACACCCACGCATACTCTCTGGATCTAGGATAAGGAGTTAATCTGTATGATGGAGTCCCACTTCAGTCCTCTTCCCAGCACCGGATGCTCCTGGCTCGAAAACAGAATGGACTGTCCTAGAGTGGGTTCTTACCGGTTCGGCCTGGTTCAGCCAAACCGGTAGTGGTATGGCGGCCTTGGGTCATTGGAACTGGCAGTGACCCAGGCCTGTCAAGCCCCAAACCGATTCCCTGGCCGCCGCTGACACCACCATCTGGTTTTTGAGGTCTGCACATGCACAGAACAATTTTAATTGAACTGTGCATGCGCACACAAGCGAAGCGTGCACACGAGCGAGCCGGCAGTAAAGCCGGCCAGAACCCACACCTGGACTGTCCCCATTACTGTGTGGTCTGGAGGCAAATAAAAACCATTATAGAAAACACATTCCAAAAAGCCTGGTCTAGAGAACCCCCACTACTCATGACATCCTCCAGCCCTTAGCAAGGAAAAGTCCAATTTCCCAGAATAAAGACAGTCTATCCTCCCCTGTGGAGCAGAGGGGAGGCTCGGGCTCACCCCTCCGAAGACAGAAAGCGGCTGCTGATAAAGGCCCCTGCAGGCGGATCAGAAGCCAGCCGGTCTCGGCTCCACCATCCAGGCCCCCCAGAAGCCCAAGCTAGAGGGAAAGCCAGCATTCCCTCCAGGAGAGAGAGAGATGGCTTGCTGCTCCATGGGGGAAGCAGGCAAATCAAAGCATCTCTGCAGACCTGGCAGAGCAGCCGAGGACCCGGGCGGGTTAGCTGGGATCCTGCTGAACTCCCCTTCACATCAGCCCTGGGAATGTGAACTCCAGCGGGGCATTTCCTTTCACCCTTCCCCTCTTCCAAAGGGCCCTGGATGGGAGTTGGGCGGAGGAGTCCGGAAACGAGGAGGGAGCCGGCCTTTCCCTGAGACCATATCGGAACAGCGTTTGTTTTTGTAACTGCACAAGACAAAAACAAAGAAATATGGGGCATGGCAAATGCGGGAGGGGGGATATGCCTTTTTGGACACCAGCATCAAAAGCTGTCCAAGCCCCTCCCTCAGGCCAAGGCATCCGAGCCCAGCCCACATTGCACAGTCCATTGTGCAGGACTAATGCTACTCTTTTTCACTGCAAAAGGGTCGGTCTGTACCCACAGACAAATATCACACATCCCTGAACAAATACAGGAAGTCCTCGACTTATGACTGCTCATTTAACAATTGTTTATTTACGACAGCCTCAGAAAGGGTATTTTAACAGCATGTAGCACTAGCAACAGCACTTAGACTTATACACCGCTTCACAGCGCTTTCCAGCCCTTTCTAAGCAATTTACAGCTTTTTGCCCCCAACAATCTGGGTCGCCACTTTACCCACTTCAGAAGGATGGAAGGCTGAGTCAACCTTGAGCCAGTCAAGATCAACCTGCTGGCAGTTGGCAGAGTTTGCCTACAATACTGCATTCTAACAGGTAGGTAGGTAGGTAGGTAGGTAGGTAGGTAGGTAGAAAGGAAGGAAGGTAGGAAGGTAGGAAGGAAGGAAGGAAGGAAGAAGGAAGGAAGGAGAAAAGAAACAGAAATAGCAATAGCAGTTAGACTTATATACCGCTTTTCAGCCCTCTCCAAGTGGTTTACAGAGTCAGCCTCCTGCCCCCCAACAATCTGGGTCGCCACTTTACCCACCTCAGAAGGATGGAAGGCTGAGTCAACCTTGAGCCAGTCAAGATCAACCTGCTGGCAGTTGGCAGAGTTTGCCTACAATACTGCATTCTAACAGGTAGGTAGGTAGGTAGCTAGAAAGGAAGGAAGGAAGAAGGAAGGAAGGAAGGAGAAAAGAAAGAGAAATAGCAATAGCAGTTAGACTTATATACCGCTTTTCAGCCCTCTCCAAGTGGTTTACAGAGTCAGCCTCCTGCCCCCCAACAATCTGGGTCCTCACTTTACCCACCTCAGAAGGATGGAAGGCTGAGTCAACCTTGAGCCTGGTGAGAATCTAAGTGCCAAATTGTAGGCAGCCAGCAGTCAGCAGAAGTGTAGAGTACAAGGCGGATCCACGCCCATTTGCATCACTCAGGTGACCCTGAGGACATAGGTAAACCTCCAAGTGGCCTCAACGACTCTCTAAAAAGGATGCAAATGAGCAGTGCTACCTGCAAGGAGTATCAATCTTCCCATTCCCCGCCATCCAGTCAGAGCTGAAGAAGCTTCTTGGATGAGAAGCAAAACACCTTCAAAGCAAAACCAGAAAGTCCAGTGGCCTCCTGAAAAAAGGACTTTTGGGACAAGCATGACCTGGGTGACTGAGAAGCTCCATAGACATTGTCCTTGGGGAAAGAAAGACGTGGTGGACAATCAACCACAATCATTAATTTTACATTAATTAATTTCCTTAGCTCGGTCTTCTAGTTGTGAGGACCCAATAAAAGTACCTGCAATCTTAAGACCAACATTCAGAAGCTCACTTATAGTGCATACCAGAAAGCAAACGCTGCCCTTCCTCCATCCCGAGACGGGCTCATTATGGATGTGGAAGCTGGCTTGAAAGAAACCACCTCCACATCTGGTCAAGTCAGCATCTCCTTCCATTTGAACCAAATGCTTGCTGGCTTTATGAACACAGCTGGATTGTTTCCTTGGCAAGGATACCAAATTATTGGGCACAGCTATTTCTGGGGATGGAGTTTTATTTATTTATTTCAAGTTTTTTTATTTTATTTATACAATCACATTGTCTTTGCAGCACATTTTACATATCCATCGTGTTTCCTTTATCAATACATATACAGTATATCTTATATAACTATATCCATATCTCTATCCATATTTTATACCTCTTATTTCGTACATGCTTTATACATTTGATCCTCTCATATTTCTTATATCATCTACACTCTTATCTTGTATTTCCCCCTCTTATTGATTCTACGGTTTTGTATTTGTTTTGTAGTTTCTTGATCTTTCTTCTTCTCTTTGTAACTATCCTGTTCCCCCCCCCCCCCGCCCTTTCCTCTAGCCAATCATACCATAAGGGTTTTTTTTAAATGTTCCACTCTAGCCTCCTGTCCAGATCAGCTGATAATCAAGAAGATGCCATAATTAAAAAGATCTATGAATGTGCAGAAATGGACAGAATGATGGGTTGGCTGAGGGACAAAGGAGAAACAGAACATTATCTTAGCTGGAACCTATCGTATATGTGGGCGACAAGGAGAACAGCAGGGACTTAAAACGGGGAAAGTTAAATAGCAGTTGTTAACAATGGGAACTAAAAGTGAACATGGGTATTGTAATAAATCCCTGAACTTTGTAAGGAGAAGATGTTGCTTAGAGACTAAACAATGAGGAAGAAAAAAAAAGTTGGGCTGTAAATGACTGTCACTGTGGGGAGGGGGGGTTGTATGTTTAAAACTATATTTGCATTTGTATGTTTTATCCTTAAAAAAATGTATAACTAATAAAGACTATTAAAAAAAAAAAAGAATTGCTGAATCCAGAATCCAGTCCAGTCTTGAGAAACATGTTTTGCTGCATCTGACGCTGTTCCATGGGAACTTTACTCAATTTTCTTATTTTGTTTATTTTGTTTCATTCCATATATTTGCATATCAGGCCTTTTTGCATCTATGAATGGGTTTCCTGAGTTGGTGGGGAGGGGGAGACTCACATGCCGAATACGGGGAATCCCAGAACAGGGGTTTCAATTCAGATTTTCTGGCATGTGCAGCCAAGAGGACACCAGGCCTGTAGCTGAGGGGACTACACCCCCCCTTCCCCACCGTCAGAGCCTTGCTGGTAATCAGAATCCAGCCGGAAGGCTCCCAGCCTGCAGGCATTTTGGCTACCCGCCCCCCTCCCATCAAAGCCAAACCGGGTGGTCTCCATGCTTCAGTGAAGCAAATCCGATCACTTTCACTCTTTGAATTGCATAGAAGAAAATGTAGGTATTCTTTTCAAAGTGGTCCAGGAAAGGTAATGGAGTTAATTTGGATAGCAAACCTTTTACCTTTTCCTTCAACAAATGCATAGTAGATACAAACACGTATTTCATAGCTTGTAGAATCTGCCCTTTAGTTTTGGGTTCAAATTAGTCAAGTATCTACTTCTATGCACTCTGCTCCAAGTTCCCTCTCTTTACCCCCTCCCTCAACCCCAACTGTCTTGTACTTCACATACCCTCAAAGAAACAAAGAAAAAGATGGATCTACCCAGCCTCACTCTGTCCCCTCCTTTCTAACAGCATCAAAGCCCCCAGGCTTGAGTGGGGGAGCAGGAGAGGGAGAAGAAAAGAGAAAGGAGAAGAGGAAAGAAGAAGGTAGAGGATGGAGGTGGGGAAGATGGAAGGAGGAGTAGGGTTGTTGTAAAATAAGATGGACGTACGGGGTGGAAGAAAAGTGACCCTGATTATATTTTTAATTTTTTTAAATGAATTGTGATCCATGTTAAAGGAAAACATACAAATATCATGAGTACTTATGAGAATGTATATTTGTGAATGTATATATGAGAAAGAAAAAGAAAACTTTTTATTTTAAAAAATGCCTCCTTTAATACAACCGCACAATCAAGTCATACGTTGGTTTTTTTTAGTTTTTTTTAAAAAGGCCTATGTCTGACATCATGGAAAGCTGTGAAAGAGGAGAGTAGGCAGATGTGGGGAGACTTTTCTAAGGACCAGCTGTTGCTTTTGCATGGCCTAAAATAAACGGCTTTTCCAAAGTTTAATGGGAGCTATTTTACAGCTCGGTAATATAAATGCTCTTCTGTCTGGTGCAAAGAATGCACGCATGCGAGGAAAGGCTGACGTATCGCTCCAACTTAGGCACTGGGAAATCCTGTTCCAGAGGCTGGCTGCAGGCAGGCGTATGAGATCAGCCTGGAGAGACGTCTCTCTCTCTCTCTCTCCACCACTTCAATATGGCCAGGGGAAAAATGCTGTCTGGTTGAACTGGGGAAGAGCTATTTCAGGGAGCTCCCTGGAGGGTTAATTTGCTATCAGTTTGGTACCAGGCAAACGTCTATTATTTCTTCAGACCTTTAATCACTTTTTACTTGCTCTAGGTTTTACTAAACCTCATACGGGGCCGTGATGGTGGGGTTTAATATCCTGAAAATACAGAGATGGGCTGGTATATTAAGATTTAACATTGTAATAACAACCTTTTGGAAACTGGAGATATTCTGAAATATTTGCTGAATTGTCAAGGATCTAGTACCCTGATGGCAAACCAAAAGCACGTGTGGCACATGGAGCCATTTCTGAGGGCACGTGAAGCATTGCCCTGTCAGCTCCAGCACGCATGCGCGTGGTGGCCAGCTAATTTTGCCCTCCGGAGGGCAAAAAACCACCCAATGCGCAAACTGGAAATTCAGAAACGGACGTCTGGTTTGCGTGTTGGGCCATTTTCCATCCTCCCCAGGATTCTAGAAAGCCCCTGGAGCCTGAGGAGGGTGAAAAACAGACTTACCAGGCCCACCTGAAGTGGAAAAATGGGCTGTTTCTGGCCTCTGGAGGGTCTCTTGGGGGAAGGCTGTTTTCGCCCTTCCCAAGCTCAAAGAAAGCTGTGCACGCATGCGCGGGACAGCAGAGGTGGTGGTGGTGTCACATGCGGATGCACAGGAGGAATGGCGCATGGGGGCATTAAATTATAGGGTGGGCACACGAGTGAGTGCAATAGTGCGCTCTCTCATACTTTTGGCACCTGAACCGAAAAAGGTTTGCCATCACTGATCACTGATCCAGTAGAAATGTCCTTCCCTCTTACTAAGGTAAGAGAGTCAAGCTATTTTCCAAAGCCCCTGAAGGCCAGACAAGGAATAATGGATGGAAACTGACCAACGAGAGATTCAACCTAGAAATAAGGAGAAACTTTCTGACCGTGAGAACAACCAACCAATGGAACAGAAGTTGCCTTCGGAAGTTATGGGAGTTTCATCCCTGGAAGCTTTCAAGAAGAGACTGGATTGCCATCTGTCAGAAATGATTGTAGGGTCTCTTGCTTGGGTGGGTGGGTGGGGTTGGACTAGATGACCTACAAGGTCCCTTCCAACTCTGTTAATATGTTAATGCAAACTGGCCCAAAATAATGTAGATGGTACAGTTTCCATAGAGTAGTTCATGTTATATAGATAGCAAATTTTGCTGGATCTTTGAGAAAAGCCTATGAGGGCCAAAGCATTCCCACAGGCCAAAGCAGAGTCGAAGATGACAAGAACTGGAACTCTAAAAGTGGGTTAGGATTAGGGTGAAACTTTCAGTTTAGAAGCAGAAGCAGATGCCATCCTTTCTCCCTTTTCCTTCCTCTGGATCTGCCTGGAATTTACACTCCAGGCAGCTGGGCCAAAAAAGTTCGTTAGGGACTCCGAAACTGGCTCTAAAATTACATCCGCAAACGAGAGCTAAAGATAAAAACCAAACCATGAAGAATGGGTAGAACCTGCCTAAATTCTCAGTGTGAACGACCCACGTGGCCTCCTTTCGTTTCAGACCCGTTCTCTGTGGAAGGATGGGTCCCACAGAAGGAAAGTGGCAGGGACAGGCCTGGAAGAATGAATCACAGGCTCTGAACTGCTGACAACACAATACGGATAAAACAAAGACATCTTTATTACCGTCAAAGACCAGCAATAGACATCACTTTTTACAATATATTTAAAAAGTACTGACATTAATAGTGGATAATAACATCCCTGTAAAGAAAATACATGTTCTCAAACTGTTAGGGTCACTCCCTAGTTTACGTGGGTGAAAAGCCAACCGGTATGGGAGTAAATATAATGTTCCAAAAATTGTTAAGAGATAACTCCAAATAATTGGGACAAGTTGACAGCTATAATTCTGCAACCAATTTTCTTTTCTTGTGGACCTGGCAGCAACACAGAAATTTGCCACTGCATGGGTGGTAGACGGGTTTGAGTCCTGGAGGAGAAAGCCTACATAAAAATTGTCTGCCCTCCCTGGCAATCTCTCTAGTAAGGGGAGAATATATGCTGACCTACAAACTCTGTATAACTCACAGTGCAATCAAACATGTGAGATATCTTCGACTTCTCCTTTGCCACATATACATACCCGTTCTGCTATTGTTGTTCTCTTATACCTGCCCTGGAGGAGTGCTGAGGGGAGAATGTTAAATCTGGCTCTGAAGAAAGCTATTCTTTGTTTTGGGAAGATCAGGTCATTTAGATATCTTGCCGATTCCCACACACCCTGTTTGATTCTGTCCCTACTGTGGAGAGGCAACCTATTTAGCTCTTCCTGGAACTCCATGTTCTTCATTCTACTGATTACTACTTGCTTTGCTTGATCAAAGCCTAGGGACATTAAGAATGCAGGTGAGAGCCCCTAAGAGCCCAGCTTGTGTTCGTTCTATTGCCTGTTTCCAGGGGGAGGGGACGTTGTCAGGCAACACTAGTGGGGACAGTCCCTCTGAAAAGAAATGTATTTTAAGCCAATGAAGGATCATCATCTTCCAGGCTCTTACCTGATATGCATAAAGCAGTTAAGCACTTTATCTGCTTTCAAATTCAACTTGCTTGTGACAAGTAGCATTTTGCATACATTTTCCTTGGGGACAAGTGTGACTGAAATCCTACAAAAGGAATGAAAATGAAAAAAGGCAAGAAGGCATCCCGTAATCACAATGAAGCCCCTTGGCGGGAATAGCCCCAACCTATTTTGCCCTTGACCATGGACCAGCTCCTCCAGCCACAGGACTCCCTGGCCCGTTTCAAGATCCTCAACCATACGAGGAAATCTAAAAAAAAAAATGCCCCAAAGATGATCTCACATAAGTCAAATACAAGGTCTTCGAACATAGAATAATAGAGTTGGAAAGGACCTTGGAGGTCTTCTAGTCCAGGGGTCATTTACCTTAAACACTCAAAGAGCCACAAAGGTCCTAATAGGAAGCCCTCCATTCAATTCTGGAGCTGACCGGAAGTCCAGTTCCCCCACCATAGAGTCTCTTCCTAACGAAACGTCCTTTTTCCTCTGCTAACTGGAAGTCCAATTCTCCTACCATAGAGTCTCCTCCTAGCGCGGCATCCTTTTTCCTCTACCTGTCCTAATCAAAAGCCCTATCCATTGTGGAACTGACCAGCAAAAGGGACCCACAGCAGACAGATGAAAGAGCCACATATGGCTCCAGAGCCACAGGTTGACGACCCCTGTTCTAGCTCAACGTCTTGACAGTTTTTATAATCTGAAGGCACTCTTCCTCTTTTAGACATAAGATACTTTTTTTAATGACAAGTGGGACTGAATCAATGAGACTCAAAGGCTTCTCTTCTTTAAGCAGGAGTTATGGGAATGGGCTTTTGCTGCTCAACCTGAGAAGAGGAAGGAGTTTAAACAAGTCTAGAAAGGTAATACTGCTTTATACCACACTTGTGAGGCCACACACGGAATCCTACATCCAGTTTTGGTTACCACAATAAAAATAAGATGTTGACACCCTAGAAAGAGTACAGAGAAGAGCAACAATGATGATAAGGGTCTGGAGGCTAAACCATACAAGAATGAATGGTTAAGGGAACTACGTATGTCTAGACCCATGATGGCCCTCTCTCCGGGCACGTGAGCCGTGGCCCAGCTCAGCTCCACCACACATGCGTGCGTGGCTTCCGACGGCCAGATGATTTTCAGGTCTCTGCCGTGCATGTGGGAAACACACATGCATGCACGGGGGATGGGAGGGTCACGCCTGCATGTGTAGGGGATGGGATGAGTGTGGGGGTTGTGGCATGCCCTCTGTGCCCCGTTTTTGGTCCCAGGAGGCTTCAGGGAGGCCTGCTAGGGCAAACATGGGGCACGGGGGTTGCATGCATATGCGGGGGGTGGGGGGAGCATGGGAGGGTCATGCACGCATGGGCAAGGGGGGGGTCGCATTGCATTATGGGTGTGGGCACGCACGATTTTGGCACATGAGGAGAAAAAAGTTAGTCATCACTGGTCTAGACTAATGAAGAGAAGACATGAAAGCCATCTTCCCATACTTGAAAGGCTGGGGTCAACTTATTAAGCCAGGACAAAAAATAACAGGTAGAAGCTTGTTAAACCCAGAACTAAGGAGGAATTTCCTGACAGTGAGAGAAAAATTAATCCATGGAAGAGACTTGCCTCCTGGAGCCATGGATGTTCTATCACTGGAGGTTTGCAAGAAAAGATTGGACGTTCATTTGTCCGGAATGGTATAAGGATTCCTACCTTGTGCAGGGAGTTGGACCAGAAGGTGCAACCCCAGTAAAGCTCTTTCCAGCCCTGAAATTCAATGTTGTTTTTTTAAAAAAACATTTTAATAGCAATAGCAATAGCAGTTAGACTTATATACCGCTTCATAGGGCTTTCAGCCCTCTCTAAGCGGTTTACAGAGTCAGCATATCACCCCCACAGTCCGGGTCCTCATTTCACCCACCTCGGAAGGATGGAAGGCTGAGTCAACCTTGAGCCGGTGAGATTTGAACCGCTGAACTGCAGATAACAGTCAGCTGAAGTGGCCTGCAGTACTGCACCCTAACCACTGCGCCACCTCGGCTCCTTATTGAAAAGGGTTTTTTTTATAAAAAAGACAAAAAGAAAAAAATATTTTTTGCAATTCCCTTCTGTACAACATGTCCACCTTGGTATACATTCATTGTAAATGTACTTCTCCCCCCTTATTTCAGGTTCTCTTTTTCTATACATATGATGCTATTATATACAGTCCTTAATTTACAATCCTTCTTTCCATTTACACATGCTTGTTCATCTCTACCTCTACCTTGTTAATTTCTAACTCCCGTGTCTTCTTCATTTAATCTTTCCTTAAGCTCTACACCTGTCCTCTAGCCATTTGTACCATTCGTTCCATACCATATAATAATCTGTTTCCTCCTTTTCTTTTATTTCTTTTAGGATTCTATGTTCTATGATTTCTGCCATCAGTTATTCTTCTAGGACTCTAGGGCTACATTCCAAACTGAAGGGGAAAAGAGTGTAACGAAGAGTATGTTTGCAAATGAATGGGTGCGTACACTTTTTACAGCATCAACACAGAGGCAGATTTTACCCTTCAGAATGAGATTTTCCTCCCAGGAAGCAAAGAACGTGAAGACAATCTGCCCTGCCTCACTAAAACGTGGAGCCCAGGTCCCCCCAGCTGGTCTCTTTTTCTTAACCAGGGAGTTACGCAGCCAAGGAGATCTTTTTTTTATAATAAAGTTTTTTATTTTTTCATTTTCATACAAATAACCACATGTATACCGCTACATAAGGAACACTATTTTGTATTATTCAACATTACGTCAATTCGTCTTACCATCAACCCCCAAGAACTATTATTGGCTCTTCTGCTTTCCATACACCATATTTGTACCCTACCCATCACTTTCTTCTCCCACTCTCTTCCTCATCCTCCCTACCTCCTTTCTTCCCTCTGTCATCCTTCTCTTCTCTACTTCCCCTTCCTCTCTCCTTTTCCTCTCTCCCCTTCTTTTTCTCCTCCTCTTCTCCCCCTTTCCTCTCTCCTAGCCCTCTCTTCTTCCTCTTGCCTCTCTCCTCTCTTCCACACTCTTCATCTCATTTACATGGTGTATTTCAGCCTCTGAGCAAGCTCCATTTTATGTTGATGGTATTAGTAATTTTATTTCAATAAACATTTTTAATTTTAACATATATCCTCCCTTTTTTTAAAAAATAGAAAAGTTTGCATATATAGTAATTATATTTTTAACCCCCCTCCAAAAACCTTATTTTTGGGGCTTCGGGGGGAGGAGCCTGCCGCCGTCGGGAGCTCAACGAAGCTCCTGTCAGGATTCTGGTTCGTATATCTTATAAGATCTATAGATATCTCCCCTTTCTGGCAGAAAGGGGCAGGGAGAAGGTCAGTCGTTAGGATCTCTTTGTAATTCATAGCTTTTTTTTGCTGTGAATGGAGAAGAGGTTCAACATTAGCTGAGCCTTTACTCCGGCCAGTTTTCCGCGCTGCCTTTTTTGCAGCCCCAGGCAGATTGCCCCCCCCCCAGGACAAAGCTAAGCTATTTAAAAGTCAATCCGGGCGGGGACCATTCCTGAGGAATTTCTTCTATTACTATCTAAAATACCAGCTTCAATTTCGCAAAAGGCTCCCTTTCTTTTTTAGCTGCGTCACAAGATGGCGATCTCGTAGCTTTTGTGTTTGATGTGACGTACTTAGTCAGCCCTACCCTCCTGAAGGCTTCTCCGTACTAATTGCTAAAAGATTAACTGAGGGGAGCAGAGACTTTGATTTTTGGCTCGCTTGATTGCTTGTCTTTTATTTTTACTCTGGAATGGCTCCCAAATCTAAACAGAAGCGCTTCCTTAATAACATATTTCCAAAAACTGCTATGAAGCCGCTACCCTTGCCTCCTACACCCTCCACGGGAGATTTGTTAACACAAGAATTTCTTCTCAAAACGCTTAATGATTTCAGACAGGAAATTAATCAACTGATATCGGATTTATATGATCAATTTGATGCTAAAATTGCTCAGGCAAAGAAGGATATGATCGGAGTAATGACAGTCATGACAGATTATATTGCTGAAACGGAGGACAAATTGGAACTTTTGGAAGAAACTAATCTTAATTTGATATCCAAAATTCAAACATTACAACAGGAAATTGAAAATGCTCAAAAAGAACTTGTCATGATAAATTATAATAAGACTGCCTTTGCAATAAGAGTTAGAGGATTGCGTGAAAACCAACAGGAGAATTTGAAACAGATCTTCTTTGAGGCTTTCAGCCGCTTGGTGGGAAGTCCGGGATTTAACTTTGATTGGCAGATTCAAAGAATTTACCGCCAGAATTCGTGGGTAGCAAAACAGCGACAGCTTCCGAGGGACATAATTATATACTTTACCACAAGGGAATCCAGAAATGAGATAATACAGAGGCTTTACAGCAAGAGGTTGAGAATTGATGGACAGGACTTGATTGTTTTTAAAGAGATACCATCTCAAATATTAAGAACAAGGAGAGAGTACGCTTTCTTAACCGAAGAACTCAGAAATTCTCAGATTCCATACAAATGGGAAGTCCCAGCTGGTATTACAGTTACATTTGGCAACCAAAAACACCACATTAATTCTGTCTGTGAAGCCCGAGAATTTTACTACGAGACCCTGAAGGCGGGACTTCCTGATTCATCCGGACCTGGAGAGAGACAAGGAGAAGGAGAAGACAAACAGCGAGACACGTGGCTACAAGGCGGAGGGTGTTGCTTTCCTCTTCCGGAAGGGCAGAAGACTAAAGAATAAAGACTTAGCGATGTTCTTAAAGCTTTATGATTTCCGTCTGGGATAAAATGGAAAAGTTGTATATCGATGATGAGACATGGAGACTGAAAGAAGCGTTGCTGATTGTGGACACATATTGTATATAAGATTTGTCTGAACTCTAACTCAAATTGCGCATGAATTATTTTCCTAGGCGAGGAGAGCGGAGATTGCGATCTTTTTGAGTTGTGGTCTGGGACGAACGGAGTTGGGAGGCGCGTGGGAGAGGGAAGGGTAGCGAAAGCTTAATTAGATTACCTGGGGCTAGAATGCAAGCTGATGTTTGTTTGAGTTGCTATTTCAATATAAGGTCAAGAAAGATTGGTCGGAGAGTCTTCAGGAAAGTGGAGTAAATATGGGAGGAGCAATGGATGCGGATAAAATATATATGTGGATATGGATAAAGGCAGGGTGGAAGGTAAAAAAATTTACATGTGGAGGTGGGTAAGGATAGAAAGGGAGGTGTTGGAAATGAAAAATGAAAGAAGTACTTGAGTTTAATGGTTTTATAGAAAGGTTTGGATATTCGGATAAAAAAGAGATAAATTAAAGGTCTGAATAGATAGACAAAGCAATGAGACTTTTAGTTGGGGAATCCTAATTGATCAACTTACCTGGCTCTAATACAGTTTGAAACCCTGCAAGTAGTAAAATAACCGAAATTTGGAATGAGCTACATTGTTTAAGATTTACAGATAATGGGAAGCTGTGTTAACGTAGTGGGTTTATTGACCCTTCTTGTTTCTCCTTTCTTTTTGTGTGTGTGTGTGTTTTTTTTTATTTTGTATTTTTACTATTCTCTTTTTTTTCTTTGGCTTTACTTTTATTTTATTTTTTTAATTTTAAAGTTAGCTGGCCTTATTATACTCAAATGCTTGTTAAAGAATTATGCCGGGTATGGGACCTGCGAAGCCGTAAGGGGGTTAGGGAGGGGGGATTATAGGGGGGAGGGGGGAGGGTGGAATTACAGTTTCAATTCTTAGAACAATAAGAATTCACTTGTATACTGCGGCTCGTTTTTCTTTTTTCTTTTTTTCTTTTTCTCTTTTATTTAAAAAAAAAAAAAAACAAACTGAAATGTATGGATACACCAAAGCGAGGAGAAGAGGGAAAGAGGAGGGAGAAGTAAAGAGGGAGTGAGAGGGAATGTAAGGAGGGTGAGATGGAGGGAGGGGGAGATGTCTGAGGGGGAAGGGAAGTAGAAGAGGGGAATGCTGGAGGGGTGAAATGAAAGTTGGAGGGGGAGAAGAGAGGGTGTATGGGGGAATGAAGTGTCATGTTGGGTTTTTTTTTTCTCTTTTTTTTTACGCACAGTATATAAGTGATTGTATAAAATGAAAATGAAAATGAAATAAATAAAATGTATTCAAAAACCTTATTTTTGGTTGAAATGTGGATGAAATGAAGAGGGCATCTCTTTGAGTTTCTTCCATGGCCCCAAAACTAGAAGCCTCCTCCCCTCTGTAGGGAGGCTTTTTCAATTTTAAAAGCTAACACGGGGTGTCCAAAGAAAACATGGCTTTAGCAAGAATGCAAGGAGTCTTGCCAAACAGGATGCAAGATGGCCACAGCGACATCCTGAAAGCTGCTTATGCATCCGGGCTAGCAGGACTTACGGGCATCCCTCTGTCTCTGACTCACAAAATGCACTGTGAGATGAAAAGGGCGGCTGGCGCTCAGCTGGGGGACTCTCTGCACCCGCTCCAGATTTGAGATTGCTCCAGGGGTGAAATCCAGCGGGTTCTGACAGGTTCTGGAGAGGGAATGGGGATTTTGCAGTATCCTTTCCCTGTAGTGGGGAGGGAATGGCATTTTTGCAGTATCCTTCACCTGGAGTGGGGAGAGAATGGAGATTTTGCAGTATCCTTCCCAAGGAGTGGGGAGGGAATGGAGATTTTGCAGTATCCTTCCCCTGGAATGGGGAGGGAATGGAGATTTTGCAGTATCCTTCCCCTAGAGTGGGGAGGTAATGACATTTTTGCAGTATCCTTCCCCTGGAGTGGGGAGGGAATGGGGATTTTGCATTATCCTTCCCCTGGAGTGGGGAGGGAATGGGGATTTTGCAGTATCCTTCCCCTGCCACTCCCACCAAGCCACACCATGCCCACCAAGCCACGCTCACAGAACTGGTAGTTAAAAAAATGAATTTCACCACTGGATTGCTCCTGTATGTTATTAAGAATCTACTGGGTGAAGGTGGCCCAGGAGCCAATCTCCTTCTTTATCCGACCTTCGCATGTGCCATTCTGCTCTCAACAAGCCAGCCCACTGCAGCATGCAAACCCTCACTGCCCTCTCTCCCCTTTCCCTCTGCAGGAAGGAGAAGGGCCAGGTCCCTGCAGGATCAGCCAGTGTGGACTCTTCCTGGGAGGAGCCCTTTTCAGTTCTGGAATTTTTTTTGAGTTTTATTTGGCTGCCTTGCTGTTGCCTTTTAGGAAACTGCTAACGCCTTTAAAGAAGAGATCTGTGGGGGACAGATTTCTCCCCTGAATTTAAATTGTGATTGGGGCACGTCCCTTCCCAAAAGGAGGTTGGGGGAGGGTTTAAGGCCCTGTTTCCTGCAACTGCTGTATTTTCTGGTTTGCAAATTTTTTATGGCAACGTATGAAAAGCAAAAAATTTAAAAAATTGCAAGGAAACCCGTAATAACATTCCTTTGGTTCCCACTTCCCCTGTGTCTTCCCCAAGACACAGAGAGCAATTAAGAGGGGTATGCAATCATTCAGTGGGTCAGACCTTCAGATCCAGGAAACTTAATTCATTGGGAGTGGGGGTGGTGGAAAGTCGAATGACACTTAAAAAAAAACAGTGTAGAAAGATAAAGCAACAAAGATGATTAGGGGACTGGAGGCTAAAACATGAAGACCGGTTGCAGGAACTGGGTATGTCTATTGAAAAGAAGGACTAGGGGAGACATGATAGCAGTCTTCCAATATCTCAGGGGTTGCCACAAAGAAGAGGGAGTCAAACTATTCTCCAAGGCACCTGAAAGCAGGACAAGAAACAATGGATGGAAACTAATCAAGGAGAGAAGCAAGTTAGAACAACTACTAACTTAGCTAACTAAGGAGAAGTTTCCTGACAGAACAATTAATCAGTGGAACAACTTTTCCTCCAGAAGTTGTGAATGCTCCAACACTGGTTTTCAAGAAGATGTTGGATAACCATTTGTCTGAAGTGGTGTAGGGTTTCCTGCCTAAGCAGAGGATTAGACTAGAAGACCTCCAAGGTCCCTTACAACTTTGTTATTCTATTTCTAAATCCATCAGCTGGCCCTCCTCCTTTCCGAACAAAGCTGTGTTCAAGTTTTTAAAAATCCTGCATGTGATATTTTTAGCAATTGTTTCCTGTTTATAAGCAGCTTTTTTTAAAAAAAGAATGCTTTAAAATAGTTCCAAGGTAAGTCCAGGGGAGAGAGCGAGAGCTATTTTTTGCCACTTCCTGTTTTAATGCCACAGAAGGCCGAGGGGGCAGAGGACACCTTCCATCCCAATAACACATCAGGCACAGCCAATAAATACCTTGAGCTGGGCATTCCTGTAATCCCTGACATGCCTGGTATAGGTCTTCGAATGTGAGCGGAGTGTGGAACAAGAAAAGTTGTAACAAGAAAAGAAGGCAGGCAGGAGCCCAGGTGGCATTCTTCCGCAGGCTGCAGCTCATGGTCTCCAGGCTGAGTTGAGGCATTGCTGGAAAAGGTGGGTTTCCCCAGGTAAAAGGCTGCAGGGGGCAGAGAGGAAGATGCTTCAAAGTTGACGGTGCAACCAGAAGAGAGAGATTTTTGAGATATAAGAAAAATCCCAAAGATCCCAGGAAGACCTTTGGTTTCCTGGAGCAAAGCTTGTCTTAGTGAGAAGTTAACTGGATGCAGTATGCCAATTGTGGCCTCACCAGTGCAGTACGAGCAGTACTGGCTCTTCACATGATCTTGATGCTGTTCTTCTGTTGATGCAGCCCAGGATTGCATTGGCTTTTTTGGCAGCTGCAGCCTTCTGCTGGCTCATACTTACCATATTTTTCAGAGTATAAGACACACTCCCCCCTCCCCAACTTACAGAGTGTGGAAATGGTGCGTCTTATAAATCAAATACAGCCATTTTTGGCCTCCCGAAGCCCTGCTCATACATTCCATTTTTTGCTTTAAAAATGGGCAAAAAACTGAGGCGTTTTTGCCTTCCCCCAGCCCCCAGAAGCACTCTGCAGGCTTCAGCAGGGTTGGGGGAAGTCAAAAATGCCTTCCCGTTTTCCACAAAAATGGTGCATTTTTGCTTGCTGAAGCCTGCAGAGTGCTCCTATGGGCCAGAGAGGACAAAAACTTTTTTTCTTATTTACCTGTTCGAAATCTTGGTGTGTCTTATACACCGGTGCGTCTTATAGTCTGAAAAATATGATAAGTGGTGGCCCACTAGGAAACCTAGATCCCTCTCACAGTTTCTACTATTGAGTCAGAGGCCACCTATTCTATACCTGTACATTTGGGTTTCCTTGTCTTCGTATAAAATCTTACTTTTCTCACCACTGAATTGCATTTGGTTAGATAAGGCCCAGTGCTCAAGTCTGTCAAGATCCTTCTGTCTCTTGAGCTCATCTTCCGGAGTGGTAGCAATCCCTCTCAACGTGTTGTCATTTGTAAATTTGATGAGTTCCCCTTCTCTCCCTCATCTAAATCATTTATAAAGATGCTGGAGAGTGCCAGGCACAAAGCAGAAACTTGGGGTATCCCACTGCATGCTTCCCTCCATGTAGATATGGATCCATTGAGGATTACACATTGAATGTGGTTCTTCAACCAATTGCAAATCTATCTGGTGGTGGTACTGTCTGTTCTTCATTGTTCTATCTTATCAAGAAGGTGGCTGTGGTATTTTTTGTCAAATGCCTTACCAAAGTCCATGTATACTAAAAATAAAAGGTAAAGGTGCAATTGTGTTCAACTCTAGGGAGCGGTGCTCATCTCCATTTCTTGGCTGAGGGAGCCAGCATCTCTGTGGAACTCCACATTTAACATACAATTTCATGTTCTGCCCAAATGCAGCACTTCAAGACACAAGATGCTAAGAGAATGGCTGGGTTCCTACAACCCACTCAATCCAATTTAGTGCAGCCTGGCACATGATGCCACCCAGCCATTCAATGCACAAGTAGTAGACACTGTCTTGCCACCTGCACACATTCCAGCAGAAATTCTCTCTTTCCTTCTGCTTGGAATGCCAAGTCTAATGCCCACTTGGCAAAGGAAGAGCTTGCTATTCGGTTGCCAAATGGCTCAAAGTGAATCACAAGAGGCCTGAATGTTTTGGGAAAAATTCTGCCCTGTGCAAAATAGCAGCCACATGAACCTTTAAAACCCAAGCATGTGTCTACATCACTCACTCCATTCCAGCTGTCCAAGGTTTTGCTGCGGCTTCACCTGCCATCCTGCCCTACCCGTTCTCCTGAATTTCAAAGCAAACTTCCCTTGGCAAATCAGATTGTTTTTTCTAGAATTAATACTGGGCAAAATGTCTCTTTTATCTAGAGGAAACTGTTTCCATCATCCAGTTTATTAGTTCAGAGTTCTTTAAAAAAAAAATTAATTCACTTGAGCTAAGTGGACTTAGTCAGTCTACTATGAATTCTATTATTTTCCATTTCAATTGGCGAGATTCCACTGCAGACATCCCACAAAACCGGGGGGAAGGGATCCTTCGACTCCTAACTGACTGTAATTTTAGCTCCCCACATGCTGTCTCCGTGGTAAGGGGCCGCATGTCAGCTCCAGCCAGCCCAGAGGCCTGGAGCTGCCATTCAGGGGTGAAAACCGGTCCAGCTGCCAAGACTCATCAGATTTCCCTCCTCCATAAATAATCTATCTGAGTAATCTCCAAAGCTATTGATAACTGACTGAAAACAATCCATGATTAATTGCCGGGTGGTTTCCGTTCTGGATCACGAGGGGACGGGTGTGCACATGCACGGGGTGCAATTTATCCTAATTACCAAGTAACTATAAAAAGTGGTGGGGAGCACTGGGTGGCAGCTCTGACAATTTATTTATTGCCTTAGTGCTGTGTTGGTTGGTTCGTGGCAGAGGAAGAATACAAACTGCATTTACAAACCGTTTCTGTGTTTGGCTGTTTTCATTAACCCTTTGGAACCTGACATACGTTTGCAGATTTATCCAATTAGATGGATTAGTGTAATCATATATCAATATCTTTGGGGCCAACTGTATGTTGTGATCTAGGGGCCAGCATATTTAGGTAAAACAAATCCAGAAAACCTGGAAAAGAAAAAGGATCGTTGAAAATATGTACCGATCCTCAGGTTCTGATAAAGAACAAACTGGCTTCCCAGCTGGAAGGGGGTTGAGTTCATCTGGGTTCATTTTGACCTGTTCAGGTCAGAGAAATCCATAGTCCCTCCTGGGCCCCCCTTGAAGGCAGCTGAAGGCAGCCAAACCTAGGAAACTGATGTGAAAATTGGATCCCTGCAAAATGTGACCAGCAGGACAGATAAGAAGAGGCTATGAGTAGAATCTGTCAAGGTACTAAGGATTTAATAGCTGCCAGCTGATGAAAGGTTGTAAGCTGTAATCAGTATGCTGATGACTGTAAGGCAAGGCTGATGCAATGAGGCTGCTCCATTGCATCTATGTTATAACCCTTTTAAGACTCTGTTGGGAGTTCTGCACAAGTCTATATATATAGGTGGCAGTTAGAGGGTGTTTCTCTCTCTCTCATCATGTATTCAGTTCTCTCCTTGTGTCTGTAGTGAATGGTAAGGGATTTTATCTCTTGCATGTGTTTGCCTGTGTGTAGATAAACCACTGTTAATTGCATAAAGACTCTATGTGCTGTGTGTTTGCTCCTGAGTTTATCACATAATACTAGTCACGCTGCCAAAACTCTTAACAGAATCCATGAGATACAGGTTGTTGAGTCTTATCTGTAACATCAGGAGTCATTGGTGCAGGGCAGGGCAGGGCAGGGCAGGAGGCTGTGAGAGGAAATCAAGTGAGAAAGGCTTGCTGAAGGACTGGGGAATGATCACAAGTCGGACCATGGCTGGCACACCCTTTCGGTCCACAATGGATAGTTGCAGGGATTTGGCCAAGGGTCAGTCTCTTGGTCCATTTGGTTGGCTGAATATTTTTCAGGACTCTTGGAACATTTTTATTCATGGAGATGTCACTTTAACGTACAAGCTACTATATTTTTTGGAATATATATATAACCAAGATTTTGAAGAGGCAAATTTAAAAAAAAGGTTTTTGCACTATGCAGACCTCCCAAAAACAGCCCATTTTTCGCAAAAATGGGCCCGTTTTTTTGTCAAAAAAGGGCATGCATAGCCTTTAGGCGGCTTGTAGAGTGCTCCTGGGGGCTGGGGAGGCAAAAATGAGCAAAGAATGGCCCATTTTTTGGCTCATTTTTATCTTCCTCAGCCCCCAGGAACGCTCTGGAAGCCTACTAAAGCCTCTGCACATCCATTTTTGTGTAGAGGGTGGGGTTTTTGGAAGCCAAAATGCTGTATTCCGTGTATAAGACACACCCCAGATTTTCACCCTCTTTTTTGAGGGAAAAATGTGCGTCTTATACTCCAAAAAATACAGTAATTGAAGTTTGAAAGGCATCACAATGTTTCTTTTTCTCCTCATACCCCTTCAATTCCTTAATTTTCAAAAGAAAATATCATATACAGGTGAAACTCGAAAAATTAGAATATCGTGTAAAAGTTCATTTATTTCAGTAATGCAACTTAAAAGGTGAAACTAATATACGAGATAGACTCATTACATGCAAAGCAAGATAGTTCAAGCCATGATTTGTCATAATTGTGATGATTATGGCTTACAGCTCATGAAAACCCCAAATCCACAATCTCAGAAAATTAGAATATTGTGAAAAGGTGCAATATTCTAGGCTCAAAGTGTCCCACTCTAAACAGCTAATGAACCCATAACACCTGCAAAAGGTTCCTGAGCCTTTAAATGGTCTCTCAGTCTGGTTTAGTAGGAATCACAATCATGGGAAAGAATGCTGACCTGACAGTTGTGCAGAAAACCATCATTGACACCCTCCATAAGGAGAGAAAGCCTCAAAAGGTAATTGCAAAAGAAGTTGGATGTTCCCAAAGTGCTGTATCAAAGCACATTAATAGAAAGTTATGTGGAAGGGAAAAGCGTGGAAGAAAAAGATGCACAAGCAGCAGGGATGACCACAGCCTGGAGAGGATTGTCAGGAAAAAGCTATTCAAAAGTGTTGGAGACTTTCACAAGGAGTGGACTGAGGCTGGAGTCAGTGCATCAAGAGCCACCACACACAGACGGATCCTGGACATGGGCTTCAAATGTCGTATTCCTCTTGTCAAGCCGCTCCTGAACAACAAACAATGTCAGAAGCATCTTACCTGGACTAAAGAAAAACAGACCTGGTCTGTTGCTCAGTGGTCCAAAGTCCTCTTTTCTGATGAGACCAACTTTTGCATCTCATTTGGAAACCAAGGACCCAGAGTATGGAGGAAGAATGGAGAGGCACACATGGCAAGATGCTTGAAGTCCAGTGTGAAGTTTCCACAGTCTATGTTGATTTGGGGAGCCATGTCATCTGCTGGTGTTGGTCCACTGTGTTTCATTAAGTCCAGGGTCAATGCAGCTGTCTACCAGAAGATTTTGGAATGCTTCATGCTTCCTTCCGCAGACGAGCTTTATGGGGATGCTGACTTCATTTTCTAGCAGGACTTGGCACCTGCCCACACTGCCAAAACCACCAAAACCTGATTCAATGACTGTGGGATTACTGTGCTTGATTGGCCAGCAAACTCGCCTGATCTGAACCCCATAGAAAATCTATGAGGCATTGCCAAGAGAAAGATGAGAGACATGAGACCGAACAATGCAGAAGAGTTGAAGGCCACTATTGAAGCATCCTGTTCTACCATAATACCTCAGCTGTGCCACAGGCTTATAGCTTCCATGTCACGCCGCATTGAGGCAGTAATTGCTGCAAAAGGGGCCCAAACCAAGTATTGAGTGCATATGCATGCTTATACTTTTCAGAGGTCCGATGTTGTTCTATGTACAATCCTTGTTTTCATTCATTGCATGTAAGAGCCGAGGTGGCGCAGTGGTTAGGGTGCAGTACTGCAGGCCACTTCAGCTGACTGCTATCTGCAGTTCAGCGGTTCAAATCTCACCGGCTCAAGGTTGACTCAGCCTTCCATCCTTCCGAGGTGGGTAAAATGAGGACCCGGATTGTTGTTGGGGGCAATATGCTGACTCTGTAAACCGCTTAGAGAGGACTGAAAACCCTATGAAGCGGTATATAAGTCTAACTGCTATTGCTATTTCTGAGATTGTGGATTTGGGGTTTTCATGAGCTGTAAGCCATAATCATCACAATTATGACAAATCATGGCTTGAACTATCTTGCTTTGCATGTAATGAGTCTATCTCATATATTAGTTTTACTTTTTAAGTTGCATTACTGGAATAAATGAACTTTTGCACGATATTCTAATTTTTCGAGTTTCACCTGTAGAACAGTGATGATATCTTTTCCAGACCGAGTGCCCAAAGCATTTTTGTGCATGTGTGCCTGAACCCCCAAAATGCAATGTGCGCATGGCTCCCATGCATGCATGCCTCACACCCACATGCCCTCCCTGTGCACATGCATGCGGCCCCTGCATGCATCCCATCCCCTGCGCATGTGCGGCAGAGACCCGGAGACCAGCTGGCCAGCGGGAGGTGGGCACGCATGCGCAACGGAACTGAACTGGAGTGACAGCTGCTGCATTCCACCGTTGGCATATGTGCCATAGGTTTGCTATCACGGATATAGAACATATTCCTTGGAAAAAAATGCATTGGAAGCAGATGTTCTTCTCCAGGAAATAATGCTGCAGCAGCTGCTGGTAGTCACTCAGGCAGGGGTGTCCAAACTTGGGAACTTTAAAATACTCTATCTTAAAAATAAAATAGTATTTTAAGATAGAATGCAAACTGATTTTTGTGTAAAGTATTATTTGAATATGTGGATAGATCCACGCTGCTTAAATCTTATTAGAAGGGAAAGCTTGGTGAGATTATTTTGAGCTAGATCGTAAACTGATGTCTGCACAAAGTTGTATAAATTTTTATTTGAAAATAAGGTTAAGGAAGATGAACTGGAGAGTCTATAGGAGGTTGGGGTAAATAACAAAGAAGCAAGAGACGAGAATAGAATACATATAGAATGATTTATACTGTCTAAATATAAATAAAGATGGGGGGCTGAGCTTAATACAAAGAGCTTTTTTTCTTTTTTTTTTCTTTTCTTTTCTTTTCCTTTTTATAATTTGTAATCTCTCTTTATCTATTTTTTTTATATATTACTTTTATTTTGAATTCATACGATCATAAGATACTTTAGAAGGGGTTTAACAGAAGGCAGTGCCAGGTGTGGGCCCTGGGAAGTCGGGGGGACTAGGGATGGGGATTTATGGGGGGGGTGGGGGGGTGGGAGCTTATATAGTTTCAATAAGAAGAAGAATGCACTTGTATACGGTTGTTCTTTCTTTTTTTCTTTTCTTTCTTTATATTTTCTTTTCCTTGGTTTATTTTATTTTTTATTTTTTTATTTTTTATCATATTATAGCTCAATAAGAGTTGAATAAAGGAATACACCAAGGGGAGAGGTAGAGGGAAAGAAGAGGGAGGAGTAAGGAAGGAGTAAGGGGAATGTAAGGAGGGTGTAAGGGGAATGCTAGGAGGAAGGGGAGAAAGGAAGGTTTGAGGGGATAGGGAAGTAGGAGGGGAGTGTTAGAGGGAGGAAAGGAAAGTTGGAGGGGAAAGATGGGGTGTATGGAGGATGGAAGTGTCAGGTGGGGTTGTGAATGATGATGAGTTGTGTCTTCTTTTTTATTTTATTTTATTTCTTTTCTTATAGCAAATATCCAGTATATAAGTGATTGTAAAATGGAATATGAAAATGAATAAAATATATATTACAAACTTGGGAACTTTAAGACTTGTGGACTTCAACTCCCAGAATTGAGTTGAGGGGGTGGGGGGGAGATGACAATGCAGGTCAGAAGTTCAGACTGAGAAGAAAATGGCAGTTGCTATGCAAGACCAGCCAAAAGGGGAAAAAATCCACCTCTACGTAGGAGTTCTCCAGACGATACAATTACGCAGTGCCCATTTTGCCTGCCACTTCTGCCCATCATTCACATGCTGCCAAGGCAGAGGCTGACAGGAACTTGCTGGCACAAACTTCTGCTCGCAACGCAACAGGAAGAAAGATTAAAAAGGACAATCATAATTCCCTCTAATGAACTTTGTGGGCAGGCAAAGAACAACCTAAAATGGCCACCGGATACAGATTAGCATTTTGGGGTTAAATGGTCGACTTTCGATTCATGTGAGTTCAGAGAAAACTTTGCCATAAAATGTCTCCAAATACGTCTTATTTTGAACTGGGCCCATATACCTAACTTTTCCTAATGATTCTGCCTAGCATGCCTCTTTCTACATTATTTTCAGGTATATGTTTGTGTGCAGTATTTTGATGGAGAAAAATCGAAGTGCAGGATTTGAAGGATATTTGAATTTCATATTGTGCATTAGTTCAATTTTTAAAAGAACTAGTTAAGTTTACATTCAAATTTCTTCCTCTTTATTAATGAGCTTTGTTTTTATGTTTGTGTTTATAATGTTTAAGCCCTAAGTAATTTAGGACACAGAATCATAAGGCTGTGAAGAACCTCAGAGATCTTCTAGTCCAACCCTCTGCTTAAGACAGGAGACCTTATACCAGAGGTGGGATTCAGCAAGTTCTGACCAGTTCTGGAGAACCGATAGTAGAAATTTTGAGTTGTTCGGAGAACCGGTAAAATACCTCCACTGACTGGCCCTGCCTCCATCTATTCTCTGCCTCCCGAGTCCCAGCTGATTGGGATGGAATGGGGATTTTGCAGTATCCTTCCCTGCCATGCCCACCAAGCCATACCACACCCACCAAGCCATGCCCACAGAACCCGTAGTAAAAAAAATATGAACCCCACCACTGCCTTATACTTTTGTCTATACTTAGACAAAAGGTTGTTCAATTTATTTGTTGTGGTTTCATTGAAGACTTTTAACTTCTGCGTATTTTTAAGTGCTCTGGGTTTCTCCAGAAACAAGAGGAGCTCAGAAATAAAACAGAAGTTTTGGCTTGTATGCCCTGGAGGGAGAGGCCACCAAAGACAACTTGTGCTGATCAATCAGGTCATTTTTATTCCACAAAATACTCATACTGCTGACTACACTAAAAGCAAAACAGCAACCCAGGGGCCCTTCAGGAATCCACTTGGAATCAACTGCCCATATCCTGGCAGAACTGAGAGGTCAACAAAAGTTTAAAACTAACCAGACAGTGATTTGTTCACAATAAAGAGGGAAGATCTTCTCTCTCTCTCCCTGTTGACATCTTTTCCTTGCTTAAAATGATCTATCAGATTATTATTTAACGTATGGCAGGAGTGTCCAAATTTGGGAACTTTAAGACTTGTGGACTTCAACTCGCAGAATTCCCCAGCCATGCTGGCGTATGGCATACAATGTCAGGGATATCTACACATTCTAGACACTATGCAGTCCTGACACCTGAAATTGCTAGTTCATTCTATTCCACGCTTGCGTGCCTACAATCCTTGGTGCACTGTAGGGGGCAAGCTAGCTTACAGCGGTGCTCGGGTTGCTGCCTCTTCCGCTTGGCTCCTCCGCTGCTCTTGGGTTGCCTCAGGTTCAGCAAGTGCCAGCTTCTGCACTCCACGCACACAAACACAGCTAGGTTTTTCCCACCAAAAGTGATACCCGTCCATCTACTTGCAATATTGCATGCTTTTGAAGTGCTGAGTGGGCCCGAGTCATGGAGAGAGTGGCAGGAGCTCACCCCATCTCATGGAGTGGGACTCGAACTGCTGGAGTGTAGGCCATTTCTGGCTGGCAGTTTTCCAGAAAATCATTAAGCAGCTGCACCTCTGTGGCCCTTTACTTATCAGGTCAACCACATGCACTGTACCACAAGTAGGTCAATTACCAACTTAGTAAACAACCACCTTCCTCTCACTCAAAAGGAGTGTTCAGAAGACATAAACCCTCTAGAACTGTCCCTTCCAGGCCAATCTACCAAGATAGTTTACTGCCCATGAAATGCTCCGGAGATATCCATCCATCCATCCAAGGATGGGCACTGTGCTTATTACACCAGTTACTCTGCCCAACTGCACAGAGCTCAGACCAAAGGCCAGACTGTGAGCCATGTGCAGATCTGCGCATTGGGGAAACAAAACAACCACTTCATAAATACATGGCACAACATAGGAGAGCAAACATCTCAGGACTAGATTTCGTGGTCCATCTGCATTTAAAAGACACGGGCCACTCTTTTGAAGAAGACAACGAAGTCCATATTTCAGACAGAAAGGACCACTGGTTTGAAAGAAGGGTCAAAGAGGCCATCTAGGTCAAAATTGAACAGCCCTCTCTCAACAGAGGGGGAGGGATATGATGTCATCTATCCCCAGTCTACAAGACAGTCCATTCAGAAATTCCAAGTAGGCTCCACACCCATTTGTACCACTCAGGTGACTCTGATGACCCAGATAAACTTCCAGGTGACCTTAATGACTTGCTAAAAGGATGCAAATGACCAGCTGTCTGCAAGGAGTATAAATCCTTCCATTCCCCACCATCCAGTCAGAACTGAAGAAGCTTCTTGGACGAGAAGCAAAATGTCTTCAAAGAAAAACAACAACAACAGAAAGTCCAGTTGCCTCTTGAAAAAGCACTTTTGGGACTTGCAAGCGCTGGTCTCAGACTAGATTAGGCTAAAAAATGGAAGTGTGTAGTTTGCAGCTCAGCACACAGTGGGAAACCTAGTCCTTGTTTGAGCCTGCTGTGTGACCCATGTATCATTCCAAGCAATTACTATAATGGCCTAGAAGACCTCCAAGGTGCTTTCAGCCCCAACAATCTATGATATGATTTCTTTGGGCATACTATGTTATGTGAACACGTCAATTGTGATTTTTAGCAAGGGTCTACGGTGCCGTGTGTGCCCCAGAAACCCAGCCTAAATGTGACAGCAGGAGGGGGAGACTCTGGTTCACCAATAGTTCTGCTGAGGAAAGTTCACCTGTAACCACTAGGACAGAGGTACCTGGATACATTAATTTGCTTTATTGGGTTTATATCCCACCTTTCCTGTAGGTGCTCATGGTCAGATAACCCAGTCTCTCTGATTGCACCTGTTGGGGGCAACTCTATAATGTCTATCAGGAAAGTAAAAAGAATGGCGCTTTTGCCTGGCCCCAAGCCATGTCCTTTGCCAGGTGTTCTCTGCAAGAAAGCCAACCTCTCCACCCTGTCATGGGAAGAGTTCTAAATGCTCACCTTCAACACAACCTCAGTTCCTGCATCTCCCCCTGGATATCAGAGGTGGGTTGCCAATTTCTTTACTACCAGTTTGGGCATGCTCCTGTGCACGCGCTACGCTTCTGGGCATGCGCAGAAACATCCGGGTGGGTGGGCGGAATCTCCCCCCCCCCCCACTGCTACTACTGGTTCGGGTGATCCAAGCCGAACCGGCAGCAACCCACTTCTGCTGGATATATGTGACCCTTTTTTCTCTCTCGCTCTCTGGCACTTAAAACAGGGTAGATGTGAGAAATTCTAAAACTCCATTGGAAGAGCAGAAAACCACCTTTTTTGCCACAAGAAAAGCCAGAGAGGGAAACGGACTCGCTCCCAGCAGCTGAGATTCCCTGGATTGCCCCGAGAACAAGTAACCTGTTCAAATCCCATCCCGGCTGACCGTTTTCTACAAAGGAGCCATCTGTTGCTGGAATGCAGCTGGCACCCGCAGGACACAATCGACTTAAAGCCTTCTGCTAATCAAGTGCTGAACAATCGTCCCAGGAGGCAGGCCAGGCCCATTTCCAGCTCTCTTAAGCTAATGAACTCAGTTGCTGGCACTGCCAGCGGCCAATCTGCTCAAAGTCAACAGCGGAACTGATGTGCCCTTCTAGGACGAAGGAGGCAGCCAGCGACAGCAATGGTGCAAGGGGAGAACGGCGGGAGATGGAGGAAGCCAACGCAAGATGGGAGGGCCATTGTCCAACCATACCCCATCATCTTCTTTTCCCAGGAGCAGGACTCGGTTCGGTTGTTCCAGGCAACAGTGGGAGAAACAAGGCTTTTGCACTTCTACAGGAAGGGAGACAGACGATGAGCCTCAGAAGAAAATTAATGGTGGCTCAGTAATAAATTATTCGTTTATATTTAGAAGTGAAAGGAAGTTATGCAATCTCCTTCCTCAAGAGTTTTGAATTTCTTGCTTTCTGACTCGGCATTCAAGGATACTTTGGGGATATAAAATCTAGGCTGCCAATAATTCTCTTCTAGAATTCTAGCAAAGATACAGATGGACAAATTTGGAAGGCACCTTGTAGGTCATGTAGTCCAAGGGTCTCCAACCGTGGCAACTTTAAGACTTGTAAACTTCAACTCCCAGAATTCCTCAGCCAGCTTCTCTGGGTGAAGTCCACAAGTCTTAAAGCTTCCAAGGTTGGGGACCCCTGCTCTAATCCAGCCCCCCACCCAGATACTTCTGAGCAGCCCCAAATTATTAAAAATGGAATTTCCATGTTCCAATGTAGCCCTAGGACAGTTCTCTCTTCTGAACCAAGAAGATTGGCTGGGTGTGTGTATGTGTCAAGGAACCGGAGTTGGCCTTTCACCAACTTTGAAGGCGTATGTAGGATTAGAAACACATCAAAATTCTTAATTATACAAATGATCTAAATGATCAGAACTTATTTCCTGGCATGATTTATATTTTTTTCCTTCTGAGATAATGAACATACAGATTGTAACAAGAGCTTTTGAGTGTTTTTGCCAGGAAAGTTGTCTCTGATCAGGCTGTAGTTACTATCATTTGCCACTGCTACGATCTATGATAGACAACTTTGCTAAACTGCTTTCTAAGAAGACCCCTGTTAACTCTGCACCAATCATTGAATGGAGGAGATCTTGCTTCACATAGGAAATTAGCCCCTTTAGGTGCAAAATGGCTGGAAATGTTGTGAGAGCCCAACTCCACAAAGTCCAAAGCAGGAGGAGATGCAGCTTCTCTCTGCCCCATCTTCCTTTTCAGAAAAAAAAGAACAGGAATAGTTACCAAGTTTATATTTCTGGCTGAGAAAGTGCCTTTAAAGAATGGTTGCTGGAACTGGATATGTCTAGTTTAATGAAAAGAAGGACTAGCAATGACATGACAGCAGTTTTCCAATATTTGCGGGGCTGCCACAAAGAAGAGGGAGTCAAGCTATTCTCCAAAGCATCTGAAAACAAGAGAAGATGCAATGGATGGAAACTAATCAAGGAGAGAAGCAACCTAGACTTAAGGAGAAATTTCCTGACAATGAGAATGATTGACGGGTGGAACAGCTTCTCTCCAGAAATTGTGGATGCTCCATCAGTGGAGCTTTTTAAGAAGATATTTTTCTGGCATGGTATAGGGCTTTCTGCTTGGACATAGGGTGGGACTAGAAGACCCCCAAGGTTCCCTTCAACTCTGTTATTCTGTTCTATTCAGGTCTGGGAAATGCAAAGTGGAATTATCTTCTTTCCATCTGTATTCTGTAAAAGTATAGTAAAAAGAGTTGCACAACCATAAATAGTGTTATGCAAACACTGGCAGAATTTTACTGGTATGCACAAAATTCTTTACCTGTTCCAAACCTGTCTGTGCATTTCACCATCCTATTTCCAGATCTCAGGTCACTGTTTCCTCCACCATACAGATTACTAAGACACATACTATTAACTGCTACCTTGTTTTCCCCAAAATAAGACCTCCCTACATAATAAGCCCAATTGGGCTTTTGAGCGCTTGCGCTGAAATAAGCCCTCCCTGAAAATATTGCCACACAGCAACAGCCATGAGGTGACCACACTCACCTCCTCCTGCACCTCAAAAAGAATAAGATCTCCCCCAAAATAAGGCCAAGCGATTATTTTGGGGGTCAAAAGAAAACAAAAAAGACCCTGCCTTAGGTTTAGGGAAACACAGTATCAAATTTATGAACACCAGCTAAATCAGAATAATCAGCATTACACTCTATCTTTTCCTCCTCTGTTTTACTGTACCTTCCTATATCAACAGCAGAGTTTTTTTAATGGTTTAAAGCAAGTATTAAAACATTTATAAATTTATAAATGTAGGGAGGAGGAACCGACCAGATGGTTCCGCCCCAGGCGACTTATGGACCCCTTGAGGTTCCAGACGGAGCTTGGGGTTATTCCTGATACTCTCGCCCACAGTCCGGTGGAGACCCTGGTTGCAGCCTGGAACTCGGCAGCGGCGGGGTCTCTTGACCGGATTGCGCCACTACAGCCGCTTCGAGGCTGTGGATCCAGGAGGCCTCCTTGGTTCACTGAGGAACTCCGGGAGAGGAAGCGCCGGAAGAGACGCCTAGAGCACTTGTGGAGATCCAACAAATCCGAATCGAGCCGAGCACTTCTAACATCGTGCATCAAGGATTACATCAGGGCAATTAGGACGGCAAAAAGATCTTATATTGCCACCTTGATTGCCTCCGCCAAGTCGCGCCCAGCCGCCCTGTTTAGGATAACCCGTTCCCTCCTAAATAGGAGGGATACAGGGGACCCCCTGCAGGGTAGGGCTGAAGAGTACGTCCAGTTCTTGGCGGACAAAGTTGCTTGGTTTCGGTCGGAGTTGGACTCCGATTCTGCAGATCCAGTCGAGGCACAAGGGGATAATCTGGTAGACCATCGCTGGGTTGAGTTTCAGGATGTTGCCCCTGGGGACGTGGACAAGGCCATGAGAGCTGTGAGTGCCTCCACATGTGTACTGGACCCGTGCCCCTCCTGGCTGGTTGTTAACAGCAGGGAGGTGACACGGGGCTGGATCCAGGCGGTTGTTACCGCCTCCCTTCGGGAGGGGGTCTTTCCCCCCGCACTTAAAGAGGCGGTGGTGAGACCCCTCCTGAAGAAACCATCTTTGGATCCAGCCGTCCTTAACAATTACCGTCCAGTCTCCAACCTCCCCTTTGTGGGGAAGGTTCTTGAGAAGGTGGTGGCCTTTCAGCTCCAGCGGGCCTTGGAGGAAGCAATAGCAATATAGCAGTAGACTTATATACCGCTTCATAGGGCTTTCAGCCCTCTCTAAGCGGTTTACAGAGAGTCAGCATATTGCCCCCAACAATCCGGGTCCTCATTTTACCCACCTCGGAAGGATGGAAGGCTGAGTCAACCCTGAGCCGGTGAGATTTGAACCGCTGAACTGCTGATCTAGCAGTAGCCTGCAGTGCTGCATTTAACCACTGCGCCACCTCGGCTCTTGCTAGCTATCTCGACCCATTCCAGTCCGGCTTCAGGCCTGGCACAGAAACCGCTTTGGTCGCATTGACCGATGACCTCTGGAGAGCCAGGGATGGAGGCTATGCCTCCATCCTGGTTCTCCTTGACCTCTCAGCGGCTTTCGATACCATCGACCATGGTATCCTTCTGCGACGACTGCGAGAGGTGGGGGTGGGAGGCACTGTTTTGCAATGGTTCTCCTCTTACCTCTCGGACAGGTCGCAGTCGGTGTTAGTTGGAGGGCAGAGATCGAACCCTAGGCCCCTAACATATGGGGTGCCGCAGGGTTCGGTCCTGTCTCCCCTACTTTTCAACATCTACATGAAACCGCTGGGCGAGATCATTCGGCGGCACGGGATAAAATACCACCAGTATGCGGACGATACCCAGCTGTATCTGTCTGCCCCGTGCCAACTCAATGAAGCGGTGGACGTGATGAACCAGGGACTTGAAGCTGTTAGGGACTGGATGAGGGCTAACAAACTCGTGCTCAACCCGAGTAAGACCGAGTGGCTGTTGTGTTTCCCTCCCGCCAATTTGGCAAGTATTCCATCGCTCAGGCTGGGGGGTCAAACATTACACCCCTCAGACAGGGTCCGCAACTTGGGAGTCCTCCTGGACCCACAGCTGACTTTCGAACACCATTTGTCAACTGTGACCAGAGGGGCATTTGCCCAGGTTCGCCTGGTGCACCAGTTGCGCCCCTACCTGAACCGGGAGGCTCTCACAACAGTCACTCGTGCCCTTGTGACCTCTAGGCTGGAGTACTGCAATGTGCTCTACATGGGGCTGCCCTTGAGGAGTATTCGGCGACTTCAACTAATCCAGAACGCAGCCGCGCGAGCGATTGTGGGTGCACCTCGCTTCACCCACGTAACACCTATCCTCCGCGAGCTGCACTGGCTACCTGTCGATCTCCGGATACGCTTCAAGGTGCTACTTGCCACCCATAAAGCCCTCCATGGTAGTGGATCTGGGTACTTGAGAGACCGCCTACTGCCGATCACCTCCACACGACCTATTAGATCTCATCGATTAGGCCTCCTCCGAGTTCCATCCGCTGGCCAATGCCGACTGGCAACCCCGCGGAGGAGAGCCTTCTCGGTGGTAGCTCCGACCCAATGGAACGATCTCCCCGTGGAGATTCGTACCCTCACCACCCTCCAGACCTTCCGCACAGCCCTTAGAATCTGGCTATCCCGTCAGGCCTGGGGCTAAAGATTGTAACCCGCCCGAGTGGTATGAATGTTGTGTTTTAATCATGTACTGTCTTATATGTAAAAGTCTGTTTTCCCCCCTTCCTTTGGATTGTGAGCCACCCTGAGTCCCCCCAGGGAAAAGGGCGGCATATAAATAAACCTTCTAATCTAATCTAATCTAATCTACTTGGACTGCAAGAAGCACAGAAAATGTACATTGAGCTTCTATACCAGATTAGAAGGATTTTAATCATCACTCATCCTGAAGTCCCCAAAACGTTTCTTTCAATCCTTTCCCATCACAATTTGAAGGAACATTAAAGCTTATTCCACAAGGCAACAGGTGGATCTTCAACCTTTTTAATTGTATTGATTATGTTAAGGAGAATTGGCATACTCTAATCCTAACAGGATCTACAGCAGAGGTCTTCAAACTTGGCAAATTTAAGACTTGTGGACTTCAACTCCCAGAATTCCCCAGCCAGCTGGAGAGTTGAAGACCACAAGTATTAAAGTTGCCAAGTTTGGGGGCCTCTGCTCTACAGCATATGTGAATATCTGGGAAGTAAAGCAGGTTGCAGTTGCATATATGAATCCTACACTCTGAAGGAGTCCTTCTATCATTATGAATCAACAAATCTACAGAGGATATGAACAAACTTTATGTTTACAATTACAACTCTAAGAGGAATGGCTTTCATTGCCGATTAATTAAGATTGATCATCTTTAGCACTTACAAAATGACCTTAAATTAGATTCTACTGGCAGTCAGAACACCACTACCTGTTCTGGCAAACCATGTCCGGCCATCAGAGGAATGTGATGGCCTCCCTGTAATTAGCAAAGTGCCCATGAAATCATGGGAAACCTACTTTACAGCTTTCTACAACTCTTAACACAGAAACCTAGTGATTTAAAGACTGAAATGAATGAGGAGCCCTTCCTGAATGGCTCCCAGTTTCTGTTACCACAATAAGAAAGTGTTAGAGTCCCCTAAAACCAGGGCAGCCCCCCACTCCCCACCAGGGGAATGCTATCCCACCAGAGCTGCTGAGGGATAATGCCAACTGTTGAGCAATAGCTTTGGCATTTCCCCTCTATAGATCACATATGCACATTTCTCGGGATTTGCACACTGCTATTGTATTGCATCTAGTCAAAAAGAGAGGCGGAGAGATTCAGCTAACTATCGTCAAAGATGTTCACTAAGTGTTTGTTTGTTTGTTTGTTTGTCAACAAGTACAAAGAAACAAGTATGAATACACATGAAAAAATGGCACAAATAAATGGATATAAATAAACTCAGTTTTCATCCCAGTCGCTCCAGCCTAGAGCAGGTCTTGCTCCTACAACACCTTAACTGAAAAAGTTAGCTGCCAAATAGGCTATCACAGCCTCTCTAAATCCCAAACCAGCCTTCAACCTGATATTGAGAGCAGCTCTTTGAGAGGAGTTGAGTAACACAAATTTGGGCAGGCAGTTTCCTTCCTAATTCGACAGCTGCAACATCCCCATCGTGAGATGCAACCTTGAAGGCATCTTCCCTGACACAATCTCCATTTGAAAGGGAGCTAGACAGGTCTCCATCTGAGGTCCTATCTTATTCAACCTCTGCTTGAATTCTAGCAGGCAGAATATCCAGCCCAAATGACCATCCTCCCAAGACCACTGGGGTGGACATCCCTCCATAAACACCTGCAGGACTTTGAGCTGTCATCCATTTTTGCTAGAATCACTTATTGATAGTTCATGATCAGGAAACCCAAGTGGTGGATTTTACCATGAAACCCAAAAGATTTAAAGGGTGCAAATGAATGGAAGGAAACTGAGCAGGTTAAGCGTGTCAGGGTGGGGGTGGGAGTGCTACAATCTCCAGGTGCCTGGAAGATGCACACTCATCATTCTACACAAGGACCAAGGAGCACTGCAACTATTAGGAAAGTTTGCTTTCAGAATTAAACAGTATATTTTAAGAGATGGACATGGTGGCTCAGTGGCTAAGATGCTGAGCTTGTCGATCAGAAAGGTCGGCAGTTTTGTGGTTTGAATCTCTAGCACCGTGTAACAGAATGGGCTCCAGTTACTTCTCCCAGCTTCTGCAAACCTAGCAATTCGAAAGCACGTAAAAATGCAAGTAGAAAAATAGGGACCACCTTTGGGGGAAGCTAACAGCGTTCTATGCACCTTTGGCATTGAGTTATGCTGGCCACATGACTGCAGAGATGTCTTCGGACAGCGCTGGATTTTCGGCTTTGAAACAAACATGGCCACCGCCTTCTAGAGTCAGGAACGACTAGTACATATATGTGAGGAGAATCTTTACCTTTATATTTAAAGACAGTTTGCCATAGGTTATAAGGATAATCAATCTATTAAGACAGAACAAGTCCAAGCTCAATGTCTGTCAATCACTTTCCTATGGCAGGTTGTCTAGGTGAACAGGTTCTCTCAGGTGGCTGGGGATTTGGGGTACTGTAGCCCCAGGAACTCTGTGAGAATCAAGTGGAGAAACGGAGTGAGACTTGCCATTTTTTTATTCTCATGATCACTGCCAAAATAAACAGCTAAGATAACCACTTCAATGGCAGGCTAGAAAGACAGAGATTCACAGAAAGGGTTTTTAAAGGTATTTTTGGTAAAATCCAAATAAAATAAAGTCTGTTTCATAACCTCTGTGGATGCACTGAATGGAGCTTCTCCAGAAAATGTGAGCATCAGCTGCTTTTAAAGAAATATGCAACCACTTTTCTGGAAGAATCTAGTAGAATAATAATTTAAGATGGGATCCGCACTTTTACACTTAAAATTCCTGTTTCTTTTTTACTGCTATGCTCTCACAAAGCATAAAGGGTTAAAGAGGATTTGAAAACTTATGCTAAATCTGAGGAGCATCACCTTTGGTGGGGGGATTGCTCTGAATCGGAAGTGAAATTCAGCAGGTTCTGACAGGTTCTGGAGAACTGGTAGCGGAACTTTTGAATAGTTCAGAGAACTGGCAAATACCACCTCTGGCTGGCCTCAGAGCGGTGTGGGAATGGGGATTCTGCAATATCCTTCCCCTGGAGTGAGGAGGGAATGGGGATTTTGCAGTATCCTTCCCTTGGAGCGGGGAGGGAATGGGCATTTTGCAGTATCCTTCCCCTGCCACACCTACAAAACCACATCCACAGAACCGGTAGTAAAAATGTTTGAATTTCACCACTGTTCTGAATGTATCGTTGTCTTCTTAAACCTCAGGGATCTAAGACATGTCCAGGCTCCCAAAGCCAGGCGATGGGAAGCCAACGCCCATGGAATGTTCAAAGAGAAGCTGCATTGAAGAGACTCCTAAATGTACTCAAGGGATTTCTCTTTTTAAAGACTTGATCAGCCCAAAGGTGAGCAGATGTTTTGGGTCAAAAGCAGGAGTCTCCAAACTTGACAACTTGAAGACTTGTGGATAGGGACACGCTGGTCAGGGAATTCTGGGAGTTGATGTCCACAGGTCTTAAAGTTGCCAAGCTTGGAGGCTCTTGATCAAAAGTCTCAGTTGCTGTAGCTGCTGTAGCTGATCTATCTCCTCTCTGTGATTGAGGAATTTGGTTTTGTTCACACCCAATCTACTGGGGCTGCCCATCCCTGAAAATATATGAAGTACAGGAAGAGAGTGGGGGAAGAGAGAAGTTGCATTTCCTATGTGCTTCTCAAGAGTGATTTCATTTCAGTTAATGGAGTGGAACTCAAAAGAGCAAGAAATGTCTCCTCCCTCTACTGAGCTCTTCCAAAGTTATACACAAATCCTGTCCTTTGCTTCCTTTAGGATGAGGATCATCTTTCAGATTATCTCCACTATTTCTTAAAATCCCTTTTCAAACAGTCTTGTTTTCCAAGGAAATTCTATATGCACCAGTGTGCACACACCCATTTCCTGCATCAAAATGATTTAACTTGAGATGGTGGAAATACATGAACAGAATTAAGATAAGCCAAACATTTCAACAGTGGCAGATTAATTGCATTTTAAAAAATGCTCCAACTACAGATGAACCTACATGTTAATAAATTGGGGTTAGGGTAACCTAGAGCCGGAAACATTGTTAGAGACCCCTCACGCCCACTTCACGGTTTTTCTGTTGCTCTCCTCTAGCAGGAGGTTTCGAAGTATTTCAAGCAGGACCAGCAGATTCTGTAAGAGCTTCATTCTTTAGGCCATCTGTCTGGTAAACTCACAAGATTCGTTTCTCCTACTATGTACATGTATACATTCAGACTAGACCTGTGTTGCTTCCCTGTGTCATATAATATATGTGGATACATGCATAATTTTGCATGTATTTATTTTGTCATTTTTATTTAGTGGTGATTCTTTGAGAGTTGTATGCAATTAAATGTCATTTTAATGTACACCAATTAGCATGCATGCAGAATGACAATAAAGTTATTCTAAGTTGGGCATAATTTACTGCAGGGACGTGCAGTCAGGGGAGGCAGAGCGTCACTACTGTCATCATGAAAAGAAAAAACATGTAAAAGGAAAAAGGCTGAGCTAGTTGCTGCCAGAGTCACAGTGGATGACTCTGCTTAGTGCTTAACTGTTTAAAAAAGCCTCTTAAAAACACCCTCTACAGGAGGCAGGAGAACCACGTGCCTCATCTAGTCTGACTTTATGATCACTCGAGCAGAGTTAAGCAAGGGTTAAAAGCCAAAAAATTCCTTATGTAGGTGAGGCACGTTTCTCCCGCCTCCTCCTGTAGAGGGCACTTTTTTAGAGGCTTTTTTAAACAGTTAAGCAGAGTCATCCTTGGCGACTCTGGCAGCAACTAGCCCAGCCTGACCTCAGCTCTTGCCTTTTTCCTTTTACTTTTTTTTTTCTTTTCATGATGGCAGGTAAGAGCAGAGTTGAAATCCTCTGTAAAACAGCTGGAAAATGTACATGTACGTGTGGGTCGGAGGAAGGGGGAGGAATTCAAACTTATTCCTCCTGATGCAACTTTGTGTGTGTGTGTGCTTGTTTGAGAGAGAGTTTGTTTGAGTGAAGAGAGAGAAGGGGGTAAGAGAGGCAGGGAGGGCAGCCCGCCAGCTTAGGCGGGCAAAAGTCACTTTCTTTCGTCCGCCTCTGTGTCTGTGGCAACCCGCCAGTGCATGCCGCGAAAGAGACTTTCTTTTACCTGCCTCTGTGTCCGTGGCAGCCCGCCAGCTCAGGCAGGTGAAAGTCACTTTCTTTCACCCGCCCCTGTGTCCACGGCAGCCCGCCAGCACAGGCTGGCGAAAGTGACTTTCTTTCACCTACCTGTGTCCGCGGCAGCCCGCCAGCACAGGAGGGCGAAAGACCCGCCTCTGCTGGCGGGTTGCCGCAGACACAGGCGGGTGAAAGCAGCAGCCCGCCAGCACAGGCTGGCGAAAGTCACTTTCTTTCGCCCGCCTGTGTCTGCGGCAGCCAGCCAGCAGAGGCGGGCGAAAGAAAGCACTTTAGACAGTGGGGTGTCGGGAGAGAGGAGAGAATGCTCAGGCATTCTCTCCTCTCCCCCAACACCCCACTGTCTAAAGCACCTTCTTTCGCCTGCCTGTCAGAGCTCAGGCGGGCGAAAGAAAGCGCTTTAGACAGTGGGGTGTTGGGGGAGTAGACTGCCTCACCAGCCATAAACCTCACTGCACGTCACTGATACTGTATGGTGCTCCTAAAGCAGTTCCTGCTGTAGGAAGTTCATCCTAGGAGAATGAAATATTCTAGGAAATATTAAAAAGGCAGAATATTATATTTCCCTGGATGAGAAAAGGAGAAACATGTTTTAAAGACAAAGCAGCTCCCTGCAGCTCCAGGGTGATGGGATTAAGACATGGGCCTCAGGACATAATAGGATTAGCCCTCTACCCATCTCACCACATGGCACCTGGGAAGATTACCGTATTTTTCAGACTATAAGATGCACCGGTGTATAAGACGCACCAAGATTTCGAAGAGGTAAGTAAGAAAAAAAGGTTTTGCCTTCCCACAGTCCCCAGCAGCACTCTGCAGGCTTCAGCACGTCTGGGGGAAGGCAAAAAACCCTCCATTTTTGGGAAAAACAGCCCGTTTTTCACCTGATTTTTGCAAATATAGGGGCATTTTTGCCTTGCCTCAGCCCTGTTGAAGCCTGTAGGGAGATGCTGTGAGCTGAGGGAGCTTCAGTTTTAGTGAAAAACTGCTCATTTTTCACAAAAATGGGATGCTGGTGTAGGGCCTCTGAAAGCTAAAAATGGCTGTATTCAGTGTATAAAAAGCACCAACATTTCCATGCTCTTTTAGGAGGGAAAAAGGTGCATCTTATACTCTGCAAAATACGGTATATCACCCAGCAAGGCTCAACCAAGCCTGAGACTCAGGACAGCCTAGAGAGTTGCCCCTGCATGACCCCATGGGAGTCTGACAACCAATCAGAATCCAAGCTAAAATTCAAAAGCCCAGAGAGGGCATAAAACTCAGGCACTCTTAGCATCTCTTCCCCCCACCCAGGACCTCAAACCACGTGGTCCTGTCCACCATTAAAAACCATCTTTCCAAGCAGCCTCCATGTTTCCAGTGTCTTTCTCCCCACTTGGAACTGAACCCAGAAGGACCTTTCTCCCAACACTGCAGAATGGATTTCTTTTTAACGCCAGCCTCTCCCAAAGTTCAAGGTTCCAAAGAAGAAGGGAGGAAACGCCGCTAAAACTTGGGAGACAAAAGCCAGGGAGAAGCCACAGAGAAGCAGCCATCAGAAGCAGCACCATGTTCTAGGCAGAAGGGCAGCCAAGGCACCTGAGAAAACGCATGCCGGCCTGGGGCTCCTTTGGACTGGAGCTGCACAGAAACCGAGCGCCTAAAGCAGGGGTGTCCAAACTTGGGAACTTTAAGACTTGTGGACTTCAACTCCCAGAATTCCCCAACCAGCATAGCTGGGAGTTGAAGTCCACAAATCTTAAAGTTCCCAAGTTTGGACACTCCTGGCCTCAAGAAACCCATCCTGAAATAAGGGCCTTTGGCTGAGACGCACAGATCACAAACCGCTCCCTGGGTTGGGCCTGGCCTGAAGTGGGGAACGGATGGGCAGAACAGAAGGGGCACCTCTGCCTCTTCCCAGGCCCGGAGGCAAAGGAGCCTCAAATGGGCAGTGGGTGTCCCAGGGCCATCCTTGCAACCCCCATCATCCACAAAGCAAAAGCAAAACAGGTTTCTTACTCTGCTGCTCCTATATGCAAACTCCCCACACAGCATCCACTCCCTCCACACCCCGGAAAGTACTCGGGGAGGGGTACTCGGCACAGTCACCCATGCTCTGCACAGGAGGAAGAAGATGACTGTGTGGTTTTCTTCTCTGTGGACATTCTTCCTCTTCTCTGAAAACACCACAGCTTCTTCGCACTCACACATACAGAGTCAGGCCTCTCGCAGGCGGTCACCCCGTTGTTTGTTGGAAAGAGGGAAGTGACCAAGGAGATAGACAGATGTCCTTGCACGCACACACCCACACCCACACCCACACACATTCTCCTTGCAAAAGGCCTGAAGGACCAGAGATACACCTGGTCCCCGTCCTGTCATGGATCCACAAGTCTTTCATAACTTGGTTGTACTGCTAGGCCTCAGGTTGGGCTGTGTGTGGAGGACCAGGTAGTGCCCTACGATGCAGTGGGTTCTTTGGATGAAAACTGAACCCAGTTTTGGTCACCACAATGCAAAAGCGATGTTGAGACTCTGGAAAGAGGACAGAAAATAGCAACAAAAATGATTAAGGGATTTTGCATTATCCTTCCCCCAGGAGTGGGGAGGGAATGGGGATTTTGCAATATCCTTCCCTTGGAGTGCAGAGGGAATGGAGATTTTGCAGTATCCTTCCCCCAGGAGTGGGGAGTGAATAGGGATTTTGCATTATCTTTCCCCCAGGAGTGGAGAGGGAATAGGGATTTTGCATTATCCTTCCCCTGGAGTGGGGAGTGAATAGGGATTTTGCATTATCCTTCCCCCAGGAGTGGGGAGTGAATAGGGATTTTGCATTATCCTTCCCCTGGAGTGGGGAGGGAATAGGGATTTTGCATTATCCTTCCCCCAGGAGTGGGGAGGGAAGGGGGATTTGCAGTATCCTTCCCACAGGAGTGGGGAGGGAATAGGGATTTTTCATTATCGTTCCCCCCAGGAGTGGGGAGGGAATAGTGACTTTGCAGTATCCTTCCCCCAGGAGTGGGGAGGGAATAGGGATTTTGCATTATCCTTCCCCCAGGAGTGGGGAGGGAAGGGGATTTGCAGTATCCTTCCCACAGGAGTGGGGAGGGAATAGGGATTTTGCATTATCCTTCCCCCAGGAGTGGGGAGGGAATGGGTATTTTGCATTATCCTTCCCCCAGGAGTGAGGAGGGAATAGTGACTTTGCAGTATCCTTCCCCCAGGAGTGGGGAGGGAATAGGGATTTTGCATTATCCTTCTCCTGCCATGCCCACCAAGCCACACCCACCAAGCCACACCACGCCCACAGAACCCTTAGTAAAAAAAATCTTCTTTCACCACTGGGTATAACATATGATGAATGGTTGCAGAAACTGGGTATGTTTGGTTTAATAAAAGAAAGACCAGAGGAGGGACATGATAGCAACATTCCAGTCTTGGAGGCTCTGCCACAAAGAGGGGGGGTCGACTAATTTTCCAAAGCACCGGAAGGCAGGACAAGAAACAATGAATGGAAACTAATCTAGGAGAGAAGTAACCAAGAACTAAGGAGACATTTCTTGACAGTGAGGACAATTAACCAATGGAATGACTCCAGAAGTTGTGGGTCTTCCAACACTGAAGGTATTTAAGAAGAGATTGGACAGCCATTGGTCTGGAATGGTATAAGGCAGAGTCCCCCAAAGTTTCTGTCTTTGCAGAGTAATGGAGGGAAAGGGGGAGGGGAAGGTTCCATTCCAGCTGCTGGCAAGCACGCATGTGCAAACGCAGCTCCATTTGCACAAGCAATGTGCCTGCCACTTGCATAAGTCATGCAAGTGCGCGCATGCATGCTCGCTGGCCATTTCCACGACCCAGTTGCAATCCCTCCATGGCCCATTAGTGGGCAGTGGGCCACTGGTTGGGGTCTCCTGCTTGTGCAGGGGTTGGATCAGAAGACCTCCAAGGTCCCTTCCAAATCGGTTATTCTGTCATTCTGCTTACACATTTAGATGCCAAAGGGAGGAGGAGATCTGGACAAAAGTCATTAGGGAGTCAGGTTTTCCAAACTGAATCAATCAGGGTAAAAATGTTTCTGCTGCCATTTTCAAAGATGGGCTGGGCCACCAGCAGCTTCTGATGATAGCAGTAAAAGAGAAATTGGCGGCTTCCACTGCAGCCATTTTTGTCTTCTGTTACGAAAGAAGGAAGCTCCACCTTTTCCTTTTTCCTCCCATTGCTGGCCATGCATGTGAAGATCCTGTCCCAGTTAGACAGAAACTCTGCCCCTCTGCTTTCCCACAACATGCAGAGCTGATTTCCCACACAGCCGATACTCCTGCTCTTGTCTTTCTTTTGTGAGACATTCTGCTCAGTGGTGAAATCAATTTGTTTTACTACCAGTTTTGTGGGTGTGGCTTGGTGGGTGTGGCAGGGGAAGGATACTGCAAATCTCCATTCCCACATTCCCACCCCACTCTGGGGCCAGCCAGAGGTGGTATTTGCCGGTTCCCTGAACTACTCAAAATTTCTGCTACCGATTTTCCGAACTACTCAAAATTTCCACTACCAATTCTCTGAACTACTCAAATTTTCTACTACTGGTTCCCTGAACTACTCAAAATTTCTACTACCGATTCCCTGAACTACTCAAAATTTCCATTACCGGTTCCCTGAACTACTCAAAATTTCTGCTACCGATTTTCCGAACTACTCAAAATTTCCACTACCAATTCTCCGAACTACTCAAATTTTCTACTACTGGTTCCCTGAACTACTCAAAATTTCTACTACCGGTTCCCTGAACTACTCAAAATTTCCATTACCGGTTTCCTGAACTACTCAAAATTTCTGCTACCGATTCTCTGAACTACTCAAAATTTCCGCTACCAGTTCTCCAGAACCTGCTGGATTTCACCCAATTCTGCTCCTCTTCACCACAAGTCAAGAGGAATGACGTTTGCACTACTTCCAGGGAGAAAAAAGTCCGAGATGGAGACAGAAGAGGACAGGAAACTTTTGTTGTGGCATATGATTGGGTGTTTGCCAGAGCCGCTTGGTAGTGAGACAGGTGGCACATAGGTTTAACAAGTACAGGTAGTCCTTGACTTACAACAGTTCATTTAGTGACCGTTTGAAGTTACAGCGGCACTGAAAAAAAGTGACTTAGGACCATTTTCCACACTTATGACCATAGAAGCATCCCCATGGTTACATGATTTACATTTGGATCCTTGACAACTGACTCACATTTATGGCGGTTGCAGGGTCCCAGGATCATGTGATCATCGTTTTGCCACCTTCTGACAAGCAACGGAGAAGCCAGATTGACTTAACAACCATGTGGCTAACACAGTGTTTCTCAACCTTCTGGGAGTTGAAGTCCAGACATCTTCAAGTTGCCAAGGTTGAGAAACACTGGGCTAACATAGCAACTGTAGTGGTTCACTTTACAGACATGACAAGTCTTAAAAGGGAGCAAATCTCACTTAACAAATTTCTCACTAAGCAACATAAATGTTGGGCTCAATTGCAGTCGTAGGATGAGGACTGCCTGTAAAAGTGCCTATCCACTGCTTGTGAGACCTGGCCAAGATAAGGGATATCACAGCCTGCCAGAGGGGGCCTGTCTTTGGGAAGTCCCACAGGACACAGGCCTCTCTCATTCCGTTGGACGCCCCAGAGGATGGATTTAGGTAACCCACCAAATCCTGACTGAACACGAGGAAAAGCCTCCTAAAGCAGGGGTTTCCAACCTTGGCAACTTTAAGCCTGGTGGACTTCGACTTCCAGAATTCCCCAGCCAATGGGGGCATAGAAAACCTGGAAAAGGCCATCTGGGCATCGCTCAGGCACGGTCCAGCCTCTCCTGGCCAGAGTGGAACTTATTGTGGTCTGCCAGTTACCTGCAGAGCTGGCAGCAGAGCCAGACAGTGAGGAGGTTGGGGAGGCGCATGGGCCAGTCCTGAAGTCTGGGGAAGGCTCGGACAAGGGCTCTGCATCATAGGCAGAGAGGGCCAGGGCTATCTGGGAGTTATGTGCTGCCTCCGGAGCCTCCACAGTCAGACATCAGTGAGACAGAGGAACAGGAGGAGGCTGTTTCCAGTGCACGCATGCACAGAGCTGCCAGAAGGCAAGAACAGTTAAGACAAAAGGCATGACTTGGGAGTAAGGCTTGGAGGTGATTGGCCCCTCCCATAGAACATAAAGGAGGAGCAAAGGTGCATGAATCTTTGCTAGAAGCAACTTTGTTTGTACTGGTTGGTTTAAAATCTGAAGCTCCGTTTTGACTCTTTGCTCCATGTGGCCTTGCAAGTTAATTGCCATTTAGGTCTTTGGCAGCGTTTCAAGGAAGATAAAGGTGGGTGCTTATCAGCCTTATCCCGAAAGACTTTGGCAGATTACTGTCCGAATATTTACAAACTATTTGGAACTTATTAAGGGCTGTGAATGAACATAATTCACAGCCTTTGAAATCAAAAGGGGGTTTTGGGGACTAAGCATCTGTTTTTTACTCTATCAGGAAGCCTAGGACAGAACACTGTCCTAAAGGTCAGAGCAGAGCTAGTTGCCCCCATAGGGCACGCTACGTTAATGGCTGGGCACACCAAAGCCCGACATGCTCCTCTTCCCACCCTGAGCAATGGATTGCAGCCGTGCCACCCTCGGGGGTGAAGGAACTTCCAAGGCAGCAACATCAATGCGCTGAACATAGCCGAAGGCCTTTTCTTTTATAAAGGGGCTGCAAATGCACAGGGTGGTCTCAAGCGTCGCGCATTTCCTCCCACTCCTGTCATGTGCTTCTCGCTTGCTGCAATGAATGACAGGAAACCACATGACCAGCCCTGAGCCGGGCACAAGGCGGATGCCTGCCTGCAACTCCTCCAATGCCAGGGAACTGCCTCTGGCCCGACTCTGGTGATCAGGACCCTCCTTTCTCCCTGGAACATTTGCTGAAAAGGAAGAAATCTGCTCTGAAGTTCATTGACGTTCACTTTTCCTGAGGAAGACGGGTCAGCCAAGGTGCTTGAGGTGGAGAAGGGGAATCCACAGCAATTAAAGACGGGCACAGACAAAAAATGGGGATTTTTGTCTGGGCCAAAAGATATTCATGAAACAGCCTTATCGTAGAGCCGGGCAGACATTTTGTGCCAGTCCATTTGAGAATGTGTTGTGGGAGCTGTCACAAAATGGCTTGTCCACCCAGGATCACCCCCTTGCCTGGAAGTAAAGGCGTTGCCCTTCCTCTCAGCTCAGCCACGAGCTCTGCCTTTTCTCCAGGCCAGGCTGACATCCCCCCCTTTTTTAATCTTCTCGACAGGACCTCTGGGGTCCCCGAGGGGTTCTAGACCCTCCAAATTACACCTGTGGCCAGACTCTTTCTTCTGCAGTTGGTCAGCTCCACATGCATTCTTGGTCTCTGGGCTAACATTATCTACATCACAGGTGGGTTCCAGCCGGTTTGGCCTGGTTCGGCTGAGTAGGTAGTAACTCAGCCTGCCACGCTCCTAACCCGGTTCTATCCTCGGCGGTGCCATCTTGATTTTCTGCACATGAAACAGAACAATCTTCATTGCAAAAATGTAATTTTTTCCCCTTTCCCAATGTTGTGCGCATGCGCATCTGCACCTAAAAAGGTCTGTGCACTGCACTCGCAGTAATGCTGGCAGCAACCCACCCCTGGTCTACGTGATGTCTATCTTAAAATTTCACATACACACAGACACACACACACACACACACACACACACACAGAGCAGGTGCAGCAAGAATCTGGAAGGCACTAGAGAGGAGGCAAGCAACAGGGTGAAACAGCAGCAGCTGCCCTCTGTGCATGCCCTGCAACTCTCTCGCCAGGCCCGGAAGGTCAAGGCGCTTCCGGGAGGCTCCTGCAGCTGGAAGGCTGGCGTTGTCCTGAGGACAGGTGAAGAGAGGACAGCCCTGAGAGTCGATGGTGGCAAATAGCCCCCAGGGGTCCTAGACCCCAAACAGCTGGGCTGATTCAGGAGAAGTGAGGAGGGAAGGGGTCTCAGCACAGAAAAGTAACACCTGCTCCCTTCCAACTGCCGGCCTCACTTCCTGGGTCCCCTGATGGAGAAAACAAACACTGAAGCTGTTCAGACCTTCCTGGCGGCTCCTTTGCCCCCCCCCCCGCCCCATCAAGGGCCCTGGAAAGGGCATGTCAGTAAGAAGCAGGAGGAACAAGGGGCTGCAAAAGAACCGCGGAAGGAAGGCAAGGCTGCTCCCAGCCCTCTGGACATTGGGATGCAGGTTTCTTTTGGCAGAAGGTTCAAGGTTGGCTGGCTGTTCTCCTCAGCGCCACCTGTGGATGCCTACGTGCAATATTTTAAATCTAATCTTTCATCTCCACTTAAAATATCAAAGAGATAGACTGCCTCTGGCCACAGAGGGGCCACTCTTCGCTATTTTGCAACAAACCTATACAACCAACAAGTCCTCGGGGAGGAAAAAGTGGGCTCTTGCCACTTCGACTGGCCCAAAGCTTGAGGACAGCAGCTGTGAAACATGCACACCTTGGGAAGCTTTATCTGACGAGGCATTCGAAAAGGTCAAACCCCCACGCCCTCCGTTGTTGGCAGCTTCCAGTCTTGGCCGGCCCCATTCCCTCTCCCTTTCCTCGGATGCCAAGCACAGGGCCCTGATAAGCAGCTGATAAAACGGATAAGCAGTGCCAGGAAATGTCCTGATCACCAGCGAGGAGAATAATGCATCGTTATTAAGTGGCAGCGTAGATAAAACTCTGCCAGTCATGACAAAAGAGGCAGTGGATGGGGTGAAATTTGGAGCTGCCAAATCCAGTAGAGAACTCCTTCATTCATATCTCGGGGTAACGTCCAGATTCCTCCCCAGCCCCTCCAAACCAACAGGAAATACAGATTTGCTGTCCAAGGAAAACAAAGGGGTGGACAGCCTCGCCCTCTGCCAACCAACCAGAAGCTGACACAGCAGCCGCCACAATCAATCCAGCGAAGTGACAGGGAGATGACTCGGAGGAGGACGGGGGGGAACTTCCGCCCTTTGACAGCTTTCTCCTTGTTCCCCATTCTGTGCAATTCCCGCCCCTGCCCCCCCCGCAAGCCCAGAGGCAGAAATGTCGAAACAAAGTTGACAGGATTAGTGAAGGGAACATTTACGCCAAGATAAGTCTTGCGTGGCGGATGCCCACCGTACAAAGCAAAGTTTGGCATGACCCAGGACACACATCCTGCTTGTTCAAAGCCACAGAGAGCTTTGGATGTGGCCCAGCCATTTTCATACGGATCATCTAAAGGGGCTGACAGTAGCTGGATGAGAATATGGCAAATCGATTGTTTCAGATTTTAATCTAACAGTCCTGGAAGGAGGAGGATGGGAAGGGGTGGATTTTACAGGACTGAATTTATCCAGCTACAGAGGAAGAAAAACTTGGCTATTGAGAAGCAGGCAACTGAAGGAGAAAAGAAAAGGGAGAGAGTTTGGCCTAGTGATTAAGGCACCAGGCTCCAAGGCAAGAGACCTGTTCAAGTTCCATCTTAACCACGAAAGCCCGCTGGATGACTTTGGGCCAGTCTTTCTCTCTTAGCCCAACCCACCTCACAGGACTGTTGTTGTGGGGGAAATAGGAAGAGGAAGGTGTGTTCGGTATGTTCACTGCCCTAACTTAGTTGTAAAAGTAATAAAAGACGAATAAATGTATGAGCTATGGTGGCACAGTGGTTAGAATGCAGCATTGCAGGCAAATCCTGTCTACAGTCAGGAGTTTGATCCTGACCCGCTCAAAGTTGACTCAGCCTTCCATCCTTTCGAGCAAAGGTGAGTTTCTAACAGTTTGGACTGGTTCAGCCGAACCGGTAGTAACTTGGCAGCCTGGGTCACTGGAACTGGCAGCGGCCCAGCCCTGCCACGCCCCCGAACCAGTTCACTTGGCAGCACCATAGGTGCCATCTTGTTTTTCCCTTCTGCGCATGTGCAGAGCAATTTTTGTTGCACCGTGTGCAGAAGCGCACAGTGCGTCCTTGACTGAACTAGCAGTAGCGGCAACCGGAACCCACCCCTGCTTCCGAGATCAGTAAAATGAGGAGCCAGATTGTTGGGGGCAAGAGGCTGACATTTGCAAACTGCTCCAAAAGTGCTTTGAAGCACCATGGAGCTGTATATAAATCTGTGATGCCGAACCTTTTTGGTACTGAGTGCCCAATCTGGAACGTGCATGCATGTGCACATGCTGGAGTGCTGGAAACCTTGGCCAGCATGCACATGATTGTTTTTGGGCTGTTTTGGGGGCCATTTTGGCTTGAAAAATGGCCTGAAAAATTACTTGCATTTTGGGCATTTTGGGACCATTTTCAGGCCATTTTCCAGGCTGTTTTCAGGCCATTTTTGGCCGGGTGTTGGGCCATTTTCGCTCCAGGGCCCACAAAGACTAGCTGGTCGGTGCATTGGAAACCAGAAGAGCAGCTGGCAATGACATGTGTATCAGTGGCGGCTTCCGGATCCCATTCCAACCAGTACGGTTAGAATGGGCTCGGCGGCACCCACATGGAGGCGCAGAGTGCGCACATGTGCCAAGCGCATGCATGCATTGTAGCTGCCAGTGACACTTCCACAAGCCTCTGTGATGCTCCAGCTGCTCATCGGAGTGTTGCACAGCCACTGTATGCACCATGTGCGTGTGCAGAAGTGTCGAAGGCTTTAAAGGACAGATAAGGAGCTCGGGTGGGCGGTTGGGCCCTCCGGAGCACTGACCCAGAACAGTACCTGGTGCTCCGGGCAGGCTCCAGTACGCCTGTACTGGGGTGTACCACCTGCAACCCACCACTGGCATGTGCCCACATAGAGGTCTCTGGGTGCCACCTCTGGCACGCGTGCCATAGGTTCGCCTTCACGGGTCTAGGTGATATTGCTAAATAAGCAATTTTAAAGATGGCCATGACCTGAAAAGAATGACAAAGCAAAAAGGCCCTGGCTATGAAAGGTGGCCAAGACCCCACAGAAGCCACAGGTTGAGGGCCACTATGGACAGCTTCTATTACACCCCTTTGCAAGGCAGGCAAGAGGGAAAGAAGCATCAAAACAGACCTTTTTAGAAAAATACTTCCAGGAAGAAGGCAAGCTTTCCCTGGAGTTACAGCAACATCTTTCCTACATCATCTGGAAATCCCTGAACCGTTTTCTTGAGCATCCAAGAGTGGAATTCCCCAACTTCAGTGTACAATTGGTTACATGGTTGAATTCTCATCACGGTTAACTTAAAATTACCATTTCTTTCATTTCAGCCTTGCTGTTCCTCGCTCTGTCCAAACTCCAGCTGTTTCCAGCTATTGTGTGTAAAGAAACATTAGAAACTTTTTCTGAGTGTCACAGGAAGGTTTTGAAGCATGCCTCTGACACCCAGAACCAAGATAACTTTAGGAATATTCTCTGCCCAAAATTTTAAAAAAGGGCCTATATCTCTTTAAAGCTCTGAGTCCCAAATGCCTGCAGAAGTTAATATAATTATGTGCCGTGACTTTGGCAGAGACGCAGCACAAGGAGGGTCATTGTGGCTCAATTATTAACTGGGCTGGGGGAGGGAAGACCCTTGACTCGATCAGAATGTGCTCTAACTCAGTAGCGAGGCTTCAGCTGCTACAGAAGGCAGCAGGACTGGGCATAAAGGTTAATGCATTCCTTCTCCGTGCTAGCCTTGGTCCTCTAGCCAACATCATTCCCAAAGAGGTCCTTGCTCCCTGGAACAGTTAAATCCCACTCCCCAGCCTCTGTCTGCACTTCCTCCAGGGAGGAGGAAGCAAGATTAAAGAGGCAGGACTGTAGAGCTTCTCCAAAAGAAATACTGTAGCTTCCCAGCATATGAGAAAAAGGCAGCCTGGGACCCTTTCTCAAATGTCTGAGGATTTGTATGTCGGACTCACCGACAAGGGAAGGCAACTCTGCATGTAAAGATTCTGCCCTGAGCAACTCTTGAAAACCAACATTGGGTTTTCTCAGGGTCTTATGCCACATACTGGAACCCCTCCCCTGTCTTCATCTTCCTATAATCTGAACAAAGCCTGACCTCTACTCATCTTTGAGTATGCCAGTAGTTAGACCAGGAGTCAGCAATCTCTGGCTCTGGAGCCGCATGTGGCTCTTTCATCCCTCTGCTGCGGCTCCCTGTTGCTGGCCGGCTCCACAATTAATAGGGCTTTCGCTTAGGACAGGTAGAGGAAAAAGGATGCCCTGCTAGGAGGAGACTATTGTGGGGTGGAACCCAGAATTGAAGGGGGGGGCTTCCGGTTAGGACTTTTGTGGCTCTTTGAGTGTTTAAGGTTGCCGATCCCTGGGTTAGACACTCAGAAATGGAGAAGCTGATTGGTCCTCACCCTTCAAACTCCAGAACTCAATGTTCAACCTTGGCAGGGAAGTCTGTGCTGCAAAAGCAGCCTAAAACAGGTTAAGGCAGGGGTGTCCAAAGTTGGGAACTTTAAGAATTGTGGACTTCAACTCCCAGAATTCCCCAGTCCACAAGTCTTAAAGTTCCCAACTTTGGACACCCCCAGGTTAAGGGAGAGAAGAGAACACTGGAAAGATTTTTAAAAAATATTTCCTCCTCTTAATGTTTTGTTTCTTGGACTATTTTTATTTCTTGGCTAACGCCAGCATAACCAAAGGAGTTTCTCTTAGAATGCAACACCCACTGACCCTTGTCCAATGCCTCTTAAATTAATGAAGCCCTCTTCACGATTATTCATAAAGCATCTGCAGACAAAATAAAACTGGAAATCCCATACCCCAACAGAAAAAAAAATTCCACTCAAGCCCCAAATGGCCAACTGGGCCCACTAAGGAGCACAACGACAAGGGAGTGTGCAGCCAACTGAAGCGCAAGGCACTCCAACGCCTGGCTGGGATCCGGATGCAGTTCAGCCTAGGAAGGAGCCTGAACCACTTTCCAAGGGTGGGGCTCCCCAAGCTTTCCCTCCTCTAGCAGGGTTTCTTCCTGGGCTTGGCAGGATCCCTGGAAGGCACCCCCCCCCTCCCCGCTGCACCTCTTTCCCTTCTCCACTTCAGGGTTTTAAGGAATCAAGGGACACATTAAGGATCAAGGAATCTTCCAATTTTGCTTCTTCCTCTCATACAAACAAACAGAATTTTGTCCCCAGTTAGTCTCAGAGCTGCAAAGGGAAGGCTGGCTGGACCTTCCTTCCGCAATTCTTTTATCAAGGAACAATGAGAATATGATTAGCTGGTACACCCACATAAGACCCATGCCCAAGACATTCCAAGCACAATTTAAGGCGCACGTTGCACAGTGGTGAAATTCACATTTTTTTTATTACCAGTTCTTTGGGCGTGGGTTGGTGTGCATGGCAGGGGAAGGATACTGCAAAATCCCCATTCCCTGCCCACTCTGGGGACAGCCAGAGGTGGTATTTGCCGGTTGTCCGAACTACTCAAAATTTCCACTACCGGTTCTCCAGAACCAGACAGAATCTGCTGAATTTCACCCCTGGCTTGTCAACTTTAAACCTTTCACACCGAGGGTCTGGGTTACTCACAGGACCGACTCTCCCAGGTGGCTTCTGCGAGCCTGACTAGATCTGGCAGAGTGGGCACATGTCACAAGGAGGAGGACCCAGAAAGCAGGCCTTCTCTGCCCTATGGAACACCCTCCCCGGAGACATGGACGGTGTCAACCCTACTGGCCTTTTGGAAGACTTGACTCTTCCCCCAGGCATTGGCACCAGACTCTTGGTGGAGGATTATTAAGTAGTTTTTTCGTGACCCGTCAAAACTGCGGTCCACAAAAGCGCGCTCGACGAAAGCGCGCATTTGACGTCATCACAGCGCGACGAAAAAAATTAAAAATTGAAATAAAAATAAAATTAAAGCAAGCCGATTCACATAAAGGTAAGGGTTAGGTTTAGGGTTAGGGTTAGGGTTAGGTTAAGGGTTAGGGTTAGGTCTAGAGCGTTAGGGTTACGTTTAGCGTTAGGTTAAGGGTTAGCATTAGGTTTAGCGTTAGGTTAAGGGTTAGGTTTAGGGTTAGATTTAGGGTTAGGTTAAGGGTTAGGTTTAGGGTTAGGTTTACGGTTAGGTTTAGGGTTAGGTTTGGGGGGGGTTAGGGTAAGGTTTTCGCTTTATTTTTACATTTATCGATCACAACGCGATGTTTTCATCGCGCTGTGATGACGTCACGTACGTGCTTTCGTCGAGCGCGATTTTGTCGTCCGCGGTTTTGTGGTGGAACCAGTTTTTCCCCCCTTTTCTCATTCCTCCCTTGGAAAGCAACATCTTTCATGGATCAGGAGTTCCCCAAGAGCCAGAGAGAAAGACCACAGCCTGGATGGAGAAAAAGACCGTCTTTCTCTATCCTTCGAACCTCCCTGATGTTCCCCACAACTGGCCAGGCGAGACAAAGGCAAGTTTGAGAAAGCCTCCCCAGAAAACTTCCTTAGAAGATAATCCAAAATGAGTGGAAACAAGCTGACCCAATTCCAGCAGCCAATGTGAAAGCCATCCTGGCTCCACCAAAACCTGGAAAAGGAGGGAGGGGGAGGGAGAGGTCAACAGATGGTCTTAGTTATTGACGGAAATTAAAGTATGTTTTGAAAATGGGAAGAGGGCTGAACAAGAAGACTCCTACACAGAAAACTGGATTAAAAATTAAAGTGATTCAATTATTTGGGATAAAATGAAGAAATACTCTTAAGGCAGGGCTAGTCAACCTTTTTATACCTACCGCCCACTTTTGTATCTCTGTTAGTAGTAAAATTTTCTAACCGCCCACCGGTTCCACAGTAATGGTGATTTATAAAGTAGGGAAGTCAATTAAATTTTAAAAAGGAAAGTGCTTCAGTATCGGACAAAACCACCCACCATGAAAGCTGGAACGCCCACAAGTGGGCAGTAGGGACCAGGTTGACTACCACTGCTCTAAGGAGTCAGAATTTTGCAGAGCAGATATATAAGGCCAACATCATAAATGTCAGCGTTCCAGAAAAATATTAATAGAAAGGAAATCATAAATACTTGAGAATGTTGAAAAATAGCAGGTTGCAGGAATAGATGGGATAGACCAGTGATGGCAAACCTTTTCAGCACCAGGTACCCAAACCGGAACGTGCATGCATGCATGTGTAAGTGTGTGCATGTGTGCACCTGTGTGCACCAGGGCCCTGGAAATCCAAAGACCAGCTCCTGGTACGTACATGCCTGTTTCTAGGCCGCTTTTCAGGCCATTTTTGGCCTGCAAAATTGCCTGGAAACAGCCTGGAAAAGGCCCTGTTTGGGGGGCATTTTTGGGTGTTTTCAGGCTGTTTTCCGGCGCTCCAGCACCTGCAAAAATCAGCTGGCCAGAAACCAGAACAGCTGATGACGGCACATGTGCCCACAGAGCGGGCTCTACGAGCCACCCTGGCACGTGTGGGTATAGACAATTATATAGGCTAAAATATGCTTGTGGTTTGCTTGGGGAATAACTGCTATTTGCTAAAAGGTGGATTGTGTTGGTGTGGGATGACTGTTCCCCTGTGAAAAGTGAAAGTGAGTGCAAAACCGAAGGGAGACGAAGTCTGAAGTGTGCCTGGGGGCCACTGGAAGACTTCTGACTGAAGGGGAATGAGGAAGGGAAACAAGCAACATTGGAGCAGTGCAACTTTCTTTCTTTGGAAGGTCCCTGAGAAATGTGTGAATGTGAGAATGTTTACATTTGTTGATTTACACAAATGATAAAGCAAATGCACTTGGATCACCAAATGCTTGCTATAATTGTGAGATTGAAAGTTGGGGGGGTGAATGCAATAAGAAGGATTTATGATGAAAATTAAGCATATGTGGAAGTAAATGGATTACTTAGCATATGATTCAAATCAGAGCATGGAATAAGAACATATGGATGTGTAATGTACCCTTAATGGACACATTTATGGTTAGTATATAAAGAACACTTACACTGTTGTAGAGGTCTAGTTGGTGACATAAAAAATAAACATTTTTGTATACAAAGATGCTGTGTTGTTGGTTGAAATACCACAACAAAGAAGAAACCTTTTAACCAATGTGATGCTCTGCAAAATGATTCAAAAGTGCTTGAAAGAAATACACAAAAACATGTTCATAAAGTTTTGAAACTCAAATACAAAATAATACTATAAATATTTTTATTAGATATGATTCCAGTGAAGATAAATGAAAAGTATCATAATACATGTGTTCCGATATATGTGAGTGGGACAAAAATCAATCTTGGTACAGCAATAAGCACACAAGTAAATTCCTATTACATGGAAAAAAGAAAGCAGATTTGATGTACCTGACTTCCAGCTAAAAGATCTATTGCACTGGAAGGATAAACATATGGCCCCAACTATTCACTGGTCACCAGAATTGATGACCGTCACAATTTACAAATCAATAACTTATCAATATTGATTGCTTATGGATGTGAATGAATTAAGGCTTCCATTCATTGAAATGTTCACTCTACAACTTTATGTTTGTCTGTCTGGGAGTATAAAGTATTTGCTCTATATGTTTAGGTTTCTTTTTTAAGCTCCCCCCTTCTTTTAGAAATGCTGTGTATCTTTTCCTTTGGTGTTTGTGGTTAGCTAATAAAAGAATAATAACCATAATGACAGTAAAAAGGAGCCAAATGAGTTGTAGAATACGTTAGAAAGATCATACGATGCAACAAAGCGAATAGTCCCGAAAATGACAGTGTCAAGGACCAGGTTACTTGATAGAGAAAATTTAACTAATAACTACAAGTTATACATAAAGGGTGACAAACTGAAGCAGGAAGATAAATTGGAGTCTCTTCACAGAATGTTTACTAAAGATGAGGAAATACATGGAGAAATGTTAATGATCGTAGAAAGCTAGCGGCTACCATGTAGTCTCTTGCAGGAAATCAATGCTTGTTTTAAAACTGGGAAATGGCTCTCAGTAAAACTGCTTCTTCTGCCTTCTGGTTCATAAGGAAATGAGGTTTACATCAGGAGCAGCATGAAAATGAGCTGGGTGCAGTGATCAAGTATGAATGGAATTAAACAAGTGTTAACCACACATGCCATACGTCTGTAATGGCGAGGCGTCAGCTCCAACGCGCATGCACGTGCCGGCCAGCTGATTTTCGGCCTTCTGAAAGGCCTGGGGAGGATGTTTTCACCCTCCCCAGGCTCCAGGAAAGCCTCCGGAACCTGGGGATGATGAAAATGGCCTCCCCCAGCCCCCCCCCCCCCCCCGAGGAAATATCAAGCTCAGCTTGCAGGTGAATAATGCGGTGCACATGGAGGGGAGTGGGGGGAGAGTGTTGTGTGTGCATTCACATGTGGGGGTGTGATTTGCATTACGGTTGCTGGCATGTGTGCATGCGATTGCATGCGCATGCTCACATTTTTGGCACCAAACAACAAAAAGGTTAGCCATCACTGCAATAGGTTCACCATCATGGGTGTAGGGCAGTGGTGGGTTCCAGATCCCGTTCTAACTGGTACAGTTGGAACGGGCCTGGCAGCGTCCACATGTGTCCGCGCAGTGCGTGCATGCGTCTTACTGCCTTTGTGCCACTCCAACTGCTCAGCGGAGCATTGCGCAGGCGCTGTATGCGCAATGCATGTGCGCAGAAGCATGGAAGCCTTAAAAGACAGGTAAGGAGCTTGGGTGGGTGGGTGGGCCCATCGGAGCACCATACCGGAACGGTATCCGGTGCTCCGGGCAGGCTCCGGTACACCTGTACCGGGACGTACCGTTTGCAACCCACCACTGGTGTAGGGTCTCCTTCTTTGGGGGGAGTTGGACTAGATGACCTACAAGGTCCCTTCCAACTCTGTTAATCTGTTAATCTAATCTGAAATACAGGATTGAATGATCTCTGTGAAAGAGATATATTGAGGTAGTTTGGGCATGTAGAAGCAGTGAGGATCAAATAGGAAAACAAATGTACGAAGGAATTGTGCAGGAGAAGACAGACAAAATCATGGCTGGGCAAAGTTAGGAAGAGTAAACCTCTGGTCTCGATGCACGACCCAGATTGGATCTTGCAACGTTATCCTGGGACCCATACATTTGTCTTCATTCATTGGCGAGAGTTAGAAATCCTTAAAAAGGTGCCAAGTTAAAGGAAGGCAACAAATGAAATTGTGTTTCATGAGAGCAAGCGTTGAAAGCTAAAGAGGAGCAGTGGTGCTTGGTGCCATGTTTCCTGCCCTTAAAGGACCTGCCATTTGGGGATGCCTTCCAACACAGACCCACCCCTATGCAGATGCTCCGACTGGCAAAGACACCCCCCCCCCCATCTTAGGACAAAAGCTGTTCCCCCAGGGTCGTTTGAGGCTTGTGCCACCAGGCTGGTCTCTTGGCAGCTGGCAGTGGGGAGAAGGCAGCATGGGAGAGGCAGGTCAGTCCGAAGGAAGCCCTGAGCCCAGCCCGGCCCTGCCATGCCTCCATCATAGCCCCCCCACCCCAGCACCCACGCAGGACCGTCTGACCTGCCCAACTGCCAGTGCCGGCTGTGAGGGTAGCCAGGATCCACAAGACTTTCCCTTCCCTTTCTTTTTTTTTTACACTTTCGCCCAGGCTGCTCAGCCAACGATGAGCCTCAGTTGCTCCGAAGGACCATCCAGGGGGCGACTCAGTTTCCCTTTTCAAGCTCTATTAAGGAAATGAAAAGCCCTGAACGCCACCCCCTCCGTTTAAGGAACTCAGCCAGACGCCCCCTCCCAACAAAGAAGCGACTCGTGTTCTTCTCTCTTTAAAACGGTCCTTCTCTTTTTCCATGCCCTCACTCCGCTCCCATCGCATGTAGCACGCGCAGCCTTAACCACAGAGCTACACCAGCGAATCAAAATGTTGAATCCAAAAGAAAAAATTAGTCAGGCGGCAGCAACAGCCCAGCATTAGCTAAACCAAAGGCTGACATTCCACTCTAAAGCAAGTATCAGAAAGGATGAGAAGCGCAGATAATCGGGGGGAAGTTACAGTTGAAATAAAACTGAGACTAGGGAAGCTGTGGGTGGTTGGATGTTCTATGAGTCAATTAGGCGGGATCAGCAAGAGCTCACTCTCCAAATATGCCATTGAGACTGGATCCAACACACACAAAAGCAACAACCACCACCACCACCACAGGCTCCCCTGATCTGCCTTCCCATTTTGGAGACCTTTCAGCCAGCCTCCTCTCTAAGGGCCCCCAAGAGCCGCAGCCCCATCAGCTGAGCAGCATACAACACTCCAACGCCTTTGGGCCGAAGCGGGGGGGAGGGAGTCCCGTCTAGGGCGCCACACTGACAGCTCCGAACGGGCTTCTGCCTGCTGCCCAGGGCAAGAGACCCGCCGCCCGAGGTCTCCGCCCGAGGGCAGAGAGCCTGCGGCACTCCAGGCCACAAGAGGAACCTAGGAGGCCTGACAAGGGGCTCCTCGAGGGCAGAGTGCTCACTGCACCCAGCCGGACCTCAGCTTGAGAGAGCCGGACAACCGCTGCGGCCGGAGGACTCCCGCCTGGCTCTTCTCCGGGACGGCGGCTCCTTCCTTGGGGGTAGCTCCGGACCCCCGCCAAGGCAGCAGCTGGCCGGGCAGGAGAAGGGAGGCTCCGCTGCGGTCCCCGCCGGCTCAGCTTCCGCACCTCCCGTACCGAGCCGAACAACAGATTCCCCGGCGCCCCCGCTGCCTCCTCTACCCGGCACTGCGCTCCGTCGGCCGCCTCCCTGGAAACGGAGAGGCGCGCGAAGCAGCCCAGCCGCCGGTGCTCCCAAGCGGGGCTGCGCGGTATCCTCCGCCCGGCGGGCTTGACGGACCCGCCGGAGGTTCAGGGCAGGAGAGAAGTCCTGGGGGGGAGGGGAGGGGGCTTTTAAGAATCCTCAACAGGGCTGCCTGTGGCTCTGCCCCAGGAGCAGCTGGAGCCCAGCCCTCCCGCCAAGGGACCCCCCCTTCGCAGCCGCTCTCCGGGCCTGGGGGCAGCCGGGACCCCGACGAGTGCCCGAGCAAAGCCGGCCGGAGTCACGGGACGCCAGCCCCGCCAGGGTGTCGGAGGAGCGGAGTCGGCGGCTGCGGTTGCCCCGCAAGGGAAGGAGGAATCCACGCGCCCGGCCGCTCCAGCGCTGGAGCACAGTAACTTACCCCGAGGCCGCGTCGGGGCCCCCGGAGCTCCTTGCGCGCCACGCGCCATCCCCAGTCCCGGCATCAGCGCCAGCCACGGGGCCCTTTCCGGCGAGCCAGCGAGAGCAACCGCCGGTGCCGCTGCCGGCCCTCGTCCGAGCGAGCGAGTGAGCGGCTCTGGGCGCAGGTGGCTGGGCGGGTGAGGCCGCCTCCCCTCCACAGCGACCCTGCGCGGTTGGCCAGACTGAGAGTCGCGTGGAGCTTTCCGAGGCGCAGGGCGGACCCGACGTGGCTGCCGGATCCCTCCCTCCCTCCCTCTGGGCCCGGTCAGTTTTCACGAACGCCGGATGCGCCTTCAGCCTTCGGTGCGGGGAAGAGGTTGGACTAGGAGCGGAGAGCCTGGGGACGCCGGTGGAAGGAGCGTCCCAATTCTGCCCCTAATGAATAGAGTTGGAAGGGGCCTTGGAGGTCTTCTAGTCCAGCCCCCTGCTCAAGAGTATCAGTATTAGACCCAAGGTTGTCCAGTCCCTCCTCAAAAGCACCCACAACTTCTGAAGGCAAGAATGTCACATTCTGAAGGGTTTGTTCCTGGGATGTTGTGTGTGCTCACATAAAGGGGTGGCAGGCCAGAGTTTGTGCCTTGACACACCTGTTCTCAATTGTGGTAAAACCACCACTGGGCTTCGTGTCCCACTATCCCAAGTTCCAGACCCCCATCTGCCCACTTACTCTCAACTCAACCTATCTCATCAGGATGTTGTTACAGAGAAATTAAGAGGCGGAATTAATATATAACACTTTGAAATTCTTCCCAAAAGCTGAAAGGCAAATTAACAGATTAAAAAGGTAAAGGTTTCCCCTTTCCAATCATGTCCGACTCTAGGGAACTTATCTCCAGTTCTTAGCAGAGAGAGTCAATATTGTCTGAATACATGTTTTGTGGTCCTGTGGCAAGCATCACTATACACCAAGGCTTCCCACCAAAATGGTACTGATGTATCTACTCTCATTTCCATGCTTTCGAACTTCTAGGTGGGCAGGAACTGAGGCAGAAACAGGAGTTCAACCTGTCACACACTACTTGGGCCTCAAACTGCCAACCTTCCAGTCCACATCCAATGTCTTAACTGCTAGGCCATCATGCCCCCCATACAATTAACAAAGAACTCCTATAGAACGAGTGGTACAAATTGCTGGATGGCAGGTGTAGAGCTTAAGGAAAGACTAAACGAAGGAGACACAGGAGTTAGAAATTAACAAGGTAGAGGTAGAGATGAACAAACATGTATAAATGGAAAGAAGGATTGTAAATTAAGGACTGTATATAATAGCATCATACATATATAGACTAGGAAACTGAAATAAGGGGGGAGAAGTGTATTTACAATGGATGTTTATCGAGGTGGAAATGTTGTACAGAAGGAAATTGCAAAAACAAATTTTTCTTCCTTTTAAAAAAACTTTAATAAAAAATATTTAAAAAACAAAAACAAAAGCAAAGAACTCCTATCAAAGGCACCACCCAATTCTACCATCCATTGTATTAGCTTTCTCCAACATGGTGTCCACTAGATATCCCACAACTGCAGCTGCTCAGGTTCACCCGAGAGCACAGTAAGGAGCCACAGTAAGGCTCCTGTCCCGACATCTATGGAGGGTCTCAGTCCTCCAGGTCATGGTTGTCCCAAAGGTGCTATTTCAAGAAGCAACTGGACTTTCTGGTTTTTCTTTGAAGACGTTTGGCTTCTCATTCAAGAAGCTTCTCCAGCTCTCTCTACTGTCCCAGCATTTCTGCAAGGAAGATGGGCTCTCCGGCCCCAGTGCTGCTGCTTCCTGGTTGGCAACTCTTTGAGAGATGGCTGAACCTGCAGAACTCCAGCCGGAGGGTGAAAGGAGAGAGGATGTCTCTGCCTGTCAGGGTCCAGGCAGATTCTGACCAGCTGAAAGAACTGAAAGCCCAGCAGGGGACATTGTCCAACTTGGCTCCCTTCTGCTGCTGGATCATGGAACATGGCCTGCTGCCAGCTGGGCTTCCACACCGGGTTGGAGCATTTCTGGGGCTGGCCCAGGAACCTGGCACTTAAGGGAGAGCCCAGATGCCAAGGCAGCCAAAAAGGATTTAGTGGATCCTGCCTCCTCTCACCCCCATCCTAAGGGAAGGGACACTTCTTTAGGTCAGCCAAGAATGGCTTCAACTTGACTCGGGTGCAGGTTGGGAGGCGATGAAGCCAGGATCAGATAGACACGGCAGAAAAAAGGTTGCCAGGAGGGATTGCCAGGTGGGCAAGAAGGGCCCACAGTTTAGTCTTCCTTCTAAACTGACAAATGGGATGTCAAGAGGATCCTGCCTTAAGATAACCTTAGGCGCACCCCTGCCCTCATTATTTCTCCCAGCTTCTTTGTTTCTCAAATTTATTTCTCATCTTTCAAGGCAGCTTCTTAGAAAAAGTGCTGCTTTCTCACCCGGGATTCCCTGCGCCTTACAAAGAAAGAAAGCAGATCTGATTTCCCATTTCTGAAACAAGCTGGGCTACCAACAGTTTGTTTCTCATATCCCCCAAAACTGTTGGAAGATGCTTGGTGCTAAGACTGCTCCCATACATTTAACAGAATAACAGAAAATAACAGAAAACAGAGTTGGAAGGGACCTTAGAGTCACCTAGTCCAACCCCCACTCCTGGTCCATTTCTGAAAGATGGCAGTCCAGTCTCTTCTTGAAAGCCTCCAGTGATCAAGCTCCCACAACTTCCAAAGGCAATTTCTGTTCCTTCGGTTGATTGCTCTCACTGTCAGAAAATTCCTCCTTATTTCTAGGTGGAATCTTGACCAAATCCATCTGTGGGATGTTACATGCAGCATCTAAAATTTAATCAGCAACGTTTGCTTTCCCTTTTTCTTGTTCCAAGATGCAAATCAATTACTCTGAAAAACTTGAGCTGTCCTCAAAAAGGAATTCAGAGTAGTCCCCCTTGTGGTCAATGCAGATGCTATGGACGTAAATACTGGATAATATTCATCAAGTTTAAAAGATACACTTGTGAAGTTGTGCTGTAGCCCCCTGTGCATGCATCCCCTATAAAAGCTGGTATTATGATGGGGTCCTTGGTGCTCATTCAGCAGCAAGAGCCTTCTAAGTGTAGCCCAAAGGAGAGAAGGATCACAGAAGCAGAATATCTGACCGGTGAAAAAGGATCAATACCAAAATGAGGACATGGTATCACAGATTTTAAACAAAACGAGAAAGGAATGATGCTTTTGCCTCTGAATCAGTTCCCCTCTAAGCAAATGATCAGATTTGCATTTAAACACATAATTTTTTGCAAAAGGCACAAAATGCTGAAAATTAGAGTGGCTGAAAGAATGAGAGTGGGTTGGTGGGAATTTTGGTTATTTCAGGAATTGAAATAAGGAGCCGAGGTGGCGCAGTAGTTAAATGCAGCACTGCAGGCTACTTCAGCTGACTGCAGTTCGGCTGTTCAAATCTCACCGGCTCAGGGTTGACTCAGCCTTCCATCCATCCGAGGTGGGTAAAATGAGGACCCGGATTGTTGTTGGGGGCAATATGCTGACTCTGTAAACCGCTTAGAGAGGGCTGAAAGCCCTATGAAGCGGTATATAAGTCTAACTGCTATTGCTATTGCTATTGAAATGAGATTAGGCACTGTTGGAATGCCACTTTCTGGACTGGGGGAAGATGACTGAAGGACTGAAGATTTCAAACCATTTTTTTCCAAGAAAGATTGATACGAGTTTTATTGTATCTGGCCTTAAGGCTGTAATAAACTGATTTGAACTCAGCTTTTTTTTTTTTTTTTTTTTTAAGAATTTGGGTATAAAATGATGCCCGGTGATGGTGTTCAAATATCTACTAAACAACCCAGAGATCTGTTCTCTTCTGTGTGGCAGGCAGAGAAATTCCACTTGGAAAACACCCACTTGGAAAAAGGATTTCCCCTGGAAGGGAGCTACGCAGGGGCAGGAAGGAACGTTTCCCAGGCACAAACTCTGAAAGGCACCAAGTGGGTCACATCCAGCTGTCAGCCATGCTTCTGTTCCACAAAGGTGCTGTGTGGGATGAGAGTCCACGCAGAGGAAAGTCTGCCTGCTCTGGCCAGACTCAGCCAGCCCGATGAACAGCTGGGATTAGGAGAGACTCGGACGGGGGGCAGGGGCATTCAGAATTTGCAGCCCAGCAAGCCTGGGCTGGCTGATAATAGCAACTCACACAAGTGTGGGCACATGTACACATGTGCGTGCGTGCATGATCACATGATAAAAAGTGAAATATGAGCTAATGATACCTGCTGTCCAAATGTTTTCAGTCCTTGCTCCGAGAGGATGGGGGCGTAGAAAGTATTGGCCAATGCAGTTTTTAGCAGAAGCATGGAGACAAAGAGCTAAAAGGAGGGGATTTCCCCAAAGGACGGGCTTCCCCATAGATACGGCTGTGGAAATTCTTAATCATCCAGCTCATGGCTGTCTCAAAGCTGCTCCCCCCCCACACACATACCTCAAAAGGCAACTAGGCTTCCTTGGTTTTTTTAAAAAAAGTTTTTTATTAGATAAACATTAAAAACATTGGACATAGTGCGATGTTTCTGGCATAAACATTTCCATAGAGTGATTGGATCTTACAGCAATTACATTTTACATACATTACATAGGTATGTGTAGTCAGTCAGATTACCTGTCCATTGATCCCTTCTTTTATATAATTACTAGCCATACAAATGCATATCCAATTCACACATTCTTAATACCATGTTTTCCAATTCTTAGCTTGTCTGTGTTTTTCCTCTCCAGGACTTTTCCCCTCATTTCTAACCTTCGGTACCATTTATCCCAGATTTTGTAATATTCCATCACACCCTTGTCTTTGAGCTCTAGAATCAGTCTCTCCATTTCTGCGGACGTCAGTATCTCATTTATTATTTCTTGTTCCAGGGGAGTCTCCTTATTTTTCAATTTTTATGCAAAAACCAGTCTTGCCACTGTCAAAATATGCAGCATTAAATATAGTCCACCTTTGTCATATTTTTCTTTTGTGATCCCTAGTAGAAATAATCGACTTGAGCTCAAACCAGTGTGGAAGCATCTTGGGTCTGCTGAAAGGACTGCGCTGCAAACATCAACCTATCTCCTGTTTCGAATGCCATAAATTAACATTTAAAAGCTAGATGAGATATGTTTTTGTCATTTTCCCCAAATTTAGTTCCCTCCCGTTCAGTTCTCTGGTGCCACCCAAGCAAGGCCTCCTCCTGCAGAGCCTTGACTAAAGTGGCTGGGCAAATCCTCCATTACAAAACTAAAACTGAAATGAGGAAATGTCTTTGAACAGGAAGTAGCCTTCTTTTCATGAATACTGTTTTCCATTTGTTGCCAAAGAAAGACAATGCTTTCTCTGCATTTTTAGACTCTACAAGTGGCTAAAGAATACAAGCCAAAACAAGAAATAAAAGTTTGGAAAACTATTGATTACACTATGAAGAAAAATGTATATATGTACAATTGATTATACACATTGTACTATTATAATTATTAATTAACCTTGGAATTGTTAAAAACTACGAGAAGGCAATAATTGAGTAGTAAACTACAAAAGCAGAATATATATGCTGATACGGAAAGTTGTAAAAGTATATTACATTGTTATGTTGTTTGTGTTTTTATCTGCTTTGTATTTGTTTTGTATTTGTTTTCTTGTTCTTTTTTAAAATTGAAAATGTTTAATAAAAACTATTTAAAAAGAAAGAAAATGGTTTGCCTTCCTCTCCCCATTTTATATACCAGACCAGTCTCAAATGACATCAGCTTCCCTTTATAACTTCCTCATCTCTCTTCAGAGAGATGAATGGCCTCTGAGCAGCGTTCCTGGGCCAGGCAATGGACTAGCTGAACAACCATGGCTACCTCATCCTGAAAATGCCAGATAACCCAGCTTTGAAAGAAACCCCGAAAGGGGCTTCTAGTCAGAAGGAAGGGACGTCTTGAGTCCATTTTTTATTCCAGCTCTCTGCTGTTTCCTTGACAAGTTTTTCATTTATTTATTTTTTTGTAAATGTGTTTTTATTTTTTCATTTCATTTTCGTACAGTCACATATATACTGTGCATAACTGGGGCCATATAACATTAAACAATAAACACAGCCATTCCTCTTGTCGACAATACCCCCCAAAATAGAAACCCAATGTACCTCTTTGACCCTCCATATACTCTTTCTTTCGCCCCCCTCCAACTTCCCTTCTTCCCTCCATAATTACCCTCTACCCTACTTCCCCTCCCCCTCTACCACGCCTCTCTCCCGATACACTCCCTCCCTTCCTTCTCCCCCTCCCTCCAGTCCTCTCTCCCACCCTCGCTACCCCTCTTTCTTCTATCCCTCATATGCTGCAGAATGTATTCAAGTGATTGTCCACTGAAATATCAACAGAATTGGTGGTCTTGAGGTGGAATATTGCCGTTAAAAATGTGTTAGTCCATCCAATGCTTAGCTCTATCTGGTTCCTGGGGCAGCAGTCCCTGTCCAATTTCTTATATTATTATTGTTGTCACTATCAAGTATGTTGCCCTGGTTTTTTGGGTGGGTGGGTGGGTGTTGAATTTGGTTTATTTTGTTGTACTTCTCCAGAGTCACATGATTACAGCAGCTGGCAAATAGCATCCAAAAGTAAATCATCAGAGTCCAAGGCAAAGCATTCCTCAAAGTTCCAATGTATTAAGAGAGCCACGTTGGCACATCTGGGAAAACCTGAATCTGAAAGCTTCCCAGGTTTCCCCACCTAGTTGAAAGTTCAAGATCTTGCCTCCACACCCACAAGTCCATCTCATGGTCTAATCTTTCACTGCCATGCTGGCAGTTCCACCCATCCAGTTCTGGTCAGGTGCAGAGGTGCAAAGACAAAGGATGACCTTGGCTTTCTAGAAAGAATTTTGTTAAGGCTACATCCTACAACGCCCCCTCCCATTTTCCCACAATAGAAAATGCATAGTGAATAATAGAAAGTGTGGCAGGCCAATGATCCAAAAGAAAAGATGGCTGCAGGCCTGACAGAGGTATAGTCAAGGTGGAGTTTTGGGGATTCTTCTGAGCAAAGGATCCGTATCATTTGTTCCAGTGGTGTGTTCCGCCCGGTCTGGTACGGCCGTACCGCTAATATCCAGGAGCAGCTGACAGTGTACTGGTACGGTGGCTCGTTTGGCCCACCCGCCCGCCTGCGTTCTATACCCGTTTTTAAAGCGACCGGCCAATTGCGCACATGCGCACAGCATGCGGCCCCTGCGAGAGCCCCAACAAGCAGCTGGGTGTCACAGGGGCGGTGGATTGTTCATGCGTGTGCAGTATACGTGCACGAACAGGACGCACGGCCTTGTGAACAGCGTATCAGTAGTGATGGTAAGGGCAACCCACCACTGGTTTGGCCCTTCTTGTTCCATTCAGCCAATCTCCTCCCCTGCCAGGACCTCCTTTTCTGCACCTCCCCTTAGATGCTGCCAAGGCCCACCTGGAGACGGGGGAAACACATTAAGGGAAGAAACACTATTTCTAACAGTAATCTGCAAGTGATTCATCAGCGGAGAACACATTCATGAGCACACCAGTTAATCCATCTGTAGATCCCCTCTGGTCATGGGACACATGAAGTGGCAGTTGGGGCTCTAAATTCTCAGAAACAACATTGGTTTTTGTTTTGATTCTGGCAAGTAGTGGAGCTTCTCTCCATTCAGCAGAGGCAACAGGCTGCAGCTGAGGGGAGGGGGGGGGGGAATTCCCAGGCTGGAAAGCAAAAACAGCCAGATCTACTCCAGGCATCCTCCTCCCATTTCTCCACTCATGACATTTCACCTTCCTGTGGAATGAATGAGAAGGACAAATAGAAGTGACTATTTGCTGTTGAGGGTGAAACTGTGGGGTCCTTGGTGCTCTTTGAGCTCGGCACTTTTCCTCCAGACGTTTCATGACCCAACTAGGGAACTTCACTGGACCTTAGAACCTGGCTTTTCCGTTTATCTACACCAGTGATGGTGAACCTTTTTTGGCTCACGTGCCAAAAGCGGGGGGAGCACAGGAGGTTGTGCACGGGCATGCCACACCCATAATGCTATGAACACGACCCCAGCGTGCATGCACACATGACCAGTGCTCCCCCTGGTTTTGCCGTGCTTTTTTCGCCCTCCCCAGGCTCCAGAGGCTTTATAGGAGCCTGGGGAGGGTGAAAATAGCCTGTCTCCCCACCCGCCGAGGCTCTCTGGAGGCTTCAGAAGCTTCCCAATTTGCTTGTATGACCGGTTTTAGCCCTCTGGAGCCTTCAGGGGAGCCTCCTGAAGGTCCCTGAAGGCTCTGGAGGACTAAAACCGTCCCTGTGAGCAAACTGGAAGTCTGTTCCTGAACTTCCGGTTTGCCCATAGGGCCGTTTTTTGCCCTCTGGAGGCTTCAAAAGAAGGCCAAAGTCAGCTGGCCAGCACAGGCTAAAATGTTACAGCTTGAGCCATAAAGTGAAGGGCAACTGACGGAGAGGCACATCCAAGTGTCATGGTTCCAAATAGCATCCAAAAGTAAATTAAGAGTCCAAGGCAAAGTATTGTTAAAATTTCCAACTTATTAAGAGAGCCATATTGGCACATCTGGGAAAACCCAAATCTGAAAGCTTCACAGTTTTCCCCACTCAGTTGAAAGTTCAAGATCTTGCCTCCACACCCACAAGTCCAATCTTCCACTGCCATGCTAGCAGCTTCCACCCATCCAATTCCAGTCAGGTGCAGAGACAAAAGACGACCTTGGCTTTCTAGAAAGAATTTTGTTATGGCTACATAGCATCTCACCCCTTACAACCCCCCTCCCATTTTCCCACAATAGAAAATATATAGTAGAATAATAGAAAGTGTGGCAGGCCAAAGATCCAAAAGAAAAGACAGCTGCAGGCCTGACACAGTGGCTGACAGCGGCAGATGCCCACCGTTGCCTTGCTCAAGGAGCTGTTTTGCAGTTCATTCGTGAATCAGGGACCCCGTGCAGTTTGTTCTTTCATATCTGAGACAATATTTGAGTGGAATTTCCTTCCAGGGCCCGTCCTTTTCTGCTCAACTTCATAACTGATCCACCGTAGTTTAGTTTCATAATCTCTTCACCACTTTCCCAGAAACAGCTTCAGGACTTGACTCTCCCTGTTTATGTAAAGAGCAACCACAGCGTCCCAACTAACGCAATGCTCCAACTTTGAAACACATCAAACTCAGTAAAGCCTGTAAGCTACCATTGACTGGAAGAGCCAGGCTAAAAGCAGGAACCAAAAATCAAGATAGCGCTGACAATAGAACCAGTTTGGGGGTGTGGCAGGCCAAATTACTACCTACTCAGTTAAACTGGTCAGAACCCACCTCTGCTGGGTTATCATTTGAAGAGTGAGAAAAGATCCCAGAGCCTTGTTCATTAAAGAAACTAATTTAAACACTCAACTGTTTGCAAAGGGGATGTTTATCTTTGACCTCCCCAAGCACAACAGACGACCCATCAGCCAGAGGTGGCTTCTTCACATTGGACCACTTCCAAGAGGCCACAAGACTCAGAAGCAGCTTCCAAATATTTTGGAGCTGCTAAAACTCTGTCCTGATACCCATCAGGAAGGGGGAAAATTGTGCCCGGCTGTGGGAGGAAGCCAAGATATCCAGGCCAACAGGCCCACGTTTTGCCACTATCACATTCAACAAGCACAGATGGAAACAGAACATCACAACTGCATTTGCACAGTTCTAACCTGTGGTTAACTGAATCATGGCTTCTTTATCTCAATTCTATGGTTTTGCACAAGACATTTGATTACGAAAAATCATCACCCTGGTTTGACCCAACAGCCTGAAGTACAAATTAGGCAAACTGACTTAACTTTAGGGATTTGCAAACTCAGCCTGCAGGAAAAAATACAGGGGACACATGTTCCCAATCCTTTGGGGATTACAGAACTGTAGCATGAATGTGTCCTGTTGCCCAGTTGTGCCTTCAGTTTGTAGGAAGGCCCTGACTAAAATATTCTTTATTATTAATATTAAAGAGGCAGGATGTTACATTTCTCCAAAGGAGAAATGGAGAAACATGTTCTTAAAGCCAGAAAGCAGCCCCCAGTCTTTCTTAATAGCCGCAAGCCAATGCCTGAAGTCTTTAGAGATGGATATTTTGTGCTAGGGACGTACAGTCAGGGGGGGCAAGGGAGGCAGGGTCTCACCACTGTCATCATGAAAAAGAAAAACAAATTTAAAAGGAAAAAGGCTGAAGTAGTTGTTGCCAGAGTCACAGTGGATGACTCTGTTTAGTGCTTAACTGCAGGAGGAGGCGAGAAAACCATGTGCCTCCTTTACTCTATCTTTATGATCATTTGAGCAGAGTTAAGCAAGGGTTAAAAGGCGAAAAATTCCTTATGCAAAGGAGGCATGTGGTTCTCTCGCCTCCTGCTCTAGCAGCAGCAGCTTTTGCCTTTTTCTTTTTACATTTTTTACATTTTCATCATGGTAGACAAGAGGAGAGTTGAAATCCTCTGTGACACAGCTGGAAAAGGTATGGGGGTCGGACGGAGGGAGGGGGGAGGAATTCAAAATTATTGTAATTTGTAAGTAATTTTTTATTGTGAGTAATTTGTGTGTGTGTGTGTGTGTGCGTGTGTTTGTTTCTTCACTTCACTCAAACAAACTCTCTCAATTTGAGAGTTTGTTTGAGAAGAGAGGGAAAGGGGAGAGGCAGGGAGGGCAGCTTGTTTGAGAAGAGAGGGGCAGCCGGCCAGCAGAGGTGGGTCTTTTACTCGCCTTTGCTGGCCGGCTGGCACTTTCTTTCTTTTGCCTGCTGTGCCCCCCTCCCCTTTCTCCTCTCCCCCCCACCGGGAGCCCCGTCCTGCTTCCCTCTCCCTTTCCTCCTCCTCCTCTCCCCTTTCTTCACCGGCTGCCACCTCGCACCCCGCCTCCTCTGTCCCCGCTGCTGTGTCCGACAGAGGCATCTCACGTTTATGGCGGACATAAACACAAGATGCCCCTGTCAGGTACAGCAGCAGGGATGCTGCTTCTCTCCACCGCCGCACTCTTGCCTCACCAACCGTAAACCTCACCACACATCACTGTTTTGTGCTCATTAAGAAAGATTGGGCCAATCAATCTAAACAAACAAACTTTTTTTGTTAAAAAAAAAGGCATGCATAGCCTTTAGGAGGCTTATAGAGTGCTCCTGCGAACTGGGGGGGGTGTGGAAACGCCCCCCCCCCGTTTTGCTCATTTCTGCCCTCCCCAGCCCCCAGGAGCATTCTGAAAGCCTCTTAATTATCCACAGTTTAGGATCAAGCACCCGATGCGAACCTGGCACATTGGTCCAAATGGAAGGATGGGCCTGATTCAGGGGCCTGCCTGCCTCCTCCCCTTTTCTTCAAAGCCCTTGGGGGACACTGGCTGCTCCCCCACTAAGATAGTAGGAAGAAAAATCCCAGGTCCAGGTCCAAGATGAGATTAACACAGAGGTGATTGGAAAGTTGAATAGAACCACCAACAGCATGTGATTCTGGGACAGCTGATCGATTGGTTTGGCTTGTACATGGACTATTATACAGTTTTTACAGCATTTTGTAATCTGTACGTTTGCTTTGTGTGTTTTTTATTATTTGATTGGTTTTACTTGTTTTGCAAAGGTTTGTGATGGGTCTTAATTACTTTCTTAGTCCTAATCCTATCAGGCATGTGTAATTGATTTTATCCTCTTATCTATTGCCTCTCATCTAACTTTCTTAAGGGATTGGTATTGTTTCCCCTTTTTTAATGAATGAGGTTAAGATCATTTCCTGTCCCTTCTTAATGCCATTTTACCGTATTTTTTGGAGTATAAGACGCACCACGATTTTGAAGAGGCAAGTTAAAAAAAGTTTTTGCACCCTGCAGACCTCCCAATAACAGCCTGTTTTTCACAAGAATGGGCACTTTTTTTGTCAAAAAAGGGCATGCATAGCTTTTAGGAGAGTTACAGAGTACTCCTAGGGGCTGGGGAAGCAAAAATGAGCAAAAAAAACGGCCCGTTTTTTGCTCATTTCTGCCCTCCCCAGCCCACAGTAGCACTCTGGAAGCCTCCTAAAGGCTATGCACAGCTATTTTGGTGAAGGGGGTGGGCTGTATTCAGTGTATAAGACGCATCCAGATTTTCACCCTTTTCTGAGGGAAAAAGGTTCATCTTATACTCTGAAAAATACGGTAATTCCTAAAGGTGTTTGTGAATACATTGTCCCAGTCTTTCTTAATGGGCCCAAAATATCTGGTGGGGGCTATTAAGACTGAGACTGCTTTCTGTCTTTAAGAGCATGTTTTTCTATTTCTCCCTTTGAGGAAATATAACTTTCTGCTTCTTTTGATATTCCCCAAAATATTTCATGCTTCGGGGGGGGGGGGGGCATTTCCCACAAGGGCTGCTCCAGTCTCTTCCGCAGAGGTGCCCCAGTTTCACCTTTGTGGGGGGAGGTCTTTGGGGACCTCTTAAAAAGGGCAGAGGTTGGACAGAGACGGCCAGCCATGGAAACCTGGCGGCTGCCCTTGGGATTAACACAGCTCCACAGCCCCTTCCCCGCCGTACCTGACCAAGTGCAGAGCCCCCGAGTCTCCCGGCCTTCTTTCCTTAACACCACCCTATTTCAGATCCTTTGGGTCTAAAGTAGCAGCTCTTGAGTTGAACTGTTGCCAGCCGGGTTTCCGATGGTGAGCTCCCACCGGCTGAGTTCCCAGCTTCTTGGCATAAGCTTCGGCTGCGCACAATATTGAGGAGCTGTGCCCCTACTCTGTCCTCCTAAAAGCCACTGCTCAGATGCCCAGCCAAGGAAGCTGGGGATTCCCACAAGGGCAGCGCTGAAACTCTCTTGCACCCCGGACCACACGGCGGGAGAAAAGCCCTGTCGTTGCTGCTCTGGTACAGGGAGAGATTTGGTGCAACCGGACTCAATGACAGTGAGAGGGACCTAGGAGTCCTAGTGGGGCAATCATCTAAATAGTAGCCAGTGATGTGGTAGGTTGCATTAATAGAGGGAGAGAATGAAGATCATGTGAAATACTGGTACTGCTTTACAATGCCTTACTATGACCACACCTGGAACATTGCACACAGTTGGTCACCCTAAAAGTGTTGAGAAACAGTCCAGTCAAATGCAACCAAGATGATTAGGGGCCTGGAGGCTAAAACATCCATTGCAGGAATTGGGTATGGTTAGTCTAGTCAGTGGGAAGAAGAACTAGGGGTGACATGATAGCAGTCTTCCAATAACTGCTGTAAGGAACAGAGGATCAACCTATTCTCCAAAGCATCTGAAAGCAAGACAAGAAACAATGGATGGAGATTAATCAAGTAGAGATCCAACCTAGAACTAAGGAGAAATTTCCTAACAGTGAGAACAATCAATCAGTGGAATGGATTGCCTTCAGAAATCGTGGGTGATCCATCACTGGAGGCTTTTAAGAAGAGTCTGGCAACCACTTGTCAGAAATGGTGCAGGGGATTGGACTAGAAGACCCCAATGTCCCTCCCAACTCTGTTATTTGATTATGGAGTGTAGAGATCATGGGAAGCAATTGTTCTACTACTGGTAGTTATTGTTATTCATTATAGTCACTTACTCCAGTAGGTGCTGGTGGTGGAACACTAGTTCCAAGCAACACGACTGAAAAGCGCAGCAACAAATTGGAACAAATCAGAGGAGAACTGTCAAGATGGTTAAGGGTCTGAAAAATAAGCCCAATGAATAATAGTTAAAGCATCTAAATCAGGTGTGTCGAAACTTGGAAACTTTAAGACTTGTGGACTTCAATTCCACAAGTCTTAAAGTTTCCAAGTTTGGAAGCCCTGATCTAACTGTTTAGACTACAGGCTATGGAAGAATATGTTCATTTTCAAATATCCAAAGAGTTGTCATATAATATAAGATGTAGATCTCTTATCTCTTGCCCCAGAACCTGTTATCTGAGAACATATATAAATCAAGGGCATGAACCGCTGGAATGAAAAGCTGCACAACCCATGACTCTGGGTTGGGGAAGTGGTGGGCATGTGGCTAACGACGCTAATTCAATTTTGAAAGAAACTCTGCAGTCTGACTGTTTGACAATTTATATATTCCACAAATTGGTTTTCATCTGGAATAATAACTCCATGCTTCCATTGATCAAGCCCGTCTACCTGGTAATGTAATTAGAAGGTCTTGCGTTTTTTTTTTTTTAAAGTAAGATGTACTTTTATTAACAGCATGCAGATAAATCAAACCACTCATTTCACAGCATATATAACAAACAAATGGAAGATTTTAAAAAATCCAAGATAGGGCCATTCAATGCTTTTTAAGACAGAAGGAACCACATCCAAAGGCCCATATTATATAATAGTCAAATCTCTATAGCTAATGGACGTTTAGCATGGACTTAGAACCGTGAATGGCCAACCTATGGCATACGTGGCACAGGTGGCATGCGGAGCCATTTCTGAGGGCATGTGAGGCGTTGCCCTGTCAGCTCCAGTGCGCATGCGCATGCTGGCCAGCTGATTTTTCAACCTTGATTTTCGCTGTTTTTCACCCTCCTGAGGCTTCCCTGAAGCCTTGGGAGGGCAAAAGACCACCCAATGCGCAAACCGGAAGTTCAGGAACGGACTTCTGTTTTGCCCATTGGGCTGCTTTTCACCTTCTGGAGGCTTCAGGGAAAAACTGGGCCCACCGGAAGTCGGAAAATGGGCCTCTGGGGAGGTGGAGGGCAGGGGAAGCTGTTTTCATCCTCCCCAGGCTCCAAGAAAGCCGTGCACATGTGCACAGGGGGTGGGTGGGTTGCACATGCATGTGCAGGGGGCACAGTGTGGGGGGAGCATTAAATTATGGGGGTGCGTTTTTGGCACCTGAAGTGAAAAAGGTTCGCCATCACTGACTTAGAACCTGCACAAAGCCCGTGTTTCCTAATGATCTCAGATAAAAAGTATTTTATGCAGTTCATTTGAAGGGCTTTCAAATTATTTTACTGTATGTGCATGTTTAGTTTTTGAAAAATAATTTAAGTCATACTCTATAAATATACCTCTAGTATATAATATAGAAACCTCTGAAATGATGCACTTCATATTAAGACAATGAAAGAAGGCGAGGTTTGACAATTTATTAAATATATGTCAGTTTCATCCAAAACTTGTCCTTGTACCTCTACGATAAAATACAGCATCCTGCAATTTCAAATTTCTTAGAAATGCATCATTCCTACCTGTAGAGTTTACAGATAGTCCTTGACTTACAACAGTTCATTTAGTGACTGTACAAAGGTACGATGACAATGAAAAAAGTGTCATGAGAGTTTTTCAAAGTTACGACATTTGCAGCATCCCCATGGCCACATGACCAAAATCCAGACACTTGGCAAATGACTCACAGTTATGACAGTGTCCCAAGATCCCCTTTTGATACCTTCTGACAACCAAAGTCAGATTCACTTAACAATCGTATTCCTAACTTAACAACTGCAGTGATTCACTTAATGACTGTGGCCGAAAAAGTCATAAAAAGACAAAATTCACTTAATGAGTTTTTCACTTAGCGACAAAAATTTGGGGCTCAATTTTGGTCGTAAGTCAAGGACTGCCTGTATTTTATTAAAAAGCAGTCTGCAAATGTCAGCAACTTTTCAATTCCAAGCCAGCCAAAGGCCCTACTCATACCATAGATTTGGATATTTACATCACATTTTAAAACTTGATATTTTAAGAATTGGAAGTGGCAGTTGAAAATTTTTGTTAGCTACATAAAATAGATTTACACCACATATTCCTGCCAGGATATTAATTTATAAAACAATTCAACAATTTACATGTTTTAGGCCCTGTCCCAATACAAACACTAGCAATTCTATTGTGTACAACTCCAATATTAATGGTATCAACTGGCCTCTTTTGTGTGCAGCAGAAGATGGTGAGCAATTTGTAGACATGACAGATCATTAAGAACTTCCCTAAAATATATGGAACCTCGGATGTTGCTCTTCTTTCCATATCAATCACTTCCAAGCCAATCAACATTCTACAATTTTGTAAAATTGTACCGTAGGATTGTTTTTACTTGACTCTGCCCTGCGTCATGGGAGTGAAGTGGTCTTACAAATTTTGATGATGATGATGGCATCATCCTACATATTCCATCTTGTGTTTAGGAGACTTCACCACAGCATCTCCCAGGTGTGGAGAAAGGAACTAAAATCAGCTACCGGCGCTTCACTCTGGAGGGGCATCGGGTCATTTTACTGAGTGCTTCCAACATGTTTTCTCGGTTGGTCACAACAGAGGGGAAAAAAAAGCACAGAATCTTTAAGGCTCCTTTTCTGAACCTCAATCTTAGGCCGGGGGGGGGGTACTTATTGCAAAATCAGCCACCAGAGCTGAGAATGTCCTATTTGTAAATAAGCACTTGTGTTAGTGGAGAAAAGACAGACAGCTTTCTAAGCAGCAAAAGGTAAGTTAAAAAAACTCTGTACGTCTCATCAGAGTAACTGAATCGTATCGCAAATATGGACTAGTTAACATCACACTTCAAACTTCTTAGTGACACATTAGAAAAAAAACAAGAAAAAATGTATAACTGTTGCAACAAGCATGTAAACAACTGCACTTCATTATGTATGTTATCAAAAGGGGTGGGACTAACCATATCAGATCACTTATTTTGTTTCAGGTTAATTGACTACTTTTAGAGATAGCATATTGTCTCAATGAAAACAAACAAAAACCTATAAATGTATTTTATAGGTTGCCACTGCCAATTACCTCCACTAGGCCAATAAGATCCCATAGATTAGGCCTCCTCCGAATTCCATTTGCCGGCCAATGTCGACTGGCAACTACCCGGAGGAGAGCCTTCTCGGTGGCTGCTCCGACCCTCTGGAACGAACTCCCCATGGAGATTCGTACCCTCACCACCCTCCAGACCTTCCACATAGCCCTTAAGTCCTGGCTGTCCCGACAGGCCTGGGGCTAAAGACTTCAACCCCACTCGAATAGTATGACTGTTGCGCTTTTTTTTTTTTTAATGATGTATTTTCTTCATGTTTGTAACTTGTTTGTCCTTCCCTCCCCTTGAATTGTGAGCCGCCCTGAGTCCCCTCAGGGAAAAGGGCGGCATACAAATAAAGTATCTATCTATCTATCTATCTATCTATCTATCTATCTATCTATCTATCTATCTATCTATCTATCTATCATCTATCTATCTATCTATCTATCTATCTATCTATCTATCTATCTATCTATCTATCTATCTATCTATCTATCTATCTATCTATTTTTTATCCAGAGCCTACAGAACAACATTCTTTTGCCATGCAACTCCATTTAAATGCTAGGATTCAAGTCAGAAGACCGACACCAGGTCCCCTTTCTGAAACTGGTTGTCCTAATGTTGAGGAGTGGAGATATTTTAAAACAACCAAACCAGCTGTCAGGGTCCCAAATAACGCACTCATAGCAAGCAGAACACCGAGACAAGCAGGGTCCTCAAAGAACGGGTTTATTGGAGATATCATATTGGAACAGACTGGTGAAAACAGACTCTAAAGGTTCCCACGGTTTTCACACAATTAAAAGTTATTCCCCCTTTCCCAATCAGTCAGGTGGTCCAATCAAGGTGCTATCTGGTTGCTTGGAAACTTCACTCCTCCTCTTTTGGGGGAATGACCTTGGTTCTCAGGGGAAACTGTTTTGTCCTGGCTGCAAAACCCCAGCTATCTCTATTCCCCACTCCCTACACCTCAGCTCCACTGTGGCAGCACTGAAGCCTCCAAGATGGTCTCAGTCAGGCCAGCTTCAGCGCTGACACCGTCTTAAGCAGCTGTTGTCTAAAAAAAAAAGCTAAAAAGCAAGATCCTTACCTCTGGTTTTGACCAAGAGATTTTTTTTTCAGCAAACCTATTCAATTACCTTGTGAGCACACACACAAAATGAGTCACTTAAGTCTGATTCAAAAGAAAACTGTTTATTTGTTAAATGTACATGTTGCCCATCTCACCTCTAAATTACCATGCAAAGTTTTATTTCCAGGCCAAACCTGGAATAACATATATTGATTAAGAGAAGGATAAAATTCACATTCGTGCCCAATTAGAATGATATATGAAATAAAGTTTCACCATAAAGATTAATTTTAAAGGATCCAGCAAGTATTTTAAAAAGAACTTTCCTTACATAGAGATTACTTAAATTCAGGTTGTTAGAAGCAGAAATATACCTTAAAGAGGTCTCCCCACAGATACCTTCACATTGGAACCGAAATAATATTCCATATCAACTTGCTCTTTTCTACATTTGATGGCAAACAAAGCTAGGAAAACAAAATCATTTATCCCAGACTTTATTTACTTGAGAGAAACAAAAGACCAACAGCTGGAATTTTAGGAAAAAATAAAAAGGGGCCTGTAAAACCCATAGTAAAGAAAAAAAACTGCAGATATTTTCAGTAAGAAACACAAAGAAGCAATTTATATATTATATAGAACAGTTTTTACTCTTCAAAACCCCCGACAAGTGTGCAACAAAATAAACTTAATTTAACAGGTAATATAATAATACAAAATAAGGTATCACACAGTGTGAATTAAACTGCGTATCACTAAGCTGTCAGCTACCACCGACATCTCGCTAGACAAGAACAAAGAATTCCGTTTCAAGAGCAGCTTCTCCCAGAGACTTCACAATGGATGTGAATGTGCAGAAACCAGGAAGTAGTTCTGCCACACCTTGCTACATAAATAAGTTTCCTCATTTTGTAATTAAAAAGCCAGAACTCACAGAGAAAGCTCGTAGCCCTTTTCCCAAGTCAGACCGACCATCCCTGCAAGACACACAGCAGGATGACGCTGCTGAAATCCTTTCTGATGACCAGACTCCACGCGGGAGATCAATTCCCCACCTCCTGCATTAAAGAGAGATTCAAGATCTCTTGTGGCTGATCTGGGCCAAATGGCTTTATTCTTGTCTTCTTCCACAAGACCGTGCGCAGGGAGCCAAGAAAGTGCGCCAATTTGAACGACTAAAAACGGATGAAAAAAACTGAAAAAAGAGACACCTCTTTCTTGTACCCTTTCCTTTTCATTTTTGAGCAGTAGGTGAAATTGGATAACATTTCCCATCCCAAGAAATCAAATGTTTTGAAACTGTAAGACGGTGTTCTGCTAAAGACCGGTGGCCTTCTGATAAATCCGATAACTGTACATAGTCAATATTTTCTTTTGTCAACTATCTTGATGGCCCAAGATACGATTGCATCTAGCCTTTCTCTTATTGGAGGCTCACGCAGAATCAGTAGAAAACAGAACTCAATAGGGGGAGGCATCAGTAGTGCTCGTCAAAGAAACCGGAAGGAGGGAGCTGGAGGCCTTCTGTGGCTTCAGGCGAGGAACCTGCCGGCCTTTTCAGAACATTCATTATAAATATTGGCAGAAACAGAGCAAGAGGCGGGCAGGTCACCCCCAGAGAGAGGTTTTTCATTGGAAAGCAACCAAAACACCTTCATTCGCTTTTGTCGTCTTTGCCGAGAGCACCTCTGCTACGGCGTGAAGGTGAGGATCATCCAACTGATGACGAAGTAGAAAAGGAAAATGGGATAGACGACCAGAGCTTTGCGGTTTGGGGGTTGGCTGTCTGCCAGGAAGGCCGTAGAGGCTGGGAAAAGAAACAAGGGAGACCACATGATGGAAAAACAGGCATCAGGAATATAACGCATCAAATAAAACCAGCCTCACGTCCATACACCCAAAATCCATGGCTCCTTGCCAGCCCCTGCCTCTTCCCTCCCCAGGGGGCAATACAAGCTGATGCTTGGATCTGGAGTGGATCTAGCCCAGGAGGGCTTGCTCAGATTGGCCAGGAGGAGAGAGCAGAAAGTCATCCCCTCCACTGGCCACGGGAGCATGGACGAAAGGCTAGTCTCAAGTCGATGCTGCAGGAAGGAAAGCTGGGCCCACCTGCAGCCTCACCATGAGGATTCCTGACTCAGCTCCTTTCCCTCATGGAATTGGCAAGAGCCCATTTGGGAAACAATAATCATCTATTCTTTTTATTTATTTGCATCTCACCTTTATTGTTTTTACAAATAAATCGAGGCAGCGAATATACACCTAACACCCCTTCCTCCTCCTATTTTCCCCACAACAACCACCCTGTGAGGTGGGCTGGACTGAGAGGGAGGGACTGGCTCAAGGTCACCCAGTCGGGCTTTCCTGGCTAAGGCAGGACCTGAACTCAAAACTGCTTTCTTGCTAGTGCCTAGGTCCATAATGATATGTGTGCCAAATGTGGCACGCCAGCTGATTTTTGGCCTTTCAGAGGGCCGGGAGAAGCTGTTTTCACCCACTCGAGGCTTCAGGAAAGCTTGCGGAGCCTGGGGAGGGCAAAAACTCCCCCCACCCATGAGGGGTGGTAATGTGTGCATGTGCAGGTGGGCGGGGCGCATTGCATAGTGGGTATATGCACGTGTTTACAAAAAGGTTTGCCATCCCTGGCCTAGACCAACTGAGATAATCATTACAAAATCCCAATCAAAATCCAAATAAAGAAGCTGCAGAGCTGTTCAGCTTTTTAATGCAATATTAATTCTTGTGAAATTTTAAATAATTTTGAAAACCAATGTGATATACCGAAGAAAAGTGGACTAGTCCTAAGTAGACCCAGACTGAAGTGCCCCCTCAGCCTTAGAGAGCCGAAGGGAGACCTGGGGCCAGTCCTTCTCTTGGCCCAGCCTGCCTCACAGAGTGGCTATAGGAATGAAATGAGATCCCTGCTGAAGCCACCTTCAGATCATGCAGTAATGGCAGGATTATATGTACAGTAGGTACCTTGGATTCCTTCAAAAATTTAACAACTAAGGAAAGCTTCCCAAAACAAAAACAGCAAAATGTTTTTAGAGTAAGATATGTAAAACATTACGGATTATTCTTATGCCAGTGAAGTACCAGTCCATTAAAATATAAATCTTAATTTCTATTAAAAAACAAAACAAAACAAAACAGGTTCACCTATTCTAATTGGAGTCACAAGTAGCAATTTGCAAGGATTGTTGGGAAAACGCCTGAACTCAGCTCCTTTTCTCCTTGCAATCCTGCTTGAAAACAGAAGAGCAAAGAGAAAAGACGACAAGGAGATGGAAATATACATATACATATACATACATACAAAATTATAATCCAGATAACTAATTGATACTAATAGAAAGCAAGTAAGATATACATTTATTTTTATTATTGAATTAATATTAATGTATTCACTCACATCAGGAAATATAAATAAGCTCAAAAGTCCATAGAATTCTTGATCCCAACAAACAATTCTGCCCAGGACAAGGGCAGACTTTTTGGAAACAAAGCCTCAAGACATTCCAAGGACAATAGCATTAAAAATCAGAAGTCTGATAGCCCCCCCCCCCCCAAAAGGATGCTCTGAGACCTTCAAGACTAACTTGGGAGGCAGAAATGCTCAGATATTACTTTATTCTTATTCTGAGTCTTCGTGTCAAACTTCTTTTGTGTGAAGTTTGTCCTGGCATTCTTGGTGTTCTCCGAGCTTGGCTGTCTCCTTGTAGACATCTTATTTCCCATCTAAGTAACATCATCAGTCTGAACAAATGTGGGGTTTTCTGCCTCACTATATAAAGTACCATATTTTTCGACGGACCTTTTCCCCCACAAAAGAGGGTGAAAATCTGGGTGCGTTTTATACACTGAATACAGCATTTTTAGCCACCTGAAATCCTGCACCGCGTATCATTTTTTTTTTTTTCAAAAATGGACAAGCAGAGGGTTTGGGAGGCCTGCAAAGTGCTCCTGGGGGCTGGGGAGGGCAAAAGTAAGTGAAAAATGGGCCAGTTTTTCACAAAAATGTGACTGTTTTTGCCCTCCCCGGCCCCCAGGAGCACTCTGCAGGCCTTCCAAACTCTCTGCACACCCCGTTTTTTTGCAAAAAATGGGCCTGTTTTTCACCTCCCCAACCCCCCACCCATCGCATTTTTCTCCTCTACAGCCCCCAGGAGCACAGTGCAGGCTTCTCAAACTCTCTGCATGCCCCTTTTTCACAAAAAATGGGGCATGCAGAGGGTTTGGAAGGCCTGCAGAGTGCACCTGGCGGCCGGGAAGAGTAAAAACTTTTTTTTTTTAATTTACCTCTTTAAAATCCTGGTGCATCTTATAGGCCGAAAAATATGGTAGCTTGCCCTGTCAGTTTTTGTGGGAATATGGTTTTTTTCTTGATGTTCTGTGATTATTGTTTCCCTCTTAACTGCTTGTCTGTAATCTGTATAACCCCATTTCCCTCCTTTCTGCACCTCCACCACACCCCAATCTAAGCCATCCACTTCATGCTTTGGTGAAGTGAGCTGAGGTGGCGCAGTGGTTAGGGTGCAGTACTACAGGCCACTTCAGCTGACTGTTATCTGCAGTTTAGCGGTTCTAATCTCACCGGCTCAAGGTTGACTCAGCTTTCCATCCTTCCGAGGTGGGTGAAATGGGGACCCACACTGTGGGGGCGATATGCTGACTCTCTAAAACCGCTTAGAGAGGGCTAAAAGCCCTATGCAGCGGAATATAAGTCTAACTGCTATTGCTATTGCTATAGCTCTGAAAAGCTTGTGCCTTTTAATAACGTTAGTCAGAAGAGGGACTATTAACCTCTTTCTAAGTACTATAAATTTTGTAGCTATTGTAAACTAACATGACTCTCCTCCTACACTGCCTATGATACAGTGTTAGTGAATTCATTTTCTGCTGCTCCTGTTTTTTTGAACAAAACTTATAATGCAACCCATAAAATTCTGATCATCATAAACGCTGGGATTATGGTATGCAGATGAATTCAGGAATGACCCAATGGTCCTCGTTCCCATGCACGGAGATCGTTCTGACAGCTTTCCATTCCCAACTTACCTAGAGTTGACCAGCCAAACATTGTTATTACGACTAAAAGACGCACAATGAAACCGGCGGTCCCACTGTTCGCTAGCAGTATAAGCCTGCAGACCAAAAGAGCCACGGTGAGTGGCAGGATGCAATAGCCCAGGACACAAAGGCTCTGGAAGAAAGATCTGGGCGAAAAAGAGAGAAGTCCTGGTAAAGGATAATGTACAGAGAAGAGAGAGAGACAAAGAGAATTATAGAACTACCGCAAGACAAAAGGGGGCCTAAGCCGTCTGCTATCCACCCGCCTGTCATTAAAAGATTTTAGAAAGCTTTCACAAAACCAATTGTTTTTAGCTTTCTCCTTGATGAGCAAGCTAGTAGCAGGAAAATAACATGTTTAAAATTATAATGTTTAAAGGCTGTTTTAAAAATTAAGATATTTAAATAAACATAACATAGGCTGCTTAAAAGCACTCTACACTTTGGTTAGCAGGGCAGGATCCTTAGGCCAGAGATGCCCCAACTTCTATGTCTTGGGCCTCCAGAGTCCCTGTTCTCAAGAGCATGCTACCGATCTGTTGCTCTTTTAAATAACAATAGTGTTATTTGCTTTCAATAAAGCCCAAACAGCAATTTAAGGCTTCAAGATAAAAATTCTGAATAAAACAGTCTACTTTTCAAGACCAGAAATTGCCCCAATCTGGTATGCCTTTATCATCCTCAGGCAAACTCTGCCTGTCCCTGAATTGAATTTGAATTGAATTGATTAGGTTTAAAGCAATTCTCATCTGGAGAATCGCCAAGGAAGTCAAACTCTTTCCCCACCCCAGAAAACAGCTCTCCTGGTCACTTACATGGTTCCTCCCAGGAGCTTGGAATTTAGTGTTATGACAACTGCTCCAAACCAGATGATAACAAAGACTTCTGCAAACTGAGGCCCTCTGTCCTCTGTGCTATCTGCCGCTCCTCCTTGAAGCATTCTAGAGAAGAGAAATGGATTAGGAGAAAGAAGCAGGCACCTCTTTTCCGATTTATTTATCAGACAATCATTTAAAGGAAATAAATCTTTATTTACTGTTGTGCCACTCTTTTATTTCTCTTTATGATGGTCTGAGTATCCTTCTCAGACAAGAAATGTGGGACAGAAATATTGAATAAAAAATATGGCAGAAGCAGCCTTTAGCATCCCATCCCTTGGCCTAAGGCACAGAAGCAGCTTCCAAATTGGTGGGGTAGGTTTATAAAGGAAAGTTGGGTTGTAAGATCTGTAATTACCGTATTTTTTGGAGTATAAGGCACAGCAAGGTTTTGAAGAGGAAAATTAAATTTTTTTTGCACTCTGCAATCCTCCCAAAAAAACGGTTTTTTTTAAAATAAAAGGCATAAATAGCCTTTAGGCAGCTTGTAGAGTGCTCGCGGGGGGGGGGGGGGGCGACAAAAAACGACCCGTGTTTGCAAAAATGGGCCCATTTTTTGTCAAAAAAAGGGCATGGATAGTTTTTAGGAAGCTTATATAGTGCTGCTCGGGGGGGGGGGGGGGAACGGGCCATCATTTCTGCCCTCCCCAGCCCCCAGGAGCTTTCTGAAAGCCTTCTAAAAGCTATGCACGGCCATTTTGGTGAAGGGGGCAAAGTTTCAGGAGGCAAAAAAATGCTGTATTCACTGTATAAGATGCACCCAGATTTTCAGCCTCTTTTTTGAGGGTAAAAGGTGCGTCTTATACTTCGAAAAATATGGTAAAATGTTCAGCACAGAAAGAATGAAGTGCAGGCTCTTCTGCAATGTACAGATTTCAAGAGTCATATGCATGTTTACTAAACCAAGTCCATACATTTGGTTTTTGAAATGGTGCTCCCTTGAAATTTATAGTATGTACAACTGCTGCGTTGCATTTATATTTTCCCGTGAACGACACAATTTTAGAGCATTAGGGTGGGGAGTGGGGTGGGGTAAATAATATAAGTACTTACAGTGCAAGTAAAACACACAGGATTAATGGACCCCATAAATCCCCTGCAAAGAAATAAATCACACAGCTGATTTCTACAAGGGAATGCAAAATTGATAACCCCCAAATGGCTATTTCAAAGCTCTCCCTCCCTCTTGTGTTACACTGTATTCTGAGGCAAGTATGCCTTCACAGAATTTAGCACAGTCTAAGGCAAGGGTCTCCAAACCTGGCAACTTTTAAGACTGTGGATTTCGTCCACAAGTCTTAAAGTTGCCAAATTTGGAGACCCCTGTTTAAGGTTTTCAACATTTCTGGCACCTACAGTCTTTGAGGAGGGCGCTGCTTTTTTTGGGATACATGACATGGACAAATTTCTTTCCAACTGCTTTCAAATCCCGCATCTGAAAAATTCAATGAAAGTTCAGTCAAAAATAAGTTTAGGTAAGATACATTTACACAAGTCATAGCAATGCTAATTGCAGTGATTGAGCTGAATTTCTCTTTTCTTCTTTCTAGTGCTGGCAAAAATTTAATTTAAACCTACAGATTCCAATTTTGATCAAAGGGGATTTCACTAACCAGCTTCTTATTCAATCCTGCAAACTAAGTGATTCATTAAAAGTAGGATTGACACCTCGTGAATTACTTTTAAACTACAATAATTAACAATATGCAAATACATCTTCAAAAGCAATACAATATTCCAGAAAATCCTAACTCTGAAAGCTGACAAACGGACTTGAGACTCCTTGGAAATATTGCTTAGGAGAGAGCAAATTAATGCAGGTAGCAGAAAAACACATACAAAATTTATTTGTAACCAGGATAACTGTAATCTGACACAAAGCAACTGAAGTTTTTTGTAATGGCTTCATTAATATTGCCACAATAAACTGATTTATCAAAATCATCCAATGTTGATATCTTCAGATGTCTTATTTTTGCACTTTATTGCCAAAAATGCTAAGAGAAATCTGATGGAATTTTTTCCTTTTCACCAAGGTACTTACGACAGTCTCTTTTACTGGTTCATCTAATGTGGAATAGTCTTCATCCGGAGTACTAGAGCCCATAGGAACAGTAATTTCCCCTTCTACAGGGATATCTTCTGATATTGACACATCTGCAAGACCTGCAAACTGTTTACACAAGGTTTAAAAAATATTAATTATATCGACCAAGCAATTAATAAATAGCACAGCAGGAGTATTTGCATTTGAAAATATTTTGTACCTGATCAATCCCAGATAACGGGAAATATAACCAGAAGCATGCAGAATATTCTGATGTTTAAGAATCGCAAACATGAAGTGTCCTGAAGTGACCCTCATTTCAACAGTTAGGAATGGATGTAAAACAAGTCTGAATGCTGGTAGTAGGGTTGGAACAGCCATTCTGGTATCAGAGGGCTTTGATTTCAAGGTGGTTTATGCACTTCTTACTACTTTTCATATCTGAATTCAGATATTCGCTCAACATTGAGCCCAACATTTCTGTTGTTAAGTGAGTTTTGCCCCATTTCATGACATTTCTTGCCACGGTTGTTAAGTGAATCTCTGCAGTTGTTAAGTAACCTGTTGTTACGTGAATCTGGTTTCCTCATTCACTTTGCTTGTAAGAAGGTTTCAGAAGGGTATCACGTGACCCTGGGTCCCTGCAATCATCATAAATATGAACTATTTTTTGAGCATCCAAATGACAATGACTGTGGGGATGCAGGAAACGTTGTAACGGTGAAAAACAGTCATAAGAATTTTTTCACTGCTGTTGTAGCTTTGAATAGACATTAAAGGAACTGTTGTAAATTGAGGACTACCTGTATGACACCAGGGGCCAATCATTTTATTGTACATCTTTAAATCCTGTTCTGAGAACCGCACTGGAAGCATCTTCCACCTTTCTAAATGTTTTGAAGAGCAAAACACATGCAATTTTGCAAGCCACCTTCTTTCAATGTGTGTATAATTGTGGCCTATCCTTTTAACCAGGATTATCAGTAAAATAATTGCACAACTTTGGGAAAAGGACCAAATTATCTCAGAATTAAAGATACTGTTCAATCTTAATGTCCCATTTAGGAAACTCTGGACACCAGACTGTTCTCCAGATGTTTTCCAAAGATAGAAGGAAACTATTACCTAGAATGAGGACCCAGACTGTTGCCAACTAGATTAGATTAACAGAATTGGATATGTAGGTGATCTAGTCCAACTCCCCACCAAGCAGGAGGCTCTACACCACTTCTGACAAATGGCAGTCCAATCTCTTCTTGAAAGTCTCAAGTGATGAAGCTCCCACAACTTCTGAAGGCAACTTCTGTTTCATTGGTTGATTGTTCTGCCTGTCAGAAAGTTCCTCCTCATTTACAGGTTGAATCTCTCCTTAGTCAGTTTCCATCCATTATTCCTTCTCTGGCCGTCAGGGGCTTTGGAAAATAGCTGGACCCCCTCCTCTCTGAGGCAGCCCCTCAAATATTGGAAGACTGCTCTCATGTCTCCCCTGGTCCTTCTCTTCACTAGATAAGCCATGCCCAATTCCTGCAACCATTCATCATATGCTTGAGCCTCCAGTCCCCTAATCATCCTGGTTGCTTTCCTCTGCACTTTTTCTAGAGTCTCAATATCTTTTTAATAGTGTGGTGACCAAAACTAGATGCAGTACTCTACCTGTGGCCTTACTAAGGCATTATAAAGCAGTATTAACACTTCACTGGGTCTTATTTCTATCCTTTTGTTGATGCAGCCTAGGATTGCATTGGCTTTTTGTCGCTGCAGCAGCACATGGCTGGCTCATATTTAAGTGATAGTCTACTAGGACTCCAAGATCCCTCTCACAGTTACTACTATTTAGCCAGATACCACCTATGCTGCCTGGTGGTCCTTTAGAAAACAGCTTGAACTCTGTAGCAGCCCCTCAAATATTGGAACACTGCTATCATGATCCTTCTTTTCTCTAGACCAGACATGCCCAGTTCCCGCAACCGTTCTTCATGTTTTAGCCTTCAGTCCCCTAATCATCCTGGTTGTTCTCCTCTGCACTCTTTCTAGAGACGACATGCTCTGTAAACCGCTTGGAGGGGGCTATAAAAAGGACTATGAAGCGGTGTATAAGTCTAAGGCAAGAGGTCTTCAAACCCGGCCCCTTTAAGACTTGTGGACTTCAACTCCCAGAATCCTACAGCCAGCTGTAGGATTCTGGGAGTTGAAGTCCACAAGTCTTAAAGCGTCCGAGTTTGGGGACCCCTGATCTAAGGGCTATTACTATTCAACGCTATTCTAACCCAACCTGGAAAGTCGCAGAGGAAGAAAGGCGAGGACCGGAGCCTCAGCTTCCCACCGGCACAACAGCCGCTTCGAGCCCCACCAGCCGCCCCGCCTAATCAGCGGCGCTGCCCTCGGACGGAGCTCTCTGCCTCGCCGCCCCGGGCTCACCCTGGGAACGGCCCGCAGGCCCGCCGCCCTCGCCTCCCCTCCTACCAGCGGCTTCGTGGCTCCGTCGCCCGCCACCGCCTCTCCGTCCCTCGCCGCCGCCGCCGCCATCTCGATCCGCGGCTGTGGACCGGCGACGTGGAGATGGCATCATCGCCGCGCGACGGCGCCGGGGTGACGTCACTCGGCGGGGGTCCTCCTGACGCGAGGCCGGGAGGAGGCCCCCGGGGTGGGTGGTGACGTCATCACGCAAAAGCCGAGGGGAATCCGGGGATTCCCCGCGCTTTGGCGCTGGAAAGGCAGATTAGGAAGGGACCTTGTAGGTCATCTAGTCCACCCCCACGTCTCCCTCTCGTCGCTCTCCGATCGGCCCGGCAAGGGAGGCGCTGCCCAAAGACCCAGCTGCGAGTCGGGCCAGGCTACAAAGACCCCAACCAACCCCCGACCCTCGTTTCGCTAGGGCAGGTAGTCCTCGACTTACGACCGCAACGGATGCCAGCATTTTCATTGCTAAGCAAATGACATTCGTCCCGCTTTACGACCATTTTTGTCACAGTTGTTAAACAAATCACCCTGTCATTAAGCGAATCTGGCTCCTTCCATTGGCTTGTTGGCAGCCAGCTGGGAAGGTTACAAATGGAGATCACCCCATGACTGCTGCAATGGTTGTGTGAAAACCCTCAGTCTAAGTCATTTTTCAGTGCCATTCTAACTTCAAGAGGTCACTAAATGAATGGCTGTAAAAGAATGATCTGTTAAGGATGTTAATAGGATACTGAAACAGCATGGAGAGTGTATACAGGAGACATACTTTTTTATTTCTTTTCACTGCAAGTACAAAATGTTTCACAAGGATCATTGTTTCATTCAAAATAAAGAATCCTGAAATGGCTATTAAAATAGTGGCATTTAGAATTACACGAAAACCAATGCACAATTTCACATACAAAAAAAATACATGAGGTATTTTCTCCTCGAAATAAATAAATAAATGCAAAGAAGCAGGAACCCAAAGATGTCCCTATTTTTTCCTGTTTTGGAAACAACTTCCTTTTAAAAATGATACAAGTTTCAGTTGAGATTTATTAAAAATGAAAACTAAAGCTAAATACAAAACTAAAGCTAAATACAAAAGAAGCATACGAAATGCTTCTTTTTCCAGCCTGTTAAGGGTGTGTTTCTGATAGTGTGAAAATAAATAAAATTCCCTTTAAACACAAGCTTTGATATCCTTCTCCTGCCTACAGTTTTCTAGTGCTGTTGACTGGGAAAAGCAAACACCACATTTCTAAGCTGTGCTGACTGAATTTTCAAAAGTCTATTGATTCAAATCAATCTTGTAAATCAACAATATTTACCTTTGTGTTTACATTGTTGAGAACAAGCATCGTGAATGAGGTAGAAAAAAGATGGCCTCTTTTACAAGAAATTTTGTGAAACAGGAAAAACAGATTTCATTCAGCAGTGTTTCTTCCACTGTATAGGTGCAAAACAAATTCTCATTGCTTAAAAAACATTTGTTTCTTAAGTCTGTATCACTACAGCAGTCTTCTAAACACTAATCATTTATGCCCTATATAAAATAAAGTACAGGAAGAAGTTTTGAAATGCAATTCTTGTTCTTCACATTATTCAGGCAAGGTCTTATGACAGGTAAGGTCTTCACGACTTTGTACATTGCAGCAAACTGATGCCAAGCAGAAACCAGGGCTGGTAATAATAGTGCAGCAGTAAGATTCCTTTTGTACATGAGTGATCCATTTTAGTTTATGAGACCTAGTGCTTGAAACCCAGTTCTGATCAAGAAAAGTCTTAAGGTAATGGAATCATTTGTACAAGATTGAGGCTTCAGATGGTATCTTGATGGCAACTTTCTCATATCAATCTCCTTGACTTACAAAAAGTAATTGGCCTAGTTTGGAGGAATTATTCTACATGGTGGTTGTGGTAGAGGTAGTCTTCTTCTAAAGGAACCAGGCCCTCTGCACTCTCAGCATCTGGCCAGAGCTTATATAAACCAACTTATCAAGTAAGTATATCGTGTTTTGAGGAGATCTCTATAACTCCTAAAAGGAATGGCCTCTCCCCTGCATTAGCACATCATGAACATGTGATATGGTTCTTAAAATTAGGACAAGACACAAAATACAAATGTGAGATATTAAGAGCAATTAATTAGAGATAATTAAAGATCAAAATATCTTTTCTAAACTTGTTTTAGCCAACATGTCTTTCACAAAATAACCACAACAAAATTTTCCAAGGAAAATTCCTATTAAGTAATCATTAAAAATAATGTACATCTTGTAAGATTAGGGAAGTCAGTCATTATAAGGACCCCTGAAATGATGGCCTTAGATTTGTGTTTACCCAAAAAGTACAGTGACACTTGATCACATACATGCAATGACAACCACAAATGAATTTTGACAATCAATTTTTAGTGATCAACTGGAGTCTCATATAATCTATGAGACCCCAATCAACCAATTCACCAATTGTGCCTACATTTCAGGCAAAACCTGGCACTGATGATGTAAGGAAGAATAATTTAACTAACCCAAAGTCATTTCAATCTAATAAATGAGATTTAAAAAAATGACAGCTCCATACCGAAGCTGTATTACAAAAAAGTGTACCAGAGACTCTATAGTCAGAAACTCTGGGAAAAATTACAGAGTAAAATTGTGTTCACCAAAACGATTCGATGTGGTAATAGCCACAGCAGTATTAAGTGAAAGAAAAGCCACACATTTGGCTGAGTACTTATTATCTTAACATTCAGTTCCAAATTATCCCAACTGGCAAAACTGATTGTCCTGATTCCTCCTACCTGAAGCCCACAATGACCACGCCAAACACTTCCTGAATTCTAGCCCTTTCAGCCTATCATACAAGAAACACGCCATTTCTCACCCCCAGGTATCCTTATATTCCTGACAGAGTTGTCATTAGCAAACCAGGATGGTGAACTGCTAGGATGCCTCCAGGCTCACTTAATTAATGAATAACAAGGCAAGCAAAAAATATCTAGATCCAATGAAGCCTGGTTAAGCCTGACTCAACAAGGCAGTCTTGCCCTTCCTTCCTTCAATTATTTCTCTAACTAATGGAAGTCCTCATGGCTCCCAGACCCCCCCCCCATGTCCCCCACCGCCAGCAGCACAATAGCCTTGCTTTCAATGTGCACAAGACATGAAGAAGGAATTTGAGTGTTTCAAAAGGTGGCAGTGCCAAAGGGGGTAGGGGGAGTGCTTAGGAAGTATACAAAAACCAAAGGTGCAAAACTGAGTAATTTTTTCCCTTCCCAGCCAGCAAGCACAGTCCTGGTCACACAGACTAGTACAAGCAGCAGACTTATAAGTCCAAATTAGGGTTATTAAGTGAGGACTACCTCTGTTTATACAAGGAACTGAATTCTGGAATTGACACCATGAAGGTGGATTGTCAGATACCTCCCTGAGATGACAAAATCATAGCTGAGAAGGCATTTCAGAAGGGCTTTTGATCATGCAAAGGCAAGGAAGGAACACTGAATGAATGGCATCGCTACAAGTACAGATAAGCCAGGCATGATGTGACGCCTTTAGAATCAATGAAAAATACATAATGAAAAAATACACACCACTCAGAACTTCTGAATTTTTTAAAATAAAAAAATAGCCCTAATCAGCCAAGGCCTTCCTCTGCAACCATTTTGTAATTAAAAAAAAATCAATTTCATGCAGTACCTACAATTCTGCTCAAAGAGGAAATAAACAAGTGTGGCCAGAGCCCTTCCCCTTATATTTGCTGAAGAGCTCAGAAGCTCTGAATGATCGAGGCATACTTTGTTGAAATTATGACCAGTGTCCAGAGGAAAAAGAACACCTCAAATCCACAGCAATGTAAGATAATTTTTCAGGGTTCATTGGAGCATTGTAACTTCCCTCCATGCCCTGAAAATAAATTACATTTTTAACCATCGACAAAGAAACCTACTTAAGTTCCAGGATTTTCAAGTACTGTACAGTAACTCCATCGTGAGCTGGAGCTACATATTTCAAGCAGCTGAATGGGACAAATCAGGAGACAGACATGGACACAGTGCTCAGAAGTTCTCCTCTGACTCCAGAACCTTCTTGCGAAGATGAGCAGAAGGTGAATTTCACGGAGAAATCAAGCAGACATGTGATAGTCCAGGTCTCTCTTGGATTTCCTTTCTCCCACAATCTGCAAGTAAACTCTTTTTGCTCTCTCTTTTAAGATTTTCCTCTAAGAGAGAAGGAGACAAGGTCTTGTTCAGCTGAAGGCACTTGACTCTCAGCAGACCCTGGGTAGGCTTCTTCAGCTGTTACAAATGTTCTCATGAATGAATAGAAAACATCCTAGAGTTGGATATTATGGCCTGAAGTCCCAATAAATTAGTCATAAAGCAAAAAAGGCATCAAAATGCTAAACCTTCTGCAGAGCTTCCTTCCAAAACTGGCCTGGAAAGTCAATAAACTTTTACAACCTTGACGTCTGGCTCAGTGCCAGCCTTCTGGATCCATCAATGGAGACAGGACAACCTTTCCAGTTTGGGGTGAGGCTGGATGGCATGAAAGAAGAGACAGCCTGACCATGCCACAGAATCCCCTCTGGAAGGCAGGGTCTCTTTAGCTCGACCAATGTCGCCAGTGCCACAACAGCCATGTGAAGGATAACAACGGCTGAAGTGTACAAACGAGAGGAGAAATTGTAAATATTCACAGTGGCGGCTGCTCCAGAGAAACATGGCTAGAGGAACTTCACAGGGGCTCCCCACTTTCAAGGGTCTGGTTTTGGAAGGAGGAATGCAAGACTGAAGCCACTTCCGGAGAGAGCCCAGCGGGGGCTGCTGCACAGGCAGACCATGGAAGCCCTTCAGGGGTCGGCTTCTGTTTCCCTGGGATTCCCATCTCGGCCGTCCCCTTCCCGGCCCAGGCAGAGAAGGCCTGCAGATCCAGCTCCGTGCATTCCACCGGGGCGTGAGGCCAGCAATGCTGAGATTCCCTGGCACAGGAGGACGGCTGGCCTGAGACCTCAGGACCACTGTTGCGCTCCTCTCTGCTATCAGAGAAGCCTCTATGGAGCCCAGAAGTCCCTATCAGGGGCTGCGTCTCCAAGGGGCTCCTGATTTGGGGGGTCTTGGAAGTGACTGTCACCGGCTTGGACCAATCTGTATCAGACTGTGGATGTGGGAGGAGGGATCCAGAAACATCTACCCCTGGGATGAACCGAAGAGCTCTGACAGTGCCTGAAATCAGAAAAACCCAGTTAAGATCGCCCCTTTCTCCAACCCATTCAGAGGAAGATGGAAAGTGCTATAGCCGCTCAGGGAAAGGGAAGGCCACAGCCACGGAAGGCAGCCAGGTAGCCCTTTGGATTTGAAAGCAAGAAAGCAGCCACGTCTTTCCTGGGATGGTGCAACTGCCCCCTCCCCCCACTCCTCAGCATCTCTTTGCCCTCCATCTTCAAAGTGCTACACGGCCCCAAACCTTGCAAAAAGAAAAAAGGTCAGTTTCGACTGAAAATTGAAATTGATTTAAAAAAAAAATTGGAAAATAAAATCACATGTTTGGGCAGGCAATTGTAAGGCAGCCTGAAATCAACACGTCCTTCATTTCTATTTCACAGCCTTCATTGTTGATCTGGCAATGGCCCCTAATGTAAGTCACCCGGTGTCATCGGATATGAGATGGGTAGCAAATACTGTATTTTTCAGAGTATAAGATGCACCCCCCCAAAAAAAGGTGGGTGAACATTTAGGTGTGTCTTATAGACCGAATAGGTGTGTGTGTGTATGTGTGTTTGGCCTCCCACCCTCTGCATGTCATGTTTTCGCTCTCCCTGGCCCCCAGAAGCACTCTGTAGGCCAAAAACAGGTGTTTTGGGTGAAAACGGGCCACATGGAGCACTGCAGAGTGCTTCTTGGGGCTGGGGAAGACAAAAATGTGACGCATGGAGGCCAAAAACTATTTTTTTCTTGTTTTCCTCCTGTATTATTTAGGTGTGTCTTATAGTCCGGTGGTCTTATAATCCGAAAAATATGATAAATTTTAGGATAAATAAATAAATACCAAACAGGAGGGGGGAAAGGCCTCTTTCATCAGGCCGGAAGCCCACCTGAGCATCCTCCTGTGGATACCTTCCTCTCTCAGGGTCAGCAAGACCCAATTCCATCTAAGAGGCTTCCAGAAGGCCAGATGAGAGCCAAAGGCTCTGGAAAGGAGGCTGGGAAACCCTCAGGAGGCCCAGCGCTTCCCACCAGCATTGAACTCTTTGTTCCTCCTTAACAAGTAACACAGCTAGCCCACGACTTATGACAATTGAGCACAACATTTCTGCTGTTAAATGAGACATTTGTTAACTACGTTTTGCTCCATGTTACGACCTTTCTTGCCACAGTTGTTAAGTGAATCACTACAGTTGATAAGTTAGTAGCCCAACTGTTAAGTGAATTGGGTTTCCCTGTTGACTTTGCTAGTCAGAAGGTCACAAAAGGGACACACACACACACACACACACACAGAGGCCTCTGCAAGCATCATAAATATGAATCAGTTGCCAAGCATCCAAATTATGATCCTGTGACGCCACAAAGGTCGTAAGCATGAAAAATGGTCCTAAATCACATTTTCCAGTGCTGTTGTAACTTTAAACAGTCAGTAAATGAACTGTTTTAAGTCGAGGACTGCCTGTAATGTGCAATTTTACACCTAATTAAGCTGAATCATAAAATACAAAATATTCTGCACACAAGGTGTGAACATGCTTGCCTTGTCTTCCATCCCTGCCTGTCTGCAGACGTCTTGGCAAGTCTGGGCAGCCTCTTTATACAATACCATAGCAGAGTTGGAAGGGACCTTGGAGGTCTTCTAGTTCAACCCCCTGCCTAGGCAGGAAACCCTATACCACTTCAGACAAATGGCTATCCAACATCTTCTTAAAGACTTCCAGTGTTGAGGCATTTGCAACTTCTGGAGGCAACTTGTTCCACTGATTAATTGTCCTCACTGTTGGGAAGTTTCTCCTTAATTCCAGATTGCTTCTCTCCTTGATTAGTTTTCACCCATTGCTTCTTGTCCTGCCCTCAGGGGCTTTGGAGAATAGCTTGACTCCCTCTTCTTTGGAGCAGCCTCTGAGATATTGGAAGACTGCTATCATGTCTCCCCTAGTCCTTCTTTTCATTAAACTAGACATGCCTAGTTCCTGCAACTGTTCTTCATGTGTTTTAGTCTCCAGTCCCCTAATCTTCTTTGTTGCTCTTCTCTGCACTCTTTCTAGAGTCTTTTGTAGATCAATGCATTAATTCCCCTCCCCCCCTCACTTATGGAATTGAAATTTCAATTCCAAGCATGGAAAGTGCCTTCTGGAAATGTGCATGTTCCTTTCTTCCCACAAGTGAAGGAGCATCAGGCTTCTAAGCAAAGTGCTGCACGACTCATTCACGAGTCTCACAGAACATCTTCTCAAGGTTCATGGGGGCTACTGTGTACATCTCTAGCTCAGAGCATGGTAAACATGTAAGAAAGAGGCTCTGAATGGACACAGGTTACTTGGTTACTCTGTGAAAACCCACTGGAGAAATTCACCTTCTGGGGGTCTGTAGGAAGACCTGAAGTTCCTGATGTTCAAGGAGCAAGCATCTGGCAGCCGTTCATGGAAACCAGTTGGCCCAGCAGATGCCCGAAATGTCACTCTCTGACCAGAGACATTCTGACTTCTCAAAAACACTTTGGAAACATGCAAACAAAAAGGAGAAGCAGTAGTTGACACACCTTGCAAGAAAGTCTTTTTCAGTTTCTCTCCTGCTGACAGAAAACGTTTGATTGCTCCAATTGTCATGGATTCTCCAGAACTGGATTCAAAGGCAGCCCTCAGGAAGAGGGACTATGGGAGAAGAGGCCTTGCCATTTCTCCCTTGCCTCGGCTACTCTAGTCAGCATCTGTTATCAGGCAACACTGGGACAGAACTTCCAAAGTTTCTGGGCTGCCTCGTTTCACCAGTTCAGCTCTCCGCAAGACTTTCTCTAAGCTGGACAATTAGAGCCCAATCATTCCATCCTACCAATAATTTTAAACCCAGCATGTAAACCCAGATTCAACACTGACCCTGCTTAGTTTGCAGATTTTAAGGTTGGTTGTCCCCAATGGTGGGTTGCCAATTTTTTATTACCAGTTCGGGCGCCCTTGCACACACACTCGGGTGTGTATGCAACACTTCTGCACATGCGCCGAAGCGTCCAGACAAGCGGGCGGAGCCTCCCACCACTGCTACTATCAGTTTGGGTGGTCTGGGCCAAACTGGGAGCAACCCACCTTTGGTGGTCCCACATCTCAGGGGATCAGTGATACGTCTGTCAATCTTTGCACTAAGTTTGTATAATTGTTCAGCACAGGATAACTGCCCTACATGAGGGAATGACCCATCTGGCCATCCCTTGTTTCAGCAAATTCCATACAAATGTCACCCACAGTGAGTCATGAAGGTCTGGAATTGGCCTTGGTCTTCTCCAAACCTCTCTGCTAGCCCCCAGGGGAACACAGAAATACTGGCTCTGCTGCAGGTGACTGCAGCTGAGGTAAATTCTGTCCCAACTGTTGGGTTCGTTGCATTAAGGAATTCTCCATGTTCTTTCTACATCTGCCTGTTGTTGGTGTAGCAACAATCCTGCAGGAAGGTCTTCAGTGCTAGACTTGAGTGTCAGAGGCCATCTTGATCAACAAATGGGAGATTTTCAGCTTCTTGATTTAGCATCACAATTAAGCTCAATTGCTAAGCAAGGCTGTTGTTAAGTGAATTTTGCCCCATTTTACCTTTTTTGCCACAGCTGTTAAGTGAATCATTGCAGTTGTTAAGTAATCAAGTGGCTGTTAAGTCCCCTGCCCCCCCCCAATGACTTTGCTTATTGGAAGCCAGGTGGGAAGGTTGCAAATCCCAAATAAAACAACAGAGTTGGAAGGGACCTTGAAGGTCATCTAGTCCAACCCCCTGCTTAGGCAGGAACCCTACAGCACTTCAGACAAATGGATATCCAATCTCTTCTTGAAAACTTTCAGTGTTGGAACATTCACAACTTCTGGAGGCAAGTTATTCCACTGATTAATTGTCTTAACTGTCAAGAAATTTATCCTTAATTCCAGATTGCTTCTCTCCTTGATTAGTTTCCACCCATTGCTTCTTTTCCTATCCTCAGGTGCTTTGGAGAATAGATTGACTTCCTCTTCTTTGGGGCAGCCCCTGAGATATTGGAAGACTGCTATCATGTTTCCCCTAGTCCTTCTTTTCATTAGACATACCCAGTTCCTGCAACCGTTCTTCATATGTTTTAGTCTCCAGTCCCCTAATCATCTCTGTTTCTCTACAACCGTCATAAATGCCTGCCAATTGCTAAGTGTTTGAATTCTGATCATGTGACCATGGGGATGCTACAACGGTTGAGGCTGTGGGACCAAACATAGGTCACTTTTTCAGTGCCACTGTCACTAAACGAATGGGGTAAGCACTACCTGTACGAGATTTGCAAAATTAGACGACCAGAGATTTTGTTGAGGCTGGTTATCAGGAATCTGTCAGTCTGTTTTATCCAGTATCTCCTCCCCTTTTTATATACCACTGAATCATCTGCCTGACCTGCTTCCAAATATAATTTAAAGAGAGGGGGAGGAGGGAGGGAGGGAGAGGGAACCTATTTCCGTTAGCAAGAGTGGAGAAAGGAGGGGAAACTGCAGGCAGGACTTACTCACCATGTTGGCACTGGCTCTTCCAGAATTGCTGGCAGTAGAGGATGGTGACCGTCAGGAGGACCAGCGCCAAGATTGCCAGGGCACTGCTTGTGAGCACCACCAGAGCTGGGTCTTGGGCAGAATCTGTGGAACTTTCTTCTAAGCCAATTCTAGAAAGGCCTACCAAGATCAAAAACATCACTCAAAGCAGGAAGGCTGTTACGTATAAGCTGGGTTGACAAAATTAGAAAGTAGGAGGAGATAAGCCGCCTGGAAAAGCCAAAGGAAATCATCACAACCATTAAAAAATGAAAGAATATTTTGGACATGGGATGCAACACCCAGAAAAATACGGCATCCTTCACTTAATCCTCCGGGGAAAGACTGAAGGCAAAGGAGGTCCAGGCAGAAGAAGAACATCATGGCTTCAAAATCTAAGGGTTTGGACAAAACTCAACAGCACTTTTTCGTGCAGTTGTTGATAAAAATAGGATTGCCAATGTCCGATGATGGATATGGCACAACAAGAAGAAGAAAGCGGGAAGAAACAGGTTCCTGTCTTCTATTTGGCGGGCAACAAATCCCAGTTGGGAACCTGCCTGTAGCTGCACAGGACCTGTGTGTGCTCCGTAATGCAGAATGGAACATTTCCATCTCCCAAGTGCAAAATGAGCTTTGCTACTAGCCCAACTGGATGTTCCAATTTCCCAGTAATTAGCAACCACAGAAGTTCCCTCTTCCTATCTCTCTGACCCGGGGGAAGGGGGGGAAGGGGGGCATGCTTTGCTCTTGTGAATGCACAGCTACTAAAAACCTTCAGTCCTTCCTACTTAGAGGACAGCGTCAAGTGAGACGTAGCCTTCCTTGTAGTTGAATATATTGGAAATGAAAAATAAATAAAAGCATTTTCAGCAGGGCAATGCAGATTCCATTCAGAAAAGAAAATGTGTGCTTTGAACCTGAAATCACCACTGCAGAACCTCTTAAGGAATAGATGTTTCTAGCCCTCTTGACTGGAACAACATCTTAACATGTCACTAGGTCTCAAGAGTTTTATAGGCCAAGAAGTCAGGCAGCTTTGGCTGAGTTTTCTTCCTATGGACCAGGAGTCAGCACTGATAGGTTCTGCAGGGTTTCCACATATCTCACATGGCTAACAGGAGCAGGGCATTATTGAAAACAAAGCAGAGCATATAATTTACCCCTCATGCATCCAGAGACACAACTAATAAACACCAGTGGTTATCGGTTTGCTCTCCGCCCCATATGCCAATGCACCATTTGCAGAATCAAACTTCCCTGATATGCAATTTCATACATGGAGGCCAGGAGTGTAATGGCTCAGCACTTAAAAATGCTGAGCTTGTCAGTTGGAAAGCTGACAGTCTGGGTTCGAGACCCAAGAGCCATGTGATGGGGCAAGCTCCTGTTCCTTGCTCCAGGCCCTGCTCATCTAGCAATTTGAAAGCATGCAAACATGAGTAGATAAATAGGTACCATTTCGGTGTGAAGATAACAATGTTCTGAGCGCCTTGCCGTATAGTCATGCTGGCCACATGGCCACAGAAGTGTCCTCGGACAACACTGGCTCCCTTGGCTAAGAAATGGTGATGAGCACCGGACCTTAGCATTGGATAGGACTGGACAGGGGAATCCTTTACTTTTACTTCTATGTAGGCAGGGAGCCCAAATATTCAGCAAGCCTCAATCTTACTTGCAGTGTAGAACAGGGCTCTCCAAACTTGACAACTTAAAGATTTGAGGATTTCACTCCCAGAATTCCTCAGCCAGCCATGAAATTCAGGGAGTTGAAGTCCACAAGTCTTAAACGTTGCCAAGTTTGGGGACCCTGGTGTAGAACCCCATCAGGAGGGCGCATCTGAAGCATAATGAGGACAAGGAGCTCCTAGAAGCCTAGTTAGTACATACACTGTGGTTCTGAGGATGGGGTCTGCTTTGTGCAGGGCACACATTCAAGGTCCTGGAATCCACCAATCTGAGTTTTACTGTAGAAGCTATAAAGAGAAAGAAAAATGGGCCAATGTTTAATATGGAGGAGATGCAGAGGGCTACTTACCATCAGAACATGGGCAGAGGGCACCAGAGGCTTCCCAAAGACTGCAAAACCCATTACTCTCAGTTAGCTACTTTCGCACCCAGTTCCTTGCTCCCCTGCTCCCGAGGACCAATTCATAGACCAAAATCATTTCCAGTGCACTGAATATGTAATCACGAGAACAGTTCATAATCCTTAACAAATTCAACAATATCAGTCCATCAATCCAGTTCATATTTAATGTACCTTAGAGCAGCTCAAAGTGAACTGAATTAGCAGGGAGGCACCCAGATCATAGTGCAGAGGAAATAGGTGAATTATTGGCTTCCTTCCTGCTCCCAGGTTCATCTGCTTTTCCTGAGCTCTACCAATCCTCAGGATGCCAATGTTACTCCTTGGTGCAAGGATCTTAGGCATGTGGAAAATCAGGGTTATGAGCAGCCCACCTAGTGATGTAACCACTTTCTGAAAATAGCATGGATTCCATGATTTGACTAAAGAACTAAATAGGTTGCCTCTCCACAGTAGGGACAGAATCAAACAGGGTGTGTAGGAATCGGCAAGATATCTAAATGACCCGATCTTCCCAAAACAAAGAATATCTTTCTTCAGAGACAGATTTAACATTCTCCCCTCAGCACTCCTCCAGGGCAGGTATAAGAGAACAACAATAGCAGAACCGGTAGGTATATGTGGCAAAGGAGAAGTCAAAGATATCTCACATGTTTGATTGCACTGTGAGCTATACAGAGTTTGTAGGTCAGCATATATTCTCCCCTTACTAGAGAGATTGCCAGGGAGGGCAGACAATTTTTATGTAGGCTTTCTCCTCCAGGACTCAAATCCTTCTACCACCCATGCAGTGGCAAATTTCTGTGTTGCTGCCAGGTCCACAAGAAAAGAAAATTGGTTGCAGAATTATAGCTGTCAACTTGTCCCAATTATTTGGAGTTATCTCTTAACAATTTTTGAACCATAATATTTACTCCCATACCGGTTGACTTTTCACCCACGTAAACCAGGGAGTGACCCTAACAGTTTGAGAACATGTATTTTCTTAATAGGGATGTTATTATCCACTATTAATGTCAGTACTATTTTTTTTAATTTATTGTAAAAAGTGATGTCTATTGCTGGTTTATGACTGCAATAAAGATAGATTCTTCTATTCTTCTTGTTTTTCCACCACAGAAAAACAAAAAAAACAAATTCTGGTTCTGATTGGGCTGAGAGAGAGTGGGTGGCTCAACATCTGTCAGGAAGTTGCACAGGCTGAACTCGAACCTGAGTCTCTCCTGAGTCAGTCTAGTTTCTCAGAGAGAAAGAATAGTAATAGTGCTACACGTAGGGACCCCTCAATCCCTGCTGGGCAGGAGACATTCCTCTGAGGGAAGGACACCAGCAGGAGAGCCAAGGGTATCCATTCCCCACTAGAGCACCCAGTTGTGAAGATGATTCCAGAGACTGGAGGCAAACGGGACAATGCCAAGCATTCCTTTTCAATCACAAGGGAGAAGACATTGATAAACCACGCCAAGAAAAGTTTGCTAAGAAAATCATATGATTAAATGATATAAAGTGATTGACAATATTGTGCCAGGCCCCTCATATCAGGAGGCCCTCAACATGTTACTGAAAATAAGCTAAGGAGCCTTCGGAGTAATGTAACATTAGTAACATTATTATTATTATTATTATTGTTGTTGTTGTTGTTATTTCGATTTTTAAGTCCTGGTATTTTGCAATTTTTTCATGTTCCTTCTCGGCGACCCTGCTATCACCTGGTAGTGCGATGTATATGATTGTGACCTTATTTTTCTCAACCAGTGTGATGCCTGGTGTATTATGCACCAGTATTTTGTCCGTTTGTATACGGAAATCCCACAAGATCTTGACCATCTGATTTTCGGTGACTTTTTCAGACTGATGTTCCCACCAGTTTGTTGCTGTTTTAATATAATTTTTGCACAAATTCCAATGGATCATTTGTGCTACTGAATTGTGCCGCAATTTATAATCAGTCTGCGCGATTTTTTTACAGCAGCTGAGAATGTGATCAACATTATTATTATTATTATTATTATTATTATTTGATTAATATTTGGTGAGATTCACAGCCTTTGGGGCTGGTTGGTAGCTCAACAGCTCGAGTTCTGACCAAGGACCTAGGAACTGTTAAGGTAACGTCAGAGGATATAAGCTGTTCCAAGTAGGCTGGTTTTTTGTAGAATCAGAATGTTCAAGTCTGATAAATTTAAAATTTCCAAATAGCAAGGTAGCCCTTTAGGTATTGCTCCAAGGGCTCCAATTACAATCGGGACAACACACGATTTCTTTTTCCACAGTCGCTCAACTTCAATTTGCAAGTCCTGGTACTTTGTCATTTTTTCTTGCTGTTTATCTTCAATTCGTGCATCTCCAGGTATTGCAATGTCAATGAACCATACTTTTTTCTTTCCAACTATTGTTATGCCAGGTGTGTTGTGGGCCAAGTGCCTGTCAGTCTGAATTCTGAAGTCCCACAAGATCTTGACTTTCCCATTCTCTAAAATATTGGAAACAGATAACATTTTGAATGGAAAAGTCAGAGAGTCAACGCAAAAGGAGTACATCAGGAGGGTCCGCAAAATATTAAAATCAAAGCTGAATGCTGGAAACATAATAAAAGCCATTAATACATGGGCAGTTCCAGTGATACGCTACTCAGCTGGAATCATCAACTGGACTCTGGCTGAACTGGAAACCACGCAAACTTTTGAATATGTACCACACTTTACATCCACGAAGTGATATCGACATGTTGTACCTGCCAAGAAAAATAGGGGGCAGGGAGCTATTGCAAATCCATCAAACTGTAGAAGAAGAAAAATGAAGTTTGAATGATTATGTGGACCAAAGTACAGAAAAATTGCTGCAGGCTGTGAAAACGGAGAACAACATAAGAACAACAGAAACAAAGGCAGAATATAAGGAGAAACAGCTGGATGACAGATTAAATAGATGGAAACTCAAAGCTTTGCATGGACAGCACTTGAAAAACATTGAAGGAAAATGTGATGACAACTTGACATGGACATGGCTTAAAATAGGAAGTATCAAGAAAGAAACGGAAGGTTTAATATTGGCTGCTCAAGAACAAGCACTACAAACTAATGCCATGAAAGCGAAGATACAAAAATCCACTACAACCCAAACTGCTGACTTTGCAATAACAAAGTCAAAACTGTTTCATGTTTAATATGTGAATGCAGCAAAATTGCACAAACTGATTACAAAGCTAGACATGACCGAGTTGCTAAATTAATCCACTGGTCATTTTGTAAAAAATATGATTTACCTGTATCCAGAAAGTCATGGGAACATAAAGTGGAAAAAGTTATCGAAAATGAGAAGGTGAAGATCTTGTGGAACTTTCGAATACAAACAGATCGTCATTTGGAGCACAACACGCCAGTTATCACAGTTGTAGAGGACCAAAATGTACAGTTTAGTGATATCGCTGTTCCTGGAGATGCCAGTCGAAGAAAAAGAACTAGAAAAAATAATGAAATATTGTGACCTGGCCATCGAAACTACATGGCTATGGATGAAGCATGTAACAGTGATACCCATTGTCATCAGGGCACTTGGCACCATGCCCAAGAATTTTACAAGATACATCCACAAATTGCAGCTTCCTGCAATAACACCAGCAGAACTGCAAAAGCTGCGCTACTCGGAACATCTTATATTTTAAGAAGGTACTTGGTTGATACCTAGGAGCTGGACTAGGGAAGAAAACATCTCTATTATGAACACTGTTCCCTCTAAGGTGTGCGCCTGCGCGGCCGCGCACATGAAAAGAAATCCCTGCGCAGAGGTTTCTAACTGCCGCACAGAGATTTCTACCAAAGCAAACGTGGGGAAGTCCTTTGCAGGCGGCTAGAACTGGCCGCCCGCAAAGGACCTCCCCAGACTTGTTTTGATGAGCCGCCAGTCCTCTTGCTTCTTCTCCTTCACCAGCAAAGCTCCCGCTGGCTTCCCCGCCCGTGGCAGTGGCGTCTCTCCCTCCACGCGGAGCACCTGAGCTGGCTCCCGTGTTATCCCTCCCCCTTCCTCCTCTGCCGTGCCTTTGAGGCCGCGGGAGCTAGTAGGAAAGCGGCCGAGCCGCCGCCTCCACCTCCGCCGCTTTCCTACTAGCTCCCGCGGCCTCAAAAGCACGGCAGAGGAGGAAGGGGGAGGGATAACGCGGGAGCCAGCTCAGGTGCTCCGCGTGGAGGGAGAGACGCCACTGCCACGGGCGGGGAAGCCAGCGGGAGCTTTGCTGGTGAAGGAGAAGAAGCAAGAGGACTGGCGGCTTTGAAATGCAACCCCCTGGTCCCACCGGCCGCGGATTTGATTCGGTGTAAGTGGGGGCCGAACACATGCTGAGCTGACTTTGCGCAGTGAGGCGGAGTAATTCAACCCCCCCCCAAGAACGTGTGTGTGTGTGTGTGTGTGTGTGTGTGTGTGTGTGTGTGAGAGAGAGAGAGAATTGGATCAAAATTGGTGGTCAAAGGAGTGGAGGGAGGGAGGGAAGGAAGGAAGCCCTGCCCCCTGTGAAAAAAACTGAAGAGGGAGCAGTGAATGAATAAACCATAAAAGCAACAAACAGTTAATGCGTAAGTAAGCTGAGGAGGAAGTTCTCAACTAAGGAAGCAATATTAGAAAGAAATATAAAAAGCTCAATATGCCAAAACACTTATTTTAGTCTTCATTTAATTACTTGTATTGTAGTCTGATGTAACATCTTTTTAAAGTTAACGTTCGAAAAGATAGGGTACAAAACTTAAATAATAAAAAAATGTACATTCATTTTGAAAAATAAATGCAATACTTGATTAATTTCATATCTTTATTTAAAATAGTTTTGGCATGGCATATTATTTTATTGACTCAGTTGGAAATGATGTGGATGTTGTATCTGATTCTGAGGTATATATATTCTTAAGTAACATAACATATAGCATATTGTCCAAACTTGCTAGACTATTTAATTGATCTTACTACTTTAAAGGGGGAGAGTTTCATGATAAATTATTTTATTACATTTAGGTTGCATTTATATATTATATTTATTACATTTATATTTCACATTATATATTTGTATTGTTATTTTAGTGTTTATTGTCAATTTTGATAGATATTATATTGATATATCAATACTGATTTTACTCATACTAAATAACAATTACTGCTATTATTTATCAGCATCAAATATTTACAGTTTTTAATATTGAGTTAGTCGTATTTTAGAATAATAGGATTATCTTTTAATAGGATAATTGGCAAAATCTAATTCACATGTGATGGGTTGCATTCCAAAGAATGTGAGAGGACAGGTTGCCTGCAAAATGCCAGGACCCAGGACCCTGTTGGTGCCATGTCTCTCTTTAGCCAGTCTAACAATGTAAAAGCTGAGGAGAGAGCCTTTTTTTTTTTCAGGGTGAGCGGAAAAGTATAGTGTTTGAGTGGCACTTTTCATGCCTGGCATTCATCGGGTTGAAACCTCGCTTGCAATTGGCGCTTGACGCTTGGAATGTTGCGCAAATGTCCAGCAGACGCGACAGCAGTTCAAACTGTGGCTCTCTTAGGTGCTCAGGCATGAAACTGTGCCGCTCACACACTGTACTTTTCCGCTCACACTGAAAAACAATTAGAGGGAACATTGATTATGAAAGCTTACTATCAGTCTGAGCCAGCAAAACATGGATTTCAAAAATGAATGTATCAGATTTGGAAGATGAACCACACGGACTGTGATATCAGTAAGCAAAGGCTAATGGACCAACGATGTGTAATTCTAAGCCACAAATTTTTCACTACAGCAGAATTAATAGGAATTGAAGAGAAAGCAACTAATAGTCTGAGTATACCAACAAAGAAGAGTAACATTAAGAATGATTTGCAGACTCAAAAGCAAACTGAGGAAGAAAGGGAGGAAGAGGATGTTGAAATGGATGAAGATAAAGAATAAGGAAGCACTGAAGAACAAACACCAACAGATATTGCTCAATTAGCTGAGAAAATAAAGCATTAAATGGAAGATGCTGAAAGAACACATTTGCCAAAGCTGAACCAAGTGAACCAGAAAGAATTGAGAAAGGTACTAAAAAAGGTCAACGAGGCTGTGCAAACCATTCAAACCACCACATTAGCTGAAACAAACCAGCTGATGTATGCAGCAGCTTTCATAACCACCAAAGAATTGGGTTTGAAAATACAAAATTACTAAAGAGGCAAGAAGATGAAGCCTAAATGGAAAATTCGGTTGGAATTGAAAATCAAAAAAATTCATGGAGACTTGAGCAACTTGAAGAACCTAAGGCAAGGTCAGCTAAAGAACAAGCTGGTCAAAGCAGTCTGGAAGCAAGATACGATTTGGAGAATAAAGAGATTGCGATAGTAATTGAAGAGCTGACGCAGAGGATTGTTGCTGTTGCTGAAAAGATTAAAAGATATGAAAACCAAGTAACTCAATTCAAGGAAAACTCACAGTTCAGAGCAAATCAGCATCAATTTTATAAGAGCTTAGAAAGTGGAGATGGAGTAACAACAAATGAAAAGCCTGATAAAGAGAAAGTTCTGAAATTCTGGAAGAATTTGTGGGAAAACAACAAGAAGCACAACAGAAATGCAAACTGGATCAAACAGATTGAAGATTCTATTAAAGTGCATAAAATGGAAGATGTGAAAATAACAAAAGAAATGGTGCAAAGACAGTCAAGAAAAGTGAAGAACTGGAGTGCACCTGGACCAGATGAGTTACATGGCTTCTGGTTAAAGGCACTTACAAGTGTGCACAAAAGATTGGCAGCTCAAATGAACCAGATCATAAATATACCTGAAAATGATGAATGGATGACAACTGGAAGGACATTTTTGATCCAAAAAGATAAAGAAAAAGGAAAGGATCCTGGAAACTATTGGAAAGAAATAACTTGCTTCCTGTAAAACAGAAAGGATGCTGCAAAAATTCAAGAGGAACAAAGGATCAACTGCTGATTGACAAACTAATCCTAAAGAATTCAAAGAAAAGACAAACCAACCTGTTCATGGCTTGGATAGATTATAAGAAAGAATTTGATTCAGTTCCCAGAAATGCCTGAAAAACGATGGCATCAACATCAACAAAAATTCATGGAAACTTCAATGAACCTCTGGAAAACGAAGCTTATAGCTAATGAAGAAGTACTGGGTGAAGTTGAAATTAAATGAGGCATTTTCCAGAGCGATTCCCTTTCACCCCTTTTTATACTCTCAATGCTACCACTGACAATCATTTTGAAGAAGATGAACTATGAATACAAACTTGCAAAGAAAGGACTGAAAATTTTGCACTTGGTGTACATGGATGATTTGAAGCTGTTTGGTAAAACAAAAGCTGAACTGAATTTATTAATTGAAAGCACAAAAGAATTTAGCCAAGACATTGGTATGCAGTTTGGAACTGACAAATGTGCAACAATGGCAACCAAAGCAGGCAAGGTCATAGAAGATGATGGAATAGAACTTGAGAATGAAGAAATGATAAAGGCAGTAAAACCAGAAGAAGGCTACAAGTACTTGGGGATTTTAGAGGCCTCTAACTTAATGCATAATAAAGTCAAGGAATTAACTTCAGCCAAGTACATTTGACAAATTCGCAAGATATTAAAGTCCAAATTGAGTGGAAGAAACATCATAAAAGCCATAAATACCTGGGCTATACCTGTGATTCGATACTCTGCAGGAATAATTGACTGGACCCAGATGGAGTTGGACAATTTGGACAGAAAAACAAGGAAGCTTATGACAATGAATCATGCTTTGCACCCTAAAAGTGATGTTGACCGACATCTACCAAGAGCAGAGTATAGTTGAGGACTCCTACAAGTAAAACAGACTGTGGAAGAAGAAAAACACAGCTTGAATGATTACATCCAGAAAAGTGAAGAACCCATGATTAAGGAAGTAAATAAAGGAGGCCTTTTAAAGACAACTAAGTCAAAAGTTGAATATAAGAAAGAAGTAATTGAGAAGCGAGCTGAAAATTGGAAAAACAAAACTATGCATAGTCAGTACTTGAAAAGTATTGAAGGCAAAGCTGACCAAAAGCTAACTTGGAACTGGTTAAGATCAGGAGCATTGAAAAAAGTAACAGAAGGCTTTATTTTGGCAGCTCAAGAACAAGCCTTAGCCACAAACTGCATGAAGGCAAAAATTCAACATGTTACCACCAACAGCAAATGTTGCTTCTGTAATGAGAAAGATGAGACAGTCGACCACTTGATCAGTGGGTGCAGCAAAATTTCACAAACTGACTACCTACAATGCCATGACCGTGTTGCTAAGATCATTAACTGGAAATTGTGCCAAAAGTTTGGATTTGAGTACAGCAAAAATCACTGGGAACATCAGGTTCAGAAGGTTTTAGAGAATGAGAAAGTCAAGATCTTATGGGACTTCAGAATCCAGACTGACAGGCACTTGGCCCACAACACACCTGACATAACAATAGTTGAAAAGAAAAAAGCATGGTTCATTGACATTGCAATACCTGGAGATGCACAAATTGAAGATAAACAGCAAGAAAAAATGACAAAGTACCGGAACATGCAAATTGAAGTTGAGCGACTGTGGAAAAAGAAATCGTGTGTTGTCCCGATTGTAAATTGTAGACCTTGGAGCAATACCCAAAGAGCTACCTCGCTATTTGGAAATTTTAAGTTTATCAGACTTGAACATTCTGATTCTACAAAAAACCACCCCACTTGGAACAGCTTATATCCTCCGACGTTACTTTAACAGTTCCTAGGTCCATGGTTAGGACTCGAGTTGCTGAGCTACCAAAGGCTGTGAATCTCACCAAAGATTAACCACATAATAATAATAATAATAATTAAAGCCTCTGGGACATCTGGTTGCTGGATGCTCATCAGGCTAAAAAAAGTTTGGACTCTCAACTGCCAGGAAGATTGTGTACAAATGGGAGCAACTCTACACCCTTGTGAACAGCAATCAGGATCACACCAAACATAAGGGATGTAATATGCTGGGAGATCTCAAACAACCCAATCCATCTTCCCCTCGCAGGGTTTGATTTTCTTGGTGATGCTCTTTGGAATTTTCCTATGACACTCTTAAAAAAGGAATTTTACAGGATAGCTGTAAAATTACTTGAGTACCCTGTAACAACCACAAATGGGACTCTCAATAGCGACCTAGTTCTGCATTTATGGTTAGAGGTCTTGTTTTGATCAAAGGCTTCCTATGGAGCAGGATGTCCTTACCCAGGGAAGCAGCCTCCACAGGTGGCGTCGGAGGTGGCACTGCAGTTGGACTTCTGGGCCCGGTTGATCAGTGCGCAGGAGAGACAGGACTTGCAGCCATGCGGTCCCCAGCTGTCCTTGAACCTCCTGGGCTGGCATGGGGTGCACTCAGCCTCCCTCCCTTCTCCATAGCCACACTCCTGCAAGAGAGACGCATCCCAAGACTGTTATTCTGTCTATGCATATGAAGAAGGAGGGAGGGAGAGAGGAAAGAAGGGGGAGAGAGAAAGAGAGAGAGAGGGAAGGAGAGAGGAAGGGAGGGAGGGGAAGAAGGGGAAGAAAGAGAAAACACACACACACATAGAAAGACAGAGACAGACCGAGAGAGAGAGAGAGAAAGAGAGAGAGGGAAGGAGAGAGGAAGGAAGGGGAAGAAAGAGAAAAGAGAGAGAGAGAGAGATTTTCCGTTTTACAGAGGAAATGCTGTGAATTACTTTGCAGAGGTGACGATCTTCCACCTATTCCAATAAGAGTAATTTAACATCAAAATATGTTTATTATGACAATCCTTCTAGCACTCTCTTCACTGCTGTTTTTTCACCTGGCTAAAAGAAGCTCACCAACACCACCTGCCCCTCTTACTGTGTTCTCAGCAAATACAACATCTAAACCATCTTTAAAGCCACCGGACTGTGGCTTTTCCCTCACTAAAAATGCCAGAGAAAAACGTTTAATTCTAAAGTGCATGCCAATTTGCAAAAAGAGAACAAAGCGGAGAAACAGTTTAATTTTGAAAATGCCTGACTGATTTCATCTGAAACAAAATGGCTTGACGTTGAAGTCTACAGTCATAAACTGCTATGCTAGACCCAAAGAGCTTCCTACGGAGATTCCATTGGGGCACAAAACATCTGAGAGGGCACAATAAGCACATCTTCCGGTTACCTTGGACAGTTCGAATCCAGGGCCACACTCCTTGCAGGGGCTGCATTTACCATGATCGTCCAGGTATTCGCCCTCTCGGCATTCTGCAGGGTTTGCAATGGATCGGGACGCAAGAGCCTGGTGGGGAAAACAGCCAGCATGATGTGGCATCTCACACTCACTAGGAAGGGAGTGTGAGCACCATCTCCCCAATAACACTTCCATACAACACAAGAGACTGAGAGCGGAATCACTATGTTTTTTAAGGCTTCCATGGCATTCATCCAGAATTCCTGATAAAGTCCAGGAAGCGCACATAGAATTGGATCAGTAAATTCCTCTCAGAGGTAGTTTCCAACGGCTGCTGGCCACCTGACTTCCAAAAAAGCCTAAAGTGATATCACTTCTGAAAGCTGGCAGACCACAAGACAGAGTTGAAAGCTATCACTCAATGGCCCTTTTGAGCTCCTGCTTTAAACTCCTGGAAAGATGGATTGTAAACTATTAGGTAATGAGGATTTAATAGCTGCCAGCTGATGTAAGGTTGTAGTATGTAATCTGTAAGCTGATACAATGAGGCTGATGCAATGAGGTTGATTCAATGCAGCTATGGTATAGCCCAGTGGAGAAATTCAATTTTTCTTACTAACGGTTCTGTGGGCGTGGCTTGGTGGGCGTGATATGGCTTGGTGGGCATGGCAGGGGAAAGATACTGCAAAATCTCCATTCCCATCCCACTCTGGGGCCCGCCAGAGGTGGAATTTTCCAGTTCTCTGAACTACTCAAAATTTCTGCTACCGGTTTTCCAAACTACTCAAAATTTCTGCTACCAGTTCTCCAGAACCTGTCAGAATCTGCTGGATTTCACCCCGCGTATAGCCTCTTTTAAGACTCTGATGGGAGGTCCACACAAGTCTATATATAGGTGTGTCATGCCTCCTTCAATATCCAAGAAAGAAAAACCTCAACTCCATGTTAATAGAGATAAAGTACTTTTACTACAAATGAAGTGAAAACAGCTAAAAGTAAAACAAGATCTGAGCCAGAAAGGCAGGAACATATACATATCAAACGTTTACCCAGCACCCTCCCCCCAATTCCCCAACCCATTGTCCAATCTGCAACTCCCTAAGATGTCACGTGGGGTGCATCTTCAAACAGTCTCATCAAGTTGGTATGCAGAACGGTTGGCCTTGGCCAAGTCCCAACATCAGCCACCAGCATGTGTAGTACTCCTCCAGTACAATATTTTTCCCTTCCCCTTCCCCTTCCCCTAACCCAATACCATGCTCCCCCCCCGTTCCTATGGCAGCCGATAGTAAGCAAGCGTAGCAAAACAGCCATAAGCAAGTAACCAAAACAGAGGCTGAGAAGGTGGCTATTAGAGGGCGTTTCTCTCTCTCATCATGTATCTCATTCTCTCCCTGTGTTCAAGCTATGTGGTAAGGGATTTTGTCTGTATATTTCTGTATATATAAACAACTGTTAATTGTCTTAAAGTTCTGTGTGCTGTGTTTTGCTCCCGGGTTTATCTCATAATACTAGTCACACTGACAAAACTCTGATATAAACAAAATAGGTTCCATAATAGATGAGCATCTTTCTGTTGGAACAAGCCGGCTTCCCACAAGACTGGAACTCTGTAGATCTTGTGTTCAACTTAACTTATTGAAGCAGGATTCCAATGAGGCCTCAAAATCACGGCCGGATTTGTAGACCTAAGGGTAGGATATGACACAGTCTGGAAGGATGGGTTGTTCCATAGAAACTGTGCCATATTATCCCCTGCAAAAATCTTTATCGACTAATTAACAACATGCTGAGTGATAGACCCTCTCAGATAATAATGGGGAACACTAAGATAATTCTATCCTCTGGAAAAAATGAAGTTGCCCCTAAAAGCAGCTTTAAGTCAAAGGAAGGTGGTCCTTGGTGGTGGAAGGAGAACCTTCAACCAGCCCAAAGAGAGACCCTCACAGACAAGGGAGGGTCCTGTTCAGAGAGCAGCTGCAGAAACTGGCACCTGAATCTGAAGGATCCACTAGCAGAGCCACTGGATTTGGTAAAGGGATCTCCTCAGGAAAAGCCAGATGGGCGTCAAGCCCCCGTTCTGCTTGCTGACCAACAATTGTTGCACTTTTCAAGAGGAATAATATTTGCATCAAGTCTTTCAAGTTGAATGGAATAGAGAAGCTTCACCACCCTTGCATGGCTGCTATGCTAGTGCCTCACCCGCCGAAGACCACATTGGGGCAAGTTGGCTGAGGTGCTGCCAAGGTGCATTGCCCAACTGTCAGAGTTGGGGTAGTGTGACTATTATTATGAGATAACCCCAAGAGCAAAACACAGTGCACAGCACATAGAGCCTTTATACAATTAATAGTGGTTTATATATACATATTGTATTTTTCGGAGTATAAGGCTCACCTTTTACCCCACAAAAAGATGATGAAAATCTGGGTGCATCTTATACACTGAATACAGCATTTTTGGCCTCGTGAAACCCCGCCCCCTCGCAAAAATGAACGTGCAGAGAGTTTGGGAGGCCTGCAAAGTGCTCCTGGGAGCTGGGGAGGGCAAAAACGAGCAAAAAATGGGCCATGCCCAAAAGATTATTTTTTTGCTCGTTTTTGCCCCACCCACCCCAGCCACCAAGAGCACTCAACAAACCTCCTAAAGGCTATGCATGCCCTGTTTTTGGCAAAAAAACGGTCCTTTTTTGTGAAAAATGGGCTGTTTATTGCTAGTTTTGCCCCCCCAACCCCCAGGAACACTTTGCAGGCCTCTCAAACTCTCTGCATGCCCCATTTTTAAAATGAGGCATGCAGAGAGTTTGTGAGGCCTGCAGAGTGCAAACACTTTAAAAAAAAAGATTTACCTCTTCAAAATCTTGGTGCGTCTTATACTCTGAAAAACATATACATGGTAGATAAAATCCCTTACCATTCAGCTATAGACACAAGGAGAGAAATGAGATACATGACGAGAGAGAGAGAGAGAGAGAGAGAGAGAGAGAGGGAGGGAGGGAGGGAGGAAGAGAGAGAGAGAGAGAGAGAGAGAGAGAGAGAGAGAGAGAGAGAGAGAGAGAGACGCCCTCTAGTGGCCACCTATATATATAAGCCACAAGGTTCTTCTCCTTATCCAAGATGCAGTACAGCACAGGTTCTAATCCCAGTAAAGGTATGGCTAGCTGATGAGAGCTAAATAGCTTGAAATAGATCTATACTAGTCTCCCTTTATTTATTTATCAGCATAAATACAACACAAATGTAACAAAGGCAACAGTAAAAATATTGGGTTTCTGTCTGGATGGTCTCTTGTGACGAGCTGATGGATAGAGATATATTCCATATTTGGGCATACCAGGGGTTGTGACTTTAAATGTATACCTATCTTCCCTGGCTCAGCTGATAAGGAGAAGAACCTTGTGGCTTAATGGTTAACACATCTGCCTAAGATGCAATACAGCACAGGTTCTAATCCCAGTAAGGGTATGGCTAGCTGATGAGAGCTAAATAGCTTGAAATAGATCTATACTAGTCTCCCTTTATTTATTTATCAGCACAAATACAACACACACACACACACACACACATACATACACCTCATTGCATCAGCCTCATTGTATCAGCCTTACATTGCATTAGCTTACAGTTTACAACTTTACATCAGCTGGTAGCTATTAAATACTCATTATTTAACACCAACCCTCACCCAGGCAGCTGTGGGTGAGTCATCATTATGCAAAGGCCACAGCTTCCTTGCCTGCCTCAGATGTAACTCCCACCAGCAGCATTTGCAGGATAACATCGCTGGGAGCATCACCACTTTGGTTTGCCATAAATCCTACCTTTCCACAGCTTATCTGCAGGCCAGACTCTTACCTGGGTCACGATGATCAGCGTGAGATGCAGCGCAGCTCCTTTCTCCATGTTAAATCGCTCTGTTTGCAACTCTTTGGAACACAAGCTACACAGAAACAAAAACATAAGTATCTCTCCAAAGCGCCATTTCTTTCCCCTCCAATAAAACTCTTCTATTTCAAGACAGTGTTTTACTTCCTCAGAAAGGCCCACAGAGTGGTCCTTTCGGGTGGGGGACAGCAGGAAATCCCCAGGCTTCAGGCTGAGCCAAGAAGGGCAGAAGGCAGTAACAACAGCAGAGCTCTTTGGCCCCAAGGTGCAGGGAAGACTCGGTTGGGTGTCCAGAGTCAAGTGTCATCAAAGGGGACCTTCCCGTTTAATACTGAAGCAACCTGAACAGCAAGGACAAAGTGAGCTGTCCAGAGTCATTTCAGAGCGAGTTGGGTGGCAAATAAATTAAATAAAGAAATAAATAATAAAATGGCAACTAGCTCACAGTTTACAGGAGCATGCCTGGCAAAAGATCCATTTGGAGTTGGAAAAGGGGACAGAGAAGGGGAAAACAGAAAAGAAAATATTAAATATACAAGTATATATTCAAGAGCGAGATATAAAGGGGTGGGGAACATAGGATAGATTAGCGAAGGTAAGGGAATAAGAAATGATATTAAATTTTATTTGGGTTTGCAGAAATATCATCTCAAGGAAACATAAAATTGAGATTTGAAAGAGCCCCCCACAACAATAGAAAAAGAAAGGGAGAGAGGAGGCGAGAATGAGAGGAAGATGGGGAAAGAAGAAAGAGGTAAGGAGAGATGGATGGAAAGGAGAAGAAGAGAAGGACAGAGGGTAGGAAGGGGAAGAGGAAGAGTTGGAGTAAGGGAAGGGAAGGAGGAAGGGGAAGGAGAGGAGGAAAGAAGAAAGTAGAGAAGGGAGGGAGGGAGAAAAGAAAGGGAAAATAAGGTGGTGTTACAACAGGCAGAAGGGATGATAAATAAAGCAACCCAAAGGGTATATTATAACCTATTAAATGAAATAACAAATGTATAAGAATGACAAATGTAAAGAAAAATAACAATTATGTGAATGTATACTTACAATGGTATGTAAGAGAATAAAAAATTAAAAAAATGGAAAAAAAAGATCCATTTGGAGTGTGAAGCAGAGTTTCAATGTAATGAAATGCGAAAAGTTCATTTATCTGTCAGATTCTACCTTGAAAAATTACCATTTGTTGACTTTTGGTGAGGTATCAAAAAAGACTATTCACGATTATCTGAGAAGACTGTCAACTTACAGACTTCTACCTTTTCCAAGGTCTTCATATCATTCAACAAAAACCACATCTTGCAATAGATTAAATGAAAGAACCAAGTATGAGAATCCAACTGTCTTCTATTAAGCCAGATATTGAAAATATTTGCAGAAATAACATCACTCTTTTGATTAACCCTTTTATTGTTAAAATAGTTTTTTCATGAAATTTTTATATTAATATCTAATAGTTTAATATTATTATTTTTACATTTCAATAATAGTCTACAAATGGGTCCATTGTAATTTTTAGTAAGAAAAATATTGATAAATATAAATCATATAAAGCTTTTGTGAGTCCTCCATCACTTTTAAAAGTGAAAGGGTTCTTTGAAAAAAAAGTTTAAGAAATACTGCACTAGATTATAGCAGAGGTCTCCAAACTTGGCAACTTGTGGACTTCAATTCCCAGAAGTCCCCAGCCAGCTAATTAAGATGAATGTTTTACTAAAGATGCTTTTCCTGTTTGAGACTCTACCAGTACTTATAACCAATACCCCATTTAAATGATGGCTGATGGACATCTCTAAATTTATATGGTAAGAGAAAACTCCAAGAATTAAATATACATTATTGTAGGACGCTAAGAGGTGGTTTCGGTTTGTCAGATTTGAAATGATACTTTGATGCTTATTGTTTGGTTTAGCTAAAAGAGTTGGATGACTCTTCTAAATAAGAGTTACTTAAGATTCGGATTAAGAATTAAGATTCAGATGGCATGCCTATTCATGGTATGATAAGGTCAAAGTAAATGCTGATTTCAACAACCACTTTCTTTATTGAATTGGAATAAATATAAAGTAAGGTTCTCTGCGAAGCTTTTTTTTTTTTAAAAGAAAAGAAATAGTGGCCAGGCCACTATTGGCCTTATGAACTTATGGTCAAATAATATTTTTCAATTATGGTAACTTATTTATAAACTTTAGCAATAATATGTATGTTACCATACAATAGAATTTCCAATTCACTTTTGCAACATGAAATCCATAGCTCTATTATCTAATTTAAATCTTTCTTTCAGTTGGGAACATGTAAATCAATGACAAACTCATCCTTCTAATTCCAACTCCTTTTTAGATTTGAGGATAGGAATAGAGCTATGGATTTCATGTTGCAAAAATGAATTGGAAATTCTATTGTATGGTAACATACATATTATTGCTAAAGTTTATAAATTGCTATTGAAATTGAACTTGGAGAATGAGTATGTAAAGCATGGCATGATTCAGTGGGCAGAGTTTTGGATATAATCTACTGCCTGAGCAGTAGGAAAACATGTGGATAAAAGATTTAAAATTTACATTGAATTATAATTTAAAAGAAAATTTCTATATGATAATGTAACGATAATGTTTGTCCATCGTGTTCGAAGAGAACCTTGGCACCTAACAGGTGGTGGGCTGTCCATGGTGTGTCCATGGTATTAGGTGGCTAGTAATGCTCATATGGGCACAGAACTTTCTGCCGCATGTTGGGCAGACATATGTGGGCACCATTGTTGCAGCATTTGCAGCTCTGGCTTTGTGGTGTGCTCACTTCTTTTGTGGTATGGTTGATATGATATGATAATGTACTGTTGGTATCTTAACAGTGGACAAATAAATGGTCAAGAATGTACCATGTTTTCCCGAAAATACGACCTGCCCTGAAACTAAACACATTTTTCGTGTGGGCAAAAATATAAGCCCACCCCCAAAAATAAACCCCCTGGACAACCCTCCTCCGGCCAAGCAGAGCACCGCTCATCGACCTAGTGGTTTCCCGAAGGTGCCAAGCCGTGGGAGCCGGGAGGGGGGGGAAGGCGCTCACGTTGCTTGCTGCCTTCGGGATACTGCTAGGTTGGGGAGTGGTGTTCTGCCTGGCCAGAGGGGGGAGTTGCCGGGCGGCTGCTCCCTTGCGAGCGGCCTCCCGAAGAGCCGGGCACAGCAGCCATGAGGTGACCATGCTCATAAGCAGCCACCCGGAAAATCCCCTCTCCAGTCGGGCAGAGCGCATTCACTGACTTAGGGGGTATCCCGAATGTGCCAAGCCGCAGGAGCTGGGGGGCAAACAGAGCTCCACATGGCTTGGCGCCTTAGTGATATCCCCTGTCAGTGAATGGCGCTCTGCCCGGTTGGAGAGGGAGGTTGCGCGAGCGCCTGTGCCGCCCCCAGCCTCACAAAGCCCTTGCGCAGCTCTCCCTGGGCACCGCTGCCACCCGCCGCCATACTCCGAGCATAACTTCCTGTTGTGGCCCAGCAGGAGCCGTTGGAGCTGCCACTAGACTCTGACAGTGAGGGGCCCTATGAGTTGGCCTTGGAAGATGTGGAGGACCCTGGACAGAGTTCCGACTCCGAGCAGGGCGCAGAGAGACTGGTTGGCCACCAGGTGGCATCTGAGCCTTGGATCAGTGGGGAGGAGACAAGAGAGAGTGATCCAGAAACCAACTGTGAGTTGTTCTGGGATGCACACCGTCGAAGGGCTACTCGGCGTCAAAAACAACTACATAATTACAGGAGGTAATTATGCTCAGCTGATGGTCATTAGGCTCCTCTCCAGACTATAAAAGAGACTGCTTGTGCCACGCCCTTCTTGCAGAAGTCAACGCTTTGACTAAAGAGAAAGAAACTTGGCAGGCTGGATTGCTGCCAGAGTTTGTCTGAATTGCTGCCAAAGTTTGTCGGCCTTGCTGCCAAGGTCCTTATCTGTTTGTTTACTTGGCTTTCAGCCACTGAGAATCTGAACTTGTTATTAAAGGACATTCTCATTTAAGCTGGTCTTGGCATTCTTTACTGGATGGAGGAGGGGGTCAGAACAACTTCCAAACTCCAAAACTCTGCTGCCGAGTCTTTCAGCATGTGCTCTCTAAGGTGGGCCGGCTGCTGGAAATTCTCTGTCCGGGAGACTCTCTGTCCGGCAGCTGGCGCACCATAGAGAGCACTCCTAGAGCGGCCGATGCTGGAAGACTTGGCAGCTGAGTTTTGGAACAGGTGCTCACGCAACCCCCTTCTCCAGCTGGGCAGAGCTCCATGCACTGACCTAGGGGGGTATCCCGAATGTGCCAAGCCGCGGGAGCTGGGGGGCAAACAGAGCTCCACATGGCTTGGCGCCTTAGTGATACCCCCTAAGTCAGTGAATGGTGCTCTGCCCAGCTGGAGAGGGGATTTGCTGGGCAGCTGCTTGTGAGCGTGGTTACCTCATGGCTGCTTCACCCCTGAGGCTGTGCCTGGCTCTTTGGGAGTCTGCTCGCAAGGGAGCAGCCTCCTGGCAACCCCAAAACAATGTCCTCCCTGATAATAAGCTCAAGGCTATATTTCGTGGGGCAAAAGAAAATAAGACTCTGTCGTATTTTCAGGGAAACACGGTATACAATACTTTTTTGTTATATTTTTTTATTCTATTTAAAAAAAGGAGGAAAATATGTATTAAAATTAAATATGTATATTGAAAAGGAATTATAAATACCATCAACATAAAATGGAGTTTGCTCAGAAGCTGAAATATACCAAATAAATGAGATTAAGAGTGTGAAGTAGAGCAGAGAGGTAAGGGAAGAGAGGGATAGGAGAGAGGGTGGGGGGTGGTGGAAGAGGAGAAGCGAAAAAAAGGAGTGGAAAGGGGAGAGAGGAGAAGGAGAGAAGAAGGGGAAGTTGAGAAGGATGACAGCGGGAACAAAGGAGGTAGGGAGCCGGAGGAGGGAGAAGAAAGTGATGGATAAGGTACAAATATGGTGTATGGAGAGCAGAAGAGCCAATAATTGTTTTTGGGAGTTGATGGTAAGATGAATTAATGTAAACATTTAATAATACCATATGCTGTTGGCTATGTAATAGTATACATGGGATTATATGTTATGAAAATGAAAAAAAAAAACCAAAAACTTTATATAAAAAAAGAATGTATACAAGTACTTCAAGCAAATGTTGGAAATGTAAATGTATAAAATGAATGTATTTACCATTTATCGTGGACTTCGGATAAAGCAAACAAATAATTGGAGCAGAATTCGCATCTTAATACAGAAGATTCTTAAAGTGTACATAAAGATAAAACCAAGGAGTTTTCTTTTGGACTTAATTGATACACAACCTTAAACAAAGCTAGAACTTTGATAATATATCCTGACAGCAGCAAGAATGATTCCCACAATGGATCAAAGCTGCAAATGTTGATGGCTAAATTGACTTTCCATTAAAGAAAGGAATGCAAATAATTTTGTTTTTACTTGGAAACCACTTATTTATGTTTGAGGTGGGGAAAAAAATGAAATTCTGATTTTGGGTTTTGACGATTAGATAGGCTTTTGTTATACAAAAGGCGAATACAAACTACAGTATTATGTAAAAGTAAAAAGTTGAGGTTGTTTGTACGTTCCTGTCTTGTTCTACTGAGCCAAAAGGACCCTGAAGTCCATGCTTCCTTTTTCTTTTTCCCCTTACACTTTCCCCTCTTCCCCCTTTTCCTCCCCTATATCAAGCCAGGACTAATGAAGAAAGAGCGAGCCACTCACCGGCCGATCCCCGCCGCCTCAGCCGAATCGAGCCAGAAAAGGCAACGCGCGGCGGCAGCAGCTGCAGCAGCTCCACTTCTCGTCCCGCCAGCAGCAGCCGGCGCGGAGCCCGGGACGTGTTCGGACTTGCCCGCCGTCGCTCGCCCTGCCCAGCCGGGAGGGAGGAAGGGCCGGCTTACACGCCCCTCTCGGCGGGGAAGGTGGGGGTCGCCGGGGAAAGCCAGAGACCCCAGCCTGACGCTGCTCGGCCGGCGGAGCGAAGCAGACGCAGCACCTGCCGGGCTCGGCGGTGGCGAAGGGGCGCGCGGCTGTGCGGGGCAGAGGATCGGACGGGATCCTAAGTGAAGGCGGGCATCGCTGCGCGGAATCGCAGGCGGGCTCAGCTCCTCTGAGCGTCCTGCCAGCCCCGGCAGAAGCTCTCCCTCCGCTTCGCCTCTAGGCTTTCCCGGCCAAAGTTTCCTGGCGTCCACCCGTGGAGGTCGTGCGGCCGCCTCCTCACTGGGGACCCCGGAGAGACCTGGCCGTCCAGGGACTCCTCGGACTGGGCCATCCCCACGCAAGTCTCGGGGAAAAAGGAAATGAGAACCAAACGGGCGCGACCGAATCCTCAGCAAAGCGTCTCCTTAGATACCGCCTAGCAAAAGGACGCCAAGCCAAACCCTGGAATTGCAGCCGACGTAATTCCTAATGCAGCATCGAACTTCCCCGTACAATCCCGACGCTCGCTTGTCCCAAAGGTGCTTTTTTCCCCCCAGGAGGCAACTGGACTTTCTGGTTTTCCTTTGAAGAAGCTTCTTGGATGAGAAGCAAAACGTCTTCAAAGAAAAAAAAGCAGAAAGTCCAGTCGCCTCTTGAAAAAAAAAAAGCACCTTTTGGACAACCAGGACTTGGATGACTGAGAATCCCCATAGATTCTGTAGGAAGTTAGCACCCACCCCTTTCCTAGAAAAATGAAATATCCTGGGAAATATAGAAAAAGCAGAATATTATATTTCCCTGGATCAGAAATGGAGAAACATGTTTTTAGGCTGGAAGCAGACTCACTCTTAATAGCCCCCACCTTTGTCAAAGGTCTGGGTCAGTCTATTCTACATAACAAAGACCCCCCTTCCATCTAGGGTGATGGAATTAAGGCACGATAGTATTAGCCCTTTACCATCTCACCACTAAGAAGAAATGCTCAACCAAACGTGGACTCAAGACAGCCTACTGAGTTGCCCCTGTGTGGCCCCATGGAAGTCTGACAACCAGTCAGAATACAAGTTCAAGATCAAAGGCCAGAGAGGGCATAAAACCAGGGACTTTCAGGATCTCGCTCTCTTTTTCTTCTTCACCCAACATCTGGAAGCATGTGATGATCCCCCTTTTCTGTTCAGGAGCTCAAGCCATGTGATCCTGTCCATCATTAAACCATCTTTCCAAGCAGCCTCCATGTTCCCAGTGTCTTTTCCCCCACTTGGAACTGAACCCAGAAGGACTTTTCTTCCAACAATTCTCATGATCTTGATTCTGTCCCTCTGTTAATGCAAGCTAAGATTGTATTGGATTTTTGGCTGCTGCCACACACTATTGGCTCATATTTAAATGATTGTTCACTAGGACTCCAAGGTCCCTCTCTTAGTTACTACTATTGAGCCAAGTTCCGTCTAATCTGTATCTGTATATTTGGTTTTTCTTGGCTAAATGTAAGATTTTACTTCTCTCTCCAATTAAATTTCCTTTTATTAGATAAGACCCAGTGTTCAGGTCTGTCGAGATCCATCTGGATCTTCAGCCTATCTTGTGGGTGTTGGCTATTCCTGCCAGTTCAGTATTGGCTGCAAATTTGATGTCCTTCTATTCTCTCATCTAAATCATTTATGAAGATATTGAAGAGTATTGGGCCTAAGATGTTGCATTAAGGACTACATGCTGAGTTTGATTTGTCAGCCAGTTACAAATCCAACTGGTGGTAATGCTGTCTATTTCACATATGTTAACTTTTATTGGTATTCTAAGTTGGATTTATGTTTAATACTTAAATAATATAGACTGTTCAGTTTGTAGTGTAGGCTAAATGATTAAACTCTGTTAAGGAGGGGCAGGATATCTTAACTTTTGACATTCATAGCACATCTGACTTTTGTATGCATCTCATGAAATTCTGTTAAAACCCTGCTCTTTTTGACAGTTGGCTATTTGACTGGTATTTTAATGCCAACACATTTGATTTAAGCCGTTTAAAGCACACTGCTTTTTGTAAGCAACTCAAATATTCTTAGGATATATTATTTTTCAGATATTTGAATTGGTAAAAGCAGTATTTATTTTTTACTTGTAAACTGCTCAGTCATTTAGTAAAATGGGGGAGACATATGAATTTGATTAATAAACAAAAATAATTAAATACATTTCTAAGAAATCAGATGGGAGGCAATTTTACTCACAATGGAATATCTGGTGAAAGTCTTTTACACCTCTAGGATATTCTTGATGTGCAGGTGGCTGTATAATAGTGTAAATATGTCTTGTGCTATTTTGTTTTGTTTTGATTTCAGGAATCCTAACTGCACAGCCACTCAACCACCCTATGGGCAACCAGCAAACCGAAAATAATCCATCATTACTGATTGGAGCCAGTTCAGTGGTTCCAGTTAGTAATTAAATTACAACCAATAATTAATGGACTAAAGAAAGTCCAGAAGTGCCTCCTGAAAAAGGACCTTTGGGACAACCATGACCTGGATGACTGAGAATCTCTACAGACTTCTAGCTATACAATCTGGGACGGACACCCTTGGAATGGTGTGGGAGTAGGAATGGGTTTCCACAGTGGGGGGGGGGGAATTGCAGACTACAGGAACCATTTGCAGTACTCAGGAGACCCTGAGGACACAAATAAACCTCTAAGTAGCCTCAACAACCCCCTAAAAGGATGCAAATGACCAGCTATCTGCAAGGAATATAAATCCTTCCCTTCCCCACCATCCAGTCAGAGCTGAAGAAGCTTTTTGGATGAGAAGTGAAACATCTTCAAAGAAAAAACAAGAAAGTCCAGTTGCCTCCTGAAAAAGCACCTTTGGGACAACCAGTTCAGTGGTTACTTGATTTGCATTCAGGTGGATTCTATGGATGGCATCTACAGCTATGAAAACCTTCAGGATCTGGCACACTGAAGTCCAGAAAGGCAGGAATCTCAAATGGTATAGTCTCCTGCTCAAGCCAGGGGTTGAGCTAGAAGACCTCCAAGGTCTCTTCCGATTGTATTACTCTATGCTCCCTTTTTGGAACTTGCCTGAGGAATTTTATTTTTAAAAATGTTTGTGAACATAGACTTCTGTTCGATTTTTGCTTCTGTTGCTTCGTTACACTCTTTTCATGGTGCAAACAGGGTGGGACAAGTTGGGAGAGCAAAATTCAGCCCTGGCAGTGGGTGATTGAAAATGCCGGGCTGTAAAATGAAATGGCTGGATTGACTCTTTGCAGGAGTCAAAGAGTGGAGGGAAGAGAGATGCTCTCTCTCCTGGGCTCTAATGACTGACCGGTACTGGATTGCACATTATTGCATCGCATTTCACTGTTATGCAGGAGCACTCTAATGAGCCATCCTCTTTCCAAAAGACATCAATTGCCCAAACGCACAAGTGGTGTTTCTGCCATACTTGGGTTAATCCAACTAATTATGAAGCAGCTTGGGATACTAAAATGCTGTACAAGACACATAGCAAAGCATAATGGCACTTACACTTTAAAATATATTCCCTCCTCCCCAAGCCTTGCCGTAAAGCACTGAAAGCATCAGATTACCTGATGAATTATGGTGGACTTCTGGTATTCATGTCTTTAAAACTCCCCCCAAATCCTGGCTATTAATTTGTGCTATTTCTTGGCTGTAGCCAGGAGGAATCCACCAGCGACAAATCAAGTGGTCATTTAGAGGTTATTAAAGAGGAGGCATGTATGTGGTGGCTCTTACTTGCCATTGACCTGGGTTTCAAGAGGAGAAAAGAAGAGAAAAGGAGGTTGCTGAAGAAAAGAACTGTGATGGCAAACCTATGGCACGCAGAGCCATTTCTGAGGGCACAAGAAGCATTGCCCTTTCGGCTGGCCAGCAGCTGGAAGTCAGAAAACGGGCTGTTTCTGGCCTCTGGAGCGCCTCCAGGGTGGGGGAAGCCATTTTTGCCCTCCCCAGGCTCCCAGAAAACCTCTGGAACCTGGGGAGAGCAAGAAATGGGCTTTCTGGTCTGACTGGAAGTTGTCAAACAGGCGGTTTTCAGCCTCCGGGATGGCAGAGTGGGGAAGGCCTTTGTTGCCCTCCCCAGGCTCCTAGAAAGGGTCTGGAGCCTGGGGAGGGCAAAAAATGGGTTCACCATGCCATCACGTACCAAAAGCTGGGGGAGCATGCATAGAATGATGGGTGTGGGCATGCATGTGCATGACCCCCTCCTGCTCCTCCCGCTTTTGGTATGTGATGGCAAAAAGGTTAGCAATCACTTGTTGAAAGAAAGGTCCTTCTGGGTTCGGCTCCAAGTGGGGAAAAAGACACTGGAGACACGGAGGCTGCTTGGAAAGATGGTTTAATGGTGGACAGGACCACATGGCTTGAGCTCCTGAACAGAAAAGGTGATCACATGCTTCAATGTTGGGTGGAGAAGAAGAGAGCTGAAGAGAGAGCAAGGAAGGGGCTTGCTTTGCTTTTTATAATCTGTTCAGCCCCACCTCTCTGTTTCCTGTTCCTGTGTAAGAAATGTATTCTGATTGGTTGTCAGACTCCCATGGGGCCATGCAGGGGCAGCTCTCTAGGCTGTGTTTTGAATCCAGGTTTGGTTGAGTTCTCAGATGCCATGTGATGAGTGGGTAAAGACTAATCATGCCTTAATCCCATCACCCTGGAGCTGAAGGGGAGAACTCTTTATTATATAAAGGGACTGGCTTGGGCATCTTAATGGCCCATTGACAAAGGGAGCTGCAGGGAGCTACTTTGTCTTTAAACATGTTTCTCCCTTTTCACATCTAGAGAAATATTCTGCCTTTTCAATATTTCCTAGGATATTTCATTTTTCTGGGAGAGGGCTGGGTGATAACTTCCTACACACTGGAATAGTATAATAACTTTATTGTCACCTTGAATGTACAAAATCAGCATACATTAAAGTGAAATTTCGTTGCACACAGCTCTCAAATGGTCACCACCTCCAATATACAACTAAATAAACATGACAATAAATAAATAAATTACTAAATTATGTAATATACTCACATATATTCTATGACACAGATAAACAACACAGTCTACTCTAATCCTATGTATGTAGCTATGTACATCTATGTATGCATGTAGATGGCGAGAAAAATGAATCCTGCGAGTTTATCAGACAGACAGCAGAGGGAACAAAACTTACAGAATCTGGTAGTCCTTCTAGAAATACTTTGAAACCCACTCCCAGAGGCGAGCAACAGAAACAGACCGTGAAGTGGTTGAGTGTGGTCTCCAACAATGCTTCGAGCTCTAAGGCAAAGTACTTTCTTATTAAGAGACAAAAGATGCATGTCTGATTCTTCCATCTCCTAAGATTACTCCCTCACTCCATGAAAGGGGGAGAAGTTCTCTTAATGCATTTTTCACAATAAAATAAAACATCCTCACAGCATTTCAATACCCCTTCCCCAAGTGAAAACAAACCACCTCCAATCTGTTAAATACTTAATCAAAGCCAACCCTTAAAAGAAGACTAATATCCTCCTCCCCTCAATCATATACAAAAGCAGAAAAAAGAGAAAACACAACTTGAAAATAGTTTCCTAGCGCCTCTTCTTTATCTTCTTTAGGTTGTGCAAGAACCTCCTAAGGACACAGAGGAATGAAAACAAAACATGAAATCTACACCAGTGTTTCTTTAATTTACCCCACCCCCACCTCAGGACTCCTTCCCACTTTAAAAATTATGGAGAGCCCCAAAAAGGATTTTATTTGTATGGGTTATAATTACTGATATTTATTGAAACAAAATTTAGCAACTTAAATATCTAAATAAAAGCAATCCTTGGCTCCATTTGTTGAGAAAGGTATAGTTTATTATAGATAAAGTGTGTTGCATTAGTGCAAAGCCAGAACTGAAAATCACGCACCCAAATCCCTAAGTTCTACTCTTCCCTCCCTTAACTGTCTCTCATTGCCCATCCCAGTATAGCCAATCAGGTTCAGGCAAGATGTTTTCATAATGATCAGTCCAATCACAGGTTGGTATATGGCTCCCTCCTTCTTCCAGTTGGGTGACCTTGAGGCAGTGTCTTGGAGGCACAATATCTACTTTCTTTTTCCCCTAAGCCTTCTCCCACTTCATTCCTCCCCACCCCCAGAGTTCATGGCAGTCTGTCACCTCATAGCAGCAAAGGTCAAGCAAGCATAAGGTAGCTGGCAGATCCATTCATATCGCTACTGTTTCCCAGTTATTTGGTGGTGTTTTAATATTGTATTCTTTTTCAATATAGATTGTGAATTTTTTTTTAATTTCACGGATGCCTAAGAATGTCTTTGGGACCCAAGGTATCCTGGCACCACATTTTAAGGAATGCTGCTCTGTGCCGATCCCTTTGCATGGGCTCTTCCCAGAGTCCAATTCTCCTGATAAACATTTGGAAGCACACAAGTCAGAATTACTTTGCGATGGCTAGAAAATTGGGATGCTTTATTTGATCTGAATTTCAATATTTAGGCATCCCTCTCAGGAGGCATCCCTCCTGAGAGGGATGGACTTTTTCATTCAATTTTGACCACACCAGAATTATCTGCATATCATTTTTAGAGGCACCAAGACTTCCAAAAGATAAAAAACGTAAGTGTTATTTTAAGCAGCTATTTTTCAATTGCAGATTGTAGTTTTTGTTTAAGTCTCAAAAACAGCACAACAGAAAATCTATCTCTAATACTTTTCATAAAGGAATATATGTAACAATGTGGGTCACTTGGGGGAGAACTAAATGCATTTGTGTGAGTGTTAACCAGAGACAGAATTAACATGCTATCCATCAGCACATAATCTGCATCTTTGGCAATCCCTCTCTTAGAACATAGAATAACAAAGTTGGAAGGGATCTGGTAGTCTTCCAGCCCAACCCCTTCTCAAGCAGGAGACCCTATACCAGGGGTGCCCTTTGAATTTTAAGGCTTGTGGACTTCAACTCATTTTGGCATTTAAATAGATAGATAGAATTCTTTATTGGCCAAGTGTGATTGGACACACAAGGAATTTGTCTTTGGTGCATATGTTCTCAGTGTACATAAAAGAAAAAAAAATACAGTCATCAAGAATCATAAGATACAACACCTAGTGACAGTCATAGGTTATTAATAAGCAATCGAATCATACTAGGAAACAAATAAAATAATATAAATTGTAAAGATACAAGCAACATGTTTATAGTCATAAGTGGGAGGAGATAGGTAATAGGAAGGATGAGAAGAATAATAGTAATACAGTCTTAGTAAATAATTTGACAGTGTTGTGGGAATTAGTTGTTTAGCAGAGGGATGGCATTCGGGGAAAAACTGTCCTTATGACTAGTAGTTCTGGTGTGCAGTGCCCTATAGCGTTGTTTTGAGGGTAGAAGTTGGAACAATTTATGTCCAGGATGCGAGGGGTCTGTAGATATTTTCACAGCCCTCTTTTTGACTCGTGCAGGGCACAGGTCCTCAATGGAAGGCAGATTGGCAGTAATTGTTTTTTCTGCAGTTCTGATTATCCTCTGAAGTCTGTGTCTGTCTTTGGTTGCACAGCCAAACCAGATAGAAATAGAGGTGCAGATAACAGACTCAATAATTCCTCTTTGAGCAGTTTGAGCTTCCTGAGTTGGCGCAGAAAGAACATTCTTTGTTGTGCTTTTTTGATGATGTTTTTGATGTTAGGTGTCCATTTTAGGTCTTGAGATATGATAGAACCTAGAAACTTGAAGGTCTCTACTGTGTTGTCTAGTATTGTAAGAGGTGGTAGTATGGGAGGGTTTCTCCTAAAGTCTACCACCATTTCTACGGTTTTGAGTGTGTTTAGTTCAAGATTGTTCCGGTTGCACCACAAGGCTAGTTGTTCAACTTCCCATCTGTATGCAGATTTGTCATTGTCTTGAGTTTGAGTTTGAGTTTTATTTTATTTATATGCTGCCCTTTTCCCCCGAAGGGGACTCAGGGCGGCTTACAACTCAACCAGGGAAGGGGGGTACAAACAAAAATTTAAAACAACATAAAACAATGCATGATTAAAAACACAACAGTCATACCAGTTCGAGACGGGGGCAGCAGTTCTTTAGCCCCAGGCCTGTCGGAACAGCCAGGTTTTAAGGGCTTTGCGGAAGGCCTGGAGGGTGGTGAGGGTGCGAATCTCCACGGGGAGTTCGTTCCAGAGGGTCGGAGCAGCCACAGAGAAGGCTCTCCTCCGGGTAGTCGCCAGTCGACACTGGCCGGCGGATGGAATTCGGAGGAGGCCTAATCTGTGGGATCTAATCGGTCTAGTGGAGGTAATTGGCAGGAGGCGGTCTCTTGAATGAGACCAATCACTGTTGTATAATCTGCAAACTTCAGTACTTTAACAGAGGGAACTTTTTAGGTACATTTTAAAAATTTGTGAATGATACTAAGTTGGCAGGCATAGCTAACACCCTAGAATTTAGGCTCAAGATCCAGAAGGATCTTGACAGACTTGAGCACTGGGCCCTATCTAACAAAATGAAATTCAACGTAGAGAAAAGTAAAGCCCTACACTTAGGTGAGAAAATCCAAAAATACACATAGAAACTGGGTGAAACCAGGCTTAGTAGCAGTGACTGTGAGAGGGATCTTGGAGTCTTAGTGGACAACCAGCTAAATATGAGCCATCCGTGTCCAGTGGCAGCCAAAAAAGCCAACACAATCCAAAATCGCATTAACAGAGGGATACAATCAAGATCAAGTGAGGTACTAATACTACTCTATAAAGCCTTATTAAGACCACATCTAGAGTACTGCATCCAATTTTGGTCACCACGCTGTTGAGATTCTAGAAAGAGTGCAAAGAAGAGCAACCAGGATGATTAGGGGATTGGAGGCTCAAACATACAATGAACGGTTGCAGGAACTGGGCATGGCTAGTCTAGTGAAGAGAAGGACCAGGGGAGACAGGATAGCAGTCTTTCCACTATTTGAGGAGGGGAGAGGCTGGGGTCAAGCTATTTTCCAAGGCAGCTGAAAGCCAGACAAGGAATAATGGATGGAAACTGAACAAGGAAATATTCTACCTGGAAATAAGGAGAAATTTTCTGACAGTGAGAATAATCAATCAATGGAACAGAAGTTGCCTTTAAAGTTGTGGGAGCTTCATCCCTGGAAGCTTTCAAGAAGCGACTGGACTGACATCTGTCAGAAATGGTGTAAGGTCTCCTGCTTGGGCGGGGGGTTGGACTAGATGACCTACAAGGTCCCTTTCAACTCTGTTAATTTGTTATAAATTGGATGTAGATTTTGTGAACTGCACATTTAGTAAAAAGGGCTGAAAGTTTTGATTACTGGCTATTTTTAAAAGAAACGGGAGCGCTGTTTGGTGGGCAAAATGACATTCACTTTTTTTGCGAATCTGCTGCTGTGGAGTTGGCGTTTGGAATTCCTGGATGAGGCTTGATGGGAACAGCCTTTGTGCTGGAATAAGGGAAGGCGTTCTCTGTTCCTTTCCCCCATTTTTTTCAAGTGGATTTGCCAGCTGCAATTCATTTCTGCAGACACTAGAGGGTGCTGCTGACTACCTTGTGCTGGTTCTCGAGCATGTCTGTGTAATAAAGGGTGTGTAATTGAACGTGGGTGTGAAAAGAGAATTCCCTCAAGGATCAGATGAAATGGAAATGTTCAGAGATATGTTTGAAGAATTTACAACTGAAGTGATTCAATCTATAGAAATGAAATTTGATTTTTAGTTTCATTTTATACTTGTTGAGAAAAGACATTAGACAAGTTGAAAAAAATAATGGCTTTGAAAATAAAAAAAGAGCTAATAATTAAAGGCCTTTTTTTCTGATGAGCCAGTTTTGGTCTTACAAGACGCTCATAATGGCATTGAATACTGAATGAAGAACTGAAGGACTTGGGTGTGTTAGCTGATTTTAAGTAAACAAAGATGTTGGTTGAGACTAAGAGCTCAGAAGATCAAGAAACTTTGAGAAAAAGACTGGCTCCAAAATTGAAAGGGAAATTAAACATCTGGGGGTAACACTGATTAGCATGAAGTGTAGTTGTTTCAAAACAACTGCCGTATTTTTCGAAGTATATAAAATGCACCCTTTTCTCTCAAAAAAGAGGCTGAAAATCTGGGTGTGTCTTATACACTGAATACAGCATTTTTTTGCCTACAGAACCTCACCCCCTTTGCAAAAATGGCAGTGCACAGCCTTTAGGAGGCTTCCAGAGTGCTCCTGGGGGCTGGGGAGGGCAGAAATGAGCGAAAAATGGGCCGTTTCCCCCCCAGCCCCCAGCAGCACTCTATAAGTTTCTTAAAGGCTATCCATGCCCTTTTTTGACAAAAAATGTGCCAGTTTTTGTGAAAAATGGCCATTTTTGCTCATATTTGCCCCCCCCGGAGCCCTCTACAAGCCTCTTAAGTGCTACTCATACCTTTTTTTTGAAAAAAAGGAGCCCATTTTCATGAAAAACTGGCCATTTTTGGAAGGTTTGCAGAGTGCGAAAACTTTTAAAAAAATTTCCTCTTCAAAACCTTGCTGCGTCTTATACTCCAGTGCATCTTATACTCCGAAAAATACAGTACGTTAAGGTATGATATGTTATCAAAAATGTCTTTTCAAAGTGGGTTAAATCACAACTGTCATTACTGGGCATAATTCCAGTGATAAACATTAATGCCTAGGATGTTATTTTTTATTTTTTATTCTGGCAGAACTGATATTAACATCTGCTGTATCATTTAAACAATGGCAAAATGACATTTGTGAATTTGTATGGCAAAAGGGGGAAAAACCAAGAATGAAATATAAATTGTTGCAAGATGCTAAAGGAGGAGATGGGTTAGCATTACCTGTTACAGAATTGTATTCTGCTGCTTGCTGTTTGGTCGGGATGAAAGGCTGACTGACTTCGAAAAACAGGAGTTTATCGGTGATGGAAGGATATGATGTAAGACATATTGAGTCGCCTTGGGTGAACAGGCGGCAATATAAATCCAATAAATAAATAAATGAGATTTGAGTCGCTGATCTGGGTGAAGGGACTTTTTAAGCATCCCTACAAGCACAAAATTCATCCTTTTTTTGGTCCAGCATGCTTTAGTTTGGGGCCAACCCGAAGATAAGGAAATGGTCTCTTTTTTAAAAAGCAGTTTTTTTTATTGTTTTTTCCTCTATAACATCTTACAATCATCACATTAACATTATTATGTCATCATATCTGTATATATCAATCTTATATTGCTTCTATATTTATATACATTCATCTACAGTTCTATACATTTCTCTATTGTTTCCTGGGCTGAATATTCCTGTTATGCAACCATTTATACCAGTTTTTCCAAGATCATAGTATTCAGACTCTTTGTCCTTTAATCTTAATGTTAACTTGTCCATCTCTGCACAATCTAAAATTTTCTGAATCACTAATTCATCTGGGGGAATATTACTTTGTTTCCAACATTGGGCAAACGTTATTCTAGCTGTAGTCAACAGGTGTATTCATATGTATTTAATTTTATTTCTATATTTACCCTTGGTTATTCCCAGCAGAAAGAGTTCCAGTTTGTATTCTATTTGTTCTATTTGTTGTATGCAGGAAATGGTCTCTTCATGTCTGCAAGAAGACTTTCTATAGATTGACATCAAATGAGAGATGTCAGCTTCCTGGCTTCCCATTCTCATTGCCCCTCAATTCCATGGACTAGCCAGGAGCTTCTCCTGGGGGTTGTTCATTGCTGCCATGGGGTGGGAGCTGAAGGACACAGTTCACCCCTGTTTGTCGCACAGGAAGCTTTCTTCTTGGCCTCTACTAAAAATGGCCCCCTCCTCCGACTCTCTTCTCTCCTTCAGAAATTCATTTATGCAGTACATGCAAATAATGGTTTCAAAAGTGTCTTGTTTGAATACTGATGTGAGGTGGAAACCAATCAAGAAAGATAGCAGGAATTCATATATTTCATCTACAGTATGATGAGCAGTTGTGGGAACTGGGAATATCTAGTTTAGTGAAAAGAAGGAGTAGAGGCGACACGATAGCAGTGTTCCAATATCTGAGGGGCTGCCACAAAGAATAGGGGGTGTCAAGCTATTCTCCAAAGCACCACAAGGCAGGACAAGAAGAAATGGATGGGAACTGAAAAAGGAGAGAAACAACATGGAACTAAGGAGAAATGTCTTAACTGTGAGAACAATTAACCACTGGAACTGCTTGCCACCAGAACTTGTGGGTGCTTCATCACTGGAGATTTTTAAGAAGAGACTGGACAGCCCCTTGTATGCAATGGTATAGGGCCATGATGGCAAACCTATGGCATGCGTGCCAGAGGTGGCACGCAATGCCCTCTCTGTTGACACCCAAACCGTCACCAGCTGCTCTTCTGATTTTCAGCCAGCTGGGCTTTGCGGGTGTCGGAGTGCTGGAAAACGGTCTGAAAACCGGCAAAAAAAACCCAGGCAATTTCTGGGCCGTTTCCAGACCATTTTTCGGGGCCAAAAACAGCCTGAAAAACAGCCCAGAAAATGGTCCAAAAATGGCCTGAAAATGGCCCCCCAAACAGCCAAAAACAGGCATGCACACACCAGCCAGCCGGTCTTTGGGTTTCTGGTGCATGCACACAAACACATACACACGCATGCAAACATGTTCTTCCGGTTTGGGCACTCAGTGCCAAAAAGGTTTGCCATCACTGGTAAAGGGTCTCCTCTTTCAATCAGGTGTGGGTGGGTGGAGTGGAAGATCTCCCAGGTCCCTTCCAACTCTGTTACTCTGCATTTTGTATTTGCCACAAAGTGAAATATTCTGTTTAATCATGATGAATAGCCCATGATAGATTGGATCTTGACAAAATATGTTCTAGTGGGAGCTCCGTTGTTTTCCCTCCTCAGCTGAAAGCTTTCAAATTTCACATTGAAAGTGAAGGCAAACTACTCAATGGGCAGCTGCTCTATTTAACATACTTTGATTTTTTCCTTCCATGTTTTGGAGTGTTCAAACACAACAGGTGAATCAAGGAAATGAATGGCTCCAAGACCATTTGCACAAGGAGAAACTGCTCTTAGTTTTTGCTTCCTGGCTAAGACTTTTTATGAGGGGGGGTCTTACCCCCATTTGCAGTCTGTGGCTGGACTCAGCTTGTGCTGCAAGTGCTTAGAAGTGGGCAGGAAGAGGCTTCCTCTCCCTTCTGCCCAGCCTCTTGTTTCCATGGCTGCTCTGCAGTGTCAGCCTTTGGAAGCACACAGGGGCCCTCAAGAAAACACAATGGATGCGAGCAACTTCTGAAGGGTCTTCCAAAAGGGATTCATCCTTTTTCCTAGCACAAAGGCGACATCTTGGGGCCTTTGCGCTGCCTATACTAATCAGTGGCCCAGTGCCGTTTCCCAGCCCTGCCTGGAGCTACCAAACTCTATTTCATCTCTGTTTTTTCTTCTCCGGAATGCGCCTTTTGAAAACACTCCTAATGATGAATTCCGCCTGTGGTTATTTCGGTGCAGTTGAACTGCAGATGGACAGCACCTTTTCTTGCCCTTTCTGCAATAGGCCAGGAGTCTTTTGTCCTTTTGCTTTTCTTTTCTCCAACAGCCTCCATCTCTGCCAGGAGTCTGCAGTGGGCAAAATTTGAATTTAGTGAGAATGTTGGGGCTGATGTAGCTTTGTGTGTGTGTGTGTGGGGTGTCCAGTGGTAGCTGCCTTTTCAGAAAATGTTGCTATAGTGACATGGAAGTAATTTAAAAAGAATAATGGTCCAGGATTATCACTGTGGTTGAAGATTAGGAGGAAAAATCCTCACAATAAGAGTAGAAGAGCGTGGAATTCGCAACCGGCAGAGATTCACTAGAGGAATTCATGCAGAGACCAGACAGAAAATGGACAAGAAAGTGCAATTTTTATTCCCAAATGGAGCCACCGAGGCCTCCTCCATCACAGCCTCTGTGATTCCCCCCAAGAATTCACATTCACCCCATTCTTAAAAGGGAAATGGATAAAACAGGTTCACAAAGCTAAGAAGACAAGGACTCTCCCTGCTTTTCCAGATGCCGGAGCTGGCATCTTGCCCAAAGTGGTGGACAGTTGTCTCAGAAGGTAGAATCAGATCCTGCCCCCACCCCCAATGGTAGGAGGTCTGGCCCTGCATTTTGGGGGATTAAGTCTCAGTTGGAAAAAGAACAGAAGGTAAACTATAAATTATATGATGATTTAAAATATTACTTTGTGCTAGAAACAGAAGTGTAGAGGAGGGGGAAATATGTGATACAAACAGCAATAGCAAAACACAACAAAGAAATCAGAAGAAATGCCAGCAGCCGATCCCATATCAAGAGTACTACCTATCGCCTATTGGCTATAGAGGGACATGACCTCCCCCAGGGATGGCATGCCTCCCTCTGGCAAGAAAGAGATACCCCCCATAGGTACTTTATGGGACATTATATTCGGAAGATCTTGATGGGGGTCTGGGAAAAAATGAGGAAAAAATATTATCTTAGGGTTCCGTGTTGGTTGGCACCATTAGAGGCCTTAACGCATCCGAGTGTATTTAATTGGACAAGAAACATAACATATAAAGATATCATGACAGAAGATGGCAACATGAAAACAAAGACGGAATTAGAGCAACAGGGCAGGAATTTGGAATGGTGGGAATATTTACAGGTTAGAAACAGGTTTAAAAGTGATAAGGCACATTTCGGGATCTACCCAAACCCTCAGGGGCTAGATAAGATCTTGTTTGGTGGAGACAAGAAAATGTTATCGAAGATCTACCAATTTTTGACCTGCCAAGATACTAATGAAGAGATGGACAAAAGTCTTTTAATAGTATGGGAGAGAAACCTAGGCTATGAAATTGAAATGGGCAAATGGTGGGACCTATGGAGTAAGACCATTAAACTTACAACATCTACTGCATTCAAAGAAAACATATACAAGATGGTTTATAGGTGGCACTTCCCCCCAACGAGGTTAGCCAAGATGTTTCCTGGGTTATCTCCATTGTGTTGGAAATGTGGAAGAAAGGATGGCACATTCTACCATATTTGGTGGTCCTGTACTGAGGCCACGAAATATTGGAAAAGGATTAAAAAATGGTTAAAAGAGGTTACCGGGGCAAACATTGAATGGAGACCCGAGAACCTGTTACTAAGCATCAAACCAGAAAACATAAGCAGTTCAATATGGCACTTGAGCCTGCATATAATTGTGGCCGCAAGAATAACCTATGCACAATTTTGGAAATCCACTACTATTCCGTCGGAAGATGCCATAATTAAAAAGATCTACGAATGTGCAGAAATGGACAGAATGACGGGTTGGCTGAGGGACAAAGGAGAAACAGAACATTATCTTAGCTGGAACCTATGGTATATGTGGGCGACAAGGAGAACAGCAGGGACTTAAAATGGGGAAAGTTAACATAGGTACCGTAATAGATCCCTGAATCTTGCAATGAGAAGATGTGGCTTAGAGACCTAACAATGAGGAAAGAAAGAAAAAACTGGGCTGTGAATGACTGTCACCATGGGGGGGGGAGGGGAGGGGGGGTTGTATGTTTAAAACGGCATTTGTATCTGTAGGTTTTACTTTATATTGTTATGTATGATTTGTTTTGCTTATGTCGTTGTATTTATGTCACTGTATTTTTTTCCTGTTTTTTAAAGGTAATAATGTTTAATAAAAATTATATATATATTTTTTAAAAAAAGAGTACTACCTGTGTTGCCCCGAAAATAAGACCGAGTCCAAAAGATGCATTAGGGCAGTGGTTCCCAAACTTGGCAACTTTAAGACTTGTGGACTTCAACTCCCAGAATTCTCCAGCCAGCTCTGATTCTGGGAGTTGAAGTCCACAAGTCTTAAAGTTGCCAAGTTTGGGAACCACTGCATTAGGGCATATTTTCTGGTTAGGTCTTAGTTTGGGAAAAATATGGCACTAAATGCATCTGTCTGACAATTTTAACGGGGGCTCATTTTGGGGGTAGGGTTTATATTATGAGCATCCTGAAAAATCATGCTAGGGTTTATTTTCCAGTTGGTCTTATGTTTGGTGAAACCAGGTATTACTACATTCATGTTGGAAGCACCTTTGCCAAAGTGCTTTCGGGTTGAAATGATTAGCTGGTGATAACACCATTTCCCAGGGGACACCCAATAGGGCTCCTCTCAAATCCCCAATATTTTCCCACTGAAGTGGTACCTATTTATCTATTTGCATTTGCATGCTTTTGAACTGCTAGGTGGGCAAAAGCTGGGACCAATTAATAGGAGCTGATTTGGACACACAACTCATGGTCTCAGTGTAAAGTCCTTGACTTGCGATCGGCTGAAAGTCCTCGACCTACAACCCCCCGCAAGTCCATGACCTACATCCTGTCAGCCCAGCAATTACAGGATGGTGCCTATTGGCTGAGATGTGCCTGGCTGAAGCGGGACTTTTACTGTTTCCTTATTGGGTGCTCTACTTGATAGCTCAAGTATAAATAGCTATCAAGCAGAGCGTGATGCTGAAGTAGTTCTACCATTTTGCTTGCTGTTTGGTTCTAATAAAAGTTGTTAAAGGTTACCTCAGTGAGTCTGTCACTTCTGTTGTCCAATCTTCAATGCTCAGGATTCAAATTGCCAAAGTGTTGACCTCTCAATGGTCTTCTGATTCAGCATCCTAATCACATGAGCCACTGTCCCCCCACCATATCAAGACAATGACATGGTACCCATCTTTCCCTGGCATAGCTGGATGTTCTTTGTAGCAAAAGGTGAGATTCCTGGAAAGACATAAAGACCCATTGTTTAGATGCTACTAACAGGACCCACTTTGAGACAGGAGAAAATCAGCCAGTGAAGATAGGGCCTCTGTGGAAGTCCTGTTCCATCACAGCGAAAGCCATGGTAGCCTCTTCTGCTTCCTTAAGTCCAGCCTCCCCCATGTGGGGATGCTCCTGCCAGTCCCTCAAGTAGAGGTGCCTGCATTCTCTCAGTGCTGCTACCACTGGCCACCCAGTGCCACCCCACGTCTTGGCAGCAGAGGGGTAAGGCCTGTTCCATCTGGTCTTTTGTTCTGTCATGAGACTCATCTGACTCCAGCATCCTGGTGGGCAAGAAATGTAGTGTCTACAACCTCACAACTAGATCCAGAACTTAAAAATACCCCCAAATGATCTTTTCTTTTCTAGGGGAAAAGGGCAGTCTGTGTGCACTAAACGAGGTCTGGTATTGCTAAATTATCTTGATCTTTGGGATTCAGGAACGTGCAATCTAAGGCATTCATTCTGGAGAAAGTGGGAGTCCTACACTGCTAACCTTAATCCCACCCCCACCCCCTATCAACATTCCGACCGATGAACCCAACCAAAGCAAGCACGGCCGAGACGATCCAATCTCTTAATCCAAAACTTTATTGAGTACATCATTTCAGCACAGATGAAGGAAAAACCAAATCTAACTATTTCCTGAGCAAACACACATAATTAAGATTTAGATTCTCCCTCATCCTATTAGTCCAGGTCACATTGTCCAATTGAGTCACCTGGTAGTGTTATGAGAAAGTCTTTTGGCTCTGGTAAACACCTGGTGTAGTGTCCTTGGTTCTCACGGCTGTCTTCTTGATGTCTGGAGCCTACATTCCATCTCCCCTTCCTTCCCGCCTGGTTCCTTGGTAAGCTGAGAAGCGAAAATAGTTACAACAGCAAAAGCACATTTTGAATCTTGACACCCCCTTCGTCACTTTCCATGCACAAACTTCCAATTACATGTAAGCATGCAAATACATTGGATAAAATTGAAAAATAATAAAACCCACATGGTGGACCGAAAGGTACTTCTCAAAAGGCAACTGGCCTTTCTAGTTTTTTTCTTGAAAAGGTTTCACTTCCCACCCAAGAAGCTTCTTCAGCTCTGACTGACTGGTGGGGAATGGAAGGATTTACATTCTTTGCAGTCATCTTGGGGATTTATCTGTTAATCTGAGAGTCTGAAGAAGCTTTTTGGATGAGAGGCAAAACATTTCAAGAAAAAACCAGAAAGTCCTTTGAAAAGCACCTTTGGGACAACCATCACCTGGATGGTTGAGAACCTCCACTGGCATGTGGTAGACCTAATGCACTAACATCTGAGTGTTTCCCAGTTCAACTTGTAAACCACCAAAGGTGAAGCGAGAGCCCTGGCAGTGTTGAACATTTTGGGTCCATATGAGGTGAGGAAGAAACTGCATTTTCGGTCTGAAGGCAGTTGGTGGTAATTGTTAGCGATGAGGAAACACTCAAAGCATTCAAGGAAACCAGCCCAAGATTCATTGGCCAAGCCGAAGGGTGTGAATGGGGGCAGTGAAGCCATAGGGAGAAGAATCGCGCTGCGGCAAAAAAAAAATTGTACGAAGAGGAAATTAATCAATTTTCCTTCTTCTGTAGCTGGTCACGCTGGAACCTTCAGGATACCATATTAAATCCTGGACTGATTGAGGAGACGTGAGATGCCTGAGGTAAGTAGAACAGCATTTATTTTAACAGAACCAGACAACAGATAACTATATACAAGATTCAGCACTTCGCTCTGCTTGACAGCTATTTATACTGGAGCTGCCAAGCAGGGCGACCAATGGGAACAAAGCAGACAGCCCGTGGTTAGGCAGCCACGCCTTAGCCAATCAGACATGGCTGAGCTGTTGCCGGCTGTTAATTGTAAGTCGAGGACTTGCAGCTGGTCGTAAGTCAAGGACTTAGCAGTAACCATGAAATTTAACCGTCTAAGTAGCTGCACACTTGGATTAACCATATTTTTCAGCAAACTGAGAAAAATCCTGTGATTTCCAGTTTAGTTTGCACCCATTCCAATCAGTCCCAGATCCAGATCACAGCAAGCATGCATCTCCCTCAGATCAGCTGGGAGAAAAAAAATGATGTTTAATTTATTAAAGATCAGCCAGCAACAAAAACATTTAACTGAAAAGGGAGATAAAGGCAGGAAAAACAGGAGGGGGGAAAAGCAGGGTATCTTTATCCATCTTTGCAGGATATTTGGCCGTCTTGTGTGCTTCAATAGATGTGACAAGCAACTTCTTCCAGCCACAGGAGACCACTTTTTTTCCTTGTAAAGGAGAACTCACCACCACACCATGGGAGGCGCGGGGCGCGATGGCTGTTTTCCTGCCAGCTTGGGTGACACTTGGTGGAATGGAGAATCCAGCCAGCCTTTCCTTGACTTCTCCTGTGTGGGACTCATAAGGACCGGCATGAATGCAGCAAGAGAGCTGGGCTTGGCCATCAAAACAGCAGATTTTATGTTGGTGGGCTTTTCTATAGCTATCTTTTTTTTAAAAAAGAAACAAAGGCAGCCATGAGATGTTAAAGGACATTTATACCCAACATAAAACGTGGAACAAATTATGCTACAGATTTTCTGGGCCAAGGGCACACGTGATATTTGAACAATGCAGATACTCAAAAAAAAAAAAAAAAAGCAGTGAATGAGCTGGGCCAGAATTTAAATCTGATTTTGGTTCCATTTAGATTTCATTACAATCAAATATAGTCACGATTAAGGCTCCCGACTCAAGTATTTAATTATCTCTCTCTCCCGCTACATAAATGTTACAACTTTCTTTTTGCAAATCCTTATGTGGCCCTGGGGTCTCCGTCATTTCTCCTCCCCATCCCCGACCTCCTCTTGAGAGCCATTTTCATCCCTGGCCATGTGTTCTTCCAAGCCAAAATGCTTCCCTTCCGCATGGCTCACGAGTGCCTCTGGAGCCAGGCCATCTTATGGCTTTGTGCCTCCGGGCAGAGCAACGGACCCAGTTACCATGACAACCAAGCATCCTTGGAAGGAAACCTTCATTACTCAGCATCTGAATTGTAGTTCTCCACCCCAAAATGGAATTATTGTTTTCCATAAACACACACACACACACACACACACACACACACACACACCACTACCTTATGTTATTGTAAGGTTTTTGAATTCAGCTCAGAATCTGATAATTCCCATGAAACTCTGAACACGAGGCTACTGATAATCAGTTTTTATTTTCTGCAGAAAGCAAAAAGACTTGACGGCATTTTTGTCTCTCACCTTAACAGAGAGAGAGGCAGAGAGAGAGAGAGAAAAAAACAGGCACGAGCCTCACTGTCCAGTCATGAAAAAAAAACTTTTTGTCAAACTTCTTATAGTCTTTGCACAGCTTGTACAGATCGTCATAGTGTTAGAAACATTATTTCATGTTACGCAAACCTCATGATTTTTCTCAGCACTCTGAAAACAATGGACCTTAGAAAGAGGAAAGAAATACATTTTCTGGCATATAAGACAGAGCTTTGTTAGGAAATGCTGAACACACATTTCAAGTTACAAGCAAGGTTGCTTTGTACAATCCACTTCTTACTTTACTAGGCTAAGCTTGGCAATTCGCCTAGAAGTTCTATCTATGAAGTTGCCACCTTAGGTTACAATGGAGCTTCTCTCCACAGCAATTTAGCAAAAGCTGAATTAGGTTACCCTCTGTATATGCTCTAATCCTTCAGGTGTCCTTTCATTATCAAAAAGATTCTAGTTCAAACCTTTTTGCTCAGTGCAGGTTTTAGTGGCCTGATAAACAAGGAATAAAATAAAAGATGAATAAAATGATGAATAAGTGAAGTCAGGCTTGGAATATTGCATCCAGTTCTGGTCACCATGATACAAATAAGATCCTGAGACCCTAGAAAGTATGCAGAGAAGAGCAACAAAGATGGTCAGGGGCCTGGAGGCTAAACTGTATGATGAACTGTTGAGGGAACTAGGTATATTTAGCCTGTCGAAAGAGAAGGACTAGGAGGCACATGAAAACTGTCTTCTAGTACTTGAGGGGCTGTCACAGATGAGAGGGGTCAATTTATCTCCCAAAGGATCAGAGGGAAGAACAAGAAAAAACAGGTGAACCATTATTAATGATTGATCCAAATTAGAACTAAGAAGAAATTTCCTGATAGTGAGAATGATTAACCAATGGAACAGCCTCCCTCTCAGAGGTCATTCAAGAAGAGGTTTTCAAGAAGAGATTGGTCAACCACTTGTCCAGGTTGGTATAAGGACTCTGCCTTGGGCAGGGGGTTGGACTAGAAGATCTCCAAGTTCCCTTCCAGCTCTATGATTCTATGATTCTCCTTTTCTGCCAAAATTCCACTCTTGCAAGGGCAAGGACACCAAGCTACATTCTTGCCCAGGAAAATATGTGAACTTGGGCATGTTCTATCCGCTACAAGGGATGCCTTGCAATGAATGGAAGTGACCCCATCCCCTCAAGCAAAAGTGATACTGTTTTTATTAAAAAAAAAATTAATTTTTAATTTAAAACAAGTACAACATCTTTCTTTACATGCTATAGAAAGTGTATCAGTCGGTCACAAATAAACTTTCATACATCTCCTCCACAGTCAATAAACATAACTCGTGTTAACTCAAGCATTTTAACTCAAATATTCATACATATCACCCTCATCATATATCCATTTTCATTTGACTGTAATTATTATTTAAAAATATTGATAATAATAATAATCTTAAACAATACATGCCCACACCAGTGGGAAAAGAAAAAATCAAAAAAAAAAAAAAAAAAAGAAGAGAGAAAACAAAAAAACCAAAGGAAAAAACAAAACAAAAGACAAGGCAGGGAAAAAAAAAACAAACAAAAAAAAAACACACACACACACAAAAAGAACACAGGTATATATTATATAAAAAAAAGTATATCAGCTGGTTACAACATGTTTTGGTGCATCTCTTCCATTAATTCATATTAATTCAAATATCTTAACTCAAATGTTTACCATATTGACATCATTATACCTCCACTTTTAGTTAACTACAGTTATTTAAACATCCTTCAACCTTAACTATGCCAAAGAGTTAATCCATAACCACATGCTGACATTTCATTTACTTGTTTGTAAAATCCTCTATTAACATCAAATCCTCATATCCTATTTTAGCTGAACATCCATAATATTTAATACCAAAAATTCCATCTTCCATGCAGTATAATTTATTATCATTCTCCCTTCTTTATGTAGTTATATCGTATATCATAGCATTTTCCCCATATTAATTAACATTTAACTGTATATATTTTATTTTATTTTTTAATAGTGGTAATTATTGTGATTAATAACCTTTATATATAGTCCAAAAGTATTTCCAACCTTCCTTTCTCATATCCAATTATTATTTATCATATCAACTCCACATTATATACATTACTATCAATATCAATTATTATTCAGCTATGTCTATTACAAATAAAAGTAATTAGACTTAGCTAATTTTAAGTTTTATTCTTCCATCTGTCAGCCTATGTCTCTCCAATAACAAAACCTTCTCAGTCCTATTGCCATTCGTTGAATAGATTTACCAAATGTTTTTATAAGCAAGTCCAAACAGGGATATCTTCGCACCTTTTTGCTCAGGATGTCTCTGATAAAATAATAATGTTGTCCCAGGCTTGTTAAACTTTTCAAATTGACTTTAATTCTCAAGGAATTAAGAAATCTGCCAATGATGTTTCATAAAGTGTAGATACTTTAATACTTCTCATTTCTCCTGCAATCTGTCTCTTAAAATGAATCTTCTGTATAGCTCCCCCCCTTTCCAGTGTTGCATTTCTTTCTTCCTCCGAGATAGACCAGATGTCATTTCTCACAATTTTCATTTGTATTTCAGGTACATTCAAACATTCCACGTTCTCACCTTTTCCTTCATATTTTAATGTCAAATAATCCAATTTTTTTTTAAATCTTTGATATGAATCAAACAGCTTCCGAAATGCAGAAAAAAGTATTTGAAATGAGCCCTTGGGAATATAATTCAATGCCATGTTGTGTCGCAGTTAGAGACTCTAAGATATTTGCAAGTAAAAACACACTGGGAGCTGTGCGATCTTATCTGATCTTAGACCAACACAGCCAAGCAATAAAAATGTCAGATTGTGAAGGGCCAATTTGTAGTAGGTTAGTTTTACAACCCACTTAGAAAGAGTCAGGGGGGAATGTTAAAGAATTCCTTAAAGCGTTTAAGAAATAGGGTAACCACCGGCCATAAATCCATTAAAAAAAAAACCCAATTCGCCGCTAGATTCTTCTGTTCTTTGGTTTCAATTAGCTTAAATTTTAGTGCGGACCGTCTCTCTTCGAGTAATAAAATCAGTTTACCAGTTGAATCCACTTTCACCATTCTTAGGGGCAACCTGCAGTTTCAGTTAGCATGCAGCTAATCCAGAAAGGAGTTGGTAGGAGGGGTTAATTCCAAGCTCCCCAGAGACTTGCGAACGTCTCTGAGGTCACTGGATCTCCCCTCACCTTTCACTGTCTCTATGGGACAGCTAGGGTCTGACGACCCGTCCAAAAATTCCTTCGGAATAGGGGAATTTCAGGAGTAGCCTGAAACTCTGTCTTCTCACTGCTAAGCCCCGCCTTCTTCTGAAAAAGTGATACTGTTGACAGCTCTGACAGAATCATGCCCTCAGGAGCAACCTGTGAGGGATCCACTATATAGGTTACCCAACCAGCCAGAAGATCTTTGGATGTTCCTGGTTCTTCTTTGGAGCTCTAGGAGGTCAAGTCACAGAACAGAATAACAAAGTTCCCCGCACCCATGCAGGAGACCCTACACCATCTCTGACAGATGGTAGTCCAGCCTCTTGAAAGCTTCCAGAGATGAAGCTCCCACAACTTCTGAAGGCAATTTCTGTTCTATGGGTTGATTGTTCTCACTGTCAGAAAGTTCCTCCTTATTTCTAGGTTGAATCTCTCCTTGGTCAGTTTCCATCCCTTATTCCTTGTCTGGCTTTCAGGTGCTTTGGAAAATAGCCTGACCTCCTTCTCTCTGTGGCAGCCCCTCAAATATTGAAACACTGCTATCATGTCTCCCCTGGTCCTTCTCTTCACTAGACTAGCCATGCCCAGGATCCTTTAGAAGACTCTGTTTTGGGCTGAGAGTTTTAGGGTGGGGGAGCTTCTTCCATGGCTCCCCATCACTTTGCTCCTTAAAGGGAAAGTGCATATGCTGAAGTGTTGTGCGTGTGCATGAGCAAACCGGTAGTAAAATAAATTGAAACCCATCACTGAAGTGGTTTTATGAAGATGATAAGCAATAGTGTCTTCAGAGTTTTGGAATTAAACTAGCACCCAATGTTGGGGAGCCATGAGAACACAATAGAACAAGGTTGGGCTGCTTCCAAAAAGGAGGCAGGACTTACTGAAATAAGGCAAGATGCTCCATCAGGGGGAAATAAGTGAAATTTCAAAAGAAATGGTGTTGATGTTCCAAAGTATTAAGGACACAAGGACAAAGAATTACAGGGAGATGAAAAAACCTATTGCATGGCATAAATGGGAAAATAGAAAATACCCTGCAACTGATAATGAATGAAGACCAAAAATTCCAGGAAATAGGGGAGACAACAGAAAAAATAGAGGAAAAGACAGAACAGAAAAGCAAATAAAGCAAGAAGATGAGAAGGAGAAGATAATAAAGATAATAATGACTGATGAAATAAACCAAGGGGAAAGTACCTTAAGAGATTTAAAAACAGAATCGGATAAGCAGGAAGATACTTTTGAAAGGGAGATAGGGACCTGGATAGATACTCTGGAGGCTGGGCAGCATTGAAGGAAAGAGATGAGAGAAATGTTGAGACTGAACAGTAAAGATACAGATGTAGATAGAGGCAAGGATCCAAGAGGGAGGGGGGGGAAGGCAAACTAAAAAGCAAATAAGAATTAAAATGGGCAAAAGGTGATGGATCTCTCTCTCTCTCTCTCTCTCTCTCTCTCTCTCTCGTTTGATTAATGTAACAGATATTATTAATATTGTTATTGCCACTTGTCCCAAGATGAATGATACCCATATGCCAGGCTGTTCATGTATTGATGTATTTTAAAAATAAAAATCCAAAAGAAATGGGAGGGGAGGGAGACAAAAAAAGGGTGCAGGTCTAGAATGAAGAAATTTAAAAACCTAAATTGTTGCTAGACTTTGTCCTCTCCAAAACTCTTTCTGGTGGTCTCTGTGATTTGAAGATAGTGAAATTAGTCACTAAATCCAATCCTTTATCTTGTCTCGCAATCATAGTATGATAAAAAATGCAAATGACAAGGGCCTCACTCTCCTCTGTGTGTTTGTGTGTCTCTCTGTGTGTGTGTGTGCGTGCCATTCTTCATAGCACTCTGAAGTTTTGGAGAAATAGACTGAGACCAAAATCCAAATGGATAGGTCAGGCACAAATAACCAGACCAATATGTCTAAAGTTACTAAAGTAGTTTCTTTATTGTCATCTGTCTATTCCACAGTATGACTTCTGCTGACTGGGGCTGCCAGCAGTTCAACAGTTCGATTCTCACTGGCTCAAGTTTGACTCAGCTTTCCATCCTTCCGAGGTTAATGAAATGAGGACCCAGATTTTTGGGGATAAGAGGCTGCCTCTGTAAAACCGCTTAGAGAGGACTGTAAAGCACTGTGAACTGGTATTCAACTCTAAGGGCTATTGCTATTATCTCCAGGTTGGCAATTCTATCTGGGAAGACTAGATAAAGTTGAAAAGCATTGGGGAGGGGTGTCAGCCTGGCATAATGAGTCCGGACTGATCCCTCGCTCAAACCCTTTTCTCAACTGATGGTTGCTCTCCAACAGGATCTGGGTTTAACTTCTTTTCTTTGGAAAGGGTAAGAATCCAGTCTGAATTAACTCAGGGGTTGGCACATAAATAGTAATAAGACATAAATGAAGGGGCAATTATGAAAACGAAGCTTGAAATAGTAATTATAAGAAACATACTTAACTCAAATTAAATTTAAATGTGGGTAAGATTGATTTCATGTGTACCCTGACGTGGTCAACACTTATGGAATGAGGTCTTTGATGCATCACCCAAAGGCAAGGGTGGGGTACACTTTGCATACTTCTATTTAAGGTACTTTCCTTAACCAGGATGCTTCCAGAGGGGTTCCACACCCAGGATTCTTGGCTACAAGGCATTTGTCATGGTTCCCGATTGTATTGAACGTTGGAAGCAGAATAGACTTGGCAAAACACACATAAGCATAATTTGCATCATTTATTCAAGCCGGAGAATATTTTAATGCTCGTTACAAAGCACATCATGCCTTATGGTCATAGTTGCTAAGTGCCAAGGAGAAAACAAACAATACACCTCACCCGCAACTGGCACCAGGTGGCTACTCGTAAAAGGAGGAGGGGAGAGGCCTCTGAGGGAATTGACAAACCCACCCTGCTCCCCTCCCCTTCCTGCTTCTATGATCAGCGCCTGGGGCCGACTTCAGGAACTTCCTTGTTTTCCTTGTTTGTATTGAAGTCCATTTCAACTTCCTTGTTTGTCTTCGTGGCCAAGGAGGCTGTTCCGTTTTCATGCTTTGAAGGATCCAAGACTGTCTCCACCTTGCTGATCATCTCCATTGAGCAAACAAAGTCTGACTTTACTAATGACCATTTTCTCTCCTATCCACCCAACAACCCCACTAAGAGAAGGGGTGAAATGATACCGGTTTGGGCCAGTTCACCTGAACCGGTAGTAAAAAATGCTACTGGTTCCCAGAACCGATAGTAAAAAACACTTTAAAAAGTTTTTTTAAAAGTTCAGACGATTAGACGTCGCACAGCTGATGTTCGGAACTTTTTTCTTTTACTTTTTAAGCTTTTTTTTTTTTACTACAGTTTCTCTGGAAACACAGGGGTGGGGAGTCCATTTTTGCTCCCAGTAGGCTTTCCTGAAGCCTGGTAGGACAAAAACTTGGGGTGGGGTGGGGGTCTGAGAAAGAAAGAAAGAAGGAAAGAAAGAAAGAGGGGGAAAGAAAGAAAAAGAAAGGGAGGGAGGGAGGGAAAAAGGAGAGAAAGGAAGGACAACAAACCTGGCACTAGAAGCACCTTCAGAGGATAATCCAGGGCTGGAAGGAACCAGGAGGTCATCTAGTCCAACCCTGCTCCAGCAGGACATTGTTAAAGTGAGTTTGTGTTTTTTGATCCCCCCGGTCACATGCCTATGTAGCCACGCCCACCCAGCCACATGACCTCACCAAGACACACCACCAAGCCACGCCCACAGAACCGGTAGTAATTTTTTTTAGATTTCACCACTGACTCAGAGTATCCCTAGTCAGCATCTTTAAGTAGAGCATCTTTAAGACCTTTCCTGAAATTCTCTTTCCTTTGATAGTCATGAGAAACTTAAGAAAGCCACGTTCTCTCCCCAAACCTTTGATTGGAGCCATCTCTATGCTTGAAGCAAAGGGAAGCAGGTATTCCTAACAATCTAGGCCTCCTAAATCCTGCACTGAGAAGAAGCCATGTTCTGGTGAATGGGGCTTTTGTCTTGGAAGGCTGCGCACTGGTCATGCATGGGCAACACACGGATTCTAGAAAGCACTCAGCTAGGAGTTCCCAGAAGGTTCCTTTTAGGATGTAGATCTCCATCACCCTCTAGTCAACTTTTGGCAAGGAAAGACTCAATAATCTTATTGTCAACTCATGAAGCATTTGCATGTCTGTTATCAAGTTGCCATGGTGAGGAAAGGGGGGGGGAGCGCATTCCACGCATACCTTCGGCTAGAGTCATATCTCAGGTTACTACAGCAGGTTTGTGAGGTGTGCACCACATTGGATTTTGTGATTTATGACACAGACTGAGGGGAGGGAAGAAACAGGGGCAAAGTTCAGCCATGATTTAAATGAGGTCAGATCTGACCACAATGGGGTATTGCCGAAATGGTGCTCCTAATAAATGACTGGATTTCTTTTGAAACTTGGCTCGAGGCTCATGAATTATTTAGGGCATCTTTTGGAAACCTGATACTTACCTGGATGAAGGAACACTCCTCCGCCTCAGTCTACAGAGCTTGGTGGGCACAATGGCCATTGGAGTCCTCAGTGTAGTGGCTACACTCTTGCCTTTATCAATGGATGATGTAAGATAACCAAACTCACTTCGTTCAGGTTTCCTTGAATCTTCCCAGAGCAGCCCAACAAAGGAAACCAAAGTTCTCCCCATGGAACACAAGCTAACTCTCAAAGATGGAAAGTGGGCTGAGAAAAAGCTGGCAACACATATGATTTTACTGCCCCATCTCTAAGAAAGTAATTGCCAGATGTTTGTCAGCCAGCGTTTTGGAAGCTCTTTTTTTCATTTAATCCTGCCAAGATCTGACTTATTCACAAGGTGGCAGGCTTTGTCTACACAAAGAAAGGTTTCCCAGGGTTGCACCGTGGATTGTTAAAGCAAAAATGATTTTACTAGTGTTTCGCTAGCAAATTTAATATCTTCTATCATCATACATATCACTGACAAATAAAAGAAAATTGCTGTATTGCTGACAGTGGTTTACATTCTAGAGTTATCTCCTGCACGTTTTCCATGGAAGTCAGTTATGATTATCACTAGTTTAGTGCATCTTAATTTCCCAGGACTCTGGCCTAGCTCTAGCTTTCATCAGTTGCATTATCTATTTATTGCTGAAATAATTTGTTCAAATAAATGTCATGACTTATAGCAGTCTCTGTTGACTGAGAATGATGGAATTGTCACCTGACATCCTTGCACCACAAGACCTTCAGCCAGAAAGGTGGCCTTAGAGCAGAAATAATTAAGAAAGCTTTCCAGTTTTGACTGATATAGTAGTAAAAGATCATTTAGAAAACAATGACCTGTTACCAACTGAAAACATTTAGATACATAAAGGTCAAGGTTTTACTTGTCCAGTCATGTCTAACTCTAGGGGATGATGCTAATCTCTGTTTCTTAGCCGAGGGAGCAAGTGTTGTCCGAAGACATGACTATATGCCGAGGCACAGGGAACATTGTTACCTTCCTGCTGAAGTGGTACCTATTTATCTACTCACATTGCATGCTTTCCAGCTGCTAGGTGGGCAGATGCTTGGGCAAAGAACTGTCACTCAGCACTCAGGTCTGGAACCCAGGCTGTCAGCTTTTTGGCTGACAAGATCAGCATCTTTAACTGCTGAGCAATTGCACCCCCTAATTTAGTTACACAGAATTAGCTAATTATGTTATTTCAGACTGAGGAACAGAATTTACCCTCAAATTTTGGAAGAGCCTTTTCCAGTTATGAAATATTAAAGTTCATCTATTGCAAGGGTGCATGCCAGAATCAGAATCCGAATAGAGTTGGAAGGGACCTTGGAGTCTTGTAGGCCAACCCCTTGCTCTAGCAAGAGACCTACCATTTCAGTCAAGTGACTGTCCAGTCTCTTCTTAAAAACCTCCAATGATGGAGCACCCACACCTTCTGAAGGCAAACTGTTCCATTGGTTGATTGTCCTCGCTGTTAGGAAATTTCTACTGAATTCCAGATTGCTTCTCTCCTTGATTAGTTTCAAAGCTACCTGTATATTAGTTTCCAGGTCCTCTGCAGCTCATATAGCTACACAAACATACTGAGAAGTCCCTGCAAGTGGTGTCATTTCCAGCTATCTCACCCCCACTCCCCTGAGATCTCAGCTGATGCAAAATCTCAGCCTTGGGTAGTCTCATGTTTGAGAGGGGAATACCCCTACTGAGCCCACCTAGCCGTGGTGGGTTCCTACTGGTTTGGCCCAGTTCGGCAGAACCAGTAATGGTTTTGCGGCCTGGGTCGCTGGAACTGGCAGCGATCCAGGCCTGCCACGCCCCCAAACAGGTTCTCGTATGGCTCCGCTATCTTGATTTTCAGTTCTCCACATGCACAGAATGATTTTCATTGCACGATTTTTTTTTATGTTTTAATGTTTTGCGAATGCACAAACCTATTTTTGTGCAAATGAGTGCATGCAAAATTGTACGTGCACTGAACCGGCAGTAATGCCGGCAGCAACCAACCTCCGCCACCTAGGTCTCGATTATATATGCCAGGCTGGCACCCTTGACCACAATAAGGTCCAGGATCAGGCAGAGGTATTATAAACTGACCTGGCATTCAGAAGCAGCAGTAGGAGGAGCCCAAATGGGCCATAGATATTGACCTCAGCATCTGTCACATTTTAGTAATTTTGGGGCTGTGTGCCATGGGCATAACAAAAGTTGTTTTACTCCCAGTATGCTGATACCGTTTCATGCAGGCTTGGATCTCTAATCTAGAAATTGCTTTTCAAACCAACATATTACTGTTCACACATCACCAACAGAAGTGGGTTCCTAACAGTTTGGAGCGGTTCAGCCAAACCGGTAGTGATTTGGTGGCCTGGGTTGCTGGACCTGGCAGTGACCCAGGCCTGCCATGCCCCTGACCTGGTTCTCTTATGGGGCCGCCATCTTGTAATTGTAATTGCACAAATTTAATTTTTCCACTTTTTAAAAATGTTTTGCACAAGCGCAGGCCTATTTTTGTGCAAATGCTCGAGTGAAGTGACCGCACACAAAATTTTTGCATGCACTGAACCGGCAGTAATGCCAGAAGCAACCCAACCCTGATCACCAACTGGAAATCCATGCATCGTAGAGACACACAGGTTCATCAGCCCCTATGTTACGGCTGGTGTAGGAACAAAATCTGTAGATGAGAAAACAGTTGGTTAGTGCTGAGCCTGGATTCCCCTACTGCAGTGTCCTCGTTTGTCTTTTTTTTTAAAATTGAGAATTTTGAAAAAAAAAACTTTTACAAATATTTACTTCCCTCCCCCCCACCCTCCCCACCCAACCCTCCCCCCCAACCTCCCCCCCCCCCGACTTCCCAGAACCAATACAGGGTATAAATCTTTAAAAAAAACATTCTAAAATAAACTTAAAAAAAAGTTAATATCATCTTTCATTTGAGCTTTAACTCCTCCTTGCTATCCTCGTTTGTCTTTTGCAACTTCATTGATCTGTTTTTAGTATTGCAAGCAATGACCTGAATGAGGGATTATATGAGACATTATTCAATGGTAAGTATCTCAAAGGGTGCCAGATCTGAAATTACACCTACATCCATACTTGTATTTACTTATGATGTTCCAAACTCTCTCCAGTTGGAATCCAGTTTCCCTTCTATTTAAGTGATTCAGATAGATTTAACAAACCTCTAGTGAATCACTGAATAGCAATAGCCCTTACACTTACCGTGTTTCCCCAAAAATAAGACTGGGTCTTATTTTCTTTTGACCCCCAAAATAAGCGCTTGGTCTTATTTTTGGAGAGGCCTTATTATTTTTGAGGTTCAGGAGGCGGCACCTCATGGCTGCTGCTGTGTTGCAATATTTTGGGGAGGGATTGTTTTCAGGGGAGGGCTTATTTTAGTGCATGCACTCAAAATCCCGATTGAGCTTATTATCTGAGGAGGTCTTATTTTCAGGGAAACAGGGTATATCCTACTTCATGGTGCTTTACAGCCCTCTCTAAGCTGTTTACACATTCAGCATATTACCTCCAACAATCTGACTCCTCATCTTTCCGACCTCGGAAGGATGGAAGGCTGAGTCAGTCAGGATTGAACTCCTGACAGGGAGCAGTGAGTTAGCCTGAATACTAAATTCTAACCCCTGTACCTCTGGGGAGGAAGGGGGAAGGAATTATAAGAACAATATTATTTAGACTTATATATCATGCCATAGTGCTTTACAGCCATCTCTAAGTGGTTTACACCAGGAGTCTCCAACCTTGGCAACTTTAAGCCTGGGTCAGTCTATTCTACATAACAAAGATCTCCCCCTTCAGCTCCAGGGTGATGGGATTAAGGCATGACAGTATTAGCCTTTTACCCATCTCACCACAGGGCACTTGGGAAGAAGCAATGCTCAACGAAACCTGGACTCAAAGCACAACCTAAAGAGTTGCCCCTGCATGGCCCCATGGGAGTCTGACAACGAATCAGAATTCAAGATCAAGATCAAAGGCCAGAGAGGGCATAAAACCAGGGACTTTCAGCATCTCGCTCTCTTTTCTTCTTCATCCAATGTCTGGAAGCATGTGATGATCCCCCATTTCTGTTCAGGAGCTCGAGCCATGTGATCCTGTCCCCCATTAAACCATCTTTCCAAGCAGCCTCCATGTTTCCAGTGTCTTTTTCCCCACTTGGAATTGAACCCAGAAGGACTTTTCTTCCAACAGGTTAAAAAGCTTTTGACGTAAAAAAATCCTAAGAGACGTATTCAGAATGCCCGTGGGCCCAGGTGTCCCCGTGTCCCTGAGCTGCCCTTGGCTGAAGGGGAGATGAGTCTGCAGACCTGGCCCCAGCACTGCCCTCCCTCCTGCTTTGGGGGAGAGTGAGGAAATCCTTACCTGCTGGGCTGTTGGGAAGGCATTCTGCTGCATCTCCTTCCCTGGCTACAACTTGGTCCACAAAGAGCTGCAAAATTTCTGCATTGAGCAGGCTTTGGGGTCCCGCAAAGTGGGGGCTGCTCTTCTGTGCCTTGGCGGGTGCGATCCCATCGGAGTCAGTACCACATACCTGGCCCCCAGGAGTGGGCTGCTCCCGGCATTACTGCCGGTTCAGTGCACACACAAATTTTGCTACACGCGCATTTGCACAAAAATAGTGCAAAACATTAAAAAAAGAACAATTAAATTTGTGCAATTACAATTGTTCTGCACATGCGTAGAACTGAAAATCAAGATGGTGGCCCCATAGGAGAACCGGTTTGGGGGCATGGCCAGCCTGGCTTATTGCAGGTTCCAGTGACCCAGGCCTCCAAACCACTACTGGTTTGGTCAAACTGGTCTGAACCGGTAGGAACCCACCTCTGCTGGCCTCCCTGTCCTTAAAAGACGTCTCCCCATTTGAATCATAAAAATAAAAGCCAGCTGGGGGAGGGACAGACCAGGTCCACGATGACTTTGCCTGTTTTAACACAATTGTGTCAGTCACTTCACAAGATTTATCTAAATTTTCCAGGGATCTCCCCGGAGAGCTTCTATAGCCACTAATAAGTGATGTTTCTTCTGCTGCTGTTTAAAAGCTTAACTTGTGGATCTCTGGGCCTCAAGCTATTCTCAAAGGGACAAAAAAAAATAGGCCATGCGAGGTTGTGATGTTGTTGAAGTGAATTCGAATTGCAATTTTTTGAGTTTCAAAGAGCGCTCAGCACAAGGCTCCAGTCAGCATTCTGCATTACCTGACCCCTTGGCTCATCCTTTGCAAGCCAACATTGTTCACTCCAGCAACATCCTCTGAAGCCTTTCTAGAATGCACAAAGCAGCCAGTGGCCCTGAGAAGGCATCCCAGGGCAGAGCTAATGGGGAAGCTGGCCAATAGACTGCCCTTCTTGGGCAGGTCCAATGAGGGGCCCTTTGCCTCAGTTCCTTTAAAGCAGGGAGCCCCAAACTTGGCAACTTTAATTGTGGATTTTAATTCTCAGAATTCTCCAGCCAGCATAATTTACTCTCTTGTAATCCCTTCCTCTGCAATCTCTCCACTTAGATCAGAGGTCTTTCAACTTGGCAACTTTAAGACTTGTGGACTTCCATGCTATGCTGGCTGGAGAATTCTGGGAGTTGAAGTCCACAAGTCTTAAAGTTGCCAAGTTGGAAGACCTCTGCTTTAAAACAAAGCCAACCAGACACGAGACCCCCAAAGGTGCTTCCCTTCCCCCTTCCCAACTCTCCGATGGACTCTCACAGCCCTTGGTGTCTCTGGGAGTGCCCGCTGTGGGCGCTAGATGGCAGCAGAGGCTTTTCACCCCTTCGTAGAACTCAAGCCGACTCTCCGGCAAGGAGAGACCTCTGGGGAATTCTGAAATAACATATTTAGCAGTTTAGCAGAAGGGAATGTGTGAAAGTGAGGGAGGAGCAGAACCGCTGACTTTGCCCTGGTTCTTCTTCCTCCTCTCTGGGAGGCATTTTGTGAATCATGAGAGAATAATGGCCTTATTTGCAGAGCAAACTCAGAAATGAAATTTTTAAAAGGGAGAGGAAGGTGTGGGGCACTGGCCCAAATCAGGCAAGAGACAACCTGATGGGTGAGGGGAGACACAGGGGAGCAGAAGGGTGGCTGAGGGATGCAAGCACCATTTCCATAATTGAGGGCCTAAGACAGAAAGAATTCCAAGCAAAATCATTTTTGTGGGTTTGACATTCGCCTATGATAAAGGAAATTATGACCAGTCATGGGACTATTAATGTTCTGGCATTAATGCAACTCCTACTGGTGGGCCTCAGCTGCTAATCTCGCTCTCTTGTGCCTATGGAAAATCTAGAGAAGTCCAGAGAAGGGCTACCAAAATGGCGAAAAGAGTAGGAACCAGAAGAAACCTGGGGATGTTCAGCTTGAAGAACAGAAGGTCGAGAAAGGACACATCTTCAAATATCCATTGGGATGTCAACGTTGTAGAGGGCTTGGACTTCTTCTCAGAAAGGCTAGAATATCTGGGTTGTACCATATTTTTCTGAGTATAAGACGCACCTCTTTGGGGGGTGGAGGAATGATGGTGGTGTTTCCCTTCCAACTTTCTGATTCTGTGAAATGGCTCCAATGGGCTTTTCCCAGAGCTGAGTGAGGGGAGGAACAGATGGGGCCCATCCCAGATGCACGAAAGAAGAGGAGAGCAAAAGAAAACAATAAACTGGCTCTCAAGGAAAACCAGAGGTGGATGCTAGTCAGTCCCTCTCTGGCTGAGAAATAAATAGGGGTGTGGGATTGGCTGGTTGTTGCAAACAACTGTTCATTTTCTAGTATACCACAAGCAATTCCTTAGATCAGGGGTGTCCAAACTTGGAAAGTTTAAGGCTTGTGGACTTCAACTCCCAGAATTCCCCAGCCCAGCCCTGGCTGGGGAATTCTGGGAGTTGAAGTCCACAAGTCTTAAAGTTGCCAAGTTTGGACACCCCTGCCTTAGATTCCTTGGCTGGGTTTGTTGGGAATAATTATGTTTGATTTTTGTTTATCCAATGAGCTTTTTCCAGAGTAAGCTCAATAGGTCATTTTTTCCAATGCAGACAGAACAGCAGTTGGATATGGACTGGACTCAAGAACATACGGGGGATGGAAGGGGATGATGATGAAGAAACAACCCCGGCCCATCCCTGCTTTGACGAACTCAAAGAGTGGCTATGCAGAACAGGTTTGAGATTTTACAATGCAGATGGAAAATCCTATGTGGGGAACGTACCTCACCCATATCACCCGTCATGCATAGGAACCTACCAGGCCGGGGGGGGGGGGGGGGCTTAAGAGCCTCTCTAGGGAGGCACCAAGGAAACCTTCGGTTATGCATTCACCACTGCATTCGAAAGTGATCAGGCCCAGGTCTGAGGTTTCCCCATAAAGGATCGTCAGCAATCACAAGACAGTTTGGAAGATAGATCTTTGAAGTAGAAATAGTTTTACATCTCTCCCAGTGGAGTTTCAGCGGGGTGCGCGTGGGTTTGGTTTTTTTGGAATGAGGTCACTGGAGGCTTAGAGGTATTTTGTAATATTTGCATTTTTCAGAAATACAGCACGCTGCCTGCGCCTAGCAGGAGGTTTGCATCAATTCTCCAGCAGACAAGCTTGGCTCACTTTCTGCCCTTGATTTTATGACTTCTAATTCTTCACATCTGGAAAAGGAAGGTGGAAAGGGCAGCAGCTCCCCCTCCCAGAAGCGGGAGGGGAAGTGGAGGGGGTTTCTGTACCCTGCCTTTCCTCCTCTGGCTCAGAGCTAAACCGGTAGGAACCCACCTCTGCTCCAGTGTGACCACACTATTGTGGTTCACTATGCACTGAGATGGCTTCAAACTGAGTCTGGCTAGGCTAAAATGACCCATAATATTAATTGATAGCATTGGATATTTGTTGGAGCTGGTCTTTCTTCTGACCGGTTTCATGATTTTCGCTCATTTTTGGTGTTTTTTGTTCATTTTTGCCCCCCAGCCCCAAGGAGCACTCTATAAGCCTCCTAAGCATGCCCTTTTTTAAAACAAAAAACAGACTGTTTTAGGGAGGTCTGCAGAGTGCAAAAACATTTTTTAAAAATTTACCTCTTCAAAATCTTGGTGCGTCTTATACTCCGGTGTGTCTTATACTCCAAAAAATATTGTACTCCGTCTGAAATTACCCCTTTTCCTTGGCTCCTTAGATTTCTGTCTCTAGAAGCAGTGGTGGGTTCCTCCTAGTCCAGTACGGCCATACTGGAAGTAGCCGGGAGCAGCTGACAGTGTACTGGCACTGTGACTTGTTTGGCTGACTGCCCGCCCGCATTCTACACCTGTTTTTAAAGCAACCAGCCAATTGTGCACGCACACACAGTGTATGGCGCCTGCGCGAGCCCCAAGAAACAGCTGGGTGTTGCAGGGGCAGTGGATTGCACCTGCGTGCGCAGCGCATTTGCACGAACAGAACATGCGGCACCATGAGCAGCGTATCGGTAGTGGCGGTAAGATCAACCCACCATTGTCTAGAAGGCCTGGTGGAGCATGATGGATCCTGCCTGACTTTCCCCAGGCATGCATTTTCAAAGATTTGCTACAAATTCTGACTTTCTTCTTCACCCACCAATGAGGCTGTGGAGCACCAGAAGGCCCTGATGAGGACAAGCCCAGCTAGTTCAGTCCTGCCTCTCCCCCTCATTGGCGCAATCCCTTGCCTGAGAAACAGGGAAGCTATATTTGTACCAATCATAATTATTATTCTTTCACCAGTACCTTTTTTGAGAGATAAAACCTCATGGAGGCCACAGGGCAGGGATAAACAGCTCAGGCTGGAAAGAAATGGGGCCCGCAGGAGAAATAAAAACTCAACTTCAAACCAGCAGATGCTGTGAAAACTTCTGAGCAGGAAATATCTCCAGCATGACACTGGGATTTATCAAGTTCACTGTTTTGCAAGTTTTACAGAAAAGGTCCATAAAAAAGGAGGAGGAGGAGGAGAACAGAATAACAGAGAAGAGACCTTGGAGGTCATCTAGTCCAACCCTCTACTCAAGCAGGAGACCCTATACCCGGGATGGTGAACCTATGGCATGCTTGCCACAGGTGGCACGTGGAGCCATTTGTCAGGGCACATGAGGCGTTGCCCTGTCAGCTGGCCAGTGCGCATGTGCGCACTGGCCAGCTGAGTTCAACCTTTTTTAAAGCCATTTTTCGCCCTCCCCAGGCTCCAGAGGCTTTATTGGAACCTGGGGAAGGCCAAAACAGCCTCCCCTGTCCCCCTGGAGGCCCTCCAGAGGCTTCAGGATCTTCCCTGAAGCCCCTGGAGTGCATAAAACCGGCCCTACGGGCAAACTGGAAGTTCAGGAACAGACTTCCGGTTTGCTCATAGGGTCGGTTTAAGCCCTCCGGAGCCTTCAGAGGCCTTCTAGAGGCTTCCGGAGGATGAAAAATAACCCCATTTTTCCCCTACTCACACTCCTATAAAACCTCTAGAGCCTGGGGAGGGTGAAATAAGCATGCAAAAAATAGAGGGTTGCGTCTGTCATGCACGCATGTGTGCTGGGTGTGTGTGTTGTACATTGCATTATGGGTGAGGCATGCCCATGCACACACATGCGATCCCTCTGCTTATGGCACGCGAGCCAAAAAAGGTTCATCATCGCTGTCCTATACCATTTCAGACAGGTGGTTGTCCAGTCTCTTCTTAAAAGCCTTCAGTGAGGGAGCATCCACAACTTCTGGAGGCAAGTAGCTCCACTGGTTAATTTTTTCTCACTGTCAGGAAATTTCTCCTCAGTTCTAAGTTTCTTCTCTCCTTGATTAGTTGCCATCCATTGCTTTTGGTCCTGCCCTCAGGTGCTTTGGAGAATAGCTTGACTCCCTCTTCTTTATGGCAACTCCTGAGATATTGGAAGACTGCTATCATGTCTCCTCTAGTCCTTCTTTTCATTAAACTAGACAGACCCAATTCCAGCAATTATTCTTTATATGTTTTGCCTCCAGTTCAGCGGTGGGATTATTATTTTTTTACTACTGGTTCTGTGGGCGTGGCATGGCTTGGTGGGCATGGCTTGGTGGGCGTGGCAGAGGAAGGGTACTGCAAAATCCTCATTTCCTCCTGATCAGCTGGGACTTGGGGGGCAAAGAATAGATTAGGGTGGGGCCAGCCAGAGGTGGTATTTACTGGTTCTCCAAACTACTCAAAATTTCCGCTACTGGTTCTCCACAACTGGTCAGAACCTGCTGAATGCCACCTCTGCTCCAGTCCCCTAATCATCTTTGTTGCTCTTCTCTGCATTCCTTTCAGAGGCTTTACATCTTTTTTTTTAAAATTGTGGTGACCAGAACTGGAAGCAGGATTCCAAGTGGGGTTTCAGCAAAGCTTTGGAAGTGCTACTAACACTTCATACAATCTTGATGCTATCCTTCTATTAACACAGGCTGGGATTGTATTGGCTTTTTTGGCAACTGCAACACAGTGCTGGCTCATATTTAAGTGGTTGTTTACTAGCAGTCCAAGCTCTTCTCCCAGTTACTGCTATTGAGCCAAGTTTCACCCAATCAGTACCTGTACATTTGGTTTTTCTTGCCTAAGAGGAGGAAGTGGGGTTGGTGGAGGAGGAAGCGGAGGAGCAGGAGGACGAGGGATCACAGAGGTTAAAGTGGGGGGACCTCTCAGTGGGCCAGAGACCCCAAAGCCTCAGGGCCCAGCTGCTTTGCGCCCCTTGCAGCATGATGCCTCCTGCTGGTGACTCCCTGCCTGTCCTCATTCCCCCTTGGCTGCTGCTGCTGCTGCTGCTGCTTTGAAGGGGGGAGGTTTGTGGTGGGCACCTTACAGCCCATATAGCTTTCTAAGCCGTTGGCTCAATCTTGCAGCTGGATGATTATTTATGCATATTTGTGCAGAATGGGAATAAAAAGAAGCCTCAGGCATTTTGGAAAGCAACCTAAACTATCAGGACAATTTAGAGCTCATGCAAAAATGGGAGCTCATCAGATCAGAAAAACTGGGCAGCATCTGCTTGCTCTTCCCCTAAAGTAGCACATTTGCAATGATTGCTTTATTCTCCCTTCTGCGCCTGACCTGAGGGCAGTGGGACTGAATGTGTTGTGGCCCACCAGTGGCCAGAGGATCTGGCAGCAGATTCGGACAGTGAGGAGGTTGGGGGAGGAAGATGGGTCAGTCCTGGAGTCTGGGGAAGGTTCTGATGCGGGCTCTATGTCGGAGGCAGAGAGGGGGCCAGGGCCATATGCCACTTATCAGACATCAGTGAGGCATGCGCAGGGTTGCCAGATGAAGGGAACAGCTGAGGAATACTGATTGACTTGAGTGTAAGAGCACATGTGGATGATGAATGGCTCCTCCCAGAAGAAATAAAAGAGGAGCTTAAAGGGGGTGAAGTTTGCAGAGGACAATTAGTTTGCTTAATTGGTTCCTGACTCTCTGAGACTCCTTGCCAAGTTTTGCAGATATTGGCCTGGCAGCTCTCCAAGCCAGATAAGATCTGTGACTGTAAATCCTCCCTTGATAGGCTTTGCTGGATGTGAATGAGTTGAATTCACAGTAAATTAATAAAAACTGTTTTTGTCAGGACAAGGAGTTTGTTTCATGCTCTTGGGAAGCCTCGGTCAGAATAGGGTGTGCCAGATCTGATGTTCTCAGCCATGCTGCCAAGCAAGCCAAACTTCTGGAAAGGGGTGCTCTTTAGTGTGGGAGAATCTCTGAGTTCTGATCCTGGAACTGAGGCCAAAATCCTTAAAAAACATGGTCCAGCTGGCCCGGGCTGGTAGCACCTCGTAAGGGCCCCTTTCCAGGGTTACAGGAGAAGATGGTCCATGGTTTTGAAGGCGGAAGAGGCCTCTACGCCCCGACGGCAGATCAAGTGGCAGAACCATCTTCTAGGAGAAGGGAAACTCTGACTTCAAACCTGCACTGCCTTGTGGCTCTATCCACTCCTGGAAAAGGCTTCAGGAATCAACCTCAAGGCAAAATCCGGAGTCCCGGAAGCAGTTTGTGACTGTGTACAACCATGTTCTGTAACTCCTGCGATGCAGCTGGAACCAACCGTATTGGCTCTGCTGTTCCACTGGACTATTTCAGTGACGTGGAGAGGGGGGGGGATCTGCTGCTTGGGTAACAGTCTATCCTCCATATTAATCTACCCAGGCCTCATACTCTGGAGAGGACACTCCAGCTTCACCTCTTCCCAGAGCAGGATACCATAGTCTTTTGAGATTGAAGGATGCCAATGCTGTGGGGGAGAACCCTGCGGGGAGCACCCTTCCCTCCCCACTGCAACCCTCACACCATCAGAACCCTGGTCTCTTCAGCCCCTGGGCTATAGTGAAGCTTTCAGCAAGGCCAGCTTCAGGCTACACCGAGTTGGCATGGCCTGGGGGCACCATGACTTGGGTATGCCAGAACTGAAGACTTTGAAATAGAGCAATAAAAAAGCAATAAGCAATAAGAACACCCTCTGTGAGACAGCACATCTGCTTGAGAGCTAAATAGAATGAAGAAACAAGAGAGCCCCTTTTTGAATTCCTAACAAAATCAGAAGATGAGCCCAGAAAAGGAATTTGCTTCGGTGCCACAATATCCAGTCAGCCGTGACTTTTGGACTGTCTCAGCCAGAAGCACCGAAATTGCTTTGGCAGTTAGTAGTTCAGATTCTTGTAGAGAACTGAAGCTTGCAATGCATTTTTGACCTGCCTGGATCCTGTGATTTCTCTGGCGCTTGACATGGCCCTGAGGAAACAGAAATTCTTAAATCTGGGGGGAGCCACTGCCACAATAAATTTACTTTCGATTGCTTTAATTAATATGAAGCCAAGCTCACCACTGCCCAAATGCCAGGGTTGCCATGGTTCTCAAGGGGGCCGATGCCAGATGCCTGGGAGGCTGTAGTACTTGTGTTTTCCTCCCCAGGGCAGGTTGCGGCTCTCGGGAGGGATTGGAAGAATTCCTGTGAGGAAGGGAGGCTTCTTTAAACAGGGTCTCAGTGATCAGGCTGGGGACCCTCTGCAGCTTTGGTTCTTACTGCCCAAAGGCTAAAGAGGTTCCCCAGCTGCTCCTATATGGTTGCAGGAACTGGGCATGGCTAGTCTAGGGAAGAGAAGGACCAGGTGTCAGCTCCTCTTCATTTACTAATTAGGAAAGAATGACCACGAGTCTCCATGTGTGGAAATCAAGTGTACTTTTACTAATTAAAAATGATTAAAGGCATAGCGAAGCGAAATCTGAACATTTAGGCGCGAAAACGATTGATATATAGAATAGCCCATTCCCCACCCCTTGGCATCACAGTTAGAGGCCAATCATAATTCTCCCAAGTGTCAGGTGCGAGATAACTTCAAAAGGCATCACGAAGATGGAATGTCGACGCCGTTAATCCTGGCGGGAAACTCCCACGCATGCGTAGTCCAATCAGCCGGTGAACTCCAGAACCTTCTTCCAGCACAAAGAGTAATCCCACCCAAATACCATGCCCTCCCTCCCCGTTTCATGGCAGCTGAAGCAACAGCAAAGCAGAGGCTGACATCCGGCCATCCCCCGGAAAGAGGCGGTCAGGCCTGGAAAACGAAAAAAACACAAACAAACAGACGAACAACAAAAACATAAAAGAGAGAAGAGTTATGAGTTATGAGTTATGAAAGTTTATTTATATGCCGCCCTTTTCCCTGGGAGGACTCAGGGCGGCTTACAACTCAAGGGGGGGGGAAACAAACATTTAACACATGAGAACAATACATAATTAAAAAGCACAACATTCATACCATTCGGGCGGGTTACAATCTTTAGCCCCAGGCCTGACGGGATAGCCAGATTTTAAGGGCTGTGTGGAAAGTCTGGAGGGTGGTGAGGGTACGAATCTCCACGGGGAGATCGTTCCAAAGGGTCGGAGCTACTACCGAGAAGGCTCTCCTCCGTGTGGTTGCCAGTCGACACTGACCGGCAGATGGAACTCGGAGGAGGCCTAATCTATATGTCGCGTGGAGGTAATTGGCAGTAGGCGGTCTCTCAAGTACCCAGATCCACTACCATGAAGGGCTTTATGGGTGACAAGTAGCACCTTGAAGCGTACCCGGAGATCGACAGGTAGCCAGTGCAGCTCGCGGAGGATAGGTGTTATGTGGGTGAACCAAGGTGCACCCACAATCGCTCGCGCGGCCGTGTTCTGGACTAGCTGAAGTCGCCGGATACTCCTCAAGGGCAGCCCCATGTAGAGCACATTGCAGTACTCCAGCCTAGAGGTCACAAGGGCACGAGTGACTGTTGTGAGGGCCTCCCGGTTCAGGTAGGGGCGCAACTGGTGCACCAGGCGAACCTGGGCAAATGCCCCCCTGGTCACAGCTGACAAATGGTGGTCAAAAGTCAGCTGTGGGTCCAGGAGGACTCCCAAGTTGCGGACCCTGTCTGAGGGGTGTAGTGTTTGACCCCCCAGCCTGAGAGATGGAACAGAAGAGGGTGGGGGGGAAATCAAGGCTTGTCAGGATAAGCAGAATAAAATTGTCGAAGCAGTCAGGGAGCACGAACATGGGACTTGTCAACCCATTCCGTATGAGGAGGAGGAAAATGCTTCCAAGCCACTAAGTATTGGATCCGATTACGTCGCCGTCTAGAGTCCAGTATCTCGCGAACTTCAAAATGACGTTCACCGTCAACCAAGAGGGGCGCAGGTGGAGGGTCGAGAGGTGGACGCAAAGTAGAGACACGAACAGGCTTAATGAGGTTAATGTGGGACACGGGGTGAACACGGTTGAGATGTTTGGGCAGTTGCAAGCGAACGGAAACAGGATTGATGAGTTTGATGATGGGAAAAGGACCAACATACTTAGGCCCCAATTTCTTTGACTTTTGCGTAGTGTGAAGGAATTTCGTGGACAAATAAACAAGGTCACCTTCTCTGTACTGATAAGGCTGCGTACGTTTCTTATCAGCTTGTTTCTTATGAGCACGATGCGCAGCATCTAAAGTAGCAAGAGTCAAGGGCCAAACATGGCTCAGACGTTCGCTCCACTCAGCGACGGAGGAAACTTGCGGTTGGTCATGAGGTAGCTCAGGAATAGGAACAAAATCTTGACCAAAAACAACACAGAAAGGAGTGAAACCAGTGCTGCTATGAACAGAATTATTGTAGGCCACCTCAGCGTGCGGTAGCAAGTCCACCCAATCATCTTGCTGATAATTGATGAAACAATGTAAATATTGTTCTAAAACAGAATTAGTCCTCTCACAAGCCCCATTAGTCTGAGGATGGTGGGCAGAGCTTAGGCCCTGGGCGGAGCCAATGCGTTTAAGAAATTCCTTCCAGAAGGCCGAAGTGAACTGGACACCCCTATCGGAAATAATGCGATCAGGTACTCCATGCAAACGGTAAATGTGGGAAATAAAGAGCTTAGCCAATGCCTTAGCAGAAGGAATCTTGTGGCATGGAACAAAATGAACTTGTTTTGAAAATAAGTCCGTAACCACCCAGATGACGGTGTGCCCCTGGCTCTCAGGAAATTTGACAATGAAGTCCATTGAAATTTCCTTCCAAGGGGCGACAGCGCGGGCCACAGATTGAAGCAGTCCTTGAGGCTTTCCAGGTGGCCGTTTAGCAGCTGCACAGACCGGACAACTGGCAACATAAAGTTCAATGTCCTTTTTCAAAGAGGGCCACCAAAATTGTCTCTTCACCAGGTGCAATGTCTTTACGAACCCAAAGTGGCCCGCCAACTTAGAATCGTGAGCCCGTTGGAGGACGACGAGACGAAGAGAGGCTGGGACGTAAAGCTTGGCTCCGATCCACGGTAAATCGTCCCTCATTGTGCACTCATCCTGATGCTGCTGAAACCAGTCATCCTGGGGAAGGGCGCGTCTGAGGTCAGAAAGAAAATCATGAGGCACCTCTACTTTCGAGCGTGCCTGCTGGCGAGTGACCACCGGAGCCGCAAGGCTGGATGTTGGAACGACAGGCTGAACAATACTCAGTTTAGAGCAGTTGTATTGAGGGAGTCTGGACAAAGCATCAGCCATGAAATTCTTCCCTCCAGGGATATACTTGAGTGTGAAGTTGAAACGGTTGAAATGTTGGGCCCAGCGCATTTGTTTAGGTGACAGGCGGCGCGGGGTCCGCAAAGCCTCCAAATTTTTGTGGTCAGTCCACACCTCAAATGGGTGTTTAGCGCCCTCTAGAAAATGGCACCATGTGGTCAGGGCCCACCGCACTGCAAATGCCTCCTTTTCCCAAACTGCCCAACGCCTTTCAGTGTCTGTGAGCTTGCGGGAGGTGTAAGCACAAGGTTGCAAATTACCTTGGTCGTTGGTCTGAAGCAAGACGGCCCCAACAGCGACGTCACTGGCATCGGCTTGAACGACGAAAGGTTTGTCCATGTCGGGATGCTTCAGAACCGGTTCCGCAGCAAAGAGGTGCTTCAACTTTTCGAAAGCAGCTTGACACTCCATGGTCCAATCTAGTGGCTTGCTAGGCTTAGGCTTAGGTCCACCTTTGGACTTCAACAAATTAGTGATAGGAAGTGCAATTTTGGCAAAAGACGGTAGAAATTAGCAAAACCCAAATGTTTTTGCAATTGCCTGCGTGTTCGGGGCGCCTCCCACTCAGTGACCGCCTTCACTTTCCCAGGGTCCATCTCAATGCCGGCGGGGGACATACGATACCCTAGGTAGTCAATCTTCGCCTGGTGAAATTCACATTTAGACAATTTGGCATAAAGCTCAGCGGCCCTGAGTTTTTTCAAAACAGTTCGGACCAAAGCGACGTGTTCGTCATAAGTCTGAGTATAGATAAGGATATCGTCCAAATATATGATAACGCCCTTGTAAAGGTGGTCATGCAAGATCTCATTAATCAATTGCATGAAAACTGCAGGCGCCCCCTGCAGGCCAAAAGGCATCACCCGGAACTGGAAACAGCTGATGGGACAGTTGAAAGCAGTCTTCCACTCATCCCCCTCTTTTATGCGGACTCTATAATACGCCTCCCTGAGGTCCAGTTTAGTGAAAATACGGCCCTTCCCCAACTGGGCAAGCATGTCCTTCATTAACGGTAATGGGTAGACGTTTTGGCCGAGATCCCATTCAAAATTTTGAAGTTAACACATAATCTCAGGGAGCCATCTTTCTTCTCTCTGAATAACACAGGGGCAGCGACTTTCGGGCGTGCTGGCTCAATGAAACCTCGTTCCAAATTTTTATCAATGAATTTCCTCATTTCTTCCATCTCCCTAGGAGACATGGAATATATTTGGGGCTTTGGAAGCTTTACCCCGGGCAAAATGTCAATGGAGCAATCAGTAGGCCTGTGGGGCGGAAGTTTATCTGAGGATTTTTCACTAAAAACACCTCGCAGGTCCCAATACACTTTTGGAATCTTTTCCTCTCCTTCAATCCTCTCTTGCCCTCTGGCGGCCAAAACAGAACTGCAGTCAGCAGGTTCTGGGGAAACGCCCTTCCCCTCAGGAGGTGTGCTCGTACGAATACGTAACCATCCCTCCCTCCAATTTATGCGAGGGTTCCATTTTCGAAGCCAAGGCAGGCCTAAAATGAGGGGCCTGTCCATTCCAGGAGCCACAATAAAAGAGATCAATTCGGTGTGGGAGCCCATTCTCATCTCTAGAGGCTCGGTATAAAAATGGGCCGGGCCACCCCCTGCTATGGACCCATCTATCTGACAAAAGACAATAGGGGTTTTTAAAGTTTTTAACTTGAGGCCCAATTTCTCCACCATAGCAGGATTGATCATGCAGCGGGAACATCCTGAGTCAAGAAGGGCGGGAAGGTGTTCTGACACCCCATCGGGCGGAATCTTTAATTCTATTGGGATTAGCATGGGGCCTTTGTTTGAACTCACCCAGAGAGGCGAAGCGTCGTCATCGGAATCATCAGATGAGCCGGTAGAGGCGTCAGCTTCTCCCTCCACGTCCTGCATGAAACGCGGGGGGGGCAGCATCCGCAGCGAAAGCAGCTTCCTTCTTCTTTTTGTCTGGGGCCTTGTTTGATTTCCCTTCCCTCTTGGCAGGGGGTGAGGGGGTCGCGGGTAGCTTAGCACGGCACTCCGGCGCCCGGTGGCCTCCCCTTCCACAACGAAAGCATGTGAACTGCTTGAATTTTCCCGTGGGGCCTCCTTTTCCTTCGCTCCTCACTCGGAAAGGGGGCTTGTGTGTTGGGGGAGGAGATCTTGCTGCTCTTTCCCTCTCTTTCTCTCTCTCCTCCTTTGCCCGTTGGAGTCTAATTAAATCAAGTTCAATATCTGCTGCATTTTCATACCAAGCAGTAACGCTCTTAGGAAGGTGGCGATTAACACATTGTTGATAAATGTCCTCATTCAAGCCCAAAGCGAACTTATCCAAAAGGGCTTCTTCACCCCATCCTCTCATATAATTACAAAGGTGTTGAAACTCTTGAATGTACTGCGTCACAGGCCTATCTCCCTGAGTGAGGGTCATAAATTTCAGTTTTCCCCATTTCTCAGTTAGGGGATCATCAAATCGTCGCTTGAACGCAGTCATAAACGGATCAAATTTCCTCAGGAGGGGGGAATTGCTTTGGTGCAGACCCATCATCCAGTCCGCGGCTTCCTCCTCCAAAGCCAGTAACACCATACGAACTCTCATGGCATCTGATTCTAAATCGGGTCCATAAATTTCCATGAAGTTATAAACTTGCATAATGAAGAGGCCCAGCTTCTTGGGATTTCCATCAAATCTTACAGTTAAGGGAGGGACTTTAGCCATTCTGCGCCTTCTGGGGGGGGGAACCCCTGGTCTGGCAGCCCCCCTGGCTGGGGGGGGGGTGAAGCTGTCTCTGGGTTAGCTTGCTCCCATTCCCCCTCGGCCTCTTCACCCTCCCCGAATCTTTGCCCAGAGTACCTTTGTTCCAAGTCCTCCGGCTGAATTCTTTCTCGGGGCCTTCGCTCGGCCCCCGCTTCAAACGGCCTCTCCTGATGTTTTCTTCTGGTAACTCCAGCATCCCAGCTGGCACCTGTTCCTTTTGTCCCACGGACAAGGACCAACGGGGGGGGGGCATCGCAGGGCCCACTATTTCCAGCTCAGCCAACCTGTCAGGTAATGGTGGATCAGCAGTCTCCTCTTCAATTTCTTCATTGCTTGCGTGCAAAGACACGTTTCTCCTTGTAGTTTCACCTCCCACGGTAGATTGGATTCTCCTGGTGGGGTGTTAGTGAGATTTCGCTTACTGTCAGCTCCTCTTCATTTACTAATTAGGAAAGAATGACCACGACTCTCCATGTGTGGAAATCAAGTGTACTTTTACTAATTAAAAATGATTAAAGGCATAGCGAAGCGAAATCTGAACATTTAGGCGCGAAAACGAGTGATATATAGAATAGCCCATTCCCCACCCCTTGGCATCACAGTTAGAGACCAATCATAATTCTCCCAAGTGTCAGGTGAAAGATAACTTCAAAAGGCATCACGAAGATGGAATGTCGACGCCGTTAATCCTGGCGGGAAACTCCCACGGATGCGTAGTCTGATCAGCCGGTGAACTCCAGAACCTTCTTCCAGCACAAAGAGTAACCCCACCCAAATACCATGCCCTCCCTCCCCGTTTCATGGCAGCCGAAGCAACAGCAAAGGAGAGGCTGACACCAGGGGAGACAGGATAGCATCTTCCAATATTTGAGGGGCTGCCACAGAGAGGAGTTAGTGGGTCAAGCTATTTTCCAAGGCACCTGAAGGTCAGACAAGGAATAATGGATGGAAACTGACCAAGGAGAGATTCAACCTGGAAATAAGGAGAAATTTTCTGACAGTGAGAACAATCAACCCATGGAACAGAAGTTGCCTTTAGAAGTTGTGGGAGCTTCATCACTGGAAGGTTTCAAGAAGGGACTGGACTGCCATCTGTCAGAAATGGTGTCGGGTCTCCTGCTTGGGCGGGGAGGGGGGGGGTTGGACTAAATGACCTACAAGGTCCCTTCCAACTCTGATAATCTGTTCTGTAGAACCTCACCATTCCCTGCCTGTCTCCTTCTGGCTACTTGTTCAGTTCCGCTTTTAAGCTGTGGCTCGCTGGCTTGTCTCTTGCCTTCCCTTCCCATATAAGGTTTGGGCTGCCTGTTTGGGGCATTTGGCTGCTGGATTGGCCGTTGGTGCCAGGCCTGTCTCCGCCATTTATGTCCAGCAGCACCACAAAAGCTGGGTTTTTGTAGTCCTTTAGGAAAATGAATGAAATGAATGAAACACCTTTTCCCTTTGCTTCTCCCTTCTCAAATATCCCCCATTCTGGTCAGATTTTTGGTCAAAAAATTGCAATAAACCAAGCTCTGGCCTCCCTCCAAGTTCAGGATTTAACAAACCACACGAGATGATGTAGAGCCAGAAGCGCCTGAGGACGGTGCTACTAAAGACATTCCAACCTGCGGACCTGTGGTTTGGCCTGTCTCTTTAGAATGTCTCCTGGCATTTCAAATGGTTTGCTCTAAAATAACTTTTATGGCTGGCAAAAGAGCCGTAGAGGGAGACCAGCAGCGGCCGCTGACCAGCGTTACATGGCAAGGAGACTTCAAGGATGCAAGGAGGAGACTTTGGATGGACTGGCTCAGCTTTGCTCGGCTGTCCACCAACTCCCTGCATGATATTCTGAGGAACAGCCTAATCCTGCATGGTTCGTGAAGCAGGTCATTTGAACCCTCCCAAACCCAGCAGAGCCCAGGTGGGTCTCAACTGGGGTGGTGGTGGTCTCCTCCTTTTGCTGCTGCTGTTGCTTTGCCTGCCTGCAGAAAGCGCCTCCTGGTCTTCTCTGAACATCTCCACCCGCAGGAAGAATAATTTGCATTCTTTGGATCCGGTAAAGGAGACAAAAAAGGGACAGCTGGGCAGATGCAGCCTTCCTCACCCAAGGAGCCGAGAGTGGCCATCTGCAGCTGTAACAGGCACTGGAGACTTCTTCCTGGCACCACATAAGTGGGACCTCTGACATATTCGGGTTTGTGCACCCACTTTTGTCAATGGTCCCCCTCAGGGGTGGGTTGCCCCCAGCATTACTGTTGGTTCTGTGTACACAAAAATTGTGCAAGTGGGTGACTGCTTTGCTCCCATGCACACCAGACGCAAGCTCCGCGTGTGTGCACATTTGCAAAAAAATAGTTCTGTGCATGTGCAAAGCATTAAAAAAATAAAAAAATACATTTGGGCAATTAGAATTGTTCTGTGCAGAACAGAAAAGCAAGATGGCCGCCCCATAGGAGAACTGGTTTGGGGGCATGGCATGCCTATGTCACTGCTGGTTCCAGAGACCCATGCTGCCAAACCACTACTGGCCGGTCCAAACCAGTAGGAATCCACCTCTCTTCCCCCTCCTCAATATTTAAATTACAAAATGGAGTCCCCTTGCACAAGCCATCCATTCCCCATGACCCCTTCTCTCACACACAGATCCCACACACAAACCTTTCCTGCTAACAGCTTCCCCCTCCCCCCAGAAAAGGTGTTGGTGAGAAAATAAAAGAGGGAAGACTGGACAGAGAAAAAAAAGAAAGGAAGCAAGAAAACCTGAGTGGAAATGATGGTGGAGGGGAATTGAAAGGAAGGCAAAGAAAAAAAAGGAAGGAGCCGCGGTGGCGCAGTGGTTAAATGCAGCACTGCAGGCTACTGCTAGATCAGCAGTTCAGCGGTTCAAATCTCACCGGCTCAGGGTTGACTCAGCCTTCCATCCTTCCGAGGTGGGTAAAATGAGGACCCAGATTGTTGGGGGCAATATGCTGACTCTGTAAACTGCTTAGAGAGGGCTGAAAGCCCTATGAAGTGGTATTTAAGTCTAACTGCTATTGCTATTGCTATAATTAGGTGTCAAAATGAGTTCAGTTCATCCAGGCAATGATTCCTCCTGAGCTGAGGGCTGATGCCTTCAGAGTAATCTGCCAAGGGATCCAGTCTCCAGCACTTGGACCTACAAGGAGGTGACCTCTTTCTTCTTCACTGCTTGGTTTCCAAGAGCTTCTATTCTGAGCATATGATTGGATTCCCACCGCCTCCAGCCATTTTCCTGTAATTATGGGGGAGAAAATACCCTTTTCCTATTGGATAAATACAGAATTTTTGTAATCAGTTCTTTTCTCTGAACCTGTTGAACTAGGCACATTGGGGGAAAAGTTGATAAGGAGAAATCTCTAACACCTGCTCCCTCACATAATACTTAAACTTTATTTAGAAAAACCTTGACTAGGACTGCTGCTCACAAAACTAATAGTTTTGCATGGAAAATAACAGTTGTTATCTGAAAAAAATGACTTTTTCATGTACTTTCCGAGGTGGCGCAGTGGTTAGGGTGCAGTACTGCAGGCCACTTCAGCTGACTGTTATTTGCAATTCAGCGGTTCTAATCTCACTGGCTCAAGGTTGACTCAGCCTTCCATCCTTCCGAGGTGGGTGAAATGAGGACCCAGACTGTGGGGGCGATATGCTGACTCTGTAAACCGCTTAGAGAGGGCTGAAAGCCCTATGAAGCAGTATATAAGTCTAACTGCTATTGCTATAACTGCTTTCAAATGGTGCTCTATACCCAATGACTACACTGCCCAAACTACCGTATTTTTGGACTGTAAGATGCATCTAGCTTTTGGGGAGGAAAACAAGAAAAAAAAATCTGCCTCCCAGCAATTTGCCTCCTTGTAGCAAACAGCCTGGTCAGCTTCAGCACAGCCTGATTTAGCATGAGCAGCTGATTGGTAGTTGGATTGCCTCCCAAAATACCACCTATCGACTGTTCCAGGGTGTGGGATCACTACTGCTCATAGCTGTTGCTGCCTATCGCCACCTCCACGCCATCCATTTTTGGCATCCACACATCCCATTTTTGGCCTCCGCGCATCCTATTTTTGGCCCGTTCCAGGTGGCAGGTATAAGCGACAGCAGGGATCCCTGCCACCTGGAACAGGCTGAAAATGGGGCATGCAGAGACTGAAAACGCAGCATGTGGAGGCAATGATAGGCAGCAGCGGTGATGGGCAATGGCAATCCCTGCAGTCTGGAACAGCTGATAGGCGGTATTCCAGGAGGCTGATCCAACCACCAATCAGCTGCTTGTGTAGGTGTGCTGAAACTGACCAGGATGTTTGCTGCAAGGAGGCAAATTGCTGGGAGGAAGAGGCTGAAGGGTAAGGGTTGGTGGGCGGGCAGGGCTTTGGTAACATTCGCTGTATAACAACGGTTCTCAACCTGTGGGTCACGACCCCTTTTGGGGTCGAATGACCTTTTCACAGGGGTCGCCGAGGAACCTCCCGCAGAGAGGCTGGCGAGAAGCTGGCCCAAAGGGAAGGAGGGTCTCAGGTTCCCTGTGCGGCAGAAGGAGGTGTGTGTGAGTGTGTGTGTGTGTGCGTGATGGGTGGGGGAAAAGTAGGAGCCAGAATGGAGGCGAGGAGGGGGAAAAGAGAGACATGCACAGCACAGAGGACGCTGGGAAAGCAGCTCGCTCTGAGTGATGGAGGTTGATGGGCAAAGCTACGGAAGCCAAGAGGTACCATTTCTGAGGCATAAAACAAGGTGGGGAAAAGAACATAAAATAAAGGAACGTGGGATGTGCATACTCTGAGAGTCCTTATTAAGACTGTTACCCATGCTTAGCATACGCTTTGGCCCCTCTCCTGCGGCTCCCTGCTGACCCAATCGTGCAATCTGCTCTCCAATCCTAGAAGGCACGAGCCTCTCACCTGCTTTTGCGATTCTGCATCCTTTGCAGGCAACTCAATGTTGGGAAGAGCTCCAGCCCTTTTCTTGCACTCATCTCTTGCGCGCGCACGTGCAAGCAAAATAGCCTCTTGGGCCAGGATCAAGGCGGAGCAGAAAACGACTCTCCTCCCGCTGTCGCCACTGCACAATGAGGTGAGTAACTGGGTACATAGCGCAGGGGAGCCATGCTGCGCAGGACACTCCTCAGCACCAGACTCAGGTCAGCGTGAACCGCGGTCCCCTTCATGTTGGCTCAGGAAGGAGGGGTGTTCAGTCTACAAAAAGGGGAATGGGGAGCAGCAGCAGCAGCTGGTTGGGTGTAGGGAGGGAAGAGCTCCAGTTCTCCTGCACTGCACAGGGCTCTCCTTGTGCAGGGCTTTGGAACTTTTCCCTCTCTGCATCCAGAGACGGCTGCTCTGGCTCTTTCCTGAGCCAAGATGAAGGGGACCGACCTGAGTCTGGCGCTGCGGAGTCTCCTGTGCAGCGTAGCCAGCTACTCACTTCTCAGTGGTGGCAGCGGAAGGAATCACTGTCCCTGCCGCCATGATCCCGACCCAGGAGGGTATTTTGCTTGCATGTGCAAGAAAGAGATGAAAGAGAAAAGGGGAGAAAGAGATATATAGAGAGAGAAATGAAAGAGAGCTGTAAGGAAAGAATGGGAGAGAGGGAAAATAGAGGGAAAGAAATTAGAGGGAGAAAGGGGAGAGGGATAAAGAAATGAAAGAGGGCTGAAGGGAGAGAATGAGAGGGAAAAGAGGGAAACAAATAAGGGGGAAAGAAAGGAAGATAAAAGAAAGAAAGAAAGAAGGAAAGAAAGAAACTAACTTTCTCAGATCTATGACGAAAGCAATGGCAAGCTAGATCTCTTGCCAAGAAAGCAGCAGTTTGCAAGAAGGCACAAATTGGAAGCAAGTCCGATTTTTTAAAAACAGAGATGGCAAAAAATGCATCTGAAAATAAGATTATTTATAATTTTGGATAACATATTATATTGTCAAACTCAAAAGAAATCTCTCTCTCTCTCTCTCTCTCTCTCTCTCTCTCTCTCTCTCTCTCTCTATATATATATATATATATATATATATATATATATATATATATATATATATATATATATTAGACAGAGAGAGAGAGAGAGTTTATATATATATATATTAATATTATTGCTGTTAGTACAATTTTGCCAGCTTCTATCAACTTAGAGTTCACTATGAAAAGATTACAGAGAAGCAATTTCCTACAATTAATAACTTTATTTTGGATTTGCTATCGTATTCAATGAGAAAGAAAGAAAAAGAAAGAGGGAAAGGGAAGGAAAGGAAGAAAGGAAGAAGAGAAAGGGAGAGGAAAAATAGAGAAAAACAGAAATGAGAGGGAGGGGGAGAGAAGAGAGAGAGACCCTATTCCCACAGAAAACACTGAGCCATGAAACCTTGGTAGGCATGTCTGGGGGGGGATGTCATGTGACTGGGTAGGAGTGATGTTGAGTTGGCCACACCCACCCAGGGTTTGTGGCTCCCGGTGTTACATAGTAGCAACAAAAATAATTTTATGGTTGTGGGTCACCACAACATGAGGAACTGTATTAAAGGGTTGCGGCATTAGGAAGGTTGAGAACCAGTGCTGTATAAGATGCACAGACATTTCTACCCACTTCTTGGGGGGTGGAGAAGAGAAAGTGCATCTTATACACCAAAAAATATGGTACTTTTATGGAAAGTGGTAAGGAGAGAGACAATTCATTAACTGGGAAGAAGTTGCTGGCCCAGATTAGAAATATCTTCATTTTTTGTAAAATTCTGCAATCAGTAATGCATACCTGTGGGTCATAAAAATGAGAGTTATTTAATTTTCTGCCCTGTTATTGTTATTTAGCGTATGACATACAATGTCAGGGAAATCTACAAATGGTAGACATACGATGCAGTCCTGGCAGCCTAAATTACTAGTTTATTGTGCCTGGCACTTGCGTGCACAACAGGGGGAAAACCAACTTACACCAGCTGCTGGCTTTTCCAGGCTCCTTTGCCAGTCTTGCCTTGCTTCATGTTGTGTTGTATTGCATCCTCTGCCAGTTTCTGCTCTCTACACACACAAACACAGCTAGGTTTTCCCCACCAAAGTGATACCCATTTATCTACTTGCAATATTGCATGCTTTCAAACTGCTGGGGGAACAGGACCCATGGAGCGAGTGGCAGGAGCTCACCCCTTCTCAGGGAGCTGAACTTGAACTGCTGGAGTGCAGACCATTTCTGGCCAGCAGTTCCAGGGTCATTAAGCCAACCGACCCCCTCTACCCCAATACAAATAGCAACACTGAAGTGCAAGGCAATTCTCCCTGCCAGAAGTCCTATCTGGACTTTGTATGTTAACAAGAATTACCCATTCATCGTTATTAACAGTCGTCACCTTTTGTGTTCTTTGTCACACCTCCAGTCTATTGTCCTACAGCTTTTCTTTCAGTCATTTGAATAGGGAAGATTATTAATAGGATTGCTTGCACCTCATAAAATAAATGAATAAAAGTCAGAACATACAAGAATAGGAAAAACAAACGGGTGAAATGTTTCAGAGATGGCTGCTACTCATTTTGGTCAACTCTCCCTTAGTTGTGCTTCCATGTGCTTCCATGTCCTTGCGTGTGCCTCCAACACGCTGGAGGCTGGAATGTTGAGTTTTTGTGGAAGTAATTAAAGGAAAAGTGACTGAAAAAAAACCACAGGCTTCATGAAATGCATCCCAGGCATGTTCCAGCCATTTTCTCTACAGTGTTCTTTTTAATGTTTTTTTTTAAAAAAAAATATTACTTTTCTTTGTCCAGCAATTGAGTTGTCAGTTTTGGAGAAGTGCAAAACAATTTTGGAGTCTTCCACAATAGATGGAAGGTTCAAAACAGTACAACTTGAGAATTACAATGCTCCAGTCTGGGAACCCCAAAATATGACATGGAAATACCTCAAGTGCTCATAGTTCCACACTCTTTTTATAGACACATAGCCCCAATTACTTGCAACGAGGACAAGAACCCCAGTTTTAATGATCAAAACATGTAGAAGATTTTTTCCGTAAAGGAAAATGGTTTCAAAACCTCCTCCAAGAACTAGTTGTCAAGAAGGTGTCCAGAAGGAGATCCAACCTGGAAATCAAGAAGAATTAATAGGTGGAACAGCTTCCCTCTTGAAGTTTTGGGTACTCCTTCACTGGAGGTGTTCAAGAAAAAAACTAGAGAACTATTTGTCTTTGAAGGGAATAAGATCTCTTGCCTTGGAAAAGGGATTGGACTAGAACACTTCCAATGTCCTTTCCAGCTTTGTGATTCTAACTTGCATCCAGGTAATCTCACAGACACATTAAAGTTGAATTATTTGGATAACAAAACAGAAATTGGTTGCTGTCTTGGGGTGCTTCTTCCACCTCAAAATGTAGCCTTGAGCTGTGGGATTTCTTCTATCTTCTTCCCAAGTATTAACCAGGCCTATAGAATACAGAATAACAGCAGGGATCTTGGAGGCCCTCCAGCCCAACCCAGGGGTGGGTTTCTGCCAGTGTTACTGCTGCTTCACTTTGCACGTGCTTTGCGCATTGCTTGCACATTCACAGTTTTCTATAAATCATTCTGTGCATGCGCAGAACATTATAAAATGACTAAAAACATGCCGGCAATGGCATGGGTGGCGGGGGAACTGGTTCAGGGGTGTGGCCAGCCTGCTGTCCCTACTGGTTCAGCGACCCAGTAACAATTTCTATTACTGGTTAGCCTGAACCGGTGTGAACTGGTATAAACTCACCTCTGATCCAACCCCCTGCTCAAGCAGGAGACCCAATACCATTCTGGACAAATGACTGTCCAATCTCTTCTTAAAAAACCTCCAGTTATGGAGCACACACAACTTCTGGAAGCAAGCCATTCCACAGATTAATTTTTCTCACTGACAGGAAATTTCTTCTCAGTTCTAGGTTGGATCTCTCCTTGATAAGTTTCCATCTGTTGCTTCTTCAAGTATCTAACCTTACCTAGCTTCCAATTCCAGAGAAAGTGATGAGGTACAGTTTCTTGCTGACTTTGGCAAACCACTTATGTTGTGCAGCCACAAAACTGCATGGACCATGAAGTCCTCAGGAGTCTACCTCCGTGCACAGAAGACTTGGAACATGCTCTCAGAAATAACAGGAGCAACCACAGGAGCATAGTAGGCATCACTTGTGGAAAGTAATAGCTCCTGCAGCTCCTGTGTTTGAGTCTTTCCCAAGGAGGAAAAACTTCAACGAGTTTCCAGTTGAATCAATTTCATTTAGATTTAATGCTTCATTCGAGCACATTTGTTCAGGTTAAGTTCTCAAAATCCTTCACTTTCTATGTTTAGGGTTAATTTATTTTTATGCCAGCACCTGCCCTTTCAGGTTTTTACAGTAACTATCATTTTATATTTCCTTTGTTCATTTAGTAAAGATTTTGATTTCAACAGCAAAACTTAGTCTTGAAATGTAGATGTTGTTGGGCCCACTTCAATCCTGCCATGCCTGGAAGATTAACTTGTCTTGTGAGATGCAGCTAGAACGGAGCAAACGTTCAGCATTCAGAAGAACCTGCTTTTTGTGCAAAGAGGCAGCCAGGGGTCCATCTCATGTGGTGCCTCCCCAGATTCTGTGGCAAAGAGTAAAGGAAGGGATCAGGGTGAAATTTAACAGTTTCAACAGGTTATGGAGAACCGGTAGTGGAAATTTTGTGTAGTTCGGTGAACCGGAAAATACCACCTCTGAGTGGGGAGGGAATGGGGATTTTGCAGTATCCGTCCCCTGCCACACCCACCAAGCCACGCCCACAGAACCAGTAGTAAAAAAAGTGGAATTTCACCACTGGAAGGGATATCATAGAAAAAAGTCATTCTGCGCAGGTTGACGATGTTATAGAAGTTCACCAGAGGTAAGCCAGACCTGAAACCTTCCAAAATATATAAAACATAGAGGACAGATTGAATTGGCTCCTTTAGCTCTGTGTTACCCAGAAACCAGGTGAAGCTAGACTTCTGATCCTCCATTGCTGGAGGTTTTCAAGGAGAGACGGAGAGCCCTTTGTCAGGGATCACCTGAGGATTCCTGCCAGGGGCAGGGGCTGGATTAGAAGACTTGAAGGTCCCTTCCAACCTAAAGCTGCTATGAAATTATTTTTGTCATCTAGTGATATCCTGAAAAAACAATAAATGGGTGAAGTGAGTCTGGAAAAATGGCTCTTTTGAGGCTGGGGAGTTAAAGATTTCTTCATAGAGCATCTGCTATCTTTGATTTGAGGGGTGGGGAGTAGGGAGACCATATGGGCTGATGTTCTAGTGCCCTCAGGTGGACTTCCATCAGGAGCTCTCCTCTACAATCTCAAAATTACACATAAGACAATTGGGTCTGTTTCCACACAATTTGCTGCTTTTTGTCTCTTCCAGGGTCTTTTCTGGGAAATGTCCATTTACATTCAGGAGAAAAAAGTGCTCCAGTGCTTAAATATTTGGACACCAGCAGATTAATGGAACCAGGACTGTCCTAAGCCCTTTGGCAGAACAACAGAAAGTTGGATGTCCTGCTGCAAGGAAGCTGCAGCCAACACGTCAAACCTGCCTGGCTCGGCTTGGGGGCCTCACAGGCAGTGACGTGCAGTCAGGGGAGGCAGGGGAGGCAGAGCCTCACCAGCGTCATCATGAAAAGAAAATAAAAATTAAAAGGAAAAAGGCTGAGGTAGTTGCTGCCAGAGTCACAGTGGATGATTCTGCTTAGTGCTTAACTGTTTAAAAAAGCCTCTAAAAAGTGCCCTCTACAGGAGGAGGCAGGAGAACCACGTGCCTCATTTAGTATGACATTACGATCACTCGAGCAGAGTTAAGCAAGGGTTAAAAGCTGAAAAATTCCTTATGTAGATGAGGCACGTGGTTCTCCTGCCTCCTCCTGTAGAGGGCGTTTTTTAGAGGCTTTTTTAAACAGTTAAGCAGAGTCATCCATTGGGGACTCTGGCAGCAGCTAACCCAGCCTGACCTCAGCAGCTCTTGCCTTTTTCCTTTTATATTTTTATATTTTCATCATGGCAGACAAGAGCAGAGTTGAAATCCTCTGTGATTGTGAAAGAGCTGGAAAAGGTATGTGGGTCAGAGGGAGGGGGAGGAATTCAAAATTAATGTAATTTGTAAGTAATTGTAAGTAATTTGTGTGTGTGTGTGTGTGCGCGTGCGCTTTTCTTCACTCAGAGGGAGAGGCAGGGAGGGCAGCCCGCCAGCATTCTTTCTCTGTGTCAGGGAAGCCCGCCAGCAGAGGCAGGTCTTTTACCCACCTCTGCTGGCGGGCTGGGACTTACTTTCCTTCTAGAAAGCGGCTTTTGACCACCCCGGCGCTATGTCCAACAGCTGCAGGGCGGCCAAAAGCCGCTTTCGTTCTTTTTGCCTCACCAGCCATAAACCTCACCGCACGTCACTGCTCACAGGCATCCTGCTCAGTGGTGAAATTCAAATTTTTTTACTACTGGTTCTGTGGGCGTGGCTTGGTGGACATGGCAGGGGAAGGATATTGCAAAATCTCGATTCCCTCCCCAGGCCAGGGGAAGGATACTGTAAAATCTCCATTCCCTCTCCACTCCAGGGGAAGGATACTGCAAAATCTCCATTCCCTATCCACTCCAGGGGAAGGATACTGTAAAATCTCCATTCCCACCTCACTCCAGGGAAAGGATACTGTAAAATCTCCATTCCCTCCCCACTCCCGGGAAAGGATAGTGCAAATCCCCACTCCAGGGGAAGGATACTGTAAAAGCTCCATTCCCTCCCCACTCCAGGGGAAGGATACTGCAAAATCTCCATTCCCTATTCACTCCAGGGGAAGGATACTGTAAAATCTCCATTCCCACCTCACTCCAGGGAAAGGATACTGTAAAATCTCCATTCCCTCCCCACTCCAGGGGAAGGATACTGCAAAATCTCCATTCCCACCTCACTCCAGGGAAAGGATACTGTAAAATCTCCATTCCCTCCCCACTCCAGGGGAAGGATACTGCAAAATCTCCATTCCCTCCCCACTCCAGGGGAAGGATACTGTGAAATCTCCACTCCCTCCCCACTCTGGGGCCAGCCAGAATTGACATTTGCCAGTTATGCAAACTACTCAAAACTTCTGCTACTGGTACTTCAGAACCTGTCAGAACCTGCTGGATTTCACTCCTGATCCTGCCATCAAAAGAAGGGGGTGCGGGAAGATGAAAGGGCAATAAAGCTTTGTAGGTATGTGATAGAAAATCAGAAGGTGGGGAATGACAGGAGAGAAGGACCGGAGCAGGAAGATCCAGTATCCCACAGCCAGGGATCCTGAGAAATATACAGACTACCCGCAAACATCCCAGAGTCCTCAAAACATCTTTGTGAGCTCTGGTTGGCTGGAAACGGACTGGTCCTGTGGGAGAGGGCTGGGCTGGGAGCAAACCTATACCTTATTTTTGTGCCCAGGTGAATTCAGAACTGGCTAGACTTTACTGCAACCAACACTCTTAGTAAAAGAACCCTTTGCTTTAACCAAATGGAGTCAAACATTTTTCTTTCCTAAGGGATTGGACTGGGCAGGCCTGACACCTTCCCGTAATAGCAACTAGTCCTCTGGAGGGAGCCTTGCAAGCGGCTTCTGGCCTTTAATAGCTTATTTATCTTTCTTGATTGTAGAAAAGATGACAGCTTCCATTGTGAAGCTTCTGGATAAGTTGCTGGCTTGGTGGGAGCTGAACGACTCCCCCACACCTGCCTGATTGACCACTGAGCTCAATTTGCTGGGCTGGGCAGAGAAGGGAAGGGAACAGTGAGCTTTCCTGGGTTCCTCAGGTTTGGGAATGAGGAATGGCCTTTCCTGGGAAGGGAAGGAAGCACAGCAAGATGGATACACGCAAGGGACAGAAGAGACTGAACAGTCACTTGTCTGAAATGGTATAGGTTCTCCTGCTTGAGCAGGGGGCTGGACTAGAAGACCTCCAAGGTCCCTTCCAGTTCTGTTCTGATTTTGGTGAAAGAATGTTGTATTCTTTGAAATGTTAGCCCTTGCTTTATCTCAGGGGTCAGCAATCTCTGGTTCTGGAGCTGCATGTGGCTCTTTACTCCTCTGCTGCGGCTCCGTCACTGGTCAGCACCACAATTTTGAGAGGAGCTTCCGGTAGGGTGAGAGGGGACAGAAGCACAGTGCGCCAGGAGAAGACTCTATAGCAAGGAGAGGGTTTTCCAGTTGTCTCCACAATTGATAGGGCTTTCGGTTATGACAGGTAGAGGAAAAAGTATGCTGTGCTAGGAGACTCTATGGTTGGGAACTGAACTTCCGGTCAGCTCCAGAATTGAACAGGGAGCTTCCGGTTAGGAACTTTGCAGCTCCCGGAGTTTTCTTTTCTGTGGGAAACAGGTCCAAATGGCTCTTTGAGTGTTTAAGTTTACTGACCCCTGCTTTATCCTATCCAAAAGATCTGGTGTCTGGTCTTCTTTTTCTCCCCTTCCCTCACAGGAGCCATCTCTGTGGTTGGGCCTTTTATTTCCAGCCTTTATATGATTGTCGAACAGGTGAATTATTGTGAAAGAGAAAATGAAGGGTAAAATTGACACAGCAAAGGGAGGCATTTGGGCAGAAGACAGATCAGATGGTTATTTAATGCCCGACACACAGAGCGATGCTGTTCTTTAAATACTAATCCTTTTTCATCAGTCTGTTGTTTGGCAAACAAACCCGTCCATCGCCTCAGTGGAGCTTATTCTGAAGAATTGTTATATGTGTGTGTGTGTGTGTGTGTGTGTGTGTGTTTCTCTTTTTCTTCTTTCTGCTCCATGGGAGGGAGAATAGCACCTGCATTCAAAACACTTCATGCCAGGCTCAGATGTTCTGTGGGGATGAGAGGAGAAAATCAGTGCTCAGCTGGAAGCAGCGCAGAACATTAAATCAAATCTTGATTACCGTCAAGGACGAGCACGGTTTCCCATGGGAGAGCCTGGGCCTCCCTCGGGTGCTTCAGCTGCCTCTCTTAGGATGGATCTTCAATCTACTAAAGTGTTGTAAGAAATTAGAAAGCCCTCATGATCTGTTTAAAGTTGGTTTCTTGCCTTATGTAGGTGAAACTCAATGACCCAAACTCCCATCTCCTCTCCTACAAACATATTTCCTCCTACTTTTGAGGGAACTTATCGTATTTTTTGGAGTATAAGACACTCCGAAGTATAAGATGCACCTAGCTTTTGGGGAGGAAAACAAGGGGGAAAAAAATCTGCTTCTGCCTCCCAGCAATTTGTCTCCTTGCAACAAACAGCAAACAGTATAGACAATATACACTGTAGTGTTACATTTCACACTTGTACAGATGCTGTTAAAATTGATGTGCTTTCTGGAAGTATAGTTATTCTCTGCTATTTAAAAGAAGACTCACTAGCACTGGGCCTCTTCAGATCAAGCATTTATTTTAAAAAGCTTCTTCATTTTGTTAAGTTGTCTAGAACAATAATAAAGCGGTCTTTAAAAAAATAAGTCTAATAATTTGAACATTCTATAGGCATTTATAGTTATTGACTTACCTCCTTACAGCAAGCAGCGAACAGCCTGATTAGCACAAGAAAAAAAAATATGCTTCTGCCTCGCACAATTTGCCTTGTGGAGCAAGCAGCAAGTTTCACTTTCAGTTTAAGCGTCTCCCGATCATCAGCTGTTTCAGGCTGCAGGGATTGCTATAGCCTATTGCACCTTCTTACAACCATATTTCCTCCCACTTTGGGGGGAACTTAATTTTTGTAGCACAAAAACATCCAGCATAATCTCTCTGAATAGGATGCCTGCAGATATGTTGTGGCCATGAATATGGTTTCCAAAACATTCATCTTGGTGCCAAGAATCTCCCAGGATTTGGCCAATATGCTTGACACTTCACCAAGGAGGCTTTTACCCCTCTCTATTCTCTGACCTTATCCATGGCCGGCCTTGAAGGGTGGGCTGATAAATGTCCAGTGGAGCAGGACTCTGACAAAAAGATCTGTTGTCTATTGCTGCATCACAATTGAAATCAAACACAATGAAAACACTGAAGATTTCAGATGTTTCTTACTTGTTAATGTGATTCCAGCCATCACCTGTCACATTGCTATGCTTTCTGTTATTTCTGAGGACCCAGATTGTTGGGGGAAAGATGCCAACGCTGTAAAACCCGCTTAGAGAGGGCTGTAAATCACTGTGAAGCAGTATGGCAGTCTAAGTGCTAAGTGCTATTACTTACAATTACAATTAATTACTTACAATTACTTAATTACAATTAATCAAGAAAGAATTGTTTAAGCTATCAATATCAATTAAGCTATTAATTCTCTCACATGCCTATTATTATTATTATTATTATTATTATTATTATTATACAATTGTATCACAGCGGCCAGTTGTTTTGCCAGATTTGGCATTGGTTACTAGTCGGGCCCCACCCAGGGGCCTAGGACGTCGTAACGTATTTTCGTTATGCGTGCATATCAGGGACGTGCAGTCACTAGAGGCAGGGGAGGCGGGGCCTCACCAGTCTCCTGAGGGAAAGGAAGAATTTTAAATAATTTTTTTTAAATAATTAAAGCCAGGGTAGTTGCTACCAGATTCAAAGTCACAGTGGCTTGGTGTCTGCTCTCAGTGTTAACTATCGGAGGAGGCCAGAGAACTTGGGGCCTCTTTTGCCTAAGAAATTGTTTGCCTTTTAAAAGTTAAGGAGGAGTTAACAAGCGAAAACTTTCATATGCAAAAGAGGCACTGATTCTCCCGCCTCCTGATCGGGGAGCAGCGAATTATGCCTTATGAGCTTACGTTGATCACGCTTACGTTGGGCAGACAAGAGGAGAGTTGAGAGAGTTTCCACAGCTGGAAAAGGTGGATCAGACGGAGGGGGGGGGGGTTCAAATTTATTGTAATTTAATTTGTAATTTGTAATTTAATAAAAAAATTAAATTTTTATTGTGAGGTTTGTGTGTGTGTTTTTCTTTCTTTCTTCACAGCGGTGGGGTCGGAGGAGGCAGGGGGGTGAGGCGGCGGAGCATGGAAGCGGCAGGGACGTTCTCGCCGCTGTGTTTCAACAGGCCAGGTGTCTCGCATTTATGTCCGCCATAAACGCGAGACACCTGGCCTGTTGGACACAGTGGTGGTGGTGGGAGGAATTGGCTGGGTGGGCTGGCTGGCTGGGGAGGGGAGACCCCTTTAAAGCCCAGCACCGAGCGGGGAGGAGGAGGAGAGTGGTGAGTCCAGGCAGGGAGCAGGTCGGGCGGGCTGGCTGCAGGCTGGGGCATCAGGATTGTCCGTATGAGGAGGTGGGGGGGGCAAGGCAGTGGAACGTGACGGCGGCGAGAAGCATCTCAGATGGAGCCAGGACACCCGGAAGGCAAGCCGGCACTTAAAGGCATGCCGAAGTGCTGGCTTGCCTTCCGGGTGTCCCGGCTCCATCTGAGATGCTTCTCGCCACCGTCGCGCTCCACCGCCTTGCCCCCACCCCCACCTCCTCTGACAAACAATCCTGATGCCCCGGCCTGCAGCCAGCCCAGCACCGAGCGGGGACGAGGAGGAGGAGGAGGAGGAGGAGAAGAGCGGTGAGTCCAGGCTTGGTGCTGGGCTGGCTGCAGGCCGGGGCATCAGGATTGTTTGTCGGAGGAGGCGGGGCGCAAGGCAGTGGAGCACGACGGCGGCGAGAAGCAACACCCCCGCCACTGTGTCCGACAGGCGTCTCGCGTTTATGTCCGCCATAAATGCGAGACGCCTGTCGGACACAGTGCCGGGGACGTTGCTTCTCGCTGCTGCTGCGGTCTTGCCTCACCAACGGTAACCGTCACCGCATGTCACTGGTGCAGATCCAAGCAGTGCGGCTTTTTGCATTTGACTGATGGTGATTTTGTCAATTTTTAACTGTTTTAAATGTAATTCCAGTGCTTTTGGAATAGCACCCAGTGTGCCAATTACCACTGGAATTACCACTGCTGGTTTGTGCCATAGTTGTTGAATTTCGATTTTTAAGTCCTGGTATTTTGCGATTTTTTCATGTTCCTTCTCGGTGACCCTGCTATCACCTGGTATTGCGATGTCTATGATTGTGACCTTATTTTTCTCAACCAGTATGATGTCTGGTGTATTATGCACCAGTATGTTGTCCGTTTGTATACGGAAATCCCACAAGATCTTGACCATCTGATTTTCGGTGACTTTTTCAGGCTGATGTTCCCACCAGTTTGTTGCTGTTTTAATGTTATAATTTTTGCACAAATTCCAATGGATCATTTGTGCTACTGAATTGTGCCGCAATTTATAATCAGTCTGCGCGATTTTTTACAGCAGCTGAGTATGTGATCAACAGTTTCATCAGCTTCTTTGCAAAGTCTGCATTTGGCATCATCAGAGGATTTTTCGATTTTGGCCTTAATGGCATTTGTGCGGATAGCTTGTTCTTGCGCAGCCAGGATTAGTGACTCTGTTTCTTTCTTTAATGTACCTGTTGTTAACCATAACCAAGTTTGTTCACTGTCCACTTTATCTTTTATTTTTTCCAGAAATTGGCCATGCAGTGCTTTGTTCTGCCAACTCTCCATTCTTGATTTTATCACATCCTTTCTGTATTCTTGTTTCGTCTGTTGGACCTTCAGTAGTTTTTTGTTCTTTACTTCGATTAATAGATGTTCTTGACTTTCTTTTAAATAATCAGCCAATGCATGTTTTTCTTCTTCAACTGTTTGCTTCACTTGTAATAATCCTCTGCCACCTGATTTTCGGGGCAGGTAGAGTCTATCAGTATTACCACGTGGATGTAAACTATAGTGCATTGTCATTAGTTTCCTGGTTTTTCGGTCCAAAATGTCCAAATCAGCTTGTGTCCAGTTAACTATACCAGCTGTGTATCTTATAACTGGTATTGCCCAGGTGTTTATGGTCTTGGTTGTATTTCCACCATTCAATTTAGATTTCAAAATTTTCCTAACTCTGTTGGTGTACTCTCGCCTGACAATAGTTTTTACTTCTCCATGCTTGATGTTATCCAACTGCAGAATGCCTAAGTATTTGTAGGCTTCATTTTCGTTGCATTTAATTAGTTGGCCATTGGGCATTTTAATTCCCTCACATGCAGTGATTTTGCCTCTTTTTATGGATACAGTGGTGCATTTTTCCATGCCAAACTGCATTGAAATATCGGTGCTGAATACTCGGACTGTGTTTGTCAATGATTGGATTTCTATTTCTGACTTTCCATAGAGTTTCAAATCATCCATATATAGTAAATGTGAAATTTTTTCAGCTTCTTTGGCTGTTTGGTAGCCTAATTTCATTTATTTTAAGATTACTGATAGTGGGATCATTGCGATGATGAAGAGAAGAGGTGAAAGTGAATCACCCTGGAAAATTTCTCGCTTGATATTAACCATTCCGTAGATCTCATTCCCTACTGCCAACTCAGTTCTCCATTGTTTCATCGCCTTTTCAGTAAAGGATGTAATATTTTTGCTAATGCCAGTTGTTTCTAAGCATTTTATGATCCAACTATGTGGCAGTGAGTCAAATGCCTTTTTGTAATCAATCCAGACCATATTCAAGTTCGTTTTTCTGTTCTTACAATTTTCTAATATCATTTTATCAATTAGGAGCTGATCTTTTGTGCCCCTGCTCCTTCTTTTGTTGCCTTTTTGCTCTACTGGCAAGATGTTGTTTGTTTCCAAATAATCCATCATGTTATCTGCAATAATGCCTGTGAGTAATTTGAAGGTTGTTGGCAAGCATGTTATTGGTCTGTAGTTTTCAGGTGTTGTTCCTTTAGTTGCATCTTTCTGAATCAAGTATGTTTTTTCAGTTGTCAACCATTCATCAATTTGGCCCTTTTGTAAAATTTCATTCAGTTGCCTGGCCAATATTGCATGTAAACTGGTCAGATATTTGAGCCAGAAACCATGTAATTGGTCCTTTCCAGGTGATGTCCAATTCTTTACCTTTTTTACTCGATTTTTGACCATCTCAGTTGTTATTTCTAATACTTGCATTTGTTTGTTGCCAATGGTTTTCTCAAAGTCATGTATCCACTTTGCTTCCTTATTGTAGTCCTTTCCATTTTCCCACAATTCTTTCCAGAATTCAACTGTGGCCTGTTTTTCTGGTTTTTCACTTTTGGTGTCACCATTCACATTAAGACTTTGATAAAAATGCCGTTGGTCTGATCGAAATTGCTGATTTTGTTTATATTGTATGATTCGTGCCTCGTATCTTTCAATTTTTCTAGCTGTTGCTGTTATCCGCTGTTTTACAATCTCTACAGCTTCATTGATGTTTCTTGTATCCAATCTATATCTTCTGATTAGCCAATCTATGGTTTTGTTGTTTTTAAGCCGTTGCTCATGCATGTTCTTTAAGTTATTAAGTTGTTGTTGTTGTTGTTGTTGTTGTTATTATTATTATTATTATGTTAATCTTTGGTGAGATTCACAGTCTTTGGGGCTGGTTGGTAGCTCAACAGCTCGAGTCCTAACCAAGGACTTAGGAACTGTTAAGGTAATGTCGGATGATATAAGCTGTTCCAAATAGGGTGTTTTTTTGTAGAATCAGAATGTTCAAGTATGATAAATTTAAAATTTCCAAATAGCGAGGTAGCCCCTTAGGTATTGCTCCAAGGACTCCAATTACAATCGGGACAACACACGATTTCTTTTTCCACAGTCGCTCAACTTCAATTTGCAAGTCCTCTGTGATTTTTTCTTGCTCTTTATGTTCAATTCGTGCATTACTACTACTACTACTACTACTACTACTACTACTACTACTACTACTCATTAAGCATGAAACTCAGTTAAGTGAACATTTAAAGATCTGTCACAAATACCATTGACTGGTGCTAATGGTTAATACTAGTTGCTGCCAACATCCGAGGTATCAACCAAGTACCTTCTTAAAATATAAGATGTTCTGAGTAGCACAGTTTTTTGCAGTTCCACTGGTGTTATTGCAGGAAGCTTCAATTTGTTGATGTATCTTGTAAAAGTCTTGGACATGGTGCCAAGTACCCTGATGACAATGGGTATCACTGTTACATGCTTCATTCATAATTGCGTAGCTTCGATGGCCAGGTCACTATGCCATTATGGATGAATCTTTATCATCCAAATCAGCCTCATCTTCTGTGGTGTGTGTGTGTGTGTGTGTTTGTGTATATGCAGTGGGCTGCTCAAAGTCCATAATGTCCACTGGCCACCACCTCTGTGTCTGTTGAGCAGAAAGAGACACACTGGAGACTATTAATATTACTGGCAGCCTGAGATGTAAAAAGCAATCCTCTTGTTACAGTGATGTGACTGTGGATAGTCACTGATATTTATTTATTTATTTATTTATTTATTTATTTGTGTCAGTCAGTCAGTCAGTCAGTCAGTCAGTCAGTCAGTCACACAGCAATCTTATTTGGGAAATGTTTCAATTTGCCTAATTAGAACTAGAACTAAGGAGAAATTACCTAACAGTGAGAGCAATCAAGCAGTGGAACGGCTTGTCTTCAGAAGTTGTGGATGCTCCATCACTGGAGGCTTTCAAGAAGAGATTGGACAGCTGTTTGTCCGGAATGGTGTAGGGTCTCCTGCTCGAGCAGGAGGTTGGACTAGATGACCTCCAGTTATTCTATGTTCTATGTCAACAGCACTGCTAAAGATCCACCACTGGCTCATTTGGAAGTTGAGGAATAAAATAGGAACATGGTCTAAGGGCGATAGAAATTTCTGGTCCACCATAAATGAAATTTCACTGCCACGTATTCTGGGTGCCATTATTTCAGCTCTTTTCAGAACAATCTTCTTCTTCTTCTTCTTCTTCTTCTTCTTCTTCTTCTTCTTCTTCTTCTTCTTCTTCTTCCTCCTCCTCCTCCTCCTCCTCCTCCTCCTCCTCCTCCTCCTCCTCTTCTTCTAAAAGAGAGAACTTAAAAGTACTTGGAGATGTCTTCAATTACCCCTTGTCCTTCTTAATGTTATGCTGCTAAAAGAGAATGGGGAAGGGGAAAAAAAGGGGGGGGGATGACCCTTTCTAAATTATGACTTGTTTGCTTTTATTTAGAGTCCATTTAAGTTACAGCAAAATTTCTCTTGAAATGGAGAAAAAGGATATGTCTTTATTAAAGTTATTAAAAATGGAGCCAGAAGAAGTGCCTGTTTCCACTGTTCTTTAAAGCTATTTGTATTTCAAAACAAACACTCGTTAATGTAGACCAAATGTTGCTGGTCATTTCTTTCGAGTCAGGATCCCTGTACATGTGGCAAAACGACTCTTGCCTATTCCTCCCCCTCTGGATGACAGATGAATCTTTCCCCACTGGATGGCTCAGAGGCATCTGAGCGGGCCTTGATCGACTCTCCCTGTAGCAAAAGATGTGATCACATCTGCTGACAGATTCACACAAGCCCACATGCTTAGACCCAGGACAACATTAGCCCCACCCCGGAAGCCAGGGGTGGGTTCTGGCTGCCACTACTGCTGGTTCATTCAGGAATGCGCCGTGCGCTTGCTGCACACTTGCATGCTTGCTGCATGCTTGCTGCATGCTTGCTGCGTGCTTGCTGCTCACATGCACATGCAACAAAAATTGCTCTGCATGTGTGCAGAACTAAAAAACAAGATGGCGGTACCTATGGCGGCGCCTGGAAAACCGGTTTAGAGGCATGGCAGGCCTGGGTCACTGCCTGTTCCAGAAACCCAGGCCGCCAAATTACTACCGGTTCGGCCTAACCGGTCCGAACTGTTAGAAACCCACATCTACCGAAAGCCTTCCTAAGCAAACTCCCATCACTCATTCCAACCCTATAGTTCTATGTTCTATGTTCATTCCTTGTTCATTGTTTCTCTGAGCAAACATGACAAATATGTTCCTGAAATTTTTTTGTGTCTTGTAATGCCCCCATAATCCCATTGGGGTGGAGTCAGGGCAACTGAATGGAGCGGAGTGTTTACTGGCCAGATGCCCTTCCTGTTGCCAATGCAGAGTTCACAGCAGATAATTACTCATTGCACCCAGAGAGAGAAATATCTGTTGCTACCTAGGATTAAACTCACATCCTCCTGGTTGTGAGGCGAGAACTCTACTTCTAGGCCACCGCACCAGTAAATATGTTCCTGACATGGAAGTCAATAAATCAATTTGGGAAAAAAAAGCAGATGTGACCCCATGCCAGATCACTTCCATTTTAGTTCATGGTTAGTAGAAGTTGGCAGAAGTACTTCTCAATTTAGAGTCTTTGGGGTAGTTGGTAGTGACAGGAGGGGACTAAGTCTGGGCATGGACTAATTTGCACAAGGGAGTGCAAGGAGGGATGGAGGTGGGCAATAACATAGAATAACAGAGTGGGAATGGACCTTGAGCAGGAGAATCTAAATCATTTCAGACAAATGGCTGTCCAGTCTCTTCTTGAGAGTCTCCAGTGATAAAGCACCCACCACTTCTGGAGGCAAGCAGTTCCACTGATTGATTGTTCTGTCAGGAAATTTCTCCTTAGTTCCAGGCTGCTTCTCTCCTTGTTTAGCTTCCGTCCATATTGCTTTTTGTCTTGCCTTCTGGTGCTTTGGAGAATAGGTTGCTCCCCACCACTCTTCTTTGTGGCAGCCCCTCAAATACTGGAATGCTGGTATCACCTGACCCCTAGTCCTTCTTTTCACTAGACTAAACATACCCAGTTCCTGCAATTGTTCTTCATAGCGCCTCAGTAGTGATGGGGAAAGGGAAGGAGGAGATATGGTGGGATCTCTCCTACCATTTGGAGACGGGCCCTTCTCAGGTACTATGCCTCAGGCTTAATGTACCTGTGATCCATTTCAGGCCCTGGCTTCATTCCTGAGTTCCATTTGGCAGCCCTTCAAGGCCTTCAGTTGTTTGCTGCTGCTGCTGCTGAATGCTAAATTAATCTATAATAAGGCACCTTCATTCATGACTCAATCATGGATCAGACTCCACATGTGTTACCAGAATCCATCTGGGCAGTGGTGAAATCTACCCACCCCCATTAGTTCTGTGGGCGTGGCTTGATGGGGGGTCATGTGACTGGGTGGGCGTGGCCAACTTTTTTTTCACTTTCAGCTATTTATTTTAGCTTTTTAAAGCATTATTTCCCTGCTGGTTCGACCAGGAGGGAAAAAAAATGCTTTAAAAACCTTTAAAAAATAGCTTCCAATAATCGCATGGCTCAGCTGTGAGATGTGCGATTGTCAGAACCTTTAAAAAAGCTTTTTAAAGCATTTTCTCCCTCCTGTTCGAACCGGTAGGGAAAAAGTACTTTAAAAGCAGAAAAAAAAGCTTCCAACGATTGCGTGGCTCACAGCTGAGTCGCGTGATCCTCAGAAGCTTTTTTTTTTTTTTTACTACTGGTTCGTAGAACCAAGGACAATCATCCCTACCGGTTTGGCTGAACCGGGTCGAAAAGGGAGGATTTCATCCCTGCACCTGGCTTGGCTCCAGGTTGGAGATGATGGGCTTAAGAAAGGACTTTATTTCCTGGCTGTATTAGTACTGTTGACTGGATTACCGTATTTTTCAGAGTAGAAGACGCACTGGAGTATAAAATGCACCAAATTTTTGATGAGGTTTTTGCACTCTGCAAACCTCCCAAAATGACCTGTTTTTCATGAAAATGGGCCCATTTTTTTAAAAAAGGGCATGAATAGCCTTTTGGAGGCTTGTGGCATGCTCCTGGGGGCTGGGGGAGGGGCAATATTGAGCAAAAATTGGCTGTTTTTGCTCATTTTTGCCCTCCTCAGCCCCCAGGAGCACACTGCAAAGCATCCTAAATGCTATACACGGCCATTTTGATAAAGGGGCAGGGCTTCAGGAGGCAAAAAATGCTGTATTCAGTGTATAAGATGCACCCAGATTTTCAGCCTCTTTTTTGAGGGAAAAAGATGCATTTTATACTCTGAAAAATATGGTACTTTTCTCAGCTACTAACTATATTAATTTCTGTCACTTCTCTACATCGTTCTGTATTAATGATGTTATTGATTTTATTTTGTAATAGTTTGTTTCCCAAGTCGACCTGCCGAGTTGGGTGCCTTCAAAAATTGATTAAATAAATAGGTCCATAGCCTCAGGTGCCTCTCACCTGCATACACAAAGATGCCAGTTGACTTAAAAACATTTCCTGGCCTGCAGATCTACCTTTCCTACCTGAGGCTCCCTTTCTGCCTAGATGTGCTAGACCCCGATTGTTTCCCCTTGAAAGATAGGTTAATTCAACATTGAAATTCAAAAGTGGATGTGTGTCCATGTTTGTCCTCTTGATTTCTTTAAAAATAAAGACTCAACAATGACAGTAACAGTGCAGATGAAAGTGTTACACCGTGCCAACGGAAAACATTTTTGAATAGGAATTCCCCATCTTTGAGAGTGAAACATGGCATTTGGGTGGTGGATTCACATGGAACATGCTGTGGACATTCTCTTAATGGCTGTGCCAAATTAAGAAATGCCTGCTTACTAGAATGCAGCCCCAGGTCTTCAGCTGGAAATTCTCTACACGTTGGCCCCTATAATGGAATGTATGAATGATCTTGAGGGGATGAGGGGAAGAAAAGAGATGCTGTCCAGGAAACAATCAGAGAAGCGAGGCAGGAGCCCCCAGTGGCTTAATGGTCAGAGGAAGAAAGGACCTGCCCTAATGGATCAAATGGTGGAAAATGGACAGGAGGAGTTTGTGCCTTCAGACTTGCAAAACTCTGTTGATGTAGCCTTACAATCAAGTAGAATTAGTTCATCTAGCCCAGTTTCCTGTTTGGTTTTCTCAGGGGGTGGGCTGCCACTCCAAAGATGCGCCCTGTTTTTCACTCTCAGCTGAAGCTTTTGTCTGAATCTCGCAGCCCCCTCTTCCCTCTGTACCAGCCATCCCCCCCTCCGGCAATTCCTTTCTTCTTAGATACCACCAGGGACATTGAACACTGAGATTCAGAGCATGGGAAAAAAGGAGACAATTAATTAACAGCAAATGTACAATTAGCAGCCCCTCCCACTTCTAATAACTCATCAAAATGATTTCATTGAAACTGAGGCTAGTGAGCACACTTACTGCAGATGGGCCATCCTGCTCTGATTTAATTTCTGTTTCTTTTCCACCCAGAACCAAAACAATATTTTAGCCTTCCTATTTCCCATTGGAGCATGGGAAATCATTATTGCTTTGAACATTTCTTTAAACATCAAGCACATGGAAACACATCCCGTTTGGTCTCACTGCCAAGTGCTCTTAGGAAATGCTGATACCAACCCATAGCGCAACCCAATGTAGAAGCATCATTTGCGTGTGGCCCCCCCAACAATCCGGGTCCTCATTTTAGTGATCTCAGAACGATGGAAGGCTGAGCGAACCTTGAGCCTGTGAGGATCCTGGCTGTGGGCAGAGTCAGCCTGCCATCTGCATTCTAACCACTGCACTACCAGGGCTAAAGCTGAGCCTGTCTAAGGGCCAGACCCAATTTGCAAGTTCAGAAAAGAGGCTTTGAATGGGCCTGAGAGATGCTGGGAGGAAGAGGAGCAGCACTGATTGGGGTTCAGTCCTCTGCAGGCATCCATTGTGCAGGGGGGCTGAAACAGTGGCTGGGGAGGATGTTTAGAGTCAAGATGTGAAGCACTGTCCACACACTCAGCTGTCCACACTCCCAAGACTCCTCAAAGCAGCTGGCTTTGGCAGTCCCTTCTAAGCCCTGGAAAGAGCTGTGTGCAGGAGAGTGGGGCAGGGTGATAAGCACCTTGAGGCTTTTCCCACCTCCTCCAGTTTGCCCCCCCCCCCCCCAATCTGCTCAAGGCTTTGCTTTTCACTTGGAAAGGAGGAGATCCCCTTGCAAAGTTGATCGGTGCACCAGTGGTGGGATTCATTTTTTTTTACTACTGGTTCTGTGGGTGTGGTTTTGTGGGTGTGGCAGGGGAAGGATACTGCAAAATCCCGATTCCCTCCCCACCTCACTCCACCAACCTGCTTTCCAGATTGGTTCTCTTGTTCAGGGCAACAAAAGAAAATCAGCTGGGAGACAGCGGGGGCAGGGCGAGCCTATTTCTCAGTTCTCCGAACTGCTCAAAATTTCTACTACTGGTTCTCCAGAACCTGTCAGAACTGGCTGAATACCACCTCTGGGTTGCACGCTGGGAAATCAGGGGTTGGGGAATCTGGAGCAATTCCTGCTGCTCTGGAACATTGTACGTAGTTTCAGGATTTTTCTTTTGCTACTGAAATGCCCTTGATTTTTAAAACACAGCTTAAATTTGGGGAATTCTCTATTTGAAATCCTCTAATACAAAAGCATCCTCACTTTTTTCGGTTCCTTAAACCAGCCTGAGAAAAGAAGAGCTAGGCTGTCATACCAGCCTCCCTGCCTGAGTTCCTCAGGTCCTTGGGTGGTATGTGGAATTCTTTGGGTCCTGGGGGATTTAGATTTTTTTTCAGGAAGTCTGTGGAACCTTGCATCATGTATGGGCTTCTGATGTGTTCCATTTTGTCACATTTAAAAAGATACTTAATTGTTTTAAATGGATTTTGTAAAATGTTTTAATAGTTGGTTTTATGGCATGCTGCTATATAAATAAATATGGGAGCACCAGGATCAAATGAAGTTGGACATGCACATCCCCTGCTAAATAGAGTTCACAATTCAGAATTGCCTCATCTGTTCCCTACGAACCGTGCATCCCTAAATCTGCAGTTTTCCAGTTTCGGCTGCCTTCTGCTCTTAGATGGGTGGTGTGATGGCTCAGTAGTTAAGACGCTGGGCTTATTGGCTGAAAACCCTGCAGCCGAGGTTTGAGATCTGGGGGCCATGTGAGGGGTCAGCTCCAATCTTTGCCCCAGCTCCTGCCAACCTAGCAGTTCAAAAGCATGCAAATGCAAGTAGATAAATAGATACCACTTCAGTGGGAAGGTAACTGCACTCATGTTGTCCACATAATTGCAGAAATGTCTTCAGACAGCCTAGCTCAGGGGTCGGCAACCTTAAAAACTCAGAGAGCCATTTGGACCAATTTCCCACAGAAAAGAAAACATTGGGAGCCACAAAACCCTTCCCATGCCTGACTATTTCCTGGGTGGCTACAATACTAGCACATGTAGTTGAATTAAACATTCTGTTTTCTTCTGAAACTTTTATTTTCTTGGATTTAACCATAGTTGGCCTACTGGGGTTGAAAAGCTGAATAAATCACATGCCAGTGAGTGTCGCACATTGGTGGTTGTAACACATATTTTGAGCAACAGGGAGCTGCAGCAGAGGGATGAAAGAGCCACTTGTGGCTCCAGAGCCACAGGTTGCTGACCCCTGGCCTAGGCCAATGGTTTTGAAACAGAGATGAACAGTACCCCCTACAGTCAGTGATGACTAGCGGAGTAAAATCCACAGAGACTCAGATGCCATGGATTGATCTATCTCCTTATTTCACATGCAGGCACAAGTGTACATTGATAGACACCCGACCAATGAGGAAGCAGTAAAATAACCTTTTCAGAGATGCAAAAGTGCCATATGTCAACCCACTGGGGAGAAAACTCTTTGAAATAGGAGAAAACGACCTCAAAGTCAGTTTTGTGATTTAACAAATGTCTTGAGCCAGAACCCTGTGTCAATGACCATGAACCAAATCTCTAGTTCTGAAAAAAGACCGAGGAAGCTAGAGGGAAGGAAGTTAATGAGGATCATGCAGTCAGAATAAATGGAAACCAAACAGAGACTTAACTATTATTAGCGAATTATAAAAGTATAATTTAAAACTGGGCAACTTTTCCATACATCCTGATTCCTGAAAGACAGAAAGATGCAAGCAAGAGAACCTTTTAAAGCTGCATCTTGGCAGCTGGTAATGGAGTGGCCCATTCGAACCCCAAAAGGGGCTGCCTGTGTGTGATGGAATCAGAGTTCAGCATATAATGGCCTTTCTGCAAAGCTGAAATGGGACAACCAAGGCTTCTTCAGAACCAAACAAAACTAACCCAGCAGCAGGAGGGTGGAAAAACTCTGGACTGGCATAAGTAGAAGGTGTGGAGAAAGGATAAGGCCAGTGAATTTCAGATACAGGCTAGAATGGAACTTGGAGATGGCATCACCCAAATGCTGGGGTGACAGTTATGATGGTGGTAGGACAGCCAGGATTCTACAGTTAAGCCTCACCTTCCCCAAACATTGATGGCTTAGAAAGAGGGGGGAAAGGGGATGTTAGCCTGCAGGAAGTGGTAGAGAAGTATGGACATAAGATCCCTTGATGAAGGACCATTGAAAGAAAGGGAACACTAACTTAAGGTGTCTTCCTAAGTCTTCTTGGTGATCTGATCTAGGCTTCCTGATACAGTAAAACACACACGATTTGAGTCAAAACCCCCTCTTTTTATTTCAAAGGCTGTGAATTATATTCATTCACAGCCTGTAATGAGTCCCAAATATTTGTAAAGACTCCTTCAGTAGTCTGCCAAAGTCCTTCGGGATAAGGCTGATAAGCACCCACCTTTATCATCTTTGAAAATGCTGCCACAGACTTAATTGGCAATTGGCAAGGCCACATGGAGCAAAGAGTCCAAACGGAGCTTCAGAAGGTAAACCGATCAGCATGAATCAAGTTGCTACCTGCAAATGCTCATGTGCCTTTGCTCCTCCTTTATGTCCTATAGGAAGGGCCAATCACCTCCAAACCTTATGAATCATCCCTTTTGTTTTAACTGTTCTTGCCTTCTGGCAGCTCTGCACATGCATGCACTGGGAACAGGGGGAGCCTGTTCCTCTGCTTCACTGCTGTCCGGATCTGGAGGCTCCAGAGGCAGCACATATCTCCCAGATGGCCCTGGCCCCATCTCTGTCTCCAATGCAGAGCCCTTGTCCGAGCCTTCCCCAGACTCCAGGACTGGCCCATGTTCCTCCCCAACCTCCTCGATGTCTTACTCTGCTGCCAGCTCCGCAGGCCACTGGCAGACCACAACACTTAGCCCTCTTTGGGCAGACAAACTCTTTTTCATGCTCTTCTCAGCTTGCAGCCCCAACACCTAGTACCATGAAGATCCTGTAGCAAAAGAAGTCTACTTGTGGCAGGCAGGGGGAGCACAGAGTCTTCAAGGATGGGAATTTCAGATTCTTAGCCCAGACTAGACACTGTCTGTCAAAGTGCAAAGAGGATGGAGTCTTTGGAAGATAAGGCTTAATTACCCGAGAGCCAGGACTGAGGCAAAGGCCAAGAATTTCTGCAGGACTCAGGAATTTGGCTAGAAATCAGGCATGAATTTTGACTGCAAACCATCATTCCCCACTCCTCCAAGGGCAAAGCAGCACCCACATCCTAGGAAAACAAGCATTACAGCTTGTCTTGCCATACATAGGAGAAATGGCATTCAGTGCTGAGTGCAGTAAATAAATGTTAAATGCCCCAGGTCAGTGGCTGAGTCAGCAGTTCTTCCTAGGCAGATCTGCATTGAACTCACAGCCCCTGGCAGAAGAGAAGAAACTGGAAGGAATGTTGAAGGCTGTCTCCTGCAAACTCTCTGGGCTTGGGAGAGTTGGATCATTCGCCTGGCCCTCTTCCAGGACTCCCCATTGGAGCCTTTGAGCATCTCCAGAACATTCACAGAGTCTACAATCCTGGGGAGACTTTCTTGCTCCCACATCACACACACTAATTTTTCAGCATCATTCTGAGCTGAGAACAGGGGCAAACTCTGGTGGGTTCAAATTGTAAGACAAATTTGCCCTCCCTACAAATGTTTAAGGGATGCAGTGGCTCAGTGGCTAAGACACTGAGCTTGTCGGTCAGAAAGATGGGCAGTTCGGTGGTTTGAATCCCTAGTGTCGCATAATGGAGTGAGCTCCAGTTACTTGTTTCAGCTTCTGCCAACCTAGCAGTTCGAAAGCATGTAAAAAATGCAAGTAGAAAAATAGGGATCACCTTTGGTGGGAGGGTAACAGTGTTCCGTGCATCTTTGGCATTTAGTCATGGCCGCATGACCACGGAAACGTCTTCGGACAGTGCTGGCTCCCCGGCTTTGAAATGGAGATGAGCACTGCCCCCTAGAGTCAGGAATGACTAGTACATGTGTGTGAGGAACCTTTACCTTACCAATGTTTAAGTAGGAAAACAACTATTTCCCCATTCTTTACACTTCCTGGCATTTTTAAAACTCATAGAACGTAGAATAACAGAGTTGGAAGAGACCTTGGAGGCTTTCTAGTCCATCCCCTGCTCAAGCAGGAGTTCCTGTATCATTCTAGTCAAGTGGCTGTCCAGTCTCTTCTTAAAAGCCTCCAGTGTTGAAGCACCCACAACTGCTGAAGGCAACTTCTGTTTCCACAGGTTTATTATCCTCACTAGTTTAGTTTAGTTTAGTTTTATTAGAATTTGTAGGCCGCCCTTTTCCCTGAGGGGACTCAGGGCGGCTCACATAAAACCGGGAAAGGGGAATACAGACATCAAGATAGAAACATATAATAAAATGGTAGGCAACATACATTCATCATTCGGGAGGGGCAACTATCCTTATCCCCAGGCCTGACGGGCGAGCCAGTTCTTCAAGGCTATGCGGAAGGCCTGGACGGTGGAGAGGGTACGAATCTCTACGGGGAGCTCGTTCCAAAGGGTCGGGGCTACTGCTGAGAAGGCCCTCCTCCTTGTGGTTGCCAGCCGACACTGGCTGGCCGATGGGATACGGAGGAGGCCTAGTCTATGGGATCTTATTGGTCGCAGGGATGTAATTGGCAGAAGGCGGTCTCTCAAGTATCCAGATCCACTGCCATGTAGGGCTTTATGGGTGATTAATAGCACCTTGAAGCGCATCCGGAGATCGACAGGCAGCCAGCGCAGCTCGCGGAGGATAGGTGTTATGCGGGTGAATCGAGGTGCACCCGCAATCACTCGCGTGGCTGCGTTCTGCACTAGCTGAAGTCGCCGGATGCTCTTCAAGGGCAGCCCCATGTAGAGCACATTGCAGTATTCCAGCCTAGAGATCACACTATTAGGAAGTTTCCCCTGAGTTCTAGTTCTAGGAGCTAACTCGGCTCACCAGTTTTTTTACAGAGAGTTACTTACTATACAGAGAGAGGCATAAAGGGAAAAGCTCACAACTCAACGCAGGAACGAGGTCAGAGGGAATTGTGCCAGAACAATGCAAACATTACAGAAGAGACAGGGAAGAGATCCAATCATTTCTCCTCTAGAGATGGTATTTTATAAACATCAGGCGGCTATGATTGCCCTGTCCATCTCTATTGAATTCATTTCAGCAATTGATTAATGTGACGTTTAAAAACTGTGGGCATTTTAGAAAAAAACAAAACCAAGTCACCAACTTTGGAGATTGCTTGAGAAGACTTTTGTTCTCTGCAAAAACCTCATTTGGAGCATCTAAAATTAATGTTCTAAGATATATTTTTTTTAAAAAAAAATCCACCTTTCATGAAATGTAAAGGTACACTTTAAAATGCATAGACAATTTTAGTGGGGGGGTGAAACAAGCCCTGGTTTTTAACATTTTATCAAGAAAACACAGAAATGGTTTAAAATACTGCTTTGATGGCACAGAAATTGTATTTTATTTGACACAGATTTATGTGTCAAATTGGAATCATAGCAACACAAACTGGTTTTGGTGGTTCCAGTGGTTATCAGCCCACTGGGTGACATACCCCCAAATCTTGGTTGGCACTTAGAAAATCTGCAGATTGACAAAATTTCCATCTGTCCATTACAAAAATTCCTTAGATCTGCACATATATTACATGGGTACACTATAACATCCCAGATTCTTGGGAAAAGCTCAGTGTGTACAAAGGCCACAACCAACTAAAGACCAGGCGGCTGCAATTCTAAATTCTTTTTCACATTTTTGTGTATACATTAATAATAATGACTCTCTTAGCCTTAGATGCTACCTTCATAATTCTCAGGTTTTTGGTCAGGACATGAATTATTAAGTTTTCACCAGACTTTGACTGTGAATCTAATTGTAGATTACCCATATAATAATAATAAGGTCTTGGTTGGGGAAACATAATCCAGCTGTGAGGGGAGCCCATCCTGATAGTTTGCAGCTTTTCCATCCATCCATAAAAAATCTAATAATTTTATTGAAACCAGATTCTCTCTTTCATCATAGAAGGATTTCTTCAGACCATCCGTCATGTCTAGAAGCCCCCTGGGATCTGGCCAACCCTCAGGCAGGGAGAGAGGATGATGGAAAGAATAAATGCTGAGTGACTTTTCCAGTGAACCCACTTTGTGTACACACAAAATGGTATTTCTGAGATCTAAGGAAAGAATTTGCAGCAGATTTTGTGTTACATTAAGCCTCAGAGCTTACGGATACTTAAGCTGTGCCTCCAAAAATGTATTTCTAAAACACTTCAGCTTCTCTGAAATTCCTCTGCAGCTCCATCCAGCATGGAGCTTTCAGCGAATTCATTTCAAGCTGTCATTCAAAGTAAAATCTGCTTTGTGGGGCCCAAGTGAAAATGTTTGTCAGCCTAAGAAATGTTTTGCCCCTCCTTGACCTTCAAATCAGGAAGGACACGTGGACATCCAGGGGAAACAAGTGGCCACTAGAGAAGATGACAGGTGGGCAAATTGGAACCATTGAGCTGCCCTTAAGAAAGGGAAAGCTCAGAAGGAGCCCATGAAGAAAATAACAAAAAGGTCATCCTTAGATGCATATTCAGAACAAAATCATAAGAAAAGAACCCGTTCACCAACTGCTCAATGGGGAGAGCAAAATGACAATATGTAATTTTATTTATTTTGCGTATGGCAAATACATGGACTTATAGTGGTTCAAATGTTAATTTCCAGTCTACCTAGCCATTCAAGGACAGGGTGGTCTATGTTGAAAAAAATCAGACTTTGGGCCAGTGTAAGCTCTTGATGGACATTTGGACACAATGTGGTGCATATTTTGTCAAGGGGCACCACAGTCACATTGAGAGGTAGAGACAAGACTCCACTCAAACAACGAGTCCTGGCAGACACTACGTTGGGTACAGATCCTGTTTGGGGTTGACCGCTGCTGGTGAGGAAAGTCAAAACCAGGCAACTTTTGTATAGGGTCATCTACGTAACTGCCTGTATCTGGGCATTCAGCTGCCTATTTGGCTTCCCACTGTGTGTTGACATCAAAGTTGTTAGACAGCTGTTGAACGAATGCCAAAGAGGGCTTCCTGGATTTAAGCCTGCCAATTAGTAGATGATCAGCAATATTATTACAATAGTTAATAAAGGAAAGAAAGAAGGAAAGAGAAAGAAGGAAGGAAGGAGTTTTTTAGTAGGAAATTGTAAAAATCAAGATGAAAGAGTAGGTTTGAATGATTGAACAGAAATATGGTTTAGGGACTACAGTGCAAAGTTCCACTTATGGACTTAAAAGTAAGTAAGACTAGTCTGGCAGCAGAATTGGTGACCCCTAATAGTGGTGTATCTAATCAAATAGGTTCTGCAATCATATTTCAGGATTATTTTAATTGAATTCTTGCATACGTTTCAAAATAAAAATCCTTCCTAACTGATAACAGGTCATCAGTATACATTTCCAATATCATCATCAACATCATAAAGCATTCCAATTCCATACACACCAGAAATAAATGGAATAGTCAGAATTGCAATTTATGAAATGCATTTTTTCATTGTTCTGTCATTTAATTACAGGACAATAATCTTAATATCTCACGTCAAAAAGGAACTACTAAAGATCTTAGTCTTTACTACATGGAGACTGAAGTGTATGAACAAATCTCACATAGAATCAGGAAACATGAGACCATTTATGTACTTATATTTAACTAATCTGGGCTGTCCAAATCCAATGATTCTCGGCAACTTAACCTGTGAAAATAATAACAATTTGAAATAAATGTCGAAAAGATAACATCAACTGGAAGGCCAATGGAGATTTTAAAATAACAAGAGAAAAATCCTTCTCAGCAACCCAAACTCAAGGCCTGGGGAAAGAGTTGTGTTTTAATTCTGGGAGTGACCATGTGAAAATCCTGGGAAAATGCTATTTTGTAGGCCAGGTGTTAATATAAATAGATGATTATTATGATTTTATCTGAAAAGAATATAATAAAGGACTCAACTTCTGTTTTGTGAACTAATCTAAAGCTTTGGATCATATTGATCACTTGGAAGTCTCTCAAGGCAAAGGATGGACCTCAACATCTGATTCTTTTGGTAAGATTAACCAGCCCTGGCGAGACCAGAATTCAGTAGCGCCCAGTGCTTACCATTGGTTAGACTGGCTGCATTCTGATGCTCCCCTGGCTCAGTCTCAATATTGAATACATCACAGGTGGTGAAAGATCTAAAGGCCGAAGTCCAAATGAGTGGAAGGAATGCCAATCACCTGACATAGTCATATGGCACAATCTCAATATCAGAAAGTGAAAACTTAAGAATGATCATTATAAAACATCAAACAGGAGAGTTAAAAGGGAAGGCTTTTCTTGAAGATCAAGAAAACTAAGATTATATCTTCTAAGATTATATCTTCTAAAGGAATTTCACATAAAAGCATAAGATGATAGAAGAAGTTGACATTTTCTAGACTCCAGAACTGATAAAGTTGAAGTGTAAAAGGGATTCAGGAAAATGACAACAGACCGAAAGCATTGAAGGGCTAAAGAAAGACCAAGGCATTTCAATCAAGACAAAAGTTAGAATGGGCAACTTGTATTCTCTGCTATGATGAACAAATGTGGATGGACTCTGAGCAAGAACAGAGGAAGAAGATTGACTCCTTGGAGTCCTGGGAATGGAGGAGGCTGTTTCACATTCCTTGGACAGCCAAGAAGACCAACATTCAAAGCAAGTGCTCACCAAAGACAAGGACCACAAAACAGAAACCACCATACTTTGAAACAGCAGGAGGGATGATGCATTTATGCAAAATACAGTAATGCTGTAGAAGGTGATAGAAGGAGAAGAAAAGGCCAATAGCACCTGAAGTGCATGGAAGCAACACTAGAAGCTGTAGAAAATTATGTGATATAGCAAGAGACAGGGTGCTAGGACAGCTTTTATCTATAGAATCACCAGGCATTGCTACGACATGATGCAGCACAACAATATTGTCAACGTATCAAAGGAGAATATTGACTGAAGAGTAGTCAGAGTAGTCATGTTTGAACTGTATCCCTCGCCCCCCACTTGAGCTATTCAGAAGACAAAGCTGGCCATTGATCTAGATGAATTTGCCTGGTGCTGAGCTTTGTGCTGCATTGTGCAATCTCAACACACATTGGAATATCAATGGACAAGCCCTGCCAATTGTCTACACTAGCAGTTGTTTCTTTGTTATATATGTGTAACCTGCCAGATGCTGCATAAGAGAGATAGAGACCGATGGTGCAGTATAAAAGCAGAGATCGATAAACAAATCAGGAACTATTTGGTCCGGAAGTTGTTTCTGCCATGAACTTAGACAAGTCACACTTTTCAGACTTTGCCTGTGTCATTCCTATCACCCACAGCAGAAGGAAAAATAGCATCGGATTATCATAACAGAATTCTTCTTGTGAAAGAACTAGACAAATATTAAGGAGAAAGAGGAAGATTTCTGATTCCACTTATCTGAATCTAAAATGTGGGTCTTTCAGTCACAAACTGAGGCTCTCACCCAGGTTTTCAGCCTATAAAACAATTTCAAACCTTTGGCTAAGATGTTCTCAAACCAATCACTGGAGTGCTGGAGATGTGGGTATAAGCAGGGAACCTTCTACCACATGTGGTGGACCTGCCCTAAGGTCAAAAAATATGGGCATAAGATAAGAAAGTGGCTGGAAGAGATAACTGAACAGAGGGTAGAGTTGAAGCTGGAACTGTTTCTCCTGGGTATTTCTGATGGGAAAATGGGGAAAAAATTACAATACATATTACATATTCTAACTGCAAGTAGAATCGTTTTAGGACAGAATGGGAAACAAACAGATACTCCTCCAGACCCGATTCTAAGAAGGGAAATCTATTAATGTGCAGAAATGGATAGGCTGTCTATGGAAATGAAGGAGAGGGAAGAAACCGAGTACTATCAAATTTGGAATAGACGGTATTCCTGGCTTGAGAGTAAGTGTAAAACTTAAGAGTATAAAATGTTAAAGTATAATATATAGAATGTAAAAGTGTAAGAAATATATGATATTGACTTGATGTTATTATAACTTAAATAAGGATATAACTTAGGATAGTGAAATTGAGATAGAATTTTTGTAAATAGGATTGTACAAAAGATATTGATACCGATATGGAAAAACTGTTATAAATGTAAATTTGTGTTTTGTCTTTTAAATGTTGGGAAATTCAATAAATATTATTTAAAAAAAAACAAGTTCATATCCATCCCTTTCCTTTGAATTTTTTTCCTGCCTCCTCCTCCAGGGGATTTCAGCTGGAACAGAAGTGTGCAATCATTGCTGCTTCACATGATTCATCCACATAACTAACTGTGGGGACTGGATCAAAGGATGCTATAAAGCAGCATGAGCCTGAGCATCAGTTGAAGAGGGCACATGCTTTCTCTTTGAAGCGGCTTCTTTGGCATGAACTCTGTGAGAAGAAGGACCCTTCTTCCTCATCTGTGCCCAAGTATTCCACATGAATGGCTGCCTCCAGTAAGTTGGGAGCTGCGGTTCGTAAGGGGTTGCACTGCGGCAAATCTGTGACAAAAGTACTTTGGATTCATTAGTCTTGTGTGACTCCTGGGAAAATGCAAGCGTGAGTTTATTACTGTTTCTAAGAAACAAGGACTTAGGTCAGTGATGGGCAACCTTTTTGGCGTGGTGTGTCAAAAATCGGCAAAAAATCGAGCATAACTCGCGTTGTGTGTCACTTCGACAAAAACATAATTTTGCCATTTTTTTCTATAATGCCATACATCTCGCTCCATGTCTCTTGAAAGGGTCGGCCACTGCCACTACCACTCCCTTTACTTAACCTTTGTTTTTTATTTTTTGGGTGCTCCATCAGTGGGCCAGTGACAGCAGATAGAATTATAGATAGCCAATGCTAATGGCGCTCACAGTTCCCGTTGGCACTCCGCTGTTCCCTGCTGTGGTGCGGTCGTAACCGACAGTCCCAGGAGTAGACTCTCTGTGCCGGCCTGACTGGAGAGAGGCGCGCACTGTTCCCGCGCTCCTCTCCTGCGGGTCCTCCCTCGCCGCGCTGATGACGTGTGTGTGCACGGCACGCACGCCTTACCAGCAGTCCCTGCGCTCAGAAAGGGGCGGCGGCGATACAGTAAGTGAGTGTGGGCGGGGGAGATCACACGTCCCGCCCCCCCGTTCCTCCAGCACAGATTCTTTCATCCTCGGCGGCCGTGCAGGAGCCGAGGATGAATCGCATGAAATCCTGTGTGTGTCACCCCAAATGGCTATGCGTGTCAGCACTGACACGCGTGTCATAGGTTTGCCATCACTGACTTAAGTTCAACTTTCAGACAAGCCCCAACTGGAAAATCCACCCTGCCTGCAGACCAGAGGGAGTATTCAGCAGGTTATGACCAGTTCTGGAGAACCAGTAACAGAAATTTTGAGTAGTTCGGAGAACTGGTAAATGGCACCTCTGACTGGCCCCGCCCTCACCTATTCTCTGCCTCCCGAGTCCCAGCTGATTGGGAGGGAATGGGGATATCTTCCCCTGGAGGGGGAGGGAATGTGGATTTTGCAGTATCCTTCCCCTGGAGTGGGGAGGGAATGGGGATTTTTTTCATTTTGTCCATCTCTGCACATTCAAGTACTTTTCTAATTATTCTTTCATCTGCGGGTGTATTGATTTGTTTTCTGTTATATGCAAAAGCAATCCTAACTGCAATGAGTATGTATAGTATTATTAATAGGAACGCTTCTGGTTTCAATTCTATTTTTTGCTCCGTAATTTCTTCCAACCATTTCTGAATTTTGCACCAATATTTCCTTGTGATGGGGCACATCCACCACATATAGTAGAATGTTCCAGACTTGTGGCTACATCTCCAACATTTGGGGGATAAATTTGGATACATTTTGGGCAATCTCACTGGGGGCATCTACTATCTATAAAACATTTTATAGAGGTTTTTTTTGTAGGCTACTGCCGTCGTAAATTTATAATTTCTTTCCCATAGTTTATCCCATTTTTCTAACTCTATATTATGGCCAAAGTTTCTTCCCCAGCTAATCATTGTCTCCTTTACTGTCTCTTCCTCCATTTTATATCTTAAAAGAAAATTATATAATTTGGTAATTATTTTTCCTCCCGTTCCTAGTAATATTTTATCTAATTCCATTTGTTTCTCGTGTATTCCATATTGTTTCTTCCTTTCATGGCCTCTTTAGAGACCCAGGAAATGATTTTCCTGCTGGAAATGACATCCCTCTTGAGATCTGTGGGGCTCCAAACTTTGTTAAAGTCCTGGCTATTCCCCAAGGCCTTGGGTAGGGTGGAAGGAGCCCCTTGCTGGAGATCTAGAGGTGTTGGGAATGTGTCTTTTGGGCTGGCTTGGGGTGGGTTTCCATCTGGTTATCTCAACCTGACCTTGGACTACCATTTCCCAAACAAGATGGTCCAAGGTTGAAGAGGTATTTTTGCTCCTAGTCCCATGATGGTAAATCTATGGCACACGTGCCAGAGGTGGCACACTGAGCCCTCTCCATGGGCATGTGCACGTGCACCAGCCAGCTGGTCTTTGCACAAGTTAGAAACCCTCCACCTGTTCTTTGGGTTTCTGGTGCGCATCTTTACATGCACCAGAGCACCGGAAAACCGAATACCAGCTGTTGCGCTGGTCTTCGGCTTTACGGCGCATATTCCAGTTTGGGCACTCGGTGCCTAAAAGGTTTGCCATCATTTTCCTACTCTTTTCTAGTTTTTTTTTCTGGCTTGTGAGTTTATCACAGAACTATAATAACTTACACTGCACCCTAAGCCTTTGTCAGAATAGGCCTCTTGTGCCACACTGATTAACAAAATCCATGTGGCATAAAGCAGACAATGCATCTAACAGGGCAGAATCTTCTTGCCAGTGTAAATGAAGGTACCTTTGCTATTCCTTTTCAAAGGCCTTTGCCTTTTTTGAGCCAATTCCCCCTGAAGGACCAGCTTTGTTCTGTCTAAGGATTCCAGATAAAGTGGATTTTAGTATTCAACAGTTGTTCCTCCAGCCCCCTCCCAGCAGTCAAAATAAAGAGAAGGAAAGCCTTCCTCCTTTTTTCCCTCTGCATGCAAAGTAGTTTAGAGAGGGAGGGAGGGAGGGAAGGTCTCCAATCTGCTTGCCTGTCCAGTCCAGTCCCCAAAGATTGAAGGGCTGGCAGGAAGGTGATGTGTGTGTGTGTGTGTGTGTGGGGAAGGATTTTGCTTTCTCTTATAGCACATAAAGGAGACCAGCCTTATCTCCCTTGTGCATTGTCAAATGGCCTATGCTAAAGACTCTCAACCACTTTTAAAGAGAGAAAAAATCCTGGAAAATACTATCCTTGTAATCAGGTTAGATATTTTAATGAAAGGCTTGGGAATATTTATAGAGGGAGAAGCTCGGCTGGTCAAAGATTTATCACTTAGAGTTAGTTATACCTTGCCTTTGGACTGAAGGATTCTCAGATTGTGTTTGTTTTATTTCAATATGAGGTTTGCATTATATTGTATTTTTCCTGTAAGGGTTGCTGAGAGTTGAAGGAAGGAAGGAAAGAAGGAAAACAAAGGTGAAATTAAATCATATGATGATGGAGCTAGGTATGCCTAGCCTTCCGAAGAGAAGGATGACATGATAATTGCCTTCCAGTAGAGGGGCTATGACAGAGAAGAGAGAGTCAATTTGTTTTGCAAAGCACCTGAAGGAAGAAAGAAGTAATGGGTGAAAACTTTTTAAGGAGACATCCAATCCAGGAGAAATTTCCAGACAGTGAGAACAATTAACTATTGGAATAGTTTGCCTTATAGCATGGATGCTCCATCACTGAGGTTTTCAAGAAGAGACTGGGCAACCATTTGACTGTGAAGATATAAAGTCTCTTGCCTTGAGCAAGGGATTGAAGACCTCCAAGGTCCATTCCAGCCCTATAATTCTATGTTTTGTGGGAATTTTTTTTATCATGGGGCATAATACCCATTATTCACTGCCTGCAAGCCTCTGAAGACCAGTGCTCATCAATTGCTAGGGCAACTTGGACCTGAAATGGAAGAGCCCTGTCCCCCTTTTGCTTGGATTTTCTGCCCAGAAAGCAGATAAGCTGATTAGCCTGAAAATGACTGGTGAGACTAAGGAGACTTTCCTTCATCTTTTCTACCCAGATGGGGGCACCTGCCTCTGGTAGAAAGGAAGAAGCAAAATAAGGGTGAAGCTTCGCTCTCCGAGCTTGTGGGTTGGTTGCCGAAGGTTTTGTTACCAAGCTGGGTAACATCTTCAGCAGAGTTTAGGGGAAGAAAGAATCAAAATGCTAAAGCACTTTGGGCAACTCAAGTAGTTGAAGCACTCAGTGGAATATGATCTGGAGCCAAATGAAGGAAAACCTGGCTTGATGACCAGTGGAGGGATTCAGCCGGTTTGCACAGGTTTGGGCAAACTGGTTGTTAAATTACCACTCCCACCCCCGCTATTAAAGTGGATCCTGGGCACTGCACTGCAATGGAGAAATGGCAATGGAGCAGCCGGCGCAAGGGAAGGAGGAGGCCAATTTCCCTCTTTCTTCTCCTGTTCCTCCTCCCCCTTTTGCTGGCTGCTCTGTTGCCCATTTCTCCATTGAAGCACAGCACCCAGGATCCACTTTGATAATGGGGGGTGGTGTAATTTAACAACTGATTCACCCAGGGTCAGGTTGGCCATCATGGGAGGATCATCCCACATGTGTAGTGGAGCTGGAGGACAGGGATGGGCCACGCCTCCCACAACAGCCAACCTGACCCTGGGTGGTTGTTAAATTATTTGAATCCCACCACTGTTGATGGCCAAGTCTGGGCACAAGTCGGAGGATTGGCTAGTCACAGGGACCCACGTTGCATGAGCTGCTTCCCAATACTATTGGAGGCTCAAGGTGCAAATGGAGGAAAATAGTGTCCAGGGATGAAAGAAGACAATTTTCAGCCAAGCTCCCCGAGGAGTTTCTGTGGAGCTTCAGAAACTGAGACCAGAGAAGGGGAGGCCTGTGGAGCACTTAGAGGAACCCAGGAGCCTTTTGTGCAAAGGAACTGGGATCCTTTGACTCAAATGATCAATGGAGCTTCTCTGCAGGCTCTCAAATTAACACAATGCTTATCTCAGGGTCCTGGACTTCTGGGGTTTCCCAGGTTTTAAACGGATTTGCAGGAGAAGGAATGGTGCTTTATCTCAGCACTTAGCAGAAGAGGTTTGGGTTAAAGAGAAATCCATATTTCTCCTTAATGTAGGCTATGGGGATGGGTGGAAAAAAAAGAAGTCAGATAGCTGGCCAAATGGATTGCAGACACATTTGCTCAAAAGCCCTAAGTAATGGACTTCCTTTGACTCAAATGATCAATGGAGCTTCTCTGCAGGCTCTCAAATTAACACAATCTCCATTCTCCTCTCTCCAGGTCCACTTATGGGACCTTCAGGTTTGAACCTTCTCTGGCTCCCTACATTTCACACCCACCCACCCTCCGATGTGTCCCAACTCTTTGACTCAGCTTGGCTGAGTTTTCTTGTGCTGAGAGGCTCAGTGCATTCTGTTTCTTGCAAATACCTCTATATTTTCATCTGTGGAATTTCATCTAGGGAATTACTGAAAAAGGAATTAAAACAATAATGCAGAGTGGACAAGATAACCGGGAAACATTGAAGATCATGGCTATAAAGGAACACAAATGGGCCTTTAAAACCATAATAATAAAAACCTACTAGAGAGCCATTAGAGTTGGTGTTAGTGAGATGTCATGTCAACGACGGGACACTTACGGCATCTCCTGTCCTCTGAACACTCCGGAGAAGGAAGGCAGATGTGGCTAAGACAGACCATCCACTCAAGCACAATTATGTTGGCTCAGGTCAGGCAGAGGACCACAGGACCTGAGCCAAATTGCTGGTTTAGGAAGCGGCCCCTCTCATTGCCATCAGCATGGCAGACTTCCTGGGCAGGGAAAGGAAAGAGGCAGCCGCCAGGGAAGCAATGGTGCCCGAGAAGTAGAGGTAGCAGTGATTTGACACCCTCGGCTCTCCCTGTCTCCTGTTCTTTGAGCCCACTTGAAATGCATGAAATAAATAAGTAACCACCATGAGTCCCTTACCCTCAAAGTTCTTCTTATCTGCTATTTGAGACAATAAAAAGCCGCCCCTAAAAATATTTATTTATTTATTCATTCAAATTCTGTAATCACTCACCTCAATCAATGTCTCAATTGGCTATCTAATTAACTTGAAAGGAAATAACTGTTATTTGAAAAAATGCATGGCTTATTCCAAGATGGATTGATTGACTGCTGGGTTGGTTAACCTTAGGCCAGGGGTGTCAAAACTTGGGAACTTTAAGACTTGTGGACTTCTTTTTTTTGTAAAAAGTTTTTTATTTTTCCTTTCAAATTTATTCTTAGATATATATTCTTATCTTATAATTGCTATTTAACATTTGTCAATTCATATCATTTTTCTGCCTGTATATTTACATTTTCATATTTTCTTAGTTCCCCTCCCCCTAATTTAATCATGTGTCATCTGAGATATTTATTTCATGTTTTGTTCTTTTTCTTTCCATTTATATCTTTTTTCAAGCCACTCATAAAATCGCCCCCATGTTCTGTAGTACACTGATTCCTCTTTGTCCTTTATTCTCAATGTCAACCTGTTCATTTCTGCACAGTCTAATATCTTCTTTATTACTTCCAATGGGATTTTATCTGCTTTCCAATTTTGTGCAAAAACAATTCTAGCTGCTATTATTATTTGTACAATCAAATATGAATCTAAGTCTTGTGGACTTCAGCTCACAGAATTCCCCAGCCAGCCATGCTGGCTAGGGATTTCTGGGAGTTGAGATCCACAAGTCTTAAAGTCCCCAAGTTTGGACACTCCTGCCTTAGGCCAAGAAAATGCTCCCTGTTGATTGAGTGTCCGAGAGAGCAATTCCTGTGCTGGAGATTCCTGAGGTTAGACAAGAGAGAGGCACCAGGTCCCTCAATGCCTAGATTTATGCCAGCATCTCAGATATTTCAATCATGCTCAGCTGAAAAAGCAGCCTGGTTTGGGTGATGACTGAAAGCAGGGCAGGAGGTGGGCTTTGAGGGGAGAGTGGCAATTGCTGGAATGGCAAGAACCCTCCAGATTCCAAGCCTACAAATTCTCCCCACATGACAGGGCCAAGCCTCATGTCTTGGAGTGCCTTTCCCCTCCATTTCTGTTTCCAGCTGCTGCAGGATAAATCAGCCCCGATGGTAGATCTGACTGAGGAGGAAAGATGCTGCATTTCCCTAAGTGCATTTTTCGCATGCTCTTCATAAAGGCCTCTCTCTCTCTTTACTGGCAAAATAGATCAATATGGATTCATTATTTATACAGGAGATCACTAATCAGTAATGATTGGGAATCACAGGGGCAGGATGTTTCCCTTGCACCACACAGCCCCAGCACTTGATGCTGCCTTGGAAAGCAGAGGCCAGAGGAGAGGGGGCAAATTCAGCATCCATGAAAGAAAACCCCCAACTCCATCTGAGTAGAGGTAAAGGTACTTTTACTGGACATGAAATGAAAACAGTGAAAGTGAAGCAAGATCTGAAGCAAAAAAGTGTGAATGTGTCCATATCAAACGTTTGCCCAAGACCCTCCCCCCAGTTACCCCAACCCAATGACCAATCTCCAACTCCCAAGGCTGTCATGTGGGGCGCATCTTCAAGTGGCTTCATTCATCTGATATGCAAGACGGTTGACCTTGACCAAGCCCAAACATAAGCCATCAGCATGCGCAGAAGAGGGTGAGAAAAAACTCCCTACACGATAACTCCTCCAGTACTTAGTAATTCCCCCACCCAAATACCATGAACCCACACCCTCCCTGTTACTATGGCAGCCAATAGCAAGCAAGCAAAGTAGAGACTGACACAAAACCAATTCCAGGGTTTCACTCTGAATAACTCAAGGTTTCTCATCAGTCCTTGCTGGCTTTCCCTTCTTTTCAGATCCTGCATCATCGTTCAGACTCAGATCTACTTAGCAACCCCGTGCTAAAGAAACAGGAATTTCCTGATGGGGAGAGCAAGTGATCCATGGAACGGTTTGACTCTGGAGTTGAGGATGCTCCATCGCTGGAGGTTTTCAAGGAAAGATTAGGCAACCATTTGTCTAAGATGTAATCAGGGGTTAGACTAGAAGACCTCCAAGGTCCCTTCTTCCACTTGCAAGTGTGCAGCATGTAGGTCGCCTACACTGATAGCGTTAAGAATTTCCTTGTTCATTTGCTTTGATTTCCAAGGAAATCGAACAGCGGCAGTTCCTCGTTCTTCATCCCAGTAAAGGTGGAAGGATGGTTATTTTGAAATGCTCACAGCTGCCAGAAAGGAGCAAGGGGCTCTGACCACCCTTCTTCTGGAAGAGAAGCACCTCGGCTTCTCCATCCTGGAGAGACCCCACCCTGGGTTTCTACGAAGTGCTTTGGAGAGGATTTCTAAAGAGCTCTTGCTTAGCACTGCAATGGTTGCCAATTTAACACTCATTGCTCTTCTTTGGGATGAAGAGTCAACTGTTTGCTTAAACATCTTCATGCCTCTTCTATTTATGAGGCATTACTGGAACATCATCTTTGCCAAATGCACTTAGTGCATTCATTTGTCTGAGAACAGAGCAGGCTTGCCTCTTAATTTTGATTGTATTCTAGATCATGTGGTTCTGGCAAGTCCTGTGGAAGAAAGGAAGGAAGGAAGGAAAGAAGGAAGGGAGGGAGGAAGGGAGGAAGGAAGTAAGGGAGGGAGGGTTGCTTAAAAAAATCCAGTGCATTTTGAAGTTTGTGCTTCTATGTTTCTTTCATGGAATATGACACCAAGCATGAAGATTGCATACAAATAAATAAATAAATAAATAAATAAATAAATAAATAAATAAATAAATAAATAAATAAATATGGACAGGTCAACATCTTTTGTGGATGCTACAGCAATTATCTTCTGAGTGCCTAAGACCTGCTGAGCCATCCAGGAGAGGTTAATGTCTAGACAGGAGAGGACAAAGCATTGACTTTCTAGAGTGAGCAGATGGAGACAATTGGATTTTTGCAATCTACATAATAGAGGCATTACACCTCAAGAGGCACTGGCTTATTCTGGCATTCTTCCAAGTATATATGGATAAGTATTTCCTTTGGATCTTTTCTGGAATTCTTCCCAATCTACTCCATCAAGCCCCAAAGCCGTGCCTTTGCCCAATACTTCTCTTTTCTGAATAACCTTACCATGTGTCCTCTGCATCTAAAGCTGTATCCAACAGGTATGATTGAACTGATTCCCAGGAATCAAATGATGCCCTTGGTAGGTGCTTTCCCCTTGGCTAGGATGCATCTCCTGAGATTTATTGCAAATGGAGAGGTCCCTCATTTGAGTTGACAGGTCACTATGAAAATGAGATCATTCCACTCCTCAACTCAGAGTAGAAGAGAATGACAGAGTTGGAAGGGACCTTGTAGGTTATCTAGTCCAACTCCCCCCCAAGCAGAATACAATTCATCATTTTTGACAGATGGAATCTACTCTCTTCTTGAAAGCTTCCAGTGATGAAGCTCCTACAACTTCTGAAGGCAACTTCTGTTCCATCGGTTGATTGTTCTCAATGGTTGATTGACTCCTTTGGTTACAGTGTTCCCTGGAGAGGAGGGGCATTTGAGTAAAGATAGGTAGCTTGATGTATTGCCAGATGGAAAAGAAAACAAACTTCCTCCTCTTCCCACCCCACCCTTCACAAAATGGAAAGATTTGTGGCAAAACATGAAATGAGGCCCAATAATTCAGTTTTGCAGTGTTTTATATTGGTTTCATCTATTTTTGAAATGATTTTTAAAAATAGTTGTTGTTTTCTTAGCCATCCCGAGTTATTTGTTTAAGATGAATAGTCATAATCATTTTTTAAAATAATGCAAATGAGGGTTGATTAGAGGTTTCTTTGATCATCTCCTAGTCAAGGAGAGCAAGTTACGAAAGGCTGATTGGTCTCATTCTATAGACCAATCTTCAGGGCAAGCAGTGAAGCAACGGCGACAGCTTCGCTTTTAGCCGACCCGATGATCATGGTAGAAAGTGATGTTGGTGAAGGAATCAGCTCTCCAAACTTCTCTCTGGAGGAAAAGGAGGACTTGGGATTGCCAACAGTGTACCTCACAGAGGTTCCCCACAATGAGATTGTAAAATGGCGACAGTTCCTCAATATTTGATGTGGACATCGGATACTGATGAACTGTCACCATTTTACAGCTGCTGCAGCACATCATTGGCTCCTGTTTAAGTGATCGTCCACTAGGACTCAGAAGACGGTCAGTGGTTTTGAAGGTGGAAGAGGGCTCTACGCCCCAACGGCAGATAAAGCAGCAGCACCATTGTCTAGGAGAAGGGAAATCTGATGACAAACCTCCACTGCCTTGTGGCTACATCCACTACTGGAAAAGGCTTCAGGAGTCAATCTCGAGGCAAAATCCAGAGTCCTGGAAGCAGTTCATGACTGTGTACAACCACGTTCTGGTAACTCCTGTGATGCAGCTGGAACCAACCGTATTGGCTCTGCCATTGCATTGGACTATTTCAGTGACGTGGAGAGGGGGGGGATCTGCTGCTTGGGTAACAGGTTATTTTCCATATTAATCTACCCAGGCCTTGTGCTCAAGGGGGGCGGGCACTCCAGCTTTGCATACAGCCAGAGCATGATACCATAGTCTTTTGAGACTGATGGAAGCCAATGCAAGTACTAGGACTCCAAGGTCCCTCTCACAGTTACTGATTTTGAGCCAGGTTTCCTCTAATCCAGTGGTCCCCAACCCCCGGTCCGCAGACCGGTGCCGGGCCGCGGAGTACCTGGCACCGGGCCGCGGAGCGGCCGGGGGCCATGATCACTGCAGCTGGGCGCCGTGGCTCTCCTGCTGTGCCAGCCGCTCCTCTTCCAGCCGCTCGCCCAGCGCGCAAAGCTCCCGGCAGCGGCGCCACAGCTCCTCGAGGCGCCGGCGGCTCTCCTGGTTCTGCGCGCGGAGCTTGCGCAAGTCCTGTTGGCCCAGGCAGCCCCCTTCCAGCACCTGCAGCGCCCGCAACTCGGCCTCGTATCGCTCCAGGCTCTGCGCGCAGCTCCAGCTCAGTACCAGCGCGTAGTCGGAGGCCAGCTGCCGCTTCTCGGAGCGCCCGGCTTGCACGCTTCCTGCAGCCCTTCGTGCTCGGCCAGGAGCTGCTCCAGCAGCGCCTCCAGAGCGGCGCAGTCGGCCCACAGCCTCTAGCTGCTGCCGCCGCCGGGCCAGCTCGGGCTCCAGGCAGCGGAGACGCAGCTCTCCAAGTTGCGCGCTCAGCCTCTCCACTGCAGCTGGGCGCCATGGCTCTCCTGCTGCGCCAGCCGCTCCTCTTCCAGCCGCTCGCCCAGCGCGCTCCTGGTTCTGCGTGCGCAGCTTGCGCAGGTCCTGTTGGCCCAGGCAGCCCCCTTCCAGCACCTGCAGCGCCCGCAACTCGGCCTCGTATCGCTCCAGGCTCTGCGCGCAGCTCCAGCTCAGTACCAGCGCGTAGTCGGAGGCCAACTGCCGCTTCTCGGAGCGCCCGGCTTGCGCGCTTCCTGCAGCCCTTCGTGCTCGGCCAGGAGCTGCTCCAGCAGCGCCTCCAGAGCGGCGCAGTCGGCCCACAGCCCCTCCAGCTCGGGCTCCAGGCGGCTGAGACGCAGCTCTCCAAGTTGCGCGCTCAGCCTCTCCAAGCTCTCCAACTCGTGGCGCAGCGCATCCCGCTCCAGCTCGCCTTGAGGTGATCTCAAAAAATAAGCTAGGTTGGATATGACTGGGATAAGATTTCCAGATGTTGACTTGGCTCAAGTCCTTTTTCTTGCTGAATGAAAACTCCTGCATCATGGTTGTATGTAGGATGTATTTAGAAAAATTCAAGATGGGAACCATCTTGGTTTTTATGTGATGCAAATAAAAGAATAAATAGGCTTTTAATTTCATAGTCATGGCTATTACCTTGACATTTTCGATGTCACTCTGACACCCCTGTCCCAGATAATTTGGTGAATGGACAGAGAGGCTACCAGCTAGTAGTAGGCTGGCTTGAATGCACTTACTAAGAAAGGATTCACAGTGAATTCAATGAATAACATTTTTGGGTGATCATCAATCTGATGGGAGCTATATATCTATTGCAGCATTTACCTGCAAATTTAAAGGAAGTCCAGAAAGCGATTGCAATCTATTTGGCATATATTTACAAATACATATTGAAAATAATGCAACATCTAACATTTTCTGATCATGGTGCTGTCATTGGTGTACTATCCTGGTAATTAAAAATGGTGTCTGTAGAAGAATAAAAATGTGGTTGTGTGTTAACAAAAGAATAGAAACTATAAGCATATAATCTTCCATTCAAATAGTTAGAAATTAACTAGAAATAGTTAGTCCAGTTTACAAGCAACAGCCTGACGGTAGATCAGTTTACTGAAATATGGATTACTTAAAGGGGTACTCCGGGCTGGGAGTTTTTTTACATTAATAAAATACTTACCTAGACAAGTGTTCCCCAACTAGGGTAACTCCAGCTATAACAAAACTACAAAAATGGGTCGGTACATTTTTTGGGGGGGAGGGCAAGCTGATGTTTTGCATCTTTTTCTCGCTTTTCACTGGTACTTTCTCATTTTTACAGTGGTTGGTGTAGGTGTATATTGTTTTTGCTCAAATTTAAACCACAAATTAGCGAAACAGATGTCGTTAGAAAGTTTCCTTGGGAAAAAGAAAAGGCCCAGTGAAGAGACAGAAGAAGAGCCTTCAGCATCAAAGAAATATAAAACTTTTAACAGACAATACAATGAGTCCTACTTGAAATATGGATTTATCGGGATAGGTGATTCCCACACGCCAACCCCGCTCTGCATAGTTTGTGGTGAGCGGCTCTCTAATGAGGCAATGAAACCCTCAAAACTGCTTCGCCACTTGAATGCCAAGCACCCTGGATTAAAAGACAAACCCCTGCAGTATTTTGAAAGAAAAAAAAGGGAACACGAAGGACAGAAGATATTTCTGAGGGCCACCACAGCAATAAAGGAGAATGCTCTGAGAGCATCATATTTGGTGGCTAACCGTATTGCTAAGGCTAAAAAGCCATTCACTATCGGTGAAGAATTGATCTTGCCCTCCACTAGAGACATTTGTCGTGAACTTTTAGGAGAGGCTGCTGTAAAAAAGGTAGCAAATGTGCCTTTGTCGGCTAGCACCGTGACTAGGCGCATTGATGAAATAGCTGAAGACATTGAGACACAATTGTTGGAGAGGATTAATACATCACCGTGGTACGCACTACAGGTTGATGAATCTACAGATATCGACAACAAGGCAATACTACTTGTTTATGTGCGATATCTTTATCGGGAGGATGTGCATGAGGATTTATTATGTGCACTATCTTTGCCAACCAACACCACAGGAGCAGAACTGTTCAAGTCACTGGATGGTTATATATCAGGACAACTAAAATGGTCCTTTTGTGTCGGCATATGCACAGACGGAGCTGCTGCCATGACCGGACGGCTGTCTGGTTTAACCGCTCGGATTAAGGAGGTTGCACCTGAGTGCAAATCTACACATTGTATCATTCACAGGGAAATGCTGGCAAGCCGAAAAATGTCACCAGAATTTAACAGTGTATTTAATGATACGGTTAAAGTTATTAACCACATCAAAGCAAACGCCCTTAACTCGCGTCTATTTGAGCAGCTTTGTGAGGAGATGGACACAGAGCACAGATGCCTTCTCTTACACACAGAAATAAGATGGTTATCCAGAGGCAAATCACTATCCAGGGTGTTTGAATTAAGAGAGCCATTGCAAAGATTTCTCTCAGAAAAGAAGTCACCACTGGCAGCACATTTCAGTGACAAGGTATGGCTTGCAAAACTGGCTTACCTGTGTGACATATTTAGCCTGCTCAATGAACTCAATCTGTCCCTTCAGGGGAAAATGACAACTGTTTTCAAGTTGGCTGACAAAGTAGCTGCATTTAAAGCCAAACTGGAGTTGTGGGGACGGCGTGTGAACAGAGGCATTTTGGACATGTTTCAGACATTAGCGGGGATTTTAGGAGAGACTGAGCCTGAGCGTTCATTCTCCCAGTTGGTGCACGATCACCTGTCTTTGCTTTTAGAAGAGTTTGAGCGCTACTTCCCAACCACAAAAGACCCACGAACTGGTAAGGAATGGATCCGCGACCCATTTGTCAACAAACCAGACGAATGTAGCATGTCTGTACAAGAAGAAGATCAACTGCTGGAGATTGAAAATGACGGCGGCCTTAAAACTGCATTTGAGACAACAACTCTGCCGGTGTTCTGGATTAAAGTCATGGCGGAATATCCTGAGGTTGCCACTACAGCTCTTAAGTCCCTTTTGCCTTTTCCAACATCCTATCTGTGTGAAGCGGGGTTTTCTGCAGTGACAGCAACCAAAACAAAACAACGAAATAAACTGGACATAAGCAAGACACTTCGGGTGTCATTGTCTCCTATTACCCCCAGATGGAACCGTCTCGTTGCAGAAAAACAAGCTCAGGGTTCTCATTGATTCAGTAGATTCTAGTAACTAGAGCGCTTAGTTAAAGTTTAACTGTTAAAATGTTAAAGCACTTTATATTTATGTAATTGTATTTTATTTTGTAAGGCATGTTTAAATACAATAAAATAAAAGTTGTTTAATCAAAACAATCTGATATATAAACAATCAATGTGTCGTCGCGAACAACGCCCCCCCACCCCTGCGCGCGCTCAGCGGGCCACGGTAAAATTATCACAGGCTGACTGGTCCGCGGCGATAAAAAGGTTGGGGACCACTGCTCTAATCTGTACTTGTACCTTTGATTTTTCCTGCCTAAGTGTAAAACCTTGCTTTTCTCTACATTGCATTTCCTGTTGTTGGCTAGGCCCCATTGTTCAGATCTGTCAAGATCCTTTTGGATCCTGAGCTTTTCTCCTAGAGTGTTAGTTCTTCCTGCCAGCTTAGTCGCATTCTGCAAATTTGATTCTATTTTATATTATAATTATAAAAAATGTTATAAATATTAATTTGAAAATATTATTTTTTATTTTACCACCCAGAGGTACCTTAAAGGGGAGATAGGTGGCAATAAAATTTAATGACTAAATAAATGATTTTTCTACTTTTTTTTTTTTTTTAATGTTTTCCCTTTTTCCCTTTCCCATTTGTCTTCTTTTCCTCTCTGGACTTTCTTCTTTTCCTTTTTCATCAGTACATTAAAGAGGTTACCTGGTTTGGTAAATTTTTCCCTCAGGATTGAACTGTGGGGAAAGAAGATGCAGGTTACCCCTCCCCACCTATTTATCCCCCTTCCCCATTCTTCCTAATGGCCTGTGCACTGTGCCCTTTCCCTCAGCATTCTACATTGGTGGGTTCCTACCGGTTCGGACTGGTTCGGCTGAACTGGTAATAGTTTGGTGGCTTGGATCACTGGAACTGGCAGGGAGCCAGGTCTGCCATGCCTCCAAACCAGTTCTCAGGGCAACGCTGTAGATGACACCATCTTTGCTTCTGCGCATGGACATAATTTTTTCTTGGCTTTGCGCAGGGCTCACGCACCCGCAGCATGCCCACAAGCGAACCGGCAGTAGTGATTGCCAGTGAAAAACCCCTGCCATCCTCCCCTAATTGGTGCCCTCCTGCATGTGCCATCCCTGGGAAAATCCCCAGTCTTGGCTTTTTCCTTCCTTCCCCCCCTTCTTCCCTCAGCCGATTCCAACCAGGGTTTACTTCAGAACAAAATGGCCTCTGGCTCTCCTGCCTCCAGACCAAAATATTCAAGGCACAAGCTTCAACTCAGGCAGGGACCACCCAGAACAGCTGTTCTGTGCAGACGATGCCTCAGACACAAAACGTTTTACATATCCCGAGTCCTGGGTATCGTTAATAACTGTCATGGGACATATTTTTCCAGTCTCGCTGTCAACAAAAGCTGGTTTTCTAATATTATTGATCTCTGGTTACTGCTGAAAAATGCTATATATTTTTTAAAAAGGCAAATAGCAGCATAAAAGCGGCCATTGGATGTAGGCCCTGGTTGCAGTCTGATGCTGCAATGGATCAGGTTGGTCCCCCACCCTTTTAGAAGAACGGCATGATCACATGAATGGATAAGCATAAAGCAAGTTATTGGAGATCCATCATAGCGACCCGCCCCCGAAAAGAACCCTCTTGGAAGAAGCCCCTGCAAAATCTCCTCACTCCAGAAAAGTGGATTTCAGCTGGTCCTGCCTGCATTCTTCTCTGGGCTGCTTCCCACTAGGAGGCCCAGATGTTTCACATATGTCCATTTCCGCCCCTCATCTCACAACCACATAATGGCTCTTCCAGCCTTGCTTATTCTCAAAGACGAGACCCCAGACTGCGTTACTTAAGGAGGGTTTGCATTTAATTCCTAAGGAAGGCAGCCGGCATCTGGTCTGGCAGCTGCGGGGCCCTTTTGGAGCAGAAAAATTCTACTCCAATGAGTAGAATTTCCCCGGCCTTTCGTCCCTGCCCTTTTATTATTCCGTATGCTGACTCTGCTTCTCCTTACATTCCAGCTTAATTCAAAAAATAGCCAGAATATTTCCTTCTTTTAAAGCCAACTTTATTAACTTCAAAAAAGAGGTAAAATGCAAAACAATAAGAATGGGGGAAAAGAAGTTAAAAAGTGACAAAAAACAAAACAAAACAAAAAGAGTGACTTCTGACTTTCTCCAGTGTAGAAACAGATACATAATAAAATAACCCCTTATTCCTTTTTAGAATAACAATGTTGAAAGGGACATTAGAGGTCTTCTATTCCAACTCTAGAAATCAATGGCAGTCCAGTCTCTTCTTGAAAGCCTCCAGTTATGGAGCCCCCACAACTTCTGAAGGCAAGCTCTTCCAGTGGTTAGATGTTCTCACTATCAAGAAATTTCTCCTTAGTTCTAGGTTGCTTTTCTCTTTCATTAGTTTCCATCCATCCGTTGCTTCTTGTTTTGTCTTCTGGTGCTTTGGAGAATAAGTTGACCTCCCTCTTCTTTGTGTCAGCCCCTTAATTATAAATTTGTATTTTTTAGAAAGTTAAAATACACACTCCAAAAAATAGAAAAAGGAAAATTTACAAAAAACAAAACACAATTTGATCTATCTTTATGATCACTTGAGCAGAGTTAAGCAAGGGTTAAAAGGCGAAAAATTCCTTAAGTAGATGAGGCACGTGGTTCTCTCGCCTCCTCCTGCAGAGGGCACTTTTTAAAGAGGCTTTTTTTAAACAGTTAAGCAGAGTCATCCATTGGAGGCTCTGGCAGCAGCTAACCCAGCCTTACTTCAGCAGCTCTTGCCTTTTTCTTTTTACATTTTTTACATTTTCATCATGGCAGACAAGAGGAGAGTTGAAATCCTCTGTGAAACAGCTGGAAAAGGTATGTGGGTCGGAGGGAGGGGGGAGGAATTCAAAATTATTGTAATTTGTAAGTAATTGTAATTTGTATTATTATAAGTAATTTGTGTTTGTGTTTCTGTGTGTGTGTGTGTGTGTGTGTGTGTGTGTGTGTGTGTTTTACCTGCCTCTGCTGGCTCGTGGGCTGGCACTTTATTATTTATTATTTATTATTTATTATTTAAAGCCATGCCTGCCATAGAGGGCTTTTGCGCCGGGGCTTCAGGGCTTCGCCGGGACTTTTGGAAAGCCGCGCCGGTGCTTCGGTGCTTCGCGGGGGCTTTTGGAAAGCCCCGGCACAGCTTTCCAAAAGCCCCGTTGAAGCCCCGCTGCTGGCAGACATAGGGCAGCTTTTGCCGCTTGCCTCACCAGTGATAAATCTCACCGCATGTCACTGATACATACTGTATATATGTGTGTGTGTACACACCAACAGCAAAGTTAAATTTCAAAGTCCCCTGTTTACAATCTATTATGTAATTAACTGGTAGAAAGTCTACAACAGGTTCTTATCTGCCACATCATTATCCCTGATCAGTCCAGGATCAAATATTGTCATTTGTTTCAGCATCATCACCAAATAAATTTGTCTGACTGACAGATCATACTCAACTGTGGAGTCCTTAACAGAACTACATCCACATGGATTCAAGTGAGCAGCAGGGTACCCCAAGGTCCTGTTTTAGGCCCCAAACTCTTCAACATTTTCATAAATGATTTAGATAAGGGAATTGAAGGGGAACTCATCAAATTTGCAGACAACACTAAACCAGCAGGAATAGCCAATACCCCAGAAGATAGGCTCAAGATCCAGATGGATCTCAACAGACTTGAACACTGGGCCCTATCTAACAAAATGAAATTCAATGTAGAGAAAAGCAAGGTTGTGGCAGGAAAAATCAAATGCGCAGGTACAGAGCAGGTGAAACCTGACAAAGCCCCATATTTTCTTTTAATCTGCTTATCCATAACACCTATAGCTAAAGCTTTCTGGTTTCAATTACACATTTATATTTAGTATTTTCTGAATCACATAACATATCTGATCCCAATATACCTTGGCATTAATACATGTCCATCAAAGATGAAAAAAGTACCTTGATTATATTTCCAACACTTATTTGACATTCCTCTATACATCTCTGACAATTTCTCAGGTGTTAAATACCAACTAGATACCGACAAATGCTTTCAAATTGTAATTCAATAAAATCTCAGCCATTAAGCTACATATTTTCCCATTAATCAAGCATAATATATCTATTTTTTGCCCATTTAATCATACAGTCTTTAACATATTCAACCTCCTGGTTCACTTTCAACAACAGTTTATATATCTTGCCAATAAAATGTTCATTATTAGTACATAAATCCCTTTCAAAGTCTGTTTTTTCAGCTACAAAAATCTCTTTATCCCTTTTAAATCTTCTGACCATTTGTGCATAGCAATCGATTGACAAATATGACCTTTTTCCCAACTCTTTTCTTGTACTTAATGCAGGTTCGCTTTCAGTAAAGGTGAATAAATTAGTGTAGATCAACCCAGTTTTTGTAACTGTTATTTTCTCTTCCAAAACTCTTCCTGGGTTGACCAGAATAATTCTTGAATGACGATTCGCACAGAAAGTGGCAGCTTAAGCCTGCTTTATGTAACTTATGTAAAGTTCATGTGAAGAGATGGGCAGCATATACGTTTAGTAAATATATAAACATAAATAAAAAGTCTGTAGAGATTCTCAGTCCTCCAGGTCATGGTTGTCCCAAAGGTGCTTTTTCAGGAGGCAACTGGACTTTCTTGTTTTGTCTTTGGAAGACATTTCGTTTCTCATCCAAGAGCTTCTTCAGCTAGCACTGATACTGGCAACCACTCTCAGCTGAAGAAGCTTCTTGGATGAGAAGCGACATGTCTTCCAAAGAAACAACACGAAAGTCCAGATGCCTTCTGAAAAAGCACCCTTGGGACATACTGTATTTTTTGGAGTATAAGACGCACCAAGATTTTGAAGAGGCAAATTAAAAAAAATGTTTTTGCACTCTGCAGACCTCCCAAAAATGGCCCGTTTTTGCAAAAATGTTTTTTGTCAAAAAAAGGGCATGCATAGCCTTTAGGAGTCTTCCAGAGTGCTCCTAAGGGGTGGGGGTGGGGGCAAAAATGAGCAAAAAATGGTCCATTTCTCGCTCATTTCTGCCCTCCCCATCCCCCAAGAGCACCCTGGAAGCCTCCTAAAGTCTATGCATGGCCATTTTGCAAAGGAGGCGGGGTTTCAGGAGGCCAAAAATGTTGTATTCAATGTATAAGAGGCACCCAGATTTTCACCCTCTTTTTTGAGGGAAAAGGGTGCATCTTACATGAAAAATACGGTAAATAAAAAGCAATCAGATTGCTACATTTACTTCAGCAATTCACAATAATGCAAAGTTCATTGTTTACTGATTGTTTGGTAAACATATATGACTCTGAGCAGCATACAAAGTTAAAAACACAAAAACAATACAACAGAGTAACCAAAAACACAACAACAAAGTTCAATGAGAAACATTACAAGCCATAAAACCATAGTTGTGGGACAGCACTTTCAGTTTCCTTAGATGTTATGCTTCTCTTGTACTTAAATGGGTTTTGCTTCTGCCTTTTTGTGAACATGAAACTGTCATTGCAATCTCTTCTCACAGTCTCCTACCCTATTCTCTTCATCTTAGCCTTTTTTGTCTGAGATCAATATTTTGCCACCTTATAAGCTATGAAGAACTTGAGGGCTCACTTGTGATTCAGAAAAGGCTCAATCAAACCAGTATTGGTTTCTACTACTGTGCTTGGTTTTTCTGAGATACAACTCCCCAACTCTGCTGTTTTTGTCTTATTCCCCCTTCCAGCAATTGTAGTACAGTTGTACCTTGGTATTCGTCATTAATTGGTTCCAGTTGGGATGATGAGTACTAAAAATGATGAGTGCCAAACCAATCATGTGACTTACCACATGGCTCTTGGTTTCAGCAGGGAAAGACATCCTGTCTGTCCCTTTTATTAGGTCAGCAACCTTTTCAGCAGGGCCAACATCCTCTCTGTTCTCCCCCTTTTTCTATCACAGCATGTTGAGTACCAAAACAAACAATGAATAACTATGGAGCTTCTCGGCCCTCAAGGTCATGGTTAGCTTCAGAGCTAAAGAAGCTTCTTGGATGAGAAGCAAAATCTCTTCAAAGAAAAACCAGAAAGTCCAGTTGCCTCTTGAAAAAAGCATCTTTGGGACAAATAGTGAGTACCGGTGATGGAATAAAATTGAAAAAGAGTTAATATTTTGTATGAACACTAGAGGGAGCCCAAGAGAGAGTTTTAGAAGAGAAATGTGTAATCATTTAATTGGTTAAAGAAAAACAATGTTAGAAGTTGATTGGTTAAATGTCATAATTCTATATAAGGTAATAGTTAGGGCGTTACTATCGCTGACTGGTTTGTGACCGCCCCGATCAGGCTAGCTGATATGGGAGTAGGAGGAGTTAGGGAGGGTATAACTGCTGTCTCACTTTCATTGTGGGTGTGGCTCTCCTTTGTGACTCAGGTGAAGTCAGGGTGAGACCCACTAACGCTTTGCAAACCGTTTTCAAATTAGCTTTGATTTTTGATAATAAAAAGAATTTTATTACTCTACTCCGAACCTCATCTCCAGAATTCTTTTAAATTCTGCAAACAAATTGGGGGCTCGTCCGGGATCCAATCTGCGTTGGGGCTCTGAGGGGTCCCCCTCAGGTGCACCCCTTTCCTTTTTTTGAAAGGAGGGGAGCCACCCAGAGGACTGGGTAGCTTTTGGAAGCCCGTAAAAATTGTGTCATAGACGAACAGTAGGAGGGGAGTGAATAAAATAAGAAATAGCCTGAAGACAGACCAGATAACTCCTGCGCGCGGACCCTGGTGAGTACTGGTTTTGAAAACACCAGAGCACAAGACCCAGGGCGGTCAGGGAGTGTGTGGATGTGAGAACTGGCAGCGGGGCTGGGTATAAGTCCTTTTGAGGAATCTCGGGAGAGATTTGCAGGACGGAGTGAGTGATGGGGATATTGTGAATATCCGGAGACGGTGACGTGTGGAATTGAAAAGAGCTGCTGGGAGGGACACAGAAGCACACACTTAAGGGAGGGCTACCTACCCATATAAGAGATGGGGGGAAATACAAGTTCAGCTGAGAAAGGAACACAGTGTGTAAAGAAAATTAGAAAGAATCCTAAGCTTAAAATCGACCCGAATGGCCCATTGGGCCAAATGCTGGCTGGATGGGGGTCCCCACCTTATAATCGGGAAATTTTGAGATTAGGATTGACTAAAGAAAATATGGTAAATTTATGCTGTTTTATTTGGTGGCAAGATGATAATATTGAGTGGCCGCGGGACGGCTCTATGAATTTCTTTAAATGCCGTAATCTATATGATTATGTGAAACAGAAAAAGTGTAAACATTTGGACAATGAGTTAGATTATGCTCTGCTCTGGAACCCGGACCTTTGGCCATCAGAACGTATTCTGATGGTGAAGCCCGGAGAGCAGGAAGAAGAGGAAGAAACCCCAAAAAGGGATTTGTTGAAAAATATCCCTCCTCCGTATAATCCGGTTCATATCCAAAATCCCCCACACCTGGCTAATGCAGTAACTCCCCCATTATATCCTGAAATGCAGGGAGGAATAAGCCAATTTACCCCAGGGCAGTGGCCTGGTTCTCCGATGCCCGTATTAAGTCCACAGGGAGGGGAAAACCCAGTTTGGACTCCTAATTGCCACACCCCCCCCATCCCGTCCTTAATGCCATACACTCCGGGGGTTGATGAGAAAACAGGATGTTCAAAGGACAAATTGGATAGTGCAAGGAAGAATTTAATAAACCAATTGGGTGAAGAGGAACAGGTTAAGCAATTTCCTCTAAGAGAGACCCCGAATGGAGTAAATGCCCAAGGGGCCCCAATTATAACATATGTACACGAACCGCTAAGGGCAACGGAGGTTCGGGTATTTAAAAAGGAAATGAAAAGCTTCATTGAGGATCCATTAACAGCTAGCGATCAATTGGATTCCCTATTAGGACCTAACATATATACTTGGGAAGAAATACAAAATATAATGGGTATTTTGTTTAGCCCCGAAGAGAGAAATTTAATCAGAGTAGCCGCCATGGCAGTGTGGGAGAGAGAGAACCCTGTGGTGGCGGGAGGGAATCAAGATAGAGGAGATGCTAAATATCCCCTGGTAAAGCCAAATTGGAATAATAATGAAGCAGAGGGGAGAAGAAACATGCAAGATTTAAGATCAATAATTATAAAGGGGATGAGGGAAGCAATACCAAGAACTCAGAACATGACTAAAGCCATGGATATAGAGCAGGAAAAGGAAGAAGCACCAGCTACATTCTTGCAACGTCTCAAGGACGGAATGCGAAAGTATGCGGGGGCGGATCCTGACGATGCCCTAAATGTGCAGATAGTTAAAATTCAGTTTGTAACTAAGGCATGGCCAGACATTGCAAGGAAATTACAAAAGAGAGAGAATTGGGCTACAGAATCTTTAGAAGTTTTGTTAAGGGAAGCGCAGAAAATATATGTGAATAGGGAAGAGGAAAAAGTGAAAAGGGACGGACAGAGGACAAGTCGAATGATGGCTATCGCAGTAAGGGGGGCTATGCAAACACAGCCCGAGCAAGGAAGGGGGCGGGGCTGGGTGCCACGCGGACGAGGGAGAGACGATACCGGACTTAGAGGGAAGCTCGGAATGAGAGGCAGAGGCGGAGTTAACCGAGGAATGATGAGAAGGGGAACAATGGGAGAAAGAGGAACTTGCTTCCATTGTGGCAAGACAGGACATTTTAAGAGAGAATGTCCCACTCTGGCCAGGGAGGAGCAAATTAACCGATTGATGGAGGAAGATGAAGATATATATTAGGGAAGTCAGGGGCCCTTCATTAGGAGTTCCCGCCGGGAGCCCTTGATAAATTTGGAGGTGGGAACCCAGGAATATACCTTCTTAGTGGACACCGGAGCATCTTGCACCTCTATGTGTGTGATGCCAAAGGAGGGAAAAATTGATGATCAAGCAAAAATAAAAGTTAGTGGGGTAAAAGGGGAAGCTTTTAATGTGAAGCAGTTAGAACCAGTGAAAATAAGATATGGGAAAAATGAGATCCGGACTCTAAAATTATTGTATGTGCCTGAAGCAGGAATTAACATCATGGGAAGAGACCTGATGTCTGCCTTGGGAATTACAATAAGCTTTGACAAAAGTGAAACAGTTTATGTTCTAACAGAAGAGAAAGAACAAAAGATTGATCCTTTAGTTTGGGTGCAACCGGGAAATAGGGGTGGGTTAGAGATAGAGCCTCTAAAGATAAAATTGAAACCCAATAGTGAGATAGTAAGCCAAAGACAGTATAATATTCCGATGGAAGGAAGAAAAGGTCTTCAACCAGTGATAGACCAACTAATAAACGACGGACTATTAGAAGGAACTATGTCACCTTACAATACCCCTATATTGCCTGTGAGAAAACCAGATGGTACTTACAGGATGGTGCAGGACCTGAGACTTTTAAATAAAATAGTAGAAACCAGACATCCGGTAGTCCCAAATCCCTATACTATCTTGAGCAAAATACCTGTAGAAAACCGCTGGTTTAGTGTAATAGATTTAAAAGATGCTTTTTGGTCTTGTCCTTTAGACAAAGATAGTAGGGCTCTATTTGCATTCGAATGGGAGAATCCTTTCACTGGGAGGAGACAGCAGTATCAATGGACAGTGTTGCCTCAAGGGTTTACAGAATCTCCAAATTTGTTTGGACAAGTATTAGAACAGACCTTAGAAAAGTTTAAGTTACCAAAAGGAATAAACATGATCCAATATGTAGATGATCTTTTAGTGTCAGGCAAGAAGAAAATAGATACCGAGGAAGGAACAGTGGCTTTATTGAATTTTTTGGCCCAACAGGGTCTGAGAGTAAGTAAAGGGAAACTTCAGTTTGTAAACCAGAAGTAAAATATTTGGGACATTTAATTAGTCAGGGCTCAAGAAAGATCAGTGCTGAAAGAATTCAAGGGATTATAGAACAACCAAGGCCTAAAACGCAAAAAGAGTTGAGAAAGTTTTTAGGATTAATTGGATATTGTAGGTTATGGATAGAAGATTATGCCAAATGGACCAAAGGATTATATGAACAGTTAACTCAAACAAAACCATTTAAAATTGGGTGGACCAAGGGGTTGGATGAGGACTTTCAGAGACTTAAGCACTTGTTAGTCAGTGCCCCAGTCTTAAGTCTTCCCAATTTAGAGAAACCATTTCACCTTTTTGCATCAGTGGAAGAAGGGATGGCCCTGGGGATTTTGACACAAAGTTGGGCAGGGCAAAAGAAGCCAGTAGCATATCTGTCCGAAAACCTTGACCCTGTAGCTAAAGGATGGCCCACATGTATTCAAGCCATAGCAGCAGTAGTGTTATTAGTAAAGAAGAGTGAGAAAATCACAATGGGAGGGGCGCTAATTGTAAGCAGCCCACATCAAGTGAGAACATTGTTGAAACAAAAAGATGGGAGGTGGTTGACTGATTCAAGGTTGCTAAAATATGAGGGGATGTTACTGGATCATGCTGACTTAGTCCTGACAACTGACTCAGCATTGAATCCAGCCCAATTCCTCAATAAAACCAGTTCATCTGAAAGTGAAGAAATTGAACACTGGTGTAGTGAAATAGTAGATTTAGAAACAAAAATCAGGCCAGATTTACAGGATACTCCTTTGGAAAAAGGAGAAAGATGGTACATTGATGGTTTTTCACGAGTGGTAGAAGGGAAAAGACAAAATGGATACGCTATAATCCAGGAGGGCACATGGGCTCTTCTAGAAGGGGGGAGATTGCCAAACCATTGGTCTGCACAGGCAGCCGAATTGTATGCCTTGAAAAGAGCTCTCATATTGGGGGAAAAATCAAATTTAACGATTTACACCGACTCTAAATATGCGTTTGGAGTGGTGCAGACCTTTGGGAAGATTTGGAGGGAAAGGGGATATGTGACAAGTCAGGGAAAGGACCTGATCCACCAGCAATTAATCGAGGAGGTGTTATCAGCCCTTGCCCTGCCCCATAGAATTGCTGTAGTGCATTTGAGAGCACACCAAAAGGGAGATGAGGTTGAGAAGAAGGGAAACAGGTTGGCAGACCAGGAAGCTAAAGAAGCTGGTATGAATGAAGTTATTGAACAAATTAAAATTATGATTCCCCATGTATTTGAAATGAAGGAGATACCAATTTTTAATGAGAGAGAGGAAAACAAAATTAAACAGATGGGGGGAACGAAAGATGAAGATGGGAAATGGTGGTTACCAGATGGGAGACAAATTCTCAATTACCCCCTCATGAGACAAATCTTTGAAAGACTACACGAGGGGAGTCATTGGGGAACTCAGGCCTTGATTGATGAAGTATTAAAAAAATATGCAGGAGTAAAAGTCTATACGGCAGCACAACAAGTAACTCAAAAATGTATAATTTGTCAAAGGGTAAATAGAAATCAATTAAGGGAAAAACAAAAGGGAGGGAGGCCTTTAGCGCTCTATCCTTTCCAAAATATACAAATAGACTTCACCGAAATGCCACAAGTGGGAAGATATAAATATTTGTTAGTTATTATAGATCATTTGACAGGATGGGTAGAAGCCTACCCTTGTTTTGATGAAACTGCTAGAACTGTTGCTAGATTATTATTAGAACATATTATACCAAGATATGGGATTGTTCAGAGAGTTGATAGTGACCAGGGAAGACACTTCACGGGGAAAATTACTCGAGGAGTGGCTAACGTATTGGGAATAAAATGGGACCTACACAGTCCATGGCATCCGCCCTCTAGTGGGAAGGTGGAAAATATGAATGGAAAGATTAAAACAATGTTGACAAAATTGTATTTGGAAACAGGAGTGAATTGGACAAAAGCGTTGCCGATAGCCTTATTTAGAATAAGAACACAACCCAGGAGGGATGTGGGAGTCTCACCTTACGAAATGTTATTTGGAATGCCACTAAGGAATGCTGGGATACGAATGGGGAATTTACCTAGTAAAGACAAAGGATTGATACAATACTTGCAAATACTGTCCCAGACTTTTGACTCTTTCAGGAAAGCGGGCTATTTAATACAGACTCCTCCATTGAGCTTCAAAGTACATTCCATTGAAGTGGGAGACCAGGTGTGGATAAAAACTTGGAAGGACGATTCCCTAAAGCCGAAGTGGGATGGACCATTCCTGGTGTTGCTGACCACAGACACTGCCATCCGGACGGAAGAAAAAGGCTGGACCCACTACACCAGAGCGAAGAGAGCCAACTTGGAGGAGTCGGAAACTTGGAAGGCCTTTCAGAAGGAGCCATTGAAGTTGGTGTTGAAAAGGCAGTAATTCTTCTAAAGGAAAAGGCCCGTGAGTTCCTGGCTTGTGACCAATGTGCTGGTTCTGTTCTTGTCCGTGTGAAGCTTGCTGCTGTTCCCATTGTATTGACTGTGTACTTTGTACCCACTGCCGGATCCCCTGTGACATTATATTGATTGAACAATACCTGGCGGAATATTTTTATTATCCGAGTCTATCTTCAACTGCTCTCACCACAGACCTCCGTATTACCCCAACAGTACAGAGAGCGCTTGATAATCCTTTTTCTGACAATTATCACGCCGCCGGGGCCTAGAGAAGATGAAACCACGATGCCCTTTCATCAGAGGACTGTTACCCGGGCAGGAAGCGGGATTTTGGGACTATTGGGCTCCTCGACCATCTTGCAAGTATTTCCTGTTGCATTTTCTAGGCATGACAATAATGATGGGTGTGTTACTTTTGGTGGTGTGGGGAGCATGTGAATATCAAAATAAGGAGGGAATAGTAGAGGATTTCTATGGACCTCCCTCTAAACAGAATCGCTCAAAAAGAGAGATAAGTTTTCACCATCATGCGAAGAAATTCATAAACTCACCTGTAAACACCATTTGTATAAAAGGAGGAGGACTACAGAAAGGAGAATTCCAATATTCGAAAATGACACATGAGGGATGCAATCTAACATTAGAAGTAATGGCAAAACAAACTAAGAGAGGATTGGCCTGGTCATGTGAGAATCAAAATGATGGGTGGAGAAAGGGACTTTTCGAAATATGTAAAAATGCAACTAAGAAAGATTTAGATAATGGAGACCCAAGGTGTTATTGGATTGATAAAATTTTATGGTCTAGTAGCTGCAAAATTTCAGAAGGAAGCCCTGGAGATATACAATTTCTCTGTAATAATAATAATAAGAGTCAAAACATGCAATTAGGATGGAGTGGGATGTGTAAAGTATTATGGGAACCCAGTTGGTACAATAAAAGCCCCTCTCGAACTAAAAGGGTTCCAACTGCTGCAACTAAGGTTGAGTCAGAGAACTGTTCACCCTGCATTACCAAGGCTAAGGTGGGTGAACGGACTATCAACACCTTAATATATCATACGCATCCACCCCAGGGATGTAAACCTACTAAAATGGATTGCCTTCACAACAAAACGATGTACAGTTTGTGTACTCTAAAGGGAAAAACTGTATGTTATAATCCCAACACTCCAGTTCGCCTTAACGTTACTTTATGGGCAGGCTTGCCTAAGACGGGTTTTAGAAAGGATCCCGAGGGAGAGGGTAAGCTGTATTTCCTTAATTATACTATACAGTTGCAGAAGGGGAAACAACCCCTAATTCTGGTGTTTGATGCATGTACTGCCACTAAGTGGGGAAAAGGAGTGCCTTGTGGAGACCAGGCTTGGATTAATAGTTATAAAATTAATCATAAATACTTGTGTGGAACTGTTCTCAACTGGGATTATGGTAATCCTAACGTTTGGATTCCTTGTGGAGGTACCACCCAGTGCTCAGGATGGAAATGTGTTTGTGATCACACAGGGGGTGGTTATAAGGGGTGCCCTTATGTAACTTCTTTCCGAAGGGGTGTCGGAAATACTATCCAATTAGAAATATCCCGTAATATTCCACCCATGGTGACGTATGGTTTTGGAATTGACGGAAAAGGGTTGGATCCAGAGACATATCTAACTATTAAAGTTGAGAGGATTAAAGATGGAGAAATAAAATCCCTTGGGTGGTCTGTGTATGATACTCTACGAAAATTAGATGACCCCTTACCAATAAATACTAAGGCTAACAATTTATTTATAGAAATGGCTGAGCAGGTGGCTAAAACCTTGACTGTTAAAAACTGTTTTGTTTGTGGAGGGACTAACATGGGAGAGCAATGGCCATGGGAAGCTCTGGAGGCTGATCCGGTGACATATAATAATCTTTCGTATGCTGGTAATGTCACAGCAAGAAAAGACTTCACTGGAATTGTGTGGACTCTGTCTACCAACCTGGTAGGGAGAAATTGCTTTGTTAGGAATGGATCTATTCATGTTGGGAATTTAATTTGTCTGGGAACATGGAGTCCTGACTATAGTATTTGGTCTTCCCCGGCTAATAATACTCAACCCCTACGTTTTAATATGACTAATTTGAGCTATTTGAATTCTTCCTCTATTAATGATATGTGGAAAGCACCCAATGCTATGTATTGGATTTGTGGAAAATTAGCGTATGAAACCTTGCCTAAAAATTGGTCTGGTTCTTGTATTTTAGGATGGATAAAACCATCATTTTTTCTGTTGCCTATAAAAGCCCGACAGGTGTTAGGGGTCCCGCTGTATGAAAAGGTTGGCTCTCAGAGCAGAAGAAGACGAGAGTTAGAATCAAACTCAGTCTTTTCCAACTTTCTTTGTAGTGATTTCACGAAATTTGAAAATAGTGATGTTTGGAGCTCAGAAAGAATTATATGTACATATGGTAGAGCAACGTGGGCAGAAGATGGAACTTATGGGTACCGTACACCCATTTATATGATAAATAGAATTATTCGTCTCCAAGCAGTATTAGATTTGGCTGGCCAACGAATTGATAAAGCTCTTAATATTTTGTCTACTGCTACAGACAAAATAAGAACCGCAGTATATCAAAACCGTTTGGCACTGGACTATTTGTTAGCCAAGGAAGGGGGTGTATGTGGAAAATTTAATCTATCTAACTGTTGTTTACAAATTGATGAAACTGGGGCCGTTGTGAAGCAGTTAACTGCAGAGATGCGGCAATTAACTTATAATCCTGACCAGATATGGCGGGGATTCAATTTGGATGGTGGGGGCTTTTTAGGGGGCATTTTTAGAAATTGGAAACAAGCATTGTTCATGGTTGGTATAATTTTTATTGGATTAATGATACTATCATGTTTAATTCCCATAATAAGAAATGTTGTCACCTCCACGGTGGGAAGCATAATACAAGCTCAGCAACATGAAAAGTCAATGATGGTATTAAAAGAAATTGGGGATCAGATCCAATTATTGGAAAGTATGAATACATTCCCCATGGAAAGTACAATAATAGAAAGAGAAAGGTTGAAAGAAATAAGGGAAAATATTAAGAAAATTGCCATATAAGAGATGGGGGAATTGATGGAATAAAATTGAAAAAGAGTTAATATTTTGTATGAACACTAGAGGGAGCCCAAGAGAGAGTTTTAGAAGAGAAATGTGTAATCATTTAATTGGTTAAAGAAAAACAATGTTAGAAGTTGATTGGTTAAATGTCATAATTCTATATAAGGTAATAGTTAGGGCGTTACTATCGCTGACTGGTTTGTGACCGCCCCGATCAGGCTAGCTGATATGGGAGTAGGAGGAGTTAGGGAGGGTATAACTGCTGTCTCACTTTCATTGTGGGTGTGGCTCTCCTTTGTGACTCAGGTGAAGTCAGGGTGAGACCCACCAACGCTTTGCAAACCGTTTTCAAATTAGCTTTGATTTTTGATAATAAAAAGAATTTTATTACTCTACTCCGAACCTCATCTCCAGAATTCTTTTAAATTCTGCAAACACCGGGACCACATTCTTGTATCAAAATGCACCAAGTAACAAATTGGATGAGTTTTGAAGCAGTTGAGCACCACTAATGATAATGGCTACTGGTTATAAATCTTTGAGATAAGGAAGTCCTTTGTCTTTTTTTAAAAAAATAAATCCTCAGAAAGGAGCCCTCAGTCCAAATTCTCAGCCACTGATGAATCAACCAATCACTTAATAGTACAGATAATTGTTCACATGTATTTGAATAGCGGGGAAAACTTCTTAGATTCACTGTTCTTTGGACTGATCAGAGAGCTTAGAACATATTTCTCTTTCTTGTCACTTACCACAGGGCCGTTTTGTTGCCAAATATGTTTTGCACGTTCGTTTTTGAGAGTTGTCAGTGGTTTTTAATAATTTGTGCTGTTTCATAACGCCTGCATAGCAATGTGGTGGAACATTCTGTGCAAGTGAGGCAGGAATTGCTCTGCAGCTTCAGAACTAAAGCAAGCTTGGCCGCAGGGACCCCCTGCGGAGCAGAGAGCCAAATTGCAGCCCTGCTCTGGGGTTAACTGAAACCAGCTGGCAAAGGCTGGGCTTTCTCTTGGCATCTGTGAGCGCAGATAAGCACAGCTCTGCCAGCCTCACTAGGCAGCCCATACCAAGGCATCAGTTCCACAGGAAGGCCAAAATAACATAATCTTGCAAATGATTATGCTGCGTGTGATGCTCTTCCTGGTACCCATATGAATTAGGAAGATGTCTGTCTGCCTGAACTGCTTACAAATTGCTACTTATTGCTTGTGGACTTAATATATATATTATCTCTGTTGCTTTGGTAATGGCGCTTCAACATCTCCATCAAGGTCAGCTTCCTTATTCCCTACACTTCCTCCCCCATCAGCTTCAGTCTTCCCAGAAGACTCCACGTCAAGGCCATGGGAGTGAACCATGAATGTGTGGCCTTCTTCTTCTGTTCAACTCCCCTAGTTCAGGGGTCCCCAATCCCTGGTCCACGGATTGGTACCAGTTGATGGCTCATTGGGAACCGGGCTGCAGAAGTAGCTGCATTTGCACATCTACGGGATTAGGTTGTGTACACGAAACCATCCCTTTCTTCCCCCCACTGCTGCCACCCACCACCCGCTATCTGCCACTATTTTCTGGTCTGTGGAACCAGAAAAGTTGGAGATTGTTGTCCTAGGTCTCTCAACAAGCCCTGTAATGTAACTGTACGCAGTTATTCCCCTCCCCCTGCTCCTGATCGTCAAACTGGCTTCTCCTCCCATTCTGTCTGTTCTTGCATCCTGTCCCTTGGGCCTCAAAGTAGATCCTGGACACTGTGCTGCCATGAGAAATGGAGCAGCTGGCGCAAGGGAAAGAGAAGGCTGCTTTTCCTCTTTTCCCCCTCTGCTTCTCCTCCTTCCCTCATGCCAGCCGCTCCATTGTCCATTTCTCCATTGCAGCACAGTGCAGCGCCCAGGATCCACTTTGATAGTGGAGGAAGGGGTTAATTTAGCAGTCGTGGGATTCAAATAATTTAAGAGGATCAGGTAGGCTGTTGTGGGAGCCCCAACCCACATGTGGGGTGGAGCTGGAGAATGGGGATGGGCCACACCTCCCACGACAGCCAACCTGATTTTGGGCGAATTGGTGGTTAAATTATTTGAATCCCACCACTGCTTCAGTAGCACCCCCGGAACGCCCACTCTGGAAAGCCACCCTTTCACCCTGGGATGTCCACACTTCTCCCAACAAGAGCAGTTCGCATGGACATGTTTTTCCTGGGCATCACAGATGAAACTGGCATACAAACTGCTGGTCTGAATGTGTGTCTCTTGCATTTTTTTCACAATCCCTCGAGGAAGTCTTCCTAATGCATCATGTATTTCAAACGTCTCCCTTTGCATCTAGATTCCAGAATAACCTCCATATACTGTTCTTCCCAATCTACTAGTAAGAATGGGTAGGAGGAGCTCTTCTTGCCTGTAAGTTGCAAGAGAGGCACCTCCTGCACAAATGGATGGAAAACAGGATGAATCCTTATTGTTGCTGGCAACTGCAAATAAAAGACCACTGGGAGGGGCCCAAAAGATATTGAAACTAACTAGCATTGAAGTTGGACAGAAGGCCAAACACCTGTGGGATGCTGTACTAAATGCCCTTCAGCAATTTCAGCCCCTTTTATCCCAGTGGGTCTGTGGCCCGTTTGTATGCTGCTTTTGCCAGATTCAGCTGCTTCTTTAAGAAGCACTGAGAAACTGCCTTCTTCTGCAGATTCTTTGAGGTGTGGAGAGTTGTCGAGACAAGAGTTATGGAGGCCAACATGTGATGGCAGTAGTAATAGCACTTAGAATTATATATCGCTTTACAGTGCTTTACAGCCCCCTCTAAGTGGTTTACAGAATCAGCCTCTTGCCCCCAACAATCTGGGTCCTCATTTTAGCGACTTCAGAAGGATGGAAGGCTGAGTCAACCTTGAGCCAGTGAGAATTGAACTGCTAGACTGCAGTCAGCCAGAAGCTAGCAGAGGTAGCCTGCAGTACTGAATTCTAACCACTGTGCCACCACGTCTGTTAGTAGCCATAAGTTGCCTGAATGCAGAGACATGACAATGGAGCAATGTATCGAGTTGTTGTAGATGTGAGCATCTAGAAACCAGCAAGACAAATAACAGAAGCCAGCATGGCTTTGTCAAAAGCAGATCATGCCAGACAAACCATTTTGCATTCTTTGACAAAGTGGCTAAATTAATGGACCAGCAAAATGCTGTGGATGTAGTACACTTGGACTTCAGTGAGACATTTTACAAACTTGGTCTTTGGCCCCAATGACTCTCAGAAAGAATGCAAACAAGCAGATGACTGCAAGGAATATAAATCCTTCCATCCTCCACCATTTGGTCAGAGCTGAAAAAGTTTGTTGGATGACAAGTGAAATGTCCTCAAGGAAAAACAAAGCCCAGTTACCTGTTGAAAAAGCACTTTTGGGACAACCATGACCTGGATGACTGAGAATCTCCATGGACAGTCACAGACTACCTCTTGGTAGGATAGAACAAGGTGGGATAGAGAGCATTGTCACCAGATGGATTTGTAATTAGCTGACCAACTGCACTCAATGGGTAATCCTCAATGGAACTACAGCTACAAGAGGTAAATATACAGTGAAGTACCTCAAGGTTCTGTCTTGGGCCAAGTACTTTCAACATCTTCATAAATGGTTTAGATGAGGGGATAGAAGGGGAATTCATCCAATTTGTAGATGACACCAAGCTGGGGGAGGGGGATCCAGTATTTTAGAGTCAAGATCCAGAAGGATCTTGACAGACTTGAATACTAGTCCCCATCTATTAAAACGCAATTCAGTGATGAGAAAAGGAAAGTGTTACACTTAGGCAAGAAAAAACAAAGACACAGATATAAATTGATGGTACCTGGTTCAATAGCAGCAAATGTGAGAGACATCTATGTGTCCTAATAGACCACCACTTAAATATGAACCTATCAGCTTGCCATTTTCAGCTTCTTTGCTTCTCTGGCATTCTGCCATAAAATGAAAGGGAGGAGGGGGAAGGAATTTGGGAAGTAAAGTTCAGGCATGGGACTGATGAATACAAAAGGAAAGATGGAGACAAGCTGACAAGAACTAGAGGTGTCAAACCAGAATAATCCAGCAGCCAAGCACACCTGGCTTGGGAACAGAATGTGAAACCATATCAAGGGGTGCCAAACCTCAATTCAGTTCTCAAAACATCAAAACAGTAAACTATTGTACACTGATGTCAAGGGTGGGGGAGGGCCAGGGAAAGTGGGAAAGTGCAACCTTTGCACAGGAATACTCAGATCTAGCTGTCAGGGTGCCAAATAGCATCCAAAATTAAATCAGAGTCTGAGGGAAAGCATTCCTCAAAGTTCCAATTTATTAAGAGAGCCATGTTGGCAAATCTGGGAAAACCCGAATCTGAAAGCTTCCAGGTTTTCCCCACCCAAGATCCTGCCCCAACACCCACAAGACCATCACATGGTCCAGTCTTCCACTGCCATGCCAGCAGCTTCCACCCACCCAGGTGCAGAGGTTCAAAGACAAAGGATGGCCTTGACCTTCTAGAAAGAATTTTGTTATGGCTACATATCATCTAACTCTGTACAATCCCCCCTCCCATTTTCCCACAATAGATAATGCATAGTAGAATAATAGAAAGTATGGCAGGTCAAAGATCCAAAAGAAAAGTTGGCTTCAGGCTTTGACACTACCTTTATTTTCACTGTAACAGCTTAATTTTAGTAAAACAGCTTTCACTTCAGCTTAATGGAGTCTAGGGTCTCTCTTTTCTAAATGCCTGAGCTGGGACAGGTCTGACAGAGCCAGTAATGTGATATAGCTGCAAAAGAATTAATGCAGTCCTGGGTTGCATCAACAGAAGGAGCTTAGTTTTAAGATCATGTGTAGTGATTGTACTGCATTATAGTGTACTGGTGAGACCACAAATGAAATACTGAATCCAATTCTGGTCACTATGATACAAAAACAAGACATTGAAATCCCAAAAAGAGCACAGAAAAGAGCAACAAAGATTATAAGAGTTCTGGAGGCTAAATCATATGATGATCAATTGAGGGAAGTAGGTATGTTTGGTATGATGTCTAGAAGGGCTAGGAGTAGCATTCTCCCAGTAATTAAGGGCCTGTTACAAAGAAATGGAAATCAATTTATTCTCCAAAGCACCTGAAGGCGGAACAAGAAGTAACAGGTGGAAAATCATTAAAGAGAGACCCAACCAAGGAAAAAATTCCTGATAGAAAGAATACTTTTTCAAGGGAATGACTTGCTTATGGAGGTGGCAGGTTCTCCATCATTGGAAGTTTTCAGGAAGGGACTGGACAGCCATTTGTCCAGAATGATATAGGATTTCTTGCCTTGGGAAGGAGATTGGACTAGAAGCCCAAGTTCCCTTCCAACCATAATAATTCTGTGTTCTATGTTGCAGGTCTGTGATGGTGAACCTATGGCATGCTTGCAGAGGTGGGTTCCTGCCAGTTCTAAACTCTTCTATAGAAGAGGTTCCACAAATCTACAGTGCCATTTAGAACCGGTTCCAGCTCCCTCCCCCCGCCCATCCGCACATCATCAAGATGAAGAGCGAGAGGAAGAATTCTGGGAGTTGAAGTCCACAAGTCTTAAAGCTGTCAAGTTTGAACACCCCTGGGTTTTTTTTCTAAAGGGTAAGGGGTGCAATGGTCTTGGAACATGACAGCTTTAAGACTTGCGTGCTTCAAATGCCAGAGTTTCTGAGCCAATATTTTGTTTGCTAAGCAAGAGCGTTGTTAAATGAGTTTCACCACATTTTACAAGTTGGCCACACCCACCCAGTCACATGGCTGGCAAGCCACTCCCAACCGGTCACATGGTTGGCAAGCCACTCCCACCTGGTCACATGACCGGCAAGCCACTTCCACAAAGCAGGCCACACCTACAGAAGAGGTTCTAAAAAATTTTGAAACCCACCACTACATGCGTGCCACAGGTGACACACAGAAACCTATCTGTGGGCATGCGAGCCGTCGCCCTAGCTCAACTCCACCATGCATGCATGTGCACCTCCCTCCAGCCAGCTGATTTTTGGGCCTCTGCAGCGCATGCACGGGGTGGGGTGCATGGACAGGGGCTGTGGCCCATTTTTGCTCCCAGGAGGTTGCAGGGAAGCCTACTAGGCCCAAAACGGGGAGCCCAGGGGTTGCTTGGACATGCACAGGGGTGAGTGGGTGGAGCACGGGGGTCATACATGCATGCAGGGGGGCGGGGCACACAGGGTGCGTATGTCGCTGCACATTGCATTATGAGTGTGGGCATGGGTGCGTGCTGTTGCACACACTTTCAGCATGTGAAGACAAAGAGGTTAGCCATCACTGATGTAGGCAACTTCTGCAAGCATCATTAACTCTGTCCAACAGCTCCTTAAATGTTGCTGCAGTCATTGGTTCATTCTCTCAGACTCTCCATTTGATCCTGGATGATGCGATGGATCAAATGGATTTTAAAGTTTCATATTTGAAAGAGGGCCTTGCAAATCTCTGGGGTGCCTTGTCTATTTCAGTTAAGCCCTTCTCATCATTCCACCCCACGACTCTGTCAAATAATTTATGTGTATGCCCTCACTTTACACTGATGTCAGCTCCACTATGTAGAGTAGACCAAACCAGAAAATCAATTCTACGAAAAGGCTAAGACTACTTGTAATGAGATTGGCTACCTTAGCAGAGTTTTGTAAGTATGATTGTGCTGTGCCACCTCCCACTTCTTTTACCCAAGTGAATTGGGGAGGGGTCTCCACGAGCCACTTATCAACACTATCATTTGTTTGTAGACTTACAATGTGTTTTACCCTGATCACTTTGTTAATGGAGCTTGAATATCTATTGCAAGTTCATCTTCCCACTTTCTACAAATTCAGAGCAAATACATGTTAAGCATGTATTTCTAAATTAAAATATAGGTTGCATTGCTGAATGCAGTCCCAAGTGAAATCTTCACAGATGGCCATCTAACTTAGGGCAGGGGTTGCTCAAGCTCTCTTATCTGCCACTTTCACTTTCCAGTCCTTCACCAGAACTGCATGATGCTTGGAGTGACAAATTTTCTCAGGTCTGGCAGGCAACAGGGTCTGCAACAAGAAAGCATCTTGATGGTGAAATAAAAGCCGTTTTTTAATCTTTTATGAATAGATACTGCCACGGGCTTCTGCTGACTTCCAATTCTGGTGCACATTCCCTCAAAATGCTTTGTGTGTTTTTGTTTAAACAAAGTGCACAATATATGAGAAACATAAAAAGAATGCTAAATTAAAGTCTGGTTTATAAATTCTGAGAGAGCGGAACCACACTCCAACTCCCCAGAGATTAAATTTCCTACTGTGGGTCAGTGGTAGGATTCAATTTTTTTACAACTGGTTCTGTGGGCGTGGCTTGGTGGGCATGGTATGGCTTGGTGGACGTGGCAGGGGAAGGATACTATAAAATCTCCATTCCCTCCCCACTCCAGGGGAAGGACACTGCAAAATCCCCATTCACTCCCCACTCCAGGGGAAGGATACTGCAAAATCTCCATTCACTCCCCACTCCAGGGGAAGGATACTGCAAAATCTCCATTCCCTCCCCACTCCAGGGGAAGGATACTGTAAAATCTCCATTCCCTCCCCACTCCAGGGAAAGGATATTGCAAAATCTCCATTCCCTCCCTAGTCCAGGGAAAGGACACTGCAAAATCCCCATTCACTCCCCACTCCCGGGGAAGGATACTGCAAAATCTCCATTCCCTCCCCACTCCAGGGGAAGGATACTGTAAAATGTCCATTCCCTCCCAATCAACTGGGACTCAGGAGGCAGAGAATAGATGATAGACTGACGGGGCCAGTCAGAGGTGGTATTTACCAGTTCTCTGAACTACTCAAAATTTCTGCTACCGGTTCTCCAAAACTGGTCAGAACCTGCTGAATACCACTTCTGGTCTGGGTGCAGCAAAGAAGGTTTCTGAAAGACCAGCCTCTAAGAACAGGAGGCATCTTGAAAGAGCTGCTGTCCTTAACAGTTGGAGAAAACAATATAATTTTTGTCTGCAGTTCTGTTCTTCAATCTCTCTGGACTGTTCATGTCCCAATAGATGCAATTTCACCAGGATTGTTTGTCAGTAACTAGCTCTTTTGAGTTCTTGTAAACTCCCACTTGCATCATCAGTGATGGTATCTAACTGCCTCCTTTTGGGAGAGGGTACTTCCTCCATTGCCTTTGATACTTCTAAGCATCAGGGCCTTCCCCAATGACACTTTCCTTCCCATTATATGTCTAAATTACAGAAGCTTTGCTTTCATTATAAGTGCTTTCAGGGAGCAATCTGGTTTCTCTTCCTCTAGTATGGAATCATTTGTTCTTCATGTAGTTCTGGCATTCTTTCTTGTTTTCCCCTGCACCACAATTCAAAAATATCAATTTTATTTAATCCAGATTTTGGATGGTCCAGCTGGCAGCTGTATGTTACACCTGGGGAAATGATATCCTTGATAATATATACTTTTGATGTCAGTGTGATGTCTCTACTATGTTTTGATCTGTCATAGTTGGTCTCTTGAGATGCAGAATCTCTGCTTCATTGCTGGTTACTGCTCTGAATTACTAAGCCCTGGAAAATAAAGCTTGCAGGATCCAATTGTCAGACCTGCAAGCCATCTTTTCTTTTTTGGATGGGTTGGTCACCGGGACAAGAAGTTTAGTCTTCCAAAATGGGCTCCAGCGCAAGTCCGAAAATGTGGAAAATTAAACCTCTAGTCTCAGAGACCAACCCAAATTGCATCCTGTAACATTATCCTGGGACACATACCGTAGTTTTTGGAATATTAGATGCATCTTTTTCTCTCAAAAAAGAGAGTGAAAATCTGGGTATATCTTATACACTGAATACAGCATTTTTTGCCTCCTGAAACCCCACCCCCTTTGGAAAAATGGCCATGCATAGTCTTTAGGAAGCTTCCAGAGTGTTCCTTGGGGCTGGGGAGGGCAAAAACGAACAGAAAACAGGGTGGTTTTTGCTCATGTTTGCCCCCCCAGCCTCCAGGAGCATTCTAAAAGTCTCCTAAAGGCTATGCATGCCTCCTTTTTTTTTTTTTTTTTTTTTTACAAAAAACAGGCCTGTTTTCGTGAAAAATGGGCCATTTTTGAGAGGTCTGCAGAGTGCAAAAATTTTTTTTTTTTAAATTTGCCTCTTCAAAATCTTGGTGCGTCTTATACTCCGGTGTGTTTTATACTCCAAAAATATGGTATATTCACTTCATTGGTGAAAATAAAGTTTGTTCCCAGTTCACCTTTTTGTCTGATTCTTTGCATTGGATTGGCATAGCCCGTTGCCACCTGTGTAGGCTTTTGAACAGAAGACTGGATTAGGCACTTTCACCTTCAACAAAAGGTCCAAGGCGATTTCTGCCATGTTTGGTAGTTTTGCTTTTATGATGTTGTAAACCACCCAGAGTCACCTCTGTTGACAATCTCTTAATTGGACAATCAATGAAATATGAGCCAGCAGTGTGCAGCAACAACCAAAAAAGCCAATGTAATCCTAAATTGCATTAATAGAGGGATTGAATCAAGATCACATGAGGTACTGTTATGGTGCCACTCTATAAAGCCTTAGTAAGGCCACACCTAGAATACTGCATTCAGTTTTGGTCACCGCATTATAAAAAAAAAGATGTTGAGAGAGAGAGCAGAGTTCAGAGAAGAGCAACAAAAGTGATTAGGGGATTCGAGGCTCAAACATATGATGAACGGTTGCAGGAACTGGGCATGGCTAATGAAGAGAAGGACCAGGGGAGACATGGTGGCAGTGTTCCAATATTTGAAGGGCTCCTATAAAGAAGAGGAGGGGAAGGCCCCCTCCTCTTCCAAGGCCCCTGAAGGTCAGACAAGGAATAATGGATGCAAACTAATCAAGGAGAGATTCAACCTAGAAATAAGAAGACATTTTCTGACAGTGAGAACAATTAACCAATGGAACAGATGGCCTTTAGAAATTGTATGTGCTCAATCGCTGAAACATTTTTATGAAGAGACTGGACTGCCATTTGTCTGGAATGATATAGGTTTTCCTGCTTGGGTGAGGGGTTGGACTAGATGACCTATATGGTCCCTTCCAACTCTGTTATTCAGTAAACCTGATGGGGAAATGGGTGGCATATTTATTTAATAAAGAAAGAAACTAAAAATAATTATCTAATCAGTTAAAGGGGGGAAAAGGAATCTGGTATGATAGAAACAATGAGCTGAAATGAGAGCAGTACAGGTTCTGTTTTGCTTCTACTTTGCTCTCCGAGGGGGATCTGGGTTCAAATGGACTTAAGCCTGACAACTGATACAAGGAAGGGGTGGGGCTCCTTGATGGTCTCTGAGTTTGGCTCTTTTCTTGCAGCCGTTTCATTACCCAAACTAGGTAATGTTATCAGTGCTAGCAGGGAGTGAGGTTTGATCCCAGTTGACATTCTAGTGACTTGCCCTGTCACTATTGGTGGTCTTGGAGGTTCTTTGGTTGCTGTTGGTTTGTTTGGCAGTTCCTTGATTGGGGTATTGTTTCCTTTTTGATTGTTGGTCTTAGAGTTAATTTATGATCATCTGGGTGTTAATTGCTGGTGGGGAGGTGCTTTGGTCTTTTTGTTCCCTTTTTGGGCTTGTTGATCGTCTCTTTTGCAATTTGCTAGAGTGCCAGGCTTCCAGAGGTTCTCTAGCATTTTTGGATTTGGCTTGGTCTAGGATGCTCACTGTGTCCCAGCTGAAACTTTGGGTAAGTCTCAGTGGTGGGCTCTGGGTAGTACGCCTGGGTACGGGCATACCAGTGGTAGCTGGGAGCAGTGGCCACCGTACTGGAATGGTGGCTCATTTGGTCCACCTGCCCACCTGCGTTCCTTGCCGCTTTTTGAGGGAAACAGGCCAATTGTGCATGCACGCACAGCGTATGGTGCCTGTGTGACCTCCACCAAGCAGCTGAGTGTCACTCGGTGTACCAGTTGCGACGGGATCCGGAACCCACCTCTGGTAAGTCTGTCCATAAGTTGTGAAATTAAAGAGTTTTCATCATGTCTTCTGACTGCTAGTTGATGTTCATGGATGCATTCTGCTAATCTTCTGTCTTTTGACCCACATAATGGCTGTTACACTCATTACACTGTAAGTTGTAAATTACTCTTCTGTTTTCTCCTGGGCTGCTAGGTCTTTTGCTTAGGATAGTTTGGATTCTAGGGTCTCAGCATCTATTTTATGTTGTGGTAACCCAGACCTAGATGCAGTATTCCTATTGTGGACTCACTAGTGCAGTACAAAGTGGTACTAGAACTTTGTGTGATCTTGCTTCTCTTCCTCTGTTGATGCAGCCTAGGACCACGTTGGCTTTTGGGAAAGCCACAGCATATTGCTGGCTCATACCACCAGGACACCTAAAGACCCCTCACAATTGCTACTGTTGAGCCAGGTACCACCTATTCTATACAGTGCCTCAATAGCAGAATGCCTGTGTCCACCAACAACATATAATGACTCTCCTTTTTTGATAGAATGACTGGTGTGTCCTTGGGAGTGCAGGAAATCTAGTATTATTTGACCCCAGGAAAGCAATAGAATAGAATACAATAGAATAGAACAGAACAGAATAGAATTAGGAATAGGAATAGGAATAGGAATAGAATAGAATAATAGGAATAGGAAGAGGAAGAGGAATAGAATAGAGTAGAAAAGGATTAGGATTAAGATTATGATTATGATTAGGAATAGGAATAGAATAGGAATAGAATTAGAATTAGAATTAGAAATAGGAACAGGAACAGGAACAGGAACAGGAATAGAATAGAATTCTTTATTGGCCAAATGTGATTGGACACACAAGGAATTTGTCTTTGGTGCAGATGCTCTCAGTGGACATAAGGAGAATAAAATACATTAATCAAGAATAAAAAGATACAACACTTAGTGATGGTTAAGGTTACCAATAAGCTATCAAATCGTACAAATAAACACATAAAACAATATAAATTTAAAGATACAAGTAACATGGTTATAGTCATAAGTGGGAAGATACAGATACTCGGAAGGAAGAGAAGAATAACATTGCCCATAAGGCTCTAGTAGAGAAGATGGCAAAATGTGGACTGGACTGTGCTACTACTGGATACAGAGCTGGTTGAAGAGTCATACCCAAAAAATATACATTAAAAATTCTGCATTTGTGTTGGAAAGAAATATAGAACTGAATATAGAGCTGGGGACATTGTCAGCCCTGTAGAAATTCAATGCATTTACAAATGTCTTGAATGAGAGACCAGGAAATGTCAGTGACAACACAAAAACAGGGCACATTATCATGTATCAGGACCCTCTTGACAAACTGGAAGAATTTCACGAGAAACAAGTGGGACTAATTTCAAGAGACAAAGGGTTATTTTTGAGAAGTCAGACTAAATGGCACGAGATCAGGATGGGAACTTCTATGCTGGGGAGCAGGTCATGTGAAAAGGGTTTGTGTGTCTTGTCAGGTCACAAGGTGAGCATGGATATGTAGAATTCAAGAGAAGACAATATTCCTCTCGGTTCTGTATAGGTGAGGACATATCCATAGTATCACACCCATATATTAAGAATCCACATAATAGGAAGGACATCGCCAAACAGAAAGACGTCCAAAGGAAAGCAACTCAGATGATAAACTCAGAAAAGAAAAACTTGAGAGGAACAGTTGGAGGCGTTGGGTACGATCAGACAGGTGAAGAGAAAACTGTGGGGAGATATGTAAAATGCCATTTCCTACAGAGGCACTAAGTACACGTCCATTAAATGCAATTCTGTTTAGAAGTACAGATGAAAGAAAAAGCACAAGGATCTTCGGTTGAAGTTCAAATTTTCCAAGTTTAATTTTCATTTCAAGTAAAAAATTCCCCCAGAGGATCTGCCAGCATTTTGAAATGGAAAGTACAACTTTGATTTACCTCTTGAAGTTAATTCACATTTTGATGAGTCGTAGAAGTTGGGGGAGCTGATTCCTCAGCATTCTGCTGTCACCTGAAGGTCAGCCTATTCAGAATCTCTGGAGAGATGCCTGCCTTTTCTTATTCTATCCGGGCTTGAATTTCATAAACAGGAAGTCAAAGGAAGTTCTCGTTGTGTTCTAATTTAGACTCCCACCAGATTCAGAATCTAATTTTTCCATGTTTTCATTGCTCTGACTTTGGTATTGTCATCCTTTTGAAACAAGAAGCATCAACTATGAGTATTAATATTATTGTAAAGTTAACAGTAACAGAATCTTGCAAATCTGAAATTCTGGTTTTCCTTTTCCCTCTCCCCTCCCTATATTTCCTCCTCTGCCCTCCTCCTCCTCTTCCTCCTCCTCTCTCCTCTCCTCCCCATATCCATTCTCCCTCAAGATAAGTGAAAGGTAAACTTTGGGAGGAGACTTGCTTTCTTCAATCCAAGAAAAATATTAAGGCAATGCTGGAGGACTAGTACTTTTTGCCTGCCTGCTATCCTCTCCAGCTCTTCTTCCAGTCTTGGTCAGCAACCTTTCCAAAAAATGCTCTCACACGTCCTGATCCTCACTTACAAGGAGCTATTATTTGGAAACACAAAAACATTAACAAGGCAGCAAGCACCCCCATAAAAATGTAATGCTGAAGAGACCCTCATCTCCTTCTCTTTAATGGATACTCACCCTATTAGGTCTCTGCTTGTACGAGTGGCTTCTTTTGTGGGAGAACATAAATTCAGCTCCCCTGCAAGGAAGAGAGGAAGCTACTGAGTCGGTGGTTCAATCATCTCAGAATTGGAGGAAGCCACGTTGAGTTGAAAGTGTTGAGTCTTTCCTGCCCTCCTCTGGCCCTCAGCACCCAGCACTGGCCTCTCCAGTTTCTAGCCTGGTGCTTGAACCACTAGGCCAAACTGCCTTTCTAAACAGATTTGCAAACAGAAAATCTCTTGCATTTCCTAACATTCAGACCAAATTTGTTTTCCTGTCATATCCTGAGCCTTATTATAATCAGTTGCGATACAGGTGGTTCTGACTTAATGAACAGAATAGGCAGAAATGAGTGGGCAGAGGCTGCTGTCCTTCTGCTTCCCATTTGGCTATTGGAGGGCGGGACGTGCTGCGGTGGGCATTCATGTGTGTTATTTAGGGCCTCTCCTGCTATAGGGTCTTCATGCAAAGACCCAAAGAAAAGTCAGACAGAATATTTGGTCATAAAATTCCTGCTTATCACAAGGTGTCAGGAGTGCCTCATTCAGTATCCAAGAAAGAAAACCCCCAACTCTATTTCAGTAGAGATAAAGGTAAATGAAAACAGCTAACGTGAAGCAAGACCTGAAGCAAAAAAACATGAATGTGTACAAATCAAACATTTGCCCAGGACCCTCTCCCAGTTACCCCAACCCAATGTCCAATCTGCAACTCCCAAAAATGTCATGTGGAGTGCATCTTCAGGTGGCCTCATTCGGCTGGTATGCAGAGACAATTAGCAATAGAAATAGCAGTTAGACTTATATACCGCTTCATAGGGCTTTCAGCCCTCTCTAAGCGGTTTACAGAGTCAGCTTATTGCCCCCAACAATCTGGGTCCTCATTTTACCCACCTCGGAAGGATGGAAGGCTGAGTCAACCCTGAGCCGGTGAGATTTGAACAGCCGAACTGCCGAACTAGCAGTCAGCTGAAATAGTACTGCACTCTTACCACTGCGCCACCTCGGCTCTCTCTGACCTTGACCAAGCCCAAACACGAGCCATCAGCATGCACAAAAGATGGTGAGAACAAAACTCCCTTCATGATAACTCCTCCAGCATCTAGCAATTCCCCCCCATAAAATACCACAAGCCCCCACCCTCCCCACTACTATGGCAGCCAATAGCAAGCAAGCAAGCAAAGTAGAGGCTGACACATTGGAAAGAAGCCAAATGAACCCAATTTCTGTTTAAAGAATGGAAAATATACTTAACAGGAATAACAGATGATTACAGGAAAACATTTACTGTATTTCAGTGAATCTTCAGAAGTTGTGGGTGTTCCATCACAGGAAGTTCTTAAGAAGAGACTGAATAGTCAGAAATGGCATAGAGTCTCCTGCGTGAGTAAGGGGTTGGACTAGAGCAGGTCAGAAAGAGACTGCAAAAGCTTGAAAATAATTTGGCAAATCAGCAGTGATTTGTCAAGAACCTGCCTCTTCTGACAAATTGTGTCTCATTTTTGATTTGACCACTTCCTTTAATCAATTGTGGGAGTATCACAGAAACAGTATTCCTGGATTTCAATGACAAGTTTGACAAACTACTGCAAAATACATATACCTTGATTAGCAAGCTAGTTAAGTGTGGATTATTAACCACAACCACATTTTTTTGTTTGCTGGCTCAAAGATCACACAAAAACTACGGATCAATTGGAGAAAGGCATCACTTCCACTTTGCGGGAGACGGTGCAGAAGAAAACATGAATCTGAACAATTCTCTCCAATAAGATTTTATTACAAATACAAGTTTCAAAATAAAGAACTCTTTATAGGAAAAATCTGGTTTAATTTGTTTTTCTTGTTCCTTGTTATTCTTATTTTTAATCTAGGGTGCTCTGTCCTATCTAATTTTATTTCTATTGACAATAATTTTATTTATTTATTAATAAATTTATATGCCACTCAACTCAAGTGGGTAAGTAAAAGCAATAAGACAACATTTTAAATATTAACATTATAATTTACAAAGATGGGCAAGGAAGAAATCAAGATGCACAATAGAAATAGAATAACAGAGTGGGAAGGATCCTTGCAGGTCTTCTAGTCAACCCCCTGCTTAGGCAGGAAGCACTACACCACTTCAAACAAATGGTTATCCAACATCTTCTTAAAAATGCCCAGTGTTGGAACATTGGATGAAGAGGTGGAGGTCAGGTTGGCAGAAGACAGATAATTGGGTCGATAGGTAATTTTGTGGATGTGAAATAGCATTCCCAATTATCCTGATAGGTTGGTAGGGGGTAGTGTAATTGCACTTCAAACCTGTTTTTTATCTGGCAGACATTTGGGCTGGGAAGTTAAGTGAGCTGTGCCAGATAATGTTTGTATTGTAGGCTGGAATTTCCCGTCTGTGACTTCATTTATTATTTAGATTGTTTAATTGTTGTTTTTAACTTTGTGTGCGCCCAGAGTCTCTGCTGTGAGATGGGCAGCCATACAAATTGTTTATATGAATAAATAAATAGTTGGAATGTGGTTCAAATAACAACCATGAGATTTTTGTCAAGAGAAGCAGAGGGCTCCTTCCCTAGGAAAACAACAGCCAAATGCATAGTTCTATCTTGCAATAGCTCTGTGAGTTGAACCATGTTTAGGAATGGCTGGAAAAAAACCTGGCCAAGGAAAGCTTAGTATCACCAGAAATATACTTTCCAAATCGTAAAATAATTGGCCTATTTTATGGACACCTCAGGTTGGATCCAGTGTCTAAAGCCACATTCTACAAAAGATTAAGAGAAATTGGACCATGGTCAGAGAAGGCAATAAGGACAATCAGGCAGAGATGGGTTGCTGCCGGTTCGGCTCGGATGGGCCGAAGTGGTAGTAGCGGCAGCGGAAAGCTCCACCCACCCGTCCAGATGCACGCATGAGTGTGCATGGGATGTGGCTGGTAGTAAAAAAAATTAGCAATCCAGCTCTGCAATCAGGGATCTGGAAGATGTGTCCTATGAAGAAAGATGGGACATAGAATCATAGGGTTGGAAGAGACCTTGGAGGTTTTCTAGTGTCAGATCCAACCTCCTACTCAAGCAGGAGAAGGTTGGACTAGAGGACCAAGCAGGAGACCCCTTAACCATGAGGAATACTGAATGAAGAGCTATTGAATGAATGGATATAAACTCTACTTTCAAATATTTCATTTGTATTTTTAAGATGGCCTATGTAGTTCTCCTTCCCTTCAGTCTTCTGAGTAGGGAGACAGAGATGCTGGGTTGTGTTTTTTTCTTTGTCCACTTTGTATTTATTTATGTTTCAAATTTATATGGTCAACTATCTTGCACAGAGCAATTCTGGGCAGTGCACCATAAATCCCCAAAGAAAACATAGAATAGAATTCTTTATTGGTCAAGTGTGATTGGAGACACAAGGAATTTGTCTTCGGTGCATAAGCTCTCATTGTGCATAAAGCTGTAAGTGATAAATCATCATCATAGTCATCATAAAGATACATACATCATAAATCATAACATACAACACTCAATGATAGTCATAGGAGACTAAATAAGCAATCAACATAACTCATACTAGAAAACTAAATAAAACAATCTAGATCAATATAAAATTTGAAAAATATTTTTCAAAACCAGATGAAAACAATGAAACATAAATAAGAACCCAAGCACAAGAAGGGAAAACATAAAGATGCTATGCATGATGCAACCAATGATAAACTTCCTCTTTCCAGGCGATCACTGAGCCTGTTGGAAGAACCCCAATTTAAGGGATTTCTGGATGGCCAGAAGGGCTAAGCTTGGCTGGGGGAGGGGGGGCAAAGAGCCAGGGCAGAAAAGGCCCACTTCCTGAGTTGTCAGACGAAATTCTTTAGCAAACACGACCTTCATGCTGGATTTGTTGGGGTGGGTAAAGATAAACAAGGAGAGGCGGCCCCAGAGATAATAGAAATAGCACTAAGACGTACATATTGCTTCACAGGGCTTTTACAGCCCTCTCTGTGGTCTAGAGAGTCAGCCTATTCACCTGAAGAATCTGAGTCCTCATTTTACCAAGGCTGAGTCAACTTTGAGCTGCTCCAAATCGAACTCCTGGAGTGAGCAGTGAGTTAGCTTCAGGGGTGGGTTTCTTGCCCTGTTCCAACCGGTTCAGTTGGAACGAGGCCGGCGGCGTCCTCGCGCACGCACGTGGTGCACGCATGCATACTAGCGTCTGCGCGATGCTCCAGCTGCTCCTGGAGGATCGCGCAGGCGCTGTATGCGTTCTGCGCATGCGTGGAAAGCGCAGAATTCGTAAAAACCGGGTAAGGAGCGGGCGCGGGTGTGCGGGCACGCGCGGGCGCGGGGGGGGGGGGCTTCGCCGTTCCCGGAAGTTACTTACTTCCGGGTTCGGCGACCAACCGGATCGCAGGGACCGGTGCGAACCGGTCGAAACCCACCCCTGGTTAGCTTGCACTACTGCATTCTAGGGACGTGGTGGCTCAGGGGTCTCAGTGGCTCAGTGACTAAGACACTGAGCTTGTCAATCAGAATGTCAGCAGTTCAGCAGTTTGAATCCCTATTGCCATATAATGGCATGAGTTCCTATTACTTGTCCCAGCTTCTGCCAACCTAGCAGTTTGAAAGCATGTAAAAAATGCAAGTAGAAAAATGGGGACCACTTCAGTGGGAAGGTAACAGCATTCCGTGCACCTTCAACATTTAGTCATGCCATCCACATGACCACGGAGAAGTCTTTGGATAGCGCTGGCTCCTCAGCTTAGAAACAGAGATGAGCACTGCCCCCTAGAGTCGGGAACGACTAGTACTCAGGTGCGGGGGAACTTTTACCTTTACCTTTACCTTACTGCATTCTAACCACTGTACCACCAGAGCTCCTGGGCCCATGCTACATAGGGCTTTAAAGGTCAAAAACAGCACTTGGGAATTGGACCAGGAAGCAAACTGGCAGTCAACGCCACTCACGAAGCAAATGTGTAATATATGACTTCCAAGTGCATTTTGCAATAGCTGAAGCTTCCTGATACTCTTCAAGAGTAGCATTATAGTAGTCTATTTGGAAGATGACCAGAGTGTGAGTAGCTGGGTTTAAATGACCTTCTGACCACAACTACTAACTGCTACACGAGCAGGACTTGTGAGTCCACCAATTTTGCATACTGGGTCTGTTTGGGGCAGATCTAATGCCATTCCATTGAGTACCAAGATGGTAAAGTCCCAGATTCAGAAGGCCCCTAAACCCAAAGCCATTTTGCCCCTCTAAAGTTCAGTTGAAACCTGTTGTTCCCCATCCAGACCTCTGTAGCCTCAAATTACCAGGGTCAGAGAGACACAATTGAGTGCCATCGGGGTTCAGCAGCTCTCTTCAATTGGTACTTGATCTTGCTCCTACTTGTTGCAACTCTCCTGCCATTCAACAACAACAACAACAACTCCTCCTCCTCCTCCTCCTCCTCCTCCTCCTCCTCCTCCTCCTCCTCCTCCTCCTCCTCCTCCTCCTCTTTGCATTTCTAGCAGCAGGGACTTTCTGACTATTGATGTGAATTGCCTTCCTAATCAATAGTTGTCTTAATAGCCAGACCAAAGGAACAGTTCCTACTAAATTCCCCATCCTCTGAATTGCTTCTTACCTGGCTGGACCTGCCCCCCTTCACCCTCGCTGACTTTGGTTCCTTTCCTCCCACCCCAACTCTCTGCCTGGAATGTTGACTTCAGGGTACTAGTAATCGGCTCCCTTTGTGCCCCATTCAGCTCCTTCTATTTTCTTTTGCCCCATTCATCACTTTGAAAAATGAGAGATTCGTTGCCATTGCTTATCAAGCTGCCGCTTCTCAGCTCCCCTCGGCCCTCGTAGTTATGATCCGAACAGGAAACACTCCCATGTTGTTAATTAAGGGTGATTCTTCAGGAAAGTCACAACTAAATGGCCCGGCTGGTCTGTGGCATGATGGATGAGCCGCCCGCAGGATGCCTCCTGACTTTCCTTTCCAAAGAACCCCTCCCTGCATTCCCCAGGTTCATGTCCTCCCCAGACTGGGCAGTCATCCAAAGAGGCTGGCCCGCCCCCTTGGCTGCTGTGGCCAGCTGGGGAATGATCTCTCCTCTTCTGAGGGCAAATCAGGGGGGGCTGGAGACCCCCTGGCTGGTTCGGCTGCTGGCTTATTTCCTCACAAGGGCACAAAACCAATTTTTGAATGAAGTCACTACAATCCACTGTAGAAATTGCAGTGAGGGCTCTTGCTGAAAAAGAAAAAGCCAATGCAATCCTACAGTAAGTTGCATTAACAGAGGGATACAATCAAGATCAAGTGAGGTACTAATACCATTCTATAAAGCCTTAGTAAGACCACACCTAGAGTACTTTTCTCACTGCACTATAAAAAAGATGTTGAGACTCTAGAAAAAGTGCAGAGAAGAGCAACCAGGATAATTAGGGAACTGGAGACTAAAACATATGAAGAACGGTTACAGGAATTGGCCATGGCTAGTCTAGTGAAGAGAAGGACCAGGGGAGACATGAGAGCAGACTTTCAATATCTGAGGGGCTGCAACAGAGAGGAGTGGGTCAAGCTATTTCCCAAAGCACCTGAAGGCCAGACAAGAAACAGTGGATAGAAACTGATCAAGGAGAGATTTAACCTAGAAATAAGGTGTCAGGATTGCTTCACTTAGTAACCAAGAAAGAAACCACTCAACTCCATTTTGCAGAATTAAGAGTACTTTTACTCGTTATAAGTAAATAGAAGCTAAGTAAAGCTGGATCTGAGCAAAAGCACGTGCAAGCATAGATATCAATACATGACCTATTCCCCTCCCCTTGGTAACCCCAGCCCATAGTCCAATCCAATATCTCCAAAGCTGTCATGTGGGAGACATCTTCAAAAATCATCATCAGGTTGGTATGCCGGACAGTTGGCCTTGGCGGGAAACTCCTCTCCCTGCCACATGTACAGTAGATGGTGAGAACAACTCCCAATTAACAGTCCTCCTGTACAGAATATTTCCCATACCCAAATACCATGCCCCTCCTCCCCGTTTCAATGGCAGCCGAAAAGCAAGCAGCAAAACAGGCTGACATAAGGAGGAACTTTTTGACAGTGAGAACAATCAACCGATGGAACAGAAGTTGCCTTCGGAAATTGTGGGAGCTTTACCACTTGAGACTTTCAAGAAGAGATTGGACTGCCATTTGTCAGAAATATGTAGGGTCTCCTGCTTGAGTGGGGGGTTGGACTAGATGACCTATAAGGTCCTTCCAACTCTGTTAATCTGTGAAAAAAATGCTGAATGGAATGCAGAATTCATTCACTCAAAGAAAGGATCCCACATTCTGTATGAAATGGCTGGCAGGATGCTTCCCACCACAGCCAGGTATTCCTGAACATTCTGCATAATATTAATTGCTAAATTTACCGGTTTTACCCAAGGAGATAAAAAGGGCTTCTAATGAGGCTTCCAATTTCATGTCATGCAGAATTGGTGCAGAACAAAATACTTCTCTATAGAGATAGAGGTTATATAAAGGTTACATAGAGGCTGTATGCAGCACACTGCCACATTTCAGTAACTGTTTACCTCAGATGTCTATGAGCTCACCTCAGGGAAGAAATGGGGATTTTGCAGTATCCTTCCACTGGAGTCAGGAGGGAATGGGATTTTGCAGTATCCTTTCCCTGCCACGCCCACCAAGCCATGTCATGCCCACCAAACCACGCCCACAGAACCAGTAGTAAAAAATGTTGAACCCCACCACTGCCCATATCTGCAGCTTCCAAATCACCTCCTTTCAGCCCCACAGACAGCACATGACAGTCATGCAATCTTGTGATGACCATTGCTTGGAGGACTACTATTCAGGTTACCTTGCTCCATAACAGCCATAGTGAAGAAAAGATACTCTCTGCCCCAGTAGGTTTAGGTTCATGGCTATGATTGAGTGTTGGCTCTCCAACACCTCTGAACTGCACTCCTGTTCTGATAGGAGTGGTGAACTTCATCTATCGTGGATAATTTTCCTCATTTTTAATCATCACTGGCAGGATTCTCCCTTATGAAGCCACATCCAGACTCTGGAGCATGTACAGAATAGGTTCTTCTGACTTTGATTCTGCTGATAAGGGCCATTTGCCCACTGTGAATTTTTAACATATCTCTAAAATCATTCATTGGCTCCCAAAGGGATATAAAAGCTTGTCCCCTTTCTTTTGCTTTGGGCATGAGTATTGCTTATTCTGCAAGATGCAAATGCTAATGTCAGGCTTGCCCCACTAGGTCCCTAGGAAAGAAAGACCCTCGACTCCATTTGATTGAACTGATATGTTCTTTTACTAAGTATTAGTGGTTGCAAACAAAACAAGGCTCAAACTGAGATCTGACGGCTATACATCCCGAGTAGCAAAAAGAGTTAAAGGCATACTAGAATATAGAATCATAGGGCTGGAAGGGATCTTTGAGGTCTTCTAAGGCAGGAGAGCTATGCTTAAGGCAGGACAGCTTATATTATCCCAGATAAATGGATGTCCAATCTTTTTTTGTGATGGAGCTCCCACATCTCCAGAAGCCAAACTGATGAGTATTCTTATTAATCTTTATAATGTTTTATAAAGATTAATTTTATAAAGAATGCAGATGACCGTCTGTCTGTCTTTATATTCCTTGCAGATAGATGGTCATCTGCATTCTTTTAGAGGGTCATTGAAACCACTAAGAGATTTATCTGTGTCCTCAGGTCAACTGAGTGTTGTAAATGGATGTGGAGCCTTCTTGGCTGCCCAGATTTTTTTCTGCAGACAATATATTGAATTGAATTGAATTGAATTTATTAGATTTATAGGCTGCCCAAACCCGGAGGACTCTGGGCGGCTTACACAGAACAAGAAAGAAGACAAACAAAATAAAAATAAAAATACCCGGAGGACTCTGGGCGGCTTACACAGAACAAGAAAGAAGACAAACAAAATAAAAATAAAAATATTTTTTTTTAAAAAAATTCTCCAACACGCATATGTTCTGATTGGGGCTGGACCCTACATAGTAAGGTCAACAGCCCCAGGCCTGCCGATCTTAACAGCTTTTCTGAAGGCCATGAGGATGGGTGAGGTCCGGACCTCTGGGGGTAGCTGATTCCACAGGGTCAGAGCAGCAAAAGAGAAGGCTCTCCTCCGAGGCCCCGCCAGCCAACACTGTCCAGCTGACAGCGTCCTAAGGAGGCGCACCCTGTGGGATCTTATCGGCCGTTGGGAGGTATGTGGCAGTAGGTGGTCTCGCAAATATGCTGGTCCTGAGCCGTGTAGGGCTTTAAAGGTAATGACCAACACCTTGAATTGCGTTCGGAGACCAATTGGCAGCCAGTGCAGCTCGCGGAGGATAGGTGTAATAAGGGTGTATCTCGGTACACCCAATATCGCTCACACGGCTGCATTCTGGACTAGCTGTAGTCTCCAAACGTTTTTCAGGGGTAGCCCCATGTAGAGCGCATTGCAATAATCCAGCCTTGAAGTGGCAAGGCCGTGAGTGACTGTTTGAAGTGCGCCCCGATCCAAGTAGGGCCGCAATTGATGCACCAGGCGAACATGGGCAAAGGCCCCCCTGGTCACAGCCGACAGGTGGTGTTCCAGTGTCAGCTGTGAATCCAAGAGGACCCCCAAATTGCGGGCCCGCTCTGAGGGGTGTAAATTTTCACCCCCCATGATCAAGGATGGACTGTCTGAACTGTCCTTTGGGGGCAGCATCCACAGCCACCTGGTCTTGTCAGGATTGAGCACGAGTTTGTTTACCCCCATCCAGATCCTGACAGCGTCCAGGCATCGGCACATCACGTTCACCCCTACACTGAGCTGGCACGGGGCAGATAGATACAGTTGCGTATCATCTGCGTATTGATGGTACTTTATCCCGTGCCGTCATATGATCTCACCCAGCGGTTTCATGTAGATGTTAAATAGGAGGGGGGATAGGACCGAACCCTGGGGCACGCCACAATTGAGGGGCCTAGGGGTCGACCTCTGTCCCACGACCAACACTGACTGTGACCTACCGGAGAGGTAGGAGGAGAACCACCGTAAAACGGTGCCTCCCACTCCCACCTCCTCCAGACGTTGCAGGAGGATACCATGGTCGATGGTATATATGTCCTTTCATTATAAATATATATAAAATATATAAAGGTAAAGGTAAAGATTCCCTTTGCACATGCATGCTAGTCATTCCTGACTCTATGGGGTGGTGCTCATCTCTGTTTCAAAGCCAAAGAGCCAGCGCTGTCCGAAGACGTCTCTGTGGTCAAGTGGTTGGCATGACTAAACACCAAACGTTCATGGAACACTGTTACCTTCCCACCAAAGGTGGTTCCTATTTTTCTACTTGCATTTTTACGTGATCGACAAGTTCAGTGTCTTATCCACTGAGACATTGCAAACCTTTTGTAATGGATAGATATCCCCAAATCATATCCCATATAAAATCTATAAATTTATATAAATATAAATCCTTCCATTCCCCACCTTCCAGTCAGAGCAGAAGAAGCTTCTTGGATAAGAAGCGAAATGTCTTCAAAGAAAAACAAGAAAATCCTGTTGCCTCCTGAAAAAGCATCTTTGGGATAACCATGACCTTGTTGACTGAGAATCTCCATGGAACTCCACATGAGATGGCCAGGCTGAGCTGGAAAATGGAGTTTTCTTTTCTGTGGATTTCTTTGATTTTATCTCATCTAAAATAACATGTTTTTTCTGGACATTTTTTATTGTTTCCTATTATGTTGTACATTATGTCTGCTCATAAAAAACTTTACTTGATTCTCAAACCATCTTTATGTCTGTACCTTTATTATAATTATTGTCAACAAAAATTCATTTGTTTTTTTAATCTTTTTGCAATATACTATACAACAGTGTTTCATTTAAACTTCATTTTTTCTTTTAAATGTTAAAGTCATTGGTTGTGATTTGAAAAAGTATTGGTAGTAGCTTCACTTGATATGCTAGTAGACAAATTCTCATTCAAAACATCAATTCTCAAAAAAGATCTGTGACTTTCAGAAAAATAAGTATATTACTTTGCATCACTATTTTGTATTTCCATGTATCTGCTCTAAATTTTCCATCATATCAAAAAACATTCTGATAATTTACCTTGTGTTATTTTTATATGTTTTTCAGAAGTTCTGTCTTTTTTTTGAACAAAACACTCATTTCCAATCTCCCATTAACCCCAATTTTGACAAGGCATGTCCCTTAGTTTATCGATAAGTGCTTTGTAAAATGTTATTTTAACATAGTTTAGAACTTCAATCCCATTATCAAGGTCTTGGCCCCATGCTAAATAATTTCACACACACCTCCCTCTGTATCTGCCATAATCATCAGTCATATCAATTCTAATTGTAATTAGGGTTATGTATAAAACAACTCACTTCTCTTCTAGGATCCTGCTGAAATAAATCCAGCAAGCCAAGTTTTTGCAGTGCAATATTTTGAATCCTTTTTTCTAATATGTGTTTGTTATGGATAAATTATATCGTCGTCCAATTTTTTAAAAATAGTGAAATAACTTTCTTCCTGTTTGAGGAATGTGTGTTCCATTCATCTATTACATTAGGCACTTAAATTCTATTTTTATGCCAAAAAATGAGGAAGGCAAACAGATGTAGTATCTATCTTGCCCTAAGTTTCTTGTTGTAGCTGCTGCTTGGGATCGTCTATCACTTCCATTTGCATTCCTCCCAGCTCTCTTTAATTTTTTTCTAGAAATTTTCTTGCTCTTTTGACTGAATTTCATCTGAACCTCCGTTGTTTAAAAATGGAGGTTACTGCTTCTAATTTGTTCCAAAACCATCGAAAAGGTATCTTTTTAAAAGGTTGTCAGTCAAGAGGAAAAAAAAACATCCTTGTGCTAAGGCAGTATTCCAGCTGGGATTTCTTTAAGTACACTTATATCTTCATTATCAATCTTCAGTCTGCTAGTAGAATGCTGATCTCTAGACTTCTTCCTGCTAAAGCTCACAAGAACGTCCCTTGTGTACATTTCTTAATTTTGCAAATTGTGTATTGATTCTGTACACTTTGTCAATCTCAGCCTCCATATAATGTTCATTCCATTCCAAAAGGTTTGTTAAAGATTGAACATGCTATTCCCTGGAGCTTTTGCCAGGCTTGTCTGAAACTGCTCTTTCTCTAGCAGAAATTTCTCTCTCTCTCAATTCCAGTAACACTAGATTGTATAAATCAGGGGTCTCCAACCTTGTCAACTTTAAGACTTGTGAATTTCAATTCCCAGAATTCCAAAGCCAGAAACACTGGGTAGAGAGTTATTATATTTTTCGGAGTATAAGACACACTTTTTTCTGTCAAAAAAGAGGGTGATAATCTGGGTGCATCTTATACACTGAATTCAGTATTTTTGGCCTCCTGAAACCCTGCCCCCTTTGCAAAAATGAATGTGCATAGCCTTTAGAAGGCTTCCAGAGTGCTCCTGGGGGCTGGGGAGGCAGAAATGAGCAAAACATAGACAGTTTTTTGCTCGTTTACCCCCCTCTGCCCCTAGGAGCACTCTACAAGCCTCCTAAAGGCTATGCATGCCCCTTTTTGGACAAAAAGCAGGTCTGTTTTCATGAAAAATGGTCCATTTTTGGGAGGTCTGCAGAGTACTTTTTTTTTAAAAAAAATTGCCTCTTCAAAATCTTGGTGCATTTTATACTATAGTGAGTCTTATACTCTGTAAAATATGATAAGTATGTGTAGCCTGTCAAAAAGAAGGATTGGGGGGACATGATAATTGTCTTCCAGTACTCAAGAAGCCACAATCAGCCTTCGAATTGATTATCAAAATGGTAAAGTGCCAAGCAATCAAAAAATATCCTAAAGATCAGCTCTTGGTAGAGGAGTTATGAAGGTCTTGGAAAAGGTCAGCCTTGTGTAAGCAACAATCTTCCCTGTGACACCAGTTGGACTTTGAAGAAGGGCAGTATTAATGCTTTGGAACTTTGCTTTGGTTCTACAGCCAAGCACACAAATAAATGGATTATTAAATAAATCAAGCCCAGGGTTCTCACTAGCACAAATGACCAGGCTCAAATTTTTCAACTTTGGACATGTCTGAATTTTAGCCTAGTTTACACCTCAAGTAGCTCAAGGCTAAGAGTTACTCAGAGTCCTCAATAACTCCGAGTAGCTCACAACAATATAGGAAAGAAATTACAATAATATCAACATTTTTTTAAAAAATAAATAAAAGAAAAAGATGGCACACATGATGAAGTGAGGGGTCACATTCTCCCTTTCTGAATGCCTGAGTGAAAAGCCAGGTCTTCATGGCTCTTTTAAAGAATAGAAGTGTGGGACCCATCAGGGTTTTGGAGGGGGCTCTCCTTCCAAAGGGGTAGCACTGTGACAGAAGAGTGCACTTCTGGCCTCCAACTGATGACATTGATTGATCAAAGGAACACAGAACATGCCTATCCTGCAAGACTGAGTCATCTGGGCAGATGTCATGGAGGTGGAGACATCCATCAAGAAATCAGGCCCTCTTGCATGTAGCTAAACAGCCAGCAACGGGAATTGCACCAGGCAATAAGACACATGGTTGGATGCAACTCCTTTTGTTGGTAGAAATACCCATGTTAGAGCAGAAACTGAGTCCTCTCCATGAGGCAGATGTGGTCCAGAGTCCTTAGAGGATCAGAAACAGTTCCAGAATCACAACATAATACAAAAAAGGGGTCTAAATCTGGCTCAAAAGAAACCAGTGTAGTAAAAAAAAAGCCAGATTATTTGTCCCAAGATTGCAATTAGAAGACTGACAGGGCAGTGGTTATCCTATAGGCTGAGGAAGCAGAAGCAAGAGAATTGGATCAATAAATTACAAGATGAAAAAGGTGAGATCTGCTATCAACTAGAGGAAAAGAAAAGGATTACCCAAAAGTTCTATGAACAATTATATAGAGAAAACCGAGACTATACAAAGGAAGGAATATTACAATATTTGGAAAAGTCAGATCTGCCAAAAATACCAGAAGAAATAAAAGATATGCTCAATGAAGAAGTTAAAACATCAGAGATACTTGAGGCCATACAAAGACAAAAGAATAATAAAGCTGCAAGGCCAGATGGACTGCCAGCGGAAATATATAAAGAATTCCAGGATATGCTTGTTCCAATGCTGCTGGAAGTTTATAAGGCTGGGTTGAAAGAGGTGAAGACACCGTTATCATGGACGGAGGCTAATATTGTATTATTACCTAAGGTGGGCACAGACCAGATGTTTATACAAAATTAGAGACCAATCTCACTGCTAAATGTAGACTACAAAATTTTTGCTCTAATAATAACAAAACAGTTGAAAAAATTCCTTACATCGTTCATCCACACAGATCAAAATGGATTCCTCCCCAGAAGACAAATTAAAAAAAAAAAGAGAATTATGCTGAACATTCTTGAATATTATGAAGTGCATAATGAAAAACAGGTTGCACTATTTTTTCTCGATGCCCAAAAGGCATTTGATAATGTGAACTGGGAATTTTTGCATCAACAATTGGAACACATGGAATTTGGGGATAAATTTATAAACATGATTAGAGCAATATATACAAATAAAAAAGCCAAAGTAATAATTATTGGTGAATTAGCGCAAAGTATAGCAATTCAGAAAGGTACAAGACAAGGTTGCCCTCTATCCCCGCTGCTGTTTATATTTACCTTAGAAGTTCTAGCTAGGAATGTACATAAAGAGGAACAGATAAAGCGTGGCATGACAAAACCGTGTGCGACTAAGCCGCGCCCGATTAAACCGCGTTGCTGACGTCATCAACAGGGCGACAACAGCGAACGCGGAGAAAGAAGGGCGCTTTAAATAGTGCTTTGAAAGCAAGCCGATTCAACTTAAGGTAAGGGTTAGGTTTAGGGTTAGGTTAAGGGTTAGGGTTAGGGTTAGGGTTAGGTTAAGGGTTAGGGTTAGGGTTAGGGTTAGGTTAAGGGTTAGGATTAGGGTTAGGTTTAGGGTTAGGTTAAGGGTTAGGTTTAGGGTTAGGTTTAGGATTAGGATTAGGTTTAGGAGGGTTAGGTTTAGGTTTAGGGGTTAATTTTAGGTTTAACGTTTACAGCGTGCTTCTGTCTCCGCGCTGTTGTCGTCCTTTTGATGACATCAGCTACGCGGTTTAGTCGAGCACGGTTTAGTCGAACGCGGTTTTGTGGTGGAACCCAGATAAAGGGACTAGAAATAAAAAAGGAACAATTTAAGTTACAGGCTTTTGCAGGCGATCTAGTTTTTGTGTTAGAGGATCCTATAAAGTCTGGTATGAAACTTATTGAGGAATTGACAGAGTATGGGAAAGTAGCGGGTTTAAAGATAAATATGACAAAGACTAAAATGCTGGTTAAAAATATGACATCAAAATCGAAAGTGGAGTTAACGAAGAAATTGGGTATCCAAATTGTTAAAAAAGTCAAATATCTAGGTATACATTTATCTGTGAGGTGTGTGTCCATCAAAGAAGATAACTATACTAATTTGATCAATAAAACTAATAAAGACTTAGAAAGGCGGAAAAACCTACAACTGTAGGATCGCAGTCATAAAAATGCCAAATACCAAAATTTCTTTTCCTATTTCAGAATATTCCCATTAAATTAGAAAAAGGTTTTTTTAAGGATTTGAATCAATTGGTTTCGAAATTTATTTGGCAGGGAAGAAAACCAAGAATAAAACTCAAGGCTATGCAAGACACTAAGGAAAAAGGAAGATTTGGCGTACCAGATTGGGAACTTTATTATACTGCGGCCACTCTAACATGGTTAAAAGAATGGATAACGTTGAGAAATAAAAGATTACTCAAATTGGAAGGTCACGACCTCCAAGTAGGATGGCATGCCTTCCTTTGGTATGAAAAAGGATCTGCACACAAATATTTCAATAGACACTACATCAGACAGTCCCTGTTATTAATATGGAACAAAATTAAACACGACCACTATACCAAAACACCCATTTAACTATCTACGATAGGAGTCATACACCCAAATTTAATTAATATGGAAAATATAGTTACATATAAAGAGTTATTGAACAGACAGGGGGAGATCAAAACTAGATTAGAATTGGCATCACAAGGGGTACAAGTAGAATGGTGGTCCTACTTACAGATACAATCAAGGTTTGCACAGGGTAGGAAGAAGGAAGGTATTGCCAAAGATTACACAATATTAGATAAACTTTTGATATAGACAGAAAACAGGCTGATCAAAGTGTTGTATAGATTTTTGTTGGAATATAAGCTAGAGGAGGAACTTGTCAAAGAAACTATGGTCGCCTGGGCAAAAAATTTCGGTTACAATGTGGAATTGGCTAAGTGGGAAAAACTTTGGATACTTAATCAGAAACTAACAATGGCTACGGCGTATAAAGAAAATCTTTATAAGATGTTCTACAGATGGCATCTCCCCCCAGAACGGCTCTCCAAAATGTTTAAAAATCTGGCCCCAAATTGTTGGAAGTGTAAAAAAACACCAGGCACTTTTTATCATATGTGGTACAATGAGGCAAAAAAATATTGGAAAATGATTCAATCATGGTTAGAACAAATGGTGGAAGACCAAATCTTGTTTAAACCAGAAATATTTCTCCTAGGTATAATACCGGAGGGGTTTAAGAAAGATACACTTTATCTAATTATACATGTACTAACTGCGGCAAGCATAACCTATGCACAATATTGGAAAAAAGAAAATATACCATCAGAGCTAGATATAATCAGAAAAGTGTTGGCCTGTGCAGAAGCAGATAGGCTCACTCTTGAACTTAAAAATAAAGGGGAATCAGAATATTTTGAGGTCTGGAACAGATGATATGATTGGTATAAGACAAGGTGATAAGGCTGGAACAAACTGTATATATTGTGATTGGACAGAAGGATAGACAATGTATTTAGTAGGCTAATAGTTAATGGTTGAGACTAGCTGTATATAATGTGAATGTATAGTCACTTCGACTTCGCGGTACTGCATTGTTTTAAATGTAAAAATAATAAAAATATATTTTGAAAAAAGAAGAGTGACATTTTTTAAAACTATTTTTTTAAAGAAAACATAAAACTGGGTTCTTGGATAGCCAAAAGGTTTTTCTCCAACATTTCTGGTAGGTCTGGAAGCATCAGTTAAGAAGCCTCCACACTTCAGACAGCCTTGAATATGAAGACAAAAAGTGTGTGTTTATTTTAAACTCTTCTTGCCATCTTGTCAAGCCTAAATATTTAGTGCAACCATCCTCTATCTCTTCCCAGAGCCGATTTCTTTCCAGGAAGGGATGGATTGTAGTAAAATTTCATTCTGGCTAGTTTCATCCTCTGTGCAGCTGCAAAATGGCAAATCCACTCTCAATAAGATCTGAGACAGAAGGTCCCAGGAGGACTTTCCTAATGATAGAGGTTTCCTCAGTGGTACTTCCAGCAGTAGAACCTGGAGTAGCACTTCACTTATGAGACAACAAACTTTACTTGCACCTGGATTTCATGCCCTCTGGCTTGTCCTCCATGCTCTTAATGGCAGAGTGATTTGATTCTGCAACTGTCCTCCTGCTCCTCCTCCTCCTCCTTCTCCAGAAGGTAAAGGGCCACAGCTGTTCTGGACTACAATTCAAAGCAGTAATTACTTGACTTCAGAAAATGGTTCCAGGATTTAGCAGAATTAAAAATAGTAACACCCAATCTGGTTGCAGCTGTTTGTGGGAGTGCAAAGGGGAGGATCTGGTTTTCCTTTTGTTGCTGCTTTTTCATTTGAAAATTTGGCTGGCAGCTCTTCAATCTGCCACAAGAAGATTGTGCTTGGGCCAAGATGAGATTTGCAAATAATTCTCCAATGAAGGCTGACTTGGAACCACAGTTGCTATCAGCTTTTTTTTTCTAGTTCCATTAAAGTGGGTGGGAGGGTTCATTCTGGCATAGCTGCTTCTGGGTCTCCAGCTCAATTCCAGAGACATTCTCCTCTATCAAGGATGAACTGAATGCAAAATAGGGTTGCCAGGTCCTGGAGCAACACCAAAGTTGGGTAAGGCCTGCAGTTGAACTTTTCTGAATGAAATTTCATTTCCTCCCCTAAATCCTTATTGTTGCGTGTTCCTGATGTGTGTGTGTGTGTGTGTGTGTGTGTGTGTGAAGAGAACTGGAAGTGTACATCAAGAGCATCTACTGTACCTTCAATTGGGTCACCCAAGATCAGAAGGTCATACCAGATGCCAGTTGAAGGCAGCCAGGACCTATGTTGGGTGGCAGCCACTGAGAAAGATGCTGGAGGAAGATGATCATTTTAGTGAAAATGGCAGAGGTGTCAAGTCATACTGTGTAGGAGAAGGCAGTGGGAAATCCCTCCTGTATTTTTTCCCAAGTAAGCCACAAGGATAGAAATTACTTCCCAAGTAAGCCACAAGGATAGAGCCAAGGTGGCGCAGTGGTTAAATGCAGCACTGCAGGCTACTGCTAGATCAGCAGGTCAGCGGTTCAAATCTCACCGGCTCAGGGTTGACTCAGCCTTCCATCCTTCCGAGGTGGGTAAAATGAGGACCCAGATTGTTGGGGGCAATATGCTGACTCTCTGTAAACCGCTTAGAGAGGCCTGAAAGGCCTATGAAGCGGTATATAAGTCTACTGCTATTGCTATTGCTATTACGAAATGACATAGTTCTGGATAATGGGTCCCACAGCTTGGATGGCTTACAAGTCAGATTACAGGAACTGAATAGGTCTCAACTATGTCAACCCTGAAGCAGCCTGACTGAGGACATCTTTGAGACTTCATGATTGCCACAAAGTGGAATGAGAGAAAGGGAGGGCGGAATTTTAGATAGCTTGGCTTGGCCATCAAAGTAAATACCATATTTTTCAGAGTATAAGACTCACCAAGATTTTGAAGAGCCAATTTTTTAAAAAAACGTTTTAGCACTCTGCAGACCTCCCAAAAAGGGCTTGTTTTTCATGACAACGGGCCCATTTTTTGTCAAAAAAGGGCATGCATAGCCTTTAGGAGGCTTATAGAGTGCTCCTGGGGGTGGGGGGGGGGGAAACGAGCAAAAAACGATCCATGTTTTGCTCATTTCTGCCCTCCCCAGCCCCTAGGAGCACTCTACAAGCCTCCTAAAGGCTATGCACAACCATTTTGGTGAAGGGGGGGAGGGGTTGAGAGGCAAAAATGCTGTATTCAACATTTAAGATGCACCCAGTTTTTCTCCCTCTTTTTTGAGGGAAAAAGGTGCATCTTATACTCTGAAAAATACGGTAGTTTTCTTGTGGTAACCAAAGTCATTCCAACAGGTGCTGAGAAGAGCAGGAGTGGCGTAACCAGGCAACCTGCTAGTGCCACTATTGGACAATGTGACTGATGGCCTGGAGTGAAGGGAAACTTTTACTTTTTAATTAGGTGAAAACCGCGGGAACCTTCAGAGTTTGTTTTCACTGGTTGTGCCAATATGATGTCATATCCCTGCCTCGGAGCTCTGCTTTCAGTGGGTGCATTACTTGGAACACTGACAGTCTAATGAAAAGGTGGGCCAGAGGGGACATGATAACAGTATTCTAATATTTGAGGGGCTCCTACAAAGACAAGGGGGATCAAATTATTTTCCAAAGCTACTAGACTGTCTACTGTTGACCTCACCCCATTCCTAAGAGGTCTGTAAGGGGTGTGTGTAAGTGCACCAATGTGCCTACCATCCCTAGCCTAACAACCCCATTTATTTGTATCCATTTCATGTATTCATAATCGTATGTACTATTATCTATTATCTTATACACGCTTGACAAAACAAATAAATAAAATAAAAATAAATAAAATAAAAGCACCAAAAGGCAAGATGAGAAACAATTGCTGGAAACTAACCAAAGAAAGAAGCAACCTAGAACTAAGGAGAACTTTCCCAGTAGTGAGAACAATTAACCAGTGGAACAGCTTGCTTTCAGACGTTGTTGATGCTCCCATACTGAGGGCTTTTAAGAAGAGATTGGACAACCATTTACCTAAAATTGTATGGGGTCTCCTGCTGGAGCAGAGGTTGGACTGGAAGACCTCTGAGGTCCCTTCCAACTCTATTATTCTATGTTCTATGGAATTCGACATGCTATTGAGGAATTGCTGAACATCTTTCAGAGAATTAATGGTGTTTATGACATAGTTAGATTAAAATCTTTGGGATGACTAGTTGCTTTCCAGGAAAAAAAAAATCTGAAGCCGCAAAGGTAGAATTACAGTGGGAACGTGAAACGTATGAAGCACAAATAATGAGAACATTCAACACAGCGAACAATGAAGTGGTACAACTACCAATCAATATCTTAGGCATCAACAAATTGAGATGGACCAGGATTTGTTCTTTGAGTCAGAAGAGCACACTGGTTATTACTCAGGAAAGAATGGTGTTGCCAATAAGGAGAATATTTATAGCTCAGGGTTGAAACGAGGGGTCCTTGGTGCTCTCTGAGCTTGGTTGTTTTCTTGCAGACATTTCATTAACCAAACTAGATAGCACCATCAGTGCTAGAAGTTAGTGAGGTTTGCTTTCTGTTTATATACTGGTCGCTTGTCCTGTTAGTGTTGATAGGAGTGTGCTTGATGACTTCATGATTAAGTTCTTGTTTACTCTTACCTTGTTCATCTGAGTTGGCAATTCTTGATTACCAACCCTATTTCCTTCCTAGTTACCTAGCTGGGCAATGAAATGTCTGCAAGAAAACAACCCCACTCAGAGAGCACCATTTATAACCCTGAGCTATAAATATCTTTTTGGTTAAAAAAAAAGTGTGTTCTTTAAGTTCCTCTCTCCTGGTGATGTGTGCACAACAATTTAGTCTCCCTATGTTCAGGTAAACATTAGTTGGTTTAGCTTTCCAGCTAGTCTTTCTCAAGGGAACTTGAAGTGTTGCAAATAATTGAACATTGCAGAGAAAAATTAGGGGGAAAGCAAATAAACATTTCCCCCTGAAACTTAAGCAAATAGTTTTTTGAGCCTCTGGGAACTTTCATGGTAGAACGTCTCAGTGATACTCAGCAAGCAGAAAGTTTTCTGTAGCTGTTCGGAATGGCTCGGGATTTGTAAATTAGCCTGAGATATCCCACTGACCATTTAAAGAATCCAAGTAGTCTGAAAAATTTTGGGGGAGTAGATTAATGTCAGGCGCAAAAAGAACAGGAGGCAGGATAATGTTCAAAATTACCACATGTTTATTTCATGCTACCTATCCACAAGAACCTGGTCTACTAACAGTCAAGGCAAATTGGCACTAAATAACAGTCAATGGAATTAATCAGAGATGGACAATCGGGGGGGGGGCATAAAAGAGGAGGGATCATTCTGCCCTTTCATTTTAAGTCGAAAGTGTACAAAAGATGAACTGCACTTGTGCTAAACTCATATAAAATCTTCAATGGGCACTTGGCCTATTAAATATGTTAAATCAATATTTATAATGACTAAAGCTGGGTCTGCAAATTCATTGATTCACTCATCTAACATACATGGCTGCCCAACCTGCAGTAGAAACGCTGGGCCTCTCTCTGTTTTCCTCCTTTCTATTCACTTGCGTTTGATTCCCAGGGACTGCCCGGAACAAGTCCCTGCCGTTTTCTTGGCAAGGTTTTTCAGAAGAGGTTTGGCATTGTCACTTTCCTAGGGCTGAGAAAAGGTGACTGGCTCAAGGTCACCCAGCTGAGTTTATGCCTAAAGTAGAATGGGAACTCCCAGTTTCTAGTTTGATGCCCTATTGACGTGATGGTCAACCTAAGGCACTCTGTGAGCCGTTGCCCCAGCCCAGCTCCACCATGCATGCGATTGCGCCTCCCGCTGGCCAGCATGTGACAATAAAAAGGTAACCATCACTGCCCTATCATGATCTTCTGGGTAGCTAATGCAAGCTAAAAATGTATTTGAAAAATATAGCACTGAACAAAAACTTACAATGGTAACTGAGGACAGACACAAACCACAACGAGTGGTCTATTTACATTTCTCTCTCTCTCCTTCTCTCCATCCATCTATCATCTGTCTGTCTCTCTGTCTGTCTGTCTGTCATGCCTGCAAGCCATCTTTTATTTTGGGACTTCAGGCCTGCCACACTTTCTACTATTCATTTTCTACTGTGGGAAATGGGAGGGGGGATTATATGGAGTTGGGTGCTATGTAGCCATAATAACATTCTTCTTAGAAACTCAAGGTCATCCTTTGTCTCTACACCTGGCCACAACTGGATGGGTAGAAGCTGCCAGCGTGGCAGTGGAAGATTGGACCATATGATGGATGTAGAGGCAGGATCTTGAACTTTCAACTGTGTAGGAAAACTGGGAAGCTTTCAGATTCGGGTTTTCCCAGGTATGCCAACATGGCTCTCTTAATAAATTGGAACTTTGAGCAATACTTTGCCTTGGACTCTGATTTATTTTTGAATGCTATTTGGAACCCTGACACACTCTGTCTGTCTGTCTGTCTGTCTGTCTGTCTGTCTGTCTGTCTGCCTGCCTGCCTATCTATATCTATCTATCTATCTATCTATCTATCTATCTATCTATCTATCTATCTATCTATCTATCATCGTCTGTCTGTCTGTCTGTCTGTATTTCTATACGACCCATCAATAGCATTTAATACGGCTCATGAAGAAAAGATTTTCTCCAATCTCTTCTACGATATTCTTCATGGTGCTTCTTATTCGTCCCTTGAAATTACCTTCCATCACCAAAAAGTGATGAATGGCAGTTAGAAGATAAAGTAATTGGTGTGATAGTGGAATAGCATTAACACTTCTTTTTGGGGTGGGGGGAATCAGAATATAGGTTTTGAGAGATAGTATCCAGAACAACCCATAATATTCTAAATGTATCTGTCCTCCAGTTCCTCTGATCTGAATGATCTTTTAGGAGAACTGTTGCACTACCAGGGCAATTTATAATTTAAAGTGGCAACAGAAGATAAGCAAATAAACAATGTTCCTGTCCCAAAGGACTACAGGAGTAGTTACAATAATGAAAAATGTGATTGGTAAGTTAAAATCTTCAAAGCAATAAAACCATCGGCCTCTAAATACTGCACTAAAAATAAGTAGTTTTTAAAATGTATTTTATAAAGGCAGAGAGCCAAATGTAATTGCTTAATGAGGATCTTCCAAGCTCTGGGAATGATGGCGGAAAAGGCCATCTTCCATCTGCCTAATACATCAGTCTGGGTTTCTCGTGCAGATTTCAATGTCTGCAGAAGCTCATTCCCTTAGGTCAGGGTGTCCAAACTTGGGAACTTTAAGACTTGTGGACTTCAACTCCCAGAATTTCCCAGCCAGCAAGTCTTAAAAGTTCCCAAGTTTGGACACCTCTGCCTTAGGTAGTGCAGCTCTAAGTGCTTAAAAAGGCAAATTCCAAATCTTTGGCCTCCCTTAATACCCTAGGGAGACGTAGTCCAAGCCTTCTGCACCACACCAGGTTTCCCACCCCGATCCAGGAGTTTTCACTTTCCTTTTTTGTTTTAACTAATTATTTGGCATTTGTTCTCCAACTGATAGGATCCCAGGAGTCCTAAGCTTTGCAATATCCTGTAAGTGACAGGAAATTTATGATTCTTTTCCTGAAAGCAGATGGGTGAGCCAAATTCACTATGCGGGAGACACTCTTGTTTCCCCATGTGATTTCCACCGATTAAATTGTCTCTAGAAGCTACTACCTACATTTCCCATTGCAACACATGTGTTATCTGAGCCCTACAGAATCCAACTTCACTATTTGTTGGTTGGTTGGTTTAATGTATATGCCATCCATCTAGAGGCAACTGTAGGCTTATTATCAGTCAAAAACAAAATAAAACATTAACATATTCAAACAATAGATATTAACTCTAAAGTTGTTTTAAAAATGTAAAGCCTACTAAGTAGGGTAGACAACAATGGATCTCTTGAGCTATCTATAATAATCTCTATATTTGGTCATAAATGTTTCCTGTGAAGAATCTTTCAATCCAATGGATTTTGGAATTTTGGAGAGAGAGGAGAGAGAGGGAGAGAGGGAGAGAGAGGGTGGGGAGAGAAGAGAAGAAATGGAAGAAAATGGAAAGGGGTGCTTAACTGGCTTCCTATCCTTTTATAAGGAACCAGGTTGGAGAACAAAGAGAGGGAAGATGGTGAATTGAGAGGCAGTTCAAGGATCTACTTGATCCCTCTAAGCTTTAACGATGACGTCATGGGAAGCTTTGTGTCATAGATTGAACTGGTTATGTCCACACATATTGGGGAGAAGACCAAGCTGCTACCTTCACAACGTAGGTTAAGTTTGGTTAGGAACTTTTGGGGAGCAGGTGATTATGTTGCTGAACATCCGATACTGACATCATCTGATAGTGTTCAATAATTGGTGTGTGTGTGTGTGTGTGTGTGAGAGAGAGAGAGAGAGAGAGAGCTCAGATTTGCCTTCTATATCCCTGTCCATGCTCCTATCATTAGAACTGTGTCTTATAAGTAGAAGTAGTCCTCACCTTATGATTATAATTGAGACCAGATTTTCCACTGTTAAGCAAGGCAACCATTAAACACGTTGCACCTAATTTCACAACATTATTTAGTTTTACCATTCCTTTACCCACAAAACAAGTGCCAGGTTTGTAGTAGTGGTTGTGGCAGGAACAGGGATGGAAAGTGTTTCTCAACAACAATAACAACTTCAACTCCTAGGTTGGGGATTCTGGCCAAGGAACATACTGGCTGGGGAATTATGGGAGTTCAAATCCACACATATTAAATATGATAAGGTTGTCCAACATTGCTCAATGGAATCTTGTTCTATTTAATAGGTCCCTTTGGCTCTTGACTGAAGTCCTTTGAACCTACCTCCAAATGCAGACAGGACCAGGACCAGGACCAGGACCAGGACCAGGACCAGGACCAGGACCAGGACCAGGAAATTGTCAGGATAAAGCTTACCACTGCGCTCATCCAATCATACTGTGATTATCCTCTACAGCTCACAATTTCCCACTTCCGTGTCAATCAAACGTAAAATTTTCAAGCAGGGTATGGAGAATTGGAACAGGGAGAAGGTTCTTCCTTCCTTCACAAGATTTGAACTTGGGGACCTGATTAGTACTAATATGGGGAGATCTGCTATTGAAGTAATTTTTTAAAGAATACATAATCGAATGGTGGAATTGAATGCCATAAAATGAGATGATGGCCACTGTTTTGAAAGTGATTGGACAACTTCATGGAGCGTTGCTCTATCAATAGCCATTAACTTTGATGGCTGTTTATTACAGCTGAAATCACAGACAGCATTGTCTCAATTTCAGCTTAGGCCTATCCAGCAGTAATTATTTTTTCTTAGAGCATTGTAAATGTCAAATGTGCTTACCTTTCAATCCAATTCATCTTGGCTCTGATAGCAACTCAATCCAACAAGAATTGCAAGAGGAAGGAGAAAGGCCCCTGTCCAGTTCTGCTTTCACTTTTTCGACAGGCACTTGACAGATTCTAGGCTTGGAAGGCAGTACATAGAGCTGATTTTGAAATACTAACCTCTTAGAATCATAGAGCTGGAAGGGACTTTGGAGGTCTTCTAGTCCAGCCTTGCCTACGGCTTGTTTCCAGACAAATGGATATTTAATCTTTTCTTGAAGACCTTCAGTGATGGAACCCCCACAATTCCAGAAAACAAGCCGTCCCATTGATTATTTGTTCTCACTGTCAGAAAATTCCTCCTTAGTTCCAGGTTGGATCTCTCTTTTATGAGCTTCCATTCATTGCTTCTTGTGGTGCCTTCAGGTACTTTGGAGAATAGGTTGTCCCTCTTTCCCCCATGACAGCCCTCACCTCTAGTTCTTCTCTTTGGATATACCTACTTCCCACAACTGTTCTTCATGTGCTTTAGCCTCCAGTCCCTTTGTAATCTTTGCTGGTCTTCTCTTCATTTTTCCTAGAGCCTCAGAATATTTTTTGTATCTTGGTGACCTGAAGTGGCTGCAGTAGTCCAAGGGTGGCCTCATGAGTGCAGTACAGGCAATCCTTGAGGTATGACAGGCCATTTAATGAAAATTTTAAAAGCTGAATTTGACCCCACTTCAAAGTGAAGACGGCTGCAGAGGCCCTACAATCATTTGCCCTTATGACCCACCCCGGTCACTGCAGTCTTTCCCACCTCTCTCCCCCACCTGATCATGTCAAAACCCTGCAATGCTTGGTCCTCTTTCCCAGATGCCCATCACGCCCCACACTTAAATTTTGAAGCTCTTTGAATCCCATCTTATGGAAGGAGGACAAGCTCTATGTTTGTGGGCCATCCATAGGGACTATCGAAATACAGCCTCCATTTTGTCCCATCCATTGTTGGGATAAAATGGCGGTTGCCAGACAAATGGCTCCATTTTGCTACCTTAGAGAGGTTCCCCACATTGCTTCAAAAGCTTCTGAATGCTGCAGAAAGATTTTGCAGCACTGTGGAAACCTGTCTAAGGCAAAAAAATGGATTCTTGTAGATAGTATTAACATTTATCTATTGACTTCTAGCATTTATAACAATCTGTTTCAGAATATAAAAGACATAAAGGGGATCACTTTCTTGCCACCCCGAATCTTCATCTTATTTTGCAACAACCTTATGGCTTCTTTCTTCCCAACCTCCCTTCTCTAAATTCTTCTTTCCTCATCTCCTTCCTCTTTTCTTCTTCTCCTTCTTCCCCTCTCTCCTAATCTTCCTTCCCCTACCTTACTTCCCCTCCTTTACCCTTTCTTCTTTTTCCTCCTCTTCCTTCCTCTTTTCTTCTTTCCCTCCCTCTCCCCCACTCCTCCCCTCCCCTTCTACTTCTTCCCCTTCAACACTTACTTCCCCTCCCTTACTTCCCTTCCTTTACCTATTCTTCCCCTTCTACCCTTACTTCCCCACCCCTACTTCCCCTCCTTTACGCTTTCTTTTTCCTCCTCTTCCTTCGTCTTTTCTTCTTCCCGTCCCACTCCCCCACTCCACTCCTCCCCCTCCTTCTCCTTCTTTCCCTCCTCCTTTTACTTCCCCACCCTTACTTCCCCTCCTTTACCTTTCTTTTTCATCCTTTTCCTTCCTCTTTTCTTCTTGCCCTCCCTCTCCCCCACTTCTCTCTCCTTCTCCTTCTTCCCCTTCTACACTTACTTCCGCACCCTTACTTCTCCTCTGTTACCATTTCTTCTTTTTCCTCCTCTTCCTTCCTCTTTTCTTCTTCCCCTCCATCTCCACCACTCCTCCTCTCTCCTTCTCCTTCTTCCCCTTCTACGCTTACTTCCCCTCCCTTACTTCCCCTCCTTTACCCTTTCTTTTTCATCCTTTTCCTTCCTCTTTTCTTCTTCCCCTCCCTTTCCCCCACTCCTCCTCTCTCCTTCTCCTTCTTCCCCTCTTACTCTTACTTCCCCTCCCTTACTTCCCTTGCTTTACCCTTTCTTTTTCCACCTCTTCCTTCCTCCTTTCTTTTTCCCCTCCCTCTCCCTTACTTCTTCTCTCTCCTTCTCCTTCTTCTCTTCTTCTCTTACTTCCCCTCCCTTACTTCCCTTCCTTTACCCTTTCTTTTTCCTCCTCCTCCTTCCCCTGTTCTTCTTCCCCTACCTCCCCCACTTTTTCTCTCTCCTTCTCTATCTTCCCCTTCTACCCTTACTTCCCCACCCCTACTTCCCCTCCTTTACGCTTTCTTTTTCCTCCTCTTCCTTCCTCTTTTCTTCTTCCGGTCCCCTCCCCCCTCCACTCCCCCCCTCTCCTTCTCCTTCTTCCACTCCTACTCTTACTTCCCCTCCCTTACTTCCCCTCCTTTACCCTTTCTTTTTCATCCTTTTCCTTCCTCTTTTCTTCTTGCCCTCCCTCTCCCCCACTTCTCTCTCCTTCTCCTTCTTCCCCTTCTACACTTACTTCCGCACCCTTACTTCTCCTCTGTTACCATTTCTTCTTTTTCCTCCTCTTCCTTCCTCTTTTCTTCTTCCCCTCCATCTCCACCACTCCTCCTCTCTCCTTCTCCTTCTTCCCCTTCTACGCTTACTTCCCCTCCCTTACGTCCCCTCCTTTACCCTTTCTTCTTTTTCCTCCTCTTCCTTCCTCTTTTCTTCTTCCCCTCCTTCTCCCTCCTTCTCCTTCTTTCCCTCCTACTCTTACTTCCCCATCCTTACTTCCCCTCCTTTACCCTTTCTTCTTTCCCCCCCTCTTCCTTCCCCTTTTCTTCTTCTCCTCCCTCTCCCCCACTTCTTCTCTCTCCTTCTCCTTCTTTCCCTCCTACTCTTACTTCCCCATCCTTACTTCCCCTCCTTTACCCTTTCTTCTTTTTCCTCCTCTTCCTTTCTCTTTTCTTCTTCCCCTCCGTCTCCCCCACTTCTCCCCTCTCTTTCTTCTGCTCCTACTCTTACTTTCCCTCCCTTACTTCCCCTCCTTTACCCTTTCTTTTTCCTCCTCTTCCTTCCTCCTTTATTCTTCCCCTCCATCTCTCCCACTCCTCCTCTCTCCTTCTCCTTCTTCCCCTTCTACTCTTACTTCCCCACCCTTACTTCCCCTCCTTTACCCTTTCTTTTCTCTCCTCTTCCGTTCCTCTTTTCTTCTTCCCCTCCCTCTCCCCCACTCCTCCCCTCTTCTTCTCCTTCTTCCCCTCCTCCTCTTACTTCCCTTTCCTTACTTCCCCTCCTTTACTCTTTCTTCTTTTTCCTCCTCTTCCTTCCTCCTTCCATTTCCCCCCTGCTTTTTTTCTTTTATTTAAAAAAAACGAATCAGAAAATGCCTTATAGAATCATGCCATGTGGCTGTGCAAAGAAGGAAGGCAGTCTTGGGGCTCTTCAGAAGGGAAGTGAGAGAAGGGTGTTTGCCTGGTGTGGTGGGAATCAGCCCGAAGACCCGGGAGGACCCAGTGGGTATAGGAAAAGGCCTTTTGGGACCCAAGGTGGGGCAGTGGAGCATGGGACATCTAGGGGAGTGGAGGAGACCTTGGGACTGAGGGCGACACAGTGTTGACTTTGTTTTACCCGCAATATGTTTTTTGTAGTACTGTTGCGCTGGCTAACGAACATGGGTTTTCTTGCATTTTCAATTTGTTTTTTTCAAATGTATGACTAATTATTTGCCATAAGCCTCAACCTTCAGGAAAAGCCAAAACCACGACTGACAGGAGAGCATTTGATGCATTGCAGATCACAGTTTCATTTTCATTCTTCTGATGCCTCCATGAACAAAGCAAATATTCAAAGTCAACCTTGGGAGGTACGAAGAATGCATTTTACCCAGGCTGTTCTGATGTTTTTTCTTTGCAAATTTTTCTTTTCCTTTTACAGTGGTACCTCGACATTCATCGTTAATTGGTTCTGGGAGGTACAATGATCACCAAACAAATTTTTGCCTTAAGGAATAATGTAGTGAGTCACAAGGCAGCCAACACCGACAAGTTTCTAGCCTGTGCATTGAATACCAAACAAACAATGAGTAGTAGGACAAAATGTTCACGTAAAATGTGTTGATTACTAAATTCAAAGAGTTTCAAAGCAGTTGAGTACCAAAGTACTCCAGGATTCACAATATTCTTTTCTATGACTATGCTTGGATATTATTGGATGCTTTAATTATTGTGTTGTAACTGGCCATTTCTAAACCAATCAATTTTTACTTTGAAATGTCTGTCTTGTGCTAACTATAAATGTAAATGTAAGCATTTTTCCAGGTTGTCTCTGTCTACTTTCATAGAAAAATCCTCTTCTGCAGATTATGCTAATAAATTGCTTTTAAATGCTCTTCAGACTCAATTGTTTCTTGGAGAGAGTCTGCCAAAGCAGAATCTAAGGCCAGAGGTGGCCATCAAAATCAAGCAGCCTTCAGACAATAGGATGGCTCAGCACAGGAGAAACAACATGAAGGGCTACAATCAGCAGTATATCTTCATCTAAAAGAAAAAAAAAGATATTGCTTTGAAGGCAATAATGTTTATATTTTGGACAGGGAAGGTAGATGGTTTGACAGAGGATAATAGATATAGAGTTGGAAGGGACCTTGTAGGTCATCTAGTCCAGCCCCCTGCCCAAGCAGGAGACCCTACACCATTTCTGACAAATGGCAGTCCAGTCTCTTCTTGAAAGCTTCCAATGATGGAGCTCCCACAACTTCTGAAGAGGAGTGAAGGAATCCATTTATGCCAAAGTGGAAAATCCTTCACTCGACTGAGGTGGAGGCCTGAGACACAACTTCTCTCCCATTTTTTATGCTGCTCTCTCATTAGTTCCCTGGGAGATTAAGACACTTCACAGTTCACCAGAGATGAAATGCAACAACTTGCCACAGCCAAGTAGCTGTGGCCAACTGGCTATGATCAACTTGCAACTATGTGTGTGTGTGTGTGTGTTTGTGTGTGTGTGTGTGTGTGTGTATATCAAATCCCAGTAAGGGTATGGCTAGCTGATGAGAGCTAAATAGCTTGAAATAGATCTATACTAGTCTCCCTTTATTTATTTATCAGCACAAATTAAAAAAAAAAACCACACACACATATATATACACATACATACATACATACATACATACACACACACACACACACATATACATACATACATACATACTGTTGCCTTTGTTATATTTGTTATATTTGTATTGTATTTGTATTATATTTGTGCTGATAAATAAATAAAGGGAGACTAGTATAGATCTATTTCAAGCTATTTAGCTCTCATCAGCTAGCCATACCCTTACTGGGATTCGAACCTGTGGTGTATTGCATCTTAGGCAGACGTCTTAGCCATTAAGCCATAATTGGGGCATACCAGGGGTGGTGACACTAAATATATACCTTCTTCCCTGGCTTCAGCTGATAAGGAGGAGGACCTGTGGCTTAATGGCTAAGACGTCTATAGATCTATACTAGTCTCCCTTTATTTATTTATCAGCACAAATATAAAACACACACACACACACACACACACACACACAAATAATGTGTTGCCATTCACATTTTATTCTGTCCCTCCTTTTGAATCCTTTTTTAATGATTCTATTCTACTATTTCTTTGATATTACTGTCCTGCAGTGAGTTGGCTTGTGGCAAGTTAGCTGTGGTGAGTTGTCCCACAGAGAGTTTTCCCTGGCAAGTTGGCTGTGGAGAATTGTCATAGACCCTACCAGAGAGGCCACACTTACCATGTTTTCCCCAAAATAAGACAGGGTCTTATTTTCTTTTGACTCCCAAAATAAGAGTTTGGCCTTATTTTCAGGGAGGTCTTATTAATTTTGAGGTGCAGGAGGCAGCACGCATGGCCACCTCATGGCTGCTGTTGTTTTGTGCATCACTGGACCTGTCACTCTTTTTGCGGAGGCCATTATCGTGACAGAAGGGGCACGGTGGCTGGGGTTGCGGGAGCAGCCATTAGGTAAGGGCATGTGGGATGCATGGGGTATGTTCCCCCCTCCATTTCCCCTCCTCTGGCCTTGCCTCTTCACCTTGTGTTGTTTGCACGGCAAGCAACCAGAGGAAATGGTGGAGACCGGCTGCGCATGCATTTAAATATTTTCAGGTAGGATTTATTTTAGCTCATGCATTCAAAAGCCCGATTGGGCTTATTATTCGGGGAGGTCTTATATTCGGGGAAATGACCTGCCATGGGGATATATTTATGAGTTTACCTCATATTTACATCCAAACTACTCTCTGCCTACTCACCTATCCAAAAAGCAACTTATTGCCAGTCAACTTTTTAATTTTTTGTGGGAATTTGGATTGCCTGGAATTGAAGAATTATATGTTACATTAAAATACCTCTTGATTTCACAGTTTGGTCCAGATGCATTAGCAGCATATAAAACTCCTGAACTATTTTTAATATTGGAATGTGTTTGGGATGATGCCAAATCTTCAGCATTTTTCTATTTAACTAGTTCTTAATATCATGAAGATGGATCTTAATTGTTTGAAAATGTTCTGGAATAAAGAGCTAGAATATCCCATCTCAACAAGTCAATGGCTAAAGATGTTAAGATGTTAAGATCATATCTTACACATATCTTAAATGTGTAATTTAACAAAGTATTTTTTTCATTGTTACTGGACACATCAAACATTGATAAAAAGGTTTCTATGTCAATATTGTTATCCCGGAAGTGAAAAGTGGAGAAGGGGATCCTTGCTGACTACATATAGACTAGTTTGGGGCCATTTTATTTATTTTATATTTTGATTTAATAGCCATATGTTTGCAAAAAAAAAAAAAAAAAAAAAGTGCAGGACAAAGGTAGGATTATATCTTCATAAACTACAAATATAAAATATGCACGAGCAGTAAAAATGATTTTTCATTCTTGAAAAACAAAATAACCTCCAGTTTTACAATATTGGATCAATAATAATGCATTCTCTTTCTGTTTTTGAATTGACATTTTACCAATCTAATGGGAGAACTGATCAATACTGTTTCGGGTGGAAGATTTAATGATATGTAATGGGCTGAATGATTTTCTTATTTGTAATATAATATTTTTGTTGCTTTCTTTTCTTCTATTTGCTTTTGCATTTCCTTTTTGTTCCTTTCTTTTATTTGCCTCTTTGAATATTTAAGTACTACAAATAATCTTATTAAAAAAAAACATGTTCAAATTTCTTTTTTTAATTCAATATTTTTTAATTTTTTAATACAAAGTATACATATTATAATTTATACATATTATAATCCGTGTCTTTTCTTTTATACCCTTTCATTTACGTAGTGCATTTTACATCGTAGTTTTGCTTTCAATTTCAGCCAAATTATTATCTTCTATTATTTTCATCTTTGTACTTATTTTTCTTAATACATAAACAATATCTTCAATTGCCCCTTCAAAGTCACACCAAATTTTCATTTCTTATTTTCTCCATTTATATATTTTATTATAAACAACATATCTTCTAATTCAATTTAAACATAGAGAGCATTTCTTTCAATTTTTCTACAATTAACAATATACTATAATTTCTTTATTTCTTAATTAATTATATAACACTAAGAATTGTTCAAACTTTTATTATAGGTATTTCCCCCCATTTTTTTTGTTATTTCCTAGTGTTTCCCACAAGTGCAGCTTCACCGCCCCCCTCAAGATCAACCAAGAGTTATGATAGTTTATTGATCAAATTTCATTTCATGGATGGTGACAGACAGACTGGTCTGAAATCACCCAGCCAGCTTTCATGCCTAAGGCGGGATTAGAACTCACTGTGTTCTGGTTTCCAGCTTAGGGCCTTCACCCAGTCAGACCAAACTGGATCTCCATGTTGTTACACATCAGTTACACTGATGTATCTCATATAACCTACACTAGAGCTACAAAATAGAACATACAAAACAAAATAAGCACACAAAATGAAGAAATATACCACACATGTTAATGGAATGATTCAGGGAATGACATGAAGCCCTTAACCAGGGGAACGTTGGTGGGCCCAAGGACTATCCTGAAGGAGAATGATGACCGTTAGGCTCCCCATCTCCATATGTCATAGGGAGAATTTGGATTAGGCAATTGAGAATTATATAGAGCTGTTGCATTTAAGCAGTTTCTACTTCCCATTAGGGTTTGAATTCAGATGAAAAAAACTATAAAACAGGGAAGCTTCTTTCAAAGTTGGTTTTCAGGGATGATGATGTTGACAAGAAGGAATGGGTGGAAGATGGGAGTGCTGGGAAGGGTTGGGATTCTGGGGGAGACATTAAGCCATTCCATTGGGGGGTTCACCATCTCTACTGTTTGTGGGAGAGGCAGATATGGTGGGGGCTGAGGGCCAAATTATGTTTGGGGGACACGGGTTTGCTGCTTAAGAGCGATTGTGTGTTCCGACCCTCATCACCCTTCTCACACCCCTGGGTGCTTGGGATTACAGGATCCTGGTCTCCAGCTGGTGACGCTTAATGCCAGGTCCGTGGTACATAAGTCTCCCCTCATTTACAACCTCATACAAGAGGGTAGGGCGGAACTGGCCTGCATTACGGAGACCTGGTTGGGCCATGAGGGGGGTGTTCCTCTTAGTGAATTATGCCCACCAGGCTTCCGGGCATGTCACCAGCCGAGAGCCCAGAGTAGGGGCGGGGGTGGGGTGGGGGTGGGGTGGTTATTAGGGAAAGTCTTGGACCTCAGGAGGTCACTGTGCCTCAGATAGGTGGGTGTGAGTCCCTTTTTGTGAAATGGGGCCTTGGAGTTCAGGTGGGCCTTTTTTTACGTACCTGTCTCCCTGCTATATTTCATTGGCTTTGCCGGAACTGCTGGATGTGTTAGCTGGATTGGCGGTTGATTTCCCCAGGCTTATGATCCTGGGGGATTTCAATCTGCCTTCCATTGGCGAGGCATCCAAGTCAGCTCAGGAGTTCATGGCTTCCATGATGGTTATGGACCTAACTCAGTTAATTCAAGACCCCACCCATAATGCTCGACCTGATTTTTGTCTCTGGGCAGTGGATGAATGATTTAGATTTAGGGGATATTTCTATCCAACCCTTGTCATGGTTGGATCATTTCCTCATCAGGCTTGACTTCCATACTGCTACCCCTCACCGCAGGGAGGTGGAACCGACTAGATGGTTCCGCCACAGGCACCTGATGGACCCTGAAAGGTTCCTGATGGAGCTTGGGGCTTTTACTGAATCCCTTGCTCACAACTCGACCGAAGCCCCAGTGGAAGCCTGGGATCGGGCGGCCACTGGGGCCTTGGATCATGTTGTGCCTTTGCGGCCTCTGACCCGGTGTCGATCCTGGGTAGCTCCCTGGTTTACCGCGGAGCTCCGGGAGGTGAAACACCAGAAAAAATGCCTAGAGAGTGGTTGGAGGGCCAGCCGGTCTGAATCTGATTGAATACTAGTAAGAATTCATATTAAATCCTACTTAGTGGTGATAAAAGTGGCAAAACGGCAACATTTTTCCACTCTTCTCGTGTCCGCAGATAACTGCCCAGCTGCCCTGTTTAGGGTGACCCGCTCCTTACTTAACCAAGGAACTGGGAAAGACCCCTTGCAGGATAGGGCTGAAGAATTTGTTCAGTATCTGCAGGATAAAATCGCTCAGATCCAGACAGGCTTGGACTCTGACTGGGTAGATTTGGGTGAGTCGATAGGGATGAATCTTGTGGAGACCATCTGGGATGAATTTGACCCTGTGACCCCGTAGGGCATGGACAGGATTACGGGGAGACTCAGTGCTGCCACTTGTGTGCTGGACCTGTGTCCCACTTGGTTAGTCTCAGCTTCCCAGGAGGGGACATGAGGCTGGCTCCAGGCAATTACCAATGCTTCATTGAGAGAGGGGTTCTTTCCCACCACCTTGAAGGAGGTGGTGGTGAGGCCCCTCCTTAAGAAGCCTTCCCTGGACCCAGCTTCTTTAGCCAACTATCGTCCGGTCTCCAACCTTCACTTTGTAGTGAAGGTTGTCGAGAGTGCGGTAGCACGTCAGCTTCCCCAGTACCTGGATGAAGCTGTCTACCTGGATCTCTTTCAGTCAGGTTTCAGGCCCGGATACAGCAGGGAGAAAGCATTGGTCGCGTTGTTCGATGATCTCTGGCGGGCCCGTGACAGGGGCTGCTCCTCTATCCTGGTCCTATTAGATCTCTCGGTGGCTTTCGAAACCATCGACATGGTATCCTACTGCGACGACTTGGGGGGTTGGGAGTGGGGGGGGCACCGTTTTACAGTGGTTCTCCTCCTACCTGTCAGATCGGTCACAGTTTGTGTTGACTGGAGGGCAGGGATCAACCCCGAGGCGTGTCACTTTTGGGGTGCCCCAGGGGTTGGTTCTCTCACCCCTCCTGTTCAACATATATATGAAATCACTGGGTCAGATCATCCGTGGTTTTGGGGTATGGTATCATCAATATGCTGATGATACCCAACTTTTTATCTCTACCCCAAACCACCCAAACGATGCCCTCAAAGTGATGTCCCGATGCCTGGAGGCTGTGCGGATTTGGATGGGGAGGAACAGGCTCAAGCTCAATCCCTCCAAGACTGAGTGGCTGTGGTTTCCGTCATCCCGATTTGTGCATCTTGTTCCATCTTTGATGATAGGAGGAGAAATTTTAGCCCCCTCAGACAGGACCCGCAATCTGGGAGTCCTCCTGCATACGCGGCTTAGTTTAGAAGAACACCTGATGGCCATGACCAGGGGGGCCTTTTACCAGGTTCACCTGGAACGTCAGTTGCGCCCCTTCCTGGATCGGGATGCTCTGTGCACAGTCACTCATGCCCTCGTCCTTTCTCGCCTGGACTACTGTAACACTCTCTACATGGGGCTGCCCCTTTTAGGTGGCCTGCACTGGTTGCCGGTTGTCTTCCAGGTGTGATTCAAGGTACTAATTATGACCTTTAAAGTGCTCCATGGCTTAGGCCCAGGGTACCTGCGAGACCACTACTGCCACCAGTAGCCTCCCACCATCCAGTGCAATCCCACAGAGTTGGCCTCCTCAGCGTGCCGTCGGCCAGACAGTGCCGGCTAGCGACCCCCAGGGGGAGAGCCTTCTCTGTGGGAGCGCCTTCCCTCTGGAATGAGCTGCCCCTGGAGCTTTGTATAATCCCCAACCTCCAGTCCTTCCGACGCGCCCTAAAAAGTTGACTTTTCCAGCAAGCCGGCCTGGCCTGAACAAAATAAAATAAACACACACACACTAGAAGACCTCCAATGTCCCTTCCAGCTCATTCTATTCTATTCTATTCTATTCCATTCTATTCTATTCTATTCTATTCTAAGGTTCTTGGTCAGGCTTTGGTATTTTCTCCCAAAGCAAAGCATCCTGGTCCCCAACTTGCCAGTCGGGCCAAGTGGGTCTTCATCTGCCTCGTGACCAGTCGTGTCAGGGAATGTGCACTGTGTCCCCTACAGTGAATAGCCCTGTCAGCAGAACATCATCCTGGCACCACAAGGACGTTTCTTTCTGCTGGCTTACAAAGACACAGCAGCCTGCCTCGTTTCCCGTCAGCCGATGGTGCAAATGCAGAAATGTGCTTTGCATTTTGGAGGATTAGGCTGGGGTGGGGAGAGGATGGGCTTTAGCTTGTTTTGCTTACCAAAGCAATGTTGTGGTTTTATTATTTGAACTCTTCTCTCTGAAGCACATTTTTTGTAGCAGATGGGCTTCCTCGCAACCCCTAACCCCAACACGAAGATGCTCCGGCCCTCAAGACGCCCTTCACCTCGGTCTTCTTCCCAGCCCACAGGGGAGGCAAGGGGACCTTTCACTGTTCAGCTCCAAAAGAGGTTTTTTTCCCCTTATCTCCCACGAGGATCTTTGTCTAAATATAACCCAACCTGTTTCTTTGGCCACTAGAAGAGGGAGGTAAGTTGTCTGCTTTGGACATGCCCTCCTATTTGGCCCTAGAGTGCTGTTCTGACCTAAACTTCCTGAGACAGTAAAAAGCACACGTTTAGTCCTAAAAACCCTCTTTTTATTTCAACGGCTGTGAATTATGTTCATTCACAGCCTGTAATGAGTCACAAATAGTTTGTAAAGAGACTGACAGAAGTCTGCCAAAGTTTTCAGGATCACCCACCTTTATCTCCCTTGAAACACTGCCAAAGACCTTATTGGCAATTAGCTTTTGACCGAGTCAAAATGGAGCTTCAGAATTTAAACCAACCAGAATGAACAAAGCTGCTTTCTAAAAAGGATCATGTACCTTTGCTCTTCCTTTATATCTTATGGGCCAATCATCTCCAAGCCTTACCCCTGAGCCGTCCCTTTTTCTTAACTTTTCTTGCCTTCTGGCAGCTCTGCGCATGCGTGCACTGGGAACAGGCTCCTGTTGTTCCTCTGCCTCGCTACTGTCCGACTCTGGAGGCTCCGGAGGCAGCACATAACTCCCAAATGGCCCTGGCCCCCTCTCTGCCTCCAATGCAGAGCCGTTGTCTGAGCCTTCCCCAGACTCCAGGACTGGCCCATGTTCCTTCCCAACCTCCTCACTGTCTGACTCTGCTGCCAGTTCTGCAGGCCACTGGCAGACCACAAGAAGTGCCACCCTGGTCAGGAGAGGCCAGACTGTGCCTGAGCAATGCCCAGATGGCCTTTTTTCAGATCTTCTGTGGCTCCATTGAAAAGTTCTGAGCTTCAGCCCCCCACAATATGTCAGCCTCTACTTTGCTTGCTTGCTATCGGCTGCCATAGTAATGGGGAGGGTGGGGGCTCATGGTATTTTTTGGTGGGAATTACTAGGTACTGGAGGAGTTATCATGAAGTGAAGTTTGTTCTCACCATCTTCTGAGCATGCTGATGGCTCTTGTTTGGGGTTGGTCAAGGTCAACCATCTCTGCATATCAGTTGAATGAGGCCACTTGAAGATGCACCTCACATGACACCTTTGGGAGTTGCAAATTGGACATTGGGTTGGGGTAACTGGGGGAAGGGTCCTGGGCAAATGTTTGATATGTACAAATTCCTGCTTTTTTGCTTCAAATCTTGCTTCGCTTTAGCTGTTTTAATTTCATGTCCCGTAAAAGCACCTTTTTCTCTACTCAAATGAAGTTGGTTTTTTTTTTTCTTGGATACTGAATGAAGCACACTTTACACAACAGGCCAAAGGGGGGATCCGAACTATTCCTAGTGGCTGCTGTCCTTCACCCTGCCTCCCCTCCATGCCTGGGCTGCTCTGGGACCCAGGTTGAGTTAGCCCTAGACCCAGGTTCAGATATGGCACCAATCAGAAGCCTGTTTGCTCTTCCATCCCATATCTGCCTTTGCACCTGTGAGCAGTCAGCTGTGCCATCGGTGGGCTGATTCCTTCCAAAGGGATGAACCTATGCATAGATGCAGCCTTCTATGGCAAGAGGTAGGTCCCAAGGTGGAGCCTCTCCATGCCAAAGGGAGCTTAACCATCCATTTCAAGTGCCCCAAAGCCACCACACCACAAGATGGAAAGGGGGAGGCTGTTTTCCTGCCCGGTTAGGTGGCTCTTGCTGGGAGGGGAAACAGAGAACCCTGCTGGCCTTCCCTTGTCTTCTCCTATCGGAGAATTGCAAGGACTGGGCTGGATGCAGAGGCAGAGCTGAGCTGGGCCATCGGAGCAGAAAGGTGCATTTGCACATTTGCCCCCAGGTCACGCGATGCTCTTTTAGTGATATAACACTTGGGGAGGATCGTCAGACACCCAGGGAAAGACATGGCCATGAACTCAGCTGATGGGCTGGCACGAAATTATATTTACGGAGTCTTTCGGTAATACTTTAATCCAAAATGAAAATCTGGCTTGCACAACACATGCACAGGTTGGATTACCAGACAAAAGCTGTTCTTCACGTTATCACTGGAGGAGAACCGAACACGGAAGCCAGAAAATTTCTGATACATTATTCAGCCTTACTCTATATTTTTAGTTTTTAACAATTCTAGGTAAAAAAGAAGAAGAAAGAAATATGCTGAACAAATGATTTCAAAACCCACATTACAATGCATTTATCTGAGGAGGTTAATTTGCAATGTTAAACTTGTCAAAGCTTTCACGATTCCCATTTCATTCTCTTCATTTGCTTAAAATTGAGATTATGCATGGCTTCACAATGGAAGCCTTTTTTAAGACCTTGCATTACATCGTCATGGCTTCTTTCTGAAAAAACGCAGGATTTCCAACACTGATTGAAACCCGGACCCCTTGTGCTGCATTTCCAGAAACCATAAAGACCCTGCTGGTGGCTGCGGGGTGGTGGTGGTGTCCCCTTGCTTTCAGGTGGGGTCTGGAACCCATGCAAATGGCCAAATTAATGATTCATCATGAAGGGTGGTATATTTCTGGCCCATTATAAATTCAAAGAACAGCATTCAAAGAAGAGGCTTAATTTTGCTGAAAATCACACAGATGGGCTCAGCTTTCCATAGGAAAGGACTTGGGCTGTTTATTGTTTTTTGAGGTGTAGTTTGTACAAACTCCATTAGGAGCTTAAAATGATGTTTCTTTCTTGCTTTGACCTTTTTAATTTAAGGAAGACTGGCTGATTGATGCTCTGATCTCTGGCCTCCCCTCCCTCCCTCCCTTCCCCAGCTCCAATGACCTTAATGGCCTGCAATCAGCCCTGTAATGCCAGCTCCCCCCCACCCCAATCTGGCCAAGCAGCAGAAAGGAGAAGGCATCTCCCTCAGGTTCCTCCACTTACTGATCTTGTTCTTCTGCCATAAACAAGGCAGAAGGGACTGGAGGGGCAGCTGCAGTGGTGTAGAGAGCTTCCATCCCAAAGTCTGGTTTTTAATTCATCAAAGGTCATTCTTCTTTCCTTACCTAGAATTTAGATCTCCTCTCACCACCAGCCTGCCTTCCCCTGATGCATGTCTATGGAATAAAGCTGGACATATCAAGAGTACAGAAAGCATCCAAAGCAGAGCCCGAGGGAGAGGTCAAACATGTTATCAGTCTCCAGTCCCTTTGCACCCATAAGAGTACAGCCAGAGGTGGGTTGCTCCTGGTTTGGTCTGGTTTGGCTGAACCGGTAGTGATGATTTGGCCTGGGTCGCAGAACTGGCAGTGATTCAGGCTGACCACGCCTCCGAACTTGTTCCCCAGTCTCTTCTGCCATTGCTGGTATGTTTCTGCACATGCGCAGAGCAAATTATAGTCAACTGCCCATGTGTGAGCAACATGTGATGGGCACGAAGCAAACCAGTACCAACTGGTACAGGAACCCATCCCTGAGTCCAGCCCCCTTGATTTCTGTTGACTCTTATCTACCACCAATTTGCTGTGACTATTAGTAGTTCAGATTCCTGCAGAGAGTGGGTTAAGCATGCAATAAACCTGTAGTCACTTGAACTGATTTGACTCCTGATTTGGCAATATTTCTGGCATATCTTTCTCAGAGCACACAAGCCCCCAAATCAGTGGTGGGTTATGACTGGTAACCCAGCACCGAGTCCTACCCCTGGGCCAAACCCAATAAATTGGTCATCTCAGGCACCATGTTAATCCTGGTTAGTGAAAAAGGTTGCAGCAGCATTCTGGAGTGGGGCAGATTTCAGGGTCTGCTAAGTTATTTTTCTGATTGTTCCTAAAACACCTTTGGGAAGCAACTGGGAAAGAGGGGAGAAAAGAGAGGCCCCCTCTTGACAGAATAAAGTGGATAATCTTCTCCCCCTCCCCACCCAAAATTATCCCCAAGGTTGGCCTAAGGCAAAACCGGAGTTGGAAATGTCAGACAAAAGAGCAGTTTTTCCCCTGTGGCACCCTGTAGTAACACATTACACTTTCCATTAAATTCAACACCAATTTATAGGGTGAGGCTTCGGTGCAGTGTTTGTAAAGCTTTCGGCGAACCCAGAGATCTCAGTGCAGCCATTCAAGTCTCAGATACTTTGCTCGCCTCCGAGCCTGGATTTATTTTACCTACAGCAAAATACACGAGCAAAGCAGTTTCTGCAGGCAAAGTGCAAGGAAGCTGCAAAGGCTTCTCAGTGTTGCCTGAAGAAGGTTTCAAGGACTACAGATTAATATGCCAGAGAGTGCAGTGATGTCAATTATTCTCTCTTGGTCTGCTGGGTTGGGGATACCAAGCAGTTCATGGTTAATGAACAGGGTAAAACTAAAGCAACTGAAATTCTCTGATTTGCACTCAGGCCACTCCACGTTGATCAATATTTTATGAAATCCCACAATGAACGCCTGAAAAGCCAAAATTGGAGACCCCGAATGGCTCAGTTTTTAATATAACAAGGAGGCCACCTTCCCAAAAGCATCACAAGAGATTCTGACATGGATATGATGGCTGGAAACAGAGAGGAAGAGCAGAAACATGGAGGGCTGGTTTGGTGCAGTGATTAAGGCAGCTGGCTTGAAAGTGGGAGGCCGTGAGTTCAAGCCCCATATTGGACATGGCAGGCAACTGGGTGACTTTGGAATAGCCACTCTCTCTCTTTCTCTCAGTTCAAACCACCTCACAGGGTTGTTCTTAGGGGGAATATTGGAGGAGGAAAGAATATTAGATATAATCACCATTGTGCTTACCCCTAGAGCCCATCTGTTGGGTGGTTAAGAAAGTTGATGAATGAGTGAGTGAGTGAGTGAGTGAGTGAGTGAGTGAGTGAATGAAGGAAGGAAGAAAGAAAGAAAGAAAGAAAGAAAGAAAGAAAGAAAGGATATAAATAACCATTGCATGGGATTATTTGCAGGATCCTGTCTTGGATAAAACAAGCGAACAAACAAACAAACAAATAAATATAGAAAGAAAGAAAGAAAGAAAGAAAGAAAGAAAGAAAGAAAGAAAGAAAGAAAGGATATAAATAACCATTGCATGGGGACCACCAGGATCATGTCTTGGATAAAACAAACAAACAAACAAACAAAAAGAAAGAAAGGAAGGAAGGAAGGAAGGACGGAAGGAAGGATATAAATAACCATTGCATGGGGGCCACCAGGATCCTGTCTTGGATTAAATAAAGGAAGGAAGGAAGGAAGGAAGGAAGGAAGGAAGGAGGGAAGGAAGGAAGGAAGATATAAATAATCATTGCATGGGGGCCACCAGAATCCTGTCTTGAATTGAATGAATGAATGTATGAAGGAAGGAAGGAAGGAAGGAAGGAAGGAAGATATAAATAATCATTGCATGGGGGCCACCAGGATCCTGTCTCGGATAAAACCCCTCAAATATTTAGACTTTCTTACATGTCTCCCTCTCTCTCTTGATTTCTTACTTCTGCTTCTCTTGCTTTGAATGATTCTTTGCGTATTGCTTCTTTATTAAGCAACTGACAAGACTCAGCAAGGAAGTTGGATTCCTTGGGAGCCTGGCTGCTCTGCAGCTTGTGAGGCCTTTTCAACAGCAAAGCTGACCATTTCTACCCAACGACGCATCCCCAGGGATCAGCCCCACCAGGTCTGCGATGGTCCCTGGGTGTGAGCCTCTGTTTGGCATAGGAACTGGGGAGGGGCATGGTGTGGGGAAGGGAATAATATTGTACTGGAGGAGTCTTGTTCTCACCATCTTCTGTGCATGCTGGTGGCTGATGTTGGGACTTGGTCAAGGCCAACCATTTTGCATACTAACCTGATGAGGCTGTTTGAAGATGCACCCCACATGACACCTTAGGGAGTTGTAGATTGGACACTGGGTTGGGGAATTGGGGAGAGGGTGTTGGGTTTGATATGTATATGTTCCCGCCTTGCTGGCTCAGATCTTGCTTTCCTTTTTGCTGCTTTCACTTCATATCTAGTAAAAGTACTTTATCTCTATTAAAATGGAGTTGAGGTTTTTCTTTCTTGGATATTGAAGGAAGCATGACTGATACTGGGGCTGTCAACTCTTCTCAAGAAGCTTTAATATGGTTCTGTCTGAGAGCAGAATGTGGGAAGGTCACTTGAGGTCGTTCCGTGGCCACTCTCATGCAAGAGCCTGGCTTTTATTAAGCTACTTTTGGGATGGGACCTGCCACTTTAATCAGGCTTTGAAAAGATTAGCCCAGCTGAACCTAACCTTAGTTTATTTGGAGCTCTGGCCAGGAATAACCACCTACTGGGAGCAGGTTTAACCATCTTTACGTGCTTCCAAAGGTGAATAAACTCCTTAGAAGGCTCTGAACTGCTGACTTGCTCTCTGCACCGGGTGGGGGGTTACCACGAGTTGTGTCATTAGCTGGAGCCGAAATGAATTTATTCTTCTTGGTGAGCATTGATAACAAATATTCATGGAAGAGAGGAATGTCTCAGGATCCAGCCCAGTCTGAGGCTTCCCAGTAAGCCAGAAAAAACACAGGAATGCATTGGTTGGAAAGCTCATTTGGCACTCTCTGCAAATGTATTTATTTACTGCATTCATGTATCATTTCCTACGCCGGAGGATCTTGAAGTGATTTACAATACAAACAGCAGTAAAATACATATGAAAGCAAAACAAAACAAAGCACTTTAATTAAGAAATGATGTTTGGTGGTGGAGGTGGAAGATTCCAGGAAGTTCTGGGGGAGAAAGTGAGTTTTCAACCAGGATTCAAAAAGATTTTTGCAGGTGAATTCTGAATTTCAAAGCAGCAGAGGGGGAGGGGGAGGAGTGGGAAGCCTCCCATATCCTACCCACTGTGAGCTCTCAGAAGATATGCAGTGGCCCCTGGCACATGCAGGGCCCCCTCAGGGGTGGGTTCCGGCAGGCACTATTGACGGTTCGTGAGTGTAGCATGCTGTATGTGTGTATGTGTATGCACACTGTACGCGCATGCGCAGTGCAATAAAAATTGTTCTGTGCATGTGCAGAAGCGAAAAACAAGATGGCGGCGCCTACACCACCACCCTGAGAACTGGTTTAAGGGTGTGGCAGGCCTAGGTCGCTGCTGGTTCCAGTGACCCAGGCCGCCAAACCACTATCGGTTTGGCTGAACCGGTCCAACATCAATAGGAACCCACCACTGGGGTCCCTCCTTGAGGACCTGACCAGATAAGGAACAGTGACAAGGGTTAGGGTTAGGGCTCCTCTGCCACTGGTTGTAAACCTGGCTCAGGGGCTGACTAAAGCTGGCACTGTAGCTCAACCGCGGGATAGCTTTCCACAGGCAGGAGCCCCACTTGGCCCTCTGACCCTTGCGGTCCGTGCTGGCTGCTTTCTGGGCCAAATTCCCATCCGCTTCCCTCACTCATGAGTTCTAGGGAGCAGATCCAACGTGAGCCTCTGAGTTGCCATAAGAGCACTTGATTTGTGGCTTATGAAACCCGATCCCTTGGGATCAACTCAAGATTCAAGAACTAGCCGAGTACAGTGGCCCCTCTGATGCCTGAAAAAAGAAGGAGCTGAACTAACCGCAGCCTGCTGCTATGATTCACCACCAAAATTTCCTTTAAACCCGGGTCTGCTGAGAGACGAGAGCTCTAACCATCAATGGCTCCTTGTTGTTTGAAGCTCTTGGGGAATGCAATGGGATGAGGGGAGGGTTCTGGGAGGCAGGAGGAAGAGCCGCAGCACAAACAATGGCCTAATTAACGAAATCTGGGTTGGAAAGGCAGGTGTGGTGGAAGAAGCATCTCCTGAGGAACCATCCAAGTTTTGGGAGCATAAAAGTAAGAGTGGGAAGAAATACTTTCAGGCTCACAAGATTCTGTTACTGTCATCTTACAATAAATGTAGTATTAATACTCATGGTTTGTGCTTCTGGTCTGGATTGCATTGAAAGGCTGACAGGGGAGCATAATCGGCAAAAATCACACACATTTTCATTCTAGGACATTCTTTGGTGGTGGTGATGGTGGTGGTGGTGGTGGTCTGTGTGTGTGTGTGTGTGTGTGTGTGTGTGTGTAAGGCAGTGGTGAAATTCAATTTTTTTTTACTACCGGTTCTGTGAACGTGACTTGGTGGGCATGGCAGGGAAAGGATACTGCAAAATCCTCATTCCTACCCCACTCTGGGGCCAGCCAGAGATGGCATTTGCCAGATCTCCAAACTACTCAAAATTTCTGCTTCCGGTTCTCCAGAACCTGTCAGAACCTGCTGGATTTCACCCCTAGGCTAAGGTCACAGTTGCAATTGTGAGGTGCTCTTTTAATGTCTAGAAAGCTGGGAACCTATGATGGTTGTTGGAGCAATCCAAGGGCAGACCTCCCTTGATCAGCTGGTGCCCTTTTGATATTTGTTGTTGTTAGTTGCGAAGTCGTGTCTGACCCATTGCGACCCCAACATTCCTCCAGGCCTTCAGACTGCTTCAGACAGCTTCAGTGCTCCATCCAGCCACCTCCTTCTCTTCTTTAGAGCATCGGACTTTCCTTTCACCACCAGATACATCCACTACTGAGCGTCCTTTCGGCTTTGGCCCAGCCGCTTCACTCTTTCTGGCGCTACTAGTACCAGCCCTCTGCTCTTGCCCAGTAGCATATTGAACACCTTCCAACCTGAGGGTCTCATCCTCCAGCATCATATCTTTTTGCCTTTTGATACGGTCCATGGGGTTTTCATGGCAAAGATATTGGAGTGGGTTGCCATTTCGTTCTCACATTTTGTCAGAGCTCTCTGCTACGACCTGTCCATCTTGGGTGGCCCTGCACGGCATAGCTATAGCTTCATTTAGCTACGCAAGCCCTTTCACTATGACAAGGCAGTAATCCATGAAGGAGCCTTTGGGTGCAAGGCACCCTTATGTTTTCAACCATCAGTCAACTGGTTTTGTCCTGCCACCCAAAACGCACAGAGAAATGCCAATCATTCCCCCCACCTTGCCAGGGTTAAAAGAGAGCTGATTTTGTAGACATTTTGGCAGCCACAATTTTATTTTCCCAGAATCTGGTATTGTTCTGAACTATCCGAGGAGAGAATAGCAGCCACAGTTTCGACCAGAAGATCCCCAGAGCAGCTCTGACTAGTCTGAGAACACCCAACGCTGGTCATCAACCACAGCAGGAATGCAAAACAGTTTTGGGGTGACAGATACAGTGAAATAATGAACATGGAAGGATGCAGACAAATGTCAGTGAAATGGATTCATAAGAACATGAGGGTGTTTTAAAAGGTGGTCTATTAAATGGGTGAGATCTTTAACTTCTTTTTTAAAGTTTTTTATTTTTTGTTCTCTATATACAATTATAGGTATACGTTCACCTAGTTATTATTCTTTTTTACACTCGTCATTCTTATACAATTATCATTCCATTTACAGGGTTGTAACAAACTGCTTGGGTTGCTTTGTTTACCATCCCTTGCTTGTTTTGACACCACCTTCTTTTCCCTTTCTTTTCTCCCTCCCTCCCTTCTCTGCTGTCTTCCTTCCTCTCTCCTTTCCCTTTTTTCTTCCCTTCCCTCTCCCCTACTCCTCTCTTCCTCTTCCTGCCCTCTCTCCTTCTCTCCTTCTCCCTTCCATCTTCCTCTCCTTGCCTCTATCTTCCACCCCTCCTCTTCCCTCCTCTCCTCTCCTCCTCTCTTCCTTTCTTTTTCTATTGTTGTAGGTGTCTTTTCCAGCTCTTAATTTTTATTTTCTTGACATGGTATTTCCGCAGACCTCAAAATAGTTAAATATCGTTTCTTGTTCCCTTTCCTTCACAAATCTATCCTGATTATGTTCCTCCCCCTTTGTATCTCACTTTTGAATATATACTTATATATTATTATTTTCTTCCCTATTTTCCCCCTCTTTCTCCCCTTTTCTACTTAATGGCATATCATCTGGGTTCCATATCTTCCCCTTACTTTAACTTCTTGAAGGAGTGCAGTCCCAAAAGGAATCTCGTGTACACCGTGGGCTTAGGGTTGATTTAGACACTCCATTAAGTCACCGCTTCAGATCTGAAAATTGATCTAATCTGGAGAAGCTGCTTCAAGCGTAGATGCATCAGCGTCAGGCAAACCGGATCGGAGGGTGTCTGATTTGATTTGGCCATTTGAATGGTCAATTCAATTTAGGAAGCTGATTGAATTGCCTCCTAGTCTCGGAGCTGAATATTTGCGCAGGTCTTTTAACAGCCCTAATAATATTTGACAGTTGAGGACACATGGTTTAAATATCAGATCTGTGAAAAGCAACGCTATTGTGAGAGATCAGAATGCCTGTCTAAATCAAATAATAAGGCAGACGATCCAACGGTGCTTTTGATTCGAGGGAATTCAAGGGAGATGCCTACCAACTGCTGGGCCATATTATCTCTTGAGGCCTCATCACAACACAGATTGTCAGCTCTGTCCACCTGGATGTGCAAGACAGCATTGTTGCAAGTGCAGGGAGGGTCGTGTTCTATGGGGAATCCCATAAGTATGAGATCTGGAAGAAGAATGCAGTCTGAATTCGTCACATGAATCACTAGCAGTATATATATTAGCATGAGCAAGGATACTGCTAGTGGTCCACATGATAAATTTAGCCTGCATTCTTCTTCCAGATCTCATACCAAAGGTGGTATTCAGCCAGTTCTGACAGGTTCTGGAGAACTGGTAGTGGAAATTTTGAGTAGTTCGGAGAACCGGCAAATAGGCTGGCCCCGCCCCCGCTGCCTCCTCGCTGGTTTTCTTTTGTTGCCCTGAACAGGAGAATGGAGCTGGAAAACAGGTAAGTGGGGTGGGGAGAGAATGGGGTTTTTGCAGCATCCTTCCCCTGCCACACCCTCAAAGCCATGCCCACAAAGCCACACCACACCGACAAAGCCACGCCCTCAGAACCAGTAGTAAAATATTTGAATCCCACCACTGTCTCATACATAGGATTCCCCATAGGACATGATCCTCACTGCACTTCCAATAATGCTGTCTTATATACATAAATACATACATATATATGTATGTATATAAGACAGCATTGTTGCAAGTGTATGTATGTATGTGTGTATGTATGTGTGTATGTATGAATGAGCAAGGATACTGCTAGTGATTCACGTGATCTCTCTCTCTCTCTCTCTCTCTCTCTCTCTCATCTACTACCTACCTACCTACCTACCTACCTACCTATTTATATACCTATCTACCTATCTGCTTATCTGCCTGCCTGCCTATCTATCATCTACCTACCTACGTACCTACCTACCTACGTACCTACCTACCTACCTCCCTACCTCCCTATCTACCTCCCTACCTACTTACTTATCTGCCTGCCCGCCCGCCCGCCTGCCCGCCTATCTGCCTATCTGCCTATCTGCCTATCTGCCTATCTACCTATCTATCTGCCTGCCTACCTGTTTATTTACCTATCTGCCTGCCTGCCTGCCTGCCTGCCTGCCTGCTTGCCTGCCTGCCTATCTACCTACCTACCTACCTACCTACCTACCTACCTACCTACCTACCTACCTAAATCTCTCCTGGCTTCACTTCTCCCACACCAGTTAGTTCTAAGGGCCTGGGTTGCTCAATAGAAGGAAGAATGCCTTATAGGTATGTCCTCTTATTCTTCAGGTATTGTTTTAGCCATCTTGAGCATTTTCACGAGAGGCTGCACTGTAAATTCCACAGAAAAGATATTTACATTTTCATCATTTGTCTTTGCCCTCGGACCGCTTCATCTATCAAAGCCCCCAGGCTTCTGCTGCCTTCCAATCAGGGTGTGGCAGCCACTGTCTTGGGATTCCCAGAAAGGGGTTTCTGTCCCCCTTCCCCTACAGTTGCAGCGGCTGCTCTGGCTTTCCCTGGGCGCCATTGCGGGAGGGAGCCACTGGGGGGCAGTGGTACCTCACCAATGGCTTGGAGGTCGGCTGCCTTAAGCCCCTCAACTTGCGGTTTCAATAAGACCCTCTTCTGAGCACGCACACCAGCCAGACCTTGGAGGGCTCATTTCCGCTTGGAAACCCCACCTAATCCTTTTATTATAAGGTCAGAGCTCTTCTCAAAATAACAAATATGTTTCATTTTTAATTTTCCCACCAATGCCTCGCCTCATCCTCTGCCCTCCAGGGAAAGCAGCTCTGTTAGGGTCCTACACTTCCTTCCTGGAGTCCCTTCCTGGAGTCCCTTGTCCCCCCTCCCCTCTTTGCTCCCATGTTCCTTGTAGGGCACAACGAGGGAACCTGAGCCAGGTGTGAAGTGAGCAAATCACGAGATTCTCCTTGCACCTCCCGTACACGCACAATATTCGATTCTGCTCACGCAGCATCATTCAGCCAGGCCCGCTTTCATTTGGGGAAATAATAGTGGTCTTTCCACCACTAAGGGAGGTGGAAGTTGTGTGTGTGTGTGGGGGGGGGGAGAAAGGGATTCAGTGATCTAAACAATTAGAGACTGAGTCAATTAATCTTCAGGGGTTACATTTAAAACAGATCCACAATACCCAGAGTTAATCTCATTTGGTCAATGAGAGGTAAACATTTCCATCATTGACCAATAAAAATACGCTCAATAAATCAAACAAAGCAAAGTTAACCCCTTACCTGCTAGCAAAGCTTACACGCAATGTAGCAGAATATTGCCCATTTTTAAGGAAATAAGACTTTCATCCTGATTGTCAAACGAATAATGCGAATAAAAATTACTGGAGTGCCCTGGGAATTGAATTAAAAAGGGGAGAATCGACTGGTGGTGAATGTCCCTGTGGAACTAACAGTACAAAAGAATACAGGATCAGGTATCTGTTGACAATACAATACAATACAATAGCAGAGTTGGAAGGGACCTTGGAGGTCTTCTAGTCCAATCCCTTGCATAGGCAGGAAACCCTATACCGTTTCAGACAAATGGCTATCCAACATCTTCTTGAAGACTTCCAGTGTTGGGGCATTCACAACTTCTGGAGGCAAGCTGTTCTAACTGTCAGGAAATTTCTCCTCAGTTCTAAGTTGCTTCTCTCCTTGATTAGTTTCCACCCATTGCTTCTTGTTCTACCCTCAGGTGCTTTGGAGAATAGTTTGACTCCCTTTGTGGCAACCCCTGAGATATTGGAAGACTGGTATCATGTCTCCCCTAGTCCTTCTTTTCATTAAACTAGACATACCCAGTTCCTGCAACAGTTCTTCATATGTTTTACTCTTCAGTCCCCTAATCATCCTTGTTGCTCTTCTCTGCACTCTTTTAGAGTCTCCACATCTTTTCTACATTGTGGTGACCAAAAGTGAATGCAGTATTCCACGTGTGGCCTTACCAAGGGATTATAAAGTGGTACTAACACTTCACGTGATCTTGATTCTATCCCTCTATTTATGTAGCCTAGAACTGTGTTTTTTTGGCAGCTGCTGCACACTGCTGGCTCATATTTAAATGGTTGTCCACTAGGACTCCAAGATCCCTCTCACAGTTACTACTATTGAGCAAGGTACCATCTATACTGTACTGTATACTGTACTTGTGCATTTTGTTTTTCTTGCCTAAATGTAGAACCTTACTTTTTTCACCATTAAATTTCATTTTATTAGCTTTTTTTGTTATTTTTTACTTTTGTGGCAAGCCTTTCTTCATTGTGAGCCTTAGCTTTCCTTACTTCATCTTTACAGGCTCTGGCTATTTGCTGATATTCTGCCTTAGTTATGTCCCCCTCTTTCCACTGTTTATACCTAACTTTTTTGTCTTTCAATTTGTCAGAGAGTTCTTTATGCAGCCATGCTGGTTTCTTTTGGGAACTGTTATTTTTCTTCTTCATTGGCATTGTGCTAGACTGGACTTTTGTAATCTCATTCTTCAAAATTTCCCAAGCTTCTTGAGTTGTTTTCCCCTTGAAGATTCTCATCCATGGAATTCTTCCCAAACTCTCTCTAAGTTACAAGATCAAGCAAGATCAATATTAAGGCAAAGGATTAAGATTAAGGAGAAATTGTTGCTTTTTCTCATGATATCATTGCAAATCAACACATTTTAACTCCTATGCCAGCTTCATGGCACATCACAGTCCCCATCACAAATTGCTCTGAGCATGCGCAGAAGCAAAAAAACAAGATGGTAGCACCTACACCGCTGCCAGGAGAACTGGTTTGGCGGCAATGAGGCAAATGGCAATGGGGGTTGCCATTAGCTCCATTTGATAATCTCCCCCCAGCTGAGTTGGAAGGGAAATAGAGGAAAGCCTCTCAGGAAGCTCAAGAGACACAGGTGCCCTAGAAACCACATCCCACATTGTCTCTTATGCCTGTTCTCCATGGCTGATTCTGCCCCCTTTTTTAAACTCAATTTCCAGGGCACTCCAACTTTTATTTGCTTTATTTGCTAGATAACCAGGATAAATGCCTATGTCTTTAAAAGTGGTAAAGTTTTGCTGCATTATAGATAATATAATATAAGCTTTGCTGGCAAAGGGTTGCCAAGAGTCTTTGATGTCAGAGGTTAACTTTGCTTTCTTTGTTTTATTGCATATATATTTTATTGTTCAATGAATGAAATGAAGTTTCTATCAGTTAGTGAATCTATGTTGGGCTCTCAGAACTTCAGAAAAAAGAGCTGGGAGGAAAAAGGGACTGAAAAAGCAAAAGTTTCTGTTAAAGCATCCTCAAGGGAGCCAGAGAGCCCAGAATGCGCTTCTCAGTCACTGATTGCAGCACTAAGCCAGGATGCCCAATCACCACCTGCCTGGCTCTGGAGAAACCTGGTTGGGAAAGAGCTGATGAGATTCCGGTTCTTCCTTGGAGAGAGTGCGGAGGAGGGGGAGGGGAGATATTTGGGGTCCAAATTGGCATCTGACCCAATTATTATGGCTGTCAAATAGCTCTAATGAGGTCATGAAGGCTAACCTTTTTAACACCATGTGCCAAAAGCATGTACGTCCGCACACATAATGCAATGTGCATGTGAACCCTCCCATACATCCCAACCCTGCGCAACTGCAGGCATGTGTGACGGACGGCAGTAGTGGCTGTGCTGCGTGCGTGCTTGATGCGCGCTGCGTGTGCATGCACAGTGCAATAAAAATTATGCTGCACGTGCAGAAGTAGAAAACAAGATGGCGGCACCTATGACGCCACCGGGAGAACTGGTTTGGGGGCATGGCAGGTCTGGGTCGCTGCCGGCTCCAGCGACCCAGGCTGCCAAACCACTACCCGTTTGGTTGAATTGGTCCAAACCGATAGGAACCCACCACTGGCGTATGACCCCCACAAATGAACGTATGAGCCCACACATGCTCTATGCATGCTCCGTGCATGTGTGCATTACCCCAGTACATGTGCCCACGCGTATGCACACATGTTGCCCACATGCACCACGCCCCCTGCACATGCACGGCAGAGACCCGAAAACCAGCTGGCTGGTGGGAGGCACATGCGCAGTAGAACTGAGTTGGTGCGATGGCTCGCATGCCTGCAGAGAGGGCTCTGCATGCCACCTGTGGCACGCCAGCCACAGGTTTGCCATCATGGAACTAGGTGATTGACTGATGGAATTCAATGTGTTGTGTGAACAGTCAGTGGGAAGATGAGCCATGCCCACCAGGCTGGCTGTGGCTGCAGTCTGTATACATGCGCCACAGAGATGGGTTGCTCCCGGTACGGCCCAGATCAGGCGAAGCAGTAGTGGGGATGGCGGGAGGCTTTGACCATCCGCCCGGACGCTTCTGCACATGCGCAGAAACATTGCACGCACGTGAGCACGAGCAAACTGGTAGTGCCATGATTTGTAACCCGCCTATTATGGGCCAGTAGGTGGGAGGGAGGGTGAGTGAGCTTCAGAAGATTCAAACCTTCTGTTTCCTATTAGCCAAACTTAGCAAACAGGATTTTCAATAAAAACAGCAGCCTACAATGATACAGAACCTTCAATCACAAGAGGATTCTTGCTATCTTATGATTAAAATTCTGCCTACACACTGCAGGCTTCATACATTTTGCAGTGGCTTCGTTTACTCTTTTTAAAGCATCTTTCCGTCTCCCGGGAAAAGGAGTAGAAAGGTGAAATTAAGTAAGTAATCTTTAAATGTGTTTGTATGATTGCTGCTTTACGCTTCCTGCTAGTCACTCCCAGATAGGCTGAACAATAGGATTATTTGAAGATTGTACGCCAATATGAAAGTCATTTTATACAATACCACCTATTGATCATCGCTGTTTTTTGATGGAAAATCATATTCAGTTATTAAACATTGTCATAGTTTAGAATAGCTGCAATGATTAAAATATTTTATCTGCAGTATTATTTATTTATAAATAAAATCAAGATTGGTATACAACAGACATACTCTGAGAGGAATGGTTTAAAGAGCCTATCTCCAGGGGTGGTACCGGTTCGCTTGTGCGCGTGCTTAGTGTGTTGCTCATGCATGCGCATTTCACTGTAAATTGTTCTGTGCATGCGCGAAGACCATGAAAAGCTAATGAAAAACATGCCGGCAATGGCAGCGGAGACCGGGAACCGGTTTGGGGGCATGGCCAGACTGGGTTGCTGCCCGTTCTGGACCTAGGCCAAATTACCACCACAGGATCGCCTGAACCAGTGCGAACTGGTAGAAACCCACCTCTGCCTATCCCTGTCCCTCTGGCCCCCATGCTAAGGGTTCTGCCTCCACATGAAGCCCCATTTGACGAGACCCAGTGGCTGTGGGAATGGGAGGGTGGCTCTTGTGCATTCCCTCCCCTCTTCTCCTCGGCTGCTCTTCTGGGCTCTTGCTGTGAGTGGCATCCAGCAGTCCAAAAGAATCTGTGAACCAGATCGCCCCTAAAGTTGGTGACTCACTTTATGAAAGGGCAGAAGACCAACTTGGTCATTGTATTTGTTTATTTATTTATTCCATTTAAAGCAGAGATATATTTTCAAAAAAAGATTGTCTCTGTTGATGGACTGATTGTATGATTGTAGAATTGACATTATATAACATTAATAAAAGATTACAAGCAAAATATTGAGTTTTTGTTATTATATTTAAAAAATGAATAAATATGATTTTTTTTTAAAAAAATATTAATTTTGTTATATATTTCCTATTGTTATACATAACGTTTCCATTTCTGAAACAGCTGCAGTGTGCTGCCTGTATCAAATCTCTTTGATACACACCATAATTATAACCATTATTCTCATAATACTTGCAATATAATCTTCCCTTCTAATCGCCCTATACAATTTAATCTATAATCAAATATAATCCAGGGGTAATATTGCTTATGGTATTATTGCATATATATATACACATATATATATGTGTGTGTGTGTGTGTGTGTATGTATGTATGTATGTATGTATATATATATATATATATATATATATATATATATATATATATATATATATATATATATATAGCATATATATACACACACTTTTATTTGCCTTTATTGCATTTATTTTATTAATCCTGAATTATAAATTACCGTATATACTCAAGTATAAGCCGAGTTTTTCAGCCCACTTTTTGGGCTGAAAAAAGCCGCCTCAGCTTATACTCGAGTCAGTGAAAAATTTGGAGGAGAAAAAGGGGCGGGGCCATGCCGCTGGGTGACGCTCGTGAATGGCCCGGTGCCCCTGTGAGTTTCCCCTCCCTGTGTCAGTTTGCCGCGCAGCGCGCACCGCACCATCCCCCCTCCTCACGTTCTAATGTAATGCAGGGCTGTCTTACGATTCCCCTTCCTCCCCCTCCTGCGGCTCTGCAACGATGTCCCACCTCCTCCTTGTTATGGCAAGCAGCCACATAGCGATGTCCCACCTCCTCTGGTACAGTGATCCAATGATAGGAATCACTGTGCCGTGTGTCATAGGAGGCGGGACATCGCTCCCGCGGCTGCACGGGACATCATCATCACAGCGGGACATCAGCATCATGAGGTGAGTGAAGTATTTCATTGAATACACTGCTAGTTTACTGTTTTTCTTTGAAATAAATATTCAAAAACATTATTGGTATCTATTTTTATTTTTGAAATTTACCGGTAGCTGCTGCATTTCCCACCCTAGGCTTATACTCGAGTCAATAACTTTTCCAGTTTTTTGTGGTAAAATTAGGTGCCTCGGCTTATATTAGGGTCGGCCTATACTCGAGTATATACGGTACTAACTGCTGCTTCTATTTTCTAACCATTTATAAAATAGCTCCCAAGTTAAATAGTACTGTTTCCTCTTTATGTGTGTGAATTTTTGAGCTTAGTAACAAAATCTCAAGTACAGGTAGTCCTCGATTTACAACAGTTCAATTAGTGACTGTTCAAAGTTTCCATGCACTGAAAAAAGTGACTTATGACCATTTTTCATAGTTACGACCATTGAGGCACCCCCATAGTCATGTGATCAAAATTCACACTCTTGGCAGCTGGCTCATATTTATGACTGCAGTGCCATGTGGGCATTGTGATCCCCTTTTGCGACCGTCTGACTGGCAAAATCAATGGGGAAGTCAGATTCACTTAACAACCAGGTTAGTAACTTTTCAACTGCAATAATTCACTTAACAATTGTGGCAAGGAAGGCCATAACCTGGGAAAAACTCACTTGACAAATGTTTCACTTAACAACAGAAATTTTGGGTTCAATTGTGGTCATAAGTGGTGGGCTACCTGTATATTATGGCTTATAAATACTGAAAATAAAAGAAAAAATATCCCTAAAACTATATAGATTACTCAATTTCCTCTTATTTGTTCTGATTTGCAACTGAATTTGATTTACAGAATCTATATATGTTGTTCAAGACAATATATAAAAATACAAAATTCTAAAAAAAAATCCAAAAGAAGACTTAAAAGAAAAAAAGGACAAAACCCACAACACAATCAAAAGGTACCGTCAACCGTGAAACTAACCTGACTGAAGCCATCTTGGAGCTTCAGGGTTGCCACACTGGAGCTGAGGGATAGGGAGGGAGGATTTGGAGGTAGCTGGGGTCTACCCAGGGGTAGCCAAAATATAATATTTTCTCTTGGGAACCAAGGACATTCTCACATCTGGCCAGAAGGAGGAGGAGTGGTATCACCAGGCAACCAGACAGCGCCTTGATTGGACCATGTGACTGACTGTTTGGGGTTGAGGGAAAACTTTTAGTTTTAATTAGGTGAAGCCTAATCAGGGAACCTTCAGTCATTTTTCACCAGCTTGTGCTACTAGCTTGTGCTACATATCCGATAAAACTATTTTTTCAGGAATCTACCTGCTTTGGAGCTTGGTTTGCTGTGGTTATGTTACTTGGAACCCTGACAGGTACATCAAAAAAAATTCCCACCACATCCACATATATTATCCCCTCTAGTTGAATACGGATTAGTACGTTATTACAACATTACTTCCCACCCCTTGTGGAACAGGCCCTCTTTAAACTACTAAATTACCATATTTTTTGGAGTATAAAATGTACCCTTTTCCCTCAAAAAAGAGGGTGAAAATCTGGCTGCGTCTTATACACTGAATACAGCATTTTTTTGCCTCCCGAAATCCTGCCCCTTCACCAAAATGGCCATTCATAGCTTTTAGGAGGCTTCCAGAGTGCTCCTGGGGGCTGGGGAGGGTAGAAATGAGTGAAAAACAGGCCTTTTTTGCTCAATTTTGCTCCCCTCAGCCCCCAGGAGCACTCTATAAGCCTCCTAAAGGCTATACATGCCCTTTTTTGGGGAAAAGGCCAATTTTTGCGAAAAATCGGCTGTTTTGGGGAGGTCTACAGAGTGGAAAAACTTTTTTTATTTGCCTCTTCAAAATCTTAGTGCTTCTTATACTCCAGTGTGTCTTATACTCCAAAAAATATGGCATACTAAAACAGAATTAAAGTTTCAAAACTCTCTGTGAACAATCTGTTTTTGTAGTCCACTCAGAAAATTTAGTATCGCATCTTACCTATCATGGACAGCACCCCAGATCCAACTGCCAGGATTAGGATCAAAATGTTGAAGAAGTTATTGTTTTTTTCCAACCATGCTTCCCTCCTTTCCAGACTAAATGTGTGGATGAGATCAGTATCCTGACCTGGAATTCTGGAAGTTTTTATTAACAGCATAAACACGTATCAACTTAATGTTGATGGTTGGAGATGTCATTCACCAGGATAGCCCAGATGTACTGATGGCTTGACACATCTTACTTCTCTGGGTGCTTTCCATTGTAGCCTAGGAACACCTCCTCAGAGGAAGAACCCAGAGGCACAGTAAAAGGATGTTAGCAAGTGAGTGTCTCTCTGGTGAAGCTTTATGATGTCAAATGCCTCCTTCATATTGCTATTATTATTTATAATTATTATTGATTAAATTTATCTGCCACCCATCTTGTAGCTTGATGTGACTGATCACATGCTGCTAAGTCCGGCCCCTGCCTCTTATACTCAGCCACACTGAAGGAGGGTCTGGAACAGTAGTGGGATTCAATTTTTTTTACTACCAGTTCTGTGGGCGTGGGCTTGGTGGGCATGGTGTGGCTTGGTGGGAATGGCTTGGTGGGCGTGGCAGGGGAAGGTTACTGCAAAATCCCCATTTCCTCCTGATCAGCTGGGACTCGGGAGGCAGAGAATAGATATGGGCAGGGCAGTGGTGAGTTCCAGCATGCACATGCTTGATGTGCACTGCACGCACATGTTCACTACAACAAAACTTGCTGTGTGCATGCGCAGAAGCCAAGAACAAGATTGCAGCACCTATGGCGCTGCCAGAGAACTGGTTCAGGGGTGTGGCAGGCCTGGGTCGCTACCAGTTCCAGCGACCCAGGCCGCCAAGCTACTACCGGTTTGGCCAAACCACTCTGAAACAGTAGGAATCCACCACTGGGGCGGGACCAGTCAGAGGTGGTATTTACTGGTTCTCCAAACTATTCAATCTTTCTGCTACAGGTTTTCCAGAATTGTCAGAACCTGCTGAATACCACCTCTGGTCTGGAACCATTTGCTGTGATCCCTTTTTATGGTTTCCAGCAATGGCTTGAAAAACCCACTGAAAGGGAGGCCCCCACCTCTTTGGCAAGTGCTTTCACCGCCAACTCCCCACGGACATCTTGCCATGGCCAACTCACTGAGGCCAACTTGCCATTGGACAAGAGTTACATTAATATCAAAAAAATGCTGGCATAGAATCATTTCAAGAAAGGATGGAAAAGGAAGGACAAAAGGAAATGTGAATGACAAAAATTGCAATAATTTTTTAAATTATTTTAAATATTTAACTTGAACTGTTGAATTGTCCCACACAGAGTTTTCCCACAGTGAGTTGGCCATGGTGAGTTGGCAGCACCCAGTTGTCCCTTCCCAGGCCCTTCAGGCTCTCTCCATAAGACCTGATTTTCTCATTTTTGAATCTTTTCCAATTGCTCTGAATTCTTCCTAAATCATTTAAATTCCCAGAACATAGTTCATCATAGGATGAGGTATGAATTTTCTCCCCTAGTTAGGAAATCATTTTTCTATAGATGAAGCTTATCATTGTTGTTGTTGGTTTTTTGACACAGCCATATCACATTTCTGACTCCTATAAACTAAATCAGAGGTCTTCAAACTTGGCAACTTTAGTCTTAAAGTTGCCAAGTTTGGGAACCCCTGAACTAAATCATTTATAACCCAATTCCATTCCTAAATCTTTTTCAAAAGTTTCAAACCAGGTGCTTTGTCATCTTGCGTTCATTTCATTTTTTATTTCTTAAGTGAATTCTCTTGATTAGGTTTCAGTTTTCAGGCCGTTTCTGTTACCTATTAAGCTAAATTTGGATTTTATTTATCTAGAGTATTATAGCTGCTCCACCCAGTTTTTCATCTGGGCGCGACAGACCTGACAAATGTTTCCTCCACCTCTGGATCCAAACCCTTCACAGGAGTGTTGAGAGTTCAGGAGCAGGTGTGAACACTTTTAACCCAGGGAGAAAACTGGGAAAAGCAGAGAGACACATGGCCAGCAGGCCCGGAATAAAACGTCTGGCATTTTCCGAACCTCCTGAGTAAATTCCAATTTTTCAAGTCACAGTAGGGAGTCCTCAGTTATGCCTATTAAACAATGTTTATTCTTCTGTAACAATAATTCAGATTCCTCTTATTTATTTTCCCATGCTCTGAACTTGTGCGTATAGGCAGCAACAGCTACAAAACTTGCAAGTTCATGTTTTCTTCCCTGATTTTTTTTAATGAGTCATTTAATAGGCCCCATTTCAGGAATGTTTGCATTTCTTTTTTCTATTTATAAGGTGTCACTACTACTACTTTGCTTGCTTGCTATCGGCTGCCATAGTAACGGGGAGGGTGGGGGCTCATGATATTGGGGGGGGGATTGCTAGGTGCTGGAGGAGTTATCACGAAGAGAGCTTTGTTCTCACCATCTTTCGTGCATGCTGATGGCTCGTGTTTGGGCTTGGTCAAGGTCAACCATCTCTGCATACCAGCCAAATGAGGCCATCTGAAGATGCACCCCACATGACACCTTTGGGAGTCGCAGATTGGACATCGGGTTGGGGTAACTGGGGAGAGGGTCCTGGGCAAATGTTTGATATATACACGTTCACGCTTTTTTGCTTCAGATCTTGCTTCACTTTAGCTGGTTTCATTTCATGTGCAGTAAAAGTACCTTTATCTTTACTCAAATGGAGTTGAGGGTTTTCTTTCTTGGATACTGAATGAGGCATGACTGACATAAGGTCTTACATCAGGATTTTCATCTCTAACCTTCACAGAATTCAGCTTAAATTTAGTGTCAGAACCTCTCCATTAGATAATTAGGAAAGAAGACCACGAGACTCCATGAGTAGAAATCAAGTGTACTTTTACTAATTATAAATGATTAAAGGCATAGCGAAGCGAAGTCTGATTATTTAGACGCGAAAGCGATTGATATATAGAATAACCCATTCCCCACCCCTTGGCATCACAGTTACAGTCCAATCATAATTCTCCCAAGTGTCAGGTGTGAGATAACTTCAAAAGGCATCACAAAGATGGAATGTTGGTGCCGTTAGTCCTGGCGGGAATCTCCTACGCATGCATAGTCCGACAGGCAGCTGAGCTCCAGAACCTTCCTCCAGCACAATGAGTAACCCCTCCCAAATACCATGCCCTCCCTCCCCGTTTCATGGCAGCCGAAAGCAACAGCAAAGCAGAGGCTGACATTTAGCTTCACAAATCCAACTCACAATCACGCTTTGCGAAATATATCTTTATCAGTCCTTGCGGGATGCAGCCTATCACTCATGACCTCCTTGGAGCCTGAATCTACAGAGGATGATGAGCCAGAGCTGGAGCCAATGCAGATTAAAGGGGTGACCTCACTGGCTTTGGAGGAATGTATGGAGGAGCAGGCCAGGGTCCCTCAGGATTAGGACAGCTTGTTAGCAGGGAGGAACAGGGGCAGGATCACCAAGAGAGGGCAAGCAGTGGACATGAGAAGTGACGGAGCTCAGGCGATGAGCAAGGACTGCCCCCTCCTGATCCCTGAGCATGGAGAGTGGAGAGAAGGCAGGAACAGCGCAGGCAAATCTGACGACTTGGGAGGAGAGTGCCTCACCCCTCTTCACAAGGCACACCTGGGGACTGAGTTTTAAGGAGGTGCTGTGGGGAGGGGCATTTGTCAGGAACAAACACTCAGTTGGTATTGTTTGGTGTGCTGGTACAAATAGTTGGAATTTGCAGGACTGCTTCTTCCTGACTTTGTGGACTAATTGTTTGTTTCTTGTTTCATGGACTCCTTTCCCAGTTCCTTTGTTTTGCTGCTGCTATGGGTGTGCGTGTGCACTTTGCTCTGGAACTTGCCAAGAACGTGGGAGCATTTGGGAGGCAATTTGCAGCATTAAAAGAGAGTTTGAACTCTCAGCTGGCTGTGTGACCTTCGTGCCTTGTCCTGGGTCATCACATTATCCCAGAACAGGGTGTCCAAGCCCAAATCTTTCCCTCATTGGAATATAGAACATGGAATAATAGAGATGAAAGGGACCTTGGAGGTCTTATGTCCAACTCCCTGTTCAAGCAGGAGCCCCTATACTACTACAGACAAATAGTTGTCCAGTCTCTTCTTAAAAGCCTCCAGTGATGGAGCACCCGCAATTTCTGAAGACAAGCTATTCCATTGGTTGATTGGACAGAAATTTATCCTTAGTTCTAGGTTGCTTTTCTCCTTGGTTAGCTTCCACCCATTGTTTCTTGCCTTCTGGTGCTTTGGAAATTAGTTTGACACCTCCCCAATCTTTGTAGGAGCCCCAGAAATACTGGAACCCTACTATCAGTGGCCATTTCCTTGCTGTTCTTCTCTGCCTTTCTGTGCCTTTGCTAAGGACTGGAAGGGTGAATGAGGAGAGATCTCTTCAAATCTTGAGCTTCTGTGCTCAAGATTTGTGATGTGACCAAATGTGCTGCTCTGTGCTCTCAGCACCATTGTTCCTCTCTGCATGAATTGACAGGAAAGGAGCTTGTCAGTGAAGCTGACAAGTCAATCCCATCATCAGTTTGTTTGTCTGGCAGGCAGCAGACCCAATCAGCCAAGGAGTGTGGCCAGCACATGTTCAGCTCGTAGTAGTGATTGGTTGGCTATCATGGCTCTTCATGCACCCTTCCCATTCTTCTGGAATCTCCCTCTTTTTCCTCTATGTGGGACACTTTTCTTTCCCTTAAATTTGCCGTTTCTCCTGCAAGGACCTGGAGCCATTTCTGAACTTCAGCAGTGCACTAAAACTCCTGCATCTCTGGTTGTTCCTCCTGATCCTCTGGGCTTTCCTTTAGTGGAGTCCCAGGGGACTTGCTTCCTCTGTCCCCTACTCATTAGCAACTCCTTTGCTTGTTATAATAAATCTTTGTCCTGTGATAGAGGCTGAAGTGTGGATAATCACTGCTCCAAGGTACACCTGTTGTCCATGAGCCATTACTATGCTAGATATTCAGAAAATAACATATATGTAAAATACATCCATGTATATCAACATAACCAACATGTTGGTTATGCTGGCATTAAAAGTAGGAAAAGCTTTTATTTCTTTTTGTTCAGGCTTACACTTAGTCCTGACTTATAGAGAAATATTGCTAGGGATTCTTCTGAAACCATCCTGATGAATGCACTCAGAACTCAAAGCATTGTTAGAGGTCCCACATACACACTTCATGGTCTGCTTCTGTTGCTTCCCTCTAGGAGGATGTTTCGAAGAATTTCTAGCAGGATTACCAGATTCTGAAATAGCTTCGTTCCCTAGGCCATGAGTCTGGTAAAACTGCAAGATTCGTTTTTCTCACCATACATCAAACTAGATTATGTTCTTTCTCTGTGTCATATAATATATGTGACTCAGAGGTGGTATTCAGCAGGTTCTGACCAGTTCTGTAGAACTGATAGCGGAAATTTTGAGTAGTTCAGAGAACTGGTAAATACGCTACTGACTGGCTCTGCCCCCATCTATTCCCTGCCTTCCAAGTCCCAGCTGATTGGGAGGGAATAGGGATTTTGCAGTAACCTTTCCCTGGAGTGGGGAGGGAATGGGGATTTTACAGCATCCTTCCCTGACATGCTCACCAAGCCAGGCCCACAGAACCTGTAGTAATTTTTTTTTTAATCCCACGCATTATTTTGTATTTATTTATTTATTTGTTTGTTTGTTTATTTGTTTGCTTAGTCATGTTTATGCAGTGTATATTGGAGATGGTGTCCTTTTGAGGACTGTATGCCACAAAATTTCATCTTAATATATGCCGATTCGTGTACATTCAAAGGGACAATAAAGTTATTTCTAAGAATTCTCTGGCTAAACTCTTAGCTGCTCAAGAAACAACTCCTTCTTAATTACTACCAAGATGCCATTAAAAGATAGAAGAATAACAATTGTTATCCCTGAAAAAAAAGGTTGCTATAATGAATTCAATTATTCATAAAGAGACAGGACAATGAATTAATGATCGGGACTGGGCAGAGCTGTGAGGAGGGACTTTGCCAAAGCTGCTTAAAAAAATTGATGTGAAGGTGCCGTGTTGTGTTACCAGGCTTCTGCTAGTCAAGTTGGTGGGGTGATGCCAAGCATGATGCTTAGGCCACTCATGTTCTTTCTCCATATCCTGTCCATGATGCATTGCTTGAAATGAACAAAGCTAGTCTTATGCTGGCTTAAGAGAAGCAAAGGACAGCGGGGGGAGGAGTGAACTTTCTCATCCTACCTGGATGGCTTCAGGGGGAATGTGAGAAGAAGGCATTCACAAGAAACATTATCGTTTGTTTTTACCATGCTGGAAAAGGCTTGCTGCGAGTCAGTCAGTCAGTCTCAGGCTCTCTCTCTCTCCCTCCCCTCTCTCTCTCTCACACACACCTGCAGAGGTTTGGCATTTGACTTTAATCAAGAATCTGAAGTCTAAACACCATTTCTTGGGTCTGTTGATGGTTGATGAAGAGATAGGCTGAGGGGCAAAGCAGGAACAAAGGCTTCGAGCAATCAGCAATTTGGAGGTCTGCAGTGGAACAAACAAACAAGCGAGAGGCCCTAGAAAGTTCCAGCTGAAGGGTCTCCCATTGCTGGCAATCCAGATTTTGTCAGTGAGGGGAAGGTGGGGCAAGGGGAGAGTGTGTCATCCCCAGCCATTCACTTCAGGCTTCTTGATTGGTTGAGGTGCTATTTTTGTCCCATGACTCTTCCTCTCTCAAAACACCCCTCTGGACTAGCCCAGAACATCCTTTGAAGTTTACCTTCTTGTCTTGACAGTCTCCAAAGGGTTTTCCCCTGGTTCGTTTTCCCCCCTCGATTCCTATTCCTTTCTTCTACACTTCACTTGACAGTCTTGAGCTTTGTAATTTCCTAAAACATTTTTATTTTTTAATCTAAAGCGTCTTTTACATATTTCATTTGCTAAACCAAAATGCACTACAACATCATATTTACTTTTTCATAGATTTAGACCTCTCCACTTCCTTCTAAGCATCGGACCTAAATAAGTCATTTTCTCAGAATTACCTGGTGCTGATAACCTTGCCCTCTGAGCCTCAGGTCAAGTCACCTGTCTTGGCACAAAAATTCTCCCCCATCTTGGGGAAGACACCGAAGCAGGGATGTTTCTGTTGTGGTCTGCCAGCAGCCTACAGAGCTGGCAGCAGAGTCAGAGAACGAGGAGGTTGGGGAGGAACATGGGGCAGTCCTGGAGTCTGGGGAAGGCTCGGACGAGGGCTCTGCATCAGAGGCAGAGAGGGGGGCAGGGTCATCTGGGAGTTATGTGGTACTCTGGAGCCTCCAGAGTCAGACAGCAGCGAGGCAGAGGAACAGGTTCCTTCTGTTCCCAGTGTATGCATGCGCAGAGCTGCCAGAAGGCAAGAACAGTTAAGGCAGAAGGGACGACTTGGGAGTAAGGTTTGGAGGTGATTGGCCCCTCCCATAGAAGGAGCAAAGGCATGTGCGCCTTTGCAGGAAACAAGTTGATTCATGCTGGTCAGTTTACCTTTTGAAGCTCCATTTTGACACTTTGTTCCATGTAGTCTTATCAAGCTAATTGCCAACTAAGGTTTGGGCAGCATTTTTTTTTAAAAAAAGATAAAGATGGGTGCTTATCAGCCTTATCCCAAAGGACTTTGGCTCTACTTTGGTTCTACTACTGTGGAACTCTTTACAACTGTTTCGGACTCATTACGGGCTGTGAATGAATATAATTCATAGCCGTTGAAATAAAAAGAGGGATTTTGGATCTAACTGTGTGCTTTTTACTGGATCAGGAAGCCTAGGTCAGAACCTAGTTTCCAAATTCAGAATACTCTCTTGTGACTGAGGCTCCACTGCCTTGGGTGTCACCCAAGTGGAGCTTTGGCTACACATCTTGCCTTTGGTGGTCTTGCTGGTTGCTCCCTGTGATGGCAGCCCTCCCCTTCCAGCCTTTCAGCTAGGAATGGCTGCCCAAAGTCCCAGCCTTGCCACACAGGTCTCAGTGAGATGCCATTCAGGGAGGTATTGCTGGCACCTGCAAGGCTCCTCCCAGATTACACTGTTCCAACCTCTTTAAATACCTCCTCACTAAGATAATGATGATGATTTCACACATTTATTTATGAAACATATTTTTCTTTTTACAATCCTTTAATCCCTTTTTGAGACGGAGGCAGGACGAAGTGGAACCAAATGTTTGCTGGCAGGATACCCTTCCTGATACCTGCATGGAGTTTTCAGCAGATATTTTTTCTTTGCGGCTGGATAGAGAAACATCCACCACTGCCTAGGATCGAACTCTCAGCCTTCTCGGTAGGAGATGAGTGTCTTCACCTCCAGGCCATCACACCATTCTTATTTATCAAACATATATGTTTCTAAATTGTAACCAACTCAGAACTAACCAAGTGTCAGGGTTCTAAATAGCATCCAAAATTAAATCAGAGTCCGAGGCAAAGTATTGCTCAAAGTTCCAATTTATTAATAGGGCCATGTTGGCATATCTGGGAAAAGCCAAATCTGAAAGCTTCCCGGTTTCCCCCACCCAGTTGAAAGTTCAAGATCTTGCCCCCCACACCCACAAATCCATCCCATGGTCCAATCTTCCACTGCCATGCTGGCAATTCCACCCATCCAGTTCCGGTCAGATGCAGAGGTGCGAAGACAAAGGATGACCTTGGCTTTCTAGAAAGAAATTTGTTATGATTACATAGCATCTAACTCCGTACAATCCCCCCTCCCATTTTCCCACCATAGAAAATTCATAGTAGAATAATAGAAAGTGTGGCAGGCCAAAGATCCAAAAGAAGATATGGCTGCAGGCCTGCCACCAAGAGAATAAAGCCAAGTTGTAGATCAAAATAAACACCTGTCAATAAAGCCTTTTCATCAAGTAGCATGATGGGTCAGGTGGAGGTGCCCCCTCAAGCACCAAGGGTTTCCAAAAGAGCCTAGCCTTCCTCAAGTCCATTACTCAGGTAGGTGGTACCATGGATGGGGACAGCCCACCTGAAAGACCCCTATCCTTCCATAATCTGCATGGCTTTATGGCCTTAATATGACCTGCATATGTAATATTTAGCTGTAGAAGAGTTGAGATGATTTAACATAGCCATCAATATATACATTGAATTATCATTACTAAATAAATGCAATGATTAAACAATCACAACTGAACACAGGGATGCCTTTCCATTGCCTATTTTGACATCGTGGAGAAAAAAGATGATTCATTTATTTGTTTGTGATGTTTATTGGACCTGACTGAGTGGTGTGATGGAATTCAGAGACCAGAGATAGACCTGCTTTCAAAACACAATTTCAAATTGCTGCAAGAACTTCATTTTCAAACGTGGAGCTGCCATTTATTTTTAAACTAAAATTCAATAGAAATTATTAAAATTTGAAGTCACTCCTGACACCTTTAAAGAATTCCAAGAAATGGAAAATCAAAGTCACAGGGAATCTTTTTGCAAGGGAATTTAGCAAAACTGTGTTTTGCAGTATTGATTTCTTTGGTAAGCAAATAATGTTGCAATTAGAATGCATTTATTTTTGCTGCTCTTGGTAATGCATTGAAATATAAGGCATGCTGCTCTTTCGGTTTGTCAGCAGAGAAAAAGGAGCTCCCAACTGAAATACAAGCAGTAAAAACATTTTTCTCTTGGCTTTCTTTCCTCAAAAGCTAATTAAGAAAAGGTATTCCCCCCCCCCCGAAGTATGAATTGTTTTATTTCACTTGTGTTATTTATTTTGCACAATATGGTACAAATACCAGCTTCCTGGAGTAAGAGTCAGAATCCTAGAGAATAACAGTGTCAGCGTTCCAAACATCATCCAGAATTAAATCAGAGTTCAAGACATAACTTTCATCAAAGTTCCAATTTAATAAGATAGACATGTTGGCACATCTGTGAAAACCCGAATCTGAAAGCTTCCTGGGTTTCCACCCAGTTGAAAGTTCATGATCTTGCCCCCACACCCACAAGCCCATCATATGGTCCAATCGTCCTCTGCCACCCTGGCATTTCCACCCATAGTTCCGGTCAGGTGCAGAGGTGCAGAGACAATGAATGACCCTGGGCTTCTAGAAAAGAATGTTTTATTTTAACAACAACAACACATTCTACTCCTTACTATCCCCCTTCCCAATTCCCCATTAATGAAACAGCATAGTAAAGAAAGACAGAGTGTGTGGCAGGCCAAAGATCCTAAAAGGAATATGACTGCAGGCCTGACACACAGACTCACAGTGCTGGAAGGGACCTCTTCTAGTCCAACCCCCTGCTCAAGGCAGGAGATCTTACAGCTGGGGGAAGTGCAGAGGCTGTGTCTATGTGAAATTGGTATCATCTGGATGAATAGCCTTTCTTTTTTCTTTCCATGCCTGGAAGGCCCTCTTCCTCTAAAGCAGCAGGACAGACTACCTGGCTTTGGCTCTGGAGTTGTCCACTGCAGCCTCTTGGCAGCTCCATCCCAGCACAACAACCCTGCTTTGCTGCACCCTGGAGGAGGACCTGGCTGCATCCCAGCAGTGACACGGACCTTGAGGGAGCCCGGCCTTCTGCATTCTCTCAACCACAACCGAACTGGGGTCCAGAGCTGCCTCTGGAGCCAGAAACCTGCTGGTGTGTTGCCATACCATGCTGGCCGGAGGCTGAGATGCCCTCCAGATGCTGATCTGCTTTCTTGCCCACTTCTTTAGAAACTCCTTTTTTGCATTCCTGGAATCCAGACTCGATGCTTGGGCAGAACAACATGGATATGGAATGGCCACTTTGTGAGTTGGACCTTTCCAGAGCCATTAAAATCTCAGGGAAAAAACAGGAGCAGAAGGTCCCAATCAGGGGAAGGATACTATAAAATCCCCTTTCCCTCCCCACATTTGCCTGTTCTCCAAACTACTCAAAATTTCCACTACCGGTTCTCCAGAATGTGCTGGATTTCACCCCTGGTCCCAATAGACACCAGGATGGGAAACTGTTTCCAAAGGAACCAGTTAGCTTACTTCAGGATAGGGGAATTCAGCAATGTCAGACTGAAAGTCTCTTTCCCCAACTACAAATAAATCTACCTCTTTTCATTCTGATGACCTCGTGGACACGTTCATGGACTCTACTTAACAAACTACAGAAGGGTTTCTCCTTGACTACTTCAGGGCTGCTGCAGACTTCCCAATCCAGTCCTTTCTACTGAAATTTCCTGGTGATGTCCCAACTCTAGAAGCCGCCACACCACAAGTCCTTTTTAGTGCCCCAATATAGGTGAGGTTGACAAGCCTGTGCCCCCTTGTGAACATGCCTCAGGAGGTCTCCATGTACTATTATCTGACAGGAACTTAAGGTCTCAGCCTCATGACGAATCAACCGTCCCTGTACATTGCACAAAAAAGCTGAAAGTTGGCTTGAAAGAAAGCTTCCTGGATCAGCCGTGGAAATCATCTAGAGTCCATTGAAAAGGACACTAAAAGAGGCAGGAAAATTTCTCTGTCTGCTGCTCTCCTCTTTGGCCTCCCACTGAAAGTCAAAGTGAACAGCTGCTGGGTGAAGCTTACTTAGCCCCATCTTGGGGCAGTCTCCAGTCAGCCTCGCTGGTGGGCAGGTCTTCAGGCCTTGCTCTTTGTCCTTCACTCGTGTTCCTCGCTTTTTCCTCCCTGTTTGTGGACCTCTTCAGTCTTAAAACCTCCGATGCAGCATCACCTGGCCCCCATCCTCTACCTCATCTTTCCATGCATGGCCTAACCTTGGCCTTCCTCCAATCTCTTCACTTGAATCAACAACATAAGGGTTTGTATTGCCAGAGCAGTGAAATCTGAACAGCTACGAAAATGGGTCAGAGGGAGGAGGGGCCTTTGTGCTACTAAAACAAAGATTCTTGCTTTTGACAAGAGATCTTTGCTCCTTAGCCTGTCAAGGGCAGGGAGTTGAGGAGAAGGAAAGGAAAGGGAGGATAGAGAAAGGAGAGGCAGGGAGGAGAGGAAAGCAGGACGTGGGAGGGCAGGAGAGGAGAAGAGAGAAAAAGAAAAGGGAGGGGGGAGTAAGGCAGGAGAGGAGAGGAAAGAGAAGAGAGGAGATTAACAGATTAACAGAGTTGGAAGGGACCTTATAGGTCATCTAGTCCAACCCTGCTCGAGCAGGAGACCATACACCATTTCTGACAAATTGCAGTCCAATCTCTTCTTTAAAGCCTCCAGTGATGGAGTACCCACAACCTCTTAAGAAAAGCTGTTCAATTGATTGATTGTTCCCACTGTCAGGAAATTCCTCCTTATTTCCAGATTGAATCTCTCCTTGGTCAGTTTCCATCCATTATTGCTTGTCTGGCTTTCAGGTACTTTGGAAAATAACTTGACCCCCTCCTCTCCGTGGTAGCCCCTCAAATATTGGAAGACTGCTGACATGTCTCCCATGATCCTTCTCTTTACTAGACTAGCCCTGCCCAGTTCCTGCAACCGTTCTTCATATGTTTTAGTCTCCAGTCCTCTCATCATCCTGGTTGCTCTTCTCTGCACTCTTTCTAGAGTCTCAACATCTTTTTTATAGTGTGATTACCAAATCTGGATGCAGTACTCTAGGTGTGGTCTTATTAGGGCTTTATATAGTGGTATTAGTACCTCACTTGAGGGGAGAGGAGAGGAAAGGAAAGGAGAGGACAGAAGAGAGGAAGAATGGGGAGGAGAGAAGAAAAAGAAAACATCTTAGCTAGAGAGAGTCTCTCAATTGTCAGGACTATCCAAATCCTTGACCACAAAGCTGTCACCACTTTCTGTCACATTTACTTCTTCTCTCTATGTTACGGGATGGACAAATACTTTTGACTGGTTTATTCTAGTTTTGCTGAAATCTTTCTATTGTGCTTTCTTATTAACTGGCAATGGGAAAGCAGCTATGGTGAAACTTCAAACATAAATTTCCATAGAAATATTATTTGGATGTATTTTGCAGGAGAACCTGCAAAACAGACAGGTAAGTTCTAATTCCCCCGTTCCTTTCTGAAGGGCAGGTGTGGAACAAATTAGTTTGCATCCGAACGAACAAAAGCTGAATTATTCAAGGAGGCCCTGGGCAGGAAATTACAAAACTGTACCCTGTTCAGCAAGCTCAATTAGCCACGTTACGCCGCATATGTACATGGTTTTGTGTTTTTCCTCCCCTTTCTCAGTTTGTAATTGCAAGAATATTCCCAGGAGTGGAATCTCCCAGGGAGTTGGGTCAGCTAATATGTCTTTGCCATATCATCAGCTCCATGAAGCTTCTCATTAATCCCGAGGAAATGTTCTGAATTGGGTGATTAACAATTCCCAAAGTATCAGCTCGGTTCTGTTTCCTGCCACTCTGCCTTCCTTGTTGCTCCCTGCTAGATAGAACGAAGAGGTTTGCCTGCTATCCAGATGATGCTGAATCATGCTAGGGCAGGACGAAAGGAGAAACATCTTTTTCTGTTTTGTTCCCTTTACATCATCCAGAACATCCTTTCCCCACCTCTGATGGTGCTCAGATATGAGGTTGAATGACTAAGTTCTAATTCATTTGAGCATCTGCTCTCGTGGGCTTGTATTGTGGGGTGATGCTTTTCGTATGTCTGAAAAGGATAGAGAACATTTTCAGGGCCTCATATCATGCAAAAGCTTTGTGGACATTTTCTTTTTTCTTGAGGTACCGTATGTTTTGGAGTATAAGAAGCACCTTTTTCCCTCAAAAAAAAAAGAGGGTGAAAATCGGTGAATCTTATAGACTGAATACAGCATTTTTGGCCTCCTAAAACCCTGCCCACTTTGCAAAAATGGCCATGCAGAGCCTGTAGAAGGCTTTCAGAGAGCTCTTTGGGACTGGGGAAGGCAGAAATGAGTGAAAAATGGGCCGCTTTTGCTTGTTTTTACCTCCCTAGCTGCCAGGAGCACTCCATAAGCCTCCTGGAGGCTATACATGCCCTTATTTGGACAAAAAACTGGCCCAATTTTGCAAAAACGGGCTGTGCAGAGTGCAAAAACTTTTTTTTTAATTTGCCTCTTCAAAATTTTGGCACGTCTTATACTTTGAAAAATACGGTACTTCTCATGGAATTTTAATAGAAGAAGAAGCCTTGGAACCTGAATCCACATTCAAAGGAATTTTTTTCCCTTCGGGGATGAAGCAGCCTGATTCAGTCGTGAAATTTAATTTTTTTACTACCGGTTCTGTGGGCATGGCTTGGTGGGCATGGTGTGGCTTGGTAGGTGTGGCTTGGTGGGCATTCCAGGGAAGGATACTGCAAAATCCCCATCCCCACCCCTCTCCTGGGGGAAGGAGACTACAAAATCTCCATTCCCTCCCCACTCTGGGGCTAGCCAGAGGTGGCATTTGCTGGTTCTCTGAACTACTCAAAATTTCCGCTACTGGTTCTCCAGAACCTGTCAGAACCTGCTGGACTTTACCCCTGGCCTGATTGGTCTTGAGTGTTGGACAAAAGGTGAAGTTCATCTGCTCCTCTGCCTCAGACACCAGAATGCATCTCCCTTGATTTTCTACCAGGGTTTGATTTTGATTTGATTTTATTATATTTATATGCCACCCTTTTCCTCCGAAGGGGACTCAGTTGGTGTCTTCAGAAAGCATCCTCAGATGCTCCAGAAGTTCTTTAAGCTTTACAAAAAGATCCGTGGTTCATTAGGGGTTGAGGATTTAAGTTCTGGATTGCAAGCACAGTTGATGCTGCCTAGCTGTTGATTTCTCTCTCAAGGGCTCAGGGTTCAGGATTAAAAAACAAGCCACATAAGGGAGCAAGGACAGGGTGTGACTGTCTCAACCTAGACACAATTTCAGATCCAAATAACAGCTGCGTCCCTGTAATGGAATGTGTGAATGACCTTGGGGGACCGAAAGGAAGAGAGGCTGCCCAGTGCAAAAGATGGCTTCCAGGCCTGACAGTTGCCCAGGGAACAATTCAAGAAGAGAAGATGAGCCCCTGGTTGCTTGAGGGTCAGTGGAAAGAAGGACCTGCCCTAATGGATCAATTAGTAAAAAGTGAAAGTGCGGGTTTGTGTCTTCAGACTTGAAAGATTGATGTCAGTTGTACTCGGAAGAAGGCTATTCAGCGGAGACAGGGAGGTGATATAACAGAGGTGAAATTAAGGGTCAGTAGTGGGAACAGGGCATTTCAGGCTAATACTGTTCTTTGCTAATTCAGGATTGCTGGAGAACCTTGAGGAAAGGCTTTAAAAACTACTATGAAGAAGGAAGGGAGGGAGGGTAGTCTATTTCTCTTTCTCCCTTCTGGAAGGAGGTTTCAAAGCATTTCTAGCAGGACTACCAGATTCTGTAAGAGCTTGCAAGATTCATTTTTCTCGCCATGTACACGTGTACATCCAAACTGGACTATGTTGTTTTATTTACTTACTTACTTACTTATTTATTTATTTATTTATTTATTTATTTATTTATTTATTATTCTGTCATGTTTATGTAGTGTATATTGGAAGTGGTGACCTTTTGAGAGCTGTGTGCAATGAAATTTCATTTTAATGTATGCCGATTAGTGTACATTCCAAGTGACAATAAAGTTTTTCTATTCTAATCTAGTCTATGAAGGAAGGAAGGAAGGAAGGAAGGAAGGGAGGGAGGGAGGGAGGGAGGAAGGAAGGAAGGAAGGAAGAAAGAAAGGAAGATATATTAACTGCAACATGATGCTTCTAATATGAGACAGTGCCTTTTCTTCATTCCCTTCTTTTGCAATCTTTTCCCATTCCTTTTTTAGGCATCGTCCTTCAATGTCTGCTTCCAATGGAACCAAAAATCTGGATCTCTGCATAAAATGTTTCTCCTTCTCTGTGCTTTGCAACCAGTTGCCTTTAAATAAAACGGCTCTAAAAGCAGGAAGCTCAGGGAGCTAATAAACCTCCTTCCTGAATTGGATACTGCTAAGAAAACCATCCTCTCTTACTTTGTTCTTTTTAGGGTCCAGTTCAGAGCAATGGCTCCAGCATTCTGAGGATTAGGAGCATGCAGAAAGATAGCTGAGTAAATATGCTGGCATTTGCCGGAAAGAGCATTCAGCCACAGTTAAGATCTGCTCAAATATAAATTGATCCAGTGGCATGCCAGGCTGAAACCGGTTTGCATTTATGCAAGAATTTCGGTCTGCATTCAATTACCCAGATGCTCTGGGGCAGCTGTCCTGGTGTGTGGAAGAACAAAAACAGACTCGGGAGGATTTCCTGAGAAGCACATGTCTCTCGCCAGACTCTGAGCAGACCTACCCAAGAGTCGATGGGCGCTTTCCCCTCTTGCTCCCAGCCAGCCCTTCCTCACAGCACTTCCCAAAGGGCTAGAGCCTAGACTTCTGGATGCCCTGGGCTCTGTCCCCTCCCTTGCTTGTGATTCCTAGGGGAAGATGTGTCCCTCAAAGTTGGCATTTTCGCACCTGGGATGTCTTTTGCCCAGAATTCCTCTGCCAAGATGAGCTTCCCCTTTGAGGGAAGAGAGAGCAGGCACCTCTTTTCTGAGGGCAGACTACAGGTTCAGTGCCCATCTCATCCGTCATCCCCTGCCCTGCTGCTCTCTTTCAGGGAAATCTGAAAATTTATGGAGCCCTTTGACATGGAACACTAACCTTTCCAATGCAAAATGGCGTTATTAAAGCTATAAATCAGTTCAAAGTCTTTGCAATGGTTCAGTCTTCATCTTCTCTAACCTTGATCCAAGAAGAAGTAACTTCTCAGGTAAATGTAAGTAAGTTTTCACATGAGCACAACTGCACTTAAGCAGCATGAGCTATGTGCGGCATGCAGATGACACCACCTTTATCCAGGAAAGGCTGGGAAAAAAGTCTTTCCCGGAATCCTGCAAAATTGCTGCCATTCAGCATTTGACGAGACTCACCAAGTGAGGTAAATAATGTGCCTCAATGCGCTAAACTCGCTTTTTTTAAAAGAAAAAAAACATTTGTCATAGTTGACAAATGAATTCATTAGCACAGAAATATCAAGCATGACCTCAGCATCACTACAGAATGTTCTGGTTCTGGGAAAGGAAGACACAAGAGAAGCCTTGAGCATCAGGTTGGATTAAAAGATCTCCAAGGTCCCTTCCAGCCCTCAAATCAGAGGTGGGATTCAGCAGGTTCTGATCAGATCTGCAGAAACGGTAGTGGAAATTTTGAGTAGTTCAGAGAACTGGTAAATGCCACCTCTGACTGGCCCCACCCCCATCTATTCTCTGCCTCCCGAGTCCCACTGATGGGATTTTGGGGATTTTGCAGTATTCTTCTGCTGCCACGCCCACCAAGCCCTGCCCCCATCTATTCTCTGTCTTCCAAGTCCCAGCTGATGGGAAATGGGGATTTTGCAGTATCCTTCCACTGCCACGCCCACCAAGCCACACCCACAAAACTGGTATCAAACATTTTTTTAATCCCACCACTTCCTCAAATCCTATGAGGACGACTGAAAGGGGAATGGACTGGGCTGCAGGGACAATGGGGACACCACTGGAAGTGCTTAAGGACCAGGTTAGGAAAGGACCATCATGAAGGACCATCTCTACCTTGTCACAAAGAATCAACACCACCTTATGGCACACAAGCAATCCAGGATTGACCACCACTGGGACAGATAGTCTCTGGAATTGGAAGACCTTCCTTTTCTGAAGGTATTTCAGAGATGGCTATCTCTAGTGGATAGCAATAACAATAGCACTTAGACTGATATACCGCTTCACAGTGCTTTATAGACCTCTCTGAGCGGTTTACAGGGTCAGCCTCTTGCCCCTAACCATCTGGGTGCACATTTTACTGATCTCAGAAGGATGGAAGGCTGAGTCAACCTTGAGCCTGGTGGGATTTGAACTGCCAAATCGCAGGCAGCCGGCAGACAGCAGAAGTAGCCTACAGTACTGCATTCTAACCACTTTGCCACCCTGGCTCAGTGCTATGAGAGTGGATTCCAACACTGGAATCTGTGAATCTGGAAAAACTAGATGGTCTCCAAGATCCCTCATCACGCATGCATTCACTCAGTTCCTTTGGGAAGAAGCCATTGTCTGGGTACTGGCTACCTTGGTTGCAGTCTTTAAGTGAACAAGTAGCAGTGCACCATTATACAATCACCATCTTCTGCTGACTCCATACTGGAAGTATTGATACTTGCTTTTTTAAAATTTGTCTGTAGGGTTATAATGATTTTTTGAACAAATGGGGAATAAATTTGTTTGGCCTATCTTTCTCTCATAAATTGTTCCCTTAACCCAGAGGTGATATTCAACAGGTTCTGACCAGATCTGCAGAACCGGTAGTGGAAATTTTGAGTAGTTCGGAGAACTGGTAAATACCACCATCTGGCTGGCCCCGCCCCTATCTATTCTCTGCTTCCAAGTTCCAGCTGATCAGGAGGAAATGGATATTTTGCAGTAACCTTACCCTGCCACACCCACCAATCCATGCCCACCAAGCCAAGCGACGCCCACCAAGGCATGCCCACAGAACTGGTAGTAAAAAAATATGAATTCCATCACTGCCTTAACTGTTATTAATCCTTAACTGTTATTTATCCTATTTATTTTCTGCCTTCAAGTCAGCTTTTGACTCCTGGTGATTTCCTGGAGCAGCCCTGCAGTTTTTTCGGCAAGGTTTTTTGGAAGTGATTTGCCATTGTCTGCTTCCAAGGGCTGAGAGAGAGAGAGATTGGCCCAGGGCCACCCAGCTGGCTTCCTGCCCAAATCAGGACTAGAACTCACGGGGTCCTTGTCTCTAGCCTGGCGCCTAAACCGCTACCCTGAAATGCCTGTTCTTCCCTCCTTCCTTAAATGCAGCCCAAAAGCCTTGTGGGAGGAGAGCTAGACTTTGGTAGCAAATCCCCAGAAGTTCCTTTTCCAGATAATTTTAAGAGGAGGAAGATTTTCTGCATCTGATGAAGCTTTTGCCTTTTAATGAAATTGGTTAATCAGAAAAGGCACTTGCAGACTCCTGATTTGATGCAACCTGAAGGCAGTTATAGAGTGATTACTGTATTTCCCTGAAAGCAGATTACATCTCACAAGTGGATACAAAGATGACTCTGTTTGGGAAGGTGTGCCTGGAAAGGAGCATATTATGGGAAATACATGCATTTCACAGGGAACACGCTTATGAAATGGAAAACTGTATATATCGGAGTAAATGAGAATAAAAATATGTATAATGGGAAAAATACCCACAAGCTTTTAGGCACAAACAGATACGAAAAAGTGAGTGAAACAAGATTTGACCAATTCTTTGCATTTCACAACCTTCACCCACTGACTGAATGGGCATCCAGTCAGCCAGTCCAGGCTCCAAAAGACATCCCCATTCTTGCTACTCTTTGCAGAGGTGCTGGGACAACTGGAGAGGACCCTTCAGTGGACATGAAACCCATCAGAACCTGCAGATTTTCACTTGGAAGGACAGAGGTTCGGGCTGTCCACTCTGAAGTGAACTTGGCTGGAGCATCTTTTGCTGCCTCATAGTTGCTACAAGTCTGAGGGGGGGATGAGAAGGGGAAGTAGATAGACTGGCTGCAGTCAAAACAAAAGGTTTTCTTGTGTGAACCAAGGTCATCCCAACAGGTGGCAGTGGAAGGAAAAGAGGAGTGATCAAGCAGCCTGCCAGCTACTTAATTTGGACAATGTGACCGGTGACATCTGGGCAAGGGACCATTTCTTCTTTTAATTAGGCAAAAACTCACAGGAACTTTTAGAGTTGGTTTTCACTGGCTCTGCCAATATGAGGCATCCAATAAAGATGTTCTGTGAGGAATCTACCGGCCTCAGAGTTCTGCTTTTGGCGGATGCATTAATTGGAACTCTGACATGGACAGGGGGAGTGGAGCCCAAGCTGGCTGAAAGGTCGAAGGATGGCAGGACATTCATTGCGCTTCCTCCATGCTGAGCCTCTGGATAGGGGAGGGTCTGTCAGGGCTGTGGCTGCCTCTGGCCTCTTTGTGCCCAATGTGCTGTGACAGCCACAATGCGAGGAGAACATCTGGTACTGCCGATGCTTGCAGCAACTTCTCTCTGCTGAAGTTCAATGATTATGGATGAACCTTTGGGGAAAAAAGCTCCCTAACACACACAGACACACACACACACACGCACGCACACACACGCACGCACACACACGCACGCGCACACACACACACCATTCCCCGACCTGTCAAGGCTGGTAAGGAGCTGCATGAAAAGGCCAGTGTGTGGTTCAAGTCCCAAAGGACGTCTCATCACGAGTGTTTGCTTCACGTATTTATTTATTCATGTTGGGTCCTTTGAGTCAGTTTTTCACTCCTGCCTGGACAAATCCCTGAAGTTTTCTTGGCAAGCTTTTTCAGAAGGGGTTTGCCATTCCCTGCTTCCTGGGGCTGAGAGAGAGTGACTGGCCCAAGGTCAACAAGCTGTATTTGTGCCTAAAGAAGGACTAGAACTCATAGTCTGCCACTTTCTAGCCTGGTGCTTTAACCAGTGTACCAAACTGTCTCTTTGTTATGTACAGACATACGTCAGAAATCTACATCAGTTTTCGTGCTCGCCGTGGATTGGCTAGAATCTACATAAGTTGTCATGCTCGCCGTGGATTGGCTGTCCCAACAGCAGGGAATTTAAAATGCTGTCATTGGCTGGCTGGTCTGCCTGGAGCTCTTTAAAGGGCGAGCTCCGCCAGCTAAGCCAGCAGAGCGCAGTCACATTTTGCTGGAAATAAAATGTGCTGAAATCTCTAGCGACTCTCACCGGCTGCATTTGCACCGATCTTACACTTGCAATGAAGGACAAAGGGACCTGAGAACCTCCTCGTGAACCACACAGCTATCTTGCAACAAGGACCCCTGACTACCTGCACGAATGGCATCACAAGTATTATCTGCTCCAGCCATCTTTGACCTGCATACGGAAGACTGGCACACATACATGGGCCATTTCAGAATGTTCCTGGAGGCCAACGATTACCACAACAGGCCAGACAACAGGAAGCGAGCGTTATTCCTGACCTACTGAGGCACCAAAATTTACAAAATGGCACAGATGCTGGTTGTCCCAGCAGATGTGGAGACCGTGCAACGTGCCCTGGAAGACCACTACGCACCATTCGCCGCCTCCATGGTCAGCCGGAATGAGTTTTATCACCAGCGCCAATGAGCGAGAGAAATCATCAATCATTTTGTGGCCAGCCTCCGGGAGATTGCTACCAGGTGTGAGTTCATAAATCTCTAAAAAATGATGAAGGACAGGCTCATCCTGGGGATGAGAGACCTCTCTTTACAAAAGAAACTGTTGATACGGAGAGGGGTCTCATTCAAGGATGCTGTCGAGGAGGCCAGGGCTGCGGAATCATCAGAAAACTTGGCAGCAAACGTGAGGAAGACCAGCGGGGTGCACCACACATACCGGGAGACTGACTGGTCAACCAAAGTCCCTGAGTATGATGATGATGCAGATGACACAGATGACACCATCCACCGTGTGTACCCAGAAAGGCAGCAGAACCCCAGGGACGCAGAGAGCAGGCATTGGATTTGGATTTGGATTTTACTTTATTTATATGCCGCCCTTTTCCCTGAGGGGACTCAGGGCGGCTCACAATCCAGGGGGAGGGAAGTACAAGACAAAGTACACACATGAAGACAATACATTGTTAAAAAACGCAACAGTCATACTATTCGGGAGGGGTTGAAGTCTTTAGCCCCAGGCTTGTCGGGACAGCCAGGTTTTAAGGGCTATGCGGAAGGTCCGGAGGGTGGTGAGGGTACGAATCTCCATGGGGAGTTCGTTCCATAGGGTCGGAGCAGCCACCGAGAAGGCTCTCCTCCGGGTAGTTGCCAGTCGACATTGACCGGCTGATGGAATTCGGAGGAGGCCTAATCTATGGGATCTTATTGGCCTAGTGGAGGTAATTGGCAGTAGGTGGTCTCTCAAGTACCCAGATCCAATACCATGAAGGGCTTTGTAGGTGACAACAAGCACCTTGAAGCGCACCCGAAGATCAACAGGCAGCCAGTGCAGCTCGCGGAGGATAGGTGTTATGTGGGTGAAACGAGGTGCACCCACGATCGCTCGCGCGGCTGCATTCTGGACCAGCTGAAGTCGCCGAATACTCTTCAAGGGCAGCCCCATGTAGAGCACATTGCAGTACTCCAGCCTAGAGGTCACAAGGGCACGAGTGACTGTTGTGAGAGCCTCCCGGTTCAGGTAGGGACGCAACTGGTGTACCAGGCAAACCTGGGCAAATGCCCCCCTGGTCACAGCTGACAAATGGTGTTCAAAAGTCAGCTGAGGGTCCAGGAGGACTCCCAAGTTGTGGACCATATCTGAGGGGCCTAGTATTTGACCCCCCAGCCTGAGAGATGGAACACTTGGCCAATTATTGGGAGGGAAGCACAGCAGCCACTTGGTCTTATCTGGATTGAGTACAAGCTTGTTAACCCCCATCCAGTCTCTAACAGCCTCAAGGCCCTGGCTCATCATGTCCATCGCTTCATTGAGTTGGCATGGGGCGGACAGATACAACTGTGTATCGTCCGCATACTGGTGGTATTTTATTCCGTGCCGTCGAATGATCTCGCCCAGCGGTTTCATGTAGATATTAAAAAGTAGGGGGGACAGGACCGAACTCTGTGGCACCCCATATGTTAGGGGCCTAGGGGTCGATCTGTGCCCTCCAACTAACACCGACTGCGACCTGTCCGAGAGGTAAGAGGAGAACCACCGTAAAACAGTGCCTCCCACCCCCACCTCCCGCAGTCATCGCAGAAGGATACCATGGTCGATGGTATCGAAAGCCGCAGAGAGGTCAAGGAGTACCAGGATGGAGGCATGGCCTCCATCCCTGGCTCGCCAGAGATCATCGGTCAATGCAACCAAAGCGGTTTCTGTGCTGTAGCCAGGCCTGAAGCCAGACTGGAATGGATCAAGATAACTGGCTTCCTCCAAGGACTGCCGGAGCTGAAAGGCCACCACCTTCTCAACAACCTTCCCCACAAAGGGGAGGTTGGAGACTGGACGATAGTTGTTTAGAACGGCTGGATCCAGAGATGGTTTCTTCAGGAGGGGTCTCACCACCGCCGCCTTTAAGGCGGGGGGAAAGACCCCCTCCCGGAGGGAGGCGGCAACAACCGCCTGGATCCAGCCCCGTGTCACCTCCCTGCTGTTAACAACCAGCCAGGAGGGGCACGGGTCCAGTACGCATGTGGAGGCACCTACAGCTCTCATGGCCTTGTCCACGTCCTCGGGGGTAACAGCTTGAAAATCAATCCAGCGATGACCTACCAGAATATCCCTTGGTGCCTCGGCTGGTTCTGCAGAATTGGAGTCCAGGTCCGCCCGAAACCGAGCAACTTTATCCGCGAGGAACTGGACGTAGTCCTCAGCCCTGCCCTGCAACGGATCACCCGTATCCCTCCTATTTAGGAGGGAACGGGTTATCCTGAACAGGGCGGCTGGGCGCGACTCAGCGGAAGCAATCAGTGGCAATGTAAGTTCTTTTTGACGTCCTGATTGCCCGGATGTACTCTCTGATGTACTCTCAGCCGGATGTACTCTCAGCCACATGTCCTGGGCTGCATGGGCTTCCACAGAAGGGTGGCTTGCCATTTGCGGGATGTGACATGCCCCCGATGCCAGAAAAAGGGCCACATTGCCAAAACCTGCAAAGAACCCCAACCCATTGCTTTTTAGCCAAAGCCTATAGCCCCATCAGGAAGACCAGATACCCCAAAGCTGGCCAACAATGGAGCAGACAAAGAGAGGACCAGTACCAAGCTCCCAGAGAAATCCATCGCACAACCGTGGGACACACAGATGCATATGAGCAGGAGAAATACCATGCTGTCATGATCATTGAAGGGGAACCATGCAAAATGGAGCTGGACGCAGGGTTGTACTTCACAATAATATCCTGGCAAACAATCAAGAATTTGAACCCAGCCACAAGCAGGAAGTTCCTGAAGCTGCCAAATGTCCACCTGAATATCAAGGGAACTAGATAGAGGTACTAGGAAGAATGGAGGTCAAAGTAACATTCCAAAAGTTCCAGGACCTGCTGCCACTCACAGTCGTTGGCAGCCACTGGCCATCACTGCTGGGAGTAGAATGGTTTAAACCAGTGACATGCAGTCAGGGGAGGCAGGGCCTCACCACTGTCATCATGAAAAGAAAAGAAAAATGTAAAAGGAAAAAGGCTGAGCTAGTTGCTGCCAGAGTCACAGTGGATGACTCTACTTAGTGCTTAACTGTTTAAAAAGCCTCTTACAAAGTGCCCTCTGCAGGAGGAGGTGAGAAAACCACGTGCCTCATTTAATCTATCTTTATGATCACTTGAGCAGAGTTAAGCAAGGGTTAAAAGGTGAAACATTCCTTATGTAGATGAGGCACGTGGTTCTCTCACCTCCTCCTATAGAGGGCACATTTTTAGAGGCTTTTTTTAAACAGTTAAGCAGAGTCATCCATTGGAGATTCTGACAGTAGCTAACCCAGCCTGACTTCAGCAGCTCTTGCCTTTTTCTTTTTACATTTTTTGCATTTTCATCATGACAGACAAGAGGAGAGTTGAAATCCTCTGTGAAACAGCTGGAAAAGGTATGTGGTCGGAGGAAGGGTGGAGGAATTCAAAATTATTGTAATTTGTAAGTAATTGTAATTTGTATTATTGTAAGTAATTTGTGTGAATGTGTTTGTGTGTGTGTGTGTGTGTGTTTTACCTGCCTCTGCTGGCACGTGGGCTGGCACTTTATTTTTTTATTTTTTATTTTTAAAGTGGCGGCAGGGCCCTGGCGGCAGGGCTTTAAAGTCCCGGCGCCACATCCGCCATAGAGTGGGACGCGTCCCGCTCTATGGTGGACGTGGCGGCAGGGCTTTAAAGTGGCGGCAAGGTCCCGGTGGCAGGGCTTTAAAGTCCCAGTGCCGCATCCACCATAGAGCGGGACGCATCCCGCTCTATGGCGGACGTGGCGGCAGGGCTTTAAAGTGGTGGCAGGGCCCCGGCGGCAGGGCTTTAAAGTGGTGGCAGGGCCCTGGCAGCAGGGCTTTAAAGTGGTGGCAGGGCCCTGGCAGCAGGGCTTTAAAGTCCTGGTGCCGCGTCCGCCATAGAGCGGGACGCATCCCGCTCTATGGTAGAAAGCAGCGGGGCTTCAGCGGGGCTTTTGGAAAGCTGCTCTGGGGCTTTGGCGCAGCTTTCCAAAAGCCCCGCCAAAGCCCCGGTGCTGACAGACATAGGGCAGCTTTTGCCCGCTTGCCTCACCGGCCATGAACCTCACCGCACATCGCTGGTTTAAACCCCTGGGCCTGGACATCACTGGACTGCATTGCATAACCACTCATGAACTGGACCAGCTGTTGGCGGAGTTCATGGATGTTTTCGATGAGGGCCTAGGTAAATATATGGGGAAACCCATTTTATTTAACCTAGACCCCCATATAACCCCCATCAGGCTCAAACCCTGAAGGGTACCATTTCTTTTGCGGCCCAATGTTGAGGAACAATTAGACAAGCTCATTGCCCAGGAAATCCTCATGCCAACTGACCACACGGTGTGGGAGACCCCCATAGTCACCCCTGTGAAGCCAGATGGGTCCGTCCTCTGTGCAGATTACAAGTGTACACTGAACAAGGCCTTCCAGTAGAGTGCGTACCCAGTGCCAGTGGTGCAACATCTGTTGCATTCCCTAGGAAGCGGGAAGATATTCGCCAAGCTGGACCTTGCCCAGGCCTATAATCAGCTGCCAGTAGATGAAGCCACCACTGAAGCACAAACCATAGTGACTCACAGGGGGGCATTCAAATGTACTAGGTTGCAGTTTGGGGTCAGCATAGCCCCAGGACTTTTCCAGTGCTGAATGGAGCGGCTACTGCACAGAATCCCAGGGGTGATGCCATACTTCAGTGACATTTTTATATCAGGAGAGTCAATAAGCCAGTTGATGGAACGTGTGTGTGAGACTTTGGGGAGATTCCAGGAAAAAGGACTCAAAGTAAACCCTAATAAATGCAAAATTGGTGTAAGGCAGGTAGAGTTCCTGGGCTACCTAATAGATGGCTTGGGCATCCACCCAACCAACAGAAAGTTGGAAGCCATTAAGAACGCCCCCACCCCAAAGAATAAGGCAGAACTGCAAACCTTCCTGGGACTGTTACATTTCTACAGCATTTTTTTTTACAACACAAGGCCACCGTTGCTGAGCTGCTCCACAACCTTCTGGAGAAGACACACCATGGACCTGGGGATGGAGGGAAGACCAAGTATTCGCAGCAGTTAAAGACCTCTCGTCCGACAGCATCCTGATTCAATACAACCACACATTGCTGGTCCGGATCACCTGTGATGCTTCCCCCTTCGGAGTTGGGGCAGTCCTCAACCACCGCCTACCAGACGGAATGGAAGCAGCGATAGCATATTATTCAAAAACCCTGTCACCGTCTGAGTGCAACTACAGCCAAATTGATAAAGAGGCCTTGGCCATGGTGGCAGGAATCAAGCAGTTCCATGAGTACATATACGGAAGACATTTCGAGCTGGTCACTGACCATAAGCCCCTATTAGGACTCCTCGCTGGCAACCAACTGACCCCTCCATACATGTCCCTGAGAATTACCAGATGGGCCATTTTCCTCACTGCGTACAACTACAAGCTGACCCACAGACTCGGCAAAGACATCAGCCACTCCGACGCTCTCATCCACTGCCCGCTGCCAGAACTAGTGGAAGACCCCACACCCACTGCCCAAGTACTGTTGATTGACATTGACCCGGCCAGCCCAGTAACCACCAGAGACATTGCTGAACACACCCAAAAGGACAAAATATTATGGAAAGTTCTGAACTGGGTGTTGAGGGGGTGGCCACAGGAGAGACTGGGGGAGGAGTTCCAGAGTTACCACAGCAAGCAAACCGAACTGTCAACCATAAAAGGCTGTGTGCTGTGGGGAGAAAGGGTCATTGTTCCCCAAAAGCTTTGGAGGCAAGCCATGGACGCGTTACACGTGGGGCACCCCAGGATTGTGAGAATGAAGGCATTAGTCCAGAGCTACATCTGGCTGCCCCAGATGGACAAGGACATTACCGAGTGGGTGGCCATTTGCAAACCCTTCCAGGAGATGCGACCAGCGCCACCACGGGCACCCACTCATGAATGGGAAGTGGCCAAGGGACCCTGGTCCCGTATACACATTGACTTTGCAGGGCCAGTAGAAGGACAAACATTCCTGATTGCCATGGACGCATATTCCAAATTGCTAGAAGTAATCATCATGCAGACAACCACAGCAGAAGCCACTATCCAAGCCCTCTGATGACTCTTCACCACCCACGGCCTACCTGATGTCCTGGTTTCCGATAACAGCCCACAACTGATGGCCAAGACCATGGAGGCATTCCTCGTGGAGCAAAGGATCTGGCACATACTCATCTCTCCTTTCCACCCGGCAAGCAATGGGCAGACTGAGCAGATGGTGAGCCTAACCAAGGAAACCCTCACCCAAATGGGCCCAGGAAATTGGCAGGAAAAAGTCGACCAGTTCCTCCTCGCTCAACACATCACCCCCCATGAGACCACCAACAAGAGCCAGTGGAGTTGCTGATGGGAAGAAGGCTGAGGTTGCTACTTGACCGATACCACATGGACTACCTTCCTGAGACTCCTTTGGACTCTGCACAGCCCACGTGGGCATTCAACATACAGGACCGGGTATTCGCACACAACTATGTGGGGTATCCGACCTGGCTGGCAGGCTGAGTCGTGGCTGTCACTGGCCCTAAGTCATACCGCATTGAGCTGGAGGACGGGCGAATCAGGAGGAGGCACATCGACCAACTCAGACACCACCTGGGGGACACCGAGCTGAGGAACCAGGGTGACTGGACCGCAACCGGAGGGACAGAGCAACCCTCACAGAACCGGAGGTCTCCACCCCAAGGAGCACTCTGAACCGCTGGCCGGGAAGCAGACGAATGGGAACCAGGCCTACCCAGTGCCACAACAGGGGAACTACATGCCAACCCAAGCAGCAACCATTTATCTGGGATCGAGGGCGTCCAGCAGGAAGCCGAAGGAACCAGGCCGAAACTCAACTCATGGGCTGAGGAGTTCCAAGAGGTTCTGTCCCAGGCAGCCGGAGGAACAGCAGACTTGACCACTGCAGCCGAGATCCCGGAGACAAGTGAACTGCGCAGGTCCAGTAGGAAGCCGGCGCACCCCACCTACCTGGAGGACTACGTCACATACGTAGTCAACGGATTGGACACTGTTCATTCTAGGAGGGGAGGGGTGTTATGTACGGACATACGTCAGAAATCTACATCAGTTTTCATGCTCACCACGGATTGGCTAGAATCTACATAAGTTGTCATGCCCGCTGTGGATTGGCTATCCCAATTGCATGGAATTTAAACTGCTGTCATTGGGTGGCTGGTCTGCCTGGAGCTCTTTGAAGGGTGAGCTCTGGCAGCCCAGCCGGCAGAGTGCAGTCACATTTTGCTGGAAATAAAAAGTGGTGAAATCACTAGCGACTCTCACCGGCTGCATCTAACACTCTTCACATGTGCTTCTTGTATTGGATTAATATTAATCCTGTCTGGTATTCAGTCATTTAATTGAAGTTCATTTCACTCGGGGGTGGGGGTGGGGCAGAAAGCACTGGGAATCCACCTCCTACAAAGGCAAGGACACTGTCACTGGTTGCAGAACTGGATTTCCCACTTACTCCCTTTTTCTGACCACTGGCAAAAAATCCTGCCATAAACTACCCAAATAATATTTATTTGCCAGTGTGCAGGGTTATATATCAAGGAAGGACATTCCCTCAATGTCGACATTCCCTGGCAGAGGCAATCTCCTACCACTGAAAGAGCAATTCTCTCTGTGTGCCCAACACCGTTTCCATCCCGGAGGAGGGAAAGGAAGAAAGGGCAAAGCAGAGTAAGTAAGGGAGGGGAAGCAAGAGTAGGAGAGAGGGTAAGAAGGAAGAGAAAACAGGAGGAGTGGGGGAAAGAGAGAGGAAGAAGAAAAGAGGAAGGAGAAGAGGAAAGATGAAGGCAGAGAAGGGAGGTTGAGAAGGAGGAAAGAGCAGGGTTGTTGCAAAATAAGATGGAGATATGGGGTGGCAAGACAGTGACCCCAACTGTGTTTTCTATATTTGTAAGACGATTGTGATAAATGTCAATAGTTAATAGATAAATGTTAATAGTACTTATTAGAATGTATATTTGTAAATGTATTTGAGAGGGAAAAATAAAAAAAAACTTAAAAAAAAAAACACCTTTTCCATCCCAAACCCAGATTGGAATCCCGACTGCTCCAAATAATTCACTTCCTTGGTGGTGGGGGAGTCTTCTGAAGCTCCTGCTCACAACCATCTTCCTTTAAATGGGGAGATTAGATCCTGGGCTTCTTGAGGAGGGGGCAAACCAAAGCCTCCTCAAGAGGCCAAGGAACAATCCTCTCATTCATTGGCCTTTCTGTGTGTGTGTGTGGAGGGGACTTTTAGTTGTTGGGCAATTTGTGTATGCATTTGTGGTTTGCCTGTAAGTTTGTCTGTAGTTTTGTGGTTTTTCTTTCCCTGGGATATTTCATCATACATTTCATTTGCTCATCATTTGCTTTCTAAGTGTTTTTGGAAAAGGGGTTTTGTTGCCTGTGTATTTTTGGTTTTCTTTGTGTGTTACATATTTTATTTATACCCATCCTTAAATACTTTTGAGTATTTAAGGCAGCTCATACTGTTTAAATATATACTGATAAAAATCCATCTGGATTGTGATGTCAAAAGAGATCTTTTGAGAACTATCCAAGAATGAAAACCTTTGGTCACTACAGGCATCAGCTCAACTGACTCTTCTCAGTTTCTTTCCATTCCTGTCCTGGACAACTGAAGATTCCCTGGCATCAAACAGCAGCTCAGCTGCTGGAGCTCCCCATGGTACCCCAGAAACTTTGAGGCTTCCAAGGTCTTTTTGTCTCGTAACTGTACACAGGGTTAATTTGTTGTCTTCTGGTTTTTTCAGCTCTCTGTTATTTTATTGCATCTCACAGACCAGGGGAAATCCAGCAGGTTCTGACAGGCTCTGGAGAACTGGTAGTGGAAATTTTGAGTCATTCAGAGAACCGGCAAATGCCACCTCTGGCTGGCCCCAGAGTGGGGAGGGAATGGAGATTTTCTGGTCTCTTTCCCCTGGAATGGGGATTTTGCAGTATCCTTCCCCTGGAATGGGGATTTTGCAGTATCCTTCCCCTGGAATGGGGTGGGAATGGAGATTTTGCAGTCTCCTTCCCCTGGAGTGGGGAGGGAATGGGGATTTTGCAGTCTCCTTCCCCTGGAGTTGGGAGGGAAGGGGGATTCTGCAGTTTCCTTCCCCTGGAATGGGGAGGGAATGGAGGTTTTGCAGTATCCTTCCCCTGGAGTGGGGAGGGAATGGGGATTTTGCAGTATCCTTCCTCTGCCACGCCCACCAAGCCACACCCACAGAATCAGTAGTAAAAATTGAATTTCACCACTGTCACAGACCAGTTGTATTGAGCTTCCATGTTCCCTCAGCCTCCTTCCTTTAATGGTTTTTTGATTATGGAGTCCGCAGTCACCCTTCAAGGGTTTTCAGGATAACTGCCCATTCCAGTTCCCTGTCGATTGTAGAGGTCATGTCCTGATTTTGGACTTAGTCCATAACTTAAATAGCCAGCAGATAATACAAATAACATCTCTGAGTGAATTGCTGGTCATCAGAGGAAAAAAAATGCCTCTCTTCCAAGCTTCCTCCTTGAGTCGCTAGCAGAACAGGCCGTAATTAGGAGGGCTGCAACGGAGGAACTTCAAAAGCAGTCTATTAAACTCCTGTCTCATCTTAAATTGCTTGTAAGCTTAAAAGCTCTTTCTTGCAATTTAAATGATTATAGAGCTGCAGCAATTAAAATGCTTGGGCTGCTTTAGAAACAGCTGTTGAAGACTAATGTGCAAAAAGAATAAATCAGCCTCGATGCTTGGATAAATAATGCGCTAAGGATTCAGATTGGCTGTTGAAAGGGAATAAAGATGTTCAGGATGAAACGATCTTGGTTTTACAAGGAAGTGTAACTAGTGAGTCGTGCTGAGCTAGGTGGGTTTTAATGCTGCGTAAGCCAAAGTTCCTACATGAGATTCTCCCCTGATATAGAACTGGATGTAGAAGCAGGGTCCTCACAGAACTTCCTCCTTCATTCAGATTCAACGTTATGACAAGATATCTTTTTTTTAAATAAAAAGTTATTTTATTTTATTTTTTATTACATAATAAAAAATTCTCTTGTGAACAAAGTGCTGTCCGGATTTTACCTTTAAAATTTCCACAAACACATCATTCATTCTACATTATTATTTCCATTATTTCCAATTTTAGCTGTATTACTTTTCTTCTCATATTTTCGCATTTCTAATTTACATATATAAACAATATCATTTTTTTCTTCTCTTTAAAAATAAATCATCATTTCCTTTCCATCTATTTTCTATTAGCAACATATGTCTTCAAATTCAATTTTTTATATAGTAAACATTTAACATAATTACTTTACACATTTAAGAGTATTAATGTAGCTCACATACATCCTAATTAGAACATACTGTTATCTTGTTTACAATATTTCATTTCATTCTCCTAGTTCATATCATTCTACTATTCCTAGATTCCTAGATTTTATTTTCTCTTTTTCTTCTTTTTATATGTCTTGTAGCTTTTTTTCTGAATTTTTTCTATCACTTTTCAATAGATTGTTTGAATATCTCTCCCCCAAGTTTCTCTTTTCCATCTCCCATTATTTCTCTCTTTGTTTTTGGCTAATTTAGTTTTCGGATACCATTTTCGTTTTCCCCTAAAGTTATGACATGATATTAACTCCTATCTGGGCAAGTTGGCTCTCTGGATGCACTAGTACAGAGACACAAAACAGGCCATCTGCCCTGGCAGTGCTGTGTCCATCAGGAGTTGCACTGATACCTTTTCTGCCAGCTGTGACTTTTGGGAGGCCTCCAAAGGCGGCCCCACCTGAAGTGTGCTCCCAACAGGCCATCTGGGCATGGCTCACCCTCCCTAGAGCATCCTGGGTGCGCTGATAACAATTTCTAGCTGGCTTCAGAATGACCATCTTATAGGCCTCATAAAACAATAAATGATGGGGAGACTTAGTATGTTTCTCTAGAAATCAGAAGCCAAGCGTTCATTTCATTCTGTCTGAGTAGGGAATCTTCCCGTATTTCATCAACAAATTGTGTCAAATACCTCCTGCAATACTAAAAACGCAAGTAAATCCACCAAATGAGCTTGAGAAATCTTTGGAAAGTTACCTTATTTTCAAAATTAAAATAAAACCCAGACAATAAAGATACTGTAAATATAAAAGGCCATAAACGGCAGATATATGATGTTCCCTACAGTCTCAAGTTGAGAGGTCATCAATTTCCCTCGCTTGCCACCTGGTTCACATTGAGTCTGCTTAATGTGCTCGAATGCAGCTTTCAACCTGAAGAAGGCAAATTCTGGCCTAAATAAATGAGAGCCACAAAGCTTCATTGGCCTTCCTTTCCAAGTCACTGTCCTGAGATTTCTGTCTTTTCCAGAACAGAGGTAATAGTCCTGCCCCTTAAAGATAAAGGTTCCCCTCATACATCTGTGCTAGGCATTCCCGACTCTAGGGGGAAGTGCTCATCTCTGTTTCAAACTCGAAGAGCCAGAGCTGTCCAAAGATGTCTCCATGGCCATGTGGCTGGCATGACTAAATGCTAAGGGAGCACGGAACACCGTTACTTTAGAATAGAATAGAAAGAATAGAGTAGAATAGAATAGAATAGCAGAATTGGAAGGGACTTTGGAGGTCTTCTAGTCCAACCCCCTGCCTAGAGAGAAAACTCTACACCATTTCAGACAAATGGTTGTCCAACATCTTCTTAAATACTTCCAGTGTTGGAGCATTCACAACTTCTGGAAGCAAGTTGTTCCACTAATTAATTGTTGTCACGGTCAGGAAATACCTTCTCAGTTCTAAGTTTGTTCTGTCCTTGATTAGATTCCACCCATTGCTTCTTGTTCTACCCTCAGGTGCCTTGGACAATAGTTTGACTCCCTCTTCCTTGTGGCAACCCCTGAGATATCATGTCTTCCCTAGTCCTTCTTTTCATTAAACTAGACATACCCAATTCCTGCAACCATTCTTCATATGTTTTAGTCTCCAGTCCCCTAATCAGCTAACCTTCCAGTCTCCTAATTCCCTAACCTTCCCACCAAAGGTGGTTCCTATTTTTCTACTTGCATTTTTACGTGCTTTCAAACTGCTAGGTTGGCAGAAGCTGTGACAAGTAATGGGAGCGCACCCTGTTAAGCAGCACTAGGGATTTGAACTGCCGAACTGCCGATCTTTCTGATCAACAAGCTTAGCATCTTAACCACTGAGCCATTAGTCCTGCCCCTTACAGATACCTTAAACAATCCCAGTAATCAATCTTCAGATTTGCTTTGTTTCCAGATTTTAGCTGTTGACTGGGGCGGCTTAGTGAATATAATGAACAATGAAAAATAATACATTTAATCCAAGTAAATATCTCCAGGAGGGCACTGAGTCACAGGTCTGTTTAGCAGAGAACCAAAGGACAGCCCGCTACAGGCAGTTTTGCATTGTGCTGATAGGAAATAGAGCATCCATGGGGGCCATCAAGCAGGCTTACCATGCACCTATGAAGAGCCACATGTCCTTCACAGAGCAGGAATGTGAAGGGGAGAGAGGTTCATGCCTACAGTTGTGTCTGGAAGAGCAGAGCACAAAAAGTTTGACGTCTTGCTTAGGCTGCTATTCCATCATATTTCCTATCCCATCATGGAAGACTGTGGTACAATTTGTGCACGCAACTGGGCACCAGGTGTCGATATGAACATCCCAACCTGTACTGAATCGGAGTGATTTGATGCTCTGTGGAATACAAGGAGGGCAAGGAAGAAGCATGTTTGTTCAGGATGGCATTCATAGCACACGCACAGCATTCACGGCTACTGAACGTTTCTGGCATTTAAATGTGCAGGAGGCTTCCAAGAAAGTCCTAGAAATATTCCAGGCCTCTTTCCTGAAAAAGAGAATAGGTTGGCTTTCCCCCCTTAAAACAAAAATCCAGGCTTGAAATATCTGTTCATTCCAATGATAAAGGCATTCAACTGTGTAATAAAATGGTTACAGAGTTTATTTAACCCCATTCTGACAGTCGTTGGCATAATGCAGTAGGAAAAAAACCACTTCATATTGTATTTCCAAATAATTTAAGACATTTGAGGTTTGGAGTATTTGACCCATATGAATTTTTCCATTCACATAGATCCTTATAATTAGCCAATTTAGATAAATGTACCTTAAAATTTTAAAGTGATGAATAACCAGTGGAACAACTTGCCTCCAGAAGTTGTGAATTCTTCAACACTGAAGAGGCTGGACAACCATTGGTCTGAAATGATATAGGATTTCCTGTCTGAACAGGGGGTTGGACTAGAAGACCTCCAAGGTCCCTTCCAACTCTATTCTATTCTCTTAAATAAATAGCTTGTTTTTGTTGTTTTTTAAGAGATGAAAGAATCCAGATATTCTCCTATTTATTCCCCTTGTTCTTATTATACATTTAAGCCAAGAAATAAAATTATTTGATTTCATTTGTGCTTCCTGGGACTCTGTGGCAGCCAAATTTGAGCTGCAAAAATCTTGATGGTGACAGGACGATAGGAAAAAGATACAGGACCGTCTCAATCATATCTTGCTACATAGACCGGGTCTAAATAATCATTTAATTTTAAAATGTTTTTGCAAGAAATGTGTGCAAATGTTCATGAGGATTTTAAGGAAAAATGCAACATTGTAAGAAACACGATAGAATAATTTGTGGTTAAAAATGTGTAGTATAGAAAATGGAACAGATAGCTTTACAGAATGGTTTGTATGCAACTAGACAATCAGTTGACTTATTTTTTACTGTTTCTTAAATTTGTGATAATATAGTTAAGTACCATAGCCACATATATAAGTGGAGTCCTCTTTGTGTGTATGTGAGGGCAGGTGTGTGCCTTGGCCTCAATGCCCTTTGCCCTGAGAGGCTGTGTGTCCCTTGCACTCTTGCACTTTCAAGAGCTGGGCAGGTTTCTGAAAACAGAGGAGCTGCACAGTTTGTGTGCAAAAGGATTTCATTTTGGAAAATTCCTGTGGCTCATTTCCAAGCTAGTTTGCATGCTGGACTCTCAGACTATCCCCATATCCAGGACAGAGCCAGCACCAGAGGTGGGTTTCTGCTGATTCGACCCGGATCGGGCAAACCAGTAGTGGCGGTGGCAGGAGGCTCTGCCCACCCGCCCAGACACTTCTGTGCATGTTGCATAAATGTTGCAAGCACTCATGTGTACACACGAGCGAACCGGTAGTAAAAAAAAATGGAAGCCCACCACTGGCCGGCACCCTTCGCAGTTGGTTAAGTTAGCAAAAATAGAGCTGGAGGTTTATGTATTAAATATCAGCAAAACCAATGGGCAGGAAGAAGAAAAAGGGCCAGCTGAAACAGGGAGGGAAAGATACGTACAATTGGCAAGAAAAGAAGAATGTCTCTATCTATGCTTCAACTTAAACTGCCAAAACTTCTCAGGAGGGCTGGGATATTCCATGGGAGCCAAAATTCAGAAAAGGTCTGGAACAACCTTTGGGAGTAGCCCATTTTATCAAAACCTCAAAGCTTTTGTGAACTGCAGGCCATCCAACGCGTGGAGGGGGACTGAAATTGGGGTGTGGTAGGAAGTGAGGGAGAAAGGAGGACCAGAGAGAAGACAGGCCAGTTGGCTCTGCAAGTGCAGCTCCCATAGAAAGACCCAAAGGTAATTCCCCCCCCTCAAAAAAAAGGCAACTGTTTTTTTTTCTTTCAAAACATCTTGCTTTTCATCCAAGAAGCTTCTTCAGTTCTAACTGACTGGTGGGGAATAGAACCGAAGAATCTTCTTGGATGAGAAGCAAAACATTTTCAAAGAAGAAAATTTTGGAAAGTCCAGTTGCCATTTGGAAAGCAAAATCACCTTTGGGTCATTCTATGAGAGCTGCATCTTTGAAACAACCATGATCGGGATGGTTGAGAATCTCCATAGACATCCCATAGAACAACAGTCCCCAACCTTTGCAGCTGGGGGGTCTGGCTGGGGAGCAGGAGAGGGGATCATCGCTTGTGTGAGTGGAGTTGCATGTGTGTGCCAGCCTGTCTCTCCCACAACTTAGTTCCAAATGGGCCACGGGGCAGTTGGGGACCCCTGCCATTGTGTAGCAAGAGTGAATGACTCAAGCCTTATCAATTAACAACTGGCATGGGTTAAAAATTGGCTGTGTTTGTTAAGGAGTCCGCTAAGGGAGTTTGCAGTCTTTGATGAATCTCTTCATCAATTCAGCAATCTCTTGCTCAATTATGCAAGGAAAGTATCCTTTTTCCGGGATGGCTAATTTTAGATCTGTATGTAATGAAGTAGCCTGCAAGGTTGTAATGTTCTAATATGGCTTTGTCCTTTCTTTAGTGCTGAAGTCAAATTAGTAGCCATCCATTATTTTGCACAAATTCTGGGCTAGTTTGTCCTATGCAACTTCTCTGAGTCTTTGCCACTCTGCCCTAAATAGGGATATTTTTACAACATGGATAAGAATTAAGTACTAATAATAGCCATTACAAATTAATTTTCCATGTTGTCTGTTGAAGATATTTCTGCCGTAGGAATGTGCTCAAGAAGTCAAAGCACATTCAATGCTAATGATCCTTCTCCAGTTAGAAAAGACAAATCTAGGACAATTGGAACATATTCTTACAGACTATTATTTTGTTAAGATTTCCCTCCCTCCCTCCCTCCCTCCCTCCTTCCTTCCTTCCTTCCTTCCTTCCTTCCTTCCTTCCTTCCTTCCTTCCCCTTTTTTGACTAATACTTTGAATGAAGATCATGTGAAACACCTAGTAAGGACACACCTGGAAAACTGCAACCAATTTTGGTCAAAAAGATTTTGAGACTTCAGAAAACGCTCAGAGAAGAGCAACTAAGATGATCAAAGGCCTGAGGACAAAAACATATGAAGAACAGCTGAAAGATTTGGGTATGGCTAGTCTAAAGAAACAAAGAATCAGGGAAGGCATGATATCAGTGTTCCAATATTTGAGGGACTGCCGCAAAGAAGAAGGGGTCAAATTATTATCCAAAGCACCAGAAGGCAGAACAAGAAATAATGATTGGAAACTAACCAAAGAGAGAAGCAACCTGGAATTAAGGGGAAACTTCCTAACAGTGAGGACAATTAACCAGTGGAACTGCTTGTCTTCAGAAATTATGGGCATTCCATCAGTGGAGGTTTTTAAGAAGAGACTAGACTGTCACTTATCTGATATGGTATAGAAGAGTGATGGCTAACCTTTTCCCCATTGGGTGCCAAAAGCGGGGGGAGTGCAGGAGAGTTGCGCATAGACGTGCCCACACCCATGCTATGCATGTGACCCCTTCGCGCATGCCTGCACAACACCTCCCCCTGTGCGCATGCTTGCACTGTGCAAACACAATTTCAGCAGCTGTTAATGTGGGTAAAATTAAATATGTATTGTATTCCCTTTGAAATGCCCAACCAAATATTACTGGTTTTAAATCCATATCTTGCTTTACCATTGCCACTAACTCTTGAATATCTACTTGATCTGTCCTAAGTACTGAACTTAATTCATATATTCCTGTTTTTTGAACTGAGGAATAAATTCCAGAAAAAGAAATCTGTCTTGCTCTGTGAATCTACCTATGACATTCATTATTGATCTAACTTCTTAGATGAAAACTATATCTTTCCTGTTGGGGGACATCCTTCTTGAAAAGACTGTACATTGTTGGGTGAAAACAGAGCTCCCTTCTGTTATCTATAGTGTAGTCCTCAGCTTACAACCACAATTGTAACTGAGAGACCGCCTCCTGCCAATTACCTCCCAGAGACCTATTAGATCGCACAGACTAGGCCTCTTCCGGATTCCATCTGCCGGTCAATGTCGGCTGCCAACCCCCCGGGGGAGGGCCTTCTTTGTTGCTGCTCCGGCCCTATGGAACAATCTCCCCGTTGAGATCCGGACCCTTACTACCCTTCCGGCCTTCCACAAAGCGACCAAGACCTGGCTGTTCCGGCAGGCCTGGGTCTGTTGAATTATCCAGCCCCATTGTAAGTCATGAATGTTGCTGAATTTTTAATTGTTGTTTTTTATTTTTTATATCCCCTCTTCCCTTTCTATTTGTAAGCCGCCCTGAGTCTTCCGAGAGTGGGCAGCATACAAATTAATAAAATAAAATAAATAAATAAATAATAAATAAATAAATTGAGTCCAATATTGTTTTATTTCTTCTGCAGTTCATATTATTTAACAGGATGAAAAGGCAACAGAGTATGACCGCAAGGACAGTCACCTTTCCTCTGTAAGTAGCTGTTTTATTGTTTTGTGTGCTTGTTTCATCCTTAATATAGTAGTGCAAGCAATTAAAGACTTTCCTTCTGTATCTCTTTGTTCAGGCCATTCATTGGACCAAGGTGGTCAGTGGGTGACTTCAACAGACAAAAGGACAGTAATCTTCCTTTTCTATTATTTTGTGTGCTGGTTTCATCCTAATGCAGTGCATGCAATGAAAGAGTTCATTTCTGTCTCTTCTTTGTGCAGGTCATTCATTGGAGTCAGTGATATTGAAGACTGGCAAGGACAGTCATCTTCCTTCTGTAAGTAGCTCTTTTATTGTTTTGTGTACTTATTTTAATCGTATTTAAATAGTAAGTACACAAAATAATAAAGTTCCTTTTTATATCTTTTTGTAGATCATCATCTTGGCCACTCCCACCTGGTCATACGGCCAACAAGCCACTCCCACCTGGTCATATGACCAGCAAGCTGCTCCCACAAAGCAGGCCACATCTACAGAAGAGGTTCCAAAATTTTTTGAAACCCACCACTGCTCCTCCCCATGCTTTGGCACACGATGGATCTGTTTTTCGCCCTCCCCAGGCTCCAGAAGCTTTGGGAACAGATTCCTGAAGGCTCTGGAGGGCGAAAAACGGCCCAAAGCGCAAACCGGAAGTCAGTTCGTAAAGCCTCCCGAAGATGAAAAACGGCCGAAAAAGAAAAGCTGACAGGGGAACGACTCACGTGCCCTAACAAATGGTTTCACGTGCCATAGGTTTGCCATCATGGGTATAGGATCTGCTGATTGAACAGGAGGTTGGACTAGTAACTGTTCTTCATATATTTTAGCCTCCAGCCCCCCAATCATTTTTGTTGCTCTTCTCTGCACTCTTTCTAGAGTCCCAACATCTTTTTATATTGTATTTACCAGAATATTTTTATAATCTTATATCGTGGTAAGCAAGGAATACCTGTATTGCTATAGAAACTGACTGCTTTGTTGCTCTCTGCCCCAGAAGAAAACAGAAATCGCAAACAGGCAGGTTGGTGAGTTGAACTGGTTTCATTTATGTGCCTACAGTCTTGACTTCAGGAAATGTAGAAATGTGATGGATTTGGGCTTGAAATGAGCCTGCATTCAGAAACCTCACTTCTGACACCACTTCACTCTTTCCACTTATTCCTTTACCTGTGGACTCCCAGGGCTGAAGGCCAACCTGAAGCAAAGGCCAGGCTTAGATGCCACAATACGTGGAGAAACGGACTGGGAAAAAGACCTCAAGTCCAGACAAGTAACAATGGATGGAAACTGACCAAGGAGAAATTCAACCTGGAAATAAGGAAAACTTTTCAGTGAGAACAATCAACCGATGGAACAGAAGTTGCCCTCGGAAGTCATGGGAGCTTCATTACTTGAGACTTTCAAGAAGAGACTGGACTATTTGTCAGAAATAGTGTAGGGTCTCCTGCTTCAGCAGGGTTGGACTAGATGACCTATAACTGTGATGGCAAACATATGGCATGCATGTCACAAGTGGCACATGGAGCCATTTTTTAGGGCACGCAAGGCATTGCCCTGTCAGCTCCAGTGCACATGCAGGTGCTGGCCAGCTGACTTTGGCCTTCTTTTAAGGCCATTTTTCGCCCTTCCCTGAAGCCTCTGGAGGGCAAAAAATCGGCCCTATGGGCAAACCAGAAGTTTGGGAATTGGCTTCCAGTTTGATTTGATTTGATTTGATTTATTTGGCTTGTATGCTGCCCTATTCCCTGAAGACTCAGGGCGGCTAACAATAAAAAGGGGAGGGGATACAAAAATAAAAATACAAAACAACAATTTAAAATTCAACAACAGTCATAACCTCGAATGGGGCTGGATAATTCAACAGCCCCAGGCCTGCCGGAACAGCCAGGTCTTAGCTGCTTTGTGGAAGGCTGGAAGGGTAGTAAGGGTCTGGATCTCAACGGGGAGATCGTTCCATAGAGCCGGAGCAGCCACAGAGAAGGCCCTCCCCCGGGGGGTCGCCAGCCGACATTGACTGGCAGATGGAATTCGGAGGAGGCCCAGTCTGTGGGATCTAATAGGTCTTTGGGAGGTGACTGGCAGGAGGCGGTCTCTCAAGTAACCAGGTCCGATACCATGTAGGGCTTTAAAAGTAACGACTAGCACCTTGAAGCGTGTCCGGAGACCAATGGGCAGCCAATGGGCAGCCAGTGCAGCTCGCAGAGGATAGGTGTAACGTGGGTGTACCGAGGTTTGCTCATAGGGCCATTTTTTGCTCTACGGAGCCTTCTGGAGGGCAAAAAACGGCCCTACGAGCAAACCGGAAGCCTGAACTTCCGGTTTGGGTGTAAGGTTGTTTTTTCCCTCTAGAAGCTTCAGGGAAGCTCCTGAAGCTCCTGGTGGGCCTCTGGTGTGTGTGTCTGTGTGTAGGCCGTTTTCGCCCTCCCCAGGCTCTGGAAAGCTCCAGGCTCCTAGAAAGCAGGGGGGTCGTGTCCTGCCAGTCGTGCACACATAGCATTATGGGTATGGGCACACCTGTGCACGACCCCCCTGCTCTCCCTTGCTTTTGGTATGCAACCCCTAAAAGGTTAGCCCTCACTGACCTCTAAGTTCCCTTCCAACTCTGTTATTCTATTATCTGTCTCCCTTGGTGTTTGAATCTACCTGGATTGTTTTACCACATTTCAGCCACAAGGGTCAAAGGTGTCAGGTCTGTTTTTGTTGCATTTCCAACAGTTATTAACCTGGGCATCTGATGCTTAAACTTGTACATCACTGACCTGAAAGGGCTGAGCACATGACATAAGGCATAGGTGGGCTACTCCATCTGTCACTTAAGGCTCAGTGCCCAGATTCGGCCACCCATTCTTAGAACTGAACCGGAGCTTCTCATCTTCTTCCAAGGGCATCAGAATGATATTATTGTGACAAACCAGATTTTGTGGGGAGATTGGAGGCTTTCCAGAATTAACTTTTTGAAAGGGGTCATTTGTCTTAATCATCCCAGTTGATTTCATAATCGGGTTGGCAAACGTGCTTCACCTGGAGGCATTCAAATAAAGGAGTCACTCCTTTTTATAACTGGGTTATAAAACCTGACTTCCTTCTCTCCAGACATAAATATATCAATCTCATAATACTGCCATATTATAAATTTGCCCTCTATACGGCTCTTATTAAATTTTAGACCTAGTAAAGCAGGAGATATTGCTGATTTTGATAGGCATAATCAAATTTTGAACATCCTTCTAATCTTTTCTAAGATAATGTAATTATTAGCAACCAATAAAGCTAATACAATCCTTAGCTGAATAAACCGAGGAATCAAATCAAAATCACGTGAAGTATTTGTACTGCTTTATAAAGCCTTAGTAAGGCCACAGCTGGAATATTGCATCCAGTTTTGGTCACCACATTACAAAAAAGATGTTGAGACTTTGGAAAAAGTGCAGAGAAGAGCAACTAAGATGATTAAAAGCCTGGAGACTAAAACACAAGAAAAACGGTTGCAGGATTTGGATTTGGCTAGTCTAGTGACATGATAGCAGTATTCAAGATTTGAGAGGCTGCCACAAAGAGGATTTATTTTTCAAAGCACTGAAGGCAGGACAAGAAGCAATGGATGGAAATTAATCAAGGAGAGAAGCAACCTGGAATTAAGCAGAAACTTCCTAACAGTGAGGACAATTAACCAATGGAACAGCTTTCCACCAGAAGTTGTGGGTGCTTCAACACTGGGGCTTTTTAAGAAGAGACTGGATAATCACTTGTCTGGAATGGTATAGGGTCTCCTCCATGTGCAATGGGTTGGACTAGAAGATCTCTAAGGTCTCTTCCAGCTCTATTCTGATCTGATATCCCCTCTCCCCCCAAAAGTTAGTTTTTTTATTCTCTTCTCAGCAAGGAAGTCCAACCTTCTATTCTAAAGGCTCGTTTTTGCCCCCAGAAGTACTCTATAAGCCTCCTAAAGGTGATGCATGCCCTTATTTTGACAAAAACAGGGTTGTTTTTCCTTGTTTTTGCCCTCCCCCCAGCATCCAGGAGCACTCTACAAGCCTCCTGAAGGCTATGCATGCCCTTTTCTTGAAAAAAAACCAGGCCCGTTTTTGCAAAAAACTGGCTGCTTTTGGGAGGTCTGCAGAGTCCAAAACCTTTTTTTAAAAAAATTGCCTCTTCAAAATCTTGGTCTGTCTTATACTCTGAAAAATGCGGTACTATTCAAGTGGCTCCTCAGCCACTTGACTATTTGGCATTTCAGATTCAGGATTTCTATCCTGCTTTTCCCTTAGGAATTCAATGCATTATTCCTTCTCTGCTTGGTCCCAGCACCTTCGTCCTGTGATGTAGGCCAGGCTGAGTGAGAATCATTCTCCCAACATGACCAGCTGAGTTTCTTTGGCTGAATGCAGTCTTGAATTTTGTTTTCTTGGTTTTGGTTCAATTCTTAACTACAGAATCAAAAGCCTGGAGAAAAATCACATTGTAGCATCTCGGCAATTATTCTTAACAGCCTCCATTTGCTGATCAGTTCTGTTTGATATTTGTTGATATAAGGGCTCCCTGCGTTTGCTTCCTTGGAAAAGATATTCAAATGTCAGGCTGTGTCTATAGTTACAGAGACAAGAACCATGTGAGCCAAGTATTTCCCTCTGATCAACCAATCAACCCATGGAACAGAAGTTGCCTTCAGAAGTTGTGGGAGCTTCATCCCTGGAAGCTTTCAAGAAGAGAGTGGACTGCCACTTGTCAGAGATGGTGTAGGGTTTCCTGCTTGGTCGGGGATTGGACTAGATGATTTACAAGGTCCCTTCCAATTCTGTTAATCTGTATCTTTATCTGATATACTATAGAAGTGAAAGTTGGACTTTGAAGAAGCAGAATAGGAAAAGTCGTTGGTTCTGAACTTTTGTGATCTACAATCTAATATCTACAAATATTGCAGATAGCCAAAGAAACACAGCAATGCATCTGCAACAAATTGACCCAGAGTTTTGAGTCAAGGCACAAATGACCAGTCTTGGATTATCCTATTTTGGATCCATTAAACCAAGACCCAGCTCTCTGGATTAAGCGGAAGGAAGGAGAAGAACAGGAGGACTAGCAGCAAGGTAGATGAGCACAGTTGCAGTGGCAGAGGGGTGCTGAAAGAATGAGACCATCACGGAAAAGATGTTTCTAGGTGGTGCTAGGTGTTGAAAACCAGCCTTCTCCAGACAGCCAAGTCTTTGCATAACATGGATAATTTGAGCCTGGTTATTTGTGTCTCAAGTGAAATGGATGAATACGTAGAAACATATTCCACTCAACGTAAGATTCAAGGAAATGAAGGAGAAAGTGATTATTCACATAAAACAACACTTGCAGAGATCCTCCTTGTGGAGCTGAACTGCATTAAAATTATGAGGGTTCTGGGGCCACCAACCAGAAATCCAAAAAAGTAGATGTGGCACATTTTGGTGGCTCCTATACAGCATGATTTGCTTGTAAGATCAACCAAAGGAAAATGATCCATTTTGGTGGACAGACTGACACTACAAATCAAAAATAAAAATGGGACAGAATATTATGAAATTTGGAACCAAATGTATGGTTCCAAATGGTTGGAAATGAGGAAAAGGAGTCAGAACAGAATATTTTGAGGATTTGTAAAATTGGAACTGTGTAATATATAGATAAATATATAAAGGAGGGTAAGGGATATGTTTGTAAGATCAAAGTAGCTATGTACGATAAGTAGAAATTGTATTTGTTGCTATGTTAATATATGTATGGAAATGACAAGCCAGACTCAATTTGGAGACTTAAGGAGGACGTGCTTAGATTTGACTTTGGTGGCTGGCCACTCTATGTCCAATGTTTTTTTTTTTTTTCGTTTCAAATTATTTTTATTTTTTGTTACACACACAACAATGGGAAAGGGAGAGGATGGAAAACAAAGAGGGTGGGAGGGGAAACCCATCTTCACATACAATATGTCATTTAATCACAGGTGCATCCCTACTAAGTTTATACATCCCGTATCTCTCTATTGTATATTTAATAAGCACCACAATAAGCTAGGGTTTAAAAAACAAAAAACAACAAAATAAAACAAGGGAGAGAGGAAAAAGAAAAAAAAAGGGTGGGGGGAGGGGGGAGGCCAAAAAGGGGAAGGCGGGGCTTAGCAGTGAGAAGATGGACTTTCAGGCATTTCCTGAATGACCATCTATACCGGAGTCTTTTTTGGAGGATTCGTTTGAATCTAAGCTGTCCCGTAGAGACAGTGACGTGGGGGGAACTCCAGTGGTCCCAGAGATGTTCGCAAAATCTCTGGGAACCTAAGGAAAGCCTTCCTAATCCAGTGACTTCCGGATCGGCTCGAAAATGCCGACTGCAACTGCAAAAGCCCAGAGAGAGAGCTGAATATGAACATGTCGTTTGATGTGAGTTTTAAATCCTTTTTTCTTGTTGGAAAGAGAACACTCTAAATTTGGAAACTTAGTTTAAAATAAGGCTGATAAGTGAGAAAAGCGGCGGTGATAAATGTTTGCCATTTGGAAGTTTATTTTTCTGTTCCTTTTTTTTAATTCCTGGAAGCCGGGCTGGACTTTCCTGTAATTTGAATCGGCTTTTTGCGTTCCTTCTCTTTGTTGTCGATACCTTTAACTTTGAATCGAATGGGGCACTAAATCTCAAACTTAAAGTGCTTTGAAGATCTGGTTTTTTTTTTGTTTGTTTGTTTTTCTTCGTTGCCTTTTAGCCCTTTTGATGTTTTTTTTTAACAATTAGTAATTAACAAACGCCACGACGGACTAAAACAAGCTGTAAACTACAAACTACAAGCCAACACTGCCATCTTGTGGACTCGAACTTTGTTATTAAAATCCCCCCTGTAATGCATTTGATTTACGTGTTTACGCAGCTGGGAACCTGTGAGATAAAACAGCAAAGCTGAGAGTGACCTTGGAGAGACTCTTATCTTAGGGGGGGGGAAAAAGAGTCCGGGAAAAATCATTTGTTTTAGCTTGTTGGCATCCTTTTATCTCCCAACACCATTCTCATATTACCGGCTGTGGAGACATCGACATTTAGTGTTTTTTTTTTTGATCATCACCATCGACCTTTTGATCTTTTATATTTTTTTTTTCTGTTTTGATTATTCTTTTTAACCTTTAGATCACCTCTTGACTATTTACATTTTTTCTGCTTCTTTCTTTTCTCACTTGTAACTGAAGCACCCCTTCTCCCCTTTTTGAAGGGGGGGGTGCCTTCCTTTTCTTTTTTACTATTTCATATTTTCTTATTTATATATATATATATTTTATTGCATTCTTACTGCATTTCATCTTTGAAACAAAAAAAAGTTTCCTTTTCTTTCCTTCTTTTTCTCTCCCTTCTCTCTTTTCCTTCCCTTTCTCTTTTCCCCCTTTTCTTATCTCCCCCCCTTTCCTCTGTGTACTTTATGTACTTAATCCACCATACTTATAACCCTCCACCCTCTAATACTAATTGGCTATGAGTAGAAAAGCAGCTGCCCCTGGCTTTACATCAACCCCTGCCCCCTCACCTGCGGGAGGCCAGAGGACAACACAGACGATGTCCCATCAGGAAAAAGAGAAGGAAGCCAACTTTGAAACACTTATACAAATGATGCAGAAAATGCAAGCAGGAAACGATACCCTTGTAAAAAAAATGGAGGCAATGGAACAACAAAACCAAAGCATAGTGCAAAAAGTTGATAATATGGAAGGAAAAGTAGAAAGTATACACAACTGGATGCTGAAATACGAAAATAGGATTCAAAAAATTGAAAATAAGATTCAAGAAGGAGAGAAGAAAACTGAAAAGCTAGAGATCAGACTAAGTGATGTAGAAAGAGAGAGCAGTGGAATATTAAGATGGGAGATGGACAGGTCTGAATTTTTTTTAAGATTTCAAAACATAGAAGAAGAAAAAGGAGAGGACTTAGTTCAGATAATTTCAAATATTTTGATAGATGTTCTGGGGATGTCCCAGGACCAAATAAAAGAAACAATTGATGAGACTTTTAGGGTATACACAAGATATGCAATGAGAAATGCTCTTCCAAGGGAAGTACATGTAAGATTTACTAAGAAAATAATTAAATCACAAATCTTACAGAAAATGAGAGATAGAAAATTAGAATATAAAGGTAAGGAGATTGTAGTACTCAAACAAATTCCAAGAGAGGTGAGAGAGAGGAGAAGAGAATATCAATTTCTGACCAAAGTATTGATAAAAAAGGTGTTAATTACAGATGGCTCATACCGGAAGGTTTACTATGTACTTGGCAAGGACAAAGACACAGGATAGATACAACTGAGAAGGCAGAAGCTTTCTACGAAGAATACTTTAGAGAAACGGCAGAGAAAGCTGGGAAAGACGATGCAGTGATACAAATACTGGAACCACCTTTAACCGCGACCGAAAAAATAGAAGGAGCAGTAGGTGGAAGTGAGAAAGAAGGGGAGACAGGGAATGGGAGCCGCAAAGAAAAACGAGAACCTAGATCCACTAGAGCGATAAACCCTGTATATAAAGTATAAACATGGAAGAAAGAAAAATGATTACAATTAACATTAATGGACTCAATTCGGTAACTAAAAGGAAGAAAGTATTCCATAAATTAGAGAAATTACAACTTGACATAATCTGTCTGCAAGAAGTACATATTCAAAAGAAATATGAACATTTACTAACTCAACCAAAGCTTGGGAAAATGTTTTCATCATTGGCAAACTGTAAGAAAAGAGGAGTGGTCTTCTATATTAAAGGCAACATCCCAACAAAAGTAGTATACGCAGAGGAAGAGGGAAGAATTTTGATGGTGGAAATTATGGATACCAAAAAGACACTCCTAATTGGAATCTACGCCCCCAATGAAAAACAAGATGAATTCTACAAAAAACTACACAAAAAAGTTTTGGAACTAGACTATGCTGATATTTGTATGATGGGAGACTTTAATGGCATTGTGAATCAAAATATGGACTATAAAACACATAAAACAAAAAAATTAAATAGGAAGCCTCTGCCGAAATCTTTTTTTAGGATGACAGATGAACTAAATTTAAAAGATATATGGAGAGAAAGAAATGCTAAAAAAGAACAATATACCTTCTACTCAAATAGACATTCTTCATTCTCTAGAATAGATATGATATGGGTCTCAGCGGAGTTGAGCTCCAACATAAAAGAAATTGAGATTGAAGCAAGTACCTGGGCGGACCACAATCCAATCTTAATTAAATGGAAAGGCCAAAGGGCAAGATCTAGATGGACACTAAATAACACTATATTGAAAGAAAAAGAGTGTACAAAAAATGGAAAAAGAGCTAGTCCTTTTTTTAAAAGAAAATTGGAAAGAAGATACGTCGTTGCAGAATCTCTGGGACACAATGAAGGCTGTTATCAGAGGTTTGACAATAGATTACACAAGGAAGAGAAACTCAAAAAAAAGACAAATGCATAAAGCTTTAGACAATGACTATAAAATACTTGAAAGAGACCTACAGAGAGCACCACAAAAAAAAAGATGTTAAAATAAAAATGGACATAATTAAACACAAAATGGACCTATTAGAAAAGGAAGAACTGGCACAAAAAATTAGAGGTGCCAAACAGAATTATTTTGAAAATGCGAACAAACCAGGCAGGTGGTTAGCATATAAGATGAAAAAAGAGAGAGAAACAAAGAAAATACTTCAACTAAGAGATAAACAAGGAGAAATTCAATATGGAAATACCGAAAAAAATATATTATACATGATTACTACGTTAAACTCTATGAACAAGAGAAGGTGGAGGAGGGACGAGTCAAAAAGTACTTACAAGATGCCAATCTCCCCCAGGTACCAGATGAAACTAGAACAATGTTAGAAAGAAAAATAACAATGATGGAACTAACAGAGGCACTTAAAAAACAAAATAATGGGAAAGCCCCAGGACCAGATGGCCTACCCGTGGAATTCTACAGAACATTTGAAGAAATATTGACCCTCCCACTCCTACAAGTCATGAATGAAGTGATGACTGAGAACCAAATACTGAAGTCATGGTCAGAAGCGTATATCACATTACTACCCAAGGAAGAGACTGATTTAACACAAATCAAGAATTATAGACCAATTTCTTTATTAAACTCAGACTACAAGCTATTTGCATCTATACTAGCTGAGAGACTTAAAAAATACTTAAATGGCTTCATCCATTCAGATCAAAATGGCTTTTTACCTAAAAGACAAATCAAAGACAATATGAGAATAATTTTGAATACCTTGGAATACTATGAGGCCCACCCAGAAAAACAATTGGCACTGATGTTCCTCGATGCGCAGAAGGCCCTTGATAATGTGAATTGGCAGTTTATGTTTTTGCAACTGGAGCAGATGAACTTTGGCAAGAAATTCACTCAAAGTATACGAACGATATACCAGAAACAAGAACTAACAGAACCGATTGAAATAAAGAGAGGTACAAGACAAGGCTGCCCACTATCACCGCTACTCTTTGTCCTAACACTAGAGGTCTTAAACAGAAAGATTAGAGAAGAAGAAGAAATAAGAGGAATGAAAATTAAGAGAGAAGAGTATAAACTGCAAGCGTTCGCAGACGACTTAGTTTTCATTCTTGAAGATCCATTAGAAACCGCACCCAAATTGTTAGAAAGAATAGAGGAATATGGAGAAGTAGCAGGCTTGAAAATAAACAAAGATAAAACAAAGATCATGACAAAGAATATCCCAGCTACACAAAAGGAACAGTTGTCAGAAATGTTGCAGATTCAAAACACAAGTAAGATTAAATATTTGGGGATACATTTATCACCTAGATGTAGCACTCTTAAAGAGGATAACTATACCAGATTAAAACGACAAATAGCAATCGATTTGGAGAAATGGGAAAACTTGCATTTATCAATGATGGGAAGAATTTCCACAATTAAAATGAACATTCTACCTAGAATTCTATATCTGTTTCAGACAATCCCAATTAGACTGGGTAAGGATTTTTTTCTAGACTTAAATAAAATAGTTTTGAAATTTATTTGGCAAGGGAAAAAAGCTAGAATAAAGCTTAAATTACTACAAGATGTTAGATCAAGAGGAGGTTTTGGTTTACCCGATTGGGAGCTATACTATCAGGCAGCAAACCTGATGTGGATTAAGGAGTGGATATCATTAAAAAACTCTAGATTATTGAACGTAGAAGGTCACGATTTGCTGTTGGGATGGCATGCTTTCTTATGGTATAAGGGAACTAAACCACATGGTTATTTTAGAAGACATTATATAAGGGAGGCGTTGTTAAATTGGGAAAAGATTAAAAAATTACATTATTTAAAAATTCCAGTCTGGACATCAACAATTGAAGCATTCTCGTATCCGATAATACATAAAAAGGAACAAACAGTTAGATATATAGAATTATTGAATACAGAGGGTGAGCTCAAATCTAGTCAAGAGTTGAAGCAAGAAGGGATGGAAATGAACTGGTATTCATATGTACAGATACAATCTAGATATAATGAAGATAGAAAAACTAAAGGTCTCTATAATAAAATGACTGAGCTAGACAAAATTCTAACAGATACTGATGAAAAAGTAATTAAAAAACTATATGGATATTTATTGGAGTTTAAATTGCATGAAGAACAAGTTAAAGAAACTATGATTGCTTGGGGGAAAATTTTTAAGTATGGGATTGATTTAGAGAATTGGCAGAAATTGTGGTCTCAAAATTACAAAATGACAATGTCTACTGCATATAGAGAAAACTTGTATAAGATGTTTTACAGATGGCATCTACCCCCAACCAGAATCGCAAGAATGTTCAAGAATGAATCAGAAAAGTGTTGGAAATGTCACCAGATACCTGGCTCATACTACCACATGTGGTGGACTTGCACTGAAGCCAAAAGATACTGGACTAAAATCCACATGTGGTTGGAGAAAATCATACACAAACAAATAGACTTTAAACCAGAGGTCTTTTTATTGGGAATTTTACCAGAAACCTACAACAAAGACTTAAAATATTTGATTGTAAATGTGTTAACAGCAGCCAGAATTGTATTTGCAAAAAACTGGAAAAATGAAACAATACCAAAAGAGGAAGAAATCATTCGAAAAATAATGGACTGTGCTGAAATGAGTAAATTGACATTTGAAATTAGAGAGCAAGAGGATGAACAATTTTATAAGATATGGGACTTGTTTTATCAATGGCTAAGGGAAAAAAAACAAAATTTTGGAAATGAAAAATGATACACTTATGCCTTAATTGGAAAAAGAAAATGATGATATAATTATGCTGTGAAATAATTCAACAATGATATAAGGAAGTACTAATATAAGGTCTGGTGATATAATGTATAAGGTTAAGAACTTATTATAATGATATTTCGCTGCTGATAAGGCAATTCTAATAGGGGAACAAATGAAAACTGGTATATATAGGCAGCGATGCCTTGTTGAACAATGAAGGAATAAGATCTCTGTTTGAAGGTATGAAATGCAAGATTAACAATGAATAGAAGTATATTCTCTGGGGGAAAACAATGCTAATGTTAACTGAATATATATGGTAGAAGTAAAATGAGACCTTTAGTTACATTAGAGGAAATATCTGAGATGGTAAACATTATTTGAAGATGTAGATGTTAAAACAACCGTAATCAAACGACATGCTGCATGTGATGATGGTTTTTTGTGTGTGTTTTTTTGTGTGTTTTTTTGTTTTTCCCTTTCCTTCTTGGACCTTTTTTTGTCCTTTTTGGCTTCCCCCCCTCCCCCCACCCTTTTTCCCCCCCTTCCTTCTTGGACCTTTTTTTATGTCCAATGTTTTAATGTTTATTTAATTAAAAAAAAATTAAAAAAGAAAGAAAATAATCCATTTTGGGAGAATTACAGAAATAGAATAATCCGTAAGGTCCAATTCCACAATTGCATTTCAAAAGTGTGGATCAGAGGCAAAGATCAAGGGGCAAGGGGAAGGCAATTCGCTTTTTAATAGGTATTTCTTGGGCATTTAAAATGTGAAAGAAGTGCTGGTTTTGCAGAGATTTAATGCAACCATTTCACTTTTAAATCTCTAAAACGTAGAAAGGTTGCAAATGTAGGTCTTATACACGAGTAATGTCGTATTTCTTTAAGCCTGTAGAGAGTCAGAACACTTTGTTTAAAAGTGTGACCCTTGGCTGCAAGAAAACTTTGCACTTGTGTCCTAAACAGTTTCCACAAAAGAAGGTGGAGAGGAGGTGAAGGCAGGAGCAGCTCAGCCGTATTGCCCCAAGATGACGTTGGCTCAGGGCAAATGAAATTGGTGATGCAAATGGGACCACAGACGGTGTCCCTGCATCCTTGATGCCACAGACAACACCCTGGAAATAGTTTCAATGGCCCAAGAAAATGGCATTATTCAGGGGGTGTTTTCTATAGTTGTCAGAGCTAATTATCAAGCTGAACTGTGAAGTTTCCTGTTCGGGAAAGTCAAAGTAAAATAATAATAACAATTGCGCAGAGCCTTATAAACTAGGGTGATAAACAAGCCATGTTTCTGGGCTATTGGGGCCTTAGTGGCACCGAGCCCATCCTCACATTTCACTGAAACTATCGGTGACAACAAGCATTTTGAATAGAGATCTTGGTGACTCATTTATGTCATCCTGCTTAAATTACCAGCCTGCGGGGAGAGGGTTGAGTCTGACCTTGGCCTTTGATGTAATGAGACGATGAGCCAGGCGTCCTTCTCGCTTCTGGGAGCTTGGAAAATGCAGCACTGCGCTTCCTACTGAATATTGTCTCTGGAAAGTCACAGGGCAGAATGGTCAGGCGAACATCTCCACAGGCGTCTGGTGAGGCATTTTAACTAGAGCTGGGGATTTGTGCATGCAAAAAGGTCCCACCGAGAAGACATTGTGCTCATTGTGAAGGTCGGCGTTTCAAAGTTCTTGGGATAGATGCAAAACATGGCTGAGAAAAGGCTGCATGTCTTTTGTCTCTGTCCCAGAAAAGACATCTGGAAGGGATCACGCATGCCAGGGGTTGCAGCCCAAGGAGGGATGTGGATTGGCTTATGACCACCAATAGGAGGGAGACTGACTTTGGTTCCAGAAACTATCCTGGGATTTCTGCTCCCTCTGAAAAACTCTGGAGGGAATTTTAAGTTATCTTAACTGAAGAGCCATGGTGACACCGTGTTTAGAGTGCAGTATTGCAGGCTAATTCTGCTGACTGCCTGCTTCCAACTGTTTAACAGTTCAATCCTGACTGGCTCGAGGCTGACTCAGCCTTCCATCCAGTGGTGGGATTCAGCCAGTTCGCACCACTTCGGGAGAACCGGTTGTTAACTTTCTGAGCAATTTGGTGAACTGGTTGTTGGAAAAAATCATTAGGGCAGAGAACCGATTGTTAAAATAATTTGAATCCCACCACTGCTTCCATTCTTCCAAGGTCAGTAAAATGAGGACCAGGTTGTTGGGGACAATAGACTGATTCTGTAAACCACAGAGAGGGCTGTAAAACACTGTGAAACGGTATATAAGTCTAATTGCTGTTGCTATTGCTACCCACTGCCAGGAGTTCGATCCTGACTGGCTCAAGGCGGACTCAGTCTTCCATCCTTCCAAGGTCACTAAAATGAGGACCCAGATTGTTGGGGACAATATGATGATTCTGTAAACCACTTAGAGAGGGCTGTAAAGTACTGTGAAGTGGTATATAAGTGCTACTGCTATCTTATAGCTGCAAAGCTACACTATGGCTTTTTAAATGAATTTTTAAGAAGTGTGAAAAATGTCTAATCCCCTGCAATTTTCCCCCACAAATTATAGTCCTGTTTTGGACTGTTACAAGAAGAAGAGGGTGATTATCTAATAAAATAGATAATTAACAAATTACAAACGATTCTGCACGGTGGGGACATGTCTGCCTGGTAGACAGAAATCCAGGTGGCCCCCCATTTAGAAGAGGCTGCTGAAGAAACAGAGCAAGTCATATAATGGAGAGGAATAATACAAATCTAGGGGCATTTTTCCCCCCTAAAAAAGCCATAGCTAAGCAATCCATGCCTGGAGCTTCCTCAAAGCCACATTAATGTTAATGCTGGGCTCCCGGGGTGGAGACAGTACCTGCTGCTGATTGTAGACAAGGTGGGAGATTTTCCTAGAAAGTCGTCATTCAAAAAACAGCGAGGGGAAAAGCAAGAGGGGTTCCTCCCTCCCTAGTGGCTTATTAATTCTACCTGGGAAAGAAGCTCCTTGTGCATCAGAGTCTCCCACTGCTTCCTCCATAGAAGAGGGACCCTCTGTTTCCCCCCAGGCTTTCTGGAGGAGGAAGAGGTTGCTGAAGATGGAAACCTTACAGACCCCTCACATCCTGAACATAAATTGTTTCAACTCCTACCCTCAAAACGACTCTATAGAGCACGACACACCAAGACAGTTAGACACAAGGACATTTTACATTTTAGTGACCTTTCCTTACATAATTGGTGTTTTCTTTCATACTTTTAGATTTCTAATTTCTGTTTCTGTTGTTTAGCAATTGATAAAACAAATCTCATGTGAAAAAGTATTCGAAGCCTTCTTGATTTTAATTGTCAATTTATTCATTCCTGCACATTCTAATATTTATTGATTTTCATATCTTTGTTTTTCCACTTTTGTGCAAACAGAATTCCAGCAGCTGTTAACATGTGTAAAATTAAATGTGTATTGTACTCCCTTTGAAATGCCCAACCAAATATTACTGGTTTTAAATCCATATCTTGCTTTACCATTGCTTCTAACCATGACACCACTAACTCTTGAATAGCTACTTGATCTGTCCTAAGTACTGAACCTAAATCATATATTCCTGTTTTTTGAACTGAGGAATAAATTCCAGAAAAAGAAATCTGTATTGTTCTGTGAATCTACCTATGACATTCATTCTTGATCTAACTTCTTAGATGAAAAACTATATCTTTCCTGCTTGTTGGGGGACATCCTTCTTGAAAAGACTGTACATTGTTGGGTGGAAACAGAGGTCCCTTCTGTTACCTGTAGTGTAGTCCTCAGCTTACAACCACAATCGAGTCCAATATTGTTTTATTTCTTCTGCAGTTTGTATTATTTAACAGGATGAAGAGGCAACAGAGTATGACTGCTAGGACAGTCATCCTTCCTTTGTAAGTAGCTCTTTTATTGTTTTGTGTTCTTACTTTAATCTTATTTAAGTAGTAAGTACACAAAATAATAAATTTCCTTTTTTATATCATTTTGTAGATCATCCGTTGGGGCAAAGAATTCAGTGACATCGTCTTGGCCACTCCCACTGGGTCACATGATTGCCATGCCACCCCCATCCAGTCACATGACTACCAAGCCACTCCCACCTGATCACATGGCTGGCAAGCCACTCCCACTTGGTCACATGGCCAGCAAGCCACTCCCATAAAGCAGGCCACACCTGCAGAAGAGGTTCCAAAAAAATTTGAAACCCACCACTGCCTGTACTGTACTTTATGATTCTTGACAAATGTATCTTGTCTTTTTATGTACACTGAGAGCAACTGCACCAAAGACAAATTCCTTGTGTGTCCAATCACACTTGGCCAATAAAGAATTCTATTCTATTCTATTTTCTATGCAGGGACCGATATTGGGGTGCAGTTATGGGACCCTTGGGAAGTGAGTTGCCCTTTTCATTCCTATTGCCTAAGACTGAATTCAGGCCTCAGACTGTTTTAGCCACACTGGCTCCTGGGTCTCGTGGGTCTTTGACAAATAAGGCAGAGCCAAGCCACATTTTGGTCAGGCAGTAAAGCATGAAATATACCATAGCCTGTAGGGATATTATGGTTATTATTCCTCTGTGAGGTTTCGTCCTGCCTTTTTCTTTAGTGTCTTGGATACCCATCTTCTTTCTTCTTGGAATTATACCAGTATGGCCCAGTACCGCAAATGGTCAGGCAACAGGAATGCCAGTTTAGGACTTTTTTGCTTTTTGTGAAATCTTCAGGAAAATCCATCAGGTCAGTTGATCTAACAGGCAACCTGCTTCTCTTGGAACATAGGAAAGACACACCTGGGGATGACATCATTTTGGTCCGTTGTCTATGATTCTCTTTTTTTCTTAGTTATATGGTAGTAGAACATCACTTCCCTGCAACAGTCTATGTGTTTATCACAATTGGAACACCTTCCAACAGCCTCACCAATTGCTGTACAACATGTTGAGAATATTGCATTTGCCCTATGGTCAATGTCAACCCCAAATGGTGTATGGGATTATCCATTATAACTATTTATTTATTTTATTTATTTTGGATTTTTAAATGCTACTTATTTTTATTCTCAGTGTTATTAGTTAAAATAGTCTTACATTATTTTCCATATAAAAATGTCTGGGGGGTCGATGAACAATCTGAAACTTCCTGAAGGTTTCTAAGAGCTCTGCTTCAAATAGATGGGGCACAAACAAAGCAAAGTTAAAGTACCTGAAAGTACTTACTTCAGAGGTGAGTTGCTACTGGTTTGCACTAGTTTGGGCGAACCGGTGGTGGAAATTGGGACTGGGTTGCTGAACCGGTAGGACCGGCAGGCTGGCCATGCCCCTAAATCAGTTCCCCGGCCACTGCTGCCATTGCCAGCTTGGTTTTTAATCATTTTTTCATGGTCTGTGCATGCGCAAAACAATTTACACTCAACTGCATACATGCACTGGTGGGCACGAGTAAAGCGAACCAGCAGCAACTCCGGTAGCAACCCACCCCTGTCTTAGTTGCTGTGAAATCAGAGAAGAGCCCAGAAATTGTGTCATGGTAAATTAAACCTGAGCTGTTGCATTTTTTGCTGTCCATGATAAACAGCAGTGGCTTCAGACTCTGTTACTTATATTTAGAATTGGTTTGTGTTCCCCTTTGACTGAGAGAGAAGCGGAGATCCAGCAGGCACTGTTTTCTGCTCAGCTGATGGAGAAGCATCTCCCCTTGCATGCAGTGCCCTCTCTTCCCAGGGTGACTCTGCAGGCTTAGCGGGTGGCTGTGACACCCCAGGAAAAGGGTGCAGTGGTTTTAGGGCCCTGAAATGGGTTCTACCTGGCATCCGGATCCGAAGGATTCAGAAACAGCCACTTCCATTCAGAGATGCACCAAGGGAAAAAACCCCTTCTCCTCTCTCCCCTGCTCCCCGTCCCCGCCAGGGCCCTGCGTTGTGATTGCTGAGCATGACATTCATTTGGAATGGAACCAATTCCCCAGGGACCTTCTGTCGACATCTGAGTGCAGCCTGCAGATTTCCTGAGGGTAAATTTATTCAGCCTCGGAATGAATGAAGCATCTATATCAACTTTTCTGGGAGCTCCCTGGTGGGGAGTATGGGAAAAGAAGGGGTGACATTGATGCCGAAGCAATTATGTCTCTTCTGACCTCTCTTAGTCCAGGCTCCCAACTTGGCCTCCGAATTAGAGGCTTCCTCTGCTCCCTTAAATAAACCTTCTCCCTGGCTGTGGAGACAATTGAAAGGGGCATTTGGTGACAGCCACGGAAGGATGTTATTAGCTTCTGCTGGAGTCGATGCAGAGCAAGTGGGCTTTAGTCAAACCCATCATTAATCTTGGCTATTTGGCAGTAACTTTGCCTTGTCCTGTGTGGCAACCTGCTTGACTTACCTGTAACAAGCAGAGAAGCCAGGGGACAAATCATAGGCCCTCGGGAGACACCAATGGCATCCCGATGATTGGCCTGTCTTCAGATTTAATTGAATCTCAGGAATGCTCAGTATTTTTACAGATTAACAGAGTTGGAAGGGACCTTGTAGGTCATCTAGTCCATCCCCCTGCCCAATCAAGAGACCCTACACAATTTCTGACAGATGGCAGTCCAGCCTCTTTTTGAAAGCCTCCAGTGATGAAGTTCCCACAACTTCCGAAGGCAATTTCTGTTCTATGGGTTGATTGTTCTCACTGTCAGAAAGTTTCTTCTTATTTCCAGGTTGAATCTCTCCTTGGTCAGTTTCCATCCATTCTTCCTTGTTTGGCCTTCTGTTGAATCTCCAGGGCAACCTCAGCTTTGGCTTTCTCACAACTCCATCATTTCACTAAATGCTCTCCTCCAGTGAAACCAATTATTTTTCCTCAAAACTAGTAATGTCAGGCCCAAAGAACCAGGAACACCATGTGGAGTTGCTTCTGAGTACAATAATTTCTTTATTGTTGTTTGCCTACAGACAGAATCGTGGAAGACTAAAGCAATTACCTACAGTATATAGGCAGGAGTAACTATGACTCTCTTAAGAAGGGTATAGTTGCACGGTTCAGATGCCTCCCCATGGCGACTGCTGGATAAGGTAGCAATACCTAACTAAGAGCTGAACCACCTCTCTGCTTGTCCTATTGCTTAGCAGAGAGATTGTTGCTGAAATAATGCATATTATTTTTCAGTCCTAGTCCCCCTGAGCCTTTGGACTCCAGCAGCACAGACAGGAATGCCAGTAACACGGGCAATCATCCCAGAGATGATTATTCCAGTCACTCGGGTGAATGTGGTGCCCGGTTTAAAACCAAACTGGGCCTCAGCAAACACCATTTCCATTGCCACCCAGCAGAGGTGAATGCCGAGCATGTAGCCACCTTGCCCACAAAACACCTGGCATGGTCAGACAAAAGCAATTATCTACAGTATATAACTATAGATATACCTGTGAACTGCTAGGGAAAGTCCGTCTTTGCCCTCTTCTTGCTGTCCAGATGTTCCAAGCTCCACTGTCTCTTAGCCTTCTGGGAAAGAGCCCATCCTCCTGTGACTCTGGGCTACCATCTCAGGAAGAAACTCATGTGAAAGAGCTTCCCTGCCCTTTCATTAGCTTGTGTAGCAATAGCAATAGCAGTTAGACTTATATACTGCTTCTCTGATTATTCTGTTGTTAAAATGTTCAGCCTTGGCAATAGTTCTGGTCTTTTTAAAGTCAATTTTAAACGGAAAAGCCCTCCTCCCATACATAAAAGGCACCACAGACAGAATCAGCAAAATCCTCCACAAACACAACATGAAGACACCATTCTGCACAAACCTAAAAATATCCACCATCCTAAGAAACCCCAAAGACAAAATTGAGTTAGAAAATCAAGGAGTATATGAAATCTCATGCCCCACCTGCTCCACCACATACATAGGACAAACCAACAGAAGAATAAGTGCACTTATTGAAGAACACAAAAACACAACCAAAAAAGAGGAACCAACTTCTTCCCTGGTGCAACACCTTAAAGCCACAGGACATAAAATTGACTTTAAAAAGACCAGAACTATTGCCAAGGCTGAACATTTTAACAACAGAATAATCAGAGAAGCCATCGAGATAGAAAAACGGCCACACAGCATGAACAGGCAGGACGATACCTCCCGCCTGCCAGCCATTTGGAAGCCTGCCCTTATTGATAAACGAGTCCCTAACATGAGGAATGACACCAGGCCTGTACCATTAGCCACTTTAAACTTCTCCTATCCTTACATGAAACACAAACCCCCAACCAATCAGAACACACCTCCACCCAATCAGAACACAGCCAAGCTCCCACCCAATCAGCTCAAACCCCTACAGCAGTTAAAAGGAAGAAACAGCCGAGATCTCACATTGCTCCTGGAAGCACGAAGCCTGAAGATGACAAATGAGACTTCGTCGAAACGTCGCCAAGACACTTCCAATTTTATGTGGGAGAAAACCCGAATAACCAAAGACATACATACATGTATATATGTATGTATGTATGTATGTATGTATGTATGTATGTATGTATGCATGCATGCCTCTACCACTCTGGCCTGGCCCAAGGCAGATGGGCACTGCCCTCCAGGTGCAGAGGGGATCACTTAGTCCTTGTGTGAGTCCGCAAGAGTTAATGAAACCTGAAGTTGATCCAAAGGGTATGGGAAGACCTTAAATTCCTGAATTCTTGGGGAACTTTAGAGGGGACCCGATCTCAGAGCCCCAACTACAACATCATTCTACGTCATGGGATTGTTGTACAGATGAGTATGGCTGCAGAGAGGTCAGCAAGATTGAAAAAAAAGTTGCCAAATGGATGATGCGAATATAAGGCGATTTGACACCGGTGACAAACTCCTAATTTAAGCACCTTAAAATTTCCATTTATTCAATTCCCTCAGTTGCCACTCAGCTCTGACATTTGTTTATCACCCTTCATGGCTTTTTATATTCTGCATCAATTAAGCATGTCAGAATAGTGAAAGGTAATGAGAAGGAAGTTGCCAGGGCTCTTCCAAGGTGAGCCGGGCAGGGATTTTGCCAAGGGGGTCCTCGTGGGTGAAGGGAGCCTGAGGAGGCTCAGGGGATTTGAGGAGGAGGGGGAGAAAGCATGGGAGGGAGGGGGAAGATCTGGATCCTGTGAGCCTCCAAGGAGCTGCAGCAGTTGACCTGTGGCCTCCATGGCTGCCCTCCCCCTGAAAGCTGCACCCTCCCCCTGCAGGAGGAAGAGGCTGCATTTTGTGTTTAAAAAATATTTAATACACTGCTAGTAAATTGCCAACAAATAACAGAAAGATGAAAAAGTGGCACGCATGGAGATATTGCATGAGGAAGTGTCTGTGTGGTTTCTTTCTTGGGACCACTGGTGGGTTCCGGATCCCGGCACAGCCAGTATACTGCACACGGGGCGTCCTAGATGGACACATGTACTGCACACACATGCGCACGCCCCTGCGACACCCAGCTGCCTGGCGGAGGTCATGCAGGTGCCGCATCCTGTGCGTGCCTGCACAATGGGCTTGTCACAGTATTAAATACCCATAGAATGCAGGCGGGCGAGTGGGCCAAATGAGCCACTGTACCAGTACGGTGACTGCTTTTCCTGGCTACTCCCGATACGGCCATACCAGGACCAAAGGCTGGAACCCACCACTGCTTGGGACCGACATATCAGTCATTCCTCTGCTGAATGTGGGAGTGGGAGGCACAACAGAAGGGCTCCCCTGGTCTCCTTCAGTTGATGTTGTTACAGATTCCCTGCTGAAATGGAGGTAGGAGCTTCTAGCGAAGGGGGAAGGTGACTCTGGCAGACTCAACTGGAAGAGGAGGAGGGAAAGGCAAATGCCCCTAACAGAGAACTGGGGTGTGGGAGGAGGGGATTGACTGTGGTTGTTCCAATGCTCAGCAGGGATGGTGTGTGTGTGTGTGTGTGTGTGTGTGTGTGTGTGTGTGTGTACACCAGTGCAGACTATGGGCCCAGTTGAAAAATGGGACTATTCTGGAGGGAGCTCCCAGGCAATATTTTACCACAACCTGCAGTGAATTATTTCTGTAAAGAGGCCATCTTCTTCTGAGTCATTTGCAGAGGGGTGATATCAAAGTTGGAATAATAATTATAAGGATGCAACATTACAAGGATGTCAACTCGCAAAGTTTTCCCGACCTGCTCCTGAGTTGCCATAGGCAGGGGGATGGGGAACCCAGCCTCACAGCTGCATCGAGGAATGTGCACCTCAGTCAAAACAACACACACCCTAACTGGCCAAAGTCAAGGCATCTCCACAGAAACCAGTAATGGTCGGAGGGAGTCACTCCTAAGAACTGAGAAATGGCTTCATTGTGGAATTTGATTGATGACACCTTGGGGGGGGGGAAACAGGGAAACAGGGTCAGAGGGCAAGGTGCAAACTGAGTGGGGTCAGAGCTAGCTTCACTAGGTCCATGCCGACATGGTGCTCCTAATAAACAAGTGGGTTTTTCTTGAAAACTGGCTTGAGGCTCCTGCTTTTATTAGGACATCAGTCGGAACCCTGACAACGGATGCAACAGTAGCAACTATGAGAGGGATCTTGGAGTCCTAGTGAACAATCACTTAAGTATGAGCCAGCAGTGGGCTACCAAAGAAACCAATACAGTTCTAGGCTGCAACAACAGAAGGATGGAATCAAGATCATGTAAAGTGTTAGTTTCACCTTATAATGCTTTGATAAGACCACACTGGGAATATTGTTTCCAGTTTTGGTCGCTACGATAGAAAAAAAGACATTGAGACTCTCTCTAGAGTCAGTGCAGAGAGGGCAGAGGGCCAGAGAGGCTAAAACAAAAAAGGACAGTTGCAGGAATTGGGTATGACTAGTTTTATGAAAAGAAGGACCAGGGGAAACATGATAGTAGTCTTCCAATATATGAGGCTTTCCAAAGTACTAGAAGGCAGGATAAGAAGCAATGGATGGAAACTGAACAAAGAGGGAAGCAACCTAGAACTAAGGAGAAACTTCCTAACGGTGAAAACAATCAACCAGTGGAACGGCTTGCTTCCAGAAGTTGTGGAAGCAGTGTTCCATCACTGGAGGCTTTTAAGAAGAGATTGGACTGCCACTTGTCTGGTATGGTATTCGGTCTCCTGCTTGAGCAGGGGTTTGGATTAGAAGACCTCCAAGGTCCCTTCCAACTCTGTTATTCTGTTATTAACTGGGAGAAAAAGAGCAACATTTCACTGCTGTCTCATGTCACCGAGGTGCTACTATGGCTATTAATGGTGGTGCCAATGTAAGATCCCCAAGTAAAAGTAAATGGCAGGACATCTGTCCCTATAACTGATCCAATCCACAATTCTGGGCCAGAAAACTTTCCCTCCATCTGTTCTGGGCCCTCAAGAGTTGCTGATGGCCCACATACTTTTGCACCTCTGGGATTGTATAAACCTGTCACCGTGGTGTATAAACTGCTCAATAAACCATAGCTGACGGGATATTGCAAGTTCTAGGCCCTGGCCCAGGTTCTGTGATTTTTACAGTTTCCAGAATTGTGTTGTTGAAAGTTGACAGCACAGTAGAAACTCACAGTTGAATTATTTCCTCCTTTTTGCAAAGGAGTAAATAAGAGTCCTTAAATCACAGAAGAGTTTCTCTAGTTCATAAATTCCTAAAAACAAAATGTTAGCAACAATGGGGGTGCTAAGAAAAAACGGTTCAGCCTGGCTCCAGCTTGCTATCCCAATTGTGGTTTCATAGCCATGGGGATTGTCTTGGGACCCACCCTGGCCTCTAGGCTGCATTTGGCCTTTGAGGACTTGGGAGCTGCACCCCTCAAAGGAATGGTGGGTCAGGAAGAAATTCAACTTTATTTTCATCTCCCCCCCACAAGAATAGTTCATAGGATTGTAAGGTTCCATCAGTTTCCCTGAGCCACTGAAATGCCAAAGAACATGAGACTCGAGAGGAGGCTTGCAAAATGTAACCACTTTTATTGATGGCCATAGCAAAAGCTGGGTGACAAAACTATCTCCAAAACATACAAACAAATGCATGTGAGCAATACCCACACCCTGGAAGAGGGGCTCAGAGTGTTATATACCTTTTAGGCAGATAGACACAAAGTTTATCCAATCAGAGGCAAAGATTTGGTATGAACCTGATCTTTAAAGCATTCTTTTGTTCAAGCTCCTGACTCTGTCTATCTTATCTATGGGATATTCCTATGGCCTTGTGTAGGGGGTGTCTGCCCCCCCCCTTTGTCAAGTTGTTTTTCGGCAGAATGCTTTAAGGATTTATGAGCCAGGAAAACTCCCTACTTGGGTCCCTTTATCTATGGGGCCTGATATTCCCGTGTAACAATTTCTTCTATGTTTTCAAGAATGTGTCTAGTTTTGAAGCCAAGAATAGAAGCGAGACGCATCAGTGAAGTAACATTTGCAGTAATGCCATCCAGTATTAAGGTTACAATTTGCTAGCCTAGAAAACAACTAATTTCTGACAGTATACAATAATGTAAGCAGAAGCCAATAACAAAGCTTAATTCTTAAGAAATGATTTCTAGCAGTATATCATATCAGAAGCAAACAGCAAATATTGGTTTAATCAGTAACAATTACATAGTAACATAAGCAATTCATAATAAAAGCAAATAGTGATTCATACAGATTCATATACTCCTTCAGGATTATTCTCCAGTTCAGGGTGAGGAAGACCTTATTCCACCCTCCATTCATCTTCTCTCCAGCTTTCAAGGGCTTCAGGGTTTGCCAGAGTGGGAAAAGAACTATGCTCACAATGATGGGCAGCTTATGGCCTACCTGTGGTTAATGCCATTTATGGCCCAGAGCCCACCAGAACTGCCCTTTCCAATGCTACCTGGGAAGGTCCTTCAGTCTTTGCTCACCTTCAAAGTGCCTGATCTGAGTGGGTTGTGCCGAGAACACATCAAGAGTACCAGACTTTCTTCTGCCACTCTTGATATTAGAATCTTGATATTAGGAATACCACCAGAAAAATGTGGGGAAAAAAACACAGATTAGGGATGTCCAGATTTATCTTTTCATCCCTTGAAGTCCTTGAATTCATTTTGGTTTTATCATATCAGATTTGAAGAATTTCATTCAAAATTATGATGGGACACATTTTAAATTTCTTCATAATTCCCCAGACCTCGTTCTAGTTCTTTATTCATGCTGGTCAATCAAAGACAAGATAAGCCACATGGCTCTGAAATGAATAAATTTCAGATATTTTGTAGTATAAAGGGCTTCCCTAAGAAAACTTAACACACTTTGGATGCCAAACCAGGAGAGTGGATTTATTTGTAGGAGGCACATAAAGGAATAGAGAGAGGGGAATTCTGGTTTGTTTTGGATTTGCCTAGTTCTGCAGAAGACACCTGTAAACCGAGGAGGAGAGCCAAATAAATGGGGTGGTGAAGGAAGGTGTAAGGATTTTGTGTATAGTTTAAGTCCAGGAAAACCAATTAATTATTTACCATATTTTTCAGAGTATAAGACATACCTTCCCCCCCCTTAAAAATGTGGGAACATTGGTGCATCTTGTACACTGAATACAGCCATTTTTGGCATCCCAAAGCCCTACCCCTGCATCCCATTTTTGTGAAAAATGGGCAAAAAATGGGCCTTTTTTTACAAAAACTGAGGTGTTTTCCCCTTCCCCCAGCCCTGCAGAGTGCTTTGGGTCTGGGGAGGACAAAAACTTTTATTTCTTACTTACCTCTTCGAAATCTTGGTGTGTCTTATGCACCAGTGTGTCTTATAGTCCAAAAAATACAGTACTTGTTTATTTGTATTCCACCTTCATTATTTTTAGAAATAACTCAAGGCAATGAACACATCCAACATATATTCCTCCCGCTCTTTTCCTCAAAATAAAAAGCTTGTGAAGTGAGTTGGAAATCTGGAATGAGAAAGAGAGACTGACCCAACATCACCCAGCTGCCTTTCATGGATCAAGCAGGAATTGAGCCCAGGATCTTCTGCCTGCTGTCTTAAACCACTAGACCAAATATCTTAGAAGATATTCTTATCAAAATGGAGAAGAATATTGTCTACATTTTTTTCTTTGCCATTTGTCTGCTTATTTAATCTGAAATATTTTGATGTACAACAGTTTTTTTTATGACCTGTTCAAATTGCCTCAAAAGCAGACTCTTTAAAATGCAGCTATTTCATTTGAATGTTTTCAAGTGAATCTCTGCTCTTTTTTTAAAAAAAGCATTATTTTAATAAGCAGTATTATCAGAAAAAAAACCTCACTATAATCCAAAAGTGCATATCACTTCTACAGCCAATACAATTTGCAAGCCAGGATGAATGCCAACGATTGAGCAAGTTGAGTGGGCAGGGAATAAATCCAATGTTTGTTGATTCCCTGCTCCCTTTTAGCCCAGTTTACCATCTCTTTCCGTCTTTATAAACAGCGGCCACTTCAGAAGGCAAAATAGGACCTTCTGTGCTCTGATATCCAAACACTGGATTATTTCAAAAACGTAACTGATCACAAGCTAATTATAATCAGTGTGACACTGCTGCTTAAAAAGACCAGTGCGATATTTGGCTGCGGCAACAAGAATTCAAATTTCCAAATGACAGGAAGTAATTGTTCCACTTTATTTTGTGTTGGCCCAACCCTGCCTCAAGTACAAGATCCACTTCTGGTAAGGTGACCAGATTTTCAGATTGGTAAAGAGGGACACCTTTGACCCGGGGGGAGGGGGGGGCTTGATTAAAAATTTTATACGGAGCAACAAAATTTTTCATGCAACGCAAAAATAGTATTGTAATATTTTTTTTATTTCAACATAACTACAATTTACAAATATAAATTGTAACTGTTGCCAAATATCAAAATTTTGATCACGTGACCATGAGGCTGCTGCAACAGTCGCTAAGTGTGAAAATGGTCGCTAAGTGTGAAAATGGTAATCAGTCACTTTTTTCAATGCCATTGTAACTTTGGTCACTATACCACCTTTCTTGCCACAGTTCTTAAGTGAATAACTGCAGCTGATAAATTAGTAGCATAAGTGAATCTGGTTTCCACATTTGACTTTGGCAAAAGGTTATTACATGACCCCAGGACACTGAAACCATCATAAATATGAATCTGTTGCCAAACATCAAAATTTTGATCACGTGATCATGAGGATGCTGCAACGGTCGCTAAGTGTGAAAATGGTCGCTAAGTGTGAAAAATGGTCATCAGTCACTTTTTTTCAATGCCATTGTAACTTTGGTCACTAAGCCCATTATACCACCTTTCTTGCCACAGTTCTTAAATGAATAACTGCAGCTGGTATTTTGTATTTTGGATAGAATCTTTTTTTAAATAGCCTAAGACAATTTAAAAAAAGAATCCACACAGAATAAATTGAAGTAAAACATTTCAAACTATTCTTTCTATGCACAATATATTTCAAAGTATTGTACATAGAATTTTTAAACATGGTTTCACTTCAATTTATTTTGGATAGAATCTTTTTTTAAATAGTATAAGACAATTTTAAAAAAGAATCCACACAGAATTTTAAAAAATCCTATGCACAATAAATAAAATATTATTTTAAAATACATTAAAAAAATAAAAGAAAAAAACCCAGCTCACTTATCATCAGGCTTGCACTCCAAGTAAACCCAGAATGATGTAGATGTTAATACAAAGAACTGAGCAAACTGAGATGGTGAAATTAGTCAGGGAAATATTTTTCAAAGAAACTTTGCCACCATTTTTCAGAGCAGACCTCCAACCTCCGTGCCCCTCCCCTCTGGAAAATCCAGGAAGTAACACTCACGACCTCTCTAGCCATTTCCTGGAGCTCTATGATACTTGGTCATTTTTTCTTATAAAAGTGAGTAAAAGGGGCGGGGGGGTCCATTTTGTTGCTTTAATGTTTTAATATCTTCAATGAAAGTACTGAGACAGAGAGAGAGATTAGACAGGGTGTCTTTTGTCTTGCCCGGTTAGGATTTCTTAAGTAAATCCACTGGGCTTTCAACATGAAGCCAGAAAATTGGGACTTTTTAAAAACGGCCCTGGACACGGGAAAAATTGTTATAAAGCGTGACCATCCCGCTGAAATCGGGACGTCTGGTCACCTTAACTTCTGGGCACCATACTTTAAAAAAACAGACCAGGTTAAACACAGAGAAGGATAATCAGGAGACTGGAAACTCCTAAGGGATGCAATCATAGAACTGAAAATGTTAACAAAACTTAAAATGATTATAAAAGAATGTGAGATGAATGAAGAATATTAGGGAAAGGAAGAATAGGGAAAATATATAGGATATTAACTGAATTAGAAGAGCAGGCAAAAGGTTTAAAATTAATTTGGGAATCAGATTAGGGAAGATACATAATAATGATTAGAAAAATATTTGGAATAGAAGAGTGTATAAGAATATGTCAGTTAGAGTTAAGGAAAATGGATATACAGTAAAGTGATATGGAGGTGGTACCTAACACCCCATACATTAAATCTAATAGATGGTAAATGTACAAATATTTGTTGGAGATGCAAGAAAGAGGTTGGAGCATATAAACATATATGGTGGGATTGTGATAGTGCACAAAAAATATGGGACATGGTGTTTAGAGAAATTAGACCACTGTTGAATGTAAATTTACATATGTTACTGAGGATTGCATTACTGTTGTTGGTGGAAAAATAGGATATAAATGAAACAAAAAAAATGATTATATATTTGATAATGGCAGGTAGATTAGTGATGGCTAAATATTGGGGATGAAATTGGGATATTCAAAGAAATGAGTAGTATAATGAAATTTGGAGTATTGCAACAAATGATAAATTAACAATGGAAATTAAATTTTAAAAAGGAATGATAAATAAAAGGAATTTATAGAATCAGTGTTGATGGAAGCCAAAGGGAATAAACCTACTCAAGAATGTATGTGGTTTTGAAGGGGATAAGGACACAATTGGAATATATTGCATATCTTTTAGTTGTTATAGACGAAGAAATATAAGGGGGGGTAGGGTCTCCAGGTGGTGGAGGTGCACTGTAATATGTGTTTTTTTCTTTCTTTTTCTGCATTCAGATGATATGTACTGTTTCTATTATTTGTGAATAACAACAACAACAACAACAACAACAACAATAGTGGGACTTCAGAATCCAGACTGACAGGCACTTGGCCCACAACACACCTGACATAACAATAGTTGAAAAGAAAAAACTATGGTTCATTGACATTGCAATACCTGGCATGTATTGAAGATAAACAGCAGGAAAAAAATCACAAAGTACCGGGACTTGCAAATTGAAGTTGAGCGACTGTGGAAAAAGAAATCATGTGTTGTCCCGATTGTAATTGGAGCCCTTGGAGCAATACCCAAAGGGCTACCTCGCTATTTGGAAATTTTAAATGTATCAGACTTGAACATTCTGATTCTACAAAAAACCACCCTACTTGGAACAACTTATATCCTTCAACGTTACCTTAACAGTTCCTAGGTCCTTGGTGAGGACTCAAGCTGTTGAGCTACCAACCAGCCTCAAAGGCTGTGAATCTCACCAAAGGTTATTATTATGGGGCCCGACTAGTAACCAATGCCAAATCTGGCGAAACAACTGGCCGCTGTGATACAATTGTATAATAATAATAAATAATAATAATATCATCTACTAAGAGCAGAGGGTGGTCGAGAACGCCTACAAGTAAAACAGACTGTGGAAGAAGAAAAACACAGCTTGAATGATTACATCCAGAAAAGTGAAGAACCAATGATTAAGGAAGTAAATAAAGGAGGCCTTTTAAAAACAACTAAGTCAAAAGCTGAATATAAGAAAGAAGTAATTGAGAAATGAGCTGAAAATTGGAAAAACAAAGCTATGCATAGCCAATACTTGAAAAGTATTGAAGGCAAAGCTGACCAAAAGCTAACTTGGAATTGGTTAAGATCAGGAGCACTGAAAAAAGAAACAGAAGGCTTTATTTTGGCAGCTCAAGAACAAGCCTTAGCCACAAACTGCATGAAGGCAAAAATTCAACATGTTACCACCAACAGCAAATGTCGCCTCTGTAATGAGAAAGATGAGACAGTCGACCACTTGACTGCAGCAAAATTTCACAAACTTACTACCTACAATGCCATGACCGTGTTGCTAAGATCATTCACTGGAAATTGTGCCAAAAGTTTGGATTTGAGTACAGCAAAAACCACTGGGAACATTAGGTTCAGAAGGTTTTAGAGAATGAGAAAATCAAGATCTTGTGGGACTTCAGAATTCAGATTGACAGGCACTTGAAAAGAAAAAAGTATGGTTCATTGACATTGCAATACCTGGAGATGCACGAATTGAAGATAAACAGCAAGAAAAAATGACAAAGTATCGGGACTTGCAAATTGAAGTTGAGCGACTGTGGAAAAATAAATCGTGTGTTGTCCCGATTGTACTTGGAGCCCTTGGAGCAATACCTAAAGGACTACCTCACTATTTGGTAATTCTAAATTTACCTGACTTGAACATTCTGACTCTACCAAAAATCACCCTACTTGGAACAGCTTATATCCTCCAACGTTACCTTAATAGTTCCTAGGTCCTTGGTTAGGACTCAAGCTGTTGAGCTACCAACCAGCCCCAAAGGCTGTGAATCTCACCAAAGATTAACATAATAATAATAATAATAATAATAATAATAATAATAATAATAATAATAATAATCTTATTATTATTATTATTATTAAACATCTTGCCAGTAGAGCAAAAAGGCAACAAAAGAAGGAGCAGGGGCACAAAAGATCAGCTTCTAATTGATAAAATGATATTAGAAAATTGTAAGAACAGAAAAACGAACTTGAATATGGTCTGGATTGATTACAAAAAGGCATTTGACTCACTGCCACATAGTTGGATCATAAAATGCTTAGAAACAACTGGCATTAGCAAAAATATTACATCCTTTACTGAAAAGGCGATGAAACAATGGAGAACTGGGTTGGCAGTAGGGAATGAGATCTACGGAATGGTTAATATCAAGTGAGGAATTTTCCAGGGTGATTCACTTTCACCTCTTCTCTTCATCATCGCAATGATCCCACTATCAGTAATCTTAAAAAAAATGAAATTAGGCTACCAAACAGCCAAAGAAGCAGAAAAAAATTCGCATTTATTATATATAGATGATTTGAAACTCTATGGAAAGTCAGAAATAGAAATCCAATCATTGACAAACACAGTCCGAGTATTCAGCACCGATATTTCAATGCAGTTTGGCATGGAAAAATGCGCCACTGTATCCATAAAAAGGAGCAAAATCACTGCATGTGAGGGAATTGAAATGCCCAATGGCCAATTAATTAAATGCAAAGAAAATGAAGCCTACAAATACTTAGGCATTCTGCAGTTGGATAACATCAAGCATGGAGAAGTAAAAACTATTGTCAGGTGAGAGTACACCAACAGAGTTAGGAAAATTTTGAAATCTAAATTGAATGGTGGAAATACAATCAAGGCCATAAATACCTGGGCAATACCAGTTATAAGATACACAGCTGGTATAGTTAACTGGACACAAGCTGATTTGGACCTTTTGGACCGAAAAACCAGGAAACTAATGACAATGCACTACAGTTTACATCCACGTGGTGATACTGATAGACTATATCTGCCCCGAAAATCAGGTGGCAGAGGATTATTACAAGTGAAGCAAACAGTTGAAGAAGAAAAACATGCACTGGCTGATTATTTAAAAGAAAGTCAAAAACATCTATTAATCGAAGTAAAGAACAAAAATCTACTGAAGGCCCAACAGATGAAACAAGAATACAGAAAAGATGTGATAAAATCAAGAATGGAGAGTTGGCAGAACAAAGCACTGCATGGCCAATTTCTGGAAAAAATAAAAGATAAAGTGGACAGTGAACAAACTTGGTTATGGTTAACAACAGGTACATTAAAGAAAGAAACAGAGTCACTAATCCTGGCTGCGCAAGAACAAGCTATCCGCACAAATGCCATTAAGGCCAAAATCCAAAAATCCTCTGATGATGCCAAATGCAGACTTTGCAAAGAAGCTGATGAAACTGTTGATCACATACTCAGCTGCTGTAAAAAAATCGTGCAGACTGATTATAAATTGCGGCACAATTCAGTAGCACAAATGATCCATTGGAATTTGTGCAAAAATTTTAATATTAAAACACCAGCAAACTGGTGGGAACATCAGCCTGAAAAAGTCACCGAAAATCAGATGGTCAAGATCTTGTGGGATTTCTGTATACAAACCGACAAAATACTGGCGCATAATACACCAGACATCACAATGGTTGAGAAAAACAAGGTTACAATCATAGATATTGCAATACCAGGTGATAGCAGGGTCGCCGAGAAGGAACATGAAAAAATCGCAAAATACCAGGACTTAAAAATCGAAATTCAACGACTATGGCACAAACCAGCAGTGATAATTCCAGTGGTAATTGGCACACTGAGTGCTATTCCAAAAGCACTGGAATTACATTTAAAACAGTTAAAAATTGACAAAATCACCATCAGTCAAATGCAAAAAGCCGCACTGCTTGAATCTGCACACATATTATGAAAATACGTTACGACGTCCTAGGCCCCTGGGTGGGGCCTGACTAGTAATCAATTCCAAATCCGGCAAAACAACTGGCCACTGTGATACATTTCTGTTGTTGTGATAACAACAACAACAACAACAACAACAATGGAACTGAAAATGTTTAGCCTTGAGAGCAGAAAGCAGTTCCAATTGAATGTTCAAAACAAAACTACAGTGTAAGAGCAGATGGACTGTGCAACCAAACACCAAGGGAGCAGAGGCTGGACATTCATCTATCTGGAATGCTTTTAATCTGCCTTCCTGCATCAAAAGTGGATTGGACTCAAAGGCCTAATGGGAATCACTGCCTAAAATAATGACTGCCTCTCCAAACAGCTGGAAGAGTAGGAACAGGTTGATAGGAAACCTTTGAAATGAGTCTCTTTGTATGATTTTTTCAGAGACACAATGAATCATCTGGATAAACCAACTATCTTTTATCCTTTCGAAGGCATCCAAAGGTCAAAGGTTAGAAGTGCTCAACTTGAGCCTCAACAAATGGTTCACTAAGGTTTCCTTTGTGTGTGTGTGTGTGTGTGTGTGTGTGTGTGTGTGTGTGTGTGTGTGTGTGTGTGTTTGTGTGTAATGACCATTCTGGCTAAATAAACAGCCATATAATCTTTTCGGTAAGCCTATCTGAAGAAGAAAGATGAAATTTGTCAAACTTCTCTTCCAGCAAGATGAATTGGAAACAATAAATAAGTGTTTCAGATTTATTTGCAAGATGGTTAAGGAGACAAATTAAGAATTCCAGCCCATCCTCTACTTTTAAATGAGATGCTTGCAGAGAGGGAATTTAAGATCACCTGCTTTCTCTTCTTGAACTGTTTCCAAGGTAAAGGGAGGCTTGTGTCACCTCCGAAAATGGGGTAGCTGCATCTATGGATTGTTTGGGATGCAGCTGCGTAGCAGTGTGCAAACCAGATGTGTGCATTTCAATTTCCATTTTTAATTTATAATAGAGCTGGAAGGGAGGTCTTCTAGTCCAACCCCCTGCTCAAGCAGGAGACCCTATCCCATTTCAGACAAGTGGCTGTCCCAGTTTCTTCTTAAAAATTTCAGTGATGAAGCACTCATAATTTCTGGAGGAAAGCTGTTCCACTGGTTAATTGTTGTCACTGTTAGAAAGTTTCTCACTCCAGGACCCATGTTCTGCAGCCACTCTTTGATCCTCCTCCAAGAGATCATGCTACAGTTTCAGGATTCCTTCCCGGGTGGAAGGCATGTTGCAAAAGGATGACAAAGAGTACCAGTAGGAAGGCCTCGGACATGGGCAGCTTCGATCTTCTCCTGGACCAGACAATGGAGGCCTCTGGTCAGCAGCCTCGGCCCATCCCAACCCCGCTTCTTCCACTCTAGGAGGCAGTGCAGGAAGGTCCAGCAATAGAGAGCCCTTCAAGCCATTGCTCTGCTCCATTCTGTCCTTTGGGGAGGCCAGGGGCTCTGGGGGAAGGGGGGAGAGGACCAAGTAGGGCTGCCCAAATCACCCCTCCCACCCTGAGCAGGCCTTCCCCCACCAGGAGCCATATTTCACACACACAGACCAGTGGTGGGATTCATATATTTTTACTACCAGTTCTGTGGGTGTGGCTTGGTGGGTGTTGCATGGCTTGGAGGGCATGGCAGGGGAAGACTACTATAAAATCTCCATTTCCTCCTGATCAGCTGGGACTCAGGAGGCAGAGAATAGATGGGGGGAGTGGGGCGGTCAGAAGTGGTATTTACTGGTTTTCCGAACTACTCAAAATTTCCATTACCTGTTCTCCAGAACTGATCAGAACCTGCTGAAAACAACCCCTGACACAAACACCCCCTTCCATGCCCTCCCCCACTGCCACATCCCACTCCTTTGGCTGTCCCTGTCTGGGCCATGTGAGGTCAGTTGGAAGTTACAAAATAAAATGTAAATAAGAGCACTGCAGGGTGCAAGAGAAGAAGCTGAGCATGCTCCTTCGGTCAATAGAAGTGAGGTTTTGCACTCCTTCCTCCTTCCACACGTGAGCGCCACCAACAGAATTAAGTTCAGCATGTTTGTTCAGTCCTCCACAACTGCCCAAGGTTCTCTTGTGGCCCCATGGGAAAATTGATTGCCCACCTCGGTGCAAACAATTCTCATATTTCCTCCCCATACAACCCCCACCCCTTCGTCTTTCTTGTACTGAGGGAGTCTGGCTTTCCAGTGGCAAGGAAGAAGTTAAAAGGTTCCAAATCCTGGTCAAGTAATTATGGATATGGCCAGCAGTGTGCAAAACTTCCATGTTGGTTGCAGAGTTGAGGGGAAATTTGCACGCTCCCCTGAGGTTGGAGAGGAGAATGCCAATCACATACTGATGAAAAAGATAATTCAGCTCAGGGGCTTCTATTTGGAGTTGGGATGCAAATCATGCTTGGCAGTTAAAAAGGGCATCCAGTGTAGATTAGCACAACTCCTGGTTAGGAAAGCAGATGTTTCCTAGTAGGCAAAGCCATTAACTTTGGGTTGCAAGAGCATCCTTCAAGCCCCTTTTATTTCCTGAGATGCCCTGCCACAAGTTCTTCCTGCTTCCTGCTCTGTTGTTGGACCCTTGGCTTGGGTTTTGGACTAGCTATTGTGAAATTATCTGGCTCTAGGTCATGAAACATCTGCAAACAACTGACCAAGCTCAGAAAGCACCACAGCATTTCTTCTCTTCATTTCACCATTTGTCCCTGGGTGATATGTTAAGGACATTAAACAGCCCAAATAATGTGACCTTCCTAAAAGAGGCCTTGTGATCTGAGACCAAATGTTCAGACATGTCTCTTGGCTGGAAAATGCGAGTAAACAAGCAATCTTTCCTTCAGCAGGGAGGTCCCTGCAGGAGATGAGGTGAGCCTCTTTGCCACTTTCAAAAACAGTCCTATGTCCAAGATAATACTGAGACCCATAGCAGGTCAGTAATAAAATTTTGCAAAACTGCATTCCCACTGGATTAAATATATGTCTGTATTGCTTTTAGCTGACAAGGGAGATTTGTCAAGTTGCGCAGGCTCATCTTCTGGAGATGAGGAGGAAGACGGAGAATGCAAAAAGACTGAAATTTCCTCTCTTTTCCGTCCCTCAATGATTGCAATTCTTCCAGTTTTCTTGCCACGGCTATGCAGGATTAGCATCTCCAAGGTGTCTGGAGTGTCCTAGCAAGCCAGCTCATCCTTCAGCCCAGCAAGTGGGCCTTCTTCAAATTAGTCAGATAAAGCCAGTCCATTCTGTCCACATCTCTAAAGAAGAATTAGAAGTCAGTGACTTATGCCCACATTTGGGATGTACCTTGACTGAGATTATCCTAGTTAGCTCTCATCCTCCTGCCTTCAGAGCATCATTAAGATGTTCCTCATGTGCTGGATCTGGAAAGGAGAACCAGCATTCGTTGTTCTGGGATGGGATTGTTATAGTGCCTAATAGAGAGCCGAGGTGGCGCAGTGGTTAGAGTGCAGTTCGGCTGTTCAAATCTCACCGGCTCAAGGTTGACTCAGCCTTCCATTCTTCCGAGGTGGGTAAAATGAGGACTCGGATTGTTGGGGGCAATATGCTGACTCTGTAAACTGCTTAGAGAGGGCTGAAAGCCCTATGAAGCAGTATATAAGTCTAACTGCTATTGCTATTGCTAATGGCACGAAAGATTTGCATGTGTGTATATTTTGTTATTTCTTTATTTGTTGTTAGCCAGTTAGAATTCTTTGAGGAGGCATGGTGGCACAGTGATTTAATGACACTGGAGAGTTTTTGCTCTGGTGATTCAAGTCCTAGCACTGCATGGTTGGGTGAGCCCCCATCACTCACCTCAGCTTTTGCCTACCCAGGAGTTTGAAAGCATGGTATATATGAATAGATAAATAGGTACCACTTTGGTGGGAGATAAGCCAGCACTTCTTGCAGGCAATTAGAATCCTGCTGGCACTGGACTTTCCCGCATGCAATGCCCATTTGCAAGGTTATTTCGGTGGAGGGAGAAAACCTCAGATGACACTGCAGGAAAGCCACTTTCTTCCTAGTGCAGAGTTAATTCGCTTTCATGTGGCACACTTTGGAAAGCACACAAGCAGGAACCAAACAGGGCTAGCAGTCTTAGGCAGCCAAACTATTACTCCACATTAGCATTGTAGTCTTCTGGCTTATATAACATCCCCAAATGCTAAATAAAAATAAAACAAATCTTTTATTCTTTTAAATAACATAAAACAATAAATAAATCAAAGTGAGATCTCAGTGTAAGCATAAAGTTGACATAACTGTTCAGGTCATTCTTCTGTAGAATCTGAGTTGTCTACTTATCAGCCATGCAGAAAATGGACCAGTTTCCATGGTCAAAGTTGAAGAACTGCTAGTGGCATCTGGAACTGGAAAGAGTTATTGTCAAGTCTGAGTTAATATTGATTCTACTTAGTAGTGTGAATTAATAAAAAGATTAAAGGTGGTATATAAAAAAAAATCTAACCAGTGTTCTACTCTCATGATTTCTATATTATTTCTGGATTTTGGTTTTGCTTGTTAGAATTTGGCATCTGGAAGTAATTGTCTAGATAATAATACATCTCAAGTCCACTGGGACCTCCCTCCCAGCACACACACACACAGGCATACTCGCACATTGTAGGAGCATTTTTTAAGTGACCCCAAAAGAGGAAATGTTACGGAATCATTTGTTTTGTCACATTATTGCTGCAGGTGCTTAGTTGTTTCCACCAAGACATTTCCTGGCAGGGAGCGAGCTATCCTGGCAGCCGCTTTTCAAGGTGATGGGAAGGAAATATTCTAGGGCTAATTGAGAATGTATTTTCTGAATATTTATGAGAAAGTCCTGGAAAATATGCAGTGGAGCCATGGTAGAATTGCGGTAGAAACCTTGGGGATAAACCTGAAACCCACTGTGGCATCCCTGCTGTGCTTCCCTTTGATGGAACTTTTCAAGTGGGATGGCTCAGCTGTTCAGAGAATTCCTTGTCAGAAATGGCTTCTGGAGGATGGGGAAGGGGACAGGCACCCTTTGTCTTCACGCCAAGGCACTTTGCTCACCCTCTGGAATAATTGTTCTTGAAGAATTTCATTCCACATATTGTATAAAATGCCCAGTAATTATTTTAGGGGGGAAATCTTGTCTAAATTGTTGCTATAAAATACTGTTCCTTTTAATACATGCAGATTTTCTCTGTAATGGATAAAGATAAAGATAAAGGTTCCCCTTGCACATACTAGTCGTTCCCAACTCTAGGGGACAGTGCTCATCTCCATTTCATAGCCAAAGAGCCAGCACTGACTTCTCTGTGGTCATGTGGCCGGCATGACTAAATGCCAAAGGCGCACAGAATGCTGTTACCTTTCCATCAAAGGTGGTTCTTATTTTTCTACTTGCATTTTTACATGCTTTCAAACTGCTAGGTTGGCAGAAGCTGGGACAAGTAATAGGGGCTCACTCCGTTACGTGGTGCTAGGGATTCGAACCACTGAACTGCTGACCTTTCTGATCGACAAGCTCAGCATCTTAGCCATGGAGCCATCGCATCCCTTTTGTAATGGATAGATATCCCCAAATCATGTTATTCCCTCCTGATTATCTCAAAGGTGCCTTTTTTTTCAAAAGCCAGTAATATAGGCTAATTCTGCTTGCTAAGTCCTCAACTTGCGACTGGTCCTAAAGTCCTTGACTTACGATTGACAGCCGGCAACAGCCTAGCCGCGCCTGATTGGCTAAGACACGGCTGGCTGAGTGCGGGCTGCCAGAGGTACTCCTATTGGTCGCCCTGCTTGACAGCTCCCGTATAAATAGCTGTCAAGCAGGGCGAGGTGCTGAACTCTCTCTCTGTATATAGTTAACTGTTGCTGTTACTCAATAAATAGCTGTTTGCTTACCTCAGCTGCCTCACACTCATCTGTTCCTTCGAACTTCAACACTGCTGACTGCCAATTGCCTGCAGTTTGGCAGTTCGAATCTCACCAGCTCAAGGTTGACTCAGCCTTCCATCATTCTGAGGTTGATAAAATGAGGACCCAGACTGTTGGGGGCAAGAGCCGCCCGGAGTCCTTCGGGATTGGGCGGCATATACATTTTATAAATAAATAAATAAAATTTTATAAATAAAGAGGCTGACTCTGTAAATCGCTTAGAGAGGGCTGTAAAGCACTGTGAAGTGGTACATAAGTGTAAGTGCTATTGCTATTCTTTGTTTTTCCTTGAAGATGTTTCACTTCTCATCCAAGAAGCTTCTTTAGTTCAGAGAAGTGGTTCAGAGAACTGAAGAAGCTTCTTGGATAAGAAGCGAAACATTTTCAAGGAAAAACAAAGAAAGTCCAGTTACCTTTTGGGGAAAAAAAGCACCTTTGGGACAACCATGACCTGGATGACTGAGAATCCTCATAGACATTCCTTCCTGATCTTTTTCTGTCTTTCTAATAATACGGAGGGAGAAAGAGAGAGACCAGGAAGGAATGATATGATTTGTGGATATTTTTCCTTCACCTCCCATCTTTTCTCATCTTACAGAAAGCTCAAAGCAGCAGGGGGGAGGGTTGTGCCTTTCACAAGATCCGCCACAGGTAGCTACTTCCGTATGGCCTCTGTCAGGCTCACGGTCATGTTGCCACGTGAAGCAGTGAAGGGCTGGGGGGCTTCTCCAGTTTCTCCCAGTTCCTGGTCTCTTCTCATTATTCTGAAGCAATGTAATGAACAGCCAGGCCATCTTGCCTTCTCCAGCAGGGAAACAGAAACAGACCAGGGTGGTTTTGTAGTCATGAGTTTCCTTCTTCGCCTATCCGCTTGCATGAGCACCACAAGAAGGATTTGGACGGCTGCAGGAGTGGGGGAAAGCAGGAAATGGCATGGAGCGGCAACTGAGGGGGAACGGACTGGCAGAGTTGGGAGGGTGTTTAAGCGGAAGGGTAAATTCTGATAGAAAACAAGGAAGATAGTAGATTTGTGGAACCTCTTTTATACAAGAGGTTAGAACTGGCAGGAACCCACCCCTGCACACAATCATACTTGCAAAAATCTATTATAACCAATCTCAATAAAAGTAGATCAGACAGAATAACAGAGTTGGAAGGGACCTTGTAGGTCATCTAGTCCAACCCTACACCCAAGTGGGAGACCCTACACCATTTCTGACAGATGGCAGTCCAATCCCTTCTTGAAACCTTCCAGTGATGAAGCTCCCACAACTTCTGAAGGCAACTTCTGTTCCATCGGTTGATTGTTCTCACTGTCAGAAAATGTCTCCTCATTTCCAGGTTGAATCTCTCCTTGATCAGTTTCCATCCATTATTCCTTGTCTGGCCTTTGGGTGCCTTGGAAAATAACTTGACCCCCTCCTCTCTGTGGCAGCCCTCAAATATTGGAAGACTGCTGACATGTCTCCCCTTGTCCTTCTTTTCACTAGACTAGCCATGGCCAGTTCCTCAACCATTCTTCAGATGTTTTAGTCTCCAGTCCTCTCATCATCCTGGTTGCTCTTCTCTGTGCTCTTTCTAGAGTCATCTTTTTTTATAGTGTGGTGACAAACACTTGATGCAATACTCTAGGTTCGATCTTACTAGGGATTTATTTTAGTTTTACCATTGTTGATTTCCTAATCTTTCCCTCTAGTGGAGCTGACAAAAATATGTAGAGGCCCTCCCCTCACTACTGCAGAACAGCTGTCTTGGTAAAGGCAGATTAAGAAAGCTTGCTAATAATTTACATTATTCAGTAATGTAAATACTCAGCTAATGCTGCATATTACATAGACCAGGCCTGACCCATGGGCCATATGCAGCCTTGGACAGTAAAGCGGGCCCATAAGATTGTAAAACTTTAACATTATTGTTTGATTTATCTACAATAGTGATATTATTTTATATGCAGCCCAAGATAATTCCTCCTCACTCAGTGCAGCCCAGGCAAGCCAAAAGGTTGGACATAGTGCCATTGACCCTTCAAAGGCTCATGTGTGAAAAGACTCTTCATCCAGAACCCCTTCTTGTGTGAATGGTGTCGTGACAGGTATGAGAGCCCAAAGCAGCTTCTCCTTTTCCCAAGTGTAGGAAATTAAAACCCACCCCTCTCCTAGAAAAATGAAATATCCTGGGAAATATTGAAAAGGTAGAATATTATATTTCCCTGGATAACAAATGGGGAAACATGTTTTTAGGTAGGAAACAAGCTCACTCTTAATAGCCCCCCCTTTGTCAATAGGCCATTAAAAGGCCTGAGCCAGTCTATTCTACATAACAAAGATCTCCCCCTTCAGCTCCAGGGTGATGGGAATAAGGCATGATAGTATTAGCCCTTTACCCATCTCACCACAGGGCCCCTGGGAAGAAGTAATGCTCAACCAAACTTGGATTCAAAACACAGCCTAGAGAGTTGCCCCTGCATGGCCACATGGAAGTCTGACAACCAATCAGAATGCAAGATCAAGATCAAAGCTCAGAGGGGGCATAAAACCAGGGTCTTTCAGCATCTCACTCTCTTTTTCTTCTTCACCCAATATCTGGAAGCATGTGATGATCCCCCTTTTCTGTTCAGGAGCTCAAGCCATGTGATCCTGTCCACCATTAAACCATCTTTCCAAGCAGCCTCCATGTTTTCAGTGTCTTTTTCCCCACTTGGAACTGAACCCAGTTGGACATTTCTTTCAACACAAGGAAAAGCCCATTCATGAAAGTTGAGCCAATCTCACTTCATTAATCCCCTTCCAATGTAACATCTCCCAGAGGTGGCTTAAAACAATTTTTCTTTACCAATTTTGGCTCTACCAATTTTCAAGACCATCTCTTTTTTCGATGAATAATTCCTAAATTCTTTCTACTCTTTACTTAGAATCTCTTTTCTTGCAAATTAAACCTTTAGATCGATCGATTCTCCTATGCAACAGCCCACATTTCTGTATGCTACCATCAAATGGCAGAAAAAATAATGGGAAAAACCAGGGTGGGGATGGTGAAGAAGGAATCAATACCCAGATTGAGAAAGCAAGATCAGAGAATGAGAAAACAGGAACAAAATTGGGATGAGGGAGGTGGGGAGAGAACGTGACAGGAGGACAGAAAAGGAGTCGATTTCCTTGGGCAAACTAGTTCAGGCCAGAAGATGAATTTTGAATGAAGCACAGAGGCATCCAAGATGTTCAGGAATCTTTTGCACCCAGCGCACATCGGTTTGTTTGCAGCAAATCTTCTAGGACTCTGATCTAAGATTTCCTCTCCTCTAGCTCAGAGTTAAATTATTTGGAAGAAAAACCTTATCTTTCTTTTTGCTAAGGACCACAAATGTATTGCTTTCCTGTTTATCCCACATTGTACTCTGAATTGCTAGGGAGGGTCAGGTAGGTGTATGTCAATGTCACATTTACTGTATTGATTGACTATTGCCTGGGTGGGTGTGCTTTAAGAAAAACCTACTTTTATTGTCATTCATCCCTTTCAAACACAGTTTATTTAGTTCTCAAATTTTTGAAACTGCCCACCTCCCTTGCAGAGAGACTCTGGGTGGTGTACAGGTAAAAAAATTAAGACCTAAAAACAGTATACACCAGTGTTTCTCAACCTTGGCAACTTGAAGATGTCTGGACTTCAACCCCCAGAATTACCAGGGGTAAATTTAACCTCACTATCCTTTTTCACCCAAAATAAGATCTCCCCGGAAAATAAGCCCAATCAAGCTTTTGAGTGCATGCACTAAAACAGTGTTTCTCAACCTTGGCAACTTGAAGATGTCAGGACTTCAACTCCCAGAAGGGAGTTGAAGTCCAGACATCTTCAAGTTGCCAAGGTTGAGAAACACTGGTATACACAGTTTTTCATTTAATTTTTTTTTCAAAAATAATATTAAAAGTTAATTATGAGGCAGGGGAGGGCTTTCAGGCACCAACCAACCCTTGGATTGTACACAGTGGTGGGATTCATTTTTTTTACTACCGGTTCTGTGGGCGTGGCTTGACTTGGTAGGAGTGGCTTGGTGGGAGTAGCAGGTGAAGGATACTGCAAAATCACCATTCCTTCCCAATTGGCTGGGACTCTGGAGGCAGAGAATAGAAGGGGGCGAGGCCATCCAGAGGTGGTATTTACCGGTTCTCCAAATTATGCAAAATTTCCACTACCGGTTCTCCAGAACTGGTCAGAACCTGCTGAATATCACCTCTAATTATACGCTCCTCTGGATTCCCCATGCAAGGCTGCAGGGTCCTTTCTGAAAGGCCAGGAAGGTGGGAGTGGGGTTGCTTCACCTTGGGGGGAGAATTTTCCACAGGGACATTTTAATTTTGAGCACAATTTTTCTGATATGTGCTATTTTGAGTGCTGTGTCTCTGTGGCTGGGCAGGGTGCATTGTTGATTAACTTCTCTCAGGTGCGTTTTGGGCAACTCTCCTGGATGAAGAGAGGTTGGGACAGCTTCTTTGATCTTCAGATTCTCCATCACTCATCTCAAACTTTTCCCTTTTTCTCTTCATCCTGTCATCTACAGGGGACGAGTCATAGGCATGTACTATCTGTTAAAATCATATTGCGAATGTATGCATTTACTTTTTATTTTATTAGACTGTTATCTGTCGTTATTTCTGTAGCCAGAATTATGTACCATTGCATTTAATACTTCACAATATAGTTGACGTGGTGGCTCAGTGGGTAAGTTGCTGAGCTTGTTGATCAGAAAGGTCGGAGGTTCGGCAGTTCGAATCCCCAGCGCCACATAACGGAATGAGTTCCCGTTACTTGTCCCAGTTTCTGCCAACCTAGCAGTTTGAAAGCATGTAAAAAATGCAAGAAGAAAAATAGGGACCACCTTTGGTGGGAAGGTAACAGCGTTCTGTGAGCCTTTGGTATTTAGTCATGCCGGCCACATAACCACGGAGACATCTTCGGACAGCACTGGCTCTTTGGCTTTGAAATGTAGATGAGCACCGCCCCCTAGAATCGGGAATGATTAGCACATATAGTATGTGCAAGGGGAACTTTTATCTTTACCTTTATATAGTGGATATTTTTCATAACTTCATAACGCCACAGCAAACAGATCAAGATATAAATGGGCAATATACATGATGTCACTTATATTCTAGAATTACCTTTAAAAACAATTTCCAAAGAAAATCATTCTCAGATAATGTTGTCTAAATGGATATTAGTGGTACATTGACAGGAGTAGCAATTCATACAAATTCTCTTGATAGTTGAAGCAGGCAGTTAGAATAGTTAAGGGCTTCCTTGGCCCTAAAGGGATATAGCGAACAATACTATGCTCAGCCACCAAAAAAATTAATAATGGTGAACACCAGCGTAGTTTTCCATGTTGTGTGAGTGCAATTGCAGTTAAAACAAGGTTGCCATCCAGATTTCAGCCACCCAATTGCTTGAGCCAGGAGTTGGATTAGAAGACTTCCAAGTTCCCTTTCAATTCTACTATTCTGTATTAGATATATTCTTTAAATCATTGTGCAATAAGTCTGTCCTCCTTTAAGCAAGTGAGGGAAAGTCCATATATTCTTTCCAAGTGTCTTTGGACATTTAAAAATATTCCTTCCGCAATTTCTTCTTTCAGAGATAAGAAAAGCACAATCCTTCCAAGCAGTCCCTAGTTCTTAGTTATGCTGTGTCACAAAGTTGCATTGGGAATAGGATAGGATAGGACAGGATAGGATATAGAATAGGAAAAATAGGATAGGATAGGATAGAATAGAATACTGTCATTTTGAATATACACTAATCAGCATACATTAAAATGATATTTCATTACATTCAGCTCTCAAAGGGGTGGATGAATTTCCATCCTGACCTTTAAGGAAGACCTAGCAGACTCTTTCATCTCCATGTGATTCATTTCTCGGGGAGATTTTAGCCTTAGTTACTAACAGGAAATTATTATTAATTTCATTTAAAAGAAAACAGTGGGGGTATAAAATATCCCAACTATGCAAAATTACTTTAGGAGAAAGGCTGTGTATATGTGTTTATTATTTGATAGCTGTAAATCAGAAATACATAATTTATGTATGGATAATTTATAGAAATCATATGATTTATATATTTAAAGATATACAGTTTTTATTATTCTCCCAGAATATGGGTGGGAATTATTAAGGAACCAACTGAGTCCTCCTCCTCCTCCTCCTCCTCCTCCAAATTTATCTGGGGGATACTTTTAATGAGGCTGCCGCTGAATTTTCATGGCCTGAAAATGAGGGTGGCAAACAGGCGTCTTATGAACTTCAGGCAGTTTCCCACATTCTCACAGATAAGCACAGACACAAAAGGAAGTGGCCATGTGTTCTTAGAGAGGGAGAGATGGAGAAATCTAGCTTGGCAGATGTGGCTCCACGAGATCGTGGAATTTGGGAAGTTCCTGGTGATTTGAGGGATGGAAGTCCTATTTTCTTTGGAAGACTGTAGATTTTAAAAATACCCCTTGTTCCTCTGAATGCCAGAATCCTACCTTTGGGACAAGAGGAGGAGGAGAGAAGACCCTAGCCTTGAGTTAAATTGCTATTCTTATTTGGCTAACGCTGAGCAAAAGGTTCCTGCAGAGAAGAACAAACAAGCTAGGATAGAGGGAGGCATAGCTAAACAATCACTCAAGCTAAATAAATAATTACTTCTCAGACATGAGCTAAAGGAAACTTCCATCTGTTTACCTTGGCTTTGACAAGTCCAACAGTTCATAACGGTGAAAAAAAAATCCAAATGCATTTGGCTCTGAGAAACCAGTTGGCTGCTTCCAAGGCTTTCAAAGTTTAGAGGACGTTGCAGAAGCTACATTTTCTAGTGGTGAAAGCAGGGATCACGTCCAGTAGCCAAACTCAGCTATGCAGGGCTTTAAATGCCATAACCGGCACTTTGTATTTCATCTGGAAACAAATTGGAAGAAGGTAGAGTGCTTTTAGCACAGCATAATCTGATCTCTGAGAATTCTTCCAGAGACCAACCTGGGTGCTGCGTTCTGTATCAATGGAACATCTGGATTAGACACAAAGGCTGCTCCAAGCACAGCAGGCTTCAGCGGTCAAGGGCTTGGGCACGCCTCACAATTCTAAGATTGTTTTCTTTCAAGACAGGACATAGTTAGCAACCCAAACGAGAAAAGGAACTCCCGCTGTTGGCTGATTCTGAGAAACCAGAGAAATCTGCATCTGAAAATACCTTCTGGCTGTGTTTCTGCTCCTTCGGGAAGAAGGTAGTCCAAGTCAGAAATGCTCTACCATCTTTCTGGAATTCTAACCCCTCACAATGGATTCATTGATTAGCCCTCATCCTCTGAAAGTGGTAATGGAGAAACAGAATTAGGGTCATCAGCATCCTCATAGCAGCCACTCCAAACCCCTGGATTAACCCCCACCTTTTGCATGGCTTTAAAATGTGACTCTGTGTCAGAATATTCATGAACTGGAATAGGACTTAGCAACAGGTCAGCCATTGGACACTGGCTGGAATAGGATATGGTCAGCCAATGTGTATGCATGGCAACTGGGTCAGCCAATGGGAACTATTTGGTGACTGAGAGCCATGCCAGATGGCTCAGAGCCTGGGCATGGCTTAGCTCTGAGTCTGTGGAAGAGAACTAATCTAGTCTGCTCTCTGAATTGAAACTGGAAACCAATTTCTCCCTTGCCTGTGTTTTGCCTGTAACTACTAACACATTGGAAGAATCTGCTGTAGGTATTGTATATTTATTTATGTATTATTATGTATATAAAGAAGTTAATGAATCCTGCTGAATCAGTTATCTATGTGGGCTTTCTGGATGTGATTTTTGCAACAAACTCTAACACTCTGTATCTGGCCTGGGACTTGGATTGTGCTATGGGCCCAATTCTTGGTTTTACTGTCAGTTCGTTAATCATCTTGGTTGCTGTATGTATTTATTTTTTTGGATGTTTTTACTGTTTTTAACTGTTTTACAGTTTTAGAACTGTAAGCTGCCCAGGGTCATTTGGTTGAGATGGGCAGCTATAGAAATTGAATAAACAATTAAATAAATAAACAAATTATCACTTGTGGAGCTTCTTGTGGATGTTTTGCTGGAGATAGAGTCCTAAGGTGTGCCAGGTAATAGCCACCTCAAATCTACCTAAAAGATGCCCCTGAAAAATGGAATCTTATTTCCAGGACTCTGAGTGATCCATGTGTCTGTCAGATCTGTCCAACTTAGTCCTTTGGGCAAGAAAGACACTCGACTCCATTGGTATTCAAAAGTATACTTTACTAAAAGCCAAGTGGAATACACTATAGCAAAGCCAAAACTGAAGTTCATGTCCCACAGTCTCTCAGTTAACTTTCCTTCTCCAGTTCATCTCCTCCACTCGTCCTTTATTGTCCCATTATATTTGAATAGATTGTTTTGGGAACAGCCTCTTCAATGGCAGGCTGGTGGGTAATCTATTGCATTCCAGGGTTAGGACCTTGAGATGGTGCCTCTGGAAGGTACACTGAGTTGTTAGCCTTCCTCTTTCTGGCAGCCCCTCAAATATTGGAAGACTGCTATCCTGTCTCCCCTGGTCCTTCACTTCACTAGACTAGCCATGCCCAGTTCCTGCAACTGTTCATTGTATGTTTCAGCCTCCAGCCCCCTGATCATCCTGGTTGTTCTTCTCTGCACTCTTTCTAGTGTCTCAGCATCTTTTTTATAGTGTGGTGACCAAACAGTGTGCACAACTGAGAGAAACTACTTAGAATTCGTAGAATTAGAACATTATAGATCTTAAAAGGCAACAGATTGAGATGAGACTGATTTAAATGAAAGTGAATTTGTCATTTTCCCTTCTCCCTCCCCATTTTGCCCTTTATTTTCTGAATGATATACAATAACAACTTCAGGCACTTTAGTTTTGGGCCAGCCTTAAACATTTAAAAAAAAGATTTAATTTTTGAATATCAAAGGTCTTTCACAAGATTGCTGAGTTGATACCACCAGCAGATGGTTCCGATTCTCCCATCCAAGGTGACTCCGGCACGTTCTGCCTCACAAGCGATGCAGAGCTTCAGAGGGCTGTCACAGGCCGCGCATGTCAAGAGGCATCACAACAACATGGGAGACAATTCCCAGCTTCTCCTGATGAGAAATGCTTTCTTAGCAGGAGATTGCAGGGAACAGACCTTACGGAAAGGCCAACGAAGCAGAGACAGGAACTTTTTCTGAGAATGCCTCTTATCAATCGGAGAAAGTTCTGCCATCACTCAAAGAAAACCATCTTCCTTTTTACAGTCTGCCCACAATGTCGGTACTGATGGTTGTCTCATTTGGTGCCAACATTCAAGAAGATGTGGGTGGTAGGACTTGATCTGGGGAGGTCCCTTGATCCAGCATTCATGTTTTTCCTCTCTATTTTGCTCACAGATGCTCCGTTTTCATTGTTGATGTTCTCCTCCCCTTCCTTTCATTCTATTGAACTTGGCTGCCCATCCTTAGTTCCTCCTGCTCAGCTTCATTTTTCCCATGCTCCTGAGGATCAGCAGATGAAGCTTCGATTTCCACCACAAGCATCACAAGGAATGAACTGGGAAAAGGAGGGCCCTCTTTCTTCGTATAATAAACAGAGGTCCCATTTCCCAGCTACGATCAACCCATCTTTTGTGTTGTGCACATATGGCACACATAATGTGTCAATATGCCAACCGGGGTGGGTTGCTGCCAGTATTACTGCTGGTTCGGCACACAAGAAAATTTGCACATGCACATTTGCACATAAATAAGTCTGTGCATGCGCAAAATGTTAAAACATGAAAAAAAGTTAATTTCTGCAATGAAAATTGTTCTGCGCATGCGCAGAACCAAAAATCAAGATGGCGGTGCCATAGGAGAACCGGTTAGGGGGCATGGCAGGCCTGAGTCACTGCTGGTTCCACGACCAAGACACCAAGTTACTATTGGTTCAGCTGAACTGGTCTGAACCAGTAGGAACCGACCTCTGATGCCAACACTATGAACAACTGCCATACGGCATCTCCCAAAGTGGATTTGTTGGCTTTAAAAATCAAGGTGTTTCCCTTATCAAGCTGGGCAGCCTTAGGTTGAGGGGCCTCAGCCTTCAGATCCAAACTGAGATGCCAAAATGCAGAATAATTAAAAAAAAGGAAAGGTAGATTGCAGAGATCTTATTGTAGGGAGTGCAACGGCAAAAGAATTTGATCGTTTTAGCCATGTTCCTAAGGAGACCCAGCCAAATTTCCCATGTAGGCTCTCTCACTTAAAAGTGCTACTTTTTCCTTCCCTCCACTCAGGAAAATGGGCTGATTCTAGCACTATTTGAGGTTTTCTGAATTCCTAAAAATCTGGATGGCTAACATCATCACTGAGAGAGACTCTAATTGGAGCTTCTGGGCTCGAAAGTCTCAGAAATGCTTTCCTACTGATCCTCACCACAGAAAACCTTACCCTGCAATCAGTGGTGGGTTCCTCTTACCGTCGCTACCGATATGCTGATGCATGAGCCTGACATGCACGGTGCATGTGCGCGGTGCATGCATGCACAATCCACCGCTCCTACGACACTCAGCTGCTTGTTGGGGCATGCACAGGCTTTGCATGCTGTGCCTTTTGGCATTAAATACAGCTATAGAGCACGGGCGGGCAGGTGGGCCAAACAAGCCACCATACTGGTACGCTCTCAGCTGCTCCAGGCCACTATCATTATGGCCGTACTGGTCAGGACTGGCAGCAACCCACCACTGCCCAGAATGCCCACAGTAAAACATTTGCAAGGATGGCCAGCCAGCTGACCAGGCCCTGCCCTCTGCCTCACATTTGGCTTCTCTGTTGCCTTATGAAAATCGCAGTGCCTGCTGTTAAAGAGGTCAGGGGTGGTTGGAAGAGGGAGGGAGGGAAGGGGCCTACAACAAACTTCACTTCCTTCCCATAGTGGTAGGAGCCCCAACTTCAACTTCACAACAAGGACAGCTGAGCTTCTCGGCCCAAATGGTCTTCATCTGCTTTTTGTCCCCTTTCCAAGTCCCACTTTCTCATCTCATTTTGAAAGTACGTGTTCACTCTTCATCCATCCTTCACCTATCATGGGAGAAAATGTGCTTACTGAAACCCTACTAAGAGTTGGGCCAAGGCAACATTGGGTTCCCCAACTTGGTGGGGCTGGAAGGGGAAGGCCTTCCTTAACAGAAGGTTGGGTAGCAGAGCAGCTGGGGTGGAGGGTTGACTGAGGAGCTGACCACAGGGGCTCTCCCACCAGGGATGGGCTGCCAGCATCCCCAGTAACCTCTGGGAGTCAGACCGGATTTTCTGAGATGCACTGGGAAACTAAATGGCTCCCATTTCTCCAGTCCCATGGTGGTTGTGCTATTTCTGGATGATTCCGTGGGTTACAATGAGGGGAGAGGGCAATTTTGGGGGGTGAAGTAAACGGAAACAGAAGCGGAAGCCTCTCTCCATACACAGCTTCTGTTCTCAATTCAGTTGTATTTATAGTACTGAATTAGATTCTCCCGCTTTCTTAAACTCCAGGATAAAAATAGATTGCCCCATATTTCTTTGAGTGATCATGGTGTATTTTCTGGACATTTTCACTACCAGGCCAGGGAGCCTCGGCCCCACCAGGCAAGGCTCAGATGCCAAGGCTTGATTCATTCTGTGGTGCAAATGTGCTTCGGAAGACCACGGTGGCTTTGTTAATCTTCACACCGCATTTCCTAATAGTAATGGGGTGGATGGGTGCATAGGGGGGAATCTTACAGCACCCAGGCCTGGAAATTCAAGCTGCATGACCTTCTAACAGGAAGTTGAGTCAAGAAAGCCTGGAAGAAGCAAGAAGCTTGAACTCCAGGATTTGTGAACATGAATCCAGCAGCCCGAAGTTTTCAGGAAAGGATATTCCAAGGAAAACCATTTAATTGTTGGGTTCTGCAGCAAAGAAATGAACTTCAGCTTTTGCCAAAGGTTTTAAGTTTCAGCAATACCTACAGATTTCAAAACTCATCTCAGAATGTTACTCCAAAGCAAATGCTCAGTGAATATTTCTACATGAGTTGGAAATCTGACTTTTCCAGAACAACAGATCCCCAAGTAGACCTGTTGTTCTAGGAAACACCTGTAGACCTTTGGCCTACAGGAATTTCCTAGAAGTATGCCATATTTGATTAAATAATACTGTGGTTTTAATTAACAGCCCTTATTTTCCTTGATTTGATCACGTTTCTAGGAAAGTCATCGCCACCACCACAGGGGCCTGTTAGGTGGGGCAAATGAGAACATAAACATTGTGACTTTGTCACACAGGTGAAGTCATGGACATATTTTACCCCATTTTGTGATGTCATTAGACAATAAAAACATGGCATCTTGTTACAGCAATGCTGATCACCATCTCAGATGGAAATGAGAGAATTGGGCGTTTGGTTAACCATTTTGGGTGGATTCCATTTTGTCTTCCAGAACATTCTGCTCATTGGGAGGAAATGACCAACTGTGACCACAAATAAAGTAAAAATATTGTCCTTCTCCTCCTCACCCTATCTTGCTGGCAAGCACTGTTTTCTTCGTCAGTGAGAAGCCAAAGGAATGCATCTGAAAGAGATATATCAGGATGTGAGCTAACGTGAACAAAATGAATCTCTTCCCAAATTCATCATTTTTCTCCTGAAGCACTTGCAGAATTATCTGTTTTCCTCTGGGCATCCGTGTGCATGCAGAGACTGCATGCTCATTAGGGCTACCAAGGAAGAAGAGTGGCTGTACATGCACTCAGGTGCAGAAGCTGCAAGACTCTTGCAAAGGATGCAGCTGCGTGAAAAGCGCCAAAAACAAAGCTCAAGTGCTTTGCGATGCTTTTCTTCTGAGCGTTTTGGGGAGCTCCATTAAGAATGCAGAGTCACACTTAGACATCTAATCTTGAACAAAATAGAACCTGGCAAAACAAAAGTGACCACAAAAATTTAATAGCTGTTACTTCCATTAACAGAAGCAGCAAAGGAACAAGAACGGAAGAATAGAAAGAAGGAAGGCTTAGAACCGCAACAGGGTTGCGTTTGTTTAAAATTTGCACACGTGTTTCCCATTCAAAACCTTGGCTTTGATTGAAGGCTGGAAAAGAGACATGGAGGAAATGCAGTTCCAGAGAAGGCAGCTTCGAAGAATTGAAAGAAGCTATCCAGGTTTTTCTTCTAGAACACCCAGTCAGTGGTGGGATTCAATTTCTTTTACTACCGGTTCTGTGGGTGTGGCTTGGTGGGTGTGGCTTGGTGGGCAGGGCAGGGGAAGGTTACTGCAAAATCCCCGTTTCTTCCTGATCAGCTGGGACTCGGGAGGCAGAGAATAAATGGGGGCAGGGCCAGTCAGAAGTTCTCCGAACTACTCAAAATTTCCACTACTGGTTCTCCAGAACTGGTCAGAACCTGCTGAACTCTGACCCAGGTCCACCTGCCAGCTACAGAGCTCAGAGGCCTGCAGATTCCACAAAGGTCTGTGGAGAAGAAATTAATCAGAGGAGTCTTTGTTTCAGTATCTAAGCCAAATATTATTTCATGCTCCCTTTCGGAGAGATTTCAACAACTGAATGAAGAGACAAATCCACCAGGAGGCCCTTTTGGTGAAAAACACGACTGCTGGACCTTGGAGACAAAGGACTGGGGATGCATAGGTGATGGGGGGGGGGGTGCCTGACCTTGGAAAGCCTCCCCCCCACATGCCAAATGTCTCTGCTTTCTTGACAACCAAGGGAAGTTGGCTTGGGAGCGGGGAAATTGTTCAAAAGTCACACAATTATATCCCTTGCACAAGAAATATGAACTGCAAGACTACCTCATGCTTGCATCTAAGCCCAGTGGATGTTGGACCTAAGAAATGGCCAGCAACTGTGTGTGTCCTTCAGCAAAACTCCCCAGGGCCACAGAAGGACAGAGACACAGGGCTGGGAACCATCTCTCTGTCCAGTTGTCTTCAGATTGTTCTTAGTGCCACAGTGAGGCATGCTTCACAACCCAGTATTTCCCAGAGTACTCATTCAACAATCATCCTCATTCAGTGTCCAAGAAACAAAACCCCAAACTCCATTTGAACAGAGATAAAAGCACTTTTACTGAACATGAAATGAAAACAGCCAAAGTGAAGCAAGACCTGAAGCAAAAAAGCATGAACATGTACATATCAAACGTTTGCTCAAGACCCTCCCCTCAGTTACCCCAACCTAATGTCCAATTTGCAACTCCCAAAGGTGTCAGAAATGATTGACCAAACACGAGCCATCAGCATGCACAGAAGATGGTGAGAACAAAACTCCCTTCATGATAACTCCTCCAGTACCTAGTAATTCCCCTCCCCAAATACCATGAGCCCCAACCTTCCCCGTTACTATGGCAGCCGATAGCAAGCAAGCAAAGTAGAGGCTGACACTACCTCTTTGGATCCATTTGCCATCAAAGCTCCAAAGCTTTGGGTACACTGGAACGATGACAATAGGCATATGTTGAATATGGAAAGGACAATAGGAATAAAATAGGAATATTAAGTTAGGTTGCCTTCAGCTGAAGATGGCAGAGCCACAAAAATTAAGAGACTGTAGGTGATGTGCCCTCTTCCGCAGAGAATCAGGGTCTCTCTGAAACCAGGGGAAGCTCCAGACTTACCTGCAAACCAGGGGAATGTGTTTGTGTTGTCCTGTTCTGGGGTGTTTTACTGCTCGGTGTAAACACAGAGAACACAGAACACACAGAATTATGATTATAAGTTGTGGTGGTCATTAAACGAGATGCCCATGTGATTACCTTGCTTAATTCCTGTTCTCCCTATTGTGGTTATTAAGCAGAGCACAGAGTGCCTCAGGGGAGGAGAGAGGCCCTGGGGCATTGGTCTCACACTGCAGCACTTTCCTAGCTCACAAGTGGCTTGCCCCAGGTCTCTCGGGGTCTCCCCATCTCCTGAGGCACACCCTTCGGCCTCCTTCCCCCCTCACACCTCTGTCTACTTACCTTTTCTGAACATCACTTTTGGGGAAAAGCAGTTGATGGAGGCCGGGTCATGTCATCCCAATAAGGTAAAGGTTCCCCTTGCACATATGTGCTAGTCACTCCTGACTCTAGGGGGCGGTGCTCATCTCTGTTTCAAAGCCAAAGAGCCAGCACTCTCCGAAGACGTCTCCATGGTCATGTGGTCGGCATGATTAAACACTGATGGCACACGGAACACTGTTACCTTCCCACCAAAGTGGGCCCTATTTTTTTTCTTGCATTTTTATATGCTTTTGAACTGCTAGGTTGGGAGCTTGTTCCATTATGCAGCACTAGGGATTCAAACTGCTGAACTGCTGACCTTCTGATCAACAAGCTCAGCGTCTTAGCCACTGAGCCACCACTTCCCTCTGCGGTCATCCCAATAGCAGATGCCATTTTGGAAGAGATTGCAATTCTCCGATCATTGGGAGGGGGAGACACAAAACATATGGGTGCCCAGCTGGGTGAGAGGTAGGCCCAAGGGACCCAGTGAGGCAGGCAGCGGGGGGGGGGGGAGATACATAGGTGGGGGCTGCTGCAACATCTCTCTGGTTGGTTGTAAGGATGGGCAGGTTGCAAGCACCCAAATCTTGTTCCCAAGACCACGAGGGCACTGGAGAGGCCTTGATGTTGGGTGCAGATCATGTCCCTTTGTTTCAGCATCATTGTAATTTCTAACAGCCTCTGAACAAAAAGTTGTAAGTTGAGGACTACCAGTATAGGAAAATTATTCAAGCTGGTCTGTTTGTTATTTGTATATCCCTTTTAATAATTATTAAGACATCAGCCAGTTTCTTTTGTATGCCCAGTGTAATATTTTTCCCATGACATTCTTGTAGTCTGTCATCTTTAAATGCCATCTTCCTTGTTCCTCTTCCATGGCATCTTTTAAACACAGTCTATCTATAGAAGCAGACACTCCAGGGGTTGGTTACTGCCGGTTTTACTACCGGTTTGCAACCCACATGCAACAGCGCATGCACTATTCAATGTAAATTGTCCTTCGCGCATGCACAGAACAATTTACAGTGAATTGCGCACGCACAGTCACAAAAAACCAAAATGGGCAGCAGCCCAGCAGCAGGGAGGGAATTGGTTCAGGAGCATGGCAGGCCTGGGTCACTGCCAGTTTTGAATTCCACTACCTGTTTGGCTGAACCGGGCCAAACTGGGCCAAACTGGGAGCAACTCACCTCTGAGACGGTCTTAAAATTAACATCTGGCTACATTATTCAAAAATATCTTTCAATACAGCAAATGTTAAAATATTTTGCTCTATTTTGTATTACTAAGTCATATGTAAGTGTTCTTCTCCTTTAATTATGACGTTTAGTTCCTTCTAGTTCCCTCTAGTGTCTGACCTTCAAAATCCCATCCTTTCATATTCTTTAAAAAGAATCAAAACAAAATTATTTTCCTATGGGAAGAATTCTTATAATTAATTCCAAAATCTTATCCAAAATCAAATCCATCTGGACCCTTAGTCCGTTTGTAACTTTTCAAAATCAAAGTTCTAATCATTCCCCCCCCCCACCTTTTATTCCAAGAAAGAAATTTTCAAGTAATTAAACTTGTATTTAAAACTTCTTTCACTAAGGATTGAAGGAAACTGACTTGGTGCTGTAAAACATTTCAATCCAAAGTTCTTAACAACTGAAAAGAAACTAAAAGGCAATTTCCGGAAGTGATTAGGACAAGAAATGTGCAAACTTGGCGTCCTTGAAGGCGCTGACTGTAGAATGAGCAAGATAGTTCTTCCCTCGTCTCCCAGAGCAATAAACTCATCAGAGATTAGAATCCTGTGGTCTCCTTGCAAGGAGCAACTATCTGGACACTTTTGGGTGATCTCCTTGTCTGAAGACAAATCAGAAAAAAGATTCTACTTGCCATCTCATCATCATGGCCTGGTTATCAGCTCCCTTTTTAAGCAGAACCATCCTTAGTTCACCATTTCTCCTCCAGAAGCCGTTGGTGCATTTGCACATGTGAGAGAGTCAGAGAAATGGCTCTGCTTTGCCGAGGTGGCGTAGTGGTTAAATGCAGCACTGCAGGCTACTTCAGCTGACTGCAGTTCTGCAGTTTGGCTGTTCAAATCTCACCGGCTCAGGGTTGACTCAGCCTTCCATCCTTCCGAGGTGGGTGAAATGAGGACCCGGATTGTTGGGGGCGATATGCTGACTCTGTAAACCGCTTAGAGAGGGCTGAAAGCCCTATGAAGCGGTATATAAGTCTAACTGCTATTGCTAACTGCTATTGCTATTGCTATTGCTTTTGCTTGCATTTCCTCCTGAGAAGATGCCCAAGAAGAGGAATGTGAACTTCCATGGGAAAAAAAATAAGAGTTTCCAGTTTATGTTATGCTGGTCAGTTGTAGCTTTATAGAGGCAGTCTTGGAGGAATCAGCATAAGACAATGGAATGGAATAGAAGAGTCAAATGGGCCCACATAAATAGAGGAGGACAGCAAGCTAGTCTATGTGTGGAGAGGAAGGCACTATAGAGAGTGATCAATTCGGCACAAGAAACTACTGGCTGCTCCCTAACTCCACTGGATGACATCACCAGGTCTCACTACTTTAGCAGAGTAAGGAAGATACTCAGAGATGATTCAAACCCTGGCCAGTGTCTCTTTGCACTTCTACCATCGGGCAGAAGACATCGAAGCATAGCCAGCTGAACAAATAGGTATAAAAATAGTTTCTATCCTTAGGCTGTCACTCTTAAATACAATCACAATTGCTCCACGCACACGGAAACGTATGACTAGCCTTTTCTTTTTCTTTTCCCCAAATTACTTGCATTTTATTCTTTATACTATTTTTGTTGTTTGTATTTGTTGTCATGGATTGCACCAGTAGGCTAAAAATCAATTTCGCTGTATTTATTTTGTACAATGACTATAAAGGCTATATATATTAAGTCTTCCCAAGTTTCATTTTGGTTCTCAAGGAGCAAGGAAAGGAGGGCAGTAAAAGAGACACTGCATGTTACCAATGAGTTTGGAAGTGCAGCTGGAGGGAAATGGTTCTAAGAGAGAGAGAGAGAGAAAGAGAAAATATTGGTCCACTCACAATCTGTATGAGAGAGTGTGAGTGCACCAGTGGTGGGTTTCAAATTTTTTTAGAACCTCTTCTGTAGGTATGGCCTGCTTTGTGGGAGTGACTTGCTGGCCATGTGACCAGGTGGGAGTGGCTTGCCAGCCATGTGACTGGGTGGGAGTGGCCAACTTGTAAAATGTAGTGAAACTAAATTAACAACGCTCTTGCTTAGCAACCAAATTGTTGCCTCAGAAACTCTGGCATTTGAAGTACGCAAGTCTTAAAGCTGTCAAGTTACAAGACCCTTGGACCCCTAACCCTTTAGGTGAAAAAACCCCAGGGGTGTTCAAATTTGACAGCTTTAAGACTTGTGGACTCCCAGAATTCCTCCTCTTGCTCTTCATCTTAATGATGTGCGGATGGGCAGGGGGAGAGAGCTGGAACCGGTTCTAAACAGCACTGTAGATTTGTGGAACCTCTTCTATAGAAGAGGTTAGAACTGGTAGGAACCCACCCTTGGAGTGCACCAAGCAAGCTTGTGTAGCTCCTGACTCAGCTTATGTGCCCCTTCTCCACACACGTCTGGTTCCTGCCTCTGCTCTGGGAAGGGGTAATGGCCTTAGAACAAGGGTCTCAAATACCAGGTCTTTGGATTGGTACTGGTCCATGGCCCATTAGGAACCGGTCTGCGCAATTGGTGAATGAGTTTGTGAAGCGTGTGTGTGCAGCCATCCCCTGCTTCCCACTGTTGCTGCCATTGCTGGTCCACGGAGCTAGAAAGGTTGTGGGAGGCTTCCTTTTTTAAAACAGTTTTTAATTAATTTATAATATGACATACAAAGAGAATACAAAAGTAAATATTAGGGAAATTAGGGAAGGAAAAAGGGAAGTGGATAGTGGGGGGAAAACAAGGGGAAAAGGGGAAAAAAGGCAATGACTTCTGAATCCTTTGGTGCAGTGAAATAAGGCTACCCTCAACCTTTTACTTTTTCATAATAATAGAAACTAACTATTTCTATAACAACAAATCTATCTAATCAGTAAAACCCAAAATCAAAGTTTCATTTTTTTTCCACCTCAAGCACAAAGTCCAGAAGTGGTTTCCAAGTGGAAATAAAGGTATTTGTATTTTTTTTCTTTAATCAAAGCAGTCAATTTAGCCATTTCTGCTAACTCCATCAGTTTTCCAACCATTCATCCATTGTGGGGATGGAGGTGACCTTCCATTTCTGTGCGTAGAGGAGTTTTGCTGCCGTCAACATATATAATATCAGTGTTCTGAATTTTTTTCCAAGTCTTGTTCCATTAAACCCAAAAGAAAAGTCTATGGTTTTCTTTCTATATTCACTTGAAGAATTTTCTGTATTAAGTTATGAATCTTACTCCAATATTTCTTCGCTTTATTGCACATTCACCATATATGACAAAAAGTCCCTTCTTTACATTTACATTTCACACATTCATTTGAGGTACCTTTATACTTTCTTGACCATTTATCTGGAGTTAAATACCAATGATACATTATCTTATAGAACTATGGGACTGCTTCCTTAGAAGACCAAGAAAGAAGGAAGCGCTCTCTGCTGCACTTGGTTCATTGGTTGGGATTGCAGTGATTTTGTCCTGTGGCTGGACCTCGTGCAGATGTTGTAATTGTTGCAAATTCAGTAGACTTTGTCCTTCTGGAAATTTCAGTAAAGGATTACTCCTGAACCAAGCTTTCTTTCTTTTTCTTTTGAATGATAGCCAGGACACAAGGTAGCCCCAATTGTTTTTAAAAGCTTCCCAAGACTCAGTAAAAACAAGCAAGAAACCAGAGAGAGAAACATTAGAGAAAAGGACAAAGGGAGGAAGATGGCAGCCAAATGGTCATCTTTAATGGAGAGAAGAATATTTTGATGGTGCTGCAGATGATTCTTCTATACAGGAGAGGTTTTAAAGAGGCAAATGTTATGGGGAACAAGTACAGAGTTGAGTTAGAAGCATCCTCCCCCAGCCCCCCCCCCACATAAACCCATACAATTCAGCTATAATAAAAGCACCTGGTGGAAAGCAGGAAAACCTGGTGCCCAAACCATTTGTCAGGCCTGCAGCCATCATTTCTTGTGGATCTCAGGCCTGCTACACTTTCTATTATTCTACTATGCATTTTCTCTTGTGAGAAAATGGGAGGGTGGATTGTGCAGAGTTGGATGATATGTAGCCATAACAAAATTCTTTCTAGAAAGCCAAGGTCATCCTTTGTATTTGCACCTCTGCACGTGACCAGAACTGGATGGGTGGAACTGCCAGCATGGCAGTGGGAAATTGGACCATGTGATGGACTTGTGGGTGTGGGATCAAGATCTTGAACTTTCAGCTGGGTGGGAAAACCGGGAAGCTTTCAGATTCAAGTTTCCCCAGATGTGCCAACATGGCTCTCTTAATAAATTGGAACTCTGAGCAATACTTTGCCGTCGATTCTGATTTAATTTTGGATGCTATTTGGAACCCTGACACCATTATTATTTGCAGAGAATTCCAGGTTTCAAAAGTACACTTAAAAAGCTCTCTGAATTTTACAGTTTGGGTGCTTGCAACATTCAGAAGGTTCCTTAATTTAAATTCGGTGAGAGGATAAATGATGAATTGAGATCTCAGTCTGGAATCTGGAAAGAAAGTGCTAAAAACAGAGCCAGACTGAACATGTATAAAAATATTTGAAATTACTATTTTAATAAAACCTGCTAGAAAAGAGACTATAGAATGGCAGTCAGCAATAAAAGCAAACATTGAAAAAAAAACCCATATAGAAAGTAATAGTTCAAAATGACCTGTGCTAACATTATGGCAAACTGTCCTTACTGGGCAGCAATGAGGACTGCTGGCATTTCAGACATCCCTGAGCACCTTCCCCGTAACTTTGTGTGCCCTCCCCGACCATCATGGCACCTCTCCAACACCCCCTTGCATCCTTGCATGCCCACCTTGGCCTGTGTGGCACCTCTTGTGCATCGCCTTGCAGCCCTGTGCAACCCTCAGCCCATGTGGCACCTCTCGTGCCCCTCTAGATAACCCCATCAATTGGAAGATGGGAACATTTCAGAAGATGGGACAAACAGTTACTTAAATGCCAAGGAGCAGTTTTTGTCTGGCTTTCAAAGAAAACTTCCCAATGCTAAGACATTTCAGCAAGGAAACAGATGTGGTGGGGAGGTCTCCTTCATGAGAGAGGTTGAAAAGATGGGCGTTAGGCCTGGAAGCCATCTTGGGCATTGGATCTTCAGGCCTGCTACATTTTGTGCCATGGGAAAATGGGAGGGGGGGATATAGCTAAAATAACATTCCTTTCTCAGAGAGTCAAGGCCACCTTGCCCTGCAGCTGTGATGAGGTGAATGGGAAGCATCTCCAGTTTTGGATAGTGCCTGATTGGATCATGTGATGGATCATGTGTGAGTGCTGGGCAAGGGCTTGAACTTTCAGCTGGATGGGGAACACCTGGGAGCTTTCAGATTCGGGTTTTCCCAGATGTGCCAATATGACATCTCTAATAAAGTGGAACTTTGAGGAACTTCTAGTCTCGGAGTCTTCTTTTGTTGGGGGTGTTACTTGGAATCCTGACAAGGAGGCTGGGCGGAGGGACATATTTAAAGGAGGTGCTCTAACAGTGGCTCTTTGGAATGGGCACTGGTTGGGCTAAGTGATGGGAAGGCCCCCTGCATTCTGATTCTCTGATGGCCTCCCCAGGTCACTGTGGCCTCCCCAGCTTCTGCACATACACATCCTCCTCTATTTGGGGGTTCCAAATGGGATTTTTTTCTTCTTCCCATTGGTTAAAACCACACACACACACACACACACACACACACACACACACACACACAGAGAGACAGAAATTTTCAGGCTTGCCAACCACCTTTATTTTTTGCCAACGCCAAAAGTAAATGGTTTACATCCCATTAATGTGGTTGGGGTTTATTCTTGCTTCCCGCCTCACTGAATCCTATTAAGGTTTGTTCTCACTTCCAGGTTCATAGAAGTGGAACAAAGAAATTACTTTTTCTTGCTTACTTTGCTAGGTACGTTTGACCAAGCAAGACGCATCTGGAGATGTGGTGCCAGAATCACTGAACCACTGGAGTTTTTTGGGGGGGAGGAGGCTCAGGAAGAAGCTCTGCAAGCTTCGGAGGAGCAGATACCTTTGTGGCTGTTTCCTAGAAGCCTCATGAAAGCTTGGTGGCCCAAAACTGTCTGGTGCTCGGGTGAATGCAAACCCTGAGTGGTCGGATGGTCATTTTGCACCCCTCCTCATCTCTCCCCCCACAAGCCGGATTCTCTTGAGAAAGGACCTGTGATCCCAAATATGGCAGTTAGAACAATTAGTCAGGCTACAAAAGTTGTGGGTGCTCCAACATTGGAAGTTTTTAAGAAGAGACTAGACAGCTATTCGTCCGGAATGGGAGAGACTCTCGTGCTTGAGAAGACCTCTAAGCAGAAATGGTATTCAGCAGGTTCTGACCAGTTCTGGAGAACCGGTAGCGAAAATTTTGAGAAGTTCAGAGAACCGGTCAATACCTCCTCTGACTGGCCCCACCCTAATCTATTCTCTGTCTCCTGAGTCCCAGCTGATCAGGAGGAAACAGGAATTTTACAATATCCTTTCCCTGGAGTGGGGATGGAGTGGGGATTTTACAGTATCCTTCCCCTGGAGTGGGGAGGGAATGGAGATTTTGCAGTATCTTTCCCCATGGAGTGGGGAGGAAACCAAGCAACACCCACAAAACCAGTAGTAAACATTTTTGAATCCCACCACTGCCTCCAAGGTCCCTTCCAACTCTTGTTATTCTGGTTCTATTATTCTAAATTGGCTCCACTTCTTTCCTCTTCACTCTTCCAGGGCCATCGAGTAGATGGAGCTGAAGTAAGTGGGGCTGGGGTGGGGCTGATCTCCATTCTCTGAGACTCCCTCACCCACCCACCCACCCCTCATCTTCTGCACTCCAGGGCCCCAGTCCTGGGATGGGGACACATCTGCATGGACTGCTTTAGGGAAGCTTTTGGAAAGAGGCCAAGGGCTACTTCTGTCTGGGAAGCCCATGTGGCTCAACCCTGCCTATTAGCCAGGCTTATGACCTGTTGCTTAATGATCATGTGAACTTCCAACTGATCTACCTGGGACCAGTTATGACCTGGGATTTGAAGTTCTGATGGGTGCTCCCCCCACAGGTCACATGACCACACTTCTGATACTCAGCAGCTGGGTTGCATTTATGGCTGTTTGCAGTGTTCCGTGGTCACATGATCACAATTTATGGTAGAGTTGCTGAAAATTGGCATTTACTTCCAGTTTTCAGCAAAATCTCATCCAGTGTGAACCATTGCTTCACTTAATGACCATGGATATGCTTGACAGTCCTCTTCTCTCCATTCCTGCTTCTCCCCCCTTGCTTCTGTTGAGGAAGGGAATGCAACACTGTAAATCAGTTGCACACCTTTCCTCTTTCCCAGAGCCATAGAGGGGGTGGGGCTAAAGCAAGTGGTGGGATCAATTTGCTTAACGACCGCTGCAAATAAGTAGCCAGATGAGGCGGAGCCAGTGCCCTACCCTGGTTGTTCCTGAGGACCCCTGCTTGGATGGATCTTCTGTCCTAACTGCTTTTTTCCATGGCTTCCAGAGAAGTTTGATCTCACAGACTTCCCAAAACTACTGCTGATTTGCAGTTTTTAGTAGGACGTAAGTGGCAGAGTTTAAGCTTATGATTTAAAGCACCAAGCTAGAAACCAGGAAACGTCAAGTTCTGGTCTTCCCTTGAGCAATACACCAGTTGGGTAACTTTGGGCCAGTCACTCTCTCTCAGCCCCAGGAAGGAGGCAATGGTAAACATCTTCTGAAACCTTGCCAAAGAACATGTGTAGGGAGCGCAGGAGTCAAAAACTGACTTCAACAAACAATGAGCAAAATAATTATTTAATTTAATGTTTGCAGGCCTTACATGCTGCTACAATTAAAACTGCCTCTGAGCAGCCTTTTTACGTACATAAGAAATCTAAAACATTTAACAGAAGGGGATGACTATTATTAATTTCAAGTAGGTGTATTTTTAAAAAATGTTAATTTTGTCCTACTTCGTTTTTTGGAACTCAGCTGCTAGAACACCCTGAGGGGCTTTGCATGGCTTTTGGTCGGGAAGAAATGGAGCCTCCTGCTATAACCACTAGGCCAGAAATCTGGGCCCTGCGATGTCCAAAGGATGCACTTGCCTCTTGATCAAGAGCACCTCCTTTTCAGCTCATTCCTGGGACTCAGAGTTCAGCCAAGCATTTGGTGGGCCATTCCCTTTTGGGGGGAAATCAGACTGCTATCCAGTTTCCCTGAAAATAAGACCTCCCTGGATAATAAGACTTATTGGGTTTTTGAGCCCATGTGTTAAAATAAGCCCTCCCTGAAAATATTGCAACACAGCAGCGGCCATTAGGTGACCATGTTCGCCGCCTCCTGCACCTCAAAAAGAACAAGACCTCCCAAAAAATAAGGCCAAGCGTTTATTTTGGTTGTCAAAAGAAAATAAGACCCTGTCTTGTTTTCGGGAAAACACAGTATCTGGTTGGAAGACACATACACACCTCAGCTGCTTCACATGCAGACTCTCAAATCCCGAATTCTGATGAGAGGCCACAACCTGTGGCTCTGATTTATTGCATGGCGATCCTTCTATGGCAGAAAATCTGCACAGAAGGCTCGCTCTGCGTGGTGCCCGCCTTGCCAAAATTGGTTTCAGAAAGTCTGTATCCAGGCAGGCTTTCTTTCTTTACCTCCCATCCCCTATAACGAATTGCAAACTGTTTCCATTTGTCCATGGCCAGAGCCCTGTTCCTCTTAATGCGCTAAGCCTCCCAACATGATGTTTAGCACATGTTTGTTTGCGCACACCCCCTCCTTGGCTGAAAGGCAGCCTTATAGTTTGCAAATGGGCTGAAACTGTGGGGCGCCCTGCTGGTGCCTTGGCCGTGTTCCTGCTGCATGCCAGACTCTGTCCTCCAGCACCTTCCAGCCCTTCTGTGTGTTCAAAGCCTCGCCAGGAAACCAGGAGGATGAAAGGGAACCGGGCACCCCAGAGGAAATGCAGCCACTGAGGCTTGTCCTCCATGGGAGAGCATCACTGCGGTTCAAAGTGGCCAGCCCAGGTGGGTCTCTTGCCCAAGCTCTCCCACCAAAGGAAAGGCAGGCCTGCAGCTCTGGGCAGCCTGAAAGAGAATCGGTGGGACAAATGCCTGGTAGAAGCCTTCTTGGGGAACATAACCTCAGGGGGCAGTTGTAAAGCGACGTCTTGTGCCAGAGCCATAAAGATGTGGATCTGTTCTGGCTTCTCCGGATCCGAAGGGCTGTGAGCCATCTGTGATGAAAGGAGCCGCATGAGGAAGCAACAGCAGAGGAAATCAACCAGGATTATGGACTGCCAACTAGCAGGGCAAGCGTCTGATGCTGAGAGATCTCTCAAAGGTCTAGCTCCCTGGCATGAAAAAAGCCTCCATAAAAGCAGAAGTGGTACCAAGGAAGGTCCTGTGTGACTGAATGGAGCCTTGCACTCCCCAAGGGCATAGCTGTGCTTATGTGGTGGCCTTTGTGGTTGGCAATCCAAGGAAAGCCATCGGAGGCTCAAGGAGGGTGAATGGCATGCTGGAGAAGAAATGTGAGGATGAGAGCAAGGACCACCTGCACTCATTCTGGATCGGTCCATTTTGGTGCCCAGGTCGAGGAGGAGTGTAGAGAGGTGCCAGTTGTCTGGCTCGCTCTTGGACCTTCATTGCTTCAAGGCACAGATTAAAGGTCTCCATTCAAGAAACCATCTTTGCTGAAAACCATGTGCTCCTGGCACAGCAAGACAGTGATCAATGGTTGATGCGGAACAAAATCTCAGATGCTGCTATGCCTTTCAACCTATCAACCTGAACAAGATTGATGTACTTTATCAGCCCATGCTAAATGTCAAGCCTGTAGAACCAAAACCCTCTGCCAATGACACCCAGCTGGCAAATATAACCACCTTCAAAGAATAAAAAAAACAACCTTGCATGGTGGGTCTTTGGACAAAGAAATTCAGCAATGCCAACTAGGCTCTGGGGCAACTGCAATGCAACATCCCTATTTCTGCAAAGCCAAATATTTATAGAGTTGTGATTATCCCTTCCCTTTTCTATTCCACTGGTTGATTTTCTCACTGTCAGAAAGGTTTTCTGTATTTCCAGGTTGAATCTCTCCTTGTTTGTTTCCGCCTATTATTCCTTGTCTGGCCTTCAGGTGAAAAGACTGTGAAGTTTAGTTTGGTTGGGAGGTAGAAGATCCAGATGGCTCCTCCTAGAAGTTCTCGGAGTACATCTTTAATGATGCAAGTAGTTTCTTTAATTTAGAATGATTTCTGCCAATGGGTGAGGAACAATAAAGAAAAAGAACCCTATGGTGTTTTTCTTGGTTTCCATCCAATGTTCCTTGTGAAGGCAAGTCTGGACTCTGTACCTAAGGCATTCAAATAATTAGAGACATTTCACATGCACACTCTCTGCTCCATCCTGGAATGTCAAGACTGCCTCCATCCTGGAAGACATGGATCATGAGGAGTCCACCAAGATTGAGTACCTGACTAGGAGAGCACAGATGAGATGGGTGGGATAATGGGATAAGGGCAATCTGGAAGTCCATTCCCAAACTTCCAGTTTATGTGTTAAGCTGTTTTCTGCCTTTCCCAGGCTCCTAGAACAGTGTTTCTCAACCTTGGCAACTTGAAGATGTCCGGACTTCAACTCCCAGAATTCCCCAGCCAGCATTCGCTGGGGAATTCTGGGAGTTGAAGTCCGGACATCTTCAAGTTGCCAAGGTTGAGAAACACTGTCCTAGAAAGCATCTGGAGCCTGGGGAGGCCGAAAAACAACTTACCGGGTCCACTGGAAGTTGGAAAATGGGCCATTTCCAGCCTCTGGAGGGCCTCCGGGGGGCGTGGGAGGCCATTTTCACCCTCCCCAGGCTTCAAGATACACGGGCGTACATGCACGGGCAGTGGGGGGGGGGGAGTCAGGCATGCATGTGCAGGGGTGCATTAAATTATGTGTGTGGGCATGTGAGCGCACATGGTAGTATGTATGTGTGCTTTTAGCATCCAAGGTGAAAAAGATTCGCCATCATTGGTATAGACTCTCCTGCTGAGTAGGGAGGTGGACTAGAAGACCTCCACGGTCCCTTCCAATTCTGTTATTCTATGCACCATACTTTTAAAGAAGATGTCTGAAGATGACTCTCCTTTTGGGCCCACTTAGTTTTTGATCTCAGCTGGAGTTGCTCCTTGATGATCGAAGTGCCCGCCCTCTGGAGTGACCCCCGGAAAGAGAGAACAGATCCATGGCTGGATTTGTTTCAGGGCTTCTGGTAGCACAAAGATCTCCTCGTATCTCAGGAAGAAAGCCCAAGTATGACTTGACAAATAATATGACACACAAAGAAAGAAATGCAAGATACGGACTATAAGACCAAGAGGTGCGGCAGGATTCGCATTATCTTCCAAGCAAGGGGGGAGGTTCTGAAGGGGCTTTGCTATTTCTGCCAATGCACAGGAGCCCCCTCTGCCAGGGGGAGCCGGCCAAATTCCAAACAGCTGTGTGGAAAGGATTTGGGGGCTGCTTGTCTGCAAGCTCAGCGTTTCCAGTTAGCGTGCTGTAATCAATTTGCTCCCCCTTGCTACTTTTTGTGACCAATTTAGTTTTGAAAAGATTTTTAGTGCACTAATTAACAGTATAGAAATACACACTGCACATATGACCACTTAAACAACACACTATAATATTATACTGTGTGCCTTTTAATTTTTTAAAAGCCTGGAAAGCATCTCAAAATAAACAAAAACTCTGACAAAACTGTTCAAAACGATTCTTCTGCTTTGCAGCCAAGGGGGGAGGGGCGGAGGAGGGGAAAAAGAAGAAAATCACTGTTGGCAGACAAACACCCCCCTGACGGATCAGGTGTAGATTTATCTTCCCAGTTTTCTACAATAATTCCTTTGCCATCTGCCCTGTATGAAAAGTCTACAGTTCTTGATGAATTGACACATCCAATCACTGGGACGTGGCCTTGCACAACACCTGGATCCACAGTGTCAAAGTCCTAGTGACAATAGAAGAACTGCAGACAAGAATAGAATGGAATGGAATGGAATAGAATAGAAAAGATTAGAATGGAATGGAATAGAATAGAATAGATGTAGGAGGGAATAGAATAGAACAGAACAGAACAGAATAGAATAGAATAGATTAGAATATAGAATGGGATGGAGTAGAATAGAATAGATAAAGGAGGAAATAGAATGGAATAGAATATATTAGAATAGAATAGAATATAGAATGGAATGGAATAGAATAGAGTAGAATAGATATAGAAGGGAATAGAATGGAATAGAATAGATTAGAATAGAATATAGAATGGAATATAATACAATAGAATGGAATGGAATGGAATAGAATGGAATAGAATAGATTAAATTAGAATAGAATATGGAATGGAATGGAATATATTAGAATGGAATGGAATAGAATAGATATAGGAGGGAATAGGATAGAATAGAGCTGGAAAGTACCTTGGAGGTCTTCTAGTCCAGCCCCTTGCTGAAGGAGGAGAACCTATACTATTTCAGATAAGTGATTGTCCAATCTTCTCTCTTTGGTTAGTTTCCATCCATTGTGTCTTGTCCTGTCCTCTGGTGCTTTGGAGAATAATTTGATCCCCTCTTCTTTGTGGCAGCCCCTCAAATACTGGAATACTGCTGTCATGTCACCCCTAGTTCTTCTTTTCTTTAAACTAGCCAAACACAAATCTTCATATGTTTTAGTCGCCAGACTTTCATCATCTTGGTTGCTCTTCTCTGAACTTTTTCTGAAGTCACCACCACTACTACTACTACTACTACTACTACTACTACTACTACTTCTTCTTCTTCTTCTTCTTCTTCTTCTTCTTCTTCTTCTTCTTCTTCTTCTTCTTCTTCTTTTTTGTAGTATGGTAACCAACATTGGTTGCAAAGCAGGTTGACATTCTGGTGCTAACCTGTACTTCCAACAAATCTTCTTCTAAATATTTTCAGAAGCATTTAGTATATTCAACATGAATTTCTCCATTGTATTCCCTTCATTTTAGCTTTAAATTCTATAATGCAACAGTCCACTGCTTTCTAAAAATGGGACTCAAAGTTCGTATACATAATTCACATCGATATCCTTATTGTCATCCAATTTAATTAAAAGAATTGTGCTGCTGGCTTAGGGACCTCGATTGATTCCTCCAAACTCTCTAATGCCTGAGAGAATTCAGAAACCTCAGAGCAAAGTAGCCCAGTTAACAGTTGCTTAAACTGAACAAATTGCTCACAGCCTCCCTCAGATCAATCAAACAGGAGTGTAAGTTCCACAAAGCTTTAAAAATAGCTTCTTCAGGACTTGGTCCAAAGAGAGGATGTCATGAGAAGCCTGAGGAGACCCTGAAAGAGCTGCTCCAAATTATCTTTAAACTAGATGACCCCCTACTTCAAGGAAGTAACGGATTAAAGCATCAAGAGTAGATTAGATGAACAGAGTTGGAAGGGACCTTGTAGGTCATCTAGTCCAACACCCCCAAAGCAGGAGACCCTACACCATTTCTGACAAATGGCAGTCCAGTCTCTTCTTGAAAGCTTCCAGCAATGAAGCTCCCACAACTTCCGAAGGCAACTTCTGTTCCATGGGTTGATTGTTCTCCCTGTCAGAAAAGTTTTCCTTATTTCCAGGTTGAATCTCTCCTTGTTTGTTTCCATCCATTATTCCTTATCTGGCCTTCAGGCAAAAAGACTGTGAAGTTAGATTAGATTAGATTAGATTGTTTATTTGTATGCCGCCCTTTTCCCTGAGGGGACTCAGGGCGGCTCACAATCAAAAGGAAGGGGGGGGGGGACAGACTTTTACATATAAGAGAGTACATGATTAAAACGCAACATTCATACCATTCGGGCGGGTTACAGTCTTTAGCCTCAGGCCTGACGGGATAGCCAGATTCTAAGGGCTGTGCGGAAGGTCTGGAGGGTGGTGAGGGTACGAAGCTCCACGGGGAGATTGTTCCATTGGGTCGGGGCAACCACCGAGAAGGCTCTCCTCCGCGTGGTGGCCAGTCGGCATTGGCCAGCGGATGGAATTTGGAGGAGGCCTAAACGATGAGATCTAATGGGTCGTGTGGAGGTGATCGGCAGTAGGCGGTCTCTCAAGTACCCAGATCCACTACCATGAAGGGCTTTATAGGTGGCAAGTATAAGGTGACCAGACGTCCCGCTTTTGGCGGGACACCCCCGCTTTTTGATGCATTTTCCTGCGTCCCGCCCGCTTTTTTAAAAGGCACGCTTTTTTTGGCGCTCGCAGCTCCCGCCCATCAGCTGCTGGGCTGGCTCATCGTTCTGTTCTATGCTACCTACAAATTTAAGCCAGCCCAGCCTGCCGCTCACTGATTTGATTGGCTGGACTTCAGCCAATCAGTGAGCTGGCCAACCAGCTCACTGATTGGCTGGACTCCTTAGCTGAGGACGCATGCGCGAGTCTCCATTTTATTTCGTCTTTGTTTTGGGCAGCTGCGCTTACTCACTGGTGGTGAGTAAATCATGTTTTGTATTGTCTAATTTGGTACCGTGGGAATCGGGAGGCGCTGGGGGGAGGAGACAGCCCCCTTCTCCCCCTTTGGCTTTGCGGAATTCACAGCCAGCCCCTGTGGTTCCATCCAGAGCTTTGCTGCCCGTGCCAGCGCAGCACAGCCTGTGCTGCGCTGGCACGGGCGGCAAAGCTCTGGATGGAACCACGTGGAAGTTCTCTGTGGGAGTAAAAAGCCGCTGCCGGTCGCTCAGAGAACTTCCACTCGGTCACGGACGGAGCTTTGTGGCGGCGCCTGTGCTGTGCGCTTGCCTTCCCAGTGACCACACCGCAAGTCCGCGAGGCGTGGTCGCATCCCTCCGCCCTCCCCTGCGGCTCTCCTGCCGCAGAGTCCGTTTTTCAGCCTTGCTGCCCTTGCAGACAACTTTCACTCGCTTCCGCGGCTCTCTCGCCACCTGGCAGAAGCCACGTGGAAGTTCTCTGGGCGAGGTGAAAAACAGCCGCCGCCCCGCCCGCCCCCCCCGGCTGGGCTGGCTTAAATTTGTAGGTAGCATAACGAAACGATGAGCCAGTCTGGGCGGGGGAGCCTCCCCCGCCCATCAGCTGCTAGCTAGCTCGCTGGGCTGGCTCATCGTTTCGTTCTATGCTACCTACAAATTTAAGCCAGCCCAGCCTGCCGCTCACTGATTTGATTGGCCTGGACTCCAGCCAATCAGTGAGCTGGCTGGGATGGAAAATTTTCAGCACGCCACGTGCTGAAAATTTTCCATCCCAACCAGCTCACTGATTGGCTGGACTCCTTAGCTGAGGACGCATGCGCGAGTCTCCATTTTATTTCGTCTTTGTTTTGGGCAACTGCGCTTACTCACTGGTGGTGAGTAAATCATGTTTTGTATTGTCTAATTTGGTACCATGGGAATCGGGAGGCGCTGGGCTGGGGGAAGGAGACAGCCCCCTTCTCCCCCTTTGCGGAGTTCGCAGCCAGCCCCTGTGCTGCGCTGGCACGGGCGGCAAAAGCTCTGGAACCACGTGGAAGTTCTCGGGCGGCTGCTCCCAGCTCTCCTGTCCCGGAGGGAGCAGCCGCCCAAGAACTTCCACATGGTTCAGGGGCTTCAGGGGACATCTCTGATATCTCTAACCGTTAAGGGAGGAAGGCGAGAGCAGCTGGAAGCCAAGAGAAATTGAGAGAGGGGGAATCGGGAGGCGCTGGGGGGAGGAGACAGCCCCCTTCTCCCCCTTTGGCTTTGCGGAGTTCACAGCCAGCCCCTGTGGTTCCATCCAGAGCTTTGCCGCCCGTGCCAGTGGCAAAAGCTCTGGAACCACGTGGAAGTTCTCGGGCGGCTGCTCCCTTGCTCTCCTGCCCCGGAGGGAGCAGCTGCCCGAGAACTTCCACATGGTTCAGGGGCAGGGGACATCTCTGATATCTCTAACCGTTAAGGGAGGAAGGCGAGAGCAGCTGGAAGCCAAGAGAAATTGAGAGAGAGGGAATCGGGAGGCGCTGGGGGGAGGAGACAGCCCCCTTCTCCCCCTTTGGCTTTGCGGAGTTCACAGCCAGCCCCTGTGGTTCCATCCAGAGCTTTGCCGCCCGTGCCAGCGGCAAAAGCTCTGGAACCACGTGGAAGTTCTCGGGCGGCTGCTCCCAGCTCTCCTGTCCCGGAGGGAGCAGCTGCCCGAGAACTTCCACATGGTTCAGGGGCAGGGGACATCTCTGATATCTCTAACCGTTAAGGGAGGAAGGCGAGAGCAGCTGGAAGCCAAGAGAAATTGAGAGAGAGGGAATCGGGAGGCGCTGGGGGGAGGAGACAGCCCCCTTCTCCCCCTTTGGCTTTGCGGAGTTCACAGCCAGCCCCTGTGGTTCCATCCAGAGCTTTGCCGCCCGTGCCAGCGGCAAAAGCTCTGGAACCACGTGGAAGTTCTGGGGCGGCTGCTCCCTCGCTCTCCTGCCCCGGAGGGAGCAGCCGCCCGAGAACTTCCACATGGTTCAGGGGCTTCAGGGGACATCTCGATATCTCTAACCGTTAAGGGAGGAAGGCGAGAGCAGCTGGAAGCCAAGAGAAATTGAGAGAGAGGGAATCGGGAGGCGCTGGGGGAGGAGACAGCCCCCTTCTCCCCCTTTGGCTTTGCGGAGTTCACAGCCAGCCCCTGTGGTTCCATCCAGAGCTTTGCCGCCCGTTCCAGCGCAGCACAGCCTGTGCTTCCTTCCGACCTTCCCGCAAATGCGCCGCGCTCTCCAGAAGGGCTAGGACGGGTCCGGCGGCTAAGCAACGCGCGGCCTTCGCCGGGACTGACAGCCGCGGCGAAAGTAGCCCCCACCGGCCGCCCTCGCTTTTGTCTGCTGGGTAGTGAAGGCGGCGGCGGCGGAGGAGGAGGAAGCAGCCCGGTGTCGCTGCTCGCCGTGCGCTCCCTCGTCGCGGCCAGGCTTTGGTCCTGCCTTTCCCGCTCTGTGCGTGGGAGAATGTGTGTGTGTGTGTGTGTGTGTGTGTGTGTGTGTGTGTGAGAGAGAGAGAGAGAGAGAGGTAATTCATAAAATCACTTCCCCCTCCAGCCATTCTTCTCCGGCTTTCCTACAACTGACATTTCTGCCACTGCATGGTTTTTTTTAAAAAAAAAATTGTGGCGGAGGCTGTGGAGGCTGTTTGCTTCAACGTGGCTTGCCTCGTCTTTTGGGGCGGGTGAATAAAGCAACCCAAACTGTATATTATAACCTGTTAAATGGAACAACAAATGTATAAGAATGACAAATGTAAAGATGAATAACAATTAGGTGAAGGTATACTTAAAATGTATTTCATCGGTATAATTCCTAATAGAAAGAGTTCAGGTTTCCAATCTAACTTAACCTTTGTTATTTCTTCCAACCAATTTTTGATCCTTTTCCAGAATTTTTTTGCCTCTTCACAAGTCCACCATAAATGATAATATGTGCCATGATGTATTGAATCACATTTCCAGAAATTTAGCGAGGTATTTGTTGAAATTTTGGCCAACCTTGACGGTGCCAGATGCCATCTATAATAAAGCATTTTGTGCTGGTTTTCCTTGTATGGGATTGATAGTGTCATTCTTAAATTTATTCCCCAAAATTTTTCCCATTTGTCTAGTTCAATGTTATAGCCAAAGTTCTGTGCCCATTTTATCATTGGTTCTTTTACAATTTCCTCTTCCATTTGATACTTCAAGAGGAATTTGTATATTTTCCCTATCATCTTTCTGTCCAGACTTTGAATAATTTTATCCAATTCGTGTGGTTCTGTTTCAATACCATATATTTTAGTGTCTTTATTGTATTTAGTTTTAATTTGGAGGTAGGTTAGCCAATCACCTTTCATATTCTGATCTGCCAATTCTTCAATTGTTTTTAAATTTCCCTGTCTATCAATTAGATCTCTGTATCTTAGAATTTTGTTCCAATCTGTAAAATTTGGGTGTGTCGTTCTTTCTGTTGGTGATAGCCAATTTGGGGTTTTCACATAGTGTTTTTTTTTAATTTTGAGCCATTGTTGCACTAAAGTTCCAATTAAATGATTTTGAAAGTATTTGTGCGTTTTATGTTTGTCATTCCATAAGAAATTATAAGAAATACCTGCCTGCAGGTCATGGCCTTCTAAGATCAGAATTCTTTTATTCTTTAACTCAATCCAATCCTTCATCATTGTCATTGTTACTGCAGTTGCGTATATACTAGGCTCCCTGTGTGCTTCCATCCATCGCTACGAAGATCTGCTGACTCTGCCTGCCTGCTGGTAAGTGAGCCGGGTTTTTTCTTTTATTTTTTTAATGTATTTTAAAATAATATTTTATTTATTGTGCATATGATTTTTTAAAATAGTGGTATTCTGTGTTGATTCTTTTTTTAAATTGTCTTAGACTATTTAAAAAAAGATTCTATCCAAAATAAATTGAAACAAGCCATTTTTAAAATTTCTATGCACAATACTTTGAAATGGACTCAGGAGTCATGATTGACACTGAGTGAATTTGCACTTTAATAATCAGGAAGATACAATGGCATTGAAAAAAGTGACTGATGACCATTTTTCACACTTAGCGACCATTTTCACACTTAGCGACCGTTGTGTAACCTCATGGTTTAAAATGATTTTACTTCAATTTATTCTGTGTGGAATAGTTTGAAATGGTGACAGTATAAATTATTGCTGGTGTAATACTTAACAATGGTTTTTAAGGATTTCTTTTATTTATAGAATACCTTTTTATTATTTTGGGGGGATTTTTATTTTTAAATTGTTTATAAAATGTATTTACTACAAGAAATGTTCCTTTTTGCAAATGTGATCTTTGCAAATCTTTGTGATGCAATATGTTCAGACCAGGTTTATGTGTCTCAAAGTGGCTGCTATTCTATGGGCAGGCCAGGTTGGTGCAAGGCAGCTTTGCCAGATTTGGTGTGTTTCACCCTCATTGAATTTTATATAGTATAAAATCATATAATTTTAATTTTTTTTAGATTATTAACATGAGTAAGAAAAGAGGATGCAAATTCAACGATGATCTAAGAAATGAATTTCCTTTTCTTAAAAAAACAAAAAGCGATCACATAGTAAGATGTGAGAAATGCAATGGCGAATTTTCTATTGCGCACGGTGGGAGGCATGATATTACAAAGCACTTGGAGACGCAGAAACATAAGAGATATGTAGATGCTGTTGCATCTTCCTCCAGAATGCAAGACTATTTTCATAAACCAACATATGCAGACGAAGACAAGAAATTAGCATTGGCAGAAGGACTTATGTCTTTTCATACTATTAATCACAATCATTCCTTCCGATCTATGGACTGTACATCACAAGTGGTCAAAAAGTTATTCAACAAAAAATTTACCTGTGTTAGAACTAAATCCGAGGCAATTGTGCGTAATGTGCTTTCCCCATATGCATTTACAGAATTAAGCAAAAATCTAGAGAAAATTAATTTTGTATCCATATACTCTGATGCATCAAATCATAAGGATATCAAATTATTTCCAACCCTTATTAGATTTTTTGATTCGGAAACTGGAATAAAAATTAGAATGTTAGATTTTGTTTCTTTGCCTGGCGAAACTTCGGAAATAATTTTCAGTTCCATTGTTAATATTTTGGAACAAAACAATTTAAAACACAAAATAATTGCATATTGTGGAGACAATACGAATGCAAATTTTGGAGGAAAAGTGAGAAGGGGTACAAATAATATTTTTTATAAATTAAACCAAAACCTTAATCAAAACATTACTGGTGTTGGTTGTGCAGCGCACATAATACATAATGCCATTCAAACAGCTGCTGACTTGTTGCCCATAGATGTGGAAAATATTATTGTTAAAATATATTGTTATTTTCATATATACACTGTGCGCGTTGAAAGTCTTAAAGAATTTTGTGAAGATGCGGAAGTCGAATATCACAAAATGCTTGGATATAGTAAAACGCGCTGGTTAGCTCTTTTGCCAGCTGTCGAAAGAATTTTGAAACTATACGATCCTTTGAAGTCCTACTTTCTATCACAGGATAAATGTCCTAGAATTTTAAAAGAGCTTTTTGAAAAAGAATCTTCAAAAATTTGGCTAGAGTTTGTACACAATCAAGCAGCTCTTTTTCAAAATAGTATAAAACTTATTGAAGGTGACAAAATTTCGGCAATTGAAGTAGCAAATGAACTTAATAATTTAAAATTTCAGTGTCAACAGCGGTTAGATGCAATTTTTATTCCCATTACTATCCGTAATACTATAAGGCAGCTAGAAGAAGAAGGTGCAATAAATCGTGCAGATACCATGAATCATTTTAAAAACTTCTATAGTAACTGCGTAGATTATTTAGAAGAGTGGACGGTACATTTTAACAATATCGAACATTTTAATTGGGTTGAATTAAAAAAAGAACTTGATTGGCATGATGTGCAAAAATCATTCGAGCATATTCATCAAAATTTCCCAAATAGTGATATTTCCGAAACTAATCTTTTTACTGAGGTATCACTGTCCTTACCAGGAACTAATGCTGCGATTGAACGTGTTTTTTCTACGGTAAATCAAGTGTGGACATCAGAAAAATCACAATTAAGTGTTGAGACTTTGAAAGCCATTTTATGTGTAAAATATAATTTAACGAATTCGTGTGAAAAATTTCATGACCTTTTAAACAATGACAGCAATCTACTAAAAAAAATTCACTCAAGTGAGAAATATGCCAAAGAGTAAAATTATTCTGTACATAATTTTTGTCAATATATTTAATAAATATAAATGTAAATAAACGTATTATATTTGTACTGTACATAATTTTTGTCAATATATTTAATAAATATAAATGTAAATAAATGTATTATATTGTAGTTATGTTGAAATAAAAAAAATATTACAATACTATTTTTGTGATGTATGAAAATTTTTGTTGCTCCGTATAAAATTTTTAATCAAGCCCCCCCACCCGGCAGAAGCCCCGGGACTGAGTGGAAGTTCTCTGCGCGAGGTGAAACGGCCGGCAGCTGCCTCTCCCATGAAGATGAAAGAATGGAAGGAGGAAGGAAGAGAAAAAAGGAGGAAGGGAGTGAGTGAGGAAAGAAAAGGATGGAAGGAGGGAGGAAGGAAGGAAGAGAGGGAAAGAGCAGAAGACAGATAAGGTGAAGGTAGATAAGCAAGAGGAATGAAGGAAGAAGTGAGGAGTCTCGAGGAGGGGGAAAACATTTAGTGACCAAAGTTACAATGGCATTGAAAAAAGTGACTGATGACCATTTTTCACACTTAGCGACCGTTGCAGCATCCTCATGGTCACGTGATCAAAATTTTGTTTGGCAACAGATTCGTATTTATGCTGGTTTCAGTGTCCTGGGGTGACCTTTTGCCAAAAATTTTTTTTAAAAAAAAGCCCCCCCCCCCCCCCCCCCCCGGTGAAGGGCGTCCCTCTTTTTCAATCTGAAAATCTGGTCACCTTAGGCAAGTAGCACCTTGAAGCGTATCCGGAGTTTAGTTTGGTTGGGAGGTAGAAGGTCCAGGTGGCTCCTTCTAGAAGTTCTTAGAGTACATCTTTAATGATGCAAGTAGTTTCTTTAATTTGGAATGATTTCTGCCAATGGGTGAGGAACAATAAAGAAAAAGAACCCCATGGTGTTTTTCTTGGCTTTTGCAGCCTGACATCAGGCCACAGAGAAGGAGGGTGTGAAAGTAACCAAAGTGGGAGGAGTTTGAGATGCTCCATCATCCCTCTGAGTACATCCCTCATGTAAGAAACATTTCCCACTGCTCTATGCCATTGAAATCTTCCTCATCATGTTTTTGTTAGGTAACTTTACAGGAAGCCAGGTTTCTCAGGTTTTTTACTATAATTATTTTATACTTTCTGAAAGGTACAACCAATCATTTTTTTATATCTAGACCGCAAAGAAGTGCTAAGTGATGCCTTCCTTTCATCGGCATTAGAGTTAACCTCATTGGGGGCCTTGACTTAATGAATCTTCTGCAACATTAATCATAGATTCTATCCTGAAACCTCCGGGCAGACTCCAGCAGAAACAGATGAAGTCTGCTGTGGGGTCTGAAAATTATATTAAGGAGGGAATTGTTCTTGGGACATTAATTCCAGTTTCTGTGAATTTAGAATGGCATGGCTCTACTGTTTACTTAATTAACGGTGCTGCAAACCACTTTCGCCAAGAATCCTCCGGAGCTGGGAAATTGAAAAGTTCCCCTTGGATCATCTGAGGACAAGGACCATAATTTTCCACATCCTTTCGGGTTGCTGATTTATCCAATCCTAGTTTATCTTACAGTCCTTAGCAGATGAGTGGCATTGTGGCCCATAAATAGGAAGGTAGAATTGCATAAATAATGTAAATAAAGCTATGGAGCGATGATGGGTTAAGTGTGGGTTAGGGATTGACTTCCATTCTCCCAACTTTTTTGCATGCATGTGTCCTAATGTAGCATCTTTAGATGAAATTTTCTTAATATTATGTGGTTTTATATGTACGTTACTTTTTTATGATAGTACTTTTCCTCACAGTCAGCTTTCTATACACATTTTGTCTGAGTTACATACTCTGAAAAACTACCATTTACAGCAGCGTATGTTCAACAAGCATGCACTGAAAAGATCTGGTGGAAATCTGGGTGGGAATATCTTCTAAGGATGTTGACCTCCAATGTGCAAAATTTCAGTATCCTATATCCATCTTTGATCATCTTTGAATCAGTTATTATTTACCAGCATGCCAATTTGAGTTTGGAACCTAGTTGAGAGCTCATTTGGAAGACTTTCCTTGTTTTTCTCTGTTTGTTTTCCTCTTCAGTGTTTTTGCTATGTTGTAATCCTGCTTTCTGCTTCTTTTAATAACTTTGCAGTTCTTTGATGAATTTCTTCTTGCATGTTTGCCTTTCTTGGCTTAGGCTTCTCTTCTTCTTTTGGCAATTTGTACTGTTGCACTGTTTGATACCCAGTTTGCTCTCTTCTCCTGCTTGAGCAGGAGTCTTTTTGGACGTCTCTTTCACCTTCATTCTTAACAATGTCTTTAAATTATTCCACAATTCCTCCAATTGTCTTTTACTGAGGTTCAGGGCTTCAAAATGATTCCAATTTCCTCCTTGAAACTGTTCGTTATATGCTCAAGGTTATATTGTGGATACCAACTGGCTTTCTTCTTCCACTTTAGCTTAACTTCAAACTTCAGCAAGACAGTTTGTGATCTATTCTACAGTCAGCTACAGTCATTTTGCTATTAAAACTGAGCCCACTTTCATCTACCAATAAGATACTCAATTTGATTTCTTTACATTCCTTCTGGTGAGTCTTTTTATATACTGTATTTTTCAGAGTATAAGATGCACTCCCCCCCTAAAAGAGGGTGAAAATTTGGGTGCGTCTTATACACTGAATGTAGCCCCACCCCACCCCACCAGAGGCCAAAATGCGATGGTCTGTGGCAATCCCTGCAGCTTGGAACAGCTATTTGGGGGTATTTCGGCAGTTGATCCACCCGCCAAACAGCTGTGCTGAATCAGGCTGAAATAAGTGCTAAAGCTGACCTGGCTGCAGCAGCAATAACATTCAGAAAGCACATAGAAGTAATTGATCCAGCAGGATTCAAAATAACAACAACAACAACAACAACAACAACAACAACAACAACAACAAATATCATGCCAGTAGAGCAAAAAGGCAACAAAAGGAGCAGGGGCACAAAAGATCAGCTCCTAATTGATAAAATGATATTAGAAAATTGTAAGAACAGAAAAACGAACTTGAATATGGTCTGGATTGATTACAAAAAGGCATTCGACTCATTGCCACATAGTTGGATCATAAAATGCTTAGAAACAACTGGCATTAGCAAAAATATTATATCCTTTACTCAAAAGGCGATGAAACAATGGAGAACTGAGTTGGCAGTAGGGAATGAGAACTACGGAATGGTTAATATCAAGTGAGGAATTTTCCAGGGTGATTCACTTTCACCTCTTCTCTTCATCATCGCGATGATCCCACTATCAGTAATCTTTAAAAAAATGAAATTAGGCTACCAAACAGCCAAAGAAGTTGAAAAAATTTCTCATTTATTATATATGGATGATTTGAAACTCTATGGAAAGTCAGAAGTAGAAATCCAATCACTGACAAACTTCAGCACCGATATTTCAATGCAGTTTGGCATGGAAAAATTATGGATACCACTGTATCCATAAAAAGGGGCAAAATCACTACATGTGAGGGAATTGAAATGCCCAATGGCCAACTAATTAAACGCAATGAAAATGAAGCCTACAAATATTTAGGCATTGTGCAGTTGGATAACATCAAGCATGGAGAAGTAAAAACTATTGTCAGGGGAGAGTACACCGACAGAGTTAGGAAAATTTTGAAATCTAAATTGAATGGTGGAAATACAATCAAAGCCATAAATACCTGGTCAATACCAATTATAAGATACACAGCTGGTATAGTTAACTGGACACAAGCTGATTTGGACATTTTGGACCGAAAAACCAGCAAACTAATGACAATGCACTACAGTTTACATCCACGTGGTGATACTGATAGACTCTACCTGCCCCGAAAATCAGGTGGCAGAGGATTATTACAAGTGAAGCAAATAGTTGAAGAAGAAAAACATGCATTGGCTGATTATTTAAAAGAAAGTCAAGAACATCTATTAATCGAAGTAAAGGTCAAAAATCTATTGAAGGTCCAACAGACGAAACAAGAATACAGAAAGGATGTGCTAAAATCAAGAATGGAGAGTTGGCAGAACAAAGCATTGCATGGCCAATTTCTGGAAAAAAAAAAGATAAAGTGGACAGTGAAAAAACGTGGTTATGGTTAACATCAAGTACATTAAAGAAAGAAACAGAGTCACTAATCCTATCCGCACAAATGCCATTAAGGCCAAAATCGAAAAATCCTCTGATGATTCCAAATGCAGACTTTGCAAAGAAGCTGATGAAACTGTTTTTTTTTTCTTTCCAAACGATGCATTTATTTCCATTTCATTCCATACCATCACATGTATACTGTGCATAACCGGGGCATATAACATTGAATAATAAACACAGCCCTCGCTTTTATAAACAATACCCCCCAAAATACAAACCCAATATACCACCTTGACCCACCATACACCCTCTTTCACCCCCCTCCAACTTTCGTTCTTCCTTCCGACATTCCCCTCTACCTACTTCCCCTCCCCCTCTAACACTCCTCTCTCCCAATACCTTCCCTCCCTTCCTTCTCCTCCTGCCTCCAATCCTCTCTCCCACCCTCTCTACCCCTCTTTCTTCTTTTGCTCTACTCCTCTCTTCGGTGTATTTGTATTATCTATCAATATGTTCAGCTTGTCCTGTTCTTACCCTAACATTAAGAAGCCACAGTATACAAGTGCAATCATGTACTTTAAGATCTATTATATTTCCCCCCTCCCCCCTCCCCCTAAAACCCCACCTCCCTTCCCTCCCCCCGACTTCCCAGAGCCCGTACACGGTATAACTTTTTAACAAACACAGTCTAAAGTATCTTAAAACAACTCAGCTTCATCACATACTCAGCTGCTGTAAAAAAAAAAAAAAATCGCCCAGACTGATTATAAATTGCGGCACAATTCGGTAGCACAAATGATCCATTGGAATTTATGCAAAAATTATAATATTAAAACAGCAACAAACTGGTGGGAACATAAGCCTGAAAAAGTCACCGAAAATCAGGTGGTCAAGCTCTTGTGGGATTTTCGCATACAAACGGACAAAATATTGGTGCATAATACACCAGACATCACACTGGTTGAGAAAAATAAGGTTACAATCATAAACATCGCAATACCAGGTGATAGCAGGGTCGACGAGAAGGAATATGAAAAAATCACGAAATACCAGGACTTAAAAATAGAAATTCAACGATTATGGCACAAACCAGCAGTGGTAATTCCAGTGGTAATTGGCACACTGGGTGCTATTCCAAAAGCACTGGAATTACATTTAAAACAGTTAAAAATTGACAAAATCACCATCAGTCAAATGCAAAGAGCCACACTGCTTGGATCTGCACACATATTACGAAAATACATTATGACGTCCTAGGCCCCTGGGTGAGGCCCGAGTAGTAACCAATGCCAAATCCGGCGAAACAACTGGCCGCTGTGATACAATTCTGTTGTTGCAATAATAATAATAATAATATACAATACAATACCAAAAGCAGGTTTCCAAGGTAGCAGGTAAACACAAGCAAAACACAAGCAGTTTCACTTTCAGTTCTGGGCTAAGCCAGGCTTCTTACTGTCTCCTTGTTGCTCACATGGCAAATACTGTTTCAGAGTCCAAATAGCCCTCATTGACCTACTTAGTTGCTATGCCTATTCGTTGGCTAAAATTGTTACTATGTGTTCCAAATCATGAACTCTCACACACTGACAGGAAGCTAGCCAGCTGAATACCATGGATTCTTGGTAGGCAGAGGCAGAATTTCTTCTTCTTCTCATATTCCTCCCCCCAAACTAAGGTGTACCTTATACTCTGAAAAATATAGTACTTTTGATTTGAAAAGTATGTTAGCAATGAAAAAACCATTGTTCCATCAATTAATAAGTTGGTCCCCTGCTTCTTTTTCATTTCCTAAGCCGTACAATCCCGCTACATCTTTCTCTTTCATATTTCCAACTTTTTTCATGCAAGCCTCCAATCATTAAAGGATTGCTCACAAAATTTACAAATTTCGCAAAAACCACACCTGGAATACTGCATCCAGTTTTGGTCACCACTATATCAAAAAGATATTGAGACACTGGAAAGAATGCAGAGAAGAGCAACAAGAAGGATTAGGGGGTTAGAGACTAAACATATGAAGAATGGTTGTAGGACTTTGATACGTCTAGTTTAATGAAAAGAAGGACTAGGGATGACATAATAGCATCTTCCAATATTCCAGGGACTGCCACAAAGAAGAGTTGGAGGAAGTGTCAACCTATTTTCCAAATGACCATAAAGCAAGACAAAAAACTCCAATGGATGGAAGCTACTCAAGGAGAGAAACAACCTGGAATTAAGGAGAAACTTCCTACTATTGAGAACAATTAACCAATGGAACGGCTTGTCTCCAGAAGTTGTGAGTGCTCCATCACTGGAGGCTTTCAAGAAGAGACTGGACAACCATGTGTCTGAAATGGTGTAGGGTCTCCTGCTTAATAGGGGGTTAGACCTGCCACCTCTATTAGTCTATATTCTATTCCATATTTAAGTCTAATCAATATTATTTCAACACTGATTGCACTATGGCCAAGTACAACTCTTGCTATACCCTTCTTAACTATCAAGGTAACACTGCTCCTTCTTTATTTTTCATGTCTTGAATAATAAACCCTGTGAATTTCTGACTGAGTGTCCAATCCCAGTCTGTTCCAATTCATTGATGCCTAAAATGTCCATTTGTATTTGTTTAATTTCATAAAATCATAGACTCATAATGCTGGAAGGTACCTCGGAGGTCGACTAGTCCAACCCTCTTCCGTCTTTCACTGTTTTGTTTTCCCATGTTTATGCTTCATACAATCCATGTTCCCAGTGTAACTCTGTCTTTGCAGCTTCAGATTTGCTTTTCCTGGATGGCAGCAACATGAACTGGTTGTCCCGAAGAATTAAATCTATCTGGGCTGCTATGATGATGATTCTGACCTTGGGTGACCCTGACACACTACACACACACACACACACACACACACACACACACACACACACACACACACACACTTTTCTGCCTCCCACCACCATCACACCAAGGCAGCAGGATAGGAAACTTACTGTAGGCAAGGAAGAGATGAAATCCAGCAGAATAGCACATAATTTTGGGGGGTCACTTTGGATGTTTCCTTTTATAATAACAGTGTACCTTGGTTACTGACATCAAAACATGAAGGTGCATGTTTAAATGTCAGTCAAGCAGAATCCAAAAAGGAAATTGGACTTTGTTTTTTTTATTTTTTTTATTTTTCGCCTTCAAATTCATTCACAAATATACATTCTTATAATTGCTATTAACATTTATTTATTCATCATTAATCTTTATCGTTCTTTTCTTACAAATATATAGAATACGGTTTGGGTCACTTTCATGCCACCCCATGTCTCCATCTTATTTTGCAACAACCTTGCTCCTTCTCTCTTCTCAACCTCCCTTCCCTGCCTTCTTCTTTTCTCCTCTCCTTCCACCTTTCTTCTGGCCCCCTCTTCCCCCTCTCCTCCTCTCTCCTCCGCCTCCATAGCCCCTCTCCTATGCTTAATTCCCCTCCCTTACTTCCTCTGCTTTGCCCTTTCTTCCTTTCCCTCCTCATCTTTCCTCCTTTCTGTTGTCGCCTTTGCTTATTTACTTTCTCTGATGGGTTCTTGGGGTAGCATTTCAGCGATCCCAACTTTATACAAATTAATTTTCTCTGTTATAATTTTATTTCTAATAATAATAGGAAATTGGACTTTGAAGTGCAACCAGGAACCTGAATCATGGTGCTTCACATGACCTCTTTATGCCAGCAAGGTGTTCTCCTCCCTTGCTTGGGCTGCTCTGATCTTTCCCTCTGGAGCAAATAGCAGAGGTGGGCATGAGTCTGACTTAAGAAGCTTATCCATCAGTCTGAACAAGAGAAAACTTAATTATACAATGCAAATATCTCTCCTGCAAATGTGAGTAACTTTTGATGAGCCTCAATCGCTGGGTAATGTTTTAATTCTTTGAGATGGCAGGGAGGAAAGGAGACCTGGGAAGCAGCTGGTCTTTATCACATCACTCCACAACGTTCCATGTGGTTAATCGACACTCTGCAAATTAGCAGGAGACAAAGCCAATCTGGAAAAAAAAATGCTACCCAGATTAACTGTCCCGTGAAGTCTAAAGGCGGCTTCATTTCAAAAGGTTGTTATTAAATCAATTACGACAATGAAACCAGGATGCAACACGCTTTATGCATTTATATACAGCCATAAAGTTAGCAAAGAAAAAGGCCCATGTTAAAATTAAAATGCAGACACACAATAAAAACACAACGTTGTTTTCACTATGATTAGAAGCTAATTAGTTCTCAGCAAGTGTTGTATGATGCCACTTCATAGTGTGCTTCCCACAAACATTCTGACATCTTCTGAAGCAGAAGGAGCTACTTTCTCATCCTGCCTTCTCTTCTGACAGCTTATGAAGGACGAAGAGGCCGCTTGAAACCTTCTGCAGTTGTTCCATGGAACTGATCAGCCACACTGAGAAAAGAAAAACTCTGGCAGGGAAAATCTGGGACAAAGATTATCTTTGAATAATCCGAAAGTCCTTTTTACAAATAAGGGAACTGGCTTTTCCTTGAATTGAAAATCCTTCATGATCCCCCAGTCCATACTGCAATTCCGAAAATGCCGGAGTGTGAGTTATGCAGGTGATTAATCAGCTCAGCTGCGCCTTTTCAACTGTTGGCTCGTAGCTTCACCCTCCTTTTTTACATTCGTTTTGTTTCTCTTCCCAATGAATTATAATAGGAGATACAAGCATTTGTGAACTAGCTTATAAAAGATCTGAAGGTGGTTGGTTTTTTTGTGTGTGCAATATTTGGTTTATCCCCCAAGTAGTAGCAAAAAATGAGGATGCAGAAAGATTGGAGTCAGTTTTTGTATGTCCTTCTTAGAGGACCAGACTGGAGGGGAGGGGAGAGTTCTCTTGAAATTCCCAGTTATAAAGCTGAGCAATGATGGATTTCAGGGGATAAAAACTTTGCTGGAAGAAAAGTGTGGTGGTGTGTAGGAGATGAGTCGTGACTCTCCAATGCCTTCCATAAAAGTCCTCTCTTTATTTAGCTCTTGCCATAGTTTCTTTGCAAAAACTGTCTTCTCTCGGGAGAGTCTGAAATTCATTTACTGGATTTTCTTTTCCTGGTAGCAACATTTAGGTGTTTAAGTGCTGTGCATCTCCTCCCTTCTAAAGGATGCAGAAGTCAGCACAGGAGGTTCTCCCTGAAGGGCTGTTTCTTCCATTGGTCCAGCCACTTGGGGTTTGAAAGAGTCGCCTAGCTGACTTCCCAGCTGAGATCTGGTCTCTCTTTATTTCGTAAAAATTCAATAAGAAAATAAATAACATTTCCCAACCAGGATGCTACATTAGACAAACCTGAGCCTGAACAAGGGAAGGCAGGAGGCCTGCAAAGCAAGATAGGAAGAGATAAACAGACAGAGACACAGAGATTATCAGGTGTTTATACTTTCATTACTTTAAAATCCTGAATGGCAGACAGGTTTATATTGGCAAAAAAATAATGTCAGTCCTTGTGCAGGAAGGAGGGGAAGAAGCATGAAGAACAGAGCGCAGAAAAACAGGTAGGGGGAATGGAGGGAGGGAAGGAAGGAAGGAAGGAAGGAAGGAAGGAAGGAAGTTGCTTCACTCCTTGGTTAGTTTCCAACTGTTACTTCTTGTCCTACCTTCAGGTGCTTTAGAAAATAAATTAACTTCTTTGTGGCAGCCCCTCAAATATTGGAACACTGCTATCATGTCTCCCCTGGTCCTTCTTTTCATCAGACTAACATACCCAGTTCCTGCAACCGTTCTTCATATGTTTTAGCCTCCAGTCCCCTAATCCTCCTTGTTGCTCTTCTCTGCACTCTTTCTAGTGTCTCAACATCTTTTCTATATCGTGGTGACCAAACCTGGATGCCGTATTCCAAGTGTGGCCTTACCAAGGCATTATAAAGTGGTATTAACACTTCATGGGATCTTTAACACTTTAAAACACAATCCACAACTGACCTGAGGAGATGAACGAACCAAAAGGAATGGACAACGCATATCCAAAGTTGTGCTGTCCTCCTCCCTCCCTCTCTCTCTGTGTGTCTGTGTGTGTCTGTGTGTGTCTGTGTGTGTTTTCTAGAGCAGGAGTAAGAATTGGGCCAGAAGTTGTGCTTTGAGGCTCAGCCTTGGATCCAGTGGCGGGATAATTCAAATAATTTAACAACCAGTTCTCTGCCCTTTATGATTTCTTCCAACAACCAGTTTACCAAACTGCTCAGAAAGTTAACAACCGGTTCTCCCGAAGTGGTGTAAACTGGCTGAATCCCACCACTGATCGGATCCAGGAGCACAAAGTGTGAGATGTTGCACCAACACCATCCCAACTCCTTTCTGGATTTCCCCACAGGGGCAGGAGGGGCTCAGCTCACCTGGGAACCTCTTCTACTTTTCAAGGATAGGAGAAGCAAAGTGGTGTTGGTGTGGAATCTCTTGATTTATTAGCACTCCTTTGTGGGTTTTCAGCAGCTCCTGTAGCCTGCTGGTGACCGAGGGAGGGGGAATGCTTCCTTGTCTTCCAGCCCCTTCAGCTCAGCTCCTGCTCCCTCCTGGGCTTTCCTCTCTCCGCCCCGAATGGCTCCTCCATCCCTCAACAAACTGCTGCTGACTCAACTCCCCCCAGCTTTTCCTCCAGAGGGGAGGGGGAAAGACCTTCTTGCCAGAAGGTTGGGGGGAGGAAGGGGGCTCTTCTAATGGATCCCCAGGCAAGGAGAGAGGGGGAGAGCATAGTCGAGCAATGGCCCTCTGGGTTTCTTCACGCTTCTATTTCCGGACTCCCCTGGCAAAAGGGAGTTTTTGCAGGCTGAGCAGCTGCTATCCAGCCCGGCTTCTCCCTTCCTTTTCTTCCTATTTATGTCTCACTTGGTTTCATCACTCATTCCAGAGAGCAAACTCAGCATCTAGAAGGATTGAAAACAGCCTCCTTTTCTGCAGCAGGCTGGTCAATGGCCAGACTCAACCTCCCCATCTTGACCTCAAATTCTCTGGGCCCATCAGACACACCTGCAAGGCAGGGACCCAGGATGGGGGGAAGGGGGAGTGTCTTCCCCACAAGGCCTCCCAGAGTCCAATAGTGTGTCAATTCTTCCATTAATGAGGATCTTGATTGTCCCCTGCCTCTTCAGTGAGGCTTAGGGCAAAGTCCATAGTCAAATGGGCTATTAGAAGCCATGCAACTGACCTTGGCTGCCACTGGAAAAGCTAGGCAGACTTGGGCCCCATTAGTAAATCCATGGGAAGGGAGACCACCAGGACATTTCAAACCTGTGCATTAGACTGAGAGGCTGAAATGAAGGTAATGGCAAGTCACTTACTTATTGTTGTCAAGAAGACACAACGAGACTACTTTATGCACAGAAATGGAAGGTCACCTCGATCCCCACAATGGATGAATGGCTGCAAAAAGTGACGGAGTTAGTAGAGATTGCTAAATGTATTATTTTGATCAAAGGAAAAAATATAAATAATTTTATTTCTACTTGGAAACCACTTTTGGACTTTGTGCTTGAGGTGGAAAAACAATGAAACTTTGATTTTGGGTTTTACCAATTAGATAGATTTGCTGTTATAGAAATGGCTAGGTTATACTACTTTGCAAAAGTAAAAAGTTGTGGTTTGATCTTAATATCTTATTTTATTGCACCAAAGGAAATAAATGCCTTTTTCTTCCTTTCCCCCTTCTTCTCTTCCCCTCCCTTTCCCCTTCCCTTTTCCTTCCCTATTTTCCCTACTATTTAATTTTGCATTTTGCTGGCTGCCGTCTGCCTGCAATTTGGCAGTTCAAACCTCACCAGGCTCAAGCTTGACTCAGCCTTCCATCCTTCCAAGGTCAATAAAATGAAGACCCAAATTGTTGGGGGCAAGAGGCTGACTCTGTAAATTGCTTAGAGAGGGCTGTAAAGCACTGTAAAGTGGTATATAAGTCTAAATGTTATTGCTATTTGTTTGCTATATTATAAACTAATAAAAACTTAAAACATGAAAAATCTTTTTTTAAGAAAGGCACAACACAAATGTACCTATGTATTTAAATGAGACAGACTAGACCAGAGGAAAACTTTATCTTTTTAAAGCAATATGGTTACTATAAAACTACTTGTGTTTTACTTTTGTCTCCATCTTGCAATCTTGTAACAATGGTGGGTTGCAGGAAGTATGCCCCAGTATGGGCTTACCAGTGCCTGCCGGGAGCACCAGGTACCATTCCAGTACAGTGCTCCGGAGGGTCCACCCACCCGCCATCTTTACCTGTATTTGAGCTCTTCAGTGCTTACGCACATGGAACTTACAGTGCCTGTGCGACACTCCGCCAAGCAGCTGGAGCATTGTGGAGGCGTTGTGGAGCGCCGCAGGAGGTAAGGACGCATGTGCATGCTGTGTGTGTGTGGTGGCCGCCGGGCCCTGTTGCACCGTACCGGTTGCAATGGATTTGGAACCCACCACTCCCTTGTAAGCTCCTTTCAGCAGTGCCAAGAAGGTGCCACAGCCATTTGCACTGATTCAGGTATCCCTGAGGACACCGATAAACCCCGAATGGCTTCAACAACTCTCAGAGAACCAATGACTGCTATAACTAATGACCTTCAGAGTGCTAATGACCAGATGGTTGCAAAGAATATAGATCCTTCCATTCCCCACCATCCAGTCAGAACTGAAGAAGCTTCTTGAATGAGAAGCTAAGTTTTCAAGGAAAAAAACCAAGAAAGTCCAGTTGCCTTTTGAAAAGTATATTTGGGACAACCATGACCTGGAGAATTCAAAATATCTGTAGACAATGTTTCTGCCTGCTTCTATACAGAAAGGAAACTCATGAAATAGATGCTCTTCTGCTTTAATCCAGTTTCTTAGGAAATATTCAACAATAATCAAAATCTGTGGAGAACAATCATGGCTTTTTCCAACCTCAATGCACTGCTTCTGGAGTCCTGCCCCTGAATCGCCATTCTGCTTTGAGTTTTCAGCCAAGCAAGCAGGGTGATGTTGGAGTGATGGCATTTTTGTGGGCTTTCAAGCCCTCAAAATAGATTTTCTGTCTCTCAGGTGGCCTAGTGGTGAAGACACTCACCTTCCACTCAGGAGTTTGAGAGATCAGTCCTGGATAGTGGCAGATATTCCTCTTCTAGGGTGCAAAGTAAAATAAAAATTTGCTGTGAACTCCGTGTGGCATTAGGAAGGGCATCCAGTCAGTAAACACTCAGCTGCATCCAGTTGCCCCAACTCCAGTTGCCTGTTGGGAGCACCAGGTACCATTCTGGTACGGTGCTCCAGAGGGCCAATCCGCCCGCCTGCCCTCCTTACCTGTATTTGAGCCATTCAGGGCTTTCACACATGCTCACGGAACGTACGGCACCTGCACGACACTCCGCCAAGCAGCTGGAGCAGCGGTAAGTACGCATGCGTGCGCTTGTGCACATGCTGTGCGCATGCACATTGTGGATGCCAGGCCTGGTTGCAGCATACCAGTTGCAACAGGATCCGGAACCCACCACTGCAGAAACCACTTACCAGCCTTGCAGGTTTGGTTTGGTTTGGTTTTGGTTTTATTGGGATTTATATGCCGCCCTTTTCCCTGAGGGGACTCAGGGCGGCTTACAACCACAGGGGAGGGGAAGTGCAAGGTCAAAACAAACACTTTGTGAACAAAAGAAAAATAATAAAACACAACTTTCATTCAGCAATCAAACACTCGGGCGGGTAATTGGAAGCCTATCCCCAGGCCTGCTGGGAGAGCCAGATCTTGAGGGCTGCGCGGAAGGTCTGGATCGTGGTGAGGGTGCGGATCTCCATGGGGAGCTCGTTCCATAGGGTCGGGGCAGCAACAGAAAAGGCTCTCCTCCGTGTGGTCGCCAGTCGACATTGACTGGCAGATGGAATTCGGAGGAGGCCCAGTCTGTGCGATCTGATTGGTCGATTTAGGGAGGTAATCGGCAGAAGGCGGTCTCTCAAGTACCCAGATCCACTACCATGGAGTGCTTTAAAGATGGTCATCATTATCCTGAAGCGCACCCGGAGACCAACAGGCAGCCAGTGCAGCTCGCGGAGGACAGGTGTAACGTGGGCGAACCGAGGTGCGCCCACTATCACTCGCGCGGCTGCATTTTGGACTAGCTGTAGTCGCCGGATGCACTTCAGGGGCAACCCCATGTAGAGCCCATTGCAGTATTCCAGTCTAGAGATCACAAGGGCTCGAGTGACTGTTGTGAGGGCCCCCCGATCTAGGTAGGGCCGCAACTGGCGGACCAGGCGAACCTGGGCAAATGCCCCCCTGGTCACAGCTGACAGCTGATGGTCAAAAGTCAGCTGTGGATCCAGGAGGACTCCTAAGTTGCGGACCCTATCTGAGGGGTATAAAATTTGACCCCCCAGCCTAAGCGTTGGTGTATTAGCCAAATTATTGGGGGGGAAACACAACAGCCACTCGGTCTTATCCGGGTTGAGCACCAGTTTGTTAGCACTCATCCAGTTCTTAACGGCCTCCAGACCCCGGTTCATCACGTCCACCGCTTCATTGAGTTGGCACGGGGCGGACAGATACAATTGCGTATCGTCCGCATATTGATGGTATTTTATCCCGTGCCTCCGAATGATCTCGCCCAGCGGTTTCATGTATATGTTAAATAGTAGGGGGGATAGGACCGAACCCTGAGGTACTCCACATGTTAGGGGCCTCAGGGACGATCTCTGCCCTCCTACTAACACCGACTGCGACCTGTCCGAGAGGTAGGAGGAGAACCACCGCAAAACAGTGCCTCCCACTCCCACCTCCCGCAGTCGTCGCAGAAGGATACCATGGTCGATGGTATCGAAAGCCGCTGAGAGGTCAAGGAGAACCAGGATGGACGCATAGCCTCCATCTCTGGCCCTCCAGAGATCATCGGTCAATGCGACCAAAGCGGTTTCTGTGCTGTAACCAGGTCTGAAGCCGGACTGGAAGGGATGGCTAAGCCCAAGGGCCTAGTTGGATGTCAACTCTTAGCCCCAGCCCACACATTCAGCAGAGTAGAAACTCTGGATGGGTGTTTCTCCTGCCAGCTCCCATTTGCTCTCCTCAACTGGGGTATCAAAGATGCCAAGGTGGGCAGCCTCCTTGCTGAGGGGAGCAGAGATGCCTTAGATGCAACAGGGCAGGGGAGGCTCCTGGGGGGCAGCTGGAGGAGCCCTTTGGATTTCCAAAAATATGCCCCCCACCCCGCATCCTCTTCCTGCCACGAGGTCCACTCCCCACAACACCATCACTCATGCAGAGGCCGATTGTGTTGGAGTCAAGATTGATGCAGTTCTGGAGGGTGTCGACTGTTGAACCTCATTGTGTTCCCCCCAAAAAACTCTTGACACCGCGCCACATAAGTGATGGGAAACTGTATCCTGGATTGTAAAGGCATTTCTTGTTAAGTGCCATCTTAAATCCCTATGTGACACATCCCACAAGGAAAGCTTGAACGAATAGGAGATGTTTATAGTAGAAGAAAACAAATAGATTAAGGAAGGATATGCTGACATTTCTGAAATGTTTAAAAAAGAAGAGAGGAAGCAGAAGAAGAAAAAAGCAGAAGGGGAAAAGAGTTTAGAGATTTTAGAACTTTACTGAAGTTTAATTGTGCTTCCAAGACAAATTGTAGGTGTCCAGCCTCAAAGTGGCAGGAATTATTTCCTCCAGTTTCAGCTGGAGGAAGCTCTGGGACCATGAAAAGTGTTGAAGGGGCCACCCTCACAATTCGGATCCAACTGAAGCTTCTGCAGCTGCTTTTCAAGTATACCATCTTCTGGAGGTCCACCATGGATTCAGGCCTTCTCCTTCAGCTGGTCTCAGAAGTTTCATGAGTAGGGCTGATCCCCCCACTGATCTGTCAGTAAAGATTTGTTTACATTAACACTTCACTGCTGCTTCATTTCAGCTTCATTATCTCTTTGTAAAGATGCAACCACTGCATCTTCTTGGCATTTATTATAAAAGTAAGACAACTAAACCAATTTTCCAAGTTAGTGAAGAGCATCACTATTAATTCAAATGCAAGTTGTGTGATGTTTTTAGTTGACAAAAATTAATACACCAGAGCATGTTAAATGCCAATCACTCTCAGTTTTATTAAATTTTGATCAGAAAAAGCCCCTTTGAAAAACCACCTATAGTACATTAAATTGCTATGAGACTCAAACTAAATATAAAATTTGAGATGTTTTAATGATGGTCTTTTTGAGCACAGTGGATTTCTGATTGGTGCCCAAGGACTGTTTCTTCAGAGGAATCTTATCTGAGGAGCATCAGGTTTTCAACTTCTTCACAAGATGAATTTCACTGCTGCCTGGGGATAAAATTAAGGTGGGTTGCCTTGACTTCCTCACTAAAAGATGTATCATAAAATAAGTAGATAAATATAGTTGTAAATATACAGTAAGTGGCAGCTGTGGCCAGAGGAGTTTTGCGCAGCTTCATCTCCTGGTGTCCTTATATTTATATGGCTGTGAAATATGTTCATTCACAGCCAACAGAGCTTCCCCAACAGTCTGTGAAGATTCCAACAGATGTCTGCCCGAGTTGCCTCAGTCTTTCAAGGTAATGTTAGCAATAGCAATAGCAATAGCAGTTAGACTTATATACCACTTCATAGGGCTTTCAGCCCTCTCTAAGCGGTTTACAGAGTCAGCATATCAGCCCCACAGTCTGGGTCCTCATTTCACCCACCTCGGAAGGATGGAAGGCTGAGTCAACCTTGAGCCGGTAAGATTAGAACCGCTGAACTGCAGATAACAGTCAGCTGAAGTGGCCTGCAGTACTGCACCCTAACCATTGCGCCACCTCGGCTCGAATAAAATGTTGATAAACACCAACCTTATCTCCCTTGGCATGCTGCCAGAGGCCTAATTGCCAATTGCAGAGCAAGGCCAAACTTATCACAGAGTCAAACAGAGCTTCTCAGAATTTGAACCGACCAGAATGAACTAATCGCTTCCTGCAAAGGCTCATGTCCATTTGCTCCTCTTTTATGTTCTATGAGAGGGGCCAATCATCTCCAAGCCTTACTCCCAAGTTGACCCTTTTTTCTTAATTGTTCTTGCCTTCTGGCAGCTCTGCGCATGCGCACACTGGGAGTTGCCTGCGCATGAGCAAAACTTTTAAAAATGCCCCCCAAAACATGCCACCATGACCGGGGAAACCGGTTCGGAGGCGGGGCTAGCCTGGGTCACTGTCAATTCTGTGACCCAAGCCAACATTACACTACGGGTTCACCTGAACCAGTGGGAACTGGTAGCAACCCACCTCTGACCTTCAAGGGTTTTTTTGGGGGTGGGGGAGGGATGTAGAAAACATGTCCAACGTCTATGCACAATGCAACATCATCAAAGACTTTTCTTCTGTGTTTTGTGCTGGTGACCAAAACTGGATGGTAGAAAATAGAATAGAATAGAGCTGGAAGGGACTTGGAGGTCTTCTAGTCCAGCCCCCTGCTGAAGCAGGAGAACCTATACCATCGCAGGCAAGTGACTGTCCAGTCTCTTCTTAAAAACCTCCAGTGATAGAGCACCCATGATTTCTGGAGGCAAGCTGTTCCACTGGTTAATTGTCCTCACTGTTAGGAAGTTTCTCTTTAATTCCAGGTTCCTTCTCTCTTTGATTAGTTTCCAACAGAGAATAAATTGAGAATAATTTGCCCCCCCCTTCTTGCAGAAGACAATAACTCTTGAGAGAAGGTGAATAAAAAGCTAAAACAATAAGCAACAACAATAAAATAAAATAAACTGCCATGTTTTTAACCATGGTTTGCAAAATGATACATTACACCCCATGTAAGATTAAAGTGAAAAAAATGGAGTAATTTCCTAAAAAGGCTTGGGACCAATTATCCTGGACATATTTTTTTGTAAAAAAAATTGTATCTGTTAGGTTATTGCTTCTGTCCGCATGAGGAGCATGCAAATATGTGCGTGAGAAACTATAAAAAGCACATTATTCCCTCCAATTTGTAGAGTTCGTAGTGACCTAAAATGAAATATTCAGGCTTAGAAAGCAAGGTGGCTTTAGGACTGAAAGTAGGTTGTAGTTTTCCTGGGTGAGACTGAAAAATAAGGAATGCTCTAATAGGTCAATAAATGCCAGGCTGCTCTTAGGAGAAGAGAAACCACTTCAGAACAACTAAGAAGCATCATTGATCTCCAGACTCTTTGTTTTCTCTGCTGAGACCCAGGGAAGTGGAGACCCCAGAGGCACAATTAGGAGGAGAGAGACTGTTGGGGTGAATCTGGGATAAGGTTCCCTTGGAGGACCAGTAAACAGTAACAGAGTTGGAAGGGACCTTGGAGGTCATCTAGTCCAACCCCCTGCTCACGCAGGAGACCTGTACTAGGGATTCGAACCGCCGAACTGCTGACCTTTCTGATTGACAAATGCCATGATTTAGACAGACAGACACCCCCAGGAAGTCCAGGCAGAGGGCAGTTGATTCTGGAATGAAATCACTGCCCATTTGAGTGACTTGAATTTTTTGCTGCAGATCTGAGTCGTACACTGTAGAGAGTTAGCACCCACTCCTCTCTAGAAGAATGAAATATTCTAGGAAATATTAAAAATGCAAAATATTTACCCTAAAAGAGAAATAAAAATCTTAAAGGAAAGAGAAACTCAGCCTCAGCTCCCTGCTCCCAGCAGATATTTTGATGCCAGCCTAGCTACAAGACAAAAGACCTTCCCCCTCAAGACATAATAGGATAAGTCCTCCCCCCCCCCCCATCTAGCAGCAGAGCTCACCAAGTGGCACCTGGGGATAGTACATTAGCTCAAAGTTCAACCAAACTTGATTCAGACAAACATGACTCCACATGGGAGTCTGACAACAACCAATAGAATGGTTGTTGAAATAGAACATTTCTTGCACAGGAACCGGAAGCTCAAGGGCAAGGCCCAAGAGATGGCATAAATTTCTCTCTCTCCTCTCCTTCATGTGTTCAGCTGCACCAGGACTTCAAACCCATGTGGTCCTGTTCATCAATAAACCATCTTTCCAATCAGTTTTCATGTTTCCAGTGTCTTTCTCCCCACTTGGAACTGAACCCAGATGGACATTTCTTCCGACACACGCAAAGCAACTTTTTTTTTTGTCTCTCTGTCCCTTTTTTTCACCATTCCTCCATTTCTGCCAGTCCTTCTTTTACATCTGAGGTTTCTTTCTCTTGTAGAAGGAAGAACATAGTGTGAAGTGTTCTTTCCTCCATCAAGTGTTCAGGGCAGGGCAGTGGGGAGGAATGCCTTCTTCTAGCTACAAGTGGTTTACCAACTCTGGTGCTTCCTGGAGGGTTCTGACCTGTTTACAACTATCTTTGTTTTCTCCCTGTTTAGACAATGGTTCTGATCACCATGGAAATTCGAGTGCATTATCACCAGCTTGCTTTAAAAAGAGACTAAAGCTTAACTTTTACATGTAAGCTCTTTGCCCTGAAATCTGTTTTAAAACACTCACCTTGATCTTTTTCTCTTTTGAAGTTTTATATCATTAATTATCTTTATGTTGCTTCTACTTAAAGGTGTTATAATAGGATGGAGGGTTTAATTGTGGCTAGAGTGTTTTATTGACTTTATTCATGATGCTAGTGATTTATGTTGTGTACAGTTGCAGGCTGTGTAGGCTCTACGACTGACGAAGCAATTCATCCATAGCACAGCAAGAGGGACAAGACTCCCGTTTCCTCATGCAGGATTTAAGCAGCTGGACATCCAAAAGAGTTTCCCAGCATGCTTTGCAAAAACATCTTCAGTAGATCTTGCTTGAGAATAAAAAAGCAGTACATAAGCCAGAACAGATTCCAAAATCAGTAGAATGTGTTTCAGACAAATGAGAACAATATTTAGGAACTGAAACCATTTAAATATTATGCTTTTCTAACCACCTTAACACTTCAAAAACATCTGGAACAGCTCAAAATTTCCCGGAATGCTGGCTTCCCAGTCAGCCAAGGAAACCATTTCAGTAGACATTTGAGACTAGGAGATCTTGACTTCAAAAGATCTAACTATTCATGGGAATCGCGTTTCATTATCTGTTTCAGTCAACAGCCTCTATTTCAGAAAAAATGATTTGATTTCCTAGATGGCCAAGCATGCCAGACCCATCGGTCACATGAAGCCGGACACAATGCAAGAGACAGAAAATGTTAAAGAAAGCCAAGTTACAATGTCAATCCTTGGAAACAACCCAAATTCTTTGGGAGTGCTGGAATGCATCTTTGGAGAAAAGGAAAACAAGAATACTTATGAAAAAAGTAGAAATGATGACATCAGTGGATTAATGCATAGGAAGCAAAAAGAAATGGCATGATTCATAATAACTTTTGCGGCAAGTTTTGCTGTGTTCTGGAAAGGGTTTGTCTTTGGGTGTTGCAAATCTTCAAACGGGCACATCACATTGAGGTTGGTGACAATCAAATCTCCCCTCAAAGCTGCTCTGTGAAGCCTCATCCCGAAAAGTGGCTGAAGGAGGTCCGTGGCTCAGTTCCCCACCCTCTCCTCATCCCTCTAGCTCACCCATTGAAGATGGAAGGAGTTTAGAATCCACAACATGCCAGGAAGGAACTCTCTTCCAACGTTTGCAAAGGCTTGAAGCTAGCAAATAAGGATGCCTCAAATCCTCTGGCACTTGCACATGCCAGAGAAGAGAAAGGGCTCCAGCCTATGAAATGCCAGAAGATGCAGAATGTTTATGCAGATTCTCAGTCACCCAGTTCGTGATTGTCACAAAGGTGCTTTTTCAAAAGGCAACTGGACTTTCTTTGTTTTTCCTTGAAAAAGAAGCTTCTTGGATGAGAAGTGAAATGTCTTCAAGCAAAACAAAAAAAGTCCAGTTGCCTTTTGAAAAAGCACCTTTGAGACAGAACATGCAGAGCACAAAGGAGAGGACATAATATATGCCTTCTTCTCCAGCAATACCTGAAGAGGCATCTGCACATCAGAGGTGACATTTGCCAGGTTCTGACCAGTTCTGGAGAACTAGTAGTGGAAGTTTTGAGTAGTTCGGAGAACTGGTAAATACTGCCTCTGACTGGCTCCGCCCCATCTATTCTCTGCCTCCCCAATCCCAGCTGATTAGGAGGGAATGGGGATTTTGCAGTACTCTCCCTCTGCCAAGCCCACCAAGCCATGCCACACCCATCAAGTCACACCCACAGAACCAGTAGTAAAAAAAATTGAATCCCACCACTGCTGTGCATGGGCAGTTCTTGCCCAGAAAACATTTCTTTCAGGGAAGAGGGGAGATTTTTTTTTAAAAAAAAGTTGTGGCCTCTTGGCCTCAAACAAGAGCACAGCTGGCATGGCCTGCATTGTGCAAAGCTTCTCCCAAATTGAACCCAAGAAACTCAAGCTTCTCCCAAAGTGAACATACCATGTGATAGGTTATAGATATTTTGGACAATGTTCAATTTTTTTGTTTTGGTTGACTAATGAATTTGGTTGGCTTCATCTACTGAGAAGTGGATTTTCATAGTCATCATCATAAGAAAATACAAAATGTTTGTCCCAAAATTAGAAGCAGGATGTGATCCTCAGAGAACTTTTGATTCCATTGAAACAAAGTTTTCTCCATTTACATGACTCCTTATGTGCAAGAACTGCAGCAGCACAGGGGTTAGAGTGCAGTACTGGAGGCTACTTCTGCTCCCTGCTGGCGGCCTGCAATTTGGCAGTTCGATTCTCACCAGGCTCAAGGTTTACTCAGCCTTCCATCCTTCCGAGATCGGTAAAATGAAGACCCAGATAGTTGGGGGCAATATGCTGCCTCTGTAAACCACTTAGCGAGGGCTACAAAGCACTGTAAAGCGGTATATAAGTCTAAGTGCTATTGCTATTGCTGTTTGCCAGACTGGAAGTGGGCTGGCTTTCAAGGCATCATTGACTCCTTCTGGGTAGTTTTCAGATATTGATTGGCTAATAAAAAATATCAAATTTAAAGTATAACGTTAGCAAACTTTTTCCAATTGAAAGTTATATCCTCTGATGTTTGTTTATAGCCAGCCTTACTCTGGTTTAACAAGGAGAATGATCTCCTATGTTTGTTCGCCTTCTGAACATTTGCAACTTTGTGATATTTGTTCTTTTGGCCACTGCACAGTGAAAGCTCCAAGTGGAAAATTCCTTCTGTAGCTTTATTTCTTCTTCTTAAAAAGTCTCATATGTGCACCATCATGAATCAGTAGAAAGGCCCACGTATGCTGCATCTTGGGGGTTGGGACTATATGTTTGGAATTTGGCTGAAGGGCAGGAGGAGGAGGAGGAGGAGGAGGAGGAGGAGGAGGAGGAGGAGGGAGGCAGAGAGCATCGCAACTGCAAAAGAAACTGATCTGCTTGGGGGCTCCGCCTTCACCCCCAAACCTTTGCAGCCTTGGTGAGAAGAATAGCGCAATAATGATTTTGAAGAAGAATAAAAAACAAAGGCAATAACCTGGTTTGCAATTATGCTTTGGTGACACAGATAATTTTAACTGGGATTAGCTGATTCTATCCCATAATTGAAGCCAGCAGGTCTGCAGTGCAACTCGGGTATCACCACCATATGTGACTGGCTGAAAGGCTGAAGTTTTTTCAAAGGCTTCAGACTTTTCAATTACATGGGGTTGGGGTGGGGAGGTTGAGAAAGGGCTGCACTGAACAAGAAGGAGAACATCAGCCAAATCTCTAGGAAGGCAGAAACACAGAAGACAGGTAACTCTTGTCAAATAGAGCAGGGCTACAGGAGAAAAGGAGGGGCTCCATTGGAAGTGAGAAGGGATTTGGTTCAGCCACCTTTACTGGAGAGTCAAAGCATCTGAGACAATGATCTATCTAGCCTCTGCTTGAACCTGTGGAAGAGAACTCATCAGTTCCCAGGGAAACCTGTTGGATTAGTTCCAAATCTCTTCTTCGGTTTTGCTGATCAGCTGCTCTTGCCATTAGATAGAATACATTTTGTAATGTTAAATCTTCCTTCCTGTAACTTCAAACCATTACCCTCTTTTGCACTTAGCAAACAGAAAGAACAGGTTCTAGCCTTTTGTGTAATAATCTTCCAGATGCTCGAAGAAGACCAATTTATATCACTTAGTCTCTTGTTCTGAAAGCTAAACAGACACTCCCCTCAACCAACCCCCCTTAGTTTTGAGTCTTCTGTATCCAAGTAGGTGTTCTTTTTCAGTCTAGAATCATAGAACTGTAGAGTTGAACAAGGATCATCTAAGTCCTCGTATACTCTGAACTGCTTCTTGAGATGAAACTACTTTTGAGATGTGGCTACCGAACCTCTTCTTTAAAAATCTCCAGGGAATGGAGAAGCCACAGCCTCCGTAGGTAGATTCTTTTGTCAGGGTTCCAAATAGCATCCAAAAGTAAATCAGAGTCCGAGGCAAAGTATTGCTCAAAGTTACAATTTATTAAGAGAGCCATGTTGGCACATCTGGGAAACCCAAATCTGAAAGTTTCCAGGTTTTCCCCACCCAGTTGAAAGTTCAAGATCTTGCCCCCACACCCACAAGTCCATCACATGGTCCCATCTCCCACTGCCATGCTGGCAGTTCCACCCATCCAGTTCTGGTCAGGTGCAGAGGTGCAAAGAAAAAGGTTGACCTTGGCTTTCTAGAAAGAATGTGCCAACATGGCTCTCTTAATAAATTGGAACTTTGAGGAATTTTGCCTCAGACTCTGATTTAATTTTGGATGCTATTTGGAACCCTGACAGACTTCTTGGTATCTCTGTCTCACCAAGGTTTGTTTATTTATGGGATTTATAGCCTAGCCAAGGATTCTGGGCAGCTTGCAATTAAGACTGCAGGTTTGTCTTTCTCTTTTAAGAGGAGCAAGTGCAATTTTTGCCATCTGCAAGGAAGAAAAAAACAGGAGCATTCTCTGCATGGTATGGTATTTCTCTTGGGTAAAAGAAAAAGAACAGAACTCTCCTAGTAAACCTCTGACCAGTAAGCTTTTTCTCCAGAGGTTGGCTTCCTTATACATGTCCTTAGGATGCCTCAACCAGCTGAGGAGGAAGCAACAATCTATCAGAGCCAAGGTGACGCAGTGGTTAGAGTGCAGCACTGCAGGCTACTTCAGCTAGCTGCTAGCTGCAGTTCGGCACCTCGAATCTCACCAGCTCAAGGTTGACTCAGCCTTCCATCCTTCCGAGGTGGGTAAAACAAGGACCTAGATTGTTGGGGGCAAGAGGCTGACTCTGTAAAATCTGTAAAATCACTTAGGGAAGGCTGTAAAGCACTGTGAAGTGGTATATAAGTCTAAGGGCTTTTGTCTGTGCTATCCAGCTGGAGATCTGTTCGTGTGTTTAGGTCATCATCATCGAACCAATATCTGCAGGAAGTAGGCTAGCTTTATTCACTCTTTGTTTATATCTTCAAGGCAGATTGTAATGCAGGGCTGACCGATTTACAGCCACTCCTCCTCTTGGTGGGAAAGGTGCCAACGCAAACCAGCCACAAGTACAGCAAGCGTCCCTTGCAAAGAAATCAGGATATATTAGATTTAATTCTTCTTTCAAAGGAAACAAGATATCTGACAACCTAGGACAGTGGAATTAAAACAATTATGTTTCAAATCTAGAGGACATTCCCAACTAATCAGATTAGGACAATTTGCAAGGAGCTTGGATTCAAGGACTAAACTACATGTCAAAGTCCCTTTACAGTCAAACATGAAGTAAAGATAATAAAAATGATGGAGGATTTTGTTTCTGTTTTTTGCTCTCTCTCTCTCTTTCTCTCTCTCTCCTTTTTTTGCTAGAATTATAAACAGCAACCGCTGCAATGGGATTGCTGTAATCAAGGCCAGGCCGATTCTTGTCTGCTGCTGCTCTTTTTCTGGACTGTTAACCTCGGTGTGTTTTCTATTTGTGTTGTTCTCAATTTCCACTCTAAGCGATGGAGGAGTTTGGGGAAATCTGCTGGGGGAATCTGTTAAACAGGGCCCACCTTTCGCCTGGGCTCCGTCCTAATCTCAGTCAAAGACATCCAGGGACAGCAGAGGAGGCCGGTGGCAGCCACCTTTCTTTCAGCAGTTAAAAAAAAAAGATGCTTTCTAGTTAAGCCAGGTGAACTATCTCCACCTCCCTCCCTCTTTTCTTCAGCTTATTCAGAACTGAATATTCTCTAGTTTTGTGAAATTTGCTTTGAACGCGGCTTGTTTGATACATCTGAAAACATTACTGGAAACGTTCACCTCATAAGACCTTTTGGTTGGTAATAAATTGAGGGGGGGGGTTGTTTCTGTCCTGGCTTCTGTTTTGACCTCAGGGCATCCTTCTTCTTCTCTTCTTCTCTCCCTCCATGGGTTTTACTGAATTTTAGCTACAATGTCAAAGATTCTGCTCGTGGGGGTAGCATTTCATCAGTGGTGGGTTGCTAACTGGTTTACTACTTGTTTGCTCGTGCTTGCACGTGCAACACTGCTGCGCATGCACAGAAGCGTCTAGGCGGATGGGTGGGTGGGCGGAGCCTCCCGGTGCCACCACTACAAGTTTGGCCAAACCAAACTGGGAGCAACGCACCTCTGCATTGCATCAGGCATGGGGCAGTGGTGGGTTCCAGATCCCATTCCAACCAGTATGGTTGGAACAGGCGCGGCATTCCCACATGGACGTACGTGGTGCACACATGCGTTGTAGCTGCCAGCAAGCCTCCGCAACGCTCCAGCTTCTCATTGGAGCATCATGCAGGCGCTGTATGCACCATGAGTGTGCGTGGAAGCATTGAAGGCTTTAAAGGACAGGTAAGGAGCTCGGGTGGATGGGTGGGCCTTTCGGAGCACCGTACCGGAACAGTACCCGGGGCCCTGGCCAGGCTCTGGTATACCTGTACTGGGGCGTACCTCCTGCAACCTATCACTGGCATGGGGTCACCAGGGCTTGGTGAGACCATTCCAGCCAAAAGCATTAAGTGGCGGAAGATGCTGCTGGGAAGACTGCAGCTGGAAAATCATCTCAAAGAGCACCACTGTGGCATCCAGAGCCATGGTGGTGCAGTGGTTAGAATGCAGCACTTCAGGCTACTTCTGCTGATTTTGGCAGTTCGATTCTGACCGGCTCAAGGATGACTCAGCCTTCCATCCTTCCGAGGTTGATAAAATGAGGACCCATATTGTTGGGAGCAACATGCTGACTCTGTAATATCTGTAAAATCGCTTAGAGAGGGCTGTAAAACACTGTGAAGTGGTATATAGGTCTAAGGGCTATTGCTAGTGGTGTCCAGCTGGAGATCTGTTCATGTGTCTAGGGCAGTGATGGTTAACCTTTTTGGTGCTGAGTGCCCAAAATGTGTATGCGTGTGTGCGAATGCATGCATGCATGCTCCAATCCTCAAAATGCAATGCAAGTCCTCCCCGTACATGCACCCCCTATTTTGGCTTCCAGGTTGGTGCAGGAGGCTTTTTGGGCCCAAAATGCAGGGGAGGGGGCTTGCAAACTCCTCAGTTTCTCTCCCCAGTGTGCCCAGGCATTCTCCACCATTCTTGCCATGGAGAGGCACCTGCGGAGGGTGGAACCTGTGGAGATTGGGGGGCACGGATGGCAGGAATGCAAGAGAAAACTAGGGCGCAGTGAGGGAAGAAAAGTAGGGCACTCTGGGAGGTATCTATGGAGATTGTTGAATGGCCCACCCCCACACATGCGCGGCAGAGACCCAAAGACCAGCTGGCCAGCGGGAGGCATGCGTATGCACGGTGGGCCAGGCTGGGACTACGGCTGACATGCCCGTGGAGAGGACTCTGCATGCAAACCCCAACCAATAATAGCAATAACAATAGCAATAGACTTACCTACTGCTCCATCGTGCTTTTACAGCCCTCTCTGAATGGTTTACAGAGTCAGCCTATTTCCCTGAACAATCGACCTTGGAAAGATGGAAGGCTGAGTCAGCCTTGAGCCCCATCAGGATTGAACTCCAGGCTGTGGGCAGAGTTTGCCGGCAATTCTGCACTTTAACCCCTGGGCCACCAGGAGTCATTAATAAGCACCAATCTCCTCACCTGACATGATGAGCCCTGATGTGTCATCCTTGTGGCTGCTCTTCTGGTGCTGCCGGCTTAAGAGGGAAAACACATTGGATCATTGTTAAGAATGACGTAAGTCTCTCAAGATAAAGATAAGATCTTGGGGTCGTGGCAGGAAAAAAAGGAGGCTGCAAGAGCATGTTTGTGCTGATGGTTACGTGCAAATGGAGAAAACCCATCAGGACACATTGAGATCTTTCTTTGAAAAAGGCACATTAAAGTTGATGTGATCCATCAATTAAAACCTCTGACTGTTAAGTGTTAATTTGCACAGTAGAATGAGGTTTGAATCCCTGCAACTTCATGCTTCCCAAAGGGTACTTTGGAACACATTAAGGCAGGCAAAATGTGTTGTGATTTTTTTTTTTTGATCTCGAGTGTAGTAAAGATAGAAGAGGCTTTATGACCTTGTGATAGTTCCAGAGATCCTCTGAGCCATTTTATCTTCTCCTTCTGCATTAATCTTCCACATAATTTTTACATCTACATAAAAATTCAAATACTTGTTTAAATGGACATTTTATTATAAAGAATGCATTTATATACACAATTTTGGTAGATTACATCATGATCCATGTCTTCTAGCTGTATTTTTAAGGTTGAACTTATATTATATTAACTTGTTCTTTAATTGTAGTGAATTCTCCCATATGTCTCCTATTATAGCAGGGATGACCATGGGGACAAAGAATTAAGGGGAACGGTAGCTCTGCATTGTCTGGGAAAGTAGCCAAAAGCAGTTAGAAAATTGCTTAGCTCATTTGGGTGCTAGTCCAGTCTGAGGCAAACACAGGAAAAAATGAATGTCTCTGGAGTTGAGCCCATTGTTATTCTATTGTCCAGTCTGCTTGGGCTGAAAAGGAAGCTCAAATAGCAATTTCTCAAATTGGGCTAGAAGAGTATCGTGTACTTTGAAGTCTTTCTTGGAATAACTTGATGAGATTTTATTTATTTATTTATTATATTATATTCAATGTTTATGCCGCTTGATTCAAGCCATCTCTGGACAGCTCACAAAAATAAAAAGCAACATAGAAAAAAAACGATATGCAACCAATGAGATCAAATGAATTACAAAAATGATGCACAGATAGCAACATGGCAACGCAGACCACATATCCAAACATAGGACTACACAAGTCCCATTCTCCCTTCCAGAAGCTGTTGTCTGAATGGTTGACATCAGCTCTCCTTCCATCTGAGGAAACAAGTGAATGATGATTGGGAGAAACCCTTCTTCCCCAGACAAAGTGGCGTATGTGAGATTCAGACTCTCTGAACAGTTTTAGCTTCTGTGACGTTTTCACAAAAGTGACACCCCAGATTTCTTCTTGCCTGTTGGCTGAAGGCCAGATTTTGGCTCCATCTAGATGGCATGCTACTATCTCCTCCTTAGCCTTGTCATGATCAGCTCAATATTAAATTTCCCCATGTTTGTATACCTAGAGACTGAGACCTGTCAGAAATTCACCCCTGGTATCTTCCCAAAATATGACAGAACCTGGTAAGTCATCTTTTTTTTTTTTTTTTTTTTAGATTTGCAATTTTTTATTTATTTATTTTTCTTAACACATATTGTATTTCCCCCCTCCCCCCTCCCCCTAAATCCCCACCTCCCTTCCCTCCCCCCGACTTCCCAAAGACCATACGTGGTATAATTTTTGAACAATCACAGTCTGAAATATCTCTACATTGAACTCAGCTTCTTACTGTTACCCAAATTTAAAACAATTTAAAGTATTACTGATACTAAACATAAGCTATCTGGAGTTTTTTAGTCCCATATTTACTTTTTATGTAATCAATCCACTTTTTCCAGTCTCTTTTGTATCTCTCGTTTGAATGTTCTTTGAGATATGCTGAGATTTTGGCCATTTCGGCTAAGTTCATAACTTTCAAAGTCCATTCTTGAATTATAGGTAAATCTTTCTTCTTCCAATACTGCGCCACCAAGAGTCTTGCTGCCGTTATTAAATACAGGATCAAATTAGTCTCTGCTACTGTAAAATCAATACATATACCCAGTAAAAACAACTGGGGGGTAAATTTTATCCTTCTTTTGAAGATGTTTTGCAGGATCCACCATATTTTTATCCAAAATGCCTTAACATTACGACATGTCCACCATATATGAAAATATGTAGCATCACAAGAACCACATCTCCAACATTTAGGTTGAACATTTGGATACATAGAGGCAAGCTTTTTAGGATCTAGGTGCCATCTATAAAACATCTTATAAAAATTTTCTCTCAAGTTTTGTGCTTGTGTAAATTTCACATTTCTTACCCAGATTCTTTCCCATGTTTCAAGCATTATTGGTTCCTCGACATTCTGAGCCCATTTTATCATACAATCCTTAATCAGTTCCGTTTCAGAATCCATCTGTACTAATACATTATATATCCTCTTTATATGCATTGAGCTTTGATCTCTTATTTGTTTAAACAAATTATCCTCAACTTTTACAAAGCCAATTTTTTGATCTGTTTTCCACCTAGCTTGTAGTTGACCATACTGAAACCACGTTTGAACTACCTTCTCTTCTTTAAGTACCTCTAAAGATTTTAGTTCCATCACCCCTCTTTCTGAGATAAGAAGTTGTCTATAGGTGGTTCTATCGAGTTTTTGTTCTACATTCATATTTTCAATTGCATGTCTAGGAATTGCCCACATGGGCACTTTATCATTTAGTTTATATTGATATTTTTTCCAAACCCGCAATAAAGCATTTCTTAAGATGTGATTTTTAAATTTCTTATCCGTTTTTTTGTTAAATAACAGGTAAGCATGCCAACCATATAACAAATCATATCCCTCGATATTCAAAATTCTGCCATTAGTTAGATGAATCCAATCACTAATTGCAGATAATGCCACTGCGTCATAGTATAATTTTAAGTTAGGTAATTTCAATCCTCCTCTTTCACGTGCATCTTGCATTATTTTCATCTTTACCCTCGGCTTCTTTCCTGCCCACACAAATTTGTTGATACCCTTCTGCCATTCTAGAAGATTCGCATCTCTTTTAAGTATTGGTAACATTTGAAAAAGAAATAAAAATTTTGGTAAAATGTTCATTTTTACTGCCGCTATTCTACCCAGCAAGGACAAATGCAGTTTTCCCCACCTTTTCAACTCCAACTGTGTACTATGCCAAAGTGATTCATAATTATACTTGTATAATTTCCCATTTGAGATTAAAATATTAACTCCAAGATATTTAACTTTTTTAACTACCTCACATCTTAGCGTCGCCCCCAGTTCTTCCTTCTGTTTGATAGTCATATTTATAGCTATTATTTTGGTTTTTCCTAGATTTATTTTAAATCCCGAGACTTGACCATATTGATTGATCGTATTCAATAATACCTTACTAGTTTCCTGCGGTTGCTCCAATATTATAACCAGATCATCCGCAAATGCACGAACTCTATATTCTTGCTGTCTAATTTTGATCCCTTTTAAACCGCCCAGGCCCCGTATCTTATTCAACAGTATTTCCAAAGTTATAATAAACAATAATGGGGACAGAGGACAGCCCTGTCTTGTACCTTTTTCAATTTGAAAGGAGTCTGTCAGACTTCCATTGACAATGATCTGGGCTGTTTGCTGCTGATATATTGCACCAATTGACCGTAAAAAGCCATCTCCTATCTGCATTTTTTGCAATGTCTTCAGCAGGAATTGCCAATTAACTCGATCAAAGGCTTTCTCCGCATCCAAAAATATGAATGCGGCCGGGATTTGATTGTTCTTTCCCAGGTATTCTAAAGCGTTGATAATTAATCTAACGTTATCCTTCATCTGTCTGCCCTGTATAAAACCAGTTTGATCGGTATGTATCAGTTGCTGAGTTACCCCCATTAGCCTATTTGCTAATATTTTAGTAAAAATTTTATAATCTACATTGAGTAATGAAATAGGTCTGTAATTTTTTGGTTGGGTAAGGTCTTGATCTTCTTTGGGTATCAACGATATGAACGCAGTCTTCCACGAGGGAGGCACTTTCCCTCCCGATTGAATTTTATTGAATAGTTCTCTGAGGGGTTCTACCATTTCTAACTGTAGATATTTATAATAAACAGCTGTTAAACCATCTGTACCTGGTGCTTTCCCTAACTTTAATTGTTTAATTGCCTGCAAAATTTCCCCAGAGGTTATAGGTTGGTTCAGCTTATGCCTATGTTCTTCTCTGACTAGGGGGATTTCCTCTTTATCTAGGTATTTGTCTATATCTCCGTCCTTAATTTTATCCCCTTTATACAACTCTGTAAAAAATTCCCGAAATACCTTTTGAATCTCTTCCTGTTGAAACACTTCTTTCCCTCTGTAACACAATTTGGATACATTTCGAGCTTTCCTTTTTTTTCTAATCTGATAAGCCAACCACCTACCGGGTTTATTTGCATTGCAGAAAGTATTATGTTTAGCATATAATAAACTAGTAGCTACCTGGTCAGAGATCAGCATATCAAACTGAGATTTTAATATAGCAATTGTTTCCCTAATCTTTGTATCTCCTGGATTCAATGTTAATTCTGACTCTTTCCCTTTAATTTCCTCTTCCAATTCTTTTCGTTTTTGCCCTTGTTTGTATCTATGTATTTTATTTATATTCATTAATACTCCTCTCATATACGCTTTGCTTGCATCCCATACATATTCCAAAGATGTACCCTTGTTCATATTGAAGACAAAATATTCCGATAGCAATTTTTTACAATCATTAACATACTTTTCATATCTAAATAAATTTTCATTCAACCTCCAGGACCTTCTTGCCTGGGCTACCCTTCCCAATTCCATCCAGACTGGATTATGGTCTGAAAGAACTCTCGCCATAATCTTTGTCTTCTTCACCCTACAAAGTAAATCACCTGGTAAGTCACAGAGCCTTAAGCCTTTGGGGAAAGTTGCTGTGACTTTGCCATGGATAACTTCTCAGATTCCCCTTGAAGGCACCAGCCCTCCAGACATGTCCGGATGGGTTGAAGTAAGTCTGTAGAAAACAAAGGCACATGGATTTCTGGCTGGGTGTGACTCTTCTATGGGTCTTCCTGAGGTCCTGCCATTTGACACACTTTTCAACTAAAGGTTCCAGATGCAGAGTCCAAGGAGAAGCAGGTAAGAGCTGAATGAAGAAAGAACATCAGAAAAGAGAACCCATGGTCAGCTAAGGTGGTGGGAGATGTGTTGAGAGAGCTACAGCTTCCAGGGCAGGAATAATGAAGATGCTGACATTGTTGTCACTCCCCACTAAGCATGAACAGCACAAAAAGGGCTTTCCACCAAATTATGGGAAGGATAGGATGAGGCCAAGAGAGTCAAAGGAGCAGAATTCCACCTTCAGAATGCTAAAGAAAGAATTGCAATTTGTCAAAGGGCAGTTAAACATTTGTAACAATATCTTGGGGTATAATAAAATTCCTTCCTAGCCATGTTATTTCCTGGATCTAAATATCTCCAAACAGGTTCAAGCCAGATATGTTGAGGCTGTATATTCAGAGGCAATTATATGCTTGGCACCAAATGGTGAGTCATACTTTCCTTTTCAGGAGAAAATTGCTGCTCTCAAGGTGAAAAGGCTGAAAAGCTGACCTCAGTCGTTGGGTTTCTGATCTGAATTCCCAAGTGGCACAACCACTTTGCATTGCCCAAGCCCACTGTGGTCTGGCTAGGAAACTCTGCACTGCTCCCCATGCAGCCATATTTTCTGGGAAAGGGGCAGCTGCATCTCCTCTCCAGCATAACAGTGGTCCATATTCCCCACACAGGGAGGCACAGGGAGGAGAAAAAGATTCCTGGACAAAAGGAAGGGGCATTAAGCACACCCAGAAAGGATGGCACTCTCTGACATGTTTACCTGGGCAGATTGTCACATCTGTGTACACACACATGTTATGGAAACCTCTTTCTTCAAAATTTTAACCCGCTTCCGCCCCACTCCCATTTTCTTGTCTTTGAAAGAATGCGTTGTGTTTTTACAAAGTATTTGTTTTTGTATATTATAATTTCCTTGGAGTTTAAAGTGTGTGTATGATGGCTCAGGGGTTAAAGATGTTGGGCTTGCCAGCTGGAAAGCTAACAGCCTGGATTTGGGTCCCAGGTTACATGCGTCAGGGTGAGCTTCTGTTATTTGCCTCAGCTCCTACCCATCTAGCAGTTGGAAAGCATGCAAGTGTGAGTAGATAAACAGGTACCATTTCAGTGGGAAAGAAACCATGTTCTGTGTGCCTCAGTGCATTAGCCATGCTGGCCATGTGACCAGAGAAGCATTTTTGGACAATGCTGGCTCCTTTGACTAAGAAACAGAGATTAGCATTGCCCCTTACAGCCCAACTGCTATGTGGAAATTGATCAGAAGCTACACATTGTTGGAGAAGTACTTTATTCATTCCCTGAAACTCCAGCCTCATCCATAAAGGGCACAGGAACAAACACTCAATCAGCCACTTACGAGAATTCCCCCATGTCCATTTCTCTCTGGAAATTTTATTTTATTTTAATTTAAACCCAATGTATTCAAGGAGAACAGTTGCAAAAAGCGTGGAAGTGCCAGGGAATACCTTCTCCTGAGACAAGACAGGGGCACATCCCCTTTGCACCTCTGGCCCTGCCAGTGCCTGATGTTAGCCTAGCAGCCCCTCTCCAGCCACCTTCCAGGCCTGATGCTGGCTATGTCTGATTCCTGGCTGAGCACAGGAGAGGCTAAACTGACCATGCTCCTGAATGCTCCTTCCATGGTGGAATGAGACAACTCACCATGGCCAACTCACTGTGGGACAATTCAACAATTCCATTTAAATATTTAAAATAATTAAAGATATATTTTAATTTTTGTCATTCACATTTCATTTTCCCCTCCTTTGACATCCTTTCTTTAATTATTCCATTCCACTTTTTTAATTATTCTATTCATTAATTTCTTGGATATTAATGTAAATCTTGTTCCACGGTGAGTTGTTCTGTAACAAATTGGCCATGGCAAGTTTGCTGTGATGAGTTGGCTATGGTGAGTTGTCATGACAGAGACCCTTCGAAGGAAACCCTTTGCTGCCATCATCCTTTGCCATGCTGGAATGGATGTTTTTGTGCCAGCCCACCTGGCCCCTTCCTCGCAGGGTGATGAAAAGGCTTTGAGAAATCTTTCCTTTTTTTTTTTAACAAATGAAGTTTTTTATTTTTTGTTACATAGTTAAAATTCTTTTGTAAACAGAGTGTTGTCTGGTTTTCCCTCTTTAACATTTTCACATATACATAATTCATTTTACATTATATTGCCATTTCCAATTTTAGCCGTATTATTTTCTTCCCATATTTTCCAACTTTTAATTTTTATTATATACATAACAATGTCATTTTTATCCCTTTAGAAATAAACCAAATTTATCATTTCCTTCCCATCTATTTTCTATAAGTAACATGTATCTTCAAATTCAGTTTTTTATATAATAAACAATTTATTTAATTAATTTACACAATTAATATTAGTATAGTTCACTCACATCTTAATTAACTACATACCATTGCCGTGATTAATATATTTCATTTCATTTTACTAATCCCCTGTTCCTAGTCCCCCCCCTCTTTTTCTTCCTTTTATATGTATTATATCTTTCCTTCTGAATCTTTTCTATCACTTTTTGTTAGATTGTTTAGATGAATCTCCCCCAAAAATTTCCTTTTTGCTTCCTACGATTTCTCTCTTTATTTTTGGCTAATTTCTTTTTTGGATACCATTTTCTTTTTCCCCCTAGCTTTGAGAAATATTTCCTGAGCTTCAGGATCTACTGCCTGAACCTATTGCCTGAATTTATCTGGAATTTGAAATCCTTGGACCTAAAGCTCCAGATGGAATTTCCTCATCACTTCCACCATCTGCGTGGCTTCTGCATCCTTAAGGCTCTTCCTCCTTGTTAATGTCACCATTTGTAGCACGAATTCTTTCCATTTTGCCTTTTTATCTTTGCACGCATTGACCTGAACGGAGCTGCCAATGCTGATCTGTGGGGAGCTGAGTGAGAGGTGGGAGGACCCAACTTTTAGCTGCCTTGGGCCCCCTTTTGTAGCTTCCTTGATGGCATAATCTTTTTCATTCTCACTTTCTCACTTCTTAGCACAGCTTCTCAGTCAAGTGTTCCATGATTTATTGTTCCATTTTAGTCATTATTCCAAGCTAGTTTATGCTCTTTTAAAAAGGGTTAAAATAAAAAAACCACTCTGTTGTGGCAACAGCTGGGAATTCAAAGGCATCTGGAAAGCACTAAAGAGAGAAGGAGGAAACAAAGACCAAGAGGAGCATTTCTGCACTTGCCGTTTCCCCAGATTTCAGGAAGGAGAGCAGCTCCCAGAGGTCTGTGATTTGAGTTTCTGCTTGGTTCCTGGAGCAGATCCACAATCAATGCACAAATTGGGCTGAATCAGAATAGAGCTGGAAGGGACCTTGGAGGTCATCTAACCCAACCCCCTGCTCAAGCAGGAGATCCTATACCATTTCAGACTCTCCTGTCTCTTCTTTAAAACCTCCAGTGATGAAGCACCCCCAACTTCTGGAGGCATGCTGTTCCACTGGTTCATTGTCCTCACTGCTAGGAAACTTCTCCTTAATTTCACATTGCTTCTCTCTTTGATTAGTTTCCATCTATTGTTTCTTGTCTTGCCTTCTGGTGCAAGAAAATAGGTTGACCCCCTCAGAATAACAGAATAACAGAGTTGGAAGCAACCTTGGAGGTCTTCTAGTCCAACTCCCTGCTGAAGCAGAAAACCCTACACCATTTCAGATAATGGTTGCCCAGTCTCTTCTTAAATACCTCCGGTGATGAAGCACCCACACCTTCTGGAGACATGCTGTTCCACTGGTTCATTGTTCCCACTGCTAGGAAGTTTCTCCTTAATTCCAGGTTGCTTCTCTCCTTGATTAGTTTCCATCCATTACTTCTTGTCCTGCCCTCTGGTGCTTTGGAAAATAGGTTGACCCTTTCTTTTTTGTAGCAGCCCCTCAAATATTGAAATACTGTTCTCATGTCCCCCCTGCCCCTAGTCCTCCTTTTCTCTAGACTAGCCAAACCCAAATCATGCAACGTTCTTCATATGGGTGAAGGACAGATTGGTACGCAGTGGACCTTGGTGCCTCTCCTGTCCTCCAGTTCTCAGCAAAGCCAAATTGCTGATGGGTTATCAGTGAATTCCCTAGAAAAGCCACAGGCTCAGCAGATGCTCAACAGGGGTGGTTCTCCTGGGATTCATGATATGGACCAAACATTTAAACAACTTTGGAGCAATGGGGAGGAACATGAGATTCCAGTTCTGGAATGTGATGAATGCTCTGGAAGAGAGCTAGGGCCGTCCGACATTTCCCAGCCACCGGAGAGGCAGCTGCCTTTGGAGGCTGAGATAGGTAGGGGGGGGAGAACAGCTGGGGCCTGTTCCAGATGCACATATGCGCAGAGCAGTTAGAAGAGGTGAGCAACGAGGACAAGGAGTCGACTTGGGAAGCAAAGCACACGTGGATGCTGAATGGCCCCTCCCTGGCTGGGGAATAAATGGACGGAAAGGGGAGTGGTTTGTCGTAGGAGACAACAGTTTGTATTTCTGAAGATTTTGCTCATGGTCTTTCGTGCCACAAAGACTGCCTGCGAGAACTTAATTTGCAGCCTTTCGGGTGGGAGCTCACAGCCTTGCAAATTATCGCAAGGAACTCATAAGGTCTGTCTTGCAGTTAACTCCTTGAAGGACTATTGCCTGGACTTTTCAGTGGGTGAATGCAAATATTTCACAAGAGGTAAATAAAGAGAAGTTTTTTTGTGAGAAGGAGTCTGTTTCTTGCTTCTGCTAAGGATGGGTCAGAACATAATCATTCATTTGAAAAACATCATGTTTTGGTTTATGAGCCTGCAGTCTCCTTCTCCTCTCTGGGTCTATGATTCCCTCACATTTGTTTATTGTCTGCTCCATTTTATCAGTCTACTCCTAACAGAAGACTGTGCTCAAGTGGGATTTGGGATTTGTTGTTCAGCATGATGGTGAATCCTACCATTCTGGACAATTTTTGTCCACATTCCCATCTCCCTTTTTTGGGGAACGGTGGTTGAGAAGGTGGTGGTGGTGCAGCAACTCCAGAGGCTCCTGGAGGAAATGATTATCTGGACCCTTTCAGCCATTTCTCAGGCCCAGATATGGAACTGAAATGGCATTGGAGCTCTGGTGACACTGGTTGGAATGCTACTTCTACTGACTGCTGGCTGCCTGCAATTTGACAGTTCAAGTCTCACCAGGTTCAAACTTGACTCAGTCTTCTATCCTTCTGAGATTGGTAAAATGAGGACCCAGATTGTTGGGACAAGAGGCTGACCCTGTAAACCACTTAGAGAGGGCTGTAAAGTACTGTGAAATGGTATCTAAGTCTAATTGCTATTGCTAACTCTGTCCACTGCCAGGTAAGTTCAATCCTGAATGGTTCAAGGCTGACTCAGTCTTCCATCCTTCCAAGGTCACTAAAATGAAGACCCAGATTGTTGGGGGCAAGATGTTGACTCTATAAACCGCTTAGAGAGGGCTTTAAAGCACTGTGAAGTGGTATGTAAGTCTAAATACTATTGCTACTACTATTGGTCACACTTATGGATGATCTCTGGTGGGAGCAGGATGGAAGTTGTGCATCCACTCTTGCTCTCCTTGACCTCTCACCATTGACCATAGTATCCTTTGGGGCTGACTTAGGGGGGCGGAGGTGGGCAGCACAGTTTTGTACTGGTTCACTTCCTTCATCCATGGCTGGTCCCAATAAATTTCAATGGGGAGCAAGAGGTTGCTCCTTTATGGGGTGCCATAGGGCTGAAGGTATCTTAGAGGTCTCCTAGTCTAACACCCCACTCCAGTGATGCTCAATGCTCAAGCAAGCAGGTCACAGTATGGCTGAGTGTGGTGTGCATTGACAAGGCAGCGGCATCAAGTAACTGAGGGGACTGTAACTAGAAAATTCTATTAAAGCATGTTTCTTGTGATTCAGAGGCACGTCAAACAGCAGGCTATGATTCCATCTTGCTCCGGGTTCTTTTTCCCCCCCTTTGACAAGATTTAATTCTACCAAATGATGCTTGTGGTCCATGACCCACTTTTCCTTCCCTGCTATCTCGCAACCAGATAACAGCAGCAGCTGAGCAGAAACACGAGACTCCCATGCCCTGAGTGTGTTTTACTAATTTGATTTTGTTATCTCCATATTTAAAAATGATATTGTGTGACAAGCAAGCAATCAGACAAATTAAACAAAATGCTTCCATTCATTCGGCCCCCCACAATCCAGCTAAGGGGCAGATTAAACATACCCATCATAGAAGACATCGCAAAGGGGAAAATGACTGCTGTGTGCAATTCAGTGCATTTTTTCTGGATTTATGTACCCGTTTTTGCACTTACTTACTGGGAGGTGAAGTCAGAGCCAGGAGCAAAGATGAGAAAAGTGGGGGAATCACAAAGCAAGAAAGCACCCGAAGGCAGGACAAGAAACAATGGGTGGAAACGAATCAAGGAGAGAAGCAACCTGGAATTAAGGAGCAACTTCTTAAGTGTGAGGACAATTGAATTTCTTGTGGAACTTTAAACAGGAGACTTCAGATCACAACAAGAAGTTTTGGTCACCATGTTGTAGAAAAAGAGATTCTAAAAAGAGTGCAGAGAAGAGCAACAAAGAGGATGAGGGGACTGGAGGCTAAAACATATGAAGAACGGTTGCAGGAACTGGCTACGTCTAGTTTAATAGAAAGAAAGACTAGGGGAGACAGGATAGCAGTCTTCCAATTTTATTTATTATTTATTTATTATTAAAATTTATATGCCGCCCAATCCCGAAGGACTCTGGGCAGCTTACAAAAGAAAAAAGAAGAAAAAGAACAAGAAAATAAGAAAAGGACAGTTTAAAATTCACAAAACACATGCATTTGTTCTGATTGGGGCTGGACCTCAACAATGAGGTCAACAGCCCCAGGCCTGCCGGAACAGCCAGGTTTTAACAGCTTTCCTGAAGGCCATAAGAGTGGGTAAGGTCCGGATCTCTGGGGGTAGCTGATTCCAAAGGGTTGGAGCAGCCACAGAGAAGGCTCTCCTCTGGGGGCCCACCAGCCGACACTGTCTGGCTGACGGCATCTGAAGGAGGCCCAATCTGTGGGATCTTACTGGCCGTTGGGAGGTATGTGGCAGTAGGCGGTCTCGCAGGTACACTGGCCCTAAGCCATGTAGGGCTTTAAAGGTAATAACCAACACCTTGAATTGTGTCCGGAGACCAATTGATAGCCACTGCAGCTCGCGGAGGATAGGTGTAACATGGGTGTACCTCGGTACACCCAATATCGCTTGCGTGGCTGCATTCTGGACTAGCTGCAGTCTCCGAACGCTTTTCAAGGGTAGCCCCATGTAGAGCGCATTGCAATAATCCAGACTTGAGGTGACAAGGGCATGAGTAACCGTTTGAAGTGCTTCCCGATCCAAATAAGGCCGCAATTGGTGCACCAGGCGAACCTGGGCAAAGGCCCCCCTGGTCACAGCTGACAGATGGTGATCCAGTGTCAGCTGCAAATCCAGGAGGACCCCCAAATTGCGGGCCCTCTCTGAGGGGTGTAAATTTTTGCCCCGCCTGGATTAAGGACGGACTGTCTAGGCTGTCCTTCGGGGGCAGCATCCAAAGCCACTCAGTCTTATCGGGATTGAGCACAAGTTTGTTCATCCCCATCCAGATCCTGACAGCTTCCAGGCATCGGCACATCATGTCTGCCGCTACACTGAGCTGGCACGGGGCAGATAGATACAGTTGTGTATCATCTGCATATTGATGGTACTTTATCCTGTGCTGTCGTATGATCTCACCCAGTGGCTTCATGTAGATGTTAAATAGGAGGGGGGACAAGACCGAACCCTGTGGCACACCACAATTGAGGGGCCTAGGGGTTGACATTTGCCCCCTAACAAACACCGACTGCAACCTGTCAGAGAGGTAAGAGGAGAACCACCGTAAAATGGTGCCTCTCACTCCCACCTCCTCCAGGCATCGCAGAAGGATACCATGGTCGATGGTATTGAAGGCCGCTGAGAGGTCAAGAAGCACCAGGATAGAGGAATGTCCTCTATCCCTAGCCCGCCAGAGATCATCAGTCAGTGCGACCAAAGTGGTTTCTGTGCTGTATCCAGGCCTGAAACCAGACTGAAAGGAGTCCAAATAATCTGCTTCATTCAAGGTCCGTCGGAGTTGAATCACCACCACCTTCTCAACAACCTTCCCCAAAAAAGGAAGGTTGGAGACAGGATGATAGTTTTTCAGGATAGCTGGGTCCAGGGAAGGCTTCTTGAGGAGGGGGTCTTACCACTGCTTCCTTCAATGGTTGCGGGAAAGACCCCTCCTGCAAAGATGCATTAGTAATCGTCTGGAGCCAGCCTCGTGTCACGTCCCTGCTGGTCAAAACCAGCCAGGAGGGGCACGGGTCCAGTAAATAGGTGGAGGCACTCATCGCTCCCATGGCCTTGTCCACTTCCTCAGGGATGACAAATTCGAACTCATCCCAGGAAATCCGATTTAGACTCTCCCTCGGCATCTCAGCTGGTATTGCCCAAGCGGAGTCAAGGTCTGTCCGAATCTGAGTGATTTTATCCAAAAGAAACTGAACAAACTCCTCAGCTCTTCCCTGCAGGGGTTCCCCTGCCTCCTCACCTTTCAGGAGGGAGCGGGTCACCCTAAACAGGGCATCTGGGCGAGATTCTGCGGATGCAATAAGAGCAAAAAAATGTATATATTTTGCCGCCCGTATCGCCACTAGATAAGTCCTGATGAAGGCTCTTAATAGTGCGGTCAGCGCAAGTCTGAGGTGGCTGGGGCCGGTAATGGTTTGGGAGGGAGGGGTTTCTCACTCTTATTCTCCGCGGGGTCTAGAAGTGGTGTAAAAAGTCTGGGGCGGCTAAGGGAGTTGGCGCTAGGTGGAGAGGGCAGGCTCCCCATTCTCCTCGTCCTTGTCCTCTCTCTGTGGGGGGGGGGGGGCGTGTGTCACAGAGCAGCACGTAAGGTAGATTGGCATGGCAAACGTTCCCCATGGCCTGGCATGCTTGGTTGGTCTGCGGCAAAGCGTTGTCTAAAAAGCCAAAATGGAGGCTCAGGGGTTGCCACAAAGAAAAGGGAGTCAAGCTATTCTCCAAAGCACCTGAGGGCAGGACAAGAAGCAATGGGTGGAAACTAATCAAGGAGAGAAGCAACTTAGAACTGAGGAGAAATTTCCTGACAGTGAGAACAATTAATCAGTGGAACAACTTGCCTCCAGAAGTTGTGAATGCTCCTTCACTGGATCTTTTAAAGAAGATATTGGATAGCCATTTGTCTGAAGTGGTGTAGGGTTTCCTGCCTAGGCAGGGGATTGGACTAGATGACCTCCAAGGTCTCTTCCAACTCTGCTATTGTATTGTATTGTATTGTATTGTATTGTATTGTATTGTATTGTATTGTATTGTATTGTATTGTATTGTATTGTATTGTATTGAAGCTTCCCAATGTTCTTCAGGGGCAGTGGTGGGATTCAAATGATTTAACAACCGGTTCTCTGCCCTGATGTTTTTTCTCAACAACCAGTTCACCCAACTACCCAGAAGGTTAACAACTGGTTCTCCTGAAGTGGCACAAACTGGTTGAATCCCGTCTCTGTTCAGGGATAAAATCATGTACAGCACATTCCAAGACCCAGTTATTAGATGGCCAAGGCATGGAAGTTGGTGGACAAAGCCTCTTCTTCCAGGGGAGACCATAAAGGGTGCAGAAAAGGCCCCTTGGGCTACATATATTGGCTGATTCAACAAAAAGCTGCAAGTCTAAAAGTTGCCCACAGGGTGAACAACACTGGCTAGGGCAGGGATGGGGAACGTTTCTGTCCTTGCCTGCCAAAATTGTGTGCGTGCGTGTAATAGCGCCCGCACGTGTGCCCCATACCCACAATGCAATGCACCCCACCCTCCTGTGCATGCAACCCCCAGCACATACATGCATGACCCCCCCACGCATGCACGCATGACCCCCCACGCTGGGTGGGAGTTTTCTCCCTCCCCAGGCTCTGGAGGTTTTCCTCAAGCCTCGGAGAGGGTGAAAATGGCCTCCCTAGGAGGCACTCTGGAGACCGGAAACATGCCTGCTTTTGGCACCAGGAGGCTTCAGGGAGGGCCTCCGGAAGGTCGGGGGAGGCTGTTTTCGCCCTCCCAGAGGCTCGAGGAAAGTCTCCATAGCCTGGAAAGGGCAAAAAATGGGACTTCTGGAAGTTCCATCTTTTGCCCTCCCCAAGCTCCAGAGGCTTCCCTGGAGCCTCTGGGAGGGCGAAAACAGCCTCCCTCAGCCCTCCGAAGAGGCTGAAAATTAGCTGGCCAGCATGCGCATGCACACTGGAGCAGTGGTGGGTTTCAAAATTTTTAAGAACCTCTTCTGTAGGTGTGGCCTGCTTTGTGGGAGTTGCTTGCCGGCCATGTGATCGGGTGGGAGTGGCTTGCCAGCCATGTGGCCAAATGGGAGTGGCTTGGTAGTCATGTGACTGGGTGGCATAGCCAACTTGTAAAATGTGATGAAACTCACTTAACAACGCTCTTGCTTAGCAACCAAAATGTTGGCTTAGGAACTCTGGCATTGAAGTGTGCAAGTCTTAAAGTTTTCCAGTTACAAGACCCTTACACCCCTAACCCTTTAGGAAAAAAAAACCCAGGAGTGTTCAAACTTGACAGCTTTAAGACTTGTGGACTTCAACTCCCAGAATTCCTCTCGCTTTTCATCTTGATGATGTGCGAACAGGCAGGGGGAGGGAGCTGGAACCGGTTCTAAATGGCACTATAGATTTGTGGAACCTCTTCTATAGAAGAGGTTAGAACTGGCAGGAACCTACCCCTGACTGAGGCTGACATAGGGCAACGGCTTGTGTGCTCGCAGAGATGGCTCTGTGTGTCACCTGTGGCACATGTGCCATAGGTTCGCCATCACGGGGCTAGGGGGAACACAACCTGTTAGATCAGGTAATGGAAAGGTACACAAGGCTAAAGGCAACAACAGCTCTTTATTATAACGCAAGTGAGAACAATCCAGCGAAGGTTGAGTCTGACAGCAGCCCTTTTATAGGGAGCTTTCAGACCCTTCGACCAATGAGATTAAACCTCTGTTCCCACCGGAACAGAGGAACTTGATGGAAACCACTATAACTGAAGCTAGTATCTAACACAACCCTTCCTCTATCTTGCTGCCATTAAGGCTTCTTGGCCTTGGTTTGCTACTCAAGCAATAAGATGCTGATAGAAGAAAGCTAGGGCTGGGGCTGTGGAAGGCGGCCCTCCTTCCTCTTGACTCATTTGCGTGCATGCACACACATACACACACAGACCCACACACCCTTTCCCTGGCTTGGCCCTCTTCCTGTCCTTTCCTTCATCCCTTTGAACCCTTCATCCCTTGGAGGGCTGCCCCTTTCCGCTTCTTTGTCCCTTTGCCTTTGTCTGACCTGACACGGCTGCAGCCATCCTACTACACATAACTTTCCCATGCAATGCAGCCTGGAAAAGGCGGCTTTGCTTGCAGGATTTGGAAATTAGCTCCTTGCTGATGAAAAGTATTTCATCCTTTTGTCCTAAAGCCCCACCCTCTGAATGGAAACCTCCCTTCTTCCATCAGAGAAGATGTCAACTTGCAAGGGCTGAGCAAAGCACCCAATTAGAGAGAAAAGTTGGCCTTCCTTCTCCTACCTGCTCTTTTCCCCCTTTGAAAGAGGTAATTGATTCTCGGTCAGAGCCTGAGCAATTGCAAAGGTCTTCAGTGGAATGAAAAAAGTTCATAAATCATCCAAATTAAAGCTTTGGGGGCAACTCTAGCAATTTTGCTTACATCAAAGAAACACAGAAACTACAGCAGCTTTCAAATATATCAGGCTCAATGTGTCCTTCTGCACTCTCCTGAAATCACCACATCTCTTAATTTTACTGGGTCAGTACAACCTAGATTGGGCCCCTGGGCATAATTCTGCTTTGCTTTCCCACAACCTGGAGATAGACTCTTAGGAAGAGCTTGATAACTCCTGTGCAAGTCCTTATGTGACTCTGGGTTTGTTATGCAAGAAGTTGCAGAGTGATGCTCCAATTCTGAAGTCACATGGCAGTAGACAAGATAGCCACAAGATTAAGGATTGTCACTTGTAGACATCCAGTTTTCTGTGCTTCCTACATGGGATCCACCCTACCACAGGTAACCCTAACCCAGGGACGTGCAGTCACTAGAGGCAAGGGAGGCGGAGCCTCACCAGTCTCCTCAGGAAAAAGAAAGAAATTTAAATATTTTTTTAAAAATAATTAAAAGCAAGATAGTTGCTACCAGATTCCAGCTCACAGTGGCTTGGTGTCTGCTTAGTGTTAACCAAAGCAGGAGGCGAGAAAACTCGGGGCCTCTTTTCCATAAGGAATTTTTCGCCTTCTAAAAGTTAATAAAGAGTTAAAAGGCAAAGAAGTTCAGATGGAAAAGAGGCACTAATTCTCCCACCTCCTGATTTGGAAGCAGCCAATCGTGTCTTCTTGAGCACGCTTACGTTGGGCGGGGCGTGCTTCAGAGGAGAGAGGAGTGGGCGAGAAGGAGGAGGCTGCCTCTTTGCTGCAGACCTGGGCGCTTGGCGGCTCCCGCGATGCAAAGTGCCCCACCATCCCCGATGCTGCCGCCTGCTGCCCCGGCCTGCTTCTCCAGGCTCCGCCGCTGGAAGTCCCGGATCGCCTCTGGGGGAAGGCTGGGTGAGAAGCGGAGCGAAGCTTCTCTGCGGCCTCCCGGTGCTGCCCAGAGGCTCTTGCAGGAGCACGTGTCAGTGGCCGGTGGCCTGGAGCGGCCCCGGCTGTGAGACAAGGGAGCACTTAAAGCAGCTGCTGCCACTGCCGCCACCACCCCTCCTTCGCCCGGCTATTTTAAGTGCTCCCTTGTCTCACAGCCGGGGCCGCTCCAGGCCGCCGGCCGCTGACACGTGCTCCTGCAAGAGCCTCTGGGCAGCGCCGGGAGGCCGCAGAGAAGCTTCACTCCGTTTTTCACTCAGCCTTCCCCCAGAGGCGATCCGGGACTTCCAGCAGCGGAGCTTGGAGAAGCAGCAGACGCAGGCTGGGACAGCAGGGGGGGGGCAGCGGGACACTTTGCATCGCGGGAGCCACCAAGCACCTTTGCTGCAGACCCGGGCGCTTGGTTGGTCCCGCGATGCAAATCCCCCCCCCCGCCGAGGCTGACCGCTGCCCTGCTGAGCCTCACCAGGTATCAACCTCACCGCACGTCACTGCCCTAACCCTATGGTTCGGACCAGTCCAGATGAATAAATAGTAACTTGGCTGGACATGTATAGTTCTATCCTGGGTGCCGCCATCTTTATTTTCTGTTCTGCACATGCGCAGAACAATCTTCATTGGAAAAATGTAATTCCCCCCCACTTTTTTTAATGGCGTGTGCATGCCAGTCACAGAGAGGTCCCAGAGATGGGCCATTTTTTCCCCAAAACTGAGACATTTTTGCCTTCCCCAAGCCTCCAGAAGCACTTTGCAGGTTTCAGCAAAGCTGGGGGAAGGCAAAAATGCCTCAATTATTGTGAAAAACAGGCCATTTTCCACCCATTTTTTTTTGCAAAAGTGGGGTTTTTTCCCCTTCCCCCAGCCCTGCTGAAACCTGCAGTGTATCTGGGGGCCAGGAGGGACATTTTTTTTCCCTTACTGGGTAGTTCGCAGGCGCTCCCTTAGTGTGCGTGAGTGATGTCAAGTTGGCCATACCCACTCAGTCACATGCCCACATCTAGCCACATCCACTGATCTGGTAGTAAAACATTTTCAAACCCACCCCTGCACCCTACCTATGTGAGGCCTATAAGGAGCAAGGTCAGAAGAAGGAGTCTACTCCCAGACGTATCTCTGGCAAGGACCAGGTTCATATGTTGGCTGTTCATTGCATAGAGAAAAAAAAATGCAACTGGTGCATGGAAGCTCCCAACAAAGAAAAAAGACGTCAGATTTAAACCACTAGGTTGCTAGGCTGCACGTTCATTGTTTGAGGCTTAGGTTGGCAGTGGCTGGTTTTCTGCAACACTGCACCTTTTTCCAGCACGTCTGGTCTTAATAATGCTTTTTAATAAATAATACTGTTGGGGAGATATGTGAAAAGAGCCAATTCCAATAATAGAATGTCTATGGAGATTCTCAGTCATCCAGGTCCTAGTTGTCTTAAAGGGGCTTTAAAACATTTCGCTTCTCATCCAAGAAGCTTCAACAGTTCTAATGGTGATGGTGGGGGAATGGAAGGATAGGCACTGACAGTTGAAACTGGATGATGGAGTAATGGAAGGATAAACCCCCAAGTGGCCTTCAGAGCTCCCAGGATCATTAGCACACTCTCTGGACGCTCTTGAGGCCACTTGGAGGTTTAATCTTCCATTCCCCCTCCCATCCAGTCTCAGTACTTATCCCTCCATTCCGCCACCCACTCCCACCCTAGACTCCCTGCAAGTGGTGGGTTACAGCCAGTACGCCCCGGTACGGGCATACCGGTGCCTGCTAGGACCAGCAGGTACCATTCCAGTACGGTGCTGTGGAGGGCCCACCAGCCCGTCCACCCTCCTTACCTGTATTTGACCCTACCGGGCCATTTCCACACACATGCAGCAAACGGCGCCTGCGTGACGCTCTGCCGAGCAGCTGGAGCATCTCAGAGCAGTGGTGTGCATGAGTGTGCAGCACATGTGCACGTGGTGGTAAGTCCCATATCTTATAATATTGTTTATCTTCTTGTTCTCTAATTTCAAATGTCAATTTACTCACTTCAGCACATCCCATTATTTTCTGAATGACTTAGGAAGTCTTATTATTTTTGAGGTGCAGGAGGCGGGGAGTGTGGTCACCCCAAGGCTGCTCCTGTGCTGCAATATTTTTGGGGAGGGCTTATTGTATGGGGAGGGCTTATTTTCGGGGAAACAGGGTAGCTCAGGTTGAGTGTTGAAGTCCTAACTGCGGCTAGAGCTGGGCTGTTTGCTTGTAGACATTTTTCTCCCTGACCAACCACAAACAAGAACCCAGAGAGAAAATGATTTTCCTTGTTTTGATTCTCTTCTGTACAGCATAATCCATTTTGAATCTCATGCAGATTTCATGGAGGGAAATTGGAACCAAGTGCCATCCCTCCTAAGCGCCTGAAGCTGAATTGCCTGGAAAGAATTGAAGCTGGTTTCTCCTACCCTTGTAAGCATAATTACCTTACCACTCCAGCAAGACAGGAAAATATCTATATTTCAAAGGACGATTTCAGTCTTCATATTAAGAAAAATCCACAGTGGAGGTTTTTAGAGTGTAAAGTGCTTTCACTCAGTTAATTCTTGGTTAAATGTGAATTCTTTGGGGTGCTACTTTCTATGAAGAAGGAAATAAAGGAGGAGGGAGGGAAGCTGATTGGACTGACTGGTTAGATTTTCAAGACAAACTAGGCCACTCAGTCTAATTGGAATTATATTTATTAAGATAATCTCGGGCCATAGAATTATTTGGTTGCCTGCTAAATATAACAATACCAATTTATAAATTGTGATCAGCATAAAACTGGATTATATTTGCAACATTCAGCATTCAAAATACATTTTTATTTTGGCAAATGCTGGTTTTTCCATCGACATTTATTTCCTGCTTTTGTGGAAAACATTAATGCAAAAAGTAAGGGTCAACATTAAATATTTATTTTGCTCATAGATGAAATTTAAAAATAAAATTAAGAAAATCATGTTCAGAGACTTTAAAATGAGCTTTATCTATTTGGTCACCAACTTTATTCATGCTTTACATTCTCCCAAAAAAGTTAAATCTCCCCCTTACACTATTTATAGGAATGAATTTATTGATGGCTTCTTAAAATGATGAGGAAGGACCAGGGGTCAGTAACACAAGAGAGGATCTGCAAGCAAAAAAAGCTTTGAGTGGCTGGTTGTTGCCCTTCAATTCTTCATCCCATTCACAGCTTGTGGGAAGGACAGCAGGGCCAGCTCTGGGCTTCTTCCCAGTGTCTCCCCCTATGACCCACTCTGATCCTAACTGGATAAAGTTGGGAGGGAAACAGACCAGGTGAGTCTCAAGCATTCTTTTCCCCTCCCCTCCTCTTCCTTCTCTCCTGCGTGAAAATTCTGATGATGAGGATGATGAAGATAGATAGATAGATAGATAGATAGATAGATAGATAGATAGAAATTTCTAAACTCTGCCTCTGCCTCTGCCTCTGCCTCTGCCTCTGCCTCTGCCTCTGCCTCTGCCTCTGCCTGTCTGCCTATCTGCCTGCCTGCCTGCCTGCCTGTCATCCGTTCAATCTGTCCATCCATCCCCCTACCTACCTACCTACACACCCAACCAACCACCCACCTATTCTATCTATCTATCTATCTATCTATCTATCTATCTATCTATCTATCTATCTATCTATCTATCTATCTATCTATCTATCTATCTATCTATCCATCCATCCATCCATCCATCCATCCATCCATCCATCCATCCATCCAGCTGCTTCCGGTCAGGTGCAGAGGTGCGGAGACAAAGATCACCTTGGCTTCTAGAAAAGAATGACAACAACACATTCCACAATTCTACTCCTTTCCATTCCCCCTCCCAACTACTACACTAATGAAACAGCATATTGAAATAAGAGAGAATGTGGCAAGCCAAAGATCCTAAAAGGGATATAACTTCAAGCCTGACACTGACATTGATCTGGACTGCCTTGCAGAGCTTTTCCTTCCCTTCCTCTTATCCCCAGTGATGGTCAAGGCAGAGCAGCTGTCGGTTTCCTTCTTTCCTCCCAGAGTTCGCTCATGCTTTGCTAACTGCCCTGGTTCTCCTGGCCATGCCTCACCAAGCCCGGCTTCCAGACTGGCGCAAAAGGCAGTCAGGCTCATCAGTACCACTGAGTTGCATCAGTGACAAGGCCCCCAGTCATTTCCAGTGGCTGAATGCTGATTTGGGATGATAATGCAATGCAGACTCTAGAAGTGATTGAAACAGATTTGTGCAATATCCCTTTGGATGGCATGAAGGTGACTGTCTGGTAGCAATCCAACTAATGATTCTGGTTTCAGAGCAGGCTGAAATAGAATAGAATAATGCAGTTGGGCAGGACCTTGTAGGTCATCTAGTCCAACCCGCCACCCAAGCAGGAGACCCTACAGCATTTCTGACAGATGGCAGTCCAGTCTCTTCTTGAAAATGTCCAGTGATGAAGCTCCCACAACTTCTGGAGGCAACTTCTGTTCCATTGGTTAATTGTTCTCACTGTCAGGAAATTCCTCCTTGAATCTCTCCTTGATCGGTTTCCATCCATTATTCCTTGTCCGGCCTTCTCCTTGACCCTCCACAGTTCCCACCCTCAGCACTTCTTGATGTCTGAGGGCTAAAACTGATCCAATGTGGAGGTACAACCCATTGCTGTGTTGGCCTCCTCTCTGTCTGCTCACAATGAAAGTACAGCATAGGGACATGACAATGCTGGATTTTATTTTAAGAACACAAAAGTGAATGTGTAATTTGCATTTTGTTGTGTAAATAGCCAAAAACCCAAATCTTTAGCTTGATGGAGAGTTGTAGTTGGAGAAAATGATCAAAACCATGTCACACAGGAAAGTGGGTTTCCATTCACAAAGAAATAATTATGGTTAATTTAATTCATTGTAGCGTTTAATATAGAAAAGCTTTTCTACAGAGACTGGGAAAAAAGCCAACATTTATAAATAAAGGGATTTTATTTTAAAAGCTAATGTAGTAGACAGGATGCTTTGGGGTTATTTTATCTTTTTCTTTCTTTCTCTGCCTTTCTTTTAACGTGCATGCAAAGCTGGCCTTGTATCAGCAGAAACAAGTAGAGGCGGGCACGGAATTGGCTGCTATCTGCAGTTTACAAATTGCTTTTAAAAAACCACACAATATCGTATTCCTTCAGAACACAAATGGCTTTTAAAAACCTGCTTCGTTTCCTTTCTCTTTTTTTCCAGACATTATTTATGTTAGTATCCCTGGTGCAGATTTGCCAGAAGGGCTTTAAGGCCACATTTATCCCACAGTTTAAAAGTTTAACAATGATCTCTGTCTCTGCAGGGAATCCCATGAATCACAGAAAGGTGCTAAAATACAGAGGCTGAAAAGAACCTGAACAGCATTGCCAACAAACCATGGTTCTTCGCAGACAATATAGACAATAACCGATGGGCTTCATCAGCAACAAAGATGATGCTAACTATCAGAATCCCATAACTCTCCAGAACAGATTTTAAGGATGGGCTAGGATAAAGATCTGGACAATGCTCTCTTGGGTGAAATTCAGAGGTAGGTTCCTACTGGACTGGTTTGGCCGAGTAGGTAGTAACTCTGCCTGCCACGCCTCTGAACCAGTTCTGTCAGCGGTGGCACCACCTTGATTTTTGGCTCTGTGCATTTGCAGAACAATGTAATTTCTTTACCTTTTCTAATGTTGTGCTCATGCACAGACCCTTTTAGATGCAAAGAGCGCAAAAGAATTTGCACGCCGAACCAGCAGAAATGCCATCAGCAACCCACCCTTGGTGAAATTACTGAACTTCCAGAAAGGAGAGATGCCATAATCACACAACACTAACTTCTAGGACCTCCTGAGAAAACAAACTTGGTCAAGTCTACAAGATCCCTCCCCCAATTGTCAGTGATCTTGTTGACTGATTCATTTTGTAACAAGATAAAGAAAAATCAAGGCCCACCTAGTTCTGATCCTAACCAGTATGGAAAAGCTGGTTAAGATGGGGGAGGAGTGGGAACTTTGTGAGAAAATGACAGTGCTATATTGAGATTCTAGATACTCCAGAAAGGGAAATTGAAGCCTAGTCCTGTTGCACTCTAGATTTCAAGAGGGTTAATTGTGATCACCTTAGCAAGATTCCTGTTGTGGCCTGCCAGTGGTCAGCTGGCAGTAGAGTCAGACAGTGAGGAGGTTGGGGAGGAACATGGGCCAGTCCTAGAATCTGGGGAAGGTTCAGATGAGGGCTCTGCATTGGAGGCAGAGAGGGGGCCAAGGCCATCTGGTAGTTATTAGCTGCCTCCAGAGTCTGACATCATCAAAGCAGAAGAACAGAACAGCAAGAACCTGTTCCCAATGTATGCTTGCACAGAGCTGCGGGAGGCAAGACTAATTAAGAAAACTGAGTAAACTTGGGAGTAAGGCTTGGAGATGATTGGCCCTTCCCATAAGACATAAAAGAGGAGTGAACAGGATGTGAACCTTTACAGGAAGCAATTAGTTCATCTAGTCAGTTCAAGCTTTGAGAAGTTCTGTTTGACTCTGTGCTAAGTTTGGCCTTGCTCTGCATTTGGTAATTAGGTCTCTGGCAACATTCCAAGGGAGATAAGGTGGGTGTTTATCAACATTCCCCTGAAAGACTGTGGCAACTCAAGCAGACATCTGTTGGAATCTTCACATAGTGTTTGTGAAGGCTTGCGGACTGGGAATGACCATAATTCACAGCCATATCAATAAAAGAAGGTTTTCGGAACTAAGATTGTGATTTATGCTTTCTCAGAAAGCCTAGGTCAGAATTATTCCAAGGGTAGAAATCCTCAAGTCAAAGGGAGCGAAGGTGGGTCTGGAATATCTAAAAAAACAAGGCATTCATTATAATTACACAGCATTCCAGAAAAACCATGAAGTGTGACTTAGTAAAGCCGTATGGATTCATAGAGCATATTCAATTGAACTGTTAATTAATAAGAGCATGTAGAAGAAATAAAAGATGAGTTGAATTATTAAGGAAGCGTACCTGCGTGTAGCTAATATCTGTAGAAAGAAAGCTGGAATGGCCATAGTGCCAAAGGAACTCTTTCAAAGAGTGGGAAGGGATCTTAGAGGTCATCTATTCCAACTCTCTGCTTGAGCAGGAGAGTCTATACCATTTCAGATATTTGTCTGTCCAGTCTCCTCTTGAAAGCCTCCAGTGATGGGCACCCATAGTTTCTGAAAGCAAGCCATTCCAGGAATCCGATCTGATGAATTGAAGTGTTATCAATTGTTCTGAATGTTGCCTATGCAAGCCCATCATTCAGACAGTCACTTCTGAGTTTCTTGGATTTTGTATGTTAAATACTTGGAGATTTGTGTCTGCCAATAACGTGGCTGTCAGATACATAACTGGCTTCTACAGTAGTTGTGGCATTTGTTTAGAAGAACCTGTCAGTGTCTACACTTTTCCTCCAGCCGATGAAAGACTGAGGAGGTAATAGGGCCATAAAAGCAGCAAGGAGGCCCTCAAAACGAAATCTGAGAAAAACTGGCAACTCCCATGTGTAAACTAGATAACTACTACACTTTCCTCCCAAAAATACTTCGCCTGTGTGAACATTTGCACACCCTCCTGTTTATGCACGTCATTTGCCAATATTCCCCATCCTCTGACATTTTTAGGAAATTAGATGCCATCAGGAGAACAAACTGTGTGTGCAATCCCATCACTGAGTTATTCAAGGCTCTTCCTGGACTTGGTGCAAATCAGTGTCTGAAAACTGAAAATGTGAGGCTTCCCATGGGATTTATGCAGGGCAGGTAACTCATTTAGAAAAAATATACCTTTTTCTCATAAGGAACATTCCTTTCAGGCAGTTGCTCTCCCTGGGGTTTGGTTTTGGGGGCATTACACAGCTGAAATGACTGTAACCACCCCTTGTTTCTGGCATTCAATTTCTAGTCTTGAAAGAATTTACTGACAATTTGTGTTGCATCCTGATGTATCTGGACAGCACCCCAAACAAGGATCTCATTATACATATACATATACACATACACATACACATGCATATACGTATACATCCTCTACAGGATAAAAAATATAAGATATGAAATATAAAATTCTAAAATATTATAATGTATCTTTAGATTACATCTATCTATCTATCTATCTATCTATCTATCTATCTATCTCTATCTATCTATCTATCTATCTCTATCTATCTATCTATCTATCTATCTATCTATCTATCTATCTATCTATCTATCTATCTATCTATCTATCTATCCATCCATCCATCCATCCATCCATCCATCCATCCATCCATCCTCTATCATCTATTATCCATCCGTCCATCTGTCCGTCTGTCTGTCTATCTGTTGGTCACTCCTGGAAGTCATCTTTTACGTTGAGCCTTCAATATAAAAATCTAAAATATTATTAATTTATGTCTAGATTACATATGTATCTGTATATCTCTATCATATCTATCTATCTGTCTATCTGCCTGTCCGTCCGTCCATCCATCCATCCATCCATCCATCCATCCATCCATCCATCTGTCAGGTTGGAAGCCATCTTTTACGTTGAGACTTCAGGCCTGCCACATTTAGTGCTGTGGGAAAATAGAAGATTGTATAGAGCTTGGGAGATATATAGACATAACAACATTCCTGTGAGAGAGTTAAGGCCACTCTGCCCTGCACTTGGAGGAGTGTGACTGGGAGGCATCTCCAGTTGGGATGGTGAGTTGATTGGACATGTGATGGACATGTGGGTGCTGGGCAAGAGCTTCAACTTTCTTTTAGGTGGGGAAAATCTGGAAGCTTTCAGATACAGGTTTTTGCAGATGTGCCCATATGACATCTGTAATAAAATGGAACTCTGAGGAACTTCAAGCTTCGGAGTCTTCTTTCGTTGGGGGTCTTACTTGGAACGCTGACACTATCTGTCTATCTGTAATCTAGACATACTTTTTTAATATTTTAGATTTGTATATTTCATTTATTTTTATCCTGTGTGGTTTATTTTAATGAGTTATGATGTGAATATGCCATATGATAAAAAAAATAACTCAGTTATTCCTTTGGGGAATAACTAATAAGACAAATTTTCTGAGATGGGAGCACACATCAAGGACAGAACAACACCTAAGGGACTCTGCCTTATTGCCTTCCCCTTCTACCTCTCTGGATAGCCAGGAATCACTAATAAAAACTAAAGGGATCAATAGAACAATTAGCTAAACGATGCCAGGGCAGTGACTGGAGCACTACAGGTAATTGTTGTCACTAACCAAGAGAGTAAAAGAGCATGACTGGAGTCCAAAATAGAGATCTTGCAGGCCAAAGAAAGCAGATTTTAATGGGGCCCTTTTCAGGGGTAAAATCCAGCAGTTTTGGAGAACTGGCCAAATGCCACCTCGGGCTGGCTCCAGAGTGGGAGGGAATGGAGATTTTCCAGTATCCTTCCCCTGGAGTGGGGAGGGAATAGGGATTTGCAATATCTTTCCCCTGGAGTGAGGAGGGAATGGAGATTTGCAGTATCCTTCCCCTGGAGTAGGGAGGAAATGGGGGATTTTTGCAGTATCCTTCCCCTGGAGTTGGGAGGGAATGAGATTCGCAGTATCATTCCCCTGTCATGCTCCACCAAACCATGCCCGCCACGCCACGCCCTCCATGCCCACAGAACTGGTAGTAAAAAAAATTGAATTTCGCCACTGGCCTATTTGCATCCAATGAGGTCAGGAGTGCAACCTATCAGGGATTGGAAAAAGAGGTGAGACTCTGTGTTGAAATAGGCGTGGGGGAGAGAGGAGACAAGCTGTTCTTTCCTTCTTTTATCCTTAATCAAAATGTGGCTAAGACTTCCTCTCCAAAGCTACCTCACCATTCCCTCTCCTGACTTCCCGGCCCCTATGATATGATGCCTTTGCATTTACTTGAGAGACCGCCTGTACTTGTACTTGTACTTGAGAAACCGCCTGCTGCCAATTACCTCCAATAGACCGATTAGATCCCACAGATTAGGCCTCCTCCGAATTCCATCCGCCGGCCAATGCCGACTGGCGACTACCCGGAGGAGGGCCTTCTCTGTGGCTGCTCCGACCCTCTGGAACGAGCTCCCTGTGGAGATTCGAACCCTCACCACCCTCCAGACCTTCCGCAAAGCCCTTAAAACCTGGCTGTTCCGACAGGCCTGGGGCTAAAGAGCTTTTGCCCCCCTTCTCGAATGGTATGGCTGTTGTGTGCTTTTAAATTGTGTATTGTTATGTTCATCTTTTTTATCCCCTGTCTGTACCCCCTTCCCTGACTTGAATTGTGAGCCGCCCTGAGTCCCCTTCGGGGAAAAAGGCGGCATATAAATGTAATAAATCCAATCCAATCCAATTTACTGGATGACAGTTACAGGCCATATTCTCATCCTACATGTTTACTTTAGTTTACTTTATTGTCATTGCATCTCCTACAATGAAAATAAATGTCATCTTCAGTGTACATCAAACATAAGAAAACCATAAAAGTAAAACAAAAACATATCGTTCACATTCTATACCAGTGATGGTGAACCTTTCAGTACTGAGTACCCAAACTAGAATGCACATCCATGTTTGTGCATATGTTCATGCTAGAATGCCAGAAACTCAAAGACCAGCTGACCAGTGCACACATGCCTGTTTTCTGGCCTTTTTTGGCCATTTTCTGGCTGTTTTTCAGGCCAAAAATGGCCCAGAAAAACAGCCTGAAAAACAGCTTGAAAACGCTCTAAAATGATTTGTTTTTGGCTGTTTTCCAGCACTCCAGTATTTGTGCAGACCAGCTTGGCCAGAAACCAGAAGAGCAGCTGGTGACGGTGCACATTCCACAGAGAGGCTCTGTATGTCACCTCTGGCACGCGTGCCATACGTTTGCCATCATGATTCTACACATTGAATTGAAAATCCCTGATACTACATTAATATTACCCTATAGAGTAAAATTCAATATAGTCAACAGTGATTCTCAGTTCTCGGGTCATGGTTTTGTCCCAAAGATGCCTTTTTTTCCAAGAGGCAACTGGACTTTCTGTTTTTTCTTTGAAGAGGTTTTACTTCTCATCCAAGAAGATGCTTCAGCGAAGCGAAAGATCTTTGAAGAAAAACCAGAAAGTCCAGTTGCCTCTTGGAAAAAAGCACCTTTGGGACATTCTCATCCTACAGTCCCCACAGAAATGCAAATATCCTAATGTTGATCAATTTCACATATGTACTCCTCATACTTCTTTGATGGGTTTTCCCTGTGCCTAGTGGATGACTAATAAAGGCCAATTCACCAGTTGTCTTTTCTTCATTAGATGAGTTGGGACAAATATCTCTATATGTACAGTATAAACCACATTAAGTATGCAAACAAACACAATTCCTCAAGAGATCCTTGATCTTCAGGAAGAGATCACATTGGAAAATGCGAAGTTTCAAAGGACTGTTCAGAGTATTAATTTCCTATTAAATTATTTTCACATTTACAATTGAAAAAGATCAAATGAATGATAACAAACCCAGTGAAGAGCCTGAGGCTTAGCAGTGATGCTTCGGCCTTTTAGGATTAACAGTCAACATGAAAAGACCCCAATAATCAAGGACCTCCTTGGCTGCTTATCTAAAGGATGGAAACAGGGTCACCTCCCATCAATCCATGAGTACATCTCACTGTTGGGGGATTATAAGCAACTAGAAAATCTTCAAGGATCTCTCTCCCCTCCCTCCCTTGCCAAATTTGTTTTCTCCATTACACAGTTAGAAATCAATGGAGCAAATGTTTGTTACCATGCCCTATTAATGCATCTTTACCCCTTTAGGGGTAACTTAGGTGTGGGAACAGAAGAAAGAAGAAAGGGTCCTTGAAAAAGCGACGCCAATAAAGATGCTCTTCCAGTACAGCCATTTAAATTTTCATCCTGTATCATGCTTTAAAAATGAGCAGTGCAATGGCCTAGAGGTGACGACACTCACCTCCCACTCAGAAGGTTGCGAGTTCATCCTAGGCAACAACCGATAATTTCTCTATCAGAGTGCAAAGAGAAATATCTGCTGCAAACCCTGCATAGGCATCAGGAAGGGCATCTGGCCAGTAAATGCTCAATTCCATGCAGCACCCGACTCCATCCTGATCAAGGGTTTACAGGGTTGTAAAATAATAATATAAAACCAACCAGCCCCAAAGGGCTGTGAATCTCACCAAAGATTAACATGCAATAATAATAATATGTGAAAAGAAACCGAGTGTGGTCCGATTGTAATTGGAGCCCTTGGAGCAATACCCAAAGGGCTACCTCGCTATTTGGAAATTTTAAATTAATCAGACTTGAACATTCTGATTCTACAAAAAACCACCCTATTTGGAAGAGCTTATATCCTTTGACATTACCTTAACAGTTCCTAGGCCCTTGGTTAGGACTCAAGCTGTTGAGCTACCAACCAGCCCCCAAAGGCTGTGAATCTCACCAAAGATTACCACATAATAATAGTAACAACCAACAACACACAACAATAATAATAGCTGCTCTAAAACCTAGAAGCCTCTTCTGGGATCAGGCCAATATTAGCAACGCCCACTGAGAAAGGTGATTACATCCCTGGCTTGCAAACGGCAAATTTGGTACACCTTGCAAGCATCTTATGGAGCAGTGTCCCTGTGGTGCCTATCAAGTTGAGGAGATTATGCTCTGCGTCCTCCACTGCTTCATTTACGATTAGGTCAAGGCCAGGTGACTGATGGAGAGGGAACTCAATGGCTCCGAGCACGAATGGGTAAAGGATCTTCTTGCAGATTTCCAACATTTCGTGGTTAGGTTCCTGCAACCTATTTTAGCCCTTTGATTATATCTAGCATTTTTTTTTCTCATTGCTTTTCCTGTATCATTCTTTCTTTTATTGCATTTTTGCTATGTTACATTTTATGACATATGTGCTCAGAGTACTTAGATATTGTCTTCATTATTGATTGGGTACTTTAAGTTTGCACAATTGTTGGCCATCTCAGTTGCATTTTCCATTGCAGTAGATTTATGAGCGTCCCTGACAGACAGTGGCCATGAGATGCACCCATGCTGGCAGCAATCGCCTGGATCCCAAATCCCACCTCCGAGTTTGAGGTCAAGCCAGGAGCCCCCACTCAACTTGATCTTCCCTCCCCTAACCTGGGAATCTTGCCTTGTGGAGTTGGTAATTATGAACCGAGAGGAGATAATTGCCTTGGTCCTTTTCTAGCAAACAATGAGCACATCCACAAGGGGAGGCTTTGTCCAGCAACGTGAGCTGGGAAGCGTCTCCAGCTGGGGCTGCCCAATGACCAGCAGAGCACAGACCAGGAATTGTCTTTGGAGGCGGACTGAGCCTTCCGAAGGAAGGGAGAGTGCGTGCAAAGTCCTCGGTGGGCACACTCAGGAACTAATTGGTAGTTGCAAGCAATTAAAGTAATTTACTCGGATTACAAAGAAATGCCTTAGCAGTGATTACGAAACCCTGGGATTGTGGGCAGGGGCTTGTAATCATGTACCTTGGAGATTACAGCTGCTGAGTTAGGTAACTGACCTTGTCGCTCTCAATAGGCTCATTGCAGTTTTGCTAAGAAAAATGTAAATCGGGTTTGCAGGATAATCGCACAAAAGGCAGGCGGTCCCTCTCGGTAAATGAGGCTGCATGGGAACGAAAGTGCTGGAGCCTCTGCACCAACGAAGAGAATAGCCAGCTTCCAAGATATGTGTGAATGGTAGGCATAAAAAAGGTATTTGAATCAGCCCAGAAATATCTCTGTTTGTTTTTCTTTAACTCCAATGCTATAACTGCTTTCTGAAAGGCAGACTTGATGAGACCCTCACACCCTCCATCTGCCCCATGATTAAACATGTGCGGTTGCTATGTGACAGAGTCAATATGACATTTGGGTCTCAAATCACAGAAGCCAGACTTTTGCGTAGTATGTTCCCTATTTCTGAAACGATCGTGTTATGCTGTTGTTCAGGGTTCTCAGCTCCCAATTGGACTGGGACTCTTTCGCTGAAGTGCTTGAATGAAGGTTTTGCAAAAGTCCGTGTCTTGTGTCTGGCTCTGACTGGTTTCTGTGCCAAGCTGAGCCAATTTTTGGGCACCAAATTGGAAAAACTAGGACATCTCATTGTTTTGCCATTTCAACGGAAGCATCAACTACATAATACCCCATTCTAGGCACACAGAAGCCCAGACAAAAACACACCAGTGGTGGGTTCCTACCGGTTCAGACCGGTTCAGCAGAACTGGTAGTTATTTGGCGGGCTAGGTCGCTGGAACTGGCAGAGACCCAGGCCTACCATGACCCTGAACCAGTTCTCCCGGTGGTGCCATAGGCACTATCATCTTGTTTTTTGCTTCTATGCATGCACAGAGCAATTTTTATTGCAGTGCACATGCACATGTAGTGCGTATCAAGTGTGTGGCATGCCCACGAGTGAACCAGCAGTAGTCCCTGCTGGAACTCACCCCTATACCATACACTTGGGAAAGACTAAGGAGCCAAGGTGAGAAGTCTTGTTTTAGCATGGCAAGGCTCCAGACATCTGAGCCTTTACTCCTTTAGATCCTCCAGTGCTTCAGAAGCAAATGTTCTTGGGCCAGGAAGGCCTCCAGCTCTTCTGGTGCCTTCTTGGGGGCCCGTTATGCTCTGGGGAAAGCTGGCCTCTGTCTTCAGTGTGACTGACTCTTACAATGGAAAAGCTGACTTGATGTTTTCTACCCTTGGTAAATCCCATAATTATCAATTCGTCAAAAGATTTAGAGAAGCCACACTGTGTGAAATGGCCAGCTGTGTTCAGCTCTGAGCCAAGAGCAGACGTGCAGACATACTTTGTGCAGTTGGTGCTAGAAATGGGATGCAAATCTTCCCAAGTATACATTTAAAACTTAATGGAAGAAGCTGATCATGGGGGCGAAGGAATCACAAATTCAAACTTCTGACACAGCATTTTTTTGGTCCAGGGACTTCCAGCGACAAGAATCAGAAGCACGGACCAACAACATAATTATTGCAGTTAAGTTGGTGGAGGGAACAGGCACTTCCGAGCTGCCCTCCTTGTCAATTTCAGAGTGTGTTTGTTTGCTGTGTGGGTGTTTGAGGGATGTTGGAGTGGCATTTGATTTGCCCGAAGGGGGGCTGGATGGCTGGACCAGACTGCTCAGCACAAGTGGGATGTTTTGTGGCATTTACCATACCTACCTCGGTGACGGTGTTTGCCATTCTTATGAACTGGGTGGCCTCTTTAATTTGGCATTCTTGGACTGCCTTGGCTGCTGAGGTTTTTCAGTCCAGCTGCTTTGAGAGCCACTCGAGTTGCTTCCTGGAAGAGGAGGCTGAGGAGCAGATCAGAAGCTGACCACATCTACTGCACGGACTATCTTTGGCTGCTTGGGTGAACTGGGCAGCTTTTTCAAACTTGGTGGGAGAGAGCAAAAGGAGGGACTATGATGGAAGACTCCATGTTTTTCCCTTGCCATTTTGACTGTATTTTAGGAGCTCAATTTTGCGTCTTTGTTTCTCATTGTCTGCTTGTGGCTGGATGCTGGGGTGTTGTCCGTTTGAGCAGTGGCTGGGTGGTGTGTGTGTGTTTGTGTGTGTGTGTGTTGTGTGTATTACAATAGAGTGTGGCTGCCCCACCGTAGAGGCCTCTTTGCCTTCTCCTCTATAACACCGAGGAGGAAGAAAGCACTGCTTGAGAGTGCTTGAGAGCTGTGGATGGTCTCCTTCCTTCCTTCCTTCCTTCCTTCCTTCCTTCCTTCCTTCCTTCCTCCCTCCCTCCCTCCCTCCCTCCCTCCATGTGAGAACCAGAGGTGGATTTGGGGTGTGTGTATGAGGGGGGGGGGATGGGTTGAATGGCACTGGGGCCTCTGCTGGCTATTAGGCACATAGGTGAGGGGTGTTTTTGAGTGTTAGTGGGTAATATTTTTTATTTATTTGTTGAATTTATATGCCTATTTCCCTGATAAGGTTACTGAGACGTTTACAGATTTTTTTTTCAAAAAAGAGATAAATAGAAACATGATTAAAATTCTACAGCTATGCAAATTAAAATTCTAGAATCGTGCAAAAACAACAACAACACCAGAACAAAGAAGACAGATGGCACAGGGATGGGGTCTTCTTACTCCATCAACCACATTCAGCAGCGAGCACTCCTCTCACGACCCCAAGTCAAGTGGCACCAACATTTTTAAGACACTTTCAGATTAAAGGGTAGTTCTCCCCTGGCAGAGTCTTCCAGAGGGATCGGGCCACAGCAGGAAAGGTTCAGGAACAACCAGGGGAGACATGATAGCAATGTTTCAATATCTGAGGCGCTGCCACAGAGAGGAGGGGGTCAAGCTATTTTCCAAGGCAGCTGAAAGCCAGACAAGGAGTAATGGATAGAAACTGAACAGGGAGAGATTCAACCTAGAAACAAGGAGGAACTTTCTGGCAGTGAGAAAAATTAACCCATGGAACAGAAGTTGCCTTCAGAAGTAGTGGGGGCTTCATCACTTGAGACTTTCAAGAAGAGATTGGACTGCCATTTGTCAGAAATGGTATATAGGGTCTCCTGCTTGGGCTGAGAGTTGGACTAGATGACCTACAAAGTCCCTTCCAACTCTATTAATCTGTAACATCAATTGGTTTCCTCCATCTCATTCAGCTAAAGTTCTCTCATAGGGTGTCCTGTCCCTGATCCATTCCCCCCTCCTTTTCTTGCCCCCTTGCAAAGTGGAGAAATTGCTTAAACAAGCTATCTGCTCCTGTCTACAGCTCAGCGCTTTCCAAAAGTGCTTACACATTAACAAGTTCAGCTAACTAACATTAAAGTCAGCTCTGTGACCTTAATTAGTTTCACACCGGAGGCTTTTGTTGTTAACCTCTTGAAATTTGTTTGTAAATGTATGCATGGGTTGGAAACATTCCTGTTGTATTTATGAATCGTCACAAAATGGAAACTAGGAAAACTAAAAACTAAAACTAAATGGAAGCTTATAAAAGAGAGGCTATATTAATTTTAGTTCCATTTGTCCTGTTCTTCTTAACTTTTATTACTAAACCTTGCAGATCCTTTGTATTTTGGCTGGTGAAGGTTATTGATGATTCTTCCTCCGATCTGAAATCCATGTTTATCTTTTTCGAATTCATCTTCCCTTAAGATATATTCTGCATATTGATTAAATAAATAGGATGAGTGTACAGCCTTGTCACACTCCTTTGTTAACCAGGAGCTCTGGTTGTGTACCAGGACCTTCTCTCTGAGTGACGGCAATTCAACAGTCCCTGTTATTGTCCTTAAGTGAATCCTTTTTGAGCTCATGAGATGAGGGCCCACTCTAATCCCAGTCATTCCCCAGATTATTACCCCCAAGCCCAATCCTCAAGAGACCACCTCCTCTTCAATTGCCTCCCCTCCCTGTCTTCCCCATTGTTGCCCTCCTGGCCAATGGCCCTTCCAGTGGCAATGGCAACTCCAAGAAATGATGGGGCTGAACTAGAGGCCTAAGGCAGTGGTGAAATTGATTTTTTTGCCACTGGTTCTGTGGGCGTGGGTTGGTGTGTGTGGAGGGGAGGGGTCATAAGACTGGTGGGTGTGGCCAACTTTTTTTCACTTTTTAAAGCATTTTTTTCTACCTATTCACCTGAACCGGCAGGAAAAAAATGCTTTAAAAAGTAGGAAAAAAGGTTTTGACGATCGGGCGCCTCACAGCTGTACCACGTGATCATCAGAATCCCCCCCCACACTTTTAAAGCATTTTTTCCCTACCGTGTAGGTCTCAGAAATCCATCACAGAAAGTGGTGTCCAAAATTATTTGGACACTGTTTATTTGGCTTTTATACAGTTTCAACAAGCAAAGGAAGAGCATAGGTAGCAACAGCATCTTATTGGTACATTCTCCTTGTCAATCTCTAAGACCATCCCAGCCAGGGTAGAATCTCACATAACACAACAGTTCCTGGTAATGCCTGGTTCCACTAATTATGTGAGCTTATAAACAGTTGAGGTGATCGGTTACTGAGATCATGGCAGTTTACTGTTCATGTCTGTACGTAACCTTTGTATAACCTCTACACTACCGGTTCCAGAAAATAGGTAGTAAAAATGCTTTAAAAAGTGGGGGAAGCGCAACTGAATGGCCCAGAACCTTTCCCCCCACTTTTTAAAGCTTTTTTTTTACTACCAGTTTGGGCAAATCTTAGCATTTTTTGCTACCGGTTCTAGCAAACCAGTCAGAATTGGTAGCATTTCGCCCCTGGTCTATGGTCTTCAGCAGTTTCAACCCACCACCCTCCGTCCTTTACTTCAGCCCCAAAGCCTCTGGCATTGCCACCTCCACCAATGCCTCAAGCCCCATGCTGTAGCTGGTGCCACGGTGGAAAGTCCCAGCCACCCTGGTCACAGCTGGGCGGGGAGGATTGAATTGGTGTGGGCATGTGTGTGTGTGTATGTGTGTGATAGTGCGTGCACAAATGATTTTGGCACGCCGTAAGAAAAAGGCTCACCATCACTGCTATAAGCTATAACTTCCAACTATACTTTCCTCTTTCGTATTTCCGCCTTTGCCATTCCAGTCTCCAATCACAAACAGCATGTTCTGTTGATTTTAAATTAAACTTGATCATACCATATTTTCCCAAAAATGCAACCTACTCTGAAAAAGTTCCTGAAGGCCTCTGGCAGTAAAAAAGAGACCAGGCGGGGTGGGGTGGGTGGGTAGGACGGGACGCACACAAGGGAGGTAAGCCCCCTGAAAATAAGACATTCTGCTGTCTTTTTGGGTGGCAAAAATATAAAACAGGGTCTTTTTCCTGAGAAACAGAGTAGAAGTTATCAAAGATCAAAATTCTTCTTCTTCTACATCAGTGATTTGAGTGTAAATGATCGTCCCATTACAAGGTTGTCCATGAAGTCTAGCAGACCATTGATTGCATGGCAAACAAGTGCTGTTCTTGCAATAACCTTCCCAGCTGTAAAAGCCACACCATTCCTTCTTGAGTAGTAAAATGTGGGATCTTCTGAGTGTCCAATCCTGGTCTATTTCAATTTGATGACTCCTAGATTAACCAAGCAAGGTCTCACCAGCCTGTATCTCCGCATTTCGTTTTTTTCCTTCACATACAGAGTGACTTATTCTTGTCATTACTGACCAGTTCTTGTTAAGAGTGGTCTGTGTTTTATTGCGGATCCTGACCTCCCACCAGCCTTTACAGCGGCTCAGTGATGGATTTCACTTGAGACCTCCCTCCAGGTTAATATAGTGTCATTGACTACTATCCTTTGAGTGCAACTGTTCTATCAATTGCAAAGTAGAGTAGATCACATGTATTTATAAGATTATTATGACATATTTGGTTGAGTGCTGTACTATAGTACATATTTTATATTATTTCCAGTTATAATACGTCCAGAATATTCCCTCATTCAACAGTTACTCCAACATAAAAATGGATACAGGTCAATCTAAAATAACCTATGAGCCTCATCATGGACTCTCAACATTTTTTAAACTTTCACCTAAGACTGATTGATGCTATTTAGTAGGACTCTATGAAGCTGCAAAGAATGAAGCAAATCCTTAAAAGCTGCTTCTCTTTGCACTTCCAAAAGCAAAGAGGGATAGAATCAAGATCATGTGAAGTGTTAATACCACTTTATAATGCTTTGCTAAGGCCACACGTGGAATATTGCATTTAACTTTGGTCACCACAATGTAAAAAGGATGTGGAGACTCTAGAAAGAGTGCAGAGAAGAGTAGCAAAGATGATTAGGGGACTGGAGGATAAAACATATGAAGAATGGTTGCAGGAACTGGGGATGTCTAGTTTAATGAAAAGAAGGGGAGACATGATAGTAATGTTCAGATATCTCAGGGGTTGCCACAAAGAAGAGGGAGTCAAACTACTCTCCAAAGTACCTGAGGGCAGGACAAGAAGCAATGCGTAGAAAATAATCAAGGAGAGAAGCAACTTAGAAGTAAGGAGAAATTTTCTGACAGTTAGAACAATTAATCAGTGGAACAGCTTGCCTCCAGAAGTTGTGAATGCCCCAACACTGGAAGTCTTTAAGAAGATGTTGGATAACCATTTGTCTGAAGTGGTGTAGGGTTTCCTGCCTAAGCAGGGGGTTGAACTAGAAGACCTCCAAGGTCCCTTCCAACTCTGTTATTCTATAGTCTATATTTGCAAAGGAGAGGATTCCTTTCATTCAGGTTTTCTCTGTCGCCCCTCTCGGCTTTCTTCAGTGGACCATGTGAGATACACCTGAAAGGGCTTTCTATTTCAGTGAGGAAGAAATTAGGATAAAGACAAAAGAACGAATAGCTCAATTTTTTTCAATAGTTTTCTTATAATCAGATGAAAGAGGTTTAATATGGAAAAAACAGGCAATTGGAATTGGAAGAAGAAAGCTGAAGTGGAGTTATGTACAAATGATCGTAAAATAGCTTAAATGCATACCTTATTATTAAGATTTGAAACGGAAGATCTGCAAGTTAAAGACTGCGCGGTAATTCTCCAACCTTTTTTTCCGAGGAAATATGAATATAGGTGAGAAAAAGGGGAAAACTATACTGTGTCATAATTTAAGAACATTTTAATAGAATGTTCTGTTGTCGGTATATGACACTGTTCAAGCTGTCAAAAATGTATAAAGAAACATCAAACCAATTTGAAGTGTGAAAAAGAAGAGGGGATATTTATCATGCATAGCGGACTTGTCAAAAAGCAAAGAAATTTTGGATGCAAATCCATAGAATAATGCAAAAGATATTATGCATTAACATTATGATGAAACTGGTGTTATTTCTGTTGGATTTTATGGACATTGAACTAGAAAAGAAATATGGAAAATTAATATTGTATATGGTAACTGTGGCTAGATTATTGTATGCACAGAGATGGAAGACTGATGAAATACCTAGCAGAAAATCGGATTATAAAATTGTCAGAGCTCACAAAAATGACAAAGCTGACCAGTTTGATCAGAGAAAAAAAAATGATGAAACTGTTTTAAAAGGTGAAAATCCTTATATGGACTTTTTGCTGAAAGAAGAAAAAAAGATCCCACTGATGGTTTATGGATATGGGTTTAGAAAGAGTTAAAGAGGGAGAGGACAGAGGAGGATGGCAACTATTTGATATAAAGGAGGGAAGAAATCAAATTAATTCCTTCCTTCCTTCCTTCCTTCCTTCTGCTTTTCCATTCCCATTTTTCTTTCTTCTCTTTATCATTATCTTTTCTCCCTTTCTTCCTTTCTCCCATTCTCCCTTTCTTCCTTTCTTTCTTCCTCCCCCTGCCTCCCTAACATCTATCATCTCTCTGTCTTATGTTTTCTTTAATATTTTACATGTTTATTGCATTCAAACATTCTATAAGTAAACAAACAAGCAAACAAGCAAACAAACAAAGGTTTTCTGTTGAGAGCTGTGCCAGATATTCACAGAGTGGCAGCCAAACAGAATCCAGCTAGCTGTATATGTACTATGTGGGTTGGAATGCCTTGGAATAACCTAGTTAAACTCCTGCTGGATGCAACCTCAACCACAACCACAACAGCCTGACAGGTGGCCATTCAGCTTCTGTTTACAAATGTCTAACAAAGGAGAGGCAGGTTTTCTATAGTATCTTAGCTCCTACTATTCAACAACAATGTGCATGACTCTATGACCTCTTGAAAGCTGAACAGGTGTCCCAATTAAAAAGTCCTACTGTAGCCAATTCATTTTGCCTGGAAGGACACAGGCCAAGGAGACATGTGGTTTTCTTCACAGAATCACAGCGTTGGAAGAGACCAGTTGGGTCACAAAGTCCAACTCCCTATTATGGGCAGAAATCCAAAGATTAAAATAGATGAGACGAGTCAAGACGAGAATAGACCAGAACAGGGAATGGAATGGAATGGAATGGAATAGAATAGAATTTTTTATTGGCCAAGTGTGATTGGACACGCAAGGAATTTGTCTTTGGTGCGGATGTTCCCAGTGTACATAAAAAGACAAGATACATTCATCAAGAACCATAAGGTACAACACTTAATGAGAGTCATAGGGTACAAATAAGCAATCAGAAAACAATACCCATATAAATCGTAAGGCTACAAGCAGCAGTTACAGTCCTGCAGTCACAAGTGGGAGGAGATGGGTGATAGAAATGATGAGAAGACAAATAGTAATAGTAATGCAGCCTTAGTGAATAGTTTGACTGTGGTGAGGGAATTATTTGTTTAGCAGAGTGATAGCGTTCGGGAAAAACTGTTCTTGTGTCTACTTGTCTTGGTGTGCAGTGCTCTATACTGTCGTTTTGAGGGTAGGAGTTGGAACAATTTATGTCCAGGATGTGAGGGGTCTGTAGATATTTCCACAGTCCTCTTTTTGACTTGTGCAATGTACAACATGCAGTTAACAATCTCTGGCTCCTCAGCTTGTCATAAGTTCCATGGTGGAACTGTCCTTCTTTGAAGCTTTCTCTAACATTCAGTTGGCATCTGCTTCTGTTAGTCAACTCTGCCATTCCACATCCAGCCTCTCCATCCAGATCTTAGCTTTCTAGGCCACACCTTTCAGGTATTTGAAAAATGTTGGCATTTTTTTCAGGATAAAAGCTGTATAATTTCTTCAATTGTTCTTCATAGAAATTAATTTCTAGATCCTTGGCCAGCCTTTTTGCCCTTCTCTGGTATTGTGCAACTTTATGTGATTTCCCCCCCAAAAAAGTGTAACCACACCAGACCCACTATTTAAATTGGGATGTGATCAAAGCAGAATCAACTAGAGAAACTGTTACTTCCTCTAATTTGGATTCTTCTGTTGATAAAATCTAAAACTGCATTTGCTTTTATGTGCTACCATCACGTTCCTGGCTCATACTCAGTTTTCAAAATCAAATCTGATTTCAACCACTTTTTCACAAGAACCATTGTTAATCCAGGGATCTCCAGTCTCGTCCTGCATGCTTGATTTCAATCAATCAGAATAGAGGTGGTAGGGACCTTAGAGGTCTTCTAGTGTAATCCCCTGCTCAAGCAGGAGACCCTATAACATTTCAGACAGGTGGCTGTCCAGTCTTTTCTTAAAAACCTCCAATGATGAAGCACCTACAACTTCTGAAGGAAAGCTGTTCCTCTGGTTAATTGTCCTCACTGTCAGGAAGTTTTTCCTTCATTCCATTATTATAGCATTGCTATAATCTAGGTATATCATATCTATAGCATTATTAGAACTTATTAAGGGAGCTTCACCAAAGCAGAATAAGGTAAGACTAGTCTGGAAAGATTTTATCTTGTCATGCCCATGCTGACTTATGACAATTTATTGCTTTGTTTTCAAGATGTTTGCTGAACAAAATATTCATTTTGTGGCTCCTCTAGATTGTAGTTCCCCAACCCCCCTTTTTTTCATCTTTTGCAAAATCAACTATTTTGCTACTATCTGTCACTTCAAAAGTTCTTTGGGATTTTTCAAAAATAATGAAAGTTCAGCCAGATCATTTGATACTTCCTTAGATATAGTTATTCTGGTTGTAGAAAGTTAATTCATCCTTTCTGATCTTCTTTCTATAGTTTCAAGCTTTAGTCCCTCCTTTTGCCTTCAAAACACTTCAGAACTCCACAGTAGATCATACTCAGAATAGCTTTGCCTGATGATCTCAGGAGCCCATTTTTTTCTGTGGGGTTTCTATTTAAAGTCAGCATTGCTGCCTGAAGAATTTGTTACCAAAGGCCTCTTCCCACATTTGATCACATTAACTCCAAGCTTTTTCCTCTCCTTGATCGTTATCCCAACCAGTTCATAAGCCTTAGCTCCAGTGAAAATCAAAGACCAAAATAGACACTGCCATGGTGGTGAGTGTAAAATCTCCTGGAGCCATCCAAAAATGGTTGGAATCCTGTCCAGCTGCTTCAGAGGTGGACCACCTGCTAGGAACCGAAGACCAAAAACTTTCTTTTGTGGGAAAGATCTTTTGGTTGAAATATCGAAAATGTCTTCAAAAGAGATTATATTTGGGTACTATTTCTTAGAACTTAAGTCACCTTCTCCTCTCCTCTCCCTCTTCCCCTCCCCCATCCACCCCTTCCACCAGTGTGGGTTGCCAATTTTTTTTATTATTGGTTCAGGTGCGCTCCTGCACGTATGACGCTTCTACGTGTGCACAGAAGCATCCAGGTGGGTGAGAGGAGCCTTCCACTGCCGCTACTACCAGTTCGCCCAATCTGGGCCGAACTGACAGCAACCCACCTCTACCTTCCACCCCTTGCCTTTTTTTCCTTCCTAAAATTTCCCACAAGTGCAGCATCCATTTTTATTTCGGGATCAACCAAGTGTTGTTTCATTGGTTGTGACAGGGACTGACTGACTGGCTTGTCACTTGAGCCTGACATTGTGGGCTGACAAAACTGGCTTTCATGCCTAAAGTGAGACTCAAACTCACAGCCTCTTTCTTCTAGCCTTCTCCATTGGCTCTCTAAGTCACTAGCCAACAGGGACCATTAAATGTTTCTTGATATTTTGACTTAAATCTCTTGACCAGAGAATAAGGTGATAAAGGCACTATTTTTACCAAAGATGATGTGGCTAGGGGCAAATTAAATCTTATCATGGATCCAAACTGTATGACATTAAATAAGAAGCAAAATTGCTCCATGGTTCTCTTTGGTAGATTTTGTCATGGATTCATAAATAACAAGCTCCATTATGATGTGGATGATATACCACTTCATAGCTATTTTAAGAAAGTCAAGACAAAATTCTAATATTCGCATAAATAGATTTTCAGACAAAAACAAACATGCTTTGACCTGATTGCTTGCTTTCATGATTGCAACTTGTTCATGCCATGGGTACTTGGAGATCTAAAAATTAAGAATTTGAATTCATAATGTAATCTACCACTGATGAAAATTAAATATTGAGGGAGCCCTATTACAAGCATGGCACTTGACCTACAGTTAGCAAAGAACATCCAGAGTATACTGGAGATCTACAGTTGTTTTGTCTTCTGTGTATTAATTATTTCATATCTATCAACTCATATCAGGTTTCATAACTTCAACAGCTCAATTAAGCTATTTTTAAAGGAACTGCAGAATCCTGTCGCCAAGGTTGCAGAGCTGCAAGGGAACCGAGGAACCTCCGATGTGGAGAGATAATCTATTCAACAAAGCCAACCAAGTTCAAGGCTTTGGGGAATCATGGCTTTGGAAAAGAGGATTCCTCTCAACTTTAGCATTATGAGATGGACAACAACATCCCTGGTGAGATCCAGAGCTACCACATCTGCATGGGGCCTTAGAGGGAGGCTGAGGGATTACTATTAGAGAGTCTTAGAATAGTAGAAGCTGAATACCTCATTATTAATTATTATGCAGCTGTTTACAGTTGTTTCAATAAAAGGGACTTTTATTTCAGGGCAGTTTTTTCCCACTCAGGGTCTTCCAGACAAAAACCTAGACTAATATCAATGTCTCAGTCAAAAGAGGAAACAAAGCCATGTGATTAATAGGCCGAAACCCTTTGGCAGTTAGTGGCTCAAAGGGAAGGGAGAAGCCATTGCAGGCATTAAAATGAGCTTTTGGAAATCAATTATATCATAATTCATATACTGACAGCAGCAAGAATAGCATATGCCCAAACCTGGAAAATAGATGGCATACCCTCCGAAAACATGATAATTAAAAAAATAATGGACTGCACGGAAATGGTTAAATGAACTCTCAAACTGCAAGATAAAAAAGAAAAAGAATACTATACAATATGGGACAAATGGTATCAGTGGTTAGAGAATAAGAATAACAAATGAAAGTAGAACATTGATATATGTAAATATTAGGTTATAGGAATTATAAATGTAAAGAGAAAATTGCGAATGAAAAACGAATGGAAAGTATGTAAGATGATAAACGAAAGGGGATATACCGATGTCTTAGGAATGGGAAGAATGGATGTTGAACTTGATTTTTATGTTTTGTTTTGTAAAAACGTTATAAAAATTACATATTAAAAAAGATGAGCTTTTGGGTATCTTTTCCCATGAAGGCTGACTACTACCATGTTTCCCTGAAAATAAGATGGGGTTTTATTTTCGTTTGAACCCCGAAATAAACGCTTGGCCTTATTTTTGGAGAGGTCTTATTATTTTTGAGGTGCAGGAGGCGGCAAGCGTAGTCACCTCATGGCTGCTGTTGTGTTGCGCGTCACTGTGCCTACTGCTCTTTTTGCGGCGGCCATTAGTGTTACAGAAGGAGCACAGTGGCTGGGGTTGCAGGAGCGGCTGTTAGGTAAGGGCCTGTGGGGTGCATGAGGCATATTCCCCCTCCCTTCCTCCACTCTGGCCTCGCCTCACCTTTGGTTGTTTGTGCAGCAATGAACCAGAGGAAATGGCGGGGACTGGCTGTACATGCATTTCAATATTTTTGGGGAGGGCTTTTTGGGGGGGGCTTGTTTTAGTGCAGTGTTTCTCAACCTTGGCAACTTGAAGATGTCTGGACTTCAAGTTGCCAAGGTTGAGAAACACTGTTTTAGTATATGCACTCAAAAGCTTGATTGGGCTTATTTTCCAGGGAGATCTTATTTTGGGGGGAAAAGGATAGTGAGGTTAAATTTACCCCACAATATCCAAACGAGACAGAGGCAGCCTCTGAAGAACACCTTCTCCCTTACTCTGACCCTACTTTGCACATATTGCCTCTGAATTAATGACTCCATGAGGTTCAGATAAATTCCTTTAAATGTTTGTTCTAAAAATCATTTCAACATAATAAAAGTATGGATGCCATTTGGAGACATTGCAGGTCTTGGTAGCCATGAGCTTTGTGGAGTTATCCCTGGCCATCTATAAGGAGGACAAAGGATGAGCTGCTTGGTCTATCCAAAGAAGGGTAGGATGAATGCCAGAATGCCCCAGTTTAAGCAGCCGAGTTCGTCAAATATTCTGGATTTTTTAAAAACAGCATAAACAAATTTAATTGAATGCATTCTTTCAATATTGCTATTTTGCATTTATCTCTAACTTTATTTATTTATTATTAATTATTATTAAGACATGAATATTTTCCTACAGAGCTTCAAATGAAAGAAAAATAATTTTAGAAATTAAATATATAATTTTGCCAGATCCTATCTCGCAATTTCAATGTCCTGAGATGTAATTTATTCGACTTTTCGATGGAAAGGTTGACAAAGCCTCTTTTTTCGGCCTCCGGTGCCTGTAAAGATCACTCAATGCCAGCAGAGCCTCTTCCTCCCAGGTACAGACAACCTCTTTGCTCCTCCACCAGTGGGCAGGGGCTGCACTTCTGCTTCACTGGAAGAGAGAGATGAAAAAAAATGATTCAGCATTCAGACTAGTCAGGGTGGGTTTCAATTTTTTTTACTACTGGTTCAGTGGGCGTGGCTAGATGGGGGCATGTGACTGAGTGGGCATGGCCAATTTGACATCACTCATGCATACTCAGTCACATGACCCCCCCCATCACCAAGCCATGCCCACCAAAACGGTGGTGGAAACTTTTGGCCCCGGAGGGGGGGAGGGCTCCAGCCTTACCAGAGCTAAGGGAGCGCTTGCAAACTACCCAGTAAAAAAAAAAACAAAGTTTTGTCCTCCCCGGTCCCAAGAACACTCTGCAGGCTTCAGCAGGGCTGGGGGAAGGCAAAAAACGCCCCCGTTTTTGTGAAAAATAGGTAGAAGACAGGTTGGTTTATGCAAAAAATGGGGGCATTTTTGCCTTTCCCCAACCCTGCTGAAGCCTGCAGAGTGCTTCTGGGACCTGGGGAAGGCAAAAACGTCTCCATTTTTGTGGAAAAACAGCCCCTTTTTCACCCATTTTGTGCAAAAACACAGGGCGTTTTTCCTTTCCCCCAGCCCTGCCTCCATTTTAGTGAAAAAATGGCCCATCTCTGGGACCTCTCTGGGATTGGCATGTGCACACTATTATAAAAAAAGGTGGGGGGGAGATACATTTTTTCAGTGAAGATTGTTCTGCGCATGTGCAGAACAGAAAATAAAGATGGCGACGCCAGGATAGAACCAGTACGGTCACATGTCTGGCCGAATTACCACCTATTCGGCCAAACCAGTAGGAACCCACCTCTGAGGCTAGTGCCACACATGAACCACAAAATGTTCCATACCATGATGGACCTAAAGGAGAAGCAGCAGCTCACTGAGAAGCCCAAAATATCTTATTGAACAAGCTGTGCTTGTCCTTCTTCCTATAACCATTTATAAGCTTCTAGGAAATGGACATGCCCACCCACCCCTTCCCCTGGAACCATCTTCTTCCAGTCTTTCTCCCTGTGCTTCGCTCTCTTATTTGTCTACCTTCCCTGGAGCTCTGTTTGTTACCCAGCTTAGGAGCATAATGAAAATGCCGGAAGGGAAGGGAAGTCATACACAAAGACTAGTAGTGTCACTAGTGCAGTGTTGGCGAACCTTTTTGGCACCATGCTGGGAACCAGAAGAGCAGCCGCCTAGTGCGCATGCGCGCACTGGGAAAGTGATCTTCCAGTTCATGGCGTGTGCATGCGCTCTGGCCACCTGGTCTTCTGGTTTCTGGTCTGCATGCACACACGGAGACCAGCTGGCTGCTGTGCATGCACACGCCCGGAACTGGAAGTTCATCTTCCCAGAGCATGCATGTACACTAGGAGGCTGCTGTTCCAGTTTCTGACACTCCCGCACGTGTGAAGACCAGCTGGCCGGTGCACCGGAACCCAGAGAAGCAATGGACGATGGCTCACGTACCTGGAGAGATGACTCTGCATGCCATTTCTGGAACACGTGCCATAGGTTCACCCTCACGGCACCAATTTGTCCAGGTGTCACAAAGAAACTGAATCTTCCAGCTCTCAAAGTCACCACCTGCTTAATCATTGCTTCAGTCTTGCTATGATCAACATGTCAATAATGAGGCTAATTACATTGCAAATCTCCTAGAGACGGGAGAGATAAACTATACTTGGTGTTCTGGCCAGTTTTCTAAGTGCTGTTTCAATTGAGAGTAACTACTGAATTTGTGTGCATTAGATGGAAGAGGAGGAGGATTGCACATGCCAGAAAAATTTGAAGCAGTGCCTCCTTGCTTTCTCTTGGTGTCAGGAAAGGGAGGATACCAAAAAAAAAGAAAAATGGTCTCCTGGGAGCAGGTGTAACAGAATCTTGCAAGTCGGAAAACACTTCTTCCTCATTTACTTTTACTTTCCAGGCAATTTGGGAGGGTCCCTTCTCAAATTCTTCCCACGCCCCTTTTGCTTCTGTGGGCTGAGATACCTTTGTGTCATGGTTGTCTAGACTGCGGCTCTTCCTCCTGTCTCCCGAGGTTATGTCCACACACCATTATAGGTGGAGCAGTCTGCCTCTACAGGCTGTGGGTTCTTAGGCTCTGGAGATGTTTAAGAAGAGGATTGACAGCCACCTCTCCTGAATTCCAGATGGGGGGGCAGGGTGTTGGTGAATGGAGAGGGAGCCAGTAGAAGAAATTTATATTGCTATTCAGAAAGCTGTCAGAAAAGAGAATGCACAGTTTGAACATAAGAGCAGAAAGATGCCTCTTCCCATGTGTTTGGAATGAAAGGGGGAAAAAATTGGTGTGCCAGCTGCTTAATGAAGGTAGCAAAATGCTAAGAAGTAAAAAGTAAATGCAGAACTATTTTGTTTTCTCTGAGATGAATGTCTGTGTTTCATCAGGCAACTATGAAGAGGCAGGATGGAACTTTAATGCTGCAAGAAATACGGTCAGGAAATCCCTCTTTACTTCAAAGGGGTCTCATTCCATTAGGGCCAGATGAAGACCACCTGAGGGTGCTCAAGGACTGGATGAGGGAGTCTGGCAGAGGGGTGACGAGCCAGACTTTTGGAGCAGTGCCAATGCTGTCCCCTTCTTCAAAAGGGAAACAGTAGGGCCCGGAGAACTGCAGACGTCAAAACCACAATGGATTATATGAAGAATAGATCATAAAGAGACTGATCTGTATGTACATTGAAAACAGTGTGGTAATGATTAGACGTCAACATGCTTATGTCAAGAACAATCTGGTTTCGTTCTAACTTGGAAGAAGAATTGGAGGTGACAGACATCAACTTTATGTCAATTTGTAAGTCTTACAAATTTGAGTAGCCTAGCTGAGGCCACAGAACAGATAAATAAAATTTAACATTATCCTGGTAGCTTGCAGAAATGGGCTGTAAACGACAATGAAACTGAATAGCAACAAGGGGAAATGGAGTAGACAACTATAGGATCCGAACTACCTGCCTTGGCAATGATATTTGTAAAAATGATCTTGGAATAGGAGTTGATTGCAAACGGCATAACAACCAGCAGGGTAATTGGCAAGAGGAAGAAAGAAAAAGGAGGAGGGGGAGGGGAGGGAAAGGGGGAGGGAGGAGGAGAAGTAAATACAGTGTGAAACTGTGTCCAGGGGGAGAACAACATCCATGAGACGGAAAGGAATTTTCCCCCTTTGTTCTGTGTTGATCAAATTCCAACACTGAATACGGGATTGGAATCAATGGATTATTAAGACTCCTTTCCACATCTTTGATCCTGTGATTGCTACAGGCTGGCAAAAGGGCTGGCTGCCCTATGCCACCTGAAAAGGAGGGATAAAAGAGGATGGGGCCAATTAATTTCACGTATCTTTGGAACTGATTGAAAACAAAACTCTTGAAACCATAATGGAGGCTGCCATTTTAATAGTCATGATTTGGGTTTTGTTGTCGTTGCTCAGTTGCTAAATTGTGCCTGACTCTTTGCAACCCCATGGATTACAGGAAGCCAGGCCTTCACTGTCTCCTGGAATTTGCCCACAGAGTCCTCTCCTCTCCTTTGGCGGCCAAAATATTTGAGCTTCAACTTCAGTATCTGTTCTTCCAAAAGACAATCAAGGTTGATTTCCTTTAGGATGGATTGATTTGTCTCCTTGCAGTCCAAGTGATTTTCAAGAGATTTCTCCAACACATGATTGGGTTTCCAAGAAATAGAAAAGAAGGGAAGGAGGGATTGGAGGCAGATCATGCAAAGGTGAGAACATAGTTATTATATCACAGGTTCATATCTTTTAAAGGTGGGGACAGGCTGGATGGGTCTAGGACTGTTCATCTCGTACCTTTGGCTGCACCTGCTTCACCACCAGGGTTCCACCCCAGCCGTTGGCTCCTAACGTTTCTCCTCAGCTGAGATGCCCCTAGATGTTCACCATGGCCAATGGGCCCCTGCCCCTCCATGCCAGGCCCTTTGCCATGGCCCATTCACTGAAATATGGTTCACCCAGGGCTTTTGGGTGCACAGGACAGTTTGCTGCCAGCCAATTGGCAGCCAGAAGCCACGGCACGATCAATTCAGGGACTGGAAGGATTTGGGGGAGCCGTTGCAACCTCAGGCGCTTGTTAGGAGAAAGGAAGAGGAGGGGTGGAAGCTCCCCTGTACTGTATCAGATTGTGCCTCCCTGACAATGGGAAGAGAAGGGGGTGTGTTAAATAATCCAGCTTCATCCAAAGGAGTTTTTGTTTTGGGTGCGTATTTTAGCCTTAGAAAGAGAGAGGGAAGGAGAAAGGGAAGGTAGAAGGAGAGGAAGAAGGGATACAAGAAAGAAAAGGAGGGAGGGATGGGAGAAAACAGGAAGGAAGGAAGGAAGGAAGAAGAGGAAGGGGAAAGGGAATGAGATGGAGGAGGAGGGAAGGAAGGAGAGAAAAAAAAGGCTGCCATGCAGAGGAAGAAAGAGATAGCCTTCAACTTACAACCACAATTGAACCAAAAATTTTGGTTGATAAACAAGAGCGTTGTTAAAGTATGGCTAATTTAGAAAACGCAAAATAATGTGGTTGGCATATGGAAAGGAGACCATCAGGAGATGTCACAGATAGCAAAGTATATTTATGTATTCCATGAAATATGTAAACCGTATTTACACATGGTTGCTGGGGCCCATTGGCCATGGCAAACAGCTAGGGGCATTTCAGCCAAGGAGAAATGATAAGAGTCAATGGCTGGGGGCAGAACCCTGGTGGTGAAGCAGGTGCAGTCAAAGCAGTGGTGGGTTGCAGGTGGTATGCCCCGGGTATGGTACGGGTACCATTCTGTTATGGTGCTCTGGGGGGCCCACCCGCCCGAGCTGCTTACCTGTCCTTTAAGCCTTTGGCACTTCCGCACACATGCATGGCACGTACGGCGCCTGCGAGATGCTCCACCAAGCAGCTGTAGCGTCGCAGAGGCTTTTGGAGGCATTGCAGGCAGGTACGACACATGCACGCGCCGCACTCGTGTGAGCATGCACCGTGCACGTCCATGTGGGTGATGCCAGGCCCGATCCGGGACCCACCTCTGGGTCAAAGGTACGAGATGAATGGTCCCATTCCAAGGCTGGATCCCAGGATTATCCTCTCACGAAGAGAGTGCTGGGTTCATCACTTATGGTGATCCAGATCTCACTGTGCTTCTCTCAGTCTCCTTAAAGGGGAGCAGCATTCGAAGTGTTGGAGATATTCCTCCCTCTAAGCTCACTTTAATAAGGTGCACAATGGAGCCACTGTGAACCTGATTCATTTAACGCAACCACAAATTACAGCTGGGGAAAGCAGGATTAATCCAGCACAAAGTGCTACCCTATCAATTGAGCTCTTCTGAGAAGTGCTGCTCTCTAATCCTGTGGGATGGAAAGGAGGCAACCAGGGCAAGCAGGTCACGTTAACAGCCCTCAACCTCCTGGGCAACCGAAGAGGGGAAAAGACCATGGATCAAAGTTCTTTTTCTCTATCTCCCTTTGGTTTTGACATTTATTTCATTTTATTTATCACACACCCATCTCACACAGCGTACAGCACTTAAGAACTAGATAGAGATTCAATGTTTTTTAGACACAAGAAAAGAGAGAGAAAATTGTGTTTTTCATCAAAGTCGGTCTAAAGCAGAATTTGCTCAAAAGTGGGGGATGGTCTCTACACTTCTCCAAACCATTTGTGTATCAGGGAGAACTGGGAAGGAGGCCAACTGAAACCCCTGAAGTTCAACACCAAGGTTGGCTGCCCTGTTCTCAGTGTCCAAGTGGTGCCATCATTATTCTCCCTTCTTAGAACATAGAATATAGAACATAGAGTTGGAACGGATCTTGGAGGTCTTCTAATCCAACTCCCCGCTCAACCAGGAGACCCTATATCAAGCGTGTCCAACCTTAAGATTTGTGGACTTCAACTCCCAGAATTTCCCTTGTCAGCCACCTTTGGTTGCCAAGGAAACTGAAAGCTGTTAACCCGACCTATACCATTTACCCCCCCCATCATTTCAGACAAATGGCCATTTCTTCTTTAAAGCCTCCAATGATGGATCTTCTAAAGGCTATCTGTGCCACTGTTCTTTTTGCAGCCAGTGGGGCTGGGAGTCTTGTAAAAACCACTGCCATGATGCAGACTTCATCCGAGGAAGAAGAAGATCCTGAGGATCCCAACTGGGCATGAAGTCAAAAGCAGAGCAAAACCCGGCTTTCTACAAAGCTTGCAATGGAGGCCCATGAACAAAGGTCTCCAAATCTGGCACCATGGAGGTCGCTGCTTAGGGTTATCCCAATCCACAGAATTGGTGCAGATGCAGAAAGCTGCAAGGGTTGCATTCCAGGGATGGCCCGGCAAAGGAAGAAAGCTGTTCCTGGTTCTGAGGAAAGTTGATCAACATGGACTCACCTCAACCAGGACCTGCTCAATCTGGGTAGTCAGATCCAGAGGATGCAAAGAGATGCTGAAACCTCCCGCTGGGTTCAAGCAGTTTTCTGCCATCCGTTCCTAAAACGGATGTCCCCACTTGAATGCGGGGTGTGAGGCTTCCAATCTCTGCAGAGCTTTAGATGAGAAGAAGGGTTACCCTCCAAAGTTCCTTTCCCTTCTTTTTGTATGCTAGCTATTTTAGATTGTATTATTGTGGAGGAAGCAGTTGGTGGCATTATTAGTTCAGTTTGATTTGTCTTGAAAAGCTAAGCAGGGTTGGACTTGCTAGACTAAGGGACCACTAGGAAATGCCAGGGCTGTAGGCTAGCTGAAAAAAATCAGAACAAGGCAGTGACAACCAGTTGTGTTTGGCTTGAGGGAGATGGTGGTCCTAGTGGTTGATCTTATGAAAAGTGAGGCAGGATCAGACCAGTCATAACCATCTGGTGGGAGCCACAAGGACACCCAGCAACCACAAGGACCATGATGACTCTGTGCAATATGGGCCTCCTTGTGTCCTGCTTGGGATTGCTTCAACCAGTTTATGCCAGGGGTCTGGATATCTTTGGAGGAAACCACTAAAAGATCTGGAAGCTCTACTGGGAATTGGATCCTCCTCCCCACCACGCACAACAATGGCAGGTCTCTTCCATACAATGCATCCGGCCTTCTTGTCCCCTTCAGTAAGGCTTCCTGGGCAAGAGAACTTCTCTCAGCATTTTGCTTTCTCACTCTCACACTGGACTCCCATCTCAGCCGATGCAGCCATTGCTCAAGCACGTATCTCCCTAAATTGCTCTCCCTGTGCAGGCCTGATGGGACGTGGTGTAAAACTAGGTAAACTGCAAGTTTCCCATCCAAGTTGCTGCTCCTCTTCATGAAGAAATGAGCTTCCTCGCGGAGGGCCTGCAGAAACCCCAAATTACATAAATGGGTAAGGCGGGACTGTAAAGCAGCAAATTCTTAGCAGGTCTGCGGCTGCAATTACAGGAAATTTAATGAAGGCCTGGGTTTTTTTTCCAGAGCAACAACAAACACAGCAGGAAATAAAAACAGAATTACAACTGCAAGGGTTATAACTGCGGTACAAAATTTACAGATTTTAATTTTCCAGAAGCTCAAGGAAGAGAGCTAGCAAATGAAGAGGCTTATTGTCCTGAATCCAGCCTAAAGAGATGAGCTGTGCATATTCACTGTGATTTGTCTGCTGAACTAAAAAATACTGTAAAGCTTCTTAATGTTCAAATCCAGCAGAGGGTCACACCGCATGGAGGTCGACATCCAGAAAGAGGACTTTCTCATTTGCAGGCCAACTCCCTGACCCCCCTCTATCTCCAGACCAGCATAGTCCTGGCTCCCAATTCATTCTCCCTGCAACTTTAGCTCAAAGCTCGGCCTTCCAAGGAGGAGTTTCTCATGGCCATCTCCATCCCTGAAGCTCATCTGCCTCCTGGCTGAGCAGGTACCAGTCGTGGCTCTCTCAGAGGCATCAGCCTCCCTTCTCCTCCCTCTTCTGAACCAAGGAACAGAAGGTTCCTGCCTTCTGGTCATCTCTCTTCACCCCTTCCAGCCCCGCAGCTTTCCTTTCCCAGGGTCTGCCTGAAAGGGACTGGCACAAAGGCCAAGGGAGTCAAGCTAGGACTGCCACTGGGCAGAAATTTGCCAGGGATGCCCATACTCAAAAAAGCCAATTGCAGCCCAATTTGGGAATCAGAAGTGCAAAAGGAAGCAAAGTCCCCTCTTCATCCTTAAACAATGAAATCTCCTCTCTGAAATTGACATTTTCAGAGGGAATCAGAGGAATTTAAAACTTCCTACCCATCCCTATTTCCAGCCTTTAAAAAAACAAGGAGGAAAACAGTTGCATTCAAAATTCAGCCAGGTCTGGGGGCGCATTGCCTGACGTTTTCAGGGCTCAACATCTGGCACAGACATTTTTGAGAGGAGTTTGCACATCCTGAGCCTGAGCTCTTCAGCAGGTTGCAAATCTTCCCCCAGGAATTTGTCGTGGCTCAGTGAAAACAAGTCAGAATATATTGGCATAAAAACCACAGAAGTGCCAGATTCATGCTGCAAATAATAATTGCCCCGAGAGCTTTCCAAGGTGGGTTCAAGGATCAGCTGTGTTTGATCGGTGTCAAAGCCTGCTCAGATCTGGTTCTTTCTGTCCCAATTCTGAATTATACAAAGGAACCCCCCTCCCCAAAAGCCTTCCACTTGCACCTAGAAGGAATGGAAAGCAATGCTGACTGGCACAAAAAGAAAACCCACATTTTGCTTCTAATGAGGACAAGGCCCAATCCGAGGCTAAGGTCACGCAGGGCAGCTGTTATAAGAAGAGCCTTTGGGGATACTTAGGAAGAGCTGAAGAGGGGAGGGGATGATGGGCACATGTAAACCTATGGAGTGCAGTGAGCCTGCTCTGTTAGCAGCAAACTATTAGAGGGAGAGTAGGGGTGAAATCCAGCAGCGTCTGTTCTGGAGAACCAGTAGCAGAAATTTAGAGTAATTCAGAGAACCAGCAAATGCCACCTCTGGCTGGCCCCGCCCCCATCTATTCTCTGCCTCCCAAGTCCCAGCTGATCGGGAGGAAATGGGGATTTTGCAGTATCCTTCCCCTGGAGTGGGTGGGAATGGAGATTTTGCAGTATCCTTCCCCTGCCACACCCACAGAACCGGTAGTAAAAGAAATTGAATTTCACCACTGGTCAGGACTGATTCATGGAGGACAAGAAGTCCAAGGCTTCTATTGTAGAGGGGCTTTGGTGCCTCCAGAATACTAGGGATCTTGCTTTGTCTACTGCATCCTGGAAGCAAGTGTTGGCTTGCTTGCCAGCCCAGGCTTGTGCCCAGCTGTCTTAGGGTGGGACAGAAGGCTTGACTAGAAGAAACACAGTCAAGTCAAGGGGTTCTAAGAATTTCTCACCCAAACTTGCCTTCTTGTATCACAAGAGCAGCTAAGTTCTTGCCTCCATTCTTCTGGGCCAGGAGAAATTCAAAAATGCCCTGTGGATTGATGAAATTTGCTGGACCAAATGGTTTTGTAGCCATCTATGTGTGGCCACAAAGCTCACATGCAATGGGAAGAGATGATCTGTCTCAGAGGAGAATCCCAAATTCTTCTGCCCTACAAGGTCCCAGCTGGGCTCAGAAAGGCAGCATTGAAGGTGCAACTCAACCACTTGCAAATATCTTCGTAGTCCAACTGGAAGTCCATTCTTCTAATTCATTTTAATTTGGCTCTACCTTTAGTGACATTCTAGAAAACTATAAGCAAATGGGCCTATGATCTAATCTGATCTAAGGCTTAAAAATGATTTAATTAAAAAAAAATCCCATTCCAGCAAATTACTCTTGCGTGTAGCCTTTGAAGATACACAATTAATGCTGTGTTTGCCCCGTGCAGCATAATCCCTTGTGAATAAATAACAGAAGGAAAATTGCCTCTTTCCCCCAGTTTGAACCAATTATAATCTTCTGAACTACATGGAGACCAGCCAAACAAGCATTGGTGGGCAAAGTTCAGCCAGGCTGCCTCTTCGTCCTTCTTGCAGCGGGAGTCATTGGTGGGGCCAGGAGGAGATGGCCTGGAGGGCTTCATAATGGGCAGCTATATACATTTGATAAACAAATAAAGAAATAAATAAAAGCAACCAAACTATTAAGCAGTTTTACCGAGGAAATGTTCACACAGAAAGAAGACACTGACTTTTAACCACATTCCTTTAATATTCATTTTAAGACATGTGGTTCCAGGGAATCATACTGTAAATGCATCTAAAGAACACAAGGTCAGCGAAAATGTATTCATTTTATTAATAATTTCCTGATAGAGATAAATGCATTTCAATTTGTAATATGCCAGATAAATCTGTGTGAATAATCTTATTTATACTATTAAATGGTTTAAAAGGTAAAGGTTCTCCTTGCACATATGTGCTAGACATTCCCGACTCTAGGGGGCGGTGCTCATCTCCGTTTCAAAGCCAAAGAGCCAGCGCTGTCCAAAGGCGTCTCTGTGGCCATGTGACCGGCATGATTAAACACCGAAGGCGCACAGAATGCTGTTACCTTCCCACCAAATGTGGTTCCTATTTTTCTACTTGCATTTTTATGTGCTTTCAAACTGCTAGGTTGGCAGAAGCTGGGACAAGTAACAGGAGCTCACTTCGTTACGTGGGCGCTAGGGATTCAAACCGCTGAACTGCCAACCTTTCTAATTTACAAGATCAGCATCTTAGCCACTGAGCCACCGCATCCCTTTTAAATGGTTAACTAATTATTTAATATCAAATTTATAATCCACCATACTAAGAAGTAAGATATGTCTATGAGATGCAAATTGCTGAGGTATTTTTTACTCAATTTAAGGATCAGAATTAGACTGATTCCTTTCCTTTTCTGTTGGTAAGGGGTCCTTCTGGTGCAAAGTATTGCTTAAAAGTAGAAATCTAGATATTAAAAACTCTTTAAGTTCTTTGTATAATTCCTGTGACAATCCGTCAAGGCCTGGATATTTTTCCATTTTGAATAGTTTTAAAGAACAGAGATTTCGGAAATAGTGAAAGGACATTGTTTATCCAATCTCTCCTTTTATTTACAATCTGTTTATACATTCTAGCTGATTTAGATGGCATAATGTACCAAGACCAGGGTTTTTTTTGAAAAAAATCCTGCTTAATTTCTTCTATGTTGGTATATAATCATTAATAGTAAATTATTGATATTTGTAGTAAATGTCTAAATGCCTAAATGTTGGAGAGGCTGTCAAAAAAAGGGAATCATTTTTTCTGTGGTGATCACTGATAAAGCTACACTTTTTGATGTAAAATTCCTGGGGAGATCAGTACCATTATGAAATGAAGTATGGAATTCTCCACAGAGTTCGGCTACTGCATTTCTTTACAGAGGCAAATCTGAAGCTATAACGTTAGGAACCTATTATCTATTTAATTATAGAAGCTAAAATAATAATTGCCCAATACTGGAAAAGTCTAGGTCAGGGGTGTCCAAACTTGGGAACTTTAAGACTTGTGGACTTCAACACCCAGAATTCCCCAGCCAGCATGGGGAAGTCTTAAAGTTCCCAAGTTTGGACACTCCTGGTCTAGATAATGTAACAACTGAAATGTGAATGAACAAGAGATCTCCAATGGTCACATTAGAAAAAAAATTGCAGACAAAAGAAGCAGGAACCACAATTCTATCAGATTTGGATGAATTTTATGGTTAACCTCAATAGCAATGATGTCATAATACTTAAATATAAGGATTTTATAAGTTTGTACCCGTGTTTCTCCAAAAATAAGACAGGGCCTTATTTTCTTTGGACCTCCAAAATAAGTGCTTGGCCTTATTTTCAGGGAGGTCTTATTATTTTTGAGGTGCAGGAGGCCCCTTAACCTGGGCCCGCAGGTCAGCAGATCAGCTGATCAAGAGTGGGTCAGAGGTTCTGCGCCTTTTCTTGCAGCCCTAGCATTGCTGGGCCTGCTGCTCTTTTTGCAGCCGCCACTTAGAGAAGGGGCGCGGTAGCTAGGGTTTGCAGGAGCAGCCTCTGCAAGGCTGTTCTGCATGGATGGCAGGTGCATGTGGGGTATGTGGGGCATGTTCCCCCCTCCCCCCCTCCAGGAAACGGCAGGGACCGGCTGCACATGCATTTAAATATTTTCAGAGAGGGATTATTTTTAGGGGAGGGCTTATTTTAGCACATGCGTTCGAAAGCCCGGTTGGGATTATTATCCAAGTAGGCCTTATTTTCAGGGAAATAGGGTACGTATGCAGTTAAAAATAAAGTGGGCTTCTAAAGACCTTTATCTGTTAGCCTTGAAAGCTGTCATTTCCTACACTCTGTTTTTGCATAATTCAGCAGGGTGTTACTGTGGCCAGCATGGAGGAGCTTATGCCATGCATTTGGAGCTGTGGTGTGGAATGGGGTCTGGATTCCCAGGAGAGAGGGCTGCTTTTCAGAGGGAACAAGGCAGAAGAGCTTGAAAAGTATGATCGTCAGGAAAAAGGTTAAAACTGTCCCTAGCAGTATACTGCTTAGCCCGCCCACCCTGGCAGAAAATATATGTCCCAGGTCTGAGGAGGTCCATCTCTCCTCATCTCCCCTCATCTCTTGGGCCTTGCACGCATCCCCATGCACCCCCAGGTCTGTTGGCAAGAAATGTGACAGGTGGCCATTGGGGCAGTGAGGAAACAGCAGTTTTTGTCTTCTGAGAAGAAAATCAAACTCGGTCAGGGGCAACAGCAATCAAATCTCCCCTCTTGCTTTGCTGATGATGACTCATTGGCTCTTGCACCAAATGCACACTAATGGTGGGAAGAAGAGGACTCCCCCCCCCCAGCTGCCTGGTTTGCTGCAGATTCTTTCAGTAAGAACATTCATTTGAAATAAACAGTTTCCAGCTCCTGCTTAAATGAGGTGAGAGGCAGTTGGAGCTGAGAAGATGAAGAAAGGCTGACATTTCCTGTGCAGCTCCTGCAATCCCTTGTGGGTCATCAAGGCAGAGGAAGAATTTCTCCTCTCTTCTCCCTCCCCTCCCCCAAATCCCAAAGCAAGTTTAACCAAGGAGAAAGCAACCCTGGAAAATAAAAAGGGGAGAGGGAGGGAGGGAGAGAGGGAGGGAGGGAGGAAGGAAAGGGAGGAGGGAAGGAGGGTAAGAAGGGAAAAAGGGAGGGAGGGCAAAAGGGAGGAAGAGGGGAGAAGAAGAGGAAGGGAGGGAGAGTGTTAAGGGAAGGGAAGAAGGAAGAGAAGAGAGGGAGGGAGGAAATTGGCTGTCAAATTGTTTTGGGTAAGGGAAAGGCTGTGACAGGCATCTGCTTATGCCATATGCATAACAGAAGGAAGGGTTAGAAACTGCAAAGGTGTATTTTTTTAACATTCACCCTAAAAATACTTCTTCCATATGGTACATTGCTTTCAAACTAGAGATTAATTGAAAGGAAAGGCACCGGAGCTTTGGAAGATGTCAGCTCCAGCTAAAGAGCAAACCTTATTGTGATGGAAGGAAAAATTGCAGAGGCAAAGGTAAGGCATGAAAGCGAGTGCAGAGAGCACATGAAAGCACAGTCGGATGCGAAATGTACCACTCAAGGCCACATCGGGATGGTCTTCCCCTGAATCAAAAGAAAAAAACTGGCCAGATCTGCTGACCTAACCAGGCAATTGGGACAACCAATATATTCCTTGGCACTCCCCCGCCCCCAACCAACACCCCCTGCGATTGTTCTTTGAAAAACATTGAGCATGACTTAACCAAGTGTGACATGCCTGCAGGAAACTCAAATGTAGTCTTGAGCTGCATTTTTGAAAGCATGATTCTCAAATCACAGGTGTAATAGTTCTTTATTCTGTAATATTCAATTGCCAACTCGAGTCCTAAACTAGGAAGGATGGTTTGTGTATATAGCAATAGCAACATTTGTTGTTAGTCGCAAAGTCATGTCCAACCCATCGTGATCCCCTGGACAACGTTCCTCCAAGCCTTCCTGTCTTTTACCATCCTCTGGAATCCATTTAAGCTCACGCCAACTGCTTCAGTGACTCCATCCAGCTACCTCCTTCTCTGTCGTCCCTTTCTTCTTTTGCCCTCAATCGTTCCCAGCATTAGGCTCTTCTCTAGAGTGAGTTCTTCCTTCTCATTAGGTGGCCAAAGTAATTGAGTTTCCTCTTCAGGATCTGGCCTTCTAAAAAACAGTCAGGGTTGATCTCCTCTAGGACTGACTGGTTTGATCGCCTTGCACTCCAATAGCAACAGTACTTAGAATTATATACCACTTTACAGTGTTTTACAGCCCTCTCTAAGCATTTTACAGAGTCAGCCTCTTGCCCCCAACAATCTGGGTCTTCATTTTACCAACCCCGGAAGGATGGAAGGCTGAGTCAACCTTGACTCACTCAGGATCGAACTGCTGAGTCAGCAGAGTTAGCCTGCAGTACTGCATTCTAACCAACTGCATCACCACGGCTTCTATATATATTAGTCTTTTTTCTTTTTCTTTTTAAAAGACACTTCTTAAATGTCTTTGTTGTGATTTTTTTTATTCTTTTGTCTTTTTCAAATGTTTTGGTCTTCTGTATTTCAACCTTCTTTGAATAAACTAAGAAAGAAAGAAAGAGAGAGAGAGAGAGAGAGAGAAGGAAGGAAGGAAGGAAGGAAGGAATGAAGGAAGATTGGATGGAGACACACACAGAGAGATTGAGATTATGGCACAAATCAACAGTGATGTTCCCGGTGGTTATCAGTACACTGGGTGCCCTACCAAAAAATCTTGGATGGCACTTAGAAAATCTGTTCATTGACAATATTTCCATCTGTCAATTACAATAAACCACTTTGTTTGGATATGCACATATACTATGCTGATACATTATGACATTTTTGGAAAGAACTTCATACATATGAAGACTAACATCCGCTAAACAGCTGTCAACTATAATTTCTTGTTGTTGTATATATAGTTATAAATCAATTGCAAAAGGCAACTTTACTTGGAAAGCTTACATCCTGTGATTATTCCTTTAATATTATTAAAGAGCAACATCTGCCTAGATCCTTGGGAAGGACTCAATAGGTGGACAGAAGTTTCAACTCCAGTCTAAACATCTGGTTGACTATGCAACCAATTGTTACCATCGTTGTCATCATTTTTGGTCACTGAGTAGCTGCATCACAAAGAAGTGTGTGGTTCTTGTTTAGTCTCTTTTCATTCCAGCATTTGTTGATAGAAGCATACTCTCATCTTTATTAATCATCTTCAACCTACTCATTGCATTCAGAAAAAGAGACACCACAATCAACAGCATTGTCTTCTTTCTTAAACTCTAATCACAATAGCTGCAAAAAGGACAGTCATAGATATGAAGGTTCCTGTCCCATTCAGGAAAAGGTCTCATTTTGGGGCTGCAGCTGGGCAGATTGAGGATGGGCTTATGGTTATGGTATCAGTCAAAAAAGTCCCCCCTCCCTCCAGAACCTGATGAGAAAATCAGTAAAAGTAACAGTAATAGAATAACAGAGTTGGAAGGGTCCTCGAAGGTCTTCTAGTCCAACCCCCTGCTCAAGCAAGAGACCCTATACACATGAAGGCGAACCTATGGCACATGTGCCGCAGGTGGCACATAGAGCCTTCTCTGTAGGTATGCCAGCCATCGCCCCAGCCCAGCTCCACCGTGCATCTGTGCACGCCGTCTGCCAGCTAGCTGGTCTTTGATTCTCTGCCACAAATGTGTGGGGCGCATGCAGGGGACATTCATGCGCATGTGTGGAGGGCACTTACATTGCATTTTAGGGGTGCACGCACCCCTTGCCCTATTTTGGGCCTGAAAGCCTCTGGCACCAACCTGGAAGTCAAAAAAGGGTGAAGGGGTGGGGTGCATGCATGGGGGCAGGGCTCGTACACAGGGGGGCATATGTGCGGGGGTGCTCACATTGAATTTTGGGGTTTCGCGGGCATGTTTTGGGAACTCGGTACCAAAAAGGTTAGCCATCACTGCCCTATACCATTTTGAAAAAATGTCTGTCCAATCTCTTCTTAAAAACCTCCAGTGATGGAGCATCCGCCTACTTCTGGAGGCAAGCTATTCCACTGGTTAATTGTCCTCATGGTCAGAAAATTTCTCCTCCGTTTTAGGTTTGATCTCTTTCGTTAAGCTTCCAGAAGATTTAGAGTCTTCTGATATTATCACATCTCCATAAGTGCTAATTAAGCCTGTTCTCACTATATCAGTAGAACAACAGTTGAATGACATTAGAAGGCTATAAATGGCTTTTGTTAAGTGGATGAAGACCATCAGAAGTTCACAGTGCCTTTTGCCCATCTGCTTTGTAGGGCAACCTGCATGAAGACTAGATTGAAATCATTCTGTTCCAGAATGATCCCATAACAAAGCTGTGTGACAGGTTAGGTTGCCAGCTGCTAAGGCAGGGGTCCCCAAAGTTGGCAACTTTAAGACTTGTGGACTTCAACCCCCAGAATTCTCCAGCCAGCAGAGTCCACAAGTCTTAAAGTTGCAAAGTTTGAAGACCTCTGTGCTAAGCCAATAAGACCTTTCTAGTTTCATGGATAATTCCAGAACCCATAAAATCAAATGTTGGATAGCCATAAGCACTGATGACACAAAGATGATCTTCTCCATATCACATGGCCAAGAACAGTTTTGCAAACCACAATTTCCTGCAGAGATGTGTGCTCAAACTTCACAATTAGCTTCCATAATTAGGGTCAAAGTTATAGTCAACGCATCAAAGAAATGTTCTCCCATCTGAAAATGTTTGCTTCTCTTTGAATATACCCTACTTCCTTCCCAAACTTGGGAGCATGGGTCCATTTACAACTATTTTCTGCCCAAAGATCTTCATTCTCAGATCCACCCTCATAACAATAGCTTTTTTATTTAAAGAAGAATAATTTGAAAGCCCAAAAATTTCCAGTGTTTAAAAAGTTTGATAATTTCTCTGCTCTCTCATTTGTGTTCTCCACCACAACTCATTTCTGAAGGATTTATACCCAGCATTTTTCTTCCATGACATAAGAGATGCAGCTGTGGGATTTTGCTTGCCAGCTTGTCTTTCAATATGTCTGTCATCTCCCTATCACAGCAACTCCGCTTAGCACATCAGGATATTATTTATTTCTCTTAATATTTTCTTTATCATTAAAAGTATTTGCATTCAAAGCTGTGTATATGTGTGTGTGCACATGTTGATTGCTGGCAGTTTTAACTGAAAGCAGCTGCCAGTCCCTCAGAGGAGGTCAGTCATTTTGGTGACATTGTAGATATGTAGATGGAGATTTATCTCTGATTTTAAAATCAGAGTTCTAAGGAAATTAAAATATATCTTTCTTTTAAAGCACCAGAAAAACCAACCAAGTGTTGGCAACAGACCCCCCCCCCCCCAGGAAGCCAGCCATGGAAGCTGAATAATTAGGGCACAACTCAAGTATCAAATCTTTTGCATGCCAGGAATCAGTCTGTCAGTGTTCCAAATATCATCCAAAATTAAATCAGAGTCCAAGGCAGAACTTTCCTCAAACTTCCAATTTATTAAGAGAGACATGCTGGCACATCTGTGGAAAACCCAAATCTGAAAGCTTCCTGGGTTTTCCACCCAATTGAAAGTTCATGATCTTGCCCCACACCCACAAGTCCATCACATGGTCCAATCTTCCACTGCCAAGCTGCCATTTCCACCCATCTAGTTCCGGTCAGGTGCAGAGGTGCAAGGACAAAGAATCTAGTCCAACCCCCCACCCAAGTAGGAGATCCTACAAATTTATGACAGATGGCAGTCCAGTCTCTTTTTGAAAGTCTCAAGTGATGGAGCTCCCACAATTTCCGAAGGCAACTTCTGTTCCACTGGTTGATTGTTCTCACTGTCAGAAAGTTCCTCCTTATATCTAGATGGAATCTCTCCTTGGTCAGTTTCCATCTATTATTCCTTGTCTGGCCTTCAGGTGCTTTGGACTTCTTCTTCTCTGTGGCAGCCCCTCAAATATTGGAAGATTGCTATTATTCTCCCCTGGTGCTTCTCTTCACTAGACGGGCCATGCCCACTTCCTATAACTGTTCTTCATATGTTTTAGCTTCCAGTCCCCTAATCATCCTGGTTGCTCTCCTCTATACTCTTTCTAGCACATTTTGGGGAAATAGGGTAACATGGCTGTTTCCTGATCTTCTGCAGCCTAGATGAAAGGTAGACTTAGTGTTTTTCAAACGACTACAGTAGGAAGTGGAATTCTTGAGTTATGACTGCTGTGCAAACTTTCAGCAGGAGCCTTGTTATGTTCCAGCCTGCATTCTGGACCTTAACAGAACAGAACAGAATAATAGAGTTGGAAGGCACCTTGGAGGTCATCTTGTCCAACTCCACACCCTTCTTGAAAGCTTCCAGGGATGAAGCTCCCACAACTTCTGAAGGCAAAAGTTGTTCCATTGGTTGATTGTTCTCACTGTCAGAAAATTTCTCCTTAGTTCTAGGTTGAATCTCTTCTTGGTCAGTTTCCATCCATTATTCCTTGTCTGGCCTTTAGGTGCTTTGTAAAATAGCTTGACCCCTTCCTCTCTAGGGCAGCCCCTCAAATATTGGAAGACTGCTATCATGTCTTCCCCTGGTCCTTCTCTTCATTAGACTAGCCGTGGCCATTTCCTGTAACCGTTTTTCATATGTTTTAGCCTCCAGTCCCCTAATCATCCTGGTTGATCTTCTCTACACTTTTTCTAGAGTTTCAACCTCTTTTTTATAATGTGGTAACCAAAACTGGATACAGTATTCTAGGTGTGGTCTTACTAGGGCTTTATAGAATGGTATTAGTACTTCACTTGATCTTGATTGTGTCCGTCCGTTAATGCAATTTAGGATTGCATTGGCTTTTTAGGCTGGCGTGGCACACTGCTGGCTTATATTTAACTGGTGGTCTACTAAGAGTTTGAGATCCCTCTCACAGTTACTGCTATTAAGTCTGGTTTTACCTGAAGCAACCATGCAGCATTTCCATCCCAAACAAAACTTTCAATCCCCCTCACCGTAGGAGCAGAAAGGCGTAAACTGTGTTGGCTCCCAATTTCAGCTTGGGAGAAAGATTGAGGCATGCTTCAATGAAGCGGTCCATGCTTCAGCAAGTCAACTGAAGATTTTAAAAGATGCTGCAGGAATGCACATAAAAGTAGTAAAATGACTCAGTAGACAGTTACAGAAAACGACCTTGGCAGAGATAGTGTATGCAAGATCTGACACCAAGAGACGGGGAAATAAAATATGTTGTATACGTCCCCAACAGACAGAGGTTCAGAAGCGACTGAGATATCTCCCTGACTCACTGGAAGCACAATCGGCCTTGCAAGATTCTGCGATTATGGCCCATCTCAATAAAAACCATTTCCGCTTTCCTCTGGAAGTTGAAGTCTTGGTCTGGTCTGTCTGATGGGGCTGACAGAGGTGGTGATCCCTCCTCACCTGCAATCAGCTTGCTGGACTCACGAAAGCAGAAGAGAGCTGCTGCCTTCTAGGATCAACAGGAAGAGCCCAGCAGTCAAGAAACATGCCACAAAAATGGCATTTGGCGGGGGGCAGTGAAGGTGAGATTCAGACACCACGACATTTCCGTAATCTGTAAGGAAAAGGTGCATGCAGAGAACCATTTCCCTTTGCTGCTCAATGGACGCAAATGTTGGACTTTGAAGAAGCAGAAGAGAGAAAATATTGATGTTTTTGAACTTTGGTGATACCGATAGTCCTCAACCAGTGGTGAAAGTCAAACTTTTTTGATACTGGTTCTGTGGGCGTGGCTTGGTGGGCATGGCAGGGGAAAATCTCCATTCCCTCCCCACTCTGAGGCCAGCCAGAGATGGTATTTGCCAGTTCTCCAAACTACTCAAAATTTCCACTACTGGTTCTCCAGAACCTGTCAGAACCTGAAGGATTTCATCCCTGTCCTCAACCTAAGATCCCAATTGAGCCCAAAATTTCTCTTGCAAAGAGAAACATTTGCAATGTGAGTTTTGCCCCATTTTGTCACTTTCCTTGCCACAGTTGTTAAGTGAATCATTGTAGTTGGTATATGAGTAGCACACAAGGTCGTTGAGTGAAACTGGTTTCCCCATGGACTTGTCAGAAGGTTGCAAAAGGGGATCACATGACTCCGGGGCATGGCAACTGCCATAAGTATGAGTCAGTTGCCAAGCACCTGAATTTTGACCATCATGTGACCATGGGGATCCTGCAATGGTCGTAAGTGTGAAAAAAAGTCATGTCACTTTTTTCAGTGACATTGTAACTTCAAACGGTCCCCAACCAGTGAATCGACTGAAGTGGTCATGGTTTGGCGATCTGGGTGGCTGGAACAGGCAGCAACCTAGGCCTGCCATGCCCTCAAACTGATTTTCTGGGTGTCACCATCTTGTGTTTTGCTTCTGTGTGTGCACAGAACAATTTTTATTGCACTGCGCATGCACAGGCAGTGCACATCAAGCACACACACACAGCGTGCCCACAAGCGAACTGGCAGTAGTGCCTGCCAGAACCCACCCCTGCCTCTAAGGTAGAGCAGACCGGGAAACAGATGGCAGGTAGGCCTAAGGTGGCTTTCCTGAAGATTGGCAAGAATAGTAGCATCTTGGATGACTGAGTGGGCTTCCCTCTCCCTCTTTTATCTTCATGTTTATTTGGTGGGGGGAAGGCTGTCTGAGATGCTTTTGCAACTCTCCCTCCTTGTCTGGGCTTCTGCAGCGTTTATTCCTTGTTACCTTGGTAACAGAGCTTCCCCTCCCCTCACTCACCATCAAGGTCATCCACAGCAACTCTCAAAAGTTGCAGTTCTTCTTCCTAGCTTATGTTTTTCCATCAGGTTTACTCCCGCAGAGCATTTACAATCTCTGACTGTAAAAAACATCCAAGTGTAGTTTCTGTTGCAACACAGAAACCGATCACAGCATCAGGGCCAGGCGAGCTCCTAAAGCTACTGCATGGATTAGGGGGAAGGGCCATCCCATGGAAGAACATCTGGCTACCCACTTATGGTCCCAATAAGGACAAAACACAGGACCTCCTGAGGCTCAGTGTATATGGTTCGCTATATGGTTCTTCTGGAGCAAAACTGTCAGACTGGCCACAGCCTGTTCCCTAGGAGAGAAAGACCCTTGACTCCATAGGTGTTAGAGAAAAAGATACTTTTACTAGAGGTGCTGAGTTCAGCCCAAGCGAGGCAAGCTCTGAAGAAAAACCATATGAAAATCATATATTGAAAGCAATCCTCAATGTTCAAAACCCTCCCCTCTGGGTGAGTAGTGTAATCAAGTCTTGAGCCAATGTTTTGGGAACCCAGTGCCTTAGGTGCCGCTGTAAATTCCTTTCCTGTAGCTAGCATTCTTGAAGGCAGGAAGATGGCTCCATTTGCACCTCTGGTTCCTGTTAGTGTCCATACTCTCTAATTTCCCACAACATTCGTTCACACTCCAGGACCCTTCCCCTCCCCCCTGGATATGGCAGTTGCTAGTGAGCCAGTGGTGAGATTCAAATTTTTTTACTACCGGTTCTGTGGGCGTGGTTGGTGGGTGTGGCATGGCTTGGTGGACGTGACTGGAGATGGATACTGCAAAATCCCCATTCCCTCCCCACTCTGGGGCCAGCCAGAGGTGGTATTTGCCAGTTCTCCGAACAACTCAAAATTTCCACTACCGATTCTCCAGAACTGGTAAGAACCTGCTGAATACCACTTCTGTAGTGACCTTGAAAGAAAGCAAAGATAGACATCTGACAAAAACATTGATAGCCAGGGATTGTTTTTGTTTGTTTGTTTCAAAAATAGCCCATTCTCATGATTTGGCAGCCCTCTGGAAACAAAGGGGAAGCTATTCCCCCGCACCCCACCCAGCATGCATGTGCTTTTTTCTTGTTTAATCCAGGTTCATTGAAGTGGGGGAGGGCAGAGGGAAGTGATGGCCAAATCCACTGCTAGAAATCAGCCCATTTACCATTTGCAGTTATTGCTGGGCACACATCTTGGTCAACAGACATCTATTTCTGGTCTGCTCCCAAGGCAGAGGGAGGCCTGCTTTACTCTGAGCTGTCCCTTGATAAAAGAAAAAGAGAAGCATCTGCAACCAGCTGGGATTTGGTGAATTCTTCACGACATAAGATTAGACACTTTTAAAGACACCTTTTGTGTACTGGAGCTCCCTTTTCCTTGTGTCCCAGGAAAGACATAGTTCCCTATGTAAACACACGCTCCCCTTTGGGGTGAAAGCATCAGTATACACAGAGCAGAGAAAGAGAAATAATTATAAGTGAAGAAAGGAGAGACATGACAAAAGAAAAAGCAAGAACGAGTTTGCACCATCAGAATCAGCTCTTCCTCTCTGTTTTTCTTGCCTTGAGAACCATCCTGGCTTCCACCACATCTGTAAATGCCTCAACTGCTGCCTTTTGCCCTTTAGCTTTCTCAGCCCTCTCATGTGGAAGATCTTATCAACTCCAACCAATCCTTCACTAATCATTCACTCTCTGGTTTCCTCCCTCTTCTCCATCCATTCACAGATTTGCTTTGCTTTTGTGATTGAATTCTCATTCATCTTTGTGTGACCAAACCACCTGTCAGGCTTCTTAGATAGACCAGACATGGAATGCAAGTGGATGAGCTAATTCTACCTTGTTGTAAGCATATATAAGCAGAATAAGAAGCTTCCTCGGTCTCTTTTACAGCCTGAAAAGTTAAGCAGGATCCTTTCTGAGTTACTTTTTATGCCCATTATAGAACTGCAGGCTCTTCCCTCTCTTATCTCATCGCTCCCTAGGCAGAATTTCTTCCCCATTTCCCAAGGCCATTCCCACATAACATTAAGCCTTTACCACCAGAGAAAGTAGAGAGGGAGCCTTCTCAACCTCTTGCCCCACTTGCTATGTAGCCCTGGGCTATGCTGTCCTATGCTAATGGACCATTCCTTTGGTAGCAGTTCATCGCCCTGTTATCCCCACATACCATTATGCTTGCTTATGTATTTGGTTTGCATTCGTTCAGCATCCAGTCATTTCTGACCTTGTTTCTTCTTGTTTCAATACACTCAAATGCTTGATCTTTTCCTCCTTCCCACCGCCTTCCACTTACTTTCACATTTCTTCTGACCTACTTAACTCATGTTTTTTATAAAACAGTGAGCAGTAATATGCCTTTATATGCAGTCATGCTTCCTTTTTTCAACATTCATTCCTTGAAAACATCCCACATTCTCCCCACTATCTTTCTACCAGTGTTTACCAGCATGTCTTAACATTTCTGCAATCATTTCTTGGTTCTTAATTCTAAGATCCACCCTGAATATTTTACCAAGAATTTTATTTTTGTTGCAAGCCGCACCTATACATCCTGGTAAAACTTTCTTTCAGGAATTAAACAAACTAACAGCTAGGTTCATCTGGCAAGGACAAAAAGCAAGGATTAAACTAAAGTCAATGCAAGAGAGCAAGGAGAGAGGAGGCTTAGCATTACCAAACTGGGAGTAATATGCACTAGCAGTAACAATAACATGGATGAAGGACTGGATAGAGTTAAAGAATAAAAAAAAATCTTGACCTTAGAAGGCCATGATATGCAAGCAGGTTGGCATATGTTCTTATGGGATGATAAAAATAAAACACACAAATACTTCCAAAAACATCTAATTAGAAATGTGTTATTGCAAACTGGTTCAAAATTTTTAAAAACCCACTACGTGAAAATCCCAAATTGGCTATCCCCGACAGAAAGGATGACCTACCCAAATTTTACAGATATGAATAAAGTGTTAAGATACAGAGACTTAATTAACTGACAGGAAACTTTAAAAACAATTGAAGAATTGGCAGAACAAAACATGAAAGTTGACTGGCAAATCAAAGCTAAACACAATAACAATACTAAATTATATGGCATCCAAATGGAACCACATGAATTAGATAAAATAATCCAAAGCTCAGAAAGGAAGATGATAGGGAGAAGAAATAAATTTCTTCTGAAGTATAAAATGGAAGAAGAAATTGCAAACGAACAAATGGTAGAATGGGCACAGAACTTTGGCTACAATATTGAATTAGATAAATGGGGAAAATTTGGGGGGACAAATTTAAAAATGACACTATCAGTTGCATACAAGGAAAACCAGTACAAAATGTTTTACAGATGGCACCTTGTACCAGTAAGGTTATCTCAGTAAATATTTCACCAAAATGTTGGAAATGTGAATTAACACACAGAACATATTATCACATATGGTGGACGTGTGAGGAGGCTAAAAAGTATTGGAAAAGGATTAAAAATTGGCTAGAATCAATAACAGGAGTCAAAATTGATTGGAAACCGGAAGTTTTGTTTTACTAGGAATAATGACCACAAAATATAAAAAAAGAAGTCCAGTATTTAATTTTACACATAATTACTGCGGCAAGGATTGCCTTCGCTCAGAAATGGAAAAATAAATTGATACCAAGCGAAGATGAAATAATAAGAAAGGTTATGGACTGTGCCAAAATGGACAAATTAACAAAAGAAATCCAGGGAAAGAAGAAACAGAATATTATCAGATATGGGGAAAATGGTATAGGTGGATGGAGGAAAGAATCAAGGAACAATGAAATAAGTCAATAAAGCCCAAAAACAGAAGTTAAGGAGAATTAACATACATACATACATACATACATACATACATACATACATACATACATACATGCACTCAAGAAAGTTTAAATTTATTAGAGGTAATCACCCAATATAGCAGATAGATGAGTAAAATAAGAGGGTTAAAAATGGTGAAACGCAAATGAAATATATAAGAAAGGGAAATAACATAAGGAGAATGGTATCAATTTGAAATTGTTATTAGAAAGAACAGGTAGTTCCTGTTGGTACTGTATTGTGTAAATGTAGTGTACGTCTAAGTTCTCTCTCTGTGTGTGTGTGTGTGTATTTTGTATGTTTGTAAATAAAATAAAATTTAAAAGGGGGGAGAAAAAGCGAAAAAGAGAAAGCTAATTAATTAATAAATGTATGTAGGAAACACATCACAGTAATAATGGAAGACTTTTAACTGGTATCAACCGGGAAATAAATTCTGCAGCAAGTGGGAGATCAAGTAGATTCCTAACCAACTTAGCTGAAACTTTGTCATCCAGAAGGTAGCGGAGGGAACTAAAGGGAAAGCTTTTAAACTTTAAAAGAGCTGATTTTAACAAACTCAGAGAGCGGCTAAGAAAAATTCTATGGATAAAATCATAAATGGAAAACAACTCAAGAAGCATGGGAAACACTGAAAAATATGATCATAAAAGCCCAGTTCCACACAAAACCACTGAAAAAGAAAAACAAGAAATCCAAGTAAAACCAGAATGATTGCACAAAGATCTCTCTAATAAATTGAAGGACAAAAAGGATAAATGCAAAAAATGGAAAGAGGGACACATAATTAAAGAAGAATATCAGCAGATATCCCAAATCTGCAAAGACAAAGTCAGAAAAGTAAAGGCTCAGAATGAATAAAGATTTGCAACAAAAGTCAAAGATAATTTTAAAAAAAGTTTCTTTCAACATATGAATAACAAGAAAAAAATTCAAGGACACAATAGAGAGAGAAGATGGTGAGGAAGTAATAGGCAGTAGAGAGAAAGCAGAAGTGATTCACTCATTCTTTGTATCGGTCTTCATGCAAAAAGAAACTATAGCCTAACCCATCAAAAACATAATTGTAAAAGACAGACTAGAAATAAAAATTAAAATAAGCAAGAAAATGGTAAGAGAACACCTATCTGATCTTGATGAATATAAATCACCAAGACCTGATGGGCTACATCCCAGAGTTCTGAAGGAGCTGGCAGATGTTATCTCAGAACCAGGGGTTGGAACCAGAACCAGGTTTAACAACCAATTCATTTAGTGTGTGCTTTGTTTTCCAGAAGGAAGAAATAAAAACATTATGTTTAGGGAGGAAAAAAAGAACCATAGAATGAACACACACACACAGACACACACACACACGATAAAAGAGTTATACTTGTAAGCACTACATCAGGGAAGGACTTGGGTGTGGCTATTTTCAGAGAAATACAAATAGGTTACAACAGGTTCAGAAGTCAATATTTGAAGAGATGCTCCTTGAGAATAAGTTGAAGTAATTTTGGATGCTAAGTCTGGAGAAAAGAAGATGGAAGGGAGATGTGATATCAGCATTCACAAACATAGAACGTCAGGAACTTTCTCATTGCACAAAAATGAGGGCCAGAAATAACACTTTTACCTTGATTTTGATTGAACATGATTGAACATAAGGAAAACCTATCTTATATTTGTTACAGTAGAAAAATCTCTTTATGGAGCTTGTGGGTTCTCCATATTTGAGGTTTTTAAAAGGCTGGACACCACTTTTCATGGATGGTTTAATTGCTGTCACTGATCACAATAAGGAATTAACAATTGGTTTAAGTGAGTGTGGAGACAAAATTAATGACATTTGTAAGCACTGAAGTCCATTCTCCTCATTTAATTCCAAAGAAAGGTAAAACAATTCAGTCTTATGCTGACACCAATAGCAGCACTCTCTGTTTCATCCCTGCTTGATGGGAGATGGGAGTTGGAAGACATGTAGGGATGAGGTGTTGAGCAGGCTCCCATATCCAATACGCAGAGTCACATAGACAGTCACAGTCAAATGCTAAATTATTCTTTGTATTAGCATAGGACTTTACTCAGAGCATGAGGGATGTGGTGGCTCAGTGGCTAAGACTCTGAGCTTATCAATCAGAAAGGTCAGGAGTTTGGCGGTTTGAATCCCTAGCACCACGTAATGGAGTGAGCTTCCATTACTTGTCCCAACTTCTGCCAACCTAGCAGTTCAAAAGCAAGTAGAAAAATAGGAACCACCTTTGGGGGAGAAGGTAACAGCATTCCATGCCCCTTTCGCATTTAGTCATGCCAGCCAGGGCTGGATTCTGGCTGCCATTACTACAGGTTCGGTGCTAAAAAATGTTCGTGTGCGCGCTCTCTTGTGCACATTTGCACTTAAAACAATCTGCGCATACGCACAACATTAAAAAAGGAATAAAAATGACATTTTTTCAATGAAGATTGTTCTGCACATGCGCAGAACAGAAAATCAAGATGATGCCACCGAGGATAGAACTGGTACGGTCACGTGTCTGCCAGAGTTACTACCTATTCAGCCAAACTGGACCGAATAGATAGAAACTCACCTCTGATGATGGCCACATGACCACGCAGACGTCTTCGGACAGTGCTAGCTCTTCAGCTTTGAAATGGAGATGAGCACCACCCACTAGACAGGAATGGCTAGCACATATGTGCAAGGGGAACCTTTACTTTTACCTTACCTTACTCAGAGCAAGTAGAGCTAAGCTAAGAATGAGTGTGACCCGACAATTGCGTGATGGACATATCCGTGCCGACAAAATAGCGCCGTTTTAAACATGACATCATAATAACGCAATGATGACAATCACAAGAGAAGCTCAGCCTGGAGCCTCCTTGCCCAGGGAGAAGGTCTTACCTTGAAGACACTTGAAATGTTCCCTGTGCCATGCAAGCCCTCTTAGGCACAGTCAGGGGCTCTGCTACCTCCCCCCACAGTTCTCTGTCCATCCTCCAGCTTCGTCCCTGTCCCTTTCAATGCCCACTGAGTCCAGAGACACAACCTGAAGCCCTTTTGGCACTCTCCGGTGGTCAGTCCAGAGCAAAGGCCCAAAGAAAGTTTCTTCCCCTCTGCTTCCAAGCTCACAGCAGCCCCCATCCCCCCCCTTGTCCGCCAGGAGAGGCAGCCAAATCTTAATTCAAATGTTCATTGAACATTTAAAACGGGAGGAAAATCAATTCCATCACCTGTCTCTGCAAACCCGGGCTTTTGGACTTGGGGGTTCTCTGCCTTGCAACTTACTGCAGGCTCAGAAAATCCTTTGGCAGGCAGGCAGCAGCAGGCGGGCAGGGCTGCCCTCGGCTCAGAGACCCCTGGAGAAGGAGCCAGAGAACCTGCAAGCATTTCTGGCCACCAAGCCCAGGGTTTTAACGTATATGTGTTCCACTATGTTAAAGGCACAGCACATTCACTCATGATTTTGTTGTCGTGCATTTGTCATTGCACTATTGTCAAAAATCAATTAGTGATTTTGACGGTGCTCATTTGTCTGTCACGGTTTAATCGGCGTGCTTATGTCTATCGCGCATTTGTCGGTGAACCAAGAATGAGCACTCCAAGTGAATGCAAACAGCAGAATTAGATGCCAGGGATGCAAGTTAAGAATGGATCTTTGGAAATGATTAGTCTGGACTGGAGCAGAGTAAGCTGCATGCAAATAATTTGCGACTCCATAAATACTTCAGTGATGCATATAGGCTGTTAAAAACCCTGGAATAACTTCAATTGATTAATGTTCCTCATAAAAGTAATTTGATTGGAGAACCACCATAAGTTCCCAGCTTAATAAGAAGAAAATTACACCAACTGCTTTTTTCATCTTGCCTCATTGGTAGTTCTATCTGAGGAAACTTTCTTGAGAGGTTCAAAAATAGATCCAGTGGCATGCTTTGAAATGGGTCTAACCCTTCAGGAGGAGGTCCATCTTGCTTCTATTTGTTTCAGACAAGACTTTCTTTGCTTTGCAGGATCTATAAATACCCCCAGAGGAAATCCTTTTCCATTTTGATTTTGCCTGAGGACAATGCACTCTCTCAGCTAAATGAACAGATAGATTTTTCAGACCCTTCTTTGTTGGAGTTTTAGAAACGGGACAGACACCACAGCTATCTGCTCCTGTCATTTCTGAGCTGAGAGTTTTTGTTCTGCAGTTATAGTTATTGTGGATTTTTAGCACTTGAATACAAAATCCCTGGATTGTGAGCATGAGAGACAATGATGTGATGACCTCCATCCCTGGAGATTTCAAACTAAAAGGGGCTGGGCAGCCCCTTTTCCTGGAAGGTTCAACTATTATTTTTCCCCTGCAGATTGCAAAGGGTTGATCATAAGGTATCTTCCGACTCCACAGTTTTGGTTTTATGTCTCCAGAGAAGTTAGGACTGGAACTTCTGGCCTTTTTTCAGATACTTTTGGAGATTAAGGGAGTTACTAAAATACAGATATTAAATTTACTGGGGATTTAATGTATCTATTTTAATACTTTCCTTTTAAGAAGAAGAATGATTATTCTAGCTGGGTTGTTGCTAGAGGTGGTATTCAGCCAGTTCTGACAGGTTCTGGAGAACCAGAAGTGGAAATTTTGAGTAGTTCGGAGAACTGGCAAAAAGGCTGCCCCTGCTGCCTCCCAGCCTCCCAGCTCATCTTCTTCTGTTGCCCTGAACAGGAGAATGGAGCTGGAAAGCAGATTAGTGGGGTAGGGAGGGAATTGGGATTTTGCAGTATCCTTCCTCTGCCACACCCACAGAACCAGTAGTAAAAAAAATTGAATCTCACCACTGTTTGTTGCCCCTTCCATTGGGGGCATGATCTTGAAAAGCTCCAGGTCCAAAGCAAGCTTGTTGTGAGGGTTGTGTGGACCTCCACAGTTCTCCTAGCTCCATCCCAAATCCATTGGGAGATCTACTCCCTTCCAGGACCCAGGCCTCTCCCAGGGAGGAGTTATCCTGAGGGGACTTAGTGATGCTCAGATGCTGCTTTGTTCCTAAATCTTTCCCTTGAAGCTGGATAGTCCTGTTTCCTCTGGCACTTCTCCTTCGTTGCCTTATCCAGAAAGTGGGGTGGGAAACTGTTGGAATAAACTAACCATAAAGCATAGCCTTGTCTACAAAGGTATTATTTGTGGGTGAATATCTTTGCTTTTCGGCTCAGTTACCACAATCCTAGTGAAAGAGTTTCAGAAACATAAATAGGTCAACAGCCAGCAAAGTTCTGAGGTATTTTTAAAGCGCAACCTAAAACATCTGCAGCAAAGACCTACATTTAAATAATTGGCATGTGCAAATGAAGCCCCCAGTTTCCCTTCTCCTATTCCCCATATTTGCCAGAAGGAGAAATGACAGCCTCCCCTGGGATCTCACAGCTTTTCTTTCTTTTGGGAGGGCAACTTGCTGCAGGACAATTCACAATGGCAAACTCGGCACAGAAGAATTTGCCGCAGAACAAGAGCTACATTAATATCAAAGAAATGGTGGAATAGAATCATTGGACAAGAGCCTTGGTGGCACAGTGCACGCTACTTGTACTGACTGCCGGCTGCTGCAATTTGGCAGTTCAAATCCCACCAGGCTCAAGGTTGACTCATCCTTCTGAGGTGAGCAAAATGAGGACCCATATTGTTGGGGGCAATATGCTGACTCTGTAAAGCAACTTCGAGTGGGCTGTAAAGCACTGAAAAGTGGAATCATTGAAGAAAGCATGCCAAAAGAGGGACAAAATGAAATGTGAATAACAAAAAAAATATATTTTAAATATTTAAATTGAATTGTTGAATTGTCCTGTGGTGAGTTGTCCTTCAGTGTGTTGACCATGGTGAGTTGGCTGTGGTGAGTTGTCCCATTCTGACAACATGACTTAAATGGTCAGAGATGAAGTGGGGAGCCTGCCCTGTTGAGCGTCACATCTCCTCCTCTTGAGTTTCACTTTCTATGTTTGCCTGACCCACTCTTGGCATTTGGGCAGGAGGTGATAACAATCTGCCCTGCACAGCACAGCAAGCATCTTTGAGGACTAAGAGAGTGCCTGTAAGAAATAAGTAAATGAGTTGAATGAGTAGATCTATTTCAAATCCTGGGCTCTCTTCGGATTCCTAATCCAACCACTGCAAATGGAAAAAAGATAAGAGCAAAAGAGAGAAAATAGCATCCTGAGAAGTTTGGCTTCTTGCTTCTGGCCCTGTCTCCCAATTGCCCACCTGCTGCCCCACCCAGGGCTGTGTTGTGGCCCACTGGTGGCCTGTGGAGCTGGCAGCAGAGTTGGACAATGAGGAGGTTGGGGAGGAACATGGGCCAGTCCTGGAGCCTGGAGAAGGCTCTGATGAGGGCTTTGTGTCAGAGGCAGAGAGGGGGCCAGGGCCATCTGGGAGTTATGTGCTACCTCCGGAGCCTCCAGAGTCGGACATCAGTGAGGCAGAGGAATGGGGGAGTCTGGTCCCAGTGCGCGCATGCGCAGAGCTGCCAGAAGGCAAGAACAGTTAAGACAAAAGGGGTGATTCGGGAGTAAGGCTTGGAGATGATTGGCCCCTCCAATAAGACATAAAGGAGGAGCAAAGGCATGTGAGCCTTTGCAGGAAGCAATTTTGTTTGTACTGGTCTGAAGCTCTGTTTTGACTCTGTGCTCCATGTGGCCTTGTAAAGCTAATTGGCAATTAGGTCTGTGGCAGAGTTTCAAGGGAGATAAAGGTGGATGCTTATCAGCCTTATCCTGAAAGACTTTGGCAGACTTCTGTCAGACTCTTTACAAATTATTTGTGAATCATTTGTGAACATAATTCACAGCCGTTAAAATAAAAATAGAGTTTTTGGGACTAAGCATGTGCTTTTTACTATCTTAGGAAGCCTAGATCAGAACAGGCTGCAGCCTCAGAACAGGAGCTCCTGTTGTGAATCTGGCTTGGAGGAAACTCTTCTGTTCACATTCAAACAAGTCTTTGAACTTATTGTAAACCAAAGGCAGTTTTGCTTCGAAACCTCCACTTCTATAGATTTCATGATGTAATCTTACATCAAAGGAAGCATACATCAATCCACACAGCTGAAAAATTCACCTAGTTGTTGAAACCATAGATGTAACTGCAGAAACAGAATTAACTAAAATTAAATTTGGAAAATAAAAAGGGCAAAAACATAACATGGATCAATTCTAATAGCAATAGCAATAGCAGTAGACTTATATACCGCTTCATAGGGCTTTCAGCCCTCTCTAAGCGGTTTACAGAGTCAGCATATTGCCCCCAACAACAATCCGGGTCCTCATTTTACCCACCTCGGAAGGATGGAAGGCTGAGTCAACCCTGAGCCGGTGAGATTTGAACCGCTGAACTGCTGATCTAGCAGTCAGCTGAAGTAGCCTGCAGTGCTGCATTTAACCACCGCGCCACCTCGGCTCCCCAAATAAATAATACTCTTCCGTGTGCAAGAGGAAGATAGAAAAAATATCATAGGAAAAAAGAGAAGAAACCCTCACTTGTGGAAGGGGTTTTTGAGGGACCCTCTTTCCCTTCTAGGTCTGCCCAAGAGCATCCTGGATTTCACCCACCCATTCTTCTGACTAAACTGGACAGAAATTCAGTCATTATGTCTCTGCAACACTTCAGGGTTGAAGGCAAAACTCTGCTTTAGTATGTGCAATGGATGCTTGGGGCCAACCTGCAACTTCAGAAAATTGCTCAGGACTACATTCAGTAGTGCTGCATGGGGCAGAAAAAGCAGACTTCGGTTCAGGAACTGCAGATGGGTGCTGGCTCCCTTGCCTGCACCCTCAAAAGCACATGGCCCTTCGAATTCAAAGTGCTGTACAGGATGGCATTATGTTCTTGGCAGCATGACAAGGTCACAAGCAGAGGTCTCGCCTTCATCTGAAGTGGTGCTAAACGAGGCCACCACCATTCCTTCTTCATTTCTCACAGCCACCTGGAAGGGACACCAGTCAGACTGACAGGAGGGACCTGCTATTTGCACCCCATTGCTCACATGAGTTGATCACATGTGGTCCTTGGGAATGCATTATGAAATGTTCAAATCTGAGAGTATAATCCTTCCCCTTATCTCCTTTACAGCCTAAGAAACTAAGGGGACTTCTTCTGACCTTCTTGCCTTGCCCATTATATAGCTGTGGGTTATGTTGTCCCTTATCAAACTATTCCCTTGGCAGCATCTCTTGGTCTAGGCTCCCAAAGTCTTTCTCACATACCATTACAAAAGGGGAGGTTTGTGTAGGGGAGTTCCTTTGGAGGACAGCTGTTTGACTAAGTGGGTGAACCTGTTCTTCAGCCAGAGGGGATGTTTGCTTGCCAGCTGAGCACTTGGCCTGAAGCTACAGTTGGTTCTTTAGGGGGTTGCATTTCATCTTTCAGGTCAGTATCATTGGCACTTTTTGGAAAAAGGAAAATAATTAATGCCAGGCTTTCAGGATTCCACTATTGCACTCGTTCTTAATAGAATAATGGAATTATAAAATCGTAGGCCAGGAAGGGACCTTAGAGATCTTCTAGTCACAATAGTAGTGGGGGATTTTGACATCAACTGGGAAACAAACTCTGCACCAAGTGGAAGATCCAACAAGTTCCTAACAAACCTAGCAGACAATTTTGTTTCCCAAAAAGTAGAGAAGGGAACAAGTGGATCAGCCATATTGGACTTAATTCTCATGAACAGAGAGGAAATGATAGAAGGTGTTGAAGCAACAGAAAGCCTGGGGGGCAATTGACCATGCAATATTGGAATTCAACATTATGGAAACACGAGTAGTAGAACAAAGTCAAACTAGAGTCTTGGACTTTAAGAGAGCTAATTTCAATAAACTTGGAGAGAGCTTGGGAAAAATTCCATGGATGAGAATCCTCAAGGGGAAAACAACTCAAGAAGCTTGGGAAATTTTGAAAAATTACAAAGGCCAGGCTAACACAATACCAATGAAGAAGAAAAATAACAGCTCCCAAAAGAAACCAGCATGGCTGCATAAAGAACTCTCTGACAAATTGAAATACAAAAAAGATAAGTATAAAAAGTGGAAAGAGGGGGACATAACTAAGGCAGACTATCAGCAAATACCCTGCGCCTGTAAAGATGAAGTGGAGGAAAGAGGAAAGAGGAAAGCTAAGGCTCACAATGAAGAAAGGCTTGCCACAAAAGTAAAAAATGACAAAAAAGCTTCTTCCAACATGTTAAAAACAAGAAAAAAGTTAAGGAAACAATTGGTCCATTGCTGGGAGAAAGTGGCAAGAAGGTGACAAGCAACAGGGAGAAAGCAGAACCATTTAACTCATTTTTTGCATCTGTCTTTAAACAAAGGGTCCAACCTATCAAAAACAGCACCACAAAAATCAGATTAGGAACACAAGTTGAAATAGGGAAGAAAATGGTAAGTGAGCACCTGTCTACCCATAGACGAGTTCAAATCACCAGAACTGGATGGATTACACCCCAGGGTTCTGAAGGAACTGGCAGACGAGATCTCAGAATCACTGAACTATATCTTTCAGAGATCGTGGAGCACCGGGGAACTACCAGAGGACTGGAAAAGAGCTGATGTGGTTCCCATCTTCAAAAAAGGAAAAGAAATAGATCCAGGAAACTACAGACCTATCAGCCTGACCTCAATACCAGGAAAGATTCCGGAAAAGATAATCAAGCAACGAATTAGTGAACACCTAGAAGCAAACAAAGTAATAGCCAAAAGCCAACATGGATTTGTCAAAAACAGATCATGCCAGACTAATCTTATTGCATTCCTTGATAAAGTGACAAAATTAGTGAACCAGAGGAATGCCGTCGATATAGTTTACTTGGACTTCAGTAAAGCATTTGATAAGGTAGATCATAACCTACTACAAGATAAAATAAAAGAATGCGGGTTGGACAGCATCACCACCAGATGGATTCGTAACTGACTGACCGACCGCACTCAACGTGTAGTCCTCAATGGAACTGCATCTACATGGAGAGAAGTATGCAGTGGAGTATCCCAAGGCTCTGTTTTAGGCCCAGTACTCTTCAATATCTTCATCAATGATTTGGATGAGGGAATAAATGGGGAACTAATCAAATTTGCAGATGACACCAAGCTGGCAGGAATAGCCAACACTCCAGAAGACAGGCTAAAGATACAGAAGGATCTTGACAAACTTGAACATTGGGCACTATCTAATAAAATGAAATTCAATGGTGAAAAGAGTAAGGTTCTACATTTAGGCAACAAAAACGAAATGCACAGGTACAGTATAGGCAGTACCTTGCTCAACAGTAGTAACTGTGAAAGGGACCTTGGAGTCTTAGTGGACAACCATTTAAATATGAGCCAGCAGTGTGCAGCAGCTGCCAAAAAGCCAACACAGTTCTAGGCTACATAAACAGAGGGATAGAATCAAGATCATGTCAAGTGTTAATGCCACTTTATAAGGCCTTGGTAAGGCCACACTTGGAATACGGCACTCAGTTTTGGTCGCCACAATGTAGAAAAGATGTGGAGACTCTAGAAAGAGTGCAGAGAAGAGCAACAAAGATGATTAGGGGACTGGAGACTAAAACATATGAAGAATGGTTGCAGGAACTGGGTATGTCTAGTTTAATGAAAAGGACTAGGGGAGACATGATAGCAATGTTCCAATATCTCAGGGGTTGCCACAAAGAAGAGGGAGTCAAACTATTCTCCAAGGCACCTGAGGGTAGAACAAGAAGCAATGGGTGGAAACTAATCAAGGAGAGAAGCAACTTAGAACTGAGGAGAAATTTCCTGACAATTACAACAATTAATCAGTGGAACAGCTTGCCTCCAGAAGTTGTGAATGCCCCAACACTGGAAGTCTTTAAGAAGATGTTGGATAGCCATTTGTCTGAAATGGTATAGGGTTTCTTGCCTAGGCAGGGGGTTGGTCTAGAAGACCTCCAAGATCACTTCCAACTCTGCTATTGTATTATTCTATTGTATTGTATTGTATTAATCCAACCCCCTGCCCAAGGCAGGAGTTCTTGTACCATCTCAGACAAATAAATGTCCAATCCTTTCTTGAAAACCTCCAGAGATGGAGCAGCCACAACTGTGGGAGCCAAGCTGTTCCCTTCATTAATTGTTCTTATTTCCAGGTTGAAATCTCCCTCTGAAGAACTTCCACACATTGTTTCTTGCTTGCCCTCAAGTGCTATGGAAAATAACCCCTTCATCTCTTTTTCCCTCAAGAACTAGATGTCACCCAGTGGTGAAATTCAATTTTTTTTACTATGGGTTCTGTGGCCGTGGCTTGGTGGGCATGGCAGGGGAAGGATACTGCAAAATCTCCATTCCCTCCCTATCAGCTGGGATTCGGGAGGCAGAGAATAGATGGGGTGGGGCCAGCCAGAGGTGGGATTTGCCAGTTCTCCGAACTACTCAAAATTTTCACTACCCGTTCGCCAGAACTGGTCAGAACCTGCTGAATTTCACCCCTGATGTCACCCCTAGACCTCTTAACAGTTTCTGGTATAATTTATCCCTTTCTAATCTTAATTGCTGTCCTCTGCACTCTTTCTAGAGTCTCAGAATCTTTTATATATATATTTTCCAATTTCTAATACAACATACAGAGTTCCAATAGATTTTTGGAGTGATGAGGTCCACCTCAAAGGGCTCTCACTTTGGAGCTTGTGAACAGGGGGAAAATCAGGTAATTTTTTGACAGATATTTGGTGGGAAGGAAAGTTTGGGGGACACACTAAGAATTCCCCAACCTTGTGGAGTTCCACAACCGGGTTGGTGATCTGGAGTGGTCGGAGAGGGGAAGAGGGGATGATTTTGTAGGAGGGGCGGGTTCATGTGTACATGAGTACAGTTCAGGAGCATCTGCAGCATTCATGGTGATGCTCACATGAGTGTGGCCATGTGCATACACACAGGTGCAAGGATCAGCCAGTCCACCTTGTGGTCCAGTGGTGAGTAGCCCGTGGTTGGAAATGGGCCATGGACCACAGGTTGGGGACCCCTGTACTAGAGACAAAACGTCTAAATGACTGGAGTGATTATGAGAGGAAGCCAGGGCTGCAAAAATGGCACGGGAGCTACAATTTTGGTTAAAGAGTTCCTAAAGAACAATAAAAGCTAAAAGCTCACAAGAAGTAATATAAAGGTAGCTGTGAAGGACAGAGGTGTGGGATGGAGGGGCGGAGGAAGGGAAAGAGAGTGATGAGATATGAGAGAGCAGTGACGTGCGGTGAGGATTATGGTTGGTGAGGCAAGAGCGCGGCAGCGGCGAGAACGTGCCCGCCACTGCCACGCTCCCCCGCCTCGCTCCCCACCTCCTCCTCTTTTCTTCAACTCCTGCCAACCTCCCTGCTTCCCCACATCTCCATCTGCATATGAATCGCGCCTGCACGAAGCAATCCCGCTGCTGACAAAGCCATAAAGAAGCCTCAGGAAAACAGCCGCCTCCACTGTGGCTCAGTGGCTAAGACACTGACCTTTTCGATCAGAAAGTCCAGCAGTTCAGCAGTTCAAATCCCTAGCTTCACGTAACAGAATGAGCTCCTGTTACTCATCCCAGCTTCTGCCAACCTAGCAGTTTGAAAGCATGTAAAAATGCAAGTAGAAATATAGGAACCATTTTGGTGGGATGGTAACAGCGTTCCATGCGCCTTCAGCGTCTAGTGATGCTGGCCACATGACCACGGAGACATATTTGGACATCACTGGCTCTTTAGCTTTGAAACGGAGATGAGCACCATCCCCTAAAGTCGGGAATGACTAGCACATATGTGTGAGGGGAACTTTTACCTTTTACAGGTTTTGCATATCTCATGCAGGCTCTCTTCACCAATTTTTAATAAAGTCAACTAGGATGCCTCTTAACTTGCCTGCATCATCAGCATCATTGTTCCTGCTGTTCCAATGTGCAGGTTCTCTAATGGGGTGGGGTGGGGGGGCATGGGTGAAGTGTAAAACCCTATCAATCATGCAAGACCCCTGTGTTGAAATGAAGCCTGGGGAGAGCAGTTTTCTCCTCTCATCTGAAAAGCCTTTGCTTTGTTTTCTGTTTTATGCTTCTCCACACCTTGAGTTTGCTAGGCACCTTCCCCTGGGCCACATCAATCACATTCTCCAGTGTATATTTGAGAGAAACAAATCCATATGAGTAAAATCTCAAGAACAGCTTGGGAGATGTACAGCTTTCCTCTAGAGTCAACATGTTTCCCTTCATCCATGTTCTCCCAGGTTTGGAAACAATGCAAACCCTCTTTGCATCTGACTTGATCCTGGCATGTCCTGTGGTGAAATTCAGCAGGTTCTGACAGGTTCTGGAGAACCAGTAGCAGAAATTTTGAATAGTTCGGAGAACCGGCAAATGCCACCTCTGGCTAGCCCCAGAGTGCGGTGGGAATAGGGATTTTTCAGTATCCTACCCCTGCCATGCCCACAAACCACGCCCACAGAACCGGTAGTAAAAAAAAATGAATTTCAGCACTACCTCTGCCATATATGAATCCCATCCATGAGCAGTTGCTAGGTGAAAGTCCTTTGAGTGAGTAGTTATGGATTTACAGAGATTTACTTTTTATTTATGAAATTTGTTTACACCCATCTCACTGCTGGGCAACTCTGAAAGATGTGGAGAGAGGGGCTAGCAAAAATGCAGCCCCCATCCTGCTGCACTACCACACCAGTCTCAATGCCCAGCAAGTGTGTGCAGATGTAGCTGGAAAAGGTGACCTGCCTTGTTTCCTCCACTCCCCCCCCCAAAAAAAATAGAAAGAAATAGCCCCTGTTTGCAGAATTCCTATGTTTGGTTGCCCTTCAACTCCCTGGAAACTTCGCCATCCATCTCTGCCTCTGTTAAAGTGAAATCTTAGGTATTGCACAGGTGGAATCATCTGGAAAGAGAAATTAGGTATAGCCTCATTTTGAGGATTCATAATGTGGTGAGAGGTTGTTGCATGACATTTCCAAAGGCACTTATAAATATGGCCTGTTGGATTGTTCTGCTTGCTTGATTTTTACCCCACCTTTCTACTCAGGTGAGCACTCAAGGTGCCCAAGCTCAGCTCACAAAGAAATACAACCCATCATTTCATCATCATCATTTATTGGGTTTGTATGCCGCCCACTCTCAAGAGACTCAGGGCGGCTTACAGGTAAAAAAGGAAGGGGGATACAAAAATTTAAAAAAGACAACATTAAACCCACTATCACCCTGTCTCCATTTAAGATCTCCATGCCAGATAGAGAGGTGTGGGCAACATGGGCAGCTTTAGGTGGGTCTCCTGCGGGTCTTAAACGCTGGATAGACTCAAAATAGAAAAGATGATCCCTCACTCAAGTCCAGAGGCATTGAAGGGCTCTCCAGGTTAAATCACCATCTCAGTTGGTGCCCGGTATACAACTGGCAATCAGTACAGATCTTTAAGTAGAAGTATCATGTGATCCCAGTATCTTACACCGTTAGCAGTCTGGCTGCCAGACTTCATAACAATTGCAAATTCCACACAGTTTTCAAGCATGGTCCAAAGTAAAACAACTTGCAGTAGTCTAAACAGGATGCAACCAAGGTATGCATGTCGTTGCCAAATCCAACTAGCTGATGAAGAATCACAGATGGTACTCTAGACTTAATTATGTGCTCCGATGCTCTTTGCCAAAGTCTCAACCTGCAAATCAAGGGACAGTTGGAAGAGGCTGAACCTCAATCTCCAAATCCACTTAGCTATTTAACAAGATAGCCTCTCTCTTCTTTGTGCTTCATGCTCCTTTGTTCTCTGACCAAAGTATAGTGATAGTGACTCCAGAATGTTCCAGGACCCCGACTGCTTCCCTGGAATTGCCCAATAGGAACCTAGAACAGCGCTAGTTGTTACTCCAGCAATTTCATCTAATGGAATAGGAATAATGACCCAATGGAGTAATCCTTCAGTGGTCCCCAAAGTCACTTTCTAGAAATGGTCTGAAGGAAAGACTGCAATCCCTCTAAAACATGGAATGCAAGACCCAGAAGACCTCCAGGAGTACTAATAGGTAGGTTCTCCCTTCTGACAATTTGTGTGTCCTTATGTCCAATTTCTGACATGAGGTTATAGAATCTGCCAGTCCAAGGGGATCAAATTAGATTCCCTTGGACCTAAGGGAATCTAATGTCATCCTGATTAGGATAACATATCCTAATCATGCACCTGTTGGAAATAGATCCCAAAGTGTCAACGCTTTTCTCAGGGAGATGCCTTTTCCTCAAAGCACCCTCTTCATGGCTCATTCATTCATTCCTTTTCCCTCTCTAAGGTCAGCTCAAAGTCCAACAAGATGCTTTTCAGGGGTGAGAAATGTGATGACCTGCACAGATGCAAAGGTATAGGGTAGACCAGTGATGGCTAACCTTTTTGTCGTGTGCCAAAAGCCCCTGTGCCCATATGCACCCATAATGCAATGTGGTGCAACCCCTCCCACATGCCCCACCACCCCCATGCATAGGCCCCGCCCCCTTGCCCAATTTTGGCTTTCAGGTTGGTGCAGGAGGCCTTCCAGGCCAGCACATGTGGTGGGTGTGTAATTTAGGGGTAAAATATATCAGAATTAAGGTTTGAGTTCTCACATCTGTTTTCCTTGCCCATCTGGAAAGGGTTCTGGCATCCCCTGCCAGCCTCTGGTGGCTTCCCCCAGGAGCAGCCTTTGGCTCTGGGCTTCTCAAGAGTTGCTGCAGAAGCACCAAGGAGGGCCTTGCCCACTCCCCCCACCCAATAAGATGGCAAGCCCCCTCTAATAAAGCTCCTAGCTGGGGAAAATCAGACAGGCAAATCTTTGCTATTCCCTCAGGGGCACCTCCAGAACAATCAACAGATCAGGCAAAAATAGCTTCAAGTCGGTGGCTAGCTCTGAACCCACATCTTCCTCTGCAATCTGATTGGCAATGGGCTCAGGTGGGCTTTTGAGCCAGATTTTGACCACTTGGACAAATTGCCATGACTATATTAACAGTAGACCATTAGGGCTATTTGAGTGTAGTTTGACTTGTCTGGCTTCACGGCAGGCGATTCTCAGCCTGATAAATCCGTATGCTAATTACAGTTCTACCACTCGGTTGAAAAGCTAATTGAAAGCTGAATTGTGACCCCAGGGCTGAAAACTCCTCTGCTAATCCACTGATTATTATTTATTAATCTGGAGCAGGAGTGTTCCCAGAATAGCTTCCAGATCAATTTTTATTTTTATTTATTTATTATCCAATTTCAAGGCTTGGATAACTCAATGCCAGAATGACTGTGGGCAGCTTGCAAATAAAGTAGTACATATAAAAAGAAGGCATAGCTGACTGGAAGAGCAATGAAGTCAATTATAAAAGAGAAACTCAACTAAAGGGGATTCCACAAGCATTTTCTGTCCTTGAAAGACAATGTCACAGCCAATGCCATAAACCTTGGGGATCATCTCCCAGGGAACAGCCCTTCCAGAGAAACCATCATGAGGCCAGGTTGCCACGACGACTCTGAAAATTGGATAGAAAGGGCTGCCTCAAAGCTCTGGTTCCATCCCACAGCGAAGCAAGACTGTGAGAAAAGAGAAGTCCATCTAGGTTGGACTAGACGACCTTCAAAGTCCCTTCCCTCAAGCAGGGGAGGTGACAGAAGGTTAAAATATTATCTGTCTGTCTGTCTGTCTGTCTCTCTATCTCTCTATCTCTCATCTATCTATCTATCTATCTATCTATCTATCTATCTATCTATCTATCTATCTATCTATCTATCTATATCTATCTATATCTATCATCTATCTAATTTATTTGCTGCCCTATGGACTACGGATTTGATGATGAGGTAGGATAGATAATAGAAAGAAGAGAGTCATGATGTAAGTTCAGAGATAAAATTATACTTGACAATGATTGTAAACCCTAACCCACCCACCTCCCTGACTGGTCCAGCACCTCTCACACACCCATGTATTCTTCCTGACCCATTCCATCTCCTACTTGACCCGTGTAGCACATGTCCCCGTGATCCCCATGCACCCTTTGTGACCCCTGCCATCTCCACACACACCCAACCTGATCTGCATAACACCTGTCATACACCCTCAGGGCAGAGAAGATGCTGCAAAGCAGCGGCACAGAAGAAAAAGCCCACTGTCTAGTTGATCCCAGTAAAGTCAGACCTTCAGCTCCACCCCTCCCTAAGCAGGAGACCCTCTATCAAGGTAGTCAATCTTCATTTTATGAAAATAACACTAACCATTCACCTAATTTTTTTGTCCATCATGTTTCACTTTAATACCTGTTTGGCTGATCTCTGAGGGTCGATAAGAATGAATTTTGATAAATATTGGCAGATTCAAAAGTGGGCTCTCTGCGAGAAAGAGAAGAAAAAGACTGCGGAGACTTAAAGAGCTACTGTATTTTTGGAGTATAAGACGCACTGGAGTATAAGACGCAGCAAGGTTTTGAAGAGGAAAATTTAAAAAAAATGTTTTTGCACTCTGCAAACCTCCCAAAAATGGGCCCATTTTTTTAAAAAAGAGGCATGAATAGCCCTTAGGAGGGGGGGAGGAATGGGCATGGATAGCTATTAGGAAGCTTATAGAGTGCTGCTGGGGGAGGGGAAACAGACCGTTTTTTGCTCCTTTCTGCCCTCCCCAGCCTCCAGGAGCTCTTTGAAAGCCTCCTAAAGGCTATGCACAGCCATTTTGGTGAAGGGGCAGAATTTGTATTCAGTGTATAAAATGCAACCAGATTTTCAGCATCTTTTTTGAGAGAAAAAGGTGAGTCTTATACTCTGAAAAATACGGTAGTTTGGGTCTGACATGAAGTTTCCCTTTTTTTTGTTCTGAAGCCAGGCGAAGTCACTTCTCATCTAAGTAGAATGTGATCCATGGAGGTCAAGGGCTGCAGAGCAAAACAAGTGTGCGGCTCATCCTTTGTCACTCTGCAATTTGATTTCAGGCTCCAGAGAGAAGGACGCCTTCTGCATTACTTCAAAATTGCCAGTTAACTACCCATAGCATTGAAGCTACAATCAGCAATAAAAGTCTAAAAATAGCCCCAAGCCACAGACAGCAACGTCAGTAATGAGTGCCAAGCACTGTGCGAAAGGTAAACTGCTTGAATGCCATGGCTCATCTCCTTTTTGGCTTGCTTGTCATTTCCTGCAGGTGCATTAAGAATCAATTGCTCTGCTCTAGTTTTCCTTGCAAGGGGAAGGTGATCGCCCCAGAAGAAGGATTCCTGTTAACCATTTTTCATGTGTCCATCTAACACACAGCTTCACCACCAGATGTATTTGCAAATGGTTGACAAATGAGTAGTTGTTAATGGGTCTGAGTCTACATGGAGAGAAGTAAGCAGTGGGGTACCACAACGTTCTGTGTGGGACTCTTCCAGTGCTCTTCAATATCTTCATAAGTGACTTAGATGAGGGAATAGAAGGGGAACTTACCAAATTTGCAGATGATACTAAGATGGCCGGAATAGCCAACACCCCCGAAGAAAGGCTCAAGATCCGGATGGATCTGAACAGAATTGAACGCTGGGCCCTATCTAACAAAATGAAATTCAATGTAGAGAAAAGTAAAGTCCTACACTTAGGCAAGAAAAACTAAACGTACACATATAGACTGGGTGAAACCAGGCTTAATAGCAGTAACTGTGAGAGGGATCTTGGAATTTTAGTGGACAACCAGCTAAATAGGAGCCAGCAGCCAAAAAAGCCAATGCAATCCTAAATTGCATTAACAGAGGGATACAATCAAGATCAAGTGAGGTACTAAGATCACTCTCTAAAGCCCTAGTAAGACCACACCTGGAGTACTGTGTCCAGTTTTGGTCACCACACTATAAAAAGGATGTTGAGACTCTAGAAAGAGTGCAGAGGAGAGCAACCAGGATTATGAGGGGACTGGAGACTAAAACATACAATGAATGGTTGCAGGAACTGGGCATGGCTAGTCTAGTGAAGAGAAGGACCAGGGGAGACATGAAGCAGTCTTCCAATATTTGAGGGGCTGCCATGGAGAAGAGGGGGTTAAGCTATTTTCCAAAACACCCGAAGGCCAGACAAGGAACAATGGATGGAAACTGACTAAGGAGAGATTTAACCTAGAAATAAGGAGGAACTTTCTGACAGTGAGAACAATCAACTCAACTTGCCTTCGGGAGTTGTGGGAGCTTCGTCACTTGAGACTTTCAAGAAGAGATTGGGCTGCCATTTGTCAGAAATAGTGTAGGGTTTCCTGCTTGGCCTGCGGGTTGGACTAGATGACCTACAAGGTCCCTTCCATTAACTCTGTTAATCTGTTAAATCACTGGGCAACCTGAAGTCAGTAATCACTGCAGCCACTGTGAAGAACTATTTGATATGAAAGGTTATTAGTTTTAAAACCCTTTGTGGCCTGGGTCCAGTTACCTGAGGAACCACCTCACTCCACTTATTCTGGCAAAAGGGACATGCTGTGGGCCCCATCGGTCAAGGAATTCTGGCTGGTGAGGTCCAGGAGAAGACTCTTTTCTCCCACAGCTCCTGCCCTCTGGAATATCTTTTTCTCTCCCCCATCCCCCACTCAGCCCCGGAGACAAGATCTGCCCTCAGCCTCTGGGCCTCCCAGAAGGGCCTCAAAACCTGGTTCTGTTGATTGGTCTGGGGTTCCATGTTGGAGGTCGTTGGTGGGTTAGAGAAGATTTTTATGGTGTATTGCTTTCTTTCCTTAGTCATCTCTGTTAATATTCATATTGATATTTATCATTTAAATGTTTTATGGCTGTGATGGCGAACCTTTGGTATGCGTGCCAGAGGTGGAACACAAAGCCCTCTCTGTGGGCACACACATCGGTGCCAGCTGCTCTTCTGGTTTTTGGCACACACATGCGTGCCAGCCAGCTGATCTTTGCGGGTGTTGGAGTGCCAGAAAACGGCCTGAAACAGCTGTTTTCCGGACCATTTTCAAGCTGTTTTTTGCGCCATTTTGGGGGCATTTGTGGGACAAAAACAGCCCCAAAATGGCCTGAAAACGGCCTGAAAACTTCCCAAAAAGCAGGCATGCATGCACATTCTGCTTTGGGCACTCTGCCATAAAGGTTCGCCATCACTGTTTTATGGTCATTTTTATCTTATTGTAAATGGTCTAGAGTTTGCCTGATAGAACTGACACTTAGACTTATATACCACTTCAACAGTGCTTTACAGCCCTCTCTAAGTGGTTTAGAGAATCAGCCTCTTTCCCCCAACCATCTGGGTCCTCATTTTACCCATCTCTGAAGGATGGAAGGATGAGTCAACCTTGAGCTGGTCAGGATCGAACCACTGAACTGCTGGCAGTTGGCAGTCAGCAGGAGTAGCCTGCAGTACAGCCTTCTAACCACTCCGCCACCATGGCTCTTGGTGGTGAACTAGCTGGCATATAAATTTAATAAGTAAACAAAATCTGAACGTTACACAATGTAGCTTAAGTACTTCTGGTAGTGACAACTGAAAAATCTTTTAGATAATGTCATTTTTCTCCCCATGGTATATTTGGGCTGAGAATGTGAAAATCTGGCTATTATGGAAGCAGCAAAAGCTTCATTAGAGTGTTAATTTTGGAAAATTATAGACAGATTATGATCCTAGTTGGATATGGAATAAGATTTTGAAACTAATTATAAGAATCCTTCCCAAGAGGAAATTCTGTAGTATGCAGGTATATGTTTATAGATAGTTCTCGACTTATGACCACAACTGAGTTCCATTTCTAAGCAAGAGAGTTACTATGTGAATTTTGCTCCATTCTATGACCTTTCTTGTCACAGTTGTTAAGTCAATCCCTGCGACTGTTAAGTTAGTAATGTGGCTATTAAGGGAAACTGGCTTCCCCATTGACTTTGCTTATTAAAAGGTCACAAAGGGGGACCAAATGGACCAAGACATTGCAACCGTCATAAATATGGGTCAGTCAATCCAGAACCAGCTTGCTAATCGGCATATCTGAAGGTTCTTCATCAAACTTTTTTCTGAAGTCAAATTCTTTTTTATCTACTTTGAATTATATTATTGGTTCAGTCTATTAAGGATTAAAAATACTTGATTAAAAAGTCAGTCTTCCAAGACTGATTGCTTTTATTTTATTGTGTCGTTTTAGGACTTGTGCTTATTTCATGTAATTTCCACCACAGCATATTTGTAGCTCAATGTCTTTAAAATCTGCTTTGGATCTTCTCGGGATTGATGTCAAAGTATCTGCATTTCTCTCCATCCTTTTTCCTCTTTCTGAGGATTGGATCCACATTTGTACTCCTCTTTTCATCTGCCACTTCTTTCATTCTTTTCAATTTTTCAAAGATAATAAAGGCTTAGCCAGACCATCAGAGGATACTTCTTTCGCTATCCCAGCATACAATCAAGGAATTATATTTTCTGATCTTACTTTGATCAGTTTCAAAAACTGATAAAGCTTCAATCATCCCATGTTCTTCCCAACTTGCTGAGGAAACATGTTGCAGAAGATTGAACCAATTTGAAGCTGAGTAGCTCTGCTTTTTCTTTCTTACTAGTTAGCATTTTCTTATCTTCAATGATCATCTTCCTTTCTTTTGGATTGATTTGAAGCAGCTCTTCTTACTATTCTTGATGTCCTTTATCAAGCTTAACTCAATCAGAACTTCAGCTGCCCTAATCCCCACATCTACAGTTCTATGCTGTGTAATTCCTCCTCCATTTCTATTGATTCTTTTGCACAAATTACATTCTTCAATTGTTTTGTGATGTCCTAAATCTATTGACTTATATTTGCCCTCCCATCCATGAACTGAGCTCAGTTTGAAAGAGAATTTGCCTTTACTTCTACTAAAGTCTAAATTCAATTTGTTTGTTTCCCATCAACTGAGAAAGACAAACCTCCAGCTTTCTTTCTGAGTCTTCTTTCTCATTTTTTTACTCAGTGATGTAAGGGGCCAGATGAGAGAAACAGGTTCATGGATCAGAAGAAAGATGTTATTATTATTAATATTATATCACTTTTGTTTTCCTGATGCCCAGCACATGTAAGCTCCTAACATGTCTGGATTACATGGTGGAGTGAATTAGAGGCATTCCAGATTTATTTATTTTTTATCTGACAGAAGAATTCCTCATCTTTTGGCAGTGCAGAATGATTTAACTTCTTCACTTCTGCCTTCCACCCTGCCTTTACCCATGTCCACATATATATTTTATCCGCGTCCATTGCTCCTCACATATTTACTCCACCTTCCTGGAGACTCTCTGACTAATCTTTCTTAACCTTATATTGAAATAGCAATTCATACAAACATCAGCTTGCATTCTAGCCCCAAGTAGTCTAGTTAAGCTTTCGCTACCTTTCCATCTCCCACGCAGCTCCCAACTCCGTTCGTCCCAAACCACAACTCAAGAAGATCGCGATCTCCGCTCTCCTCGCCTAGGAAAATAATTCATGCGCAATTTGAGTTAGAGTTCAAACAAATCTTATATACAATATATGTCCACAATCAGCAGCGCTTCTTTCAGCCTCCATATCTCATCATCGATGTACAACTTTTCCATTTTATACCAGGCAGAAATCATGAAGTTTTAAAAGCATCGCTAAGTCTTTATTCTTTACTCTTCTGCCCTTCCGGAAGAGGAAAGCAACACCCTCCGCCTTGTGGCCACGTGTCCCGCTGCTTGTCTTCTCCTTCTCCTTGTCTCTCTCCAGGTCCGGATGAATCAGGAAGTCCCGCCTTCAGAGTCTTGTAATAAAATTCTCGGGCTTCACAGACAGAGTTAAAGCGATGTTTTTGATTCTCAAATGTAACTGTAATGCCAGCCGGGACTTCCCATTTGTATGGAATCTGAGAATTTCTGAGTTCTTCAGTTAAGAAAATGTAGTCTCTCCTTGCTCTTAATATTTGAGATGGTATTTCTTTAAAAACAATCAAGTCCTGTCCATCAATTCTCAGCCTCTTGTTGTAAAGCCTCTGTATTATCACATTTCTGGATTCCCTTGTGGTGAAATATATAATTATGTCCCTCGGAAGCTGTCGCTGTTTTGCTACCCACGAATTCTGGCGGTAAATTTTTTGGATCTGCCAATCAAAGTTAAGTCCCGGACTTCCCACCGAGTGGCTAAGAGCCTCAAAGAAGATCTGTTTCAAATTCTCCTGTTCCTTTTCACGCAGTCCTCTAACTCTTATTGCAAACGCAGTCTTATTATAATTTATCATGACAAGTTGTTTTTGAGCATTTTCAATTTCTTGTTGTAACGTTTGGATTTTGGATGTCAAATTAGAGTTGGTTTCTTCCAAAAGTTCCAATTTATCCTCCGTTTCAGCAATATAATCTGTCATAACTGTCATTACTCCGATCATATCCTCCTTTGCTTGAGCAATTTTAGCATCAAATTGATCATATAAATCCGATATCAGTTGATTAATTTCCTGTCTGAAATTATTAAGCGTTATTAGGCTTCTGGGGGAGGAGCCTGTCGCCGACGGGAGCTCAACGGAGCTCCTCTCAGAGTTCTGGTCTGTATATCTTATAAGATCTATAGATATCTCCCCTTTCTGGCAGAAAGGGGCAGGGAGAAGGTCAGTCGTTAGGATCTCTTTGTAATTCACAGCCTTTTTTTTTCGCTGTGAATGGAGAAGAGGTTCAACATTAGCTGAGCTTTTACTCCAGCCAGTTCTTCGCAGCTGCTTTTTTGCAGCCCTAGGCAGGTTGCCCCCCCCCCCCCAGGACAAAGCTAAGCTATTTAAAAATTAATCCGGGCGGGGACCATTCCTGAGGAATTTCTTCTATTATTATCCAAAATACCAGCTTCAATTTTGTAAAAGGCTCCCTTTTCTAGCTGCGTCACAAGATGGCGATCTTATAGCTTTTGTGTTTGATGTGACGTACTTAGTCAGCCCTACTCTCCTGAAGGCTTCTCCGTATTAACTGTTAAAAGATTAACTGAGGGGAGCAGAGACTTTGATTGTTGGCTTGCTTGATTGCTTGTTTTTATTTTTTATTTTTTTGGAATGGCTCCCAAATCTAAGCAGAAGCGCTTCCTTAATAACACATCTCAAAAAATTGCTATGAAGTCGCTGCCCTTGCCTCCTACGCCCTCCACTGGAGATTTGTTAACACAAGAATTTCTTCTCAAAACACTTAATAACTTCTTCACTTCTGGAGCCTCTTCCCCAAACGATAAAAAGCTGCGTTTTCTTTTGAAAAAATTATATTGCTGTTTGTTGTTGTTATACTATGTGCTTATGATGGATGTGAATAGGATGTCAATGGGTTTCCAAGACTTCCTTCCTTCCTTCCCTCCCTCCCTCCTTCCTTCCTTCCTTTCTTTCTCTCTCTCTGTTCCTTCCTTCCTCGCTCCCTCCCTCCCTCCCTTCCTTCCTGCCTGCCTTTCCCTCTCTATGTTCCTTCCTTCCTTCCTTCCTTCCTTCCTGCCTGCCTGCCTGCCTGCCTGCCTGCCTGCCTTTCTCTCTCTATGTTCCTTCCTTCCTTCTTTTCTCTCTCTCTGTTCATTTCTTCCTTCTTTTTCTCTCTCTCTCTGTTCCTTCCTTTCTCACTCTCTCTCTGTGTTCTTTCCTTCCTTCTTTTCTCTCTCTGTTCCTTCCTTCCTGTCTTCCTTCCACTCTCTCTCTGTTCCTTCCTCCCTTCCTCTCTCTCTCTGTTCTTTCCTTCCTCTCTCTCTCTCTCTCTCCTTCCTCCCTCCCTCCCTCCCTCCCTCTCTTGTATCCTGCTTTCATTATTTTTGAAATCAGGGCAAATGCAGCATCTGCAGGCTGTCTTCTCTCTTTCCTTTTTAGAGTTGTAATATTATGTTCATAGAGCTTCCAACCTCCTGATATTTCTGTCTGTGCTGTTCACAGCAGTTCTCCCCTCCCCACCCCATATTGAGGTGCAATTGGTCTCTGTAATGCAAACAGGTTGTGTGTCTGTGTGTGTATGTCAGGTTGTGCCATATCACCATAATGACAGCCACATGAAGGGCTTTGCATGAACATTTGCAGCCCATGTTGCTTTGCTAATGAATTCCTGGCAAGGCGTCTGCTCTCTGCTCTCCTGCAAAGCCACCTGTCCTACAGAAGCCCTTCAGTTTTGTTTTGCAATTCCTAGAGGAAGGTCAACTAATATGGGTAGGGGGGAAGAGGGGGACCTTAGCAAGTGATAGAGGAGAATATTTATAGCTCAGGGATGAACTAAGGGGCCCTTGGGGCTCTCTGAGCTTGCATGTTTTCTTGCAGATGTTTCATTACCCAAATTTGGTAACATCATCTCTGCTAGTAAGATTTGGAGTTTTCTCTCAGTTTATATTCTTCTGGCTATTCACATTGACAGGGATGGGCTAAGAGCCAGCAGCGGTGTGGAGATGGCCAAAGAGGACACAGCCAACTTATGACTGTTGCATCATTCCCATGGTCACATGATCCACATTTGAATGCTTGGCAACTGACTCATATTTACGGTGGTCACAGTGTCCCGGGATCATGTGATATTCCCCCCCCCCTTTTTGTGATATTCCCCATTGACTTTGCTTGTCACAAGGAAAGTCAATGGGGAAGCCAGATTCACTTAACAGCTGTGTTACTAACTTAACAATGGCAGTGATTCATAAAATGGGACAGAATTCCCTTAACAAAGGTCTCATATAACTACATAACTTTTGGGCTCAATTGTGATCAAAGTGAAGGTCTACCTGTATTGCAGGTATGTGTCAGGGAGGGCGTGTTGAGGGGTTGGACAACCTTGTTGGAGTAGCCACAGGACTCAGAATTGCTCTGCAAATGAATAGAATAGAATAGAATAGCAGAGTTGGAAGGGACCTTGGAGGTCTTCTAGTCCAACCCCCTCCCTAGGCAGGAAACCCTACACCACTTCAGACAAATTGATATCCAACATCTTCTTAAAAAGATCCAGTGATGGAGCATTCACAACTTCTGGAGGCAACTTCTGATTCATTGTTCTGACTGTTAGGAATTTTCTCCTTAGTTCTAGGTTGCTTCTCTCCTTGATTAGTTTCCTCCCATTGCTTCTTGTTCTACCCTCAGGTGCTTTAGAGAATCGCTTAACTCCCTCTTCTTTGTGGCAGCCCCTGAGATATTGGAACACTGCTACCATGTCTCCCCTAGTCCTTCTTTCTATTAAACTAGACATACCCAGTTCTTGCAACCATTCTTTGTATGTTTTAGCCTCCAATCCCCTAATCCTCTTTCTTGCTCTTCTCTGCACTCTTTCTAGAGTCTCCACATCTTTTTTACATTGTCGTGACCAAAAGAAGGGTTTGGGGCGGAGGAAGCCTAGGGGGTTAGGGATTGTTATTGTGGACCAAAAGGACCTGATTTCTGCTATTTGTATCTGATACAGAAACATTTCCTCTTGAATTGATGTTCTTGGGTGGGGAGAGGGGTTGGACTAGATGACCTATAACCATGATGGCGAATCTATGGCATGCATTCCAGAGATGGCACGCATAGCCCTCTCTGCTGGCACACACACCATCATCCCAGGTCAGATCTCTGTGGAGTTTCTTCCATGAGCTTCTGTTTCCCTGCAAATGACAAAACAGAAGCTCACGAAAAAAGATCTTAACTCTCGGCATGCTGACGGTTTTGGGATGCCCCACCTCCCTCTGGCCAGATGATTTTTGGGTCTCTGCATGCACATGCATGTCTGCACACACGCACATGCATGTTTGCACATGTACACATTCACATTCATGTACACCTTTCAGTTTGAGCATACGTGCACACAGTTTGGACACTCGGTGGCTAAAAGGTTCGCCGTCACTGACCTACAAGGTACCTTCTAATGCTGTTATTCCGTTATGATTAACCCCAAAGTGGAGGGAAAGCAGGCAGACCTGCCATATGAGTCTGTCAAATGGCAAACTGGGCTTGGCAGCTCCCTCTTCGTCTGTCTTCCTCTTCGCCCCCTTGGGACTAAATCTGCTCAGGGCAGGATCCTGCTGACAAATCTTCAGCTGGTGCAATTGCAGCAGCAGAAATCTCTCTCCCTACCCCCTCTGCCAACCCCCGTCCCGGTTGGAGCATCAGATCCACAGTTCCCCTTTCTCAGGAGGGGAAAAACAGCCCGGGGGCTCTCCTGGAGCAGCCCCAGTTTCCCTATCAGCAGAGTCCTTGGGCGACCCAGTCAGCAGAACTGGCTTGGCGTTTCTGCTCTCCCTCTCTTTGTGCCGCTTTTAGCAATCAGATTGCCTGTTTTTATTTTTTTTGTATGAAACGAAGAAAAATCTGGAAGTGATTGCAGTGCTGCGTTTCTTGAATCGGCTGGCCTGCCATGCCCAGTTCATTTCCTTTAAGGAAATACACCCGGAGTGGGATGGGGGGTGGTGAGGATAATTAGAGCTTCATTGCATACACAATCCCATATTGTTTATCCAACCCGAGTTGGGGGAAAAATGGAGCCCTCAAGATCAGAAAACTGGAGAGATAAAGGCAGGATCTGATCCCAGGCTGCTTTCATTATGGGCCCTGCATTTCCTAGGCTTCTCCTGAAATTTGCTCTGCATTGTTACAACCAAAGCAGAGGAATCACAGCTTGGAAGTGGGGGTTGGCGCGCTAAGCCCTGTCCTGGCAAACTCCAAGAAAAGTCCTCTGCTCAAGTTCTCCCCAGTGCTGTTAACAACGGGAAGCTCTCTTGTGGAATCTTCTGATGGGTCTTCTCTCAAAAGGACAGGTGTAAAACTGAGCCTTTTTTTGCTAAACAGGGAGAAGCTGCCTTGGATGAGACCCACCTTCGATTGCTAGGCACTGGGATTGTCCTCTGGAGGTGCTTGAAAGACTGAGAAGTTCCACAGGTCAAGAAGGGAAGAGTGGGTGTTGTGCTTCAAAAGGGGGGTGGCCTTTTTGGGGTGGGTTCCACCACAAAACCGTGGACGACAAAATCGCGGTCGACGAAAGCGCGTATGTGACGTCATCACAGCGCGACAAAAAAGATCGAAAAATGTAAAAATAAAGTGAAAACCTTACCCTAACCCCCCCAAACCTAACCCTAAACCTAACCCTAAACCTAACCCTTAACCTAACCCTAAACCTAACCCTAAACCTAACCCTTAACCTAACGAAAAACCTAACGCTAACCCTTAACCTAACGCTAAACGTAACGCTCTAAACCTAACCCTAACCCTTAACCTAACCCTAACCCTTAACCTAACGCTTACCTTTATGTGAATCGGCTTGCTGTAATTTAATTTTTATTTCAATTTTTCGATCTTTTTCGTCGCGCTGTGATGACGTCACATACGCGATTTCGTCGACCGCGCTTTTGTGGAACGTGGTTTTGACGGGTCACGTTTGGGGTGAGATGGATGGCAGTGTGGATGTCAATGGAAAACTGATTCCAGATGCTGGCCAGATGCCTGCAGGAAAAAAGCTTCCCCCCAGTCCAGGGCTGTAGCAATCCCTGAGTCAAAACAGCCCTTGAGATTGGCCAGGAGGAGTCCATTGCTGGAATAGTGAAGCTGTACAGGGTAGTGAAGCCTCTAGATCAGTACAATACTCAAATGTTTGAGTTTATTCTTTAATCTGGTCCCTTTGTGGTCTTTCCCCTATACAGATAAATATGCAGAGAGGGTCCTCTCTGTCTTTCACTGGCTGCCTAGAGCTGGGGTGAGGGAAACCATGTTTTGTGAGAAGCTCAGAGTTTGGAGGGGATGGGGAGAAGGTCCAAATAGAAGGAAACTTGCAGTTGGTATCTCTGAGTCCAAAAGCAATAATTTCATGGGAGTCCAAGAGTTCCATATAAGCAACAGTTTACAAAACTCCCCTTGGAGTGGCAAGAAAACCCCATTCTTCAGACATGAAGCAGAAAAGCTCTGCCAAGTTCAGAATTGAACTTGGCAGCACAAGGAAACAACAGCCAATAGCCAGCCATCAAAACACCAATCTTTGGAACGATCTCCCCGTGGAGATTCGCACCCTCACCACCGTCCAGACCTTCCGCACAGCCCTTAAGATCTGGCTATCCCGCCAGGCCTGGGGATAAAGATTCTAATCTGCCCCACCCGAATGCTGAATGAAAGTTGTGTTTTATCGTTTTATATTTTTTCACTCACGTATTGTCTTATGTTTTGTCTTGCACTTCCCCTCCCATGAATTGTAAGCCGCCCTGAGTCCCCTCAGGAAAAAGGGCGGCCTATAAATAATAAATCAAATCAAATAAAAAAAGCAATAGGAAGCCACATCTAACTAGGCAACACATAAATACGATGCAAAGAGCAGCCCAAAGCGCATATTCCAGTAGAGAGAAGTTCCCTGAGGATGGGCTCCAGCATACCATTTTATAATACCACTCTATAAAACCCTAGTAAGACCACTAGAGTACTAGAATACTGCATCCAGTTTTGGTCACCAGACAATAAAAAAGATGTTGAGACTCTAGAAAAAGTGCAGAGGAGAGCAACCAGGATGATTAGGGGATTGGAGGCTAAAACATACGAAGAACGGTTATAGGAACTGGGCATGGCTAGTCTAGTGAAGAGAAGGACCAGGGGAGACAGGATAGCAGTCTTCCAATATTTGAGGGGCTGCCACACAGAGGAGGGGGTGACACTATTTTCCAAAGAAGGCCAGACAAGCAACAATGGATGGAAACTGAATAAGGAGAGATTCAACCTAGAAATATGGAGGAACTTTCTGACAGTGAGAACAATCAGTCGATGGAACAGAAGTTGCCTTTGGAAATTGTGGGGGGCTTCATCACTTGAGACTTTCAAGAAGAGACTGGACTGCCATTTGTCAGCATTGGTGTAGGGTCTCCTGCTTGAGGGGGGGGGTTGGACTAGATGGCCCATAAAGTCTCTTCCAAATCTGTTAATCTGTTACCTGTTATCAATCGGACAGCTTGGGAGACTAAAGCTCTGATCCCGGTGTCCAACCCAAATTGGATCTTGCAACATTATCCTGGGACATGTATATTTGCCTTCATTCATGAGAATTGTTTCTGTACGAGATTGGCTGAATGCAAAATTATTCCAAACAGATGATATTGAGGTTCAGGCAGGATTCAGGCAAGAGAACTATCAGGAAATGAGAAGGGCTGGAGGTGCTTCATGTAGGGCAATGCAGGGGTAAAATCCAGCAGGTTCTGACAGGTTCTGGAGAACCGGTAGTGGAATTTTTGAGTAGTTTGGAGAACCAGCACATGTTACCTCTGGCTGGCCCCAGAGTAGGGTGGAATGGAGATTTTGCAGTATTCTTCCCCTGCCATGCCCACCAAACCGTGCCCATAGAACCGGTAGTAAAAAAATGAATTTCACCACTGGATAGACTGAAGACAGTGACAATGTCCAGGGCCTGATGAAGATCTGTCCACTGGCTTGCTCACTCTCGGAAGAGCAAATGGCTGCAGGATTGCTGTCTGCATTCCTCTGATCTGCTCATCTATATCTTGGAGGTTGAGATGACCTCCCGATTTTGCTGGTGGACGCCAAGAGGCCCATCCTTCCTTGCCTCTCCCTTCTGCAGGCACCGGCATCTCCAGTGTCATTTGTGCAAAAAGACATGTAGGCACTTTGCAGGACTCTCCTCTGCAAACATCTCGCTTCCTAATTCTGAATGACAGACTTTGTGGGATAAATCCCCACCTTCCCTTCTTTGTCCTCCACTTTATCATGGTGTCACCATGCAGCCACCCTCTGGGCATTCATCAGTTCTGGGTAATGGTATTTGGAAGGTTCTGAGACATAAACCTGCACAAAATAGCAATAACAATAGCTAAGTCCTCTTTGACTTGTATATTGCCTCTTAGTGCTTTACGGCACTCTCTGTAGAAGCATTATTTGCATTTTGCCCCTAACAATCTGGGCCCTCAGTTTCCTGACCTCAGAAGGATGGAAAGCTGAGTCAGTCTCATGCACCATCAGGATCAAACTCCTGTCAGTGGGCAGAATTTCTCTGCAGTACTGGATTATCAACACTGCCCCTCCATGACTCATATATTTGTGACAGGGGTGGGTTCCTGCCAGCATTACTACCAGTTCAGTGCCCAAACTTTTTTGCATGAGCTCACTTGCTTTGCTCGCATGCATGCCAAATGTGTGCTCTGCGCATGTGCACATTTGTACTTAAAAAAGGTCTGCGGATGCGCACACCATTAAAAAGGGGGAAAATACATTTTTTCAATGAAGATTGTTCTGCGCATGTGCAGAACAGAAAATAAAGATGGTGGCACCCAGGATAGAACTGGGACAATCATGTGTCTGCCCGAACCGGTCCAAACCAGTAGGAACCCACCTCTGATTTGTGAGCAAGACTGAAACAGGATTGCCTGTGTTTCCGTATGTGGATAGCATCAGTTCAGGTTGTGTCTCCACCCTTTGCCTTGTAAGGACCACATTTGGGGATGGGCAGGTAGACTTATCCAGCTCCACATCCTGAACATATAATTGTTCAGGGAAATCACTTTTCTAAAATTGCCACTGCATTTTGATGGACCCCCCATGTGGGGCTTTCTGGCTCCCAAGTTGTTCTTCTAGCTGGAGTTTACCAATATCCAGCAAAGGCCTAGTGGCCTTGAGGCCTGCTTGAGGGCTCCCAGAAACAAGGTTCCCATTTGGCACGAGGGCACCCGGTGTGGTTTGGGGTTCGATGAACTTCTGCTTTGGTAAAAGGAGGCAGGCCTGCAGGAGCCTGAGCCGAATCCCATTTTGTCCTGCAGCAAAGAGGCTGCTGCTCCCCCCATCCCCTTCCCTGCCTTGGAGCAATGGGAACATGTGGCTGGCAGACTTCTCTTAAATGTGTATTTCTCGCTCACCAGCTCTCTCTTATTTTGCTTGCTTGACAGAATTTAGATTAGACAAAACATGAGATCATTTCTGTCCTAGAAACCAAAAATAGCCTCTTCCTCCACCAGCACAGCCCTGTCTTTGGGTCTGGGGAAGACCCCCCCCCCCCGAATAGCAACTCAAAAGAATGTTTCATCAGGACACTTTTATTTAGGCATCTCACTGAGGAAGTGGTCAGGTATCTCCAACACACTCTTGGGAATCCTACCACTCCCTTTGGGTCATCTCCAACATCTGTCCAGCGGTGAAATCTACTTACCTTTGCTACCGGTTCGGTAGCAATGTCAGTGTGCACTCACTTGCTTCACTTGCATGCACCACCTCCACGCACACACAGGACCTTCTGCGCCTGCACAGAGTGTCAAAATGACCTCCGGGCGGGTGGGCGGAGCCTGCTACTGAGTGTGCCCACAAACGTAAGCGAACAGTGGGGGAGAGGGGGAATCCACTTTGCCATGCAATTTAGATTAGCTAGAAAGCAGGACATCCTGTTTTCTATCTAATATAAATCGTGCGGCACAACTGATCATCGGAAAAACCAGTTCGCCTGGACTGGTAGCATTTTTTAAATACTACCAGTTCAGGCAGAGAGCTGGCATCTTTGCTACCGGTTCAGGGGAACTGGTCCAAACCGGTAGCATTTCACCCCTGCTCCTGTCCCCCGCAGGTACCTCTGTGCTCCTTTGCCTGTTATCCACCCAGGTTACTTTCCACATCCAGCCTCTGAATCATGTGGATGATTTTGTGCTGCCCAAGAACCAGCTTAGGATTGAGAAAACCAGGCTAGAAACTGGGTGACAGTGAGTTATAGTCCCACTGGAAAATCTTGGGCCAGTCACTTGGGCCTCTCAGCCCTAGGAAATAGGCAATAAGAAGCTGTTTCTGAAAAATCTTTCCAAGAAAAGTGTGGGAACCTGTTCAGGCAAGTTGACAGGAGTTAGCACTGCCTCAAAAACACACACACACACACACACACACACACACGGACAAATATGCTGCCCACATTGTACCTAAAGTGAGTTCACATAGAAAGTAAGCTCCTTCTTGGGTGTTTTGAGGTGGGCATTGAGCTGGGTTCCCTCCACCCAATGTGCATGAAAAGAATAATGCTTAATACGTCAACTGCAGTGGTGGGTTCCTACTGGTTTGGACTGGTTCAGCCAAGTAGGTAGTAATTCAGTCTGCCATACCCCCAAACCAGTTCTATCGGTGGCAACGGCATCTTGATTTTCGGTCCCGCACATGCGTAGAACAATCTTCATTGCAAAAATGTACTTCTCCCCCTTTTTAACATTGTGTGCATGTGCAAATCTTTTTAGGTGCAAATGTGCACGGGTGCCAGTACCAAACCCAGCCCTGGTCAGCTGGGTTTGTGAACATCCACTCCTGGCCACCTTCCAAGGGCTTCCCCAAAGGACCTCACAAATGGTGATCAAAGGACCTTCCCCACTGAGCACTTCCACACACCAACTCCACAGAGCTTTCATCTCCAGCAGGTGGGCTGATGGGGAACCTATGTCAACTGCAGGGCATCTAAAATTGTGCTTTTTCTGCTCAACAAGCTGCACTTTCTCCGGGTGGGGGTGGTGGCAGCAGCGGTCTCTACCTCTTGGAAGGGATTCCTCTCGGTTGCCAGCCCCCGTGTTCTCTTCACAGGTCCTTAAAATGGAGCGTGGCCTTGATACTTTACAGGTTTCTGATTTTTTCATGTGGCCAAGACAGGGTCAGTCCATCCCAGTGGTTCATTGGCCTAGATCCATCATGGCGAACCTATGGCATGCATTCCACAGGTGGCACACTGAGCCCTGTCTGTGGGCATGTGAGCCGTCACTCCAGCTCAGCTCCACCACGCATGCGCCCTCCCACAGCCCATTTTTGGTCCCCAGGATGGCTGCAGGGAGGTCTGCCAGGCCAAAATCGGGATGCAGGAGGGGTCACGTGTGCCTGCACAGGGGTACGGGGAGACGCGGGGAGTTGCATGCACAGGGGCGTGGGGCACATAGGGGTGCATATGCACACATTGCAATAAGGGTGTGAGCATGCACATCTGCGCTGTTGCGCAAACATTCGTACTTTTGGCACACGACAACAAAAAGTGTAGGATCACTGGCCTAGATTGAAGCAAACTTGCATCTCATATATTTCCACAAAAAAGAAATGGTACCTTATTTAAGAGGAGCCTAAAGCTGTTGCATTAAAATAAAAGTAGCCCTGCCCCTTTGCTCATTGATCAAGGCTGGGACTCTACGACTTAAGCCCTTCTCATTTCCTGTCTCTTGTGACCTACACAATAGTTGCGCTTGCAGGTGCTGGACCCTTGGCAGCATCATTTCCCACAGCCTCTGGTCTCAGTGAGACCTAGTCAGGCTGGGAGAGATGCCTCTTCTCGGGAGAAAGGATGAGAAGATGCTCCTGGATGAGGCCACACCCTGATACCATCTAGGTATTCACTTCTTCTCAGATTTTCCAGCAAGCACTTGGACTGGATTGTGTTCTTCTTTCTTGTCCTCTGCTGTGTGTGTGTGTGTGTGTTTGGGGGGGGGGGTCTCTTTCTGCTTGGGGGGAGCGGTGGAGTTCCAAAAGACCTTGCTATGACTTCGGTAAACCTTTGGCCATGTTATGCTGGGAGTCCACCGAATGGTATAAATGCTTCACTCCATTTAGCTAAAACCTGAGAGAAGGGAGCGGCAATTCCAGCTGGGCTCACCAGCCCTCTTTGGCAGGTAGGTGAAGTTGCCTCTGCAGCTGGGAAAAGCTTTTACTTCTCCAGGATAGGAAGAGGGAAACTTGATCCAGTGCCTAGCAGAGAGATCTTGCTCTGGCGCCACCGTCTACCATCTCCCTTGGCTGCCTCCCCCTGCCAGACACAGCCCACCTCCCCAGGTGGCGGCCAGTTAGGCAGAGGTGCTGGGAGCCTAAAGCACCTCTGCTGTCATGGCTCAAAGGGGAATCCCCTTTGCTGTGCCGCCGCTGCTCTGGAGCAGAAGGAGTTGCCCTGGGGGAGCCAGCAGAGGGGGATCCTTTTCCTCCAAAGGCATCCCTGGACAGTGGTCCTATGCAGCTTCTTTCTTTTTTTTCTTGCTTTTCTTTTCTTTCTCTTTCTTCCTTCCTTCCTTTCCTTCCTTCCTTCCTTTCCTTCCTTCCTTTTTTCTTTCCTCCTTTCCTCCCTCCCTTCTTTCCTTCCTTCCTTTACCTTCCTTCCTTCCTTTTTCTTCTCCTGCTTTCTATCTTTATCTTCTTTGTACTCAGTTATTTGAAACAAAACAATGAAAAAAATAATCCATCCTTCCTTCCCTTCCATTTTCCCCTCCCTCCTCCTCTCTCTCTCTCTCTCTCACTCACTCACTCACTCACTCACTCTCACTTCCCTTCCTTCTTTCTTTCTGTTTTTAAAAAAGTAACTGACAAGGAAGCATTTCCTTCTAAATGGAAGAAGGAGAACATTGGTATAAAGTTGGAATAGCCTCTAATGAATGAAAGAGAGAAAGTCATGCTGTGCTCAGAGAGACATCTCAGAGCCCAGGTTGGCAATTATATGAGAAACATATGCCCTATTGCTCATACAAGGTACCTTGTCAGAAGGGTTAACCATCTCTTGCTGATTGCTTTTCTTTGAAGCATCTTCCAGGTGTAGCTTCCATGTGGGGATGAAGGGAGCACCTTGTTAATGCCTTAAACAAGCCTTGAACGATGGGCTTTCTAGATAACAGGCTGCATCCAGCTCCACCAGTGCAGGAAATGCCTTCCATGCACCCCAGAGTTTCCTGAAGGCCTCTTTGGCTGAAAGGACCTTGAAATCCATTAACTGCAGCCATGTCCATTTCCTGAAGCCTTCGAAAGTTTCCTTGCCAAGCTTGGCCCCCAGCACACCACACGTCCTCCTCCAGAGATTGAACTGCTCTTTGTCTGGCCTGAAGATCTTCCAGGTTTGGGGCCTCCTCATAAGCAAGGGGCAAAAGTATAACTAATGATTCAAGGATTTTCTTTTTTACCTCAGTTTAGGCCTTGTGAATTGGGATGAACTGAAGGAGTTCCAAGAGCATTGTAGCAGAAATTGGCCCTTGAAAATGGTTTCTTAAGAGCAGGCACCTCAGTATAGAGGATATGTCTTCACGTTTGAGCTTTGTATTCTTTGGAGCTGTGGGCCCTGCATGCTAAAAATGAATTTAAAGAAAAATGTTCTCAACAGCCAAACCCTGCAACAAGAGTTCTTAAAATATATTTTATTCATTTTCACATTCCATTTTACAATCACTTATATACAGAGTATTTGCTATAAGAAAAAATAAAAATAAAAAAATAAATAAAAATAAAACAAAATAAAAAAGAAAACACAACTCATCATTCACAACCCCACCTGACACTTCCATCCTCCAAGTGTTGCGCATGTGCGAAGAATCGGAATGGCGGCCAGGGCTCCTTCGTCGTAGACGACCTGACGAAAAAAGGGCTGGGAGCCCTTGGAACCAGCTTCTTACCGCCTTTGCCGGGGTCCTCCGGGATGACAGAGATTCGGTTGACGTGTGCGGGCCAGAAGTTGAGGGAGGCCGATGCCTTCTGTCGATCTGGGGCTTCGGATTCTCCGACGTGGCTGGGCGTTCTTGGCGGCGGGTGCAGCGGCCCTATGGTTGGCGGTGGAAGCGGAGGCGATTGAGGGCGTTTTGGCGGCGGCTTCAGCAGCGGTGGGGTTTTTAACCCCTTCTTACAAGTACTGAAGCTTGTGAACAGCTCGGTGAGCCTAGGGAGCTTAATAGTGACTGTGACTGTGTCAACTGTCTATTGCTATCTTCTGGAACCGGGAAATTCGAACGGGGGCTTTACTCGGACTAGGCGAAGCGGGCGGCTGACTGTGTGTGCCGTGGCTGGAGCCTTTTCCGGATGCCTCCCCCCCCTCCATATTTAGCTCAGCTTTTACAGCGATGCTACTGCCCTCAACAGCGCTGCTCCTCTCACCAATGCTGTCCCCTTTACCAACGCTGCCACTGGTATTACTATTGCTCTTTTCAGCAACATAGCCCCCTGCTCCAGCACTGTTTCCTTCACCAACGCTGCCTTTTTCTCCAACGCTGCCTTTTCTACCAACGCTACCTTTTTTACCAACATTGGTTTCCTGCCACTCTGGACTTTGACTGTCTGACTTCCCTCACCCATATATTTAGGGCCTGTGATCCTGTCTTTCTTATCCCTGACTGTTACCATCATTATTATACTGGTTTTACCCCCAGAAGGAAACTTTGGACCTGGGCTGCGGTGGACAGTCGATGGCAGCAATCTGAACATCGCACCTTAATTTTAATCAACTGCGCAACTATTTTAGTTTCTTTCTTTTCTTTCATCTTTCTCTTCTCTCTTTGTATGGGATATGCATGAGATACGTATGAGATGAATGAATGTCCCACTTTTTATTATTATATTGTTGTAAATTTTGTGTTTTAACTCTTACTGGGGATTGGTCTGGGGGAGTGCATGGGTAGGTATGATTCGGAGGACCTGCCGGGAGATGCGGGGGCCATGGGGGTGGTTGAGGGGACCAGAGACACGGGAGAGGGTCGGGGTATTACGGTCGTAACAGGGAGGGGCAGATATGGCGGGACTTTAGGGCAGGCCATTACCGGGGAAGGAGGGTTCGCTACATTACAGAGATCCCTCCTTCCGCCCTATGAGTCCCACTCCGAGACCAGATGGGCCAAGTAATCAGGACCCTGGACTCAGGCTGCTGTCGCTAAATGCCAGGTCTGTGGTACATAAAGCTCCTCTCGTCCGGGACTTAATTTAGATGAGAGGGCAGACCTGGCATGTATTCTGAAACCTGGCTGGGCCCAGAGGGAGGAGTCCCCCTGTAGAACTGTGCCCAGAAGGATTTCAGGTGCTGCACCAGCCGAGAGCCCAGGGAAAGGGGTGGGGGTGTGGCCGTTGTTATCCGGGAGTCGTTAGTTCCTCGTAGGTCCCTGCTCCGGAGCTTGTCGGGTGTGAGTCTCTGCTGATAAAGTTGGACCTCAAGGGTCAAGTGGGTTTGCTGTTAACGTACCTGCCTCCCAACAGCGTTGCAGCAGCCCTCCCCTCGCTCCTCGAGTCGGTAGCCGAGCTGGCAATTGAGTTCCCTAGGTTGATGGTCCTGGGGGACTTTAATTTGCCGTCGCTCGTGAAAACTCTGATGGGGCGCAGGAGTTCATGGCTTCCATGACAGCCATGGGCTTGACCCAAGTAATTCGGGGCCCAACCCATTCGGCGGGTCACATGCTCGACCTCGTATTCCTCTCAGAGCAGTGGATTTGTGATCTTGGTCTGAGGGGTAATGACATCATACCCCTGTCGTGGTCAGACCACGGCCTACTGAGGCTCGACTTCCGGAAACCAAACCCCCACTGTAGGGAGGAGGAACCGACCAGGTGGTTCTGCCCCAGGCGACTTATGGAACCGTTAAGGTTCCAGACGGAGCTTGGGGTCATTCCTGATACTTTCGCCCACAGTCCGGTAGAGACTCTGGTTGCTGCTTGGCACTCGGCAGCATCGAGGCCCTCGACCGGATTGCGCCACTACGCCCCGTCCGAGGCGGCGGATCCCGGAGACCTCCTTGGTTCACCGAGGAACTCCGGGAGGATGAAGCAGCCGGAGGAGATGCCTAGAGCACCGATGGAGGTCCGATAAGTCCGAATCGAACCGAGCAATGGTAACCACCTGCACCAAGGAATACACCAGGGCACTTAGGGCAGCGAAAAGATCTCACATAGCCACCTTGGTGCGTCCGCTGAGTCCCGCCCAGCCGCCCTGTTTAAGATAACCCGCTCCCTATTAAATAAAAGGGAAGCGGGGGAACCCTTGCAGGGCAGAGCTGAGGATTATGCCCAATTCTTAGCGGACAAAATTGCTCGGTTTCGGTCGGACTTGGACTCCATCCCCGCAGTTCCAGCCGAGGCACAAGAGGATCAAGTAGAACATCTCTGGGTTGAGTTTCAGGATGTTACCCCCGGGGATGTGGACAAGGCCATGAGGGCTGTAAGTGCCTCCTCCTGCGTACTGGACCCGTGTCCCTCATGGCTGGTTACTAACAGCAGTGAGGTGACACGAGGCTGGATCCAGGCGGTTGTGACCGCCTCTCTTCGGGAGGGGAACTTCCCCGCCGCACTGAAAGCGGCGGTGGTGAGACCCCTCCTAAAGAAGCCATCTCTGGATCCAGCTGTTCTTAATAACTATCGCCCAGTCTCCAACCTTCCCTTTCTTGGGAAGGTTGTTGAGAAGGTGGTGGCGGTCCTTGGAGGAAGCAAGCTATCTCGACCCCTTCCAGTCAGGCTTCAGACCCGGTTACAGCACAGAAACCGCTTTGGTCGCATTGACCGATGATCTTTGGAGAGCCAGAGATGGAGGACATTCCTCCATCCTGGTCCTCCTTGACCTCTCAGCGGCTTTCGATACCATCGACCATGGTATCCTTCTGCGACGACTGCGGGAGGTGGAGTGGGAGGCACCGTGTTGCGGTGGTTCTCCTCCTACCTCTCGGACAGGTCGCAGTCGGTGTTAGTGGGGGGGCAGAGATCGTCCCTTAGGCCCCTAACATATGGGGTGCCTCAGGGCTCGGTCTTATCCCCCCTACTATTCAACATCTACATGAAACCGCTGGGAGAGATCATCCGTAGGCACGGGATCAGATACCATCAATATGCGGACGATACCCAGTTGTATCTGTCCGCCCCGTGCCAACTCAATGAAGCGGCAGACGTGATGAACCGAGGCCTTGAGGCCGTTATGGACTGGATGAGGGTTAACAAGCTTGTGCTCAACCCAGAAAAGACCGAGTGGCTGTTGTGTTTCCCTCCCAAAGATTCGACCAATATTCCATCACTCAGGCTGGGGGGTCAAATTTATACCCCTCAGAGAGGGTCCGCAACTTGGGAGTCCTCCTGGATCCACAGCTATCGTTTGACCACCACCTGACGGCTGTGACCAGGGGGGCATTCGCCCAGGTTCGCCTGGTGCGCCAGTTGCGACCCTACCTGAATCGGGAGGCACTCACAACAGTCACTCGGGCCCTTGTGACCTCTAGGCTGGAATACTGCAATGTGCTCTACATGGGGCTGCCCTTGAAGAGCATCCGGCGACTTCAGCTAGTACAGAACGCGGCCGCGCGAGTGATTGTGGGTGCACCTCGGTTCACCCACATAACACCTATCCTCCGCGAGCTGCGCTGGCTACCTGTCGATCTCCGGATGCGCTTCAAGGTGCTATTAGTCACCCATAAAGCCCTGCATGGTAGTGGATCTGGATACTTGAGAGACTGCCTTCTGCCAATTACCTCCCTGCGACCAATTAGATCTCACAGATTGGGCCTCCTCCGCATTCCATCGGCCAGCCAGTGCCGGCTGGCAACTACAAGGAGGAGGGCCTTCTCAGTAGTAGCCCCGACCCTTTGGAACGAACTCCCCGTGGAGATTCGTACCCTCACCACCGTCCAGGCCTTCCGCACAGCCCTTAAGAACTGGCTAGCCCGTCAGGCCTGGGGACAAGGATAGCCGCCCCTCCCGAATGATGAATGTATGTTGCTTATTACTTTTATTATATGTGTCTACGTCATTGTTTGTATTCCCCCTCCCTGATTTTATGTGAGCCGCCCTGAGTCCCCTCAGGGAAAAGGGCGGCCTACAAATGTTAATAAACATTCAAACATTCAAACATTCATTAAACTCCATACACCCCATCTACCCCCTCCAACTTTCCTTTCCTCCCTCTAACACTCCCCTCCTACATCCCTTTCCCCTCAAACCTTCCTTCTCCCCTTACTCCCAACACGCCCTCCTTACATTCCCCTTACTCCTTCCTTACTCCTCCCTCTTCTTTCCCTCTACCTCCCTCCTTGGTGTATGCCTTTATTCAAGTGTTGTTTAATCTGATAAAAAGTAAAATAAACCAAGGAAAAAAAAACGTATAAAGAAAAAAAGAGAAAAAAAAGGAAAAAAACACACCGTATATAAGTGCATTCTTGTTCTTATTGAGACTATGTTAACACCCACCCACCCACCCCCCATAAATCCCCATCCCTAATCCTCCCGACTTCCCGGGGCCCACACCTGGCACTGCCTTCTATCTAAAGTATCTTGTGTTCGTATGGATTAAAAATAAAAGTAATATATTAAAGAAAGAAAAAACAAGAAAAAAGAAAGAAAAGAAAAAAAGAAAAAAGAAAAAGGAAAAAAAGAAAAAGAACTCTTTGTGTTAAGCTCATCCCCCCATCTTTATCTATGCTTAAATAGTGTAAGTCATTCGTATCTATATTTTATTCTCGTCTCTTACTTCTTTGTTATTTACCCCAACCTCCTGTAGACTCTCCCGTTCCTCTTCCTTAACCTTGTATTCAGATAAACATTTGTACAAATTTGTATAGACATCAATATACAATCTAGCTCAAAAATAATCCCTTCTAGTAAAATTTAAGCAGCGTGGATCATTCCACATATTCAAATATTACTTTACAGAAGAATAATCAAACTTTCCCTTCTAATAGGATTTAAACAGCGTAAATAATCTTTCTTAACCTTATTTTCAAACAGTAATTCAAAATAATCTAACCAAACTTTCCCTTCTTAGTAAAATTTAGGCAGCGTGAATCAAGTATTACTTTACACAAAAATCAGTTTACATTCTATCTTAAGATGATCCCGACCGGCTTTCCCTTCTAATAGGATTTAAACAACGTAAATCATTCCGCATGCATTTTACCCTCATCCCTTGCTTGTCTGATATTTACCACTATCAAATTTATGCAGACATTAGTTTGAGATCTAGCTCAAAATAATTTCACCAAACTTTCCCTTCTAATAAGAATTAAATAGCATGGATCATTCCACATATTCAAATAATACTTTCAACAAGAATCAGTTAACCTTCTGTTTTAAAAAATAATCTCGTCCAGCTTTCCCTTCTAACAGAATTTAAACAACATAAATCATTTTGCATCCTTTTACATATATACATTCAATATCACCCCACCAATATACGTAAATCATTCCGCATGCATTTTACCCTCATCCCTTGCTTGTCTGATATTTACCACTATCAAATTTATGCAGACATTAATTTAAAATCCAACTCAAAATAATTTCACCAAGCTTTCCCTTCTAATAAAAATTAAATAGCATGGATCATTCCACATATTCAAATAATGCTTTCAACAAGAATCAGTTTACCTTCTGTTTTAAAGTAATCCCTTCTAACAGAATTTAAACAACATAAATCATTCCGCATTCATTTTACATATATACAATCAGTATCACCCCACCAATAAGTTCCGCTTTTTCTACCGGAGAGAGGTCGCAAACCCCCATTCAGTCCACAACTTTGGCAAATATTTTAAAATGTCTAAATCCTCGATCTCCGCTTTTCTGCTTCTCCGAGGGAGGAAAGGCTACCCCCTCCATCTTGCAGCCATGTGGTCTGTTGGTTGCCTTCTCCTTCAGCTTGTCTCTCCTCTTTTCCAAGTGAATCAGGAAGTCCCACCTTCAAAGTCTTGTAATAGAAATCTCGAGCCTCCGAAACAGAGTTAAGACAAAGTCTTTGATTCTCAAATGTGACCGTAATGCCGGCTGGGGCCTCCCATCTATATTGAATCTGTTGATTTCTAAGCTCTTTAGTTAAAAAAGCATAGTCTCTTCTTGCTCTCAACATCTGGAAAGGTATTTCTTTGAAGACAATCAAGTCCTGGTCATCAACTCGCAAACTATTATTATGAAACTTTTGCATAATCGCGTTTCTGGATTCTTTTGTGGAAAAAATATAAATTATATCCCTCAGGAGCTGTCGCTGTTCCGCTACCAACGAGTTCTGGCGATAGATTTTCCGAATCTGCCAATCAAAGTTAAGTCCCGGGCTTCCCACCGCATGGCTGAAGGCTTCAACAAAGGTCTGTTTCAGATTCTCTCGCTCCTTTTCGCGGAATCCTCTGACTCTTATTGCGAATGCCTCTTATTAAAGTTTATCATAACGAGCTGTTCTTGAGTGTCTCTAATTTTTGTTGTAATATTTGAATATTAGTAGTCAAATTAAAATTAGCCTCCTCCAAGCTTTCCAATTTATTCTCTATTTCAGCAGAATAATCTGACAGGGCAGACACGGCTGCAAACGTATTCGCCTTCATTTGGTCAATTTTAGACTTTAAATCATCATATAGCTCCAATACAAATTCCTTAATTTCTTGTTTAAAATCATTAAGCATTTGAAAGAAAAATTCCTGTGTTAAAAATTCTCCAGTAGAGGGCGTAGGAGACAAGGGCTGCGATTCCAGTATAGATTCTTTAGATTCTTTAGGCACATTTGTAGAGAGACGCTTCGATTTTGACCTGGGTGCCATTATAAATAAACAAATAAACAGCGCTTTCGCTCTCCTCTGTTTCCAAAAAAAAACAAAAAAAGTTATTTTGTTAAGGAGCGGTCTGCAGGAAGGTAAAACCGGCTAAGTACATCCCCTATCAGTCACCAACGGGGAGAAATCGCCATTTTGAAGTCCGTTTAAACAAAGAAGCCTCTAAGACAAATGGTGCTGGTGTTTAAGATAGTAATAAAAGCATAAATCTCACAGGGGTGGGACCCGCCCGTATTAATCCTAGCTTCAAACAACTTTGCTTTGTCCTGGGGGGGGGGGGCTCGCCTGTCTGGGGCTGCAAAAAAGGCAGCTGAGAAGAACTGGCTGGAGATAAAAGCTCCGCTCACGCTGGATCTAATCTCTGTCCACAGCCAAAAAAAAAGAGAAAGGCTGTGAATTACGAATAGACCCTAGCACACAGAGCTACTCCCTGCCCCTTTCTTAGCCAAAAAAGGGGTGATATCTATGATCTTATTAGATATACAGACCAGATCTCTGAGAGGAGCTCGGTTGAGCCCTCCTCGGCAACAGGCTCCGCCCCCCCGGTCCCTGCAACAAGAGTTCTTACGCCAGTTTAACTGCTGTGCCACTATTTTTTTTTTTAAACAGAACTTTTTTATTTTTCTTTAAAAAAAAACACAAATATGTCATCATTTGTCAATCATTAAGACATTGAAGTACAATTTTTTTTGTTGTGTGTGCCCCTCCCTCCCTCCACCCCCCCCCACCCCCCCTCCTCCTTCCCCCCCCCCGACTTCCCAGAACCCGTACACGGTATGGATTTTTAACTAACACAGTCTAAAATCTATTGAGAAAAAAGAAATAAAGAAATTAATGACATTCTAGATTGACCTTAGCTTCTTCTTACTAAACTGACTTTTAACAGTTTAAATCATTTCTGATCTTAAGCATAGGCTAACTGGAATTTCTTAGTCCCGTATTTATTTTGTATATAGTCAATCCATTTTTTCCAGTCTCGTTTATATATCTCATTTGAATGATCTTTGAGATATGCTGATATTTTAGCCATCTCGGCTAAGTTTGTTACTTTCAATGTCCATTCTTGGATTGTAGGCAAGTCTTCCTTCTTCCAATATTGCGCCACCAACAGTCTTGCTGCAGTTATCAGGTGCAGAATCAAATTGGTCTCTACCACTGTAAAGTCAGTACATATACCTAGTAAAAATAACTGAGGAATAAACTTTATCCTTCTTTTAAAAACATTTTGCATGACCCACCATATTTTTATCCAAAATGCCTTAACCTTTTGGCAGGTCCACCATATATGATAATATGTAGCATCGAGAGAACCACACCTCCAACATTTAGGCTGTACATTCGGATACATAGAAGCCAACTTTTAGGATCTAAATGCCATCTATAGAACATCTTGTAAAAATTTTCTCTCAGATTTTGAGCTTGTGTAAATTTCACATTTCTTACCCAGATTCTTTCCCATGTATCCAACATTATTGGTTCCTCAATATTTTGAGCCTATTTTATCATACAATCTTTAACTAATTCTGTTTCCGAATCCATCTGTATTAATACATTATATATCCTCTTTATATGCATTAAGCTTTGATCTCTTATTTGTTTAAACAGATTATCCACAACTTGGATAAAACCAATTTTTTGATCTATTTTCCACCTAGCCTGTAATTGCCCATACTGAAACCATGTTTGAACTACCTTCTCCTCTTTTAATACCTCTAAAGATTTTAATTGTAATACCCCCCTTTCCGAGGTAAGAAGCTGTCTGTAAGTAATTCTGTCCTGTTTTTGTGCTGTATTCATATTTTCAATTGCGTGTCTAGGAATTGCCCACATGGGTATCTTGTCATTTAATTTATATTGGTATTTCTTCCAAACCCGCAATAAAGCATTTCTTAAAATATGACTTTTAAAATTCTTATCCAATTTTTTGTTGAGTAACAGGTAAGCATGCCAACCAAATACCAGATCGTGTCCCTCAATATTCAATATTCTATCATTGGTTAAATGAGTCCAATCACTAATTACAGATAATGCCACTGCATCATAATATAGTTTTTAAATTAGGTAGTTTCAATCCTCCTCTCTCACGTACATCTTGCATTATTTTCATCTTTACCCTCGGCTTCTTTCCTGCCCACACAAATTTGTTGATACCCTTCTGCCATTCTAAAAGGTTCGCATCTTTTTTAAGTATAGGTAACATTTGGAAAAGAAATAAAAATTTTGGTAAAATGTTCATTTTCACTGCCGCTATCCTACCCAGCAAAGATAAGTGCAATTTCTCCCATTTTTTCATCTCTGTCTGTATGCTATGCCAAAGTGGTTCATAATTATGCTTATATAATTTCCCATTTGAAGTTAAAATGTTAACTCCAAGATATTTGACTTTTTAACTACCTCACATCCTAGCATCACTCCTAATTCTTCCTTTTGTTTAATATTCATATTTATAGCTAATATTTTGGTTTTTCCTAAGTTTATTTTAAAACCCGACACTTGACCATATTGATTAATCGTATTCATTAAAACCATACTGGATTCCTGCGGTTGTTCCAATATTATGACCAAATCATCCGCAAAAGCGCGGACTCTATATTCTTGCTGCCTAATCTTGATCCCTTTTAAACCATCCAAGCCCCGTATTTTATTCAACAATACTTCCAAATTTATAATAAACAATAATGGGGACAAAGGACAGCCCTGTCTTGTACCTTTTCCAATTTGAAAAGAGTCTGTTAAATTTCCATTGACTATAATTTGTGCTGTTTGCTGTTGGTATATTGCTTTAATTGACTGTAAAAAATTATCTCCTATCTGCATTTTTTGCAGTATCTTCAGCAGAAATTGCCAGTTAACTCGATCAAAGGCCTTCTCAGCATCCAAAAATATAAACGCAGCAGGGATCTGGTTGTTCTTTCCCAAATATTCTAATGCATTAATAATTAATCTAACATTACTTTTCATCTGTCTCCCTTGTATAAACCTGTTTGGTCCATATGTATCAATTGTTGAATGACCAACATTAACCTATTTGCTAATATTTTAGTAAAAATTTTATAATCTACATTCAGTAATGAAATAGGTCTATAATTTTTGGGTTGAGTAGTATCTTGATCTTCTTTGGGTATCAAAGATATAAACGCTGTCTTCCAAGATGGAGGGACTTTACCTTCCGTTTGAATCATATTAAATAATTCTCTAAGAGGTTCTACCATTTCTAACTGTAAGTTTTTATAGTAAACCGCTGTCAAGCCATCTGTACCTGGTGCTTTCCCTGACTTTAATTGCTTAATTACCTGCAGGATTTCCCCGAGGTTATTGGTTGATTCAATTTTTGCCTGTGTTCTTCTCTAACTGAAGGTATTTTCTCTTTGTCTAAATATTTGTCTATGTCTAAACCATTAATTTTATCCCCTTTATACAGTTCTGTAAAAAATTCCCAGAAAGCCTTTTGAATCTCTTCCTGTTGAAACACCTCCTTCCCTCTGTAAATCAGTTTAGATATATTTCGAGTTTTCCTTTTTTTCCTAATCTGATAAGCTAACCATCTGCCAGGTTTGTTTGCATTACAAAAAGTATTGTGTTTTGCATATAATAAATTAGTAGCTACCTGGTCAGAGATCAACATGTCAAATTGAGATTTTAATATGTTAATAGCTTCCTTAACCTTTGTATCGTCTGGGTTCATTGTTAACTCCAGCTCTTTTCTCTTAATTTCCTCTTCCAGTTCTGTTCGTTTTAACCCTTGCTTATTTCTATGTGTTTTATTTATATTCATCAAAACTCCTCTCATATACGCTTTGCTTGCGTCCCATACAAATTCCATAGATGTACCCTTATTCATATTCAAAACAAAATATTCAGATAGTAATTTTTTACAATCATTAATATACTTTTCATATCTAAATAAGTTTTCATTCAATCTCCAAGACCTTCTTGCCTGCACTACCCTTCCCAACTCCATCCAAACTGGGTTGTGGTCCGAAAGGACCCTAGCTGCAATCTTTGTTTTCTTGACCCTAGAAAGCAAATCATTAGTGGTTAGGATAAAATCAATCCTTGAAAGGGATTGATGCCTGTCCGAGAAGAAAGTGAAGTCATATTCCTCTGCATTTCTTTCTCGCCAAATATCTCTCAATTCAAAATCATCCATAATGTCAAAGAAAGATTTGGGTAACTTTGCTCGCATCTTGGTATTTAGGTGGGAAATCTTCTTATCTCTCTTAGTATCTATCACTCCATTCCAGTCACCCAATAGTATACAGGAACTATAGTCCCACTGTACTAATTTAGCATGAAGATTTCTATAGAATCTATCTTGCTGTTGATTGGGAGCATAAATTCCCAAAAGTAATGTCTTTTTCCCTTCTAAGATTAAGTCTAAAGCAATATATCTTCCGAAGGGATCTGCTTCTATTAATTCAGCTTTCATATCTTTTCTTAAGTATACAACTATACCATTCTTCTTTTCCATAGCAGAAGCTGCAAAATGTTGACCAAGTTTTGAGTTGATCAAATATTTTTGATCAGTTGACTTGATATGAGTTTCTTGCAAACAAATTACATCGTTCTTAAACTGTTTGAGATAATGAAATATTTTCTTCCTCTTCTGTGGAGAATTCAGTCCGTTGACATTCCATGTTAAAATCTTAGTTGTCATCTTTGGTTGGTTGAAGCATTTTTAGAGCTTCCTGCACGGCCTGTTTAACCTTAGGTCTAGCTCCTCCCACTGCTTCCAGATTTGTTATTGTAGTTCCTTGATCGATGGCCGATGATTGTTGATGCTGTTGCTTTTTAGCTTGTTTCTCCATACGTCTAGTAGTCATGTGGCTAGGTCTTAGTTCCATAGCACCTTGCACTTCTAGAGAAGAGAGATGCTCCATCTTGTCTGGTGGTTGTGTAGTTTGCTGTCTATCCTGTCCTTCTTGTGGTCTTTCTCTGGGTCCAGATGGTGCAGGGTGTCCGGCCTTCAATATATTATAATAAAAATCTCGGGCTTTCCATACAGAGTTGAGGCGGTACCTTTGCTTATCAAATGTAAATATGATGCCAAATGGCGCATCCCATCTATACTGTATCTGACGATTTCTGAGTTCTTCGACCAAAAAAGCGTAGTCTCTCCTGGCTCTTAACATTTGAGGTGGTATCTCTTTCAAAACAGCCAGGTCTTGACCGCCAATTTGAAGCTTAGTGTTATAAGACGCTTGCAGTACCATATTTCTAAGCTCTCTTGTAGTAAAATATATAACGATGTCTCGAGGAAGCTGCTTCTGCTTTGCCAGCCAGGAGTTAACGCGGTAAGCTTTGTCAATTTGCCAGTCTTGGTTGGTCCCTGGTCTTCCCATCAGGCGATCAAAAGCTTCCGATAGGATCTGTTTCAGGTTCTCCTGTTTCTCCTCACGCAGCCCCCTTACTCTTAATGCGAACTCCATTTGTCGGTACTGTATCATAATAATTTCTTTTTCAGCATTTTCCACTTTTTGTTCCACCACCTCTGTTTTCAATGTCAAGTTAGCATTGGCATCATTAAGAACCTCTAGAGTATCTTCCATTCCAGAAATATGTTCTGTTAATACAGTTACAAGACTCAGCATGTCGTCTCTAATTTTATCAACCTTAGCGTCAAATTTCTCATACAGCTCCTGTTTAAGTCCTTTTATTTCACTTTTGATTTCTTCTTTCATTTCTTTTATTTCCTCTTTTCTCTCCTCTCTATTATCTCTAAACTTATCTTCCATTTTAATTGTCTGTGCATTAAGAGCCTCGCTTAGATTACTCAGGAAAAATTCTTTCGTTAACACATCCCCAGCAGGGGGCGTAGGAAGCAGAGGCTGCAGCTTTGTGCCAGGCACTGAAGATGTGCCCCTGGAAGTAGAGGGTGACGACTTCAAGTTAATATTTGGTTTTGAGGCCATTTCAAAATTTATCTGCCTGCAGTTAGTAGAACTCTATTGCCTGAATATGCAGCTTTAAGTAAAGAGGCTTTTATTTTGAAGTTTAAGGCTTGGCAAAACTTTCAGTGAGTAAACATTGTATCAAAACCGTTCAGCAGATTCATCACCATTTAACTTCCAAATAAGCAAAGTTAATGAAGGAGTAAAATTCTTCTATTGTGAAACCAAAACATATGATAAGCAATCTCTTTTGTTTTGAATTCTTGTGAGGATTAGCAAAAAGTGTTCGTTATTACCGGAGAAACCAGCCTGCTCGGCGCCATTTTAAAAGCCTCTAAGTAAATAATTTTTCGGAGGAGAAAAAGAAAAGAAGCTAAAATGTTGATAAACAATTATTGTCCACGCAGTAAACGGATTCAGCTCGTGATAAGATTAAATCAAACAAAACTTTGAGCAGAGTGGGGGAGACTTACTTTGTCCCTGCACAAGGCAGTTTGAAGTTCCCAGCACGGACAGCCGTTCTGCCTTGGGCTAGCCCCCCTTTCCTTGCAAGCACAAAAGCTGCAAAAATCGAAGAGCATTTGCCAGCAAAACAGTTTCTTCTTTCCTTCTTGCCTGAAGGATAAGAAAACCTGATAAGACGTCAGATGGAAGATCCTCTAAACAGGTACGTAGCCAGGAATTCGGAGGCAGCTGATTTTTTGCTGCCTCCACCAGCAACTCCTCCCAGGAAGTTCCACTATTTTTTTTTTAATGTGGCACGACTAAGCCCGATTCCATTAACTGTGGAAGATTGGGCATGTAGCACCTCTGCCAGGGCACCTCAGTCGAAGACCTTTCTGGCTGCAGAAAAACCAGCAGCCAAGCAGTGATTTGGTATCTCCAGATGTTTCAGCAGTTGCTTCCTAATGTCTGTGCTCACTGCGGCTCATGTAGTCTGAATATTTTGAATGCCACCAGCCTGCCTGTCAGTTCCTTGCAAATCTTTGTAACTTTCAGGTCTAGAAATTTGCTTTTTAAAATAATAGTTGATGTTCAGGAAAAAAAAATACATTTTGTAAGCCCAGAATCTTCCTTTCAGTATATAAATTATTGATTTAGCAGTCAATTAACTATTCATCTGAAAGGTTTTTTTAGGGGGCATGATGGCTTAGCATTAAAGATGCTGAGTTTGTTGGCTGGAAAACTGACAGCCCAGGTCTGAGACCTGTGACAGTGAAAAGGAGCCCAGGGAGGTGAGGGGTGGGGTAACACGCACAAGTGAGGTGAGTCCCCCCTCCAAAAATAAGACCTGGTGCCTTTTTTGGTGGCAAAAAATATAAAACAGGGTCTTATTTTCAGGGAAACACGAGGTAGTAGGTTAAAGTATTATTGCTTCCCTCTCTCCTTTGATGTAAGAAAGTTTTTTCAGAGGTGGTTTGCCATTGATGGCCTCCTAGGGCTGAGAGAGAGTGACTGGCCCATGGTCACCCAATTAACTTGCTACCTAAGGCAAAACTGGACTTCACAGACACCTAATTTCTAGCTTGGCATCTTCACTATTACATCAAACTGGCTCTATTTATGTCATAGGACAGTCACATTGTTAATGCTTTGTATTGTGCATATGTAGGAGGATTCTTGTAAAAGATGTTAACTTCTCCAACAAGTGGACAAATACTTGAATGAAGATGTGTAAGTAGACACAAGAAAAGATGGTCAATATATGAAGCAACAACACCCAGATGGAAAATTCATGAGAATAGCTACAACATGGATAGATGCTGCAGTCCTTTAAAGCCATCCTATAGGATTGGGGTTAGGATAATCCCAAGAAAAGCCAGAATTATTGAAGATGTTAGAAAACATGGATAGCTTCCTTCCATTCTTTTGCAAGTAGAGGAATCCACAAGTCAATAATATGTCATCTGCTGGCACCAAGTGATATACAGCTTATGTGACTTACTGATTATGAGCTGTCAAGTGGATGTTGACATTTAATGCCTATATTGATAGACTTTCTCCAGGATGAAGGATCAGCCTTCATGGGAAGCCATTCAGGTCTCCCAAAAGTGCATCATTCATAAAGAGTAAGGAAGTTTCAGTGGCATGTGAGAATGACTTTGAGAGATGGAACAAAGAGATGCTGCTGGAAACAGCCAGATATGACACAGCAGAGTCTGAAGCTGTGTGTGAAAATGCTCAGTGGGGAAGGCTCTTTGATTAATCCAGTTATTAGATTAATATTCCAAAACGTCTTCAGCTCTTCCTCAGTGGAATGTTGATGGCCATTTGACCTGTCCACCCCTATATCATTTGATCTACAGTAATTTGTCCATTGATTGCATGGTATCTAAATAGTGGCTTGCAACATATTTCCTGTGAAAACAATGATGTTCCTTCTTGGTGTTTCAGATCCTGAGTGGAAAACAGTGTGATTTTTTTAAAAATAACTTGTATATTTAAAAGTAACCTCAATTGTATTTTTAACTTGAGGAGGAGGAAAAACTGTTATAAATGTTAAAAGATAATACATATTATTAATGAGAGCTATGGGATTGTATAGTTGTGAGGGTATGCATGAGAAATAAAAAAAAACTTTTAAAAAGTGGTCTTCTATTCTTTGTCCCTGCTCAAGGCAGGAGAACGTGTACCATCCTGGACAAATTGTTTCCATTCTAATTTTGAAAGCCTCTAGTGATGCCAACTGCCTTTAATTGGCAGCTGGATGATCTTCTGGCTTTGCTGACCTAGTGGAAGCTACCATATTTTTCAGAGTATAAGACTCACCAGAGTATAAAACGTACCAAGGTTTTGAAGAGGCAAATTTTTTTAAAAAAGTTTTTGCACTCTGCAAACCTCCTGAAAATGCCCCATTTTTTGTGAAAACAGGCCCGATTTTTCCCAAAGAAAGGCATGAATAGCCTTTTGGAGGCTTGCAGAGTGCTCCTTGGGGGAAGGGGGGAATGAGCAAAAAATGCCCCATTTTTCGGAAAAATTGCCCTCTTTTTTGTCAAAAGTAATTCCATGCATAGCCTTTAGGAGGGTTATAGAGTACTCCTGGGGGCTGGAGGGGCAAAATTGAGCAAGAAACAGTCCATTTTTCGCTCATTTCTGCCCTCCCCAGCCCCCAGGAGCTCTCTGAAAGCCTTCTAAAAGCTATGCATGGCCATTTTGGTGAAGGGGGCAGGGTTTTGGGAGGCAGAAAATGCTGTATTCCATGTATAAGACTCACCCAGATTTTCAGCCTCTTTTGGGGGAAAAGGTGCGTCTTATACTCTGAAAAATACAGTATATGCTGTTGGTGTACACTACCTAGATTATTTGCCAATGCTTCCCAGGCCCCCCTCACTCCCACAGCCCTAATGAGGCAACCATCCACAACTACAATGTGGAGAGAGGTAAATTAGTGAATAAAAATCTTGAAATTTCAGAAAACTGACAAGAAAATGCACTTTTTTTTCTTGAACGGCCAAAATGCCAAGATAAGGTTTAAGGTTCTGACAAAGTCTCTGGAGGAGACAGAGATCCAGGAGTCCCAGTGTCTCTTAAAGCAACCTGGGTGATCAAAGATGCTCCATGTGCTTAGGGGGAGCTGGCGAAGAAGAAGTGGGGGAGAGAGACATTTGGTACGTGGACATGCAGGAAAATGAACATGCTCCAAGGCTCTTTATCCCTTAAGAAAGGTGCAAACCTCTACACAATCTTCCTGCAGGTTTGTTAATTGTGAGGAGCTGGCTGCTGTGCTGTACAGAGAGAAAGCAATGTAAGCAGGACAGCCTGATTGCCTTAATCTGTCCTTTTCTCTGGCCCTGTCTTTGCTTTCCCTTCCTTTCCCATTTCCCTTCCCTTTCCTTCCCTCTTCCCTTCTTCCCTCTTCCCTTCCCCCTTCCCTTCTCTTCCTTTTCCTTCCCTTCCCATTTCCCTTCCCTCTTCCCTTCTCCCTTCCCTCTTTCCTTTGCACTTCCCTTCCCCCTTCTCTTCCCTTCTTTTTATCCAAAGGAAAAAAGGGATTCCGGAAATCTTCCCATGTCTCTTCTCTTATTATCTGTCCAATTTTGTTTTTACATCTTCTTTCTCCACTGTTTCCCATCCTTAGCAGAGTTTAGTGCGTGACTTTCCTTTAAGTTTCTCTCAAGCATAGATTTTTTTTCTCTTGACAGTCAACAAAGACTTACAGACCTACAGCACGTTTCGGTCCATTATTCAGTCTGACTCTTTCCAAACTCCACACATTAATGAAGCCAATAAAGACATAGACCCTGATCAGAACGGATTCCCCATTGGCAGGATTTCTTTCTCCAGCCTGAAGACAAACATGCTCATTGACCCACAATCACACACACCACTCTGAGTCCATGAATCCACAGACCACAGAAATCCAGATGAGTTTGTGCATGATCAAAGAGATGGACTGGGAAGGAAGGTGGATTTAACCAGGAAACATGAAGACTTATGTAGATTACCACAAGGGTTTGCAATCTGATGTCAAAAGCAGAGAATCGTTCCTGGCAGAAGCAGAAATATAATCTGGTAATCATGGCAGGAGGGGAGAGAACAAAACAATAGTCTTGAAGAGAAATTTCAAGAGGTCAGAAAGCCCAAGGAAAAGGCCTGGGCTAAAACAGGACTAAAATATGAAGAATGGTTGCAAGAACTGCATATGGCCAATCTAGGGGAAACAAGGGTTAGGGGAGACATAATAGCAGTCTTCCAGTATTTAAGGGGCTGCCACAAGGAAGAGGGAAGTCAACCTATTATCCGAAGCACCTGAAGGCAGGACAAGAAACAATGAATGAAAAATAATCAAGGAGAGAAGCAACCTGGACTTCTATTTATCCAAAGGAAAAGTGGGATTCTGGAAATCTTCCCGTGTCTCTTCTCTTATTTTCTGCCTCGTTTTGTTCTTACATCTTATTTTTCCACTGATTTCCATCTTTATCAAAGTTTAGCATGTGCTCCATTAAGCTAAAAAAAGGCTGGCAATTCTCCTTGCTAACCTTCTCTTTCCATAGACAATATGTCATGGCTGCCATTCTGCTAGCCAAGCATTGCAAGCTGATGGCCTGACATTAGCAATGGAGGTGAGGGGGTGGGAGGGAAGAGAGGATTCAAATTTAGGGAGGAATTAGAGGAAGGATGGAAACCAAGCTGTGCTGGCCTGAAGTGTGAGAAACACCAGCCAGTCCAAGGTCACCATCGGTATGCAGAACTAGAAAGCTCACAAACTGAAGGTTCATTACCCAAACAACATTCACACAATCCAATTGGACATTACTTGATAACAAGGGGATGACTGGGGAAAAAGAAAAGTTAAATGTATTGTTTGCACATGAAAACACCAGATCCAGATTTGCTACTTCTGTAACCATTTAAGCTTTAGTAAAGAATACTCTTGGTCAGGGGTGTCAAACTTGCGGCGTCACGTGATGTATCATGACTCCCCCCCCCTCTTTTGTTAAACTGGACGTGGGCATGGCCAGTACATGACCACAAGTTTGACAGCCCTGCTCTTGGTGAAAACAATGGGCCAGGAGCAGAGGTGGGTTCCTACCAGTTCGCACCTATTCGGTAGAACCGGTTCGTCAAATCTACCGAACCAGTTAGAAGAGGTTCCACCAGTGGACCCGGAAAGCAGGCCGCACCTACAGAAGAGGTTCCAAAATTTTTTGAAACCCACCACTGGTCCTTGGATATGATTATTCGACACTGTCATGCTCATATTTATAAAACTCAGTGCCTCTGTGAAAGGTAATGATGACTACTGCGTTTGTGGTGCAATCAGAACATTGTGTGTGTTGAAGTTGTTTTAACGCAAACCAAAGATGCCTTTTAAAAAACAAGTTGACATCCTATTCTTATGCATGCCAGTGCTGTTTGTGGGGTAATTTAAGGTGGTTCTGACAAGTGTCGTCAGCATCTTCATATCCGGTCACATGGGCGGCAAGCCACTCCCATCTGGTCACATGGGCAGCAAGCCGCTCCCACAAAGGAGGCCACACCCACAGAGTAGGTTCGAACAATTTTTGAAACCCACCACTGGCCAGGAGTATTTCTTTGCTAGATGACTGAGTAAGACAGTTAATACAATAAAGTATTATAAAGACGGATTAGTGATCACTGTTGATTTTTAAATGGTTAACCTATTAGTGTGGGATGCCCAGTTCCTAGACCAGCTTGAAGGTTTTGGAGAGGGAGGATCTTTGCAAGAGACTCTCCCACCCCTCACCTTTGCAGAGCAAGGGACAGCAACGGTAACTCTGAAGATTTTAATCCCAAGTCTCCTTTACTCACATCTTGCTGTGAGAAAAAGAAACATACATTTGCTTTAGGGTTAAATTTCTCTTTTTCATAGCCCAAGCCCAGCTATTTTGCTGATTTTTCTTCTGAAAGTTAGCAGAGCACCGTCAGCTTTTAAGGACACAACCCTCAAGCTTCCCTACACATAAATAGAGAGACAATTGTAGCCGGTCTTCCTTTTAAAGCGACCACTTCATTTTGCCCCCATTGTTAAATATGCTCCAATCTGGCCGTTGCACTAGAGGCTGCTGGGGGTAAGCCTTCCCCAAGGAAGGGGGCAGGGCTCAGCTGTGGGGAGGGGATGACGAAGGGAGGGAAACCGAAGCCATGTCAAAACAGGGAGGGATTTGGCTTGATCAAATTGATGTGCATTTTAAGCAAGCCAATCTGATCTTCCCCTTTCTGGATAATCAACAAGGTCAAGAAGAAATTAGCCTTGAGACTCAGGAAGGTCTCAAGCTGGCATTTGGTGCCCCCCTCCCTCCCTGCCTCCTCTCCAGCCACTACAGGCCTTTTTTCTCAACTGTCATCCCATCCCTTGGAGGGCTCAGTCCTCCCACAGGTAGCAGAGCTGGCAGGAAACCCCGGGAGAAACAGGTTTTCTCCAGTTGGGAAGGAAGAAGCAGAGTCTGGCAGGCTGCCTGGGAGGAGAGCAGACCCTCACAGCTGCCGCTTGCTTCCAAGGAGAGCCCCTGGTCCCTCCGAGGCCGCCTACCCCTCTTTGGCCACTAGATGTAGATCTCGGGTAAGGAGACTCACCAATGTTCCAGCAGCTCCTGGGTCCTATTGCTGAGATGTGTAGGACCTCCACAATAAGCAACAAGAAGGAAGAAAAGGCAGTTGGGCACTTTTAAGCAAACTGTCCTCATTAGAGGCTTGGGTCACTCTCGGTCGCACGATTTTGCCTCTTTTTTCTCTGAGAAGCCCAGAAATCAAACCCAGCTGCTCTTTGCACAGAAGAACCTGCAGTTGCTCCCTAGATGGATGTGGAAACTGAGGAAAGGCAGATTTGCCAATGGGCAAATCCTTTCAGAGAAACATTTAACAGATTAACAGAGTTGGAAGGGACCTTATAGGTCATTTAGTCCAACCCCCACTCAAGCAGGAGACTCTACACCAATGCTGACAAATGGCAGTCCAATCACTTCTTGAAAGTCTCAAGTGATGAAGCCCCCACAATTTCTGAAGGCAATTTCTGTTCCATCGACCAATTGTTCTCACTGTCAGAAAGTCCCTCCGTATTTCTAGGTTGAATCTCTCCTTATTTAGTTTCCATCCATTATTCCTTGTCTGGCCTTCAGGTGCTTTGGAAAATTGCTTAAACCCCCTCCTCTCTGTGGCAGCCCCTCAAATATTGGAAGACTGCTATCATGTCTGCCTTGGTCCTTCTCTTCACTAGACTAGCCATGCCCAGTTCCTGCAACCATTCTTCTTATGTTTTAGTCTCCAGTCCCCAAATCACCGTAATTGCTCTTCTCTGCACTTTTTCTAGTCTCAACATCTTTTTTATAGGGTGGTAATCAACACTGGATGCAGTATCAGGTCTGGCTTTATAGAATGGTATTATTGTACCCCTCTGTTAATGCAATTTAGGATTGCATTGGCTTTTTGGCTGCTGGCTCCTGTTTAGCTGGTTGTCCACTAAGACTCCAAGATCCCTCTCACAGTCACTGCTATTAAGCCTGGTTTCACCCAGTTTATATGTGTATTTTTGGTTTTTTTTATATAAGCGTAGGATTTTGGTAAGAAAAAACAAAAGGGTTCTCATCTAATGGGACAGAACACAACTTGCATCCTTTAGGATGAGTCCTCCTAAGGACTCTTCTTCTAAAGACCCTTCTTTAAGGTCCTATGAAGCCCCCCTCCGGGTTACCAGAAGGTCCAACAATGAATGTGTTTCACAACACAAGAATGTTTTTCAGTGCTACTAAAGTTATTTAGCGTTTGGTTTTCCAAATATTTCCATACATTTAGTTGCCACAAATGATGGCCTTCCAGAAGGTAAAGCAGATGAGTATTTAGGGAGTAATTCTGTGCTGTCTGAAATTGGATTTATTAGAATTTTTTCCTTATTTGATGCTGTTGATTCTGCAATGATTTTATCCTATTCTACATGGTTCTAAGCCACACACGTCAGGGGCAAATAGGTCTGACAAACAAAGAAGTACAAAGTGGATTTATTTCAGTTTTCACTTTCTAACAACCATCCAGAATGTGGTAGCACAGATATGCTAAGCCAGATGTAAAAGGGAGAGATATTGGATTCCAGATCCAAGAGGAACTGTCATGGGGCAGCTAATTCAGGATAGCATTTTCCAATATTTGAGGGGCTGTCTTGGAGAAGAAAGGGTCAACTTATTTTCCCAAGCACCTGAAGGCAGGACAGGAAGCAATGGATGCAAACTAACCAAGGACAGAACCAGCCTAGAACTAAGGAGAAATTTCCTGACATTGAGAACAATTAACCAGTGTAACAAACGTCTTTGCCTCCAGGAGTTGTAGGTGGTCAATCACTGGAGGCTTTTAAGAAAAGACTGGATAGTTATTTGTCTGGAATGGTATAAGGCAGGGGTGTCAAACTCAAGGCCTGTGGGCCAGATTCAGCCCATGGGTACTTAGATCTGACCTGCGGGGCCACCCTGGAAACAACCCCAAAGTCCTTCTGCCAGCAAAAACAGGCTCCTGAGTTCCATTTTCAGCTGCCACAGCCTCCTGCAACCCTCTGCCAGTGAAAATGAAGCTCAGGAGGGTGACACACAGCCCTGCCGAGCTCTATTTTCACTGGCAATTTGATGTCACTCATGCATTCACGGCCGAAAATGGAGCTCAGGAGCCTGTTTTTGCTGGCAGAGGTCTTGGGTCATCACAGGCACCCCTGATATGAATGACGTCGAACTGGCCACACCTACCGTAGCCAACAGCCCCCAGAGCCCCCAGATGTCAAACACAACCCTGACGCAGCTCTCAATGAAATTGAGTTTGACGCCCCTGGAGTAGGGTCTCCTTCGTTCATCAGGAGGTTGGACTAGAAGACCTCCAAGGTCCCTTCCAGCTGTAAGATTCCATGTTGTAATGACCCTGCTTGTGGCGGAAGAATTATGGGAAGTTTCCAAGGTTTCCGTCAGAAGTCTCCAACTCTTTTTAGAAAGTAACATGGAGAAAACCTGTGAGGGTGGCCTCTGATTGGGGGATGGACTGCAGAAGAGCCATTTTTTTCTTTCCGAGACAACGCTCAGAGGTGACAGTAGACCAGTAGTCCAGGCAACTGGACAAGCCCAAACTTCTGTTGCTTTCACCCCCTTCCCCATTGCATCACATGCTAAGTGGTTGGGTTCCTGCTGGCAAGTGGAAGGACCAGCAAAGCCAGTAGTATCCTCCCGTTGCTTCCCTTCACCTATTCCTCCTTAAAGAGCAGATCTTCTCTCCTGGGGTGTCCTCCATTCTAATTAGAATGGAGGACACCCCAGCCAGGAAAAAGGTCAGACCACAGGTGCTTGATGTGGAAAAACACATTGAGAGCAACCTAATTCCCACCAATGTCTATTTGTTAAAAATTGTTTTATTATTTTTTATTTGCAAAAATAAATATTCCATCTTTCCTTATTCAGTGTGTCATCTGGGTACAAACATCTCTGTGCAACATCGTTCCTCTTTTGAATTTGAATTTGAATTTAATAAAATTTATATGCCGCCCAATCCCGTAGGACTCTGGGCGCATTCACATCTTTCACATTCATATTAACACTATTTCCCTAAGTTTAGTATTATAATATATTAAACATTTAAACCTTATAAAACTCTCCATTTTTCTTCTTACTATCTTCTAGTAATAATATAATAATATATTAACATTAAACATCATTATTCTCATCACACACATACTAACAGTTTTAATCTTATTTATATCTCTATCCAAATATATTGTCTACTTATTTTTTAGCCTTCTTCATTTCCAAACTCCTTTTTTTATTCTCCAACCATTGGTAAAATACTTCCCAAATCATATAATATTCAGTTTCCTCTTTCTCCTTAATTGCTAATGTTAATCTGTTCATTTCTGCACATTCTAATATTTTCATTATCAGCTTCTCATCAATAGGGACCTCTACACTTCCAATTTTGTGCAAATACAATTCTAGCTGTGGTTAATACATGAATGATTAATCCACCAATGTCTATTTTGACAGTCAAGTCACCAGATACAGCCTGCCAGATATCTCAATCCCATTGCTGTCCCAAAATTTTGCAGAGCTGCAAAACTTGCACATTTCAATGCTTCGCAAATGGAGGGTTTGAAATGGAGATTCCAGAAAAACCCCTGCAACAAATGCCTTTCTCAAGGCCAAGCAGCAGCCCTGGAAACAACTCCTCACATTCTTCTTTACTATCCATTTTACCGTAAACTGCAAAGCAAATTTATTGCAGCTTCATTATCTCCGGTTTCAGATTACACTGACTCTTTTCACCTTAGTTACCTCTTAGCTGATCAGGACTTTGCTAGATCACTTTGATTTGATTTTATGCCCACATCCACACAGACATATTGACTTTTATTGGCCCAATTTTACTCCTATTCCTATTTTATCTCATTCATCATAATTGGGTTAATTCTATTATCTTTCTATACTCTGGTCAATGAATGAGGTTGACTTTGAACAGCACACCTCAGTTGTGTTACTGGGGCAAGATATGTTATCTTTATGCACAATGAGGCTGTGTGTGTCTCTGCTGATTCAAAGTCTCCAGCACTTCTCTTAGTTAGAAAATTGCAGGCAGAAGGTGATATGAATAGAATACTTTATTTGGCCAAGTGCCATTAGACACACAAGGAATTTATCTCTGGTGCAGAAGCATTCAGTGTAAAGCAAGAGAATCATAGTCATCATCATCATCACCATCCCAATAAGAGGGGGAGTAAAGAAGATATTAAAATGGATAAATGATAGCACTATAACCATACTGCATGAGTAAAATATACATAGACATTAGACAACACTGTGAGAAATAGGTGTTTAGCATATTGATAGGAATGAGCCAAAAACTGTCTCTGTGTCTAGTTGCTTTGGCATATAATGCCCTATACTAGCATCCTGGACTGGTTCAATAGTTGAATCTGTTTAATGGCCAGAATATGAGGGTTCTCAATAATTCTATTCTGTACTGTACTATTTTCTCTTCTCTTCTCTTCTCTCCTCTCCTCTCCTCTCCTCTCCTCTCCATTCTATTCCATCACTATTTTATTTTTCATCGCTCACTTTTAAGAAGCCCCCACCTGTCAGACACTCTTTCTACTTCAGTATTTTTGTTCAGGAGATTATATCCAGGATTATCTTAAGCTAATTACAATCAGGATCCAGCAAAAGGGCAACAATCATACAGTGTGCATGTTAATGGAAGCCTATAACCCAGCCCCACTTTCCAAGCCAAAATGCAAAAAATGAAATGCAGTTGCACCCTTTCCTCAATTTGATAATGCATGCTGCAATCCAAAAATGCATTAAAGTGCATGTGTTACACAAATTTATCCACAACATGAATTAAAATATGGAAAATCACGACATCAAAAAGTATATGCATAGACATATTGGGGAAAATATTTTTTAGAATATTTGCATGGTAAAGAAAACTGAGGGATGGACATGAAAATGCCCATCAGTGTTCGTAGAAACTTTTACAAAAGAATCACTCCTTGATAAAGAAATAGGAGAGATAGATGTAAGGCTGGAAAAATGAGAAACTGTATACAATTATTTTTTTGCCTATGCACAGAAACATCTGGCGTGCTCATCTTTCATTTCCATAATATCATAGATCCCAAGAGGGTGGGGTCATTTCCACCCAATGTCTCCACCGCTTTCCCCTCAGTTCTTCCTGTCAGCGAAGATCAGGTATAAGATGACTGATGTCCTTGCCTGGAAAATGAGATTGTCTGTGAGGTAAGACAGGAATTTGATCTCTCCATTTTAATAGAGCCTGACGCCCAGCAGACATCACAATAACAGGAGACTCCTCATTTTACAACGTGACTCTTCTGCTTATTCTTCCATATTGGGTGAACCAGCCCTGCTCTAGCCCTTTTATTCAGGCTCCTGTCTCTGACATGAGGCAACAGGCCCTCCTCCCCAAGGAGCAAAGAGGATGGTCTTGATCAGAGGTCTTCAAACTTGGCAACTTTAAGACTTGTGGACTTCAACTCTCAGAATTCTCCAGCCAGCAGAGCTCACGCCAGAAAACAGATGACCAGCTCTTCCAGTTTCTGACAATGCTGCACGCACGGCCAGCTGATTGTTGCACACACATGTGCACCAGAAACCTGGAAGAGAAATGGGAAATGCTGCATGTGCCAGGCGACATTGCTCCACCTGCCACTTCAGTGTGCCATAGGTCCGCCATCACGGGTATAGGTCTCCTATTTGAGCAAGGGGTTGGAGCAGTGGTGGGTTCCAAAAATTGTTGGAACCTACTCTGTGGGTGTGGCCTCCTTTGTGGGAGTGGCTTGCCACCCATGTGACTGGATGGGAGTGGCTTGCTGCCCATGTGACCGGATATGATTATGAATTAGTACTTAGGTCGGTCCAAGTAGCTATTCAGAAGTTAGTGGTTATAAGCAATCATAAAGCAAGATATGGAATTAAAACCAGAAATATTTTGTTGGCTATTTGAAAGGGAGTATAATATATATTTAATTTTACACATGTTAGCAGCTGCTGGAATTGTGTTTGCACAACAGTGGAAAAACAGAGATATGTAAATGAATAAATATTACAATGTGCAGGAATAAATAAATTGACAATTAATCAAGAAGGCTTTGAATACTTTTTCACGTGGGATTGGTTTTAGCAATTGCCAACTAACGGAAATAGAAATTAGAAATCCAAAAATATGAAAGAAAACACCAATTATGTAAGGAAAGGTCCCTAAAATGTATAAGGAAATATTACTAGATCATTATTAATGCGTAGATAACTGCGGGACATTACACACCCACCAGTGGTGATTTCAAAAAATTTTGGAACCTCTACTGTAGGTGTGGCCTGCTTTCCGGGTCCACTGGTGGAACCTCTTCTAACCGGTTCAGTAGATTTGATGAACCGGTTCTACCGAATAGGTGTGAACTGGTAGGAACCCACCTCTGGGTTGGACTAGAAGACCTCCAAGGTCCCTTCTGGCTCTTTTCTGACTAATTAAAAGCTGGAGAAAAGGAGAAGATGGAGAACTGCGAACACTGTGCTGTACTATTATGGGATTAGAGCTGACTTCTGGAATCTGTGTTAAGGAGTTAAAAACAATACAGCTTGGGATGAAGAGGGGATCCAAGAATACCATCTAAACACAGAATCCACTAATCTGGCTGCTTCCCAGGCCTCTGAATATTAAGGCAGATTACCTGTATGCAGGGTCTAAACATGGATGGAGCCCTTGACTTTTTGTGGAATTGTGATCAGATGACGAAGGAAGAGGATGTAATAGGGAGGAGCCAGTTCCTGGGCTGCTCTGAAGTGACTTTTCCCACGAAAATTGTATCTTCCCACCAACCAGATCTGCTTTGAGTAACTATTTTACTCCATTCATAAATGAGGGCATGAAATGATTACATTTGCACCTGGGATATAGCACCCAACAAATCTATAGATATACAGGTAGTACTCGACTTATGGCCACAATTTCTATTGCTAAGTGAGACCTTTGTTAACTGAAGTTTACCTTCTTTTACGACCTATCTTTCCATAGTTGTTAAGTGAACCACTGCAGTTGTTAAGTTGGTGACACAGTTGTTAAGTGAATCTTAGTGAATAAATATCAGTCAGATGGATCTGAATTTTGATCGTGTGGCTATCGGGATGCTGCAATGGTTTTAAGTGTGAAAAACCATCATAAGTCACTTTTTTCAGTGCCGCTGTAACTTTGGTCACTAAACGAACTGTTGTAAGTCAAAGACTACTTTTATATGTGAATGCAGTTAAAAGATGACCTAAACCAGTGTTTCTCAATCTTAGCAACTTGAAGATGTCCGGACTTCAACTTCCAGAATTCCCCAGCCAGCGAATGCTGGGAGTTGAAGTCCGGACATCTTCAAGTTGCCAAGGTTGAGAAACACTGACCCATTGTGACTCTGGAGATGCCTAAGGAGGCTACCTATATTCAGGCTCAGAAACAGATCGGATCAAAGATCAAATGGTAGGAAAATACCTCCTGAAACTCTTGGTGATGAATATCTGATGCAGGAAGATCTGACAATGAGTAACGCAGTTGCCATGGTGAAATTACACATTTAAGAGAAAAGCCGCTTTGTGGCAGGGGTGAGCAGCATGGATTGGCTTCTTCATCACAAAAGGGGATTGCAAGGCCAGCCAGGTGCAGACAAAAGGCACCTGGGGAAGCTGGCAGCCAGGATTTCCCTCAGTCACAGGCTGAAGTCTTTTTTGTTGCTCTGTCATTCAGAGAACAAGGTAATGCACTGAACACAACCTGTTGATATTGCAAAAGAGTTGAAGCTCTATCTCAGGTTTATTTTAAAGAAAGTCGCAGTGGCATCTCATAGCCCACCACAAGCATGGAGAAAGCAGATTAACAGAGTTGGAAGGGACCTTATAGGTCATCTAGTCCAACCCCCCCCCCCTCACCCAAGCAGGAGACCCTACACCATTTCTGACAAATGGCAGTCCAATCTCTTCTTGAAAGTCTCAAGTGATGGAGCTCCCACAACTTCTGAAGGCAACATCTGTTCCATTGGTTGAAAAAAGCTTGTGAAAACCATCAGGAAAAATGGAAAATGAAGACTGGGAGGAGAAAAAGTGTGCTCCTTCTGTGGCTTCTGAGGAGAAATAAATTATGAGCATAAATGCAGAGTGAAGAGACATGGTGATTGAGCCGGAGAGTCCCTGCATCAAATATAATGAAGCATGATCTAAAATCAAGTCTTGCCAAAAGCAAACCATTTTTACCTGCTTTTAGCCCAACTACTTCTGCTCATGTTGCACCTGAATTTCTTAGAACAATAATGAGGTTGATGATATTGTATCTGTTCTTAAAGAAGGCCTGGAACCTTCCTGGCTCAAAAAGTTCTTTTATCCCCAATACTCTTCAGAAAGGGGTCCCTGTGAGCCAAAGAGCATGATTGGCTACTGTCAGGGTCAACTGCATGGCACAACTCCCTGTTTAAGAGACTTGGCTAAATTACTGAATATTCTCACAAAGATACAGTTGGTTAGTCTATTCTGATGGAACCTGAGATGTAGTTTGAGATGTATACCATATGCCAGTGATGGCAAACCTTTTTGGCACCGAGTGCCAAAAGGGGACCACATGCCCACTTGCATCTGGAACAGAACTCAAAAGAGGAGCTGCCCAGGGGGCATGCACATGCCGGAAAATAAACTTCTGGTTTCTGCTAGTCTTCACAGTTACTGGTGCGCATGTGCATGGGTCTATCAGCTGGCTGGCACGCATGCTCACTCCGGGAAACAGAAAACCAGCTCTTCCAGTTTCTGGCACTGCCATGAGCATGAAGGCCAGCTGATTGTTGCACATGCATGCGCACCAGAAAGAGGAACGGGAAATGATGCATGTGCCAAGCGACATGTCTCCATGTGCCACTTTGGGCACTTGTGCAATAGGTTCGCCATCACAGCCATATGCCATATGAGAAGCTATGAAATCTTAATTAGAAAAATTGTTGAAGAATGGCATTAGAGTCAGATTAGTGCAGGCCGTCACCTTCCCTGATATAATGGCACCAACTCCCCCAACCCTATGCAAATGCCACCTTTATGGCGCTTAATCCAGTACTCCAAGTGTAAGACCACACTTGCGATCCTGCCTCCAGTTTTGGTTGCCACAATGTAGAAAAGATGTTGAGACTCTAGAACAGGGCTGTCAAACTCGTGGCCCAGGAGCTGGATGTGTCACGTGCTGGCCTTGCCTACTGCCGGTTTAGAGAAGGGGGAAATGTCGCAATATGTCACATGACACCGCCCTGATGATGCAGGTTTGGCACCCTAGAAAGAAGAGAGTAGAGAAGAGCAAAAAAGATGTTTACAGGATTGGAGGCTAAAACATATAAAGAGCGGTTGCTGGAATTGGGCATGTCTAGTCTAGTAAAAAGAAGGACAGGGGTAACATGATAACAGTGTTCCAGTATTTGAGGGTCTGACACAAAGAAGAGGGGATCACCCTGTTCTCCAAAGCACCTGAAGGCAGGCCAAGAAGCAACGGATAGAAGTTACTCAAGGAGAGATGCAGCCTAGAATTAAGGAGAAATTTCTTGACAGTGAGGACAATTAACCAGTGGAACAGCTTGCCTTCAGAAGTTGTGGGTGCTCCATCACTGGGGGTTTTTAAGAAGAGATTGGACAATCATTTGTCTGAAATAGTATAAGGTTTCTTGTCTGAGCAGGGGTTGGACTAGAAGACCTCCAAGGTCCTTCCAACTCTGTAGTTCTGTTATTATTACATTAGGATAGGTTGTCTCCACTGAAGCTAACAGAATTAAACCTGATCCAAAAAAGGTAGAGGCTATTCTATAAACCTCAATCCCTGAGAACCTAAATCTGTTGTGTCCTTTTCTAGCTATTTGTAGATCCTTTGTGAAATTTACTCCTAATTACATGACTATTACAGACCTACTCAGTTAATGGCCAAAAAAGGAGTTGCTCAGCTTGGGTTAACAGCAGCCATCTCCACATTTTAGCAAATGAAAGATGCCTTAACAAAGGAATCTTGCTTACATTGTTATAAAACACACCAACCTGTGTAGAGATGCCAGCCCATCCTGTGGCTCACGGTGCAGGTTCAGAAGAACCTGGATCAGAAAAGCCTTTTGCCTCTGCCAGCCGTTTTCTTTTTTCCTCCACATTTAGAAAATTTTAACCCAGAGGTGGGTTCCTGCCGGTTCGGCCGAATAGATAGTAAATTGGCCGGACACGTGACGGTACTGGTTTTATTCTGGGTGCTGCCATCTTTATTTTCTGTTCTGCACATGTGCAGAACAATCTTCATGAAAAAAATGTATCCCCCCCCCCCTTTAATGGTGTGTGCATGCCAGTACCAGAGAGGTCCCAGAGATGGGCCGTTTTTCACAAAAACAGAGGCGTTTTTGCCTTCCCCATCTTCCAAAAGCACTCTGCAGGCTTCAGCAGGGCTGGGGGGGAGACAAAAAAAGCCCTGTTTTTGTGAAAAACAGCCCATTTTCTGCCCATTTTTTCTCAAAAACGGGGGCATTTTTGCTTTCCCCCAGCCCTGCTGAATCCTGCAGAATGTTCCCGGGGGCCAGGCAAGACAAAACCTTTTGTTTTCTTACTGAGTAGTTTGTACACGCTCTCTTAGCTCTGGCGAGGCTGGAGACCCACCCACCTCCCATGCCAAAACTTTTCGCCACCGTTTTGGTGGGCATGGTTTGGTGATGGGGATCATGTGACTGAGTGTGCATGAGTGACATCAAATTGGCCATGTCCACTCAGTCACATCACCCCTCCCCATCTAGCCACACTTACTGAACTGGTAGTAAAAAAAATTGAAACCCACCCCTGGTTTAACCTTGAGATAAGCATTGGTGTTAGTAAAGGATCACAATTTGTTCATACAAATGCTTCAACCACATAAAGCCACTGTTCTACTATATGACTTCCAATGTTTCCACCCAAGAGTGCAACCTTCGGATTTTGTTTGCTTGAAAATGAATGTACCTGATTTCTTACAGGTTCTTCCTTTCCCTGATTCATGATCACTTTCATTGGCAGAGGACTATGGAAGCAAGGTTTTTGATTTATGGGTGCTGGATTTTGAGGCATCCTCATTAAGAGAACGCTGCCTTGCTTCTTAACCAAAAAAAAACCCCTCAGCTCGAAGGATTTCTGCATGTTCTTCGTTGCAACAAACAGCCATAAATAATTCCTGTTCACTTAAGCATCTTGCTGCTGAATTTTCTGTACACAGTGATCTGTTACGTGCTAAGAGTTACCAGCCAAATATGGACTCGGTGGAACACTTGATGGAGAACTGTAATGCTTTTAGGCAAACTTCAACCTCTACGTAATGCTCTGTTCCACAGCCATTAGATCCTAGGACCAAATTGATCATTGCGATTGCTGGACCCCATGATGGCCTTAGTCTTATTAGTCTTCCTTCCTGGAGGAATTGGAAAAGAAAATAATTCCCTAAATCAAACCTTATGGCATATTGTTCTTCTCCACACAAGCCTTTAAAAAGGGAAACCTTCCAATTTTCTCCTTCTTTTGAGTTAAGCTCATCTCAGTCTTGAGGTGAAGGTACAGTAGAACAATTAGAACATAATTGGAGATGGAAGGTACCTTGGGGGTCTTCTAGTCCAACTGCCTGCTCAAGCAGCAGACCCTTGACCTAGACCATCTCAGACAAATGGCTGTCCAGTCTCTTCTTAAAAACCTCCAGTGACAGAGCACCCACAACTTCTGGAGGCAACTTCTGGAGGCCCCTGATTGTTTTCACTGTTAAGAAGTTTCTCCTTGATTCCAGGTTGCTTCTTTCTTTGATGAGTTTCCATCCATTGTTTCTTCTACCTTCAGGTGCTTTGGAAAATAGGTTGATTCCCTCCTCTTTGTGGCAGCCCCTCAAATATTGGATCCCTGCTACCATGTTGCTCCTAGTCCTTCTTTGCACTAGACTAGACATACCCAATTCCTCCAATCATTCAGATTCAGATGTGAGAAGACTTCAACAGAAATTTGAGGACAAAATGAAACATTACATTGATAACACGGACAGAGTTAAGTGAGAATTAAAACTTCATTTTAGGAATGAAACCTCCAGAGTGTTTGAACACAAAGATGGTAGAGTTCAATTAAAAATAAGAAGCACATGAGAAAAATTCCCTTTCAACTGAATGCTGGGAGGAGGCAGCGCCTTTCATTTGGGATGCAGTGCTCCCGAGGGTCCTGGGGGGCTTGCAGAGGGGGTGGGGTATGGCTAACAGAAGATGGCTCTGTGAAAGCAGAGCCAATGGCCAATGGAAAGACCAAGGGGCCAGTGAGACATTTCCACAGCTTCTCTTCAGAATCCTCCAAGAAAGAATATAGAGCTTCTCTTGCACATCTGCTTTCAAATGTTCACCTTCCATGTCTCATGTTCTTCTTTTCTCCTAGAAGCCCTTGATGCTAAGCTAGCCTGAACCATGATGGCTTTTTATCAGTTCCTCAAGTCATACAGAATGCATTTCTTTCAGTTCTTCTCGATTGCTGGCTGGGGAATTTTCTCTTCCCGTCCTCCCCATAAGCCCAGGAATGGGGGAGGCAGGCAAAGAGAAGGGAAAGGGAGTAGGAGAACCAGAGGGAATAATCTCTGGGAGGGAGACATGATACCAGGTGACTGTCTTGAATATGTCAGCTGTAAATTAGAGTAGAGTAGAGTAGAATAGAATAGAATAAGAATAGGGTAGGCTATGATGGGGTGAGGTGGGATGGGGCAGGGTAGAGTAGAATAGAATAGAATTCTTTATTGGCCAAGTGAGGTTGGAGACACAAGGAATTTGTCTATGGTGCAAATCAGTGGTGGGATATGACTGGTATGCCCCGGTACAGATATACCAGTGCCTGCTGGGAGCACCAGGTACCCTTCTGGTGCGGTACTCCGGAGGACCTATCCACCCGCCCACTCTCCTTACCGCTATTTCAGCCAATTGGGGCTTACCCGCAGAAAGTATACGGCACCTGCGCGATGCTCCGCCGAACAGCTGGAGCATCGTGAAGTATGCATGCACGTGCTGTGCGCATGCTGCGCACATAACACATGGTGGATGCTGGGCCCCACTGCAGCGTACCAGTTGCAACAGGATCTGGAACCCACCACCGGTGCAAATGCTCTCAGTGTACATAAAAGGGGGAAAAAAGGAAAAGGGAAAAAATACATTCATCAGGAAATCTTATAAATAGCTGCACTGTAAATAGGAGTGAGCACAAAGACCTCCAGTGCCAAATTTTTCTATCTCAATTGACACCCTGGCAAAGCAAAATACATCCTCAGTTAAGAGAAACCGCATTGCCCCGTGTCAAGCACATGTGTGAAAGGGTTGGCATCTTTAGGAACCCAGGTGTGGGAGTTCCTCTGCCTAAAACTATTTATTGTGGAGGAGGAGACAGAAAGGAAGACAGTAAGAAAGGAGATGCACATGTAAATACACTTGGACTGTTTCCTATCTTGAGACCTCATAGAAAACCAAAAATCATTTGCCATATGACTGGATCAAAGGGATGGTGAAACTTAAGATGAAAAGCAGAGAATTCCCCATGTGAGAAATGCATTTCCTACTCCGTGAGTGACCCTAAGAAAGAAGACTCTGGAATTCCGTGAGGTCCACCCTTCACCTTCCAAAGGACGGTCCCCTGCAGCATCTCTAAATGGAAACTTCAGGAAGCCAGGCCTGCCCTACTGAACTGGGAGGGTGGGAGTGGAGAGGAGTGGAATTATGGGATAAGCAGAAATAAAATAACTTCCTGGGTAGCTCTAAAGAAGCACTTTTTTGGAACAGCTGCTTAGAGAAAGAAGAGCAGCAACTCGAGTGAAATCTTAGCCTAAGAGGCTTTGCTGAAGGAATGATTTGAAATTGTTTGTTGTCAGGGATCCACTTTTTAAGAAGAGTTGGGGGTCAGAGCTTCCTTAGGTGACAGCAGGCAGAGAAAAAGGAGTCATGCCGGGGTCTATTGAGGGGTGTAAAAGAGGCAGGGTATTTACCCTATATCTTCCCACGTTCCATCTCTTATAGAAGAATAGGTCAGAAGGGTCTTCTAATTCACCTCCCCCCCCCCAAATACCATTCTGGACTTTCTTTGAGATTGATGGTGTCATAGAAAGAATAGTAGAATAATAGAACAGAATATCAGAGTTGGAAGGGACCTTCGAAATATTCTAGTCCAGCCCCCTGCTTAAGCAAGAGACCCTATGCCATTCCAGACAAGTCCAGATTCTTCTTAGAAGCCTCCGGTGGTGAGAACCACAACTTCTGAAGGCAAGCAGTTCCATTGGTTAATTGTTCTCAGTCAGGAAATTTTTTCCTATTTCCAGGTTACTTCTCTCCTTGATTAGTTTCCATCCATTGTTTCTTATTTTGCCTTCTGGGTGCTTTGGAAATTAAGTTGACCCCCTCTTCTTTGTGGCAGCCCCTGAAATATTGGAACACTGACGTCATGTTCCCGCTAGTCCAGAGGTGGGTTGCTCCCAGTTTGGCCTGGATCAGGCAAACTGGTAATGGCGGTAGGCTCCACCCATCCACCTGGACCTTTCTGTGCATGTGCAGAAGTGATGTGCATGCAAGCGCACACGAGCTACTAGTAAAAAATTTGGCAACCACTACTGCCCTAGTGCTTCTCTTCATTAAATTAAGTATGCCCACTTCCTGCAACCATTCATCATATGTTTTAGCCTCCAGCTCCCTAATTATCTTTGTTACTCTTCTCTGCATTCTTTCTAGAGTCTCAGCGTTTTTTTTAATATTGTGGCATCCAAAACTGAATGCACTCCACTGCATGTAGATGTAATTCCATTGAGTACACAATGAATGCAGTTGATCAGCCAGTTAGAATCCACCAGGTGGTGATGCTGTCTATCCCATGTTTTTCTAGCATACCAAGAAGTAGGTTGTGTTCTACTTTGTCAAATGCCTTGTTGACATCTAAGTATACTATCTCCACAGCATTTCCCTGGTCTACTTCTTTAGTCATTTTGTCCAATAATGAAATAAGATTTATTTGTTATGATCTGTTTTTGACAAATCCATATTGGCTTCTAATTTGGCTTCTAGATGTTCACACCTCTGTTGTGTGATTATCTTTCCCAGGGTCTTCCCAGGTATTGATGTCAGACTGATTGTCTGTGGTTTCCTGGATTTGTTTCCCCCTGCTTTTTTGGAAATTAGAACCACATCAGCTCTTTACCTGTCCTCTGTTAATTCCTCGCTGCTCCAGGAGCTTTGAAAGACATAGTTCAGTAGTTCCGAGAGCACATTGTTAGCTCCTTCAGAAGTAGTCAAGGAAGATGGATTTGGGCATTTGAAGGCAGGAGGAGTTATTGAGCTTTCTGACATCAGAATGCTTTGGCCAATCCAGTGTGCCCGGAAGGTGTTTTTGCTCTCACTCTTTTTGTAGAGCTGACCTTTTCCTCCAATCATCTTGATTATCCAGATGCCTTCAAAAAATCTCCCTCAGAGTTCAACAAGTTTGAGGAGGACAAACCTGCAGAACCACAAAGACCAAGTGGCCCCCTTTTTACCTCCCCCCCATCCTAGGGATTTATTTCCTCCCACCCACCCCCAATCCAGCTGCAGGCTCAGCCATGCCTGTCTCCATATGATATGAGACTCTTGGGACTCAAGAATGGCCTCTGCAGAGAACATACCAGCAAGCATCATATCCACTTGAAAATGGGGAAGGGAAATCTAGGCATCCCTTGGCATCAAAATGGACACTTGACCTCTCACCAAAGTCATGTCTGCATTGCATCCCAATATGAAAGGTACAATAGATGGGTTACCAGGGATGCCAGACCTTTCAGGACCAAGCATCTTCCTCCTTGAAACCTGTTTCTTTATAGATGTTTAAAACAAAACAACCACAACAATAAAGCAAATCTACCCACAGACCCAAGGAAAAAGCTGGACAACCTTTTCTACTGGCATGATATGAACCTACCTCTTTCTGCCTATTGCAATCCCACAGGCAGAGCAACATGGCTTTGGGAGGGACTCGGGGGCCTTTTAAAAGTTTATCCTTGTTCTCCAAGCCTAATAAAAGTTGCCTGATGTTTTTGTGTAGACACATAACATTTCTTTGTAAGGAAGTGAAATGTCAGGAGCCCGGCTGTGAAGTATGCAGCCATCCATCTCCACTTCAGTCATGAAGGCAAAGCACGGAGGAAGAAAGTTGGAGAGGCGAAGAGAACACCAGATTGCTATTTAGGTTTTTGGTTACTGCTTCACTAAAATATTTATTTTTTTTTATGGCTGTTTCTATCTCAGCCCGTTCTGGAGTCTAAATATTTGGATGATCAAGGAGTGATAGCTGGATCCAGCGCAAGTGAAGGCATTCCACTCCCTTTGCGGCATTCCTGGATAGGTCAATTAGAATACAAAGTCTGCTCTCTCGGCCTTGCCACCATGCAGACCAGGGAGCACCGAGCTTAACCCTCACTGGTGCTCTCCATTTCGCAGGCTCCTTGGTTGGCTTCGATCCAGTTCTGTTCCTACTCTGATCCAGATGATTAGAAGGAGAAGGGCCTCCCTCACCCCACTCCTTTCAGCTCCCTTTCTGTAAATATTCCCAGAAGATGGAGAACTGCTCCCCTTTTGATCCAATTCTCCTCCATTAGGAGGATACCAGCCTTATAAGGACTGTGACAGAAAGGCTGAAGGGCAGAATAGAATAGAATAGAATAGAATAACACAGTTGGAAGGGACCTTGGAGGTCTTCTAGTCCACTTCCATGCCTAGGAAGGGAAACCCTATTTCCCTAGTCCACTTTCCTGCCTAGGTAGGAAACCCTATGCCATTTCAGACAAATAGTTATCTAACACCTTGCTTAAAACTTCCAGTGTTGGGGCATTCACAACTTTTGAAGGCACGTTGTCCCACTGATTAATTGTACTAACTGTCAGGAAATTTGTCCTCAGTTCTAAGTTGCTTCTCTCCTTGATTAGTTTCAATCTGTTGCTTCTTGTTCTGTCTTCTGTGCTTTGGGGAATAGTTTGACTCCCTCTTCTTTGTGGCAGCCCCAGAGATATTGGAACATTGCTATCATGTCTCCCCTAGTCCTTCTTTTCATTAAATTAGACATACCCAGTTCCTGCAACCGTTCTTCATATGAGTTTCAGAATGAGACTGAGACCTGCAAGAATTTTCTCAAAGAACAAGACATGCTTTTGGGGTATGTCATAAAGAATAGGAAAGGCAAAAAAGTTGCAGGAACTAAAGGTTGCACAGGGAAAAGTGTGAATGGTTACAGATGATGGCAAGAACATAGAGTGCCAACTTCTGGT